>NC_035444.2:79024475-80489560 GCF_002127325.2 Helianthus annuus | reverse complement strand
GACACGGGGCGTGTTCAGGCTCTGTTCTCTTCTCTTTGTCTTGGGAGGTGCCGTTGAGGGTCCGGGCAGTTTACTATTGTCCCTTTTCTTGTATTTATGGTAGAATTAGTGGTCTTTTTGCTTCTTTTGTGATTTTGAGCTCATTTCATCCTGAAAATACAAAAGGAAGACAAAAACACTCTTTTTCCAACATTAGTACTTAAAAAGGGTTAGTTTTATGCCTTAATTGATGTGTTTTATATGTTGCATTTTACACACATCAGCTTCAGTCAAATTGAAGGTATTGACTATAATGAAGTGTATGCACCTGTTGCACGTCTGGAGGCTATTAGAATCTTTCTAGCCTACGCATCCTTTAAGAAATTCAAGGTGTACCAGATGGATGTTAAAAGTGCTTTTCTACACGGAGTAGTCGAAGAGGAAGTATATGTCGAGCAACCACCGGGGTTTGAAGATCCATTACATCCTGACAGGGTTTTACTTCTTAACAAGGCGTTATATGGTCTTCATCAAGCACCTCGGGCTTGGTATGAAACGTTGTCTACCTACCTGCTGAGCAATGGTTTTAGACGTGGTTTGATCGACTGTACTCTCTTCATCAAAGAAAAAGGTGAAGATCTTCTGTTGGTACAAGTGTATGTCGATGACATTATCTTTGGTTCTACCGATGATAAGTTATGCAAGGAATTTGAAAAGGTGATGCAAGATCGATTCGAGATGAGTGCGATGGGTGAAATGACGTTCTTCTTGGGTTTGCAAGTTAATCAGTCCGAATCTGGAATTTTTATTCATCAAACCAAGTACGTCGGAGACATCTTGAGCCGGTTCCAGATGTCCGATTCGAAGCCAATTTCTACTCCTCTTCCGCAGAATCACGGGATTACTCCGGATGAAGAAGGGGATGCTGTGGATTCTTCACTTTATCGTGCTATGATTGGATCCTTAATGTATCTCACCGCATCAAGACCCGACATTATGTATCCAACTTGTCTTCTCGCTAGGTACCAAGCGAATCTGAAGGTCTCTCACTATGCTGCTGTCAAAAGGATTTTTCGTTATCTGAAGGGTTACCCTGACACCGGGTTATGGTACCCTAAGGATGATAACTTCGATCTCAAAGCTTTCAGTGATTCTGATTTCGGCGGCTGCAAGAAAGATGGAAAATCAACTACAGCAGGATGTCAGTTCTTAGGCAATCGCCTAGTCACTTGGCAATGCAAGAAGCAGACATGTGTGGCTACATCTACATGTGAAGCGGAATACATTGCGGCGTCTAGTTGCTGCTCCCAGGTTCTATGGATCCAACAACAGATGCGGGACTATGGTTTTGAATTCCTAACTACTCCTATTTATGTTGATAATGAAGCTGCTTTACAGATCACTAGAAATCCTGTACAGCACTCGAAAACGAAGCACATCGATATTAAATATCACTTCATACGTGATTGCTTTGAAAAGAGACTTATCGATGTGGTTCACATTCATACCGATCACCAACGTGCCGACCTTTTTACCAAAGCATTTGATAAATCAAGATTTGATTATTTACTTTTGGTAAACGGCATTAAGGTGAAGTAAGAGTAACCGACATCAGGAAATCGTTTTTGTAAATATTTTTCTAAAAACCAAAAATCCAAAAATATTTTCATTTTACTTTATTTTTGAATTTTAGGGGGAGAAAGTTTCAAGAAAAATACAAAAACATTGAAAAACCACATAAACACAAAAATATGTCTTTAATTTATTTACTTTATGCATTTAAGGGGGAGAAAATTCAGAAAAACACAAAAACAATAGAAAAACAAAAATGAGTTTCTTGGTAATATAAGAGAAAGTGATATTACATCAGAGGTCGGTTGAAACATGCTTCTAGAAATCAAAAGAAAAAGAAAATGATAAGTAGCTCTACTAATGATGTACCGGTAGACTCACGATCATTTTAAAGTATGCAGGAGATATAAACATAACGAACTGAAAACCGCGTGGGAACCGCTCATTGGCATATGGTCTTGGTACCGAAATTTCGTTTGATAGATTGCCGAGGTTCTGAGATATTCGGGGTTTATGTTGTTTATCATCTGGGTATCATGGTTGTTTCTATAAAAGACAAAGTCTAAGTTCTTCTATGATACCATACTTACGTGTACATAATTCATACTGCATTCGACCTCAATAAGTGATAAACAATCACATGTCCATACAAAATAAGTGATAAAATATCACATTTATCCGGGAGTCAAGTTCGTCTCTCTGCTGTACGGAAGTACTGACCTGTTCACGGACTTGCTCCTGTGCCCTCATGCATCGAAAATCAAGTTCCTCATCAATAAGTGATTCTATCACATAGGGCTTGTTTTCAAACTCAAATAAGTGACTTGTTCACATTGTATATATATACGTTAAAAACGAATGATAAATGGTATACTCCCCAGTAAGATGAACTCTCGTGCATACCTTGATACGGGAATGTGTCGTGAGTGGATGAACACCGGTCGGTAAGTATAAATCATACCTTAAACGTATCTCATTGTATTATGATTACACTTGATTGTTGTCACACCCCAACCGATGGCGGAAACATCGGGATGAGACGAACAAATTGCTCAAAACAACATAACACTAAATGTGACAATATAAATTAAATCATTTTATTAAATTCTAAAGGATAATACAAAGTTTCAAACAATCAAATATAAATTCAAACAATAGTTTATTTCTAGAATGAGTTTCTAAGCCATCCTAGCTTGTTTTCTTGTATCTTGATCAATCAACCTGCAATATGTATTAAAATAAAGTCAACAAAAGCATGTTGGCGAGTATACAAGTTTTCATACATAGCATAATACGTGTTTAAAATGTTTGCTCATATCCAAATGTGAAATACAATATCATGTTAACAGTATATACTCGAAACGATGTTACTCTATGTGCCCAAACCAAAGTTTAACGCAATTAAAGTGTACCCAAACGAGTTTGAGTATGTTGACATAGTTTAACCTAACAATACATGCTCATAGAACAGGAGGGGCGTTTCTCAACCTATAGCGCTACCATTGTTAGGGGAGGCTTGTACGAAGTTAATGAACACATAGTCATGAGTGTTTACAATAGCATAACATGTCTAACATGATTAAAATGTATCACATAGAGTAAGGATAGAGTGTGCATAAAATGTTTGATGTGATTGTGATGTTTGATATAGAATACATATTGCACCCAAAAGTGGAAAATAGAAAATGGGTCATGTATACTCACCTTAGATTGCGTTGCGTTTTTCTTGGAATAATTAAGAATCAAGGATTTCCCAAGAGACGTGCACAAGAGAATTACCCTATTAAGTTTGAGGATTTGTCAATTATAGGGAATTTACTGATTATTTAAATAATAAGGCAAAAATAATATTAATAAGTCTTATGCCTCATATTTTTTATATTTAATAAAATATGTGATAACTTATTTTATAAACAAGTAAATGTAATAATACTGATTTTTAAATATTATAACTGAGTTTACCAAGTATTATAAATACTGTTACTAAAATGTTGGATTAAATAATTAATAATAATTCTGATCTATATATATATATATATTTATAAAAATAATTCTGATTTAGTAAAGTAATTAATAATAATTCTGGAATATAATTTCTGAAATAAATAATACAAATTCTGATTAAATGATGAAATATAAATTCTGACTAAAATATTATTTTAAATAAAAATTCTGATTTAAAAATAAATTTGTGATTTAAATAATAAATCAGAAAATAATAATAATTCTGATAAATTTCTGATTTTAAATATCAATTCTGAATAGTTCAGATTTAAATAATAAATACAAATTCTGAAAATCTATAAATAAATTCTGATTTCTATAAAAATTCTGAACAATAATTCTGATTAAAAATATAATAATAAATAATAATTCTAATATTAATAATAATAATAATAATAATAATAATAAAGAAACAGAAACGAAAAAGCTGCATATATATATATATATATAAAAAGAAATAGCGGGAAACGAACGATTACCGGCGACTGGACCGGCGGCAATGGCGGTGGTTCGCGGTTCCGGCGAGTGGGTTTGAAGGTCGAATGGTGGTGGTCGAACGGAAAGAGGGTCTCGGCTCGTCTTCTCCGATGGACTTCCGGCGAGTTCCGGCGACGTCCCGAATAGCAGGTGTGAGGTGATCGAGAAGATGGTGCAGGTTCAAGTGGAGGTTTCGGTTGGTACTTATAGGGATCGCATGGCTCTCCAAGTTTGGAAACGAGTTGGTGATTGAACCGAAAACATGGAAAGGGATGGTGATTGATCTTGGTTTAAGGAAATCATCGTAATTTCCTGCTGTCAATCCTTGACAGTTTGTCGAGTAAATAAGGAAGGAAACACAGTAAAGTCTTTTGGCGGTAAAGGTTTAAAAGGAAAGGACTCAATCAGAGGATAAAATTCATATGTTTCCTGATTTGTTTGGATGTGGCATTCCCGGCCGAGTGGTTAGATGTTTGCTTGTGAAGGTCAAGGTCACCGGTTCGATCCCTGGCACGCGCATAAGATCCCATTTTTTTTATAACAGCTTTAGTCTAACTGGGTTAGCCACTAACTGAGTTTTCTAACTCAGTTAGTGCTGCCCCTTAATAAAACTAACCTGGTTAGGCTTATTTAACCGGGTTTTCGCTAACGGGGTTAGATTAACTAACAAAATGTTTAAAAATCAATAAAAATTCAGTTTTTAATATATATTTATTTATTTATTTAATTTTAATTATTAATTTATTTATTTAAAATAAAATAGTATAAAATCATTTTAACCCAAATTTTGATATTTCAACCGAATTAACGTACGAATTCCCAATTTTCGTACGGTTTAGGGTAATCTCTTGGCAGCGATGAATTTAAGAGCTGAGATTTAGATGGAATTTTACTGTTTTTACGTGCTTAACATAGTTTCAACGTGTTTCAACGTGTAATTTCACGACATAGAAATCAAGCAAACATGTGATTAAAATAATGCATTTTTCATTATGATTCAAGTCTCGAAATGAAATTGGGAATAAACGAGAGTACAAACTACTGAATTGGAAAGTACAAGTCATCAAGCTATAATTAGAAAGATCGAAAATACGAGGCGTTACAATTGTTGAGTTTAAGTGGATAACAATATCGGTAATTGTGGTAGAATACTTATCAACTTCTGTAAAAGAATTTTAAAAGGAAATGTGTTTTGACAAAAGACTGCAAGCTGATATGATTCTCTTCGCCAGAAACTCGCAAAAATATTGTTGTGTTGTACATATTTATTTACTGCTTTATTTTAAACAGTTTTGTCGTTTGGTGCATATCAGCACGACATTAGCGGTGATGTCGTTTGATAACATTCAAAGGATATTAAAATTGTTGCCTTTTATTTTATCAAACCTCAAAATACAAAAAGATTTTCAATTTAATGTTATTTTTGATTAACTGATGTTGGTGCTCGATCCGATACCTGACAAGCCGATATACTTCATAAAACTAACCTTTGCAGAACTTCATAACGGACAACTTTTCAAAATGGTCATTTCTGAAAACCTCCAAAATTTGAAGGGTTTAAATTGGAAATTCCCAAAAATCCAAAGTGTTGGTGGAAATCTGATCCTTCGAGGAAGCAATGGCCCTCGAAAGATCAGATGGTCAATGAAAGTCAACGAAAGTCAATCATCTCAGTCGAAAGATGATTTGGTCAACGAAGGATTTGACCAAATTGATCCTTCGAGCTAATCAGATCCTTTTGAAAGATGGTTTAGATCGAAAGATACCTTTCGAAGGATAACAACAAATATCTGGTATCCTTCGATCCAGATCTTTCAAATATCTGGATCTTTCGAGCCAAATATGGATCCTTCGACCCAAAGGTCATCCTTCGAGACACCTTTACATCTTTCGAATGGTCTTGAATCTTTCGAGACGGTTGGACTTTCGAGGTCAGGGTATATAAAGGGTCTTCTTCTTCATTTGTTCATAACAGTTTCAAAATCATCTCTCAAAAACCCTCATCACCCTGAAACTCTGCCAAAATTTCAAGAAGTATAAAATATCAGGATTTTATATAACAAGCACGGTAGGATGATCATGCTTTTCAGAACAAACATTAACACCAACAAAAACACTATGAAATCTTCATTTTGATCATGTTTATTGCTCATACTTTCAGTTGTTAATCTAGGATAAAGTGTGTGTTATATACAATGTGCTAATGTTGAAATCATAGTGTTAGTTTGTTTTTATGATGATTAGTTTTGTTTGAATGAAACATGAAAAGTTTTGAATCATGGGTCTAGGGTTTTGGTTTGGATAAACATAGTGTATGTGTTGGATTTGTATCCGGGTTGTGGATTAGTGTTTGGGTTGGTGTAAATGTTGATGTTTTGAATAGATTTTGATGTTGTTGTTGATCTGGTTTAACACATAGTTAAAATCCATTTGAAACTATCACCGGAAATAACCTAGAACCCCACCGGAATTTCACCGATGAACAGTGCTACCGGAGGTCAACACGAAGGATGTTGACTCTCACCTCGATAGATGTGTTGCACAACATCTTTCGATCTGAGACTCGAAAGATGTTAGATTTCACGAAGGATCATCCTTCGATTTGATCAAACCTTCGAATGATCAAGAAATCTTTCAAATTCTTGATTCTTCGAAAGATGATCTTTCGATAAGGTTGTCATCCTTCGAGGAAAGTGACATCTTTCGAACCATCTGTCATCCTTCGAGCCATGTTTCAATCCTTCGATGGGTGATTGGTATCCTTCGAAGGTTCAACACTTAGAATTTTTCCAAGAAATTGAAAATTTTCTAAGTGTGGAATTCCTTGTTGACTGTTTGACTTTTTCTTATTACGTGTCTATGTTTGATGAACAGAAATGGCACCGAAAGTGAGAAAGGAACGGGCAAAGCCAACAAAGAAGGAGAAAACTGAGGTTGAATCTATGTCTGAATCTAGACATAACATGGCTGCTTATTTACAACCGGAAGGCAAGATCAGTCCGGAGTTTACTGGAATTATGGAGTACCTTCATCGTGCTCGTATCAATTATGCTATCACAACACAGCACATTGCCTATCAGTCGCACATCAAGGAGTTTTGGAGTTCAGCTGTGATTGAAACGGTGGAGAATAAGGAAGTGATCAGGGCATCAGTTGCTGAAAAACCCGTGGTTATTACAAAAAACACTATCAGAGAACGTCTACAGCTTGGAGATCAACCAGAAGATCCTACTTCTATAGATTTACAATGTCAGCGGGGGTTACTGATGAGGCTGTGGTACAGCGACGATGTTCTTGCAAATCAGATCAACAAGAAGTATATGCCGCTTCGATACAAGCTCTTGTTGCATATTCTTATTCACTGCCTGAGCAACAAGCGTTCTGGATATGATCTGTCGCCGATCGATTTAACTGGATTGTTTACGGCTTTGATTCTGAACAAGCCGTTCAATATATCTCGCTATATCTTCGACAATCTGAAGGAAAACGCTCGAAGGCCACTTCCGTCAGCAACACAGCGAACATCTACCAAATTCTGGCTATATCCCAGATTTCTGCAGATGATGATTGATGATCAGATTCCTGATCTTCCAAAGGCTGAAGCAGATGTTCTACCTGTTAATCCAATGAATGAGCGTACTCTGCTGATATTCAAGTCTATGTCCACCTATAAGGAATCAGACCCAATTAGGAAACTTATTGGTCATCTTGATATTCCCGACTACGAGGCACCGCAGCACAACAAATGGCGTCGAGACGCGAGTGATTCTGATAATGAAGAGCCAAGGTTGATCGCTTTGGCTGATACGCAGCTCGGGGCTAAACATGGAATCAAAGCAACAAGGAAGTCTGCTGGCAGTTCTAGTGCTGCAGCACGTGTTGAGGTTGACGTTAATGTTGCTGCTGAAGAAGTTCAGGGAGAGTTTGTCGACCCTGATGCTCATGTTGGTACTGGTGGTGCTGTAGTTGTTGAAACAGGTGGTAGTGCAGGTGGAGATGGTGATCCTGCGAGTCAGTCAGGTACTGTTGCGACTGACAAAGGCAAAGGAAAGGTAGATGAGCCGAGGAGACAAGCGGATGATAGTAGTTCATCTTCTGAAGAAGAAGGAGGTTCTGGTGACGATGGTTCGTCTTCTGAGGATGATAATCCTCCTCCTCCAGGGATTAAAAAGGCCTATGATAGTCGCGGGAATCCTCGTTTTGAGCGAATAGAGAAGACGGCTAGAACTGGAGAATCTGACAGGGATGAGGATTATATTCTTACTTCTCCGGGTTTTATCAGAAAGAGGAAAGCAAAACGACAGGGTATTCGTGCGTCAAAGAAAACTGCTGGTGATTCCTCTGTTCCTGCTTCTGTTCAGCCTTCATCTGCTCCTGAGCAACAGCTTCCTCCTGTTAGTGATCAACTGACTGAAAAAGAGACGCTGGAGCTAATGTCTTCTCCTCAGAGGTCTTCTGGGACACGCACGGTGACTGTTGATCAACAGCCGCCTGCAACTCCCGCCTCAGGTACACATGCCCGACCTCCTCTTGTTATTACTGGTCCTACAGGTGCTTCTGGTCAGGCTGGTCAGTCTGGCTCCTCAGGACCTGAGCCTTCACGACCGACTCTGGCAGAGACTTTGTCTGGTTTATCTGAATCTGAAAAGATTCAATTCCTGATTGAACAAATGAGCGAATTGGGTTCCATAGTTGGTCGGCATACAAGAACAATTGAAGAGTATCGTGTGCAGCGAAAACAGGATGTGGTGGCACACAACACGCTGTGTTCAATTGTTAATGCTCAGAATATTAAGATTAAGGAACAGGCTGAGGAAATTGAAAGGTTAAAGGAAGCGAACAGGGCTCGAGACAGGGAGGTTGAAATAATGAAAAGGCATAGTACCGTGTTGGAGAATGAGGCTAAAGCACTAAGGCAGAAGCATGAAGAGCTCTCAGAGCGTTATAAAAATCGCGATGATCGATTAATAGAAAGCTTCAAGCCTGTGTTCGCAAACTTCAAGAAGGTTAATCAGAAAGTGGGTACACTGTGGAGTGAAAGATGCAATGCCTTAGGCATTGTTCCATCAAGGCGTGAGGATGACAAGGATGATGATGCAGCTAATCCGGATCAACCAGCTGCCTCAGGTTCCGGTGCAACTGCATCCGGGGCTGCAGGTGGGTCTGGTACATCTCAAGATGCTCCTACTGCTCCTTCCACAGCTACTACTGGCCCATCTGAGCAGACAGAAACACTGGGAACTTCTACAGGGCTTGAGCATGTTAGTCTGGAAGCAGAAATGTTTGCAGATCTCCCTGAATCCTCAGGTGCTCTTCAGTATCATCCAGTTACGGGTGAACTGTTAGAAGAGGGAGAACATGTTACTGAAATGACTGATGAACAGATACTGGCTTTGACAGAATTAGATGATGTTGCTGTGAGTATGATTGATGCTACTCCGTTGGAACAGGACCAAACCGATTTCTCTTCCATTGATGAATCTTCATCGGTTCGGATCCTGAACGTCCTGTATATGTTGGGAAAGACAATGCAGAGGTTAATGCTCTTGATGATGATTTTGTGGCAGAAAAGACTGCAGAGTTTGCCAATCTCTCTTCAGATTCTCCCACAGCTCAAGAAAACCGTGAGAAGACAGTGAATGAATGGCGAGCGGATTTCCTTGCTAGGAATCCTCCTCCGCTCGCTCCGTTGGATCAGGTTAACTATATGAGTCTGGAAAAGAATCGGGCTCGAGGTCGTATTATTAGTTGGATGTTCGTTAAGGACCTTCACTGCATGGTCGTGAAACGAGAAAATGGTCTTCAGTATTTCAGAACTCTTCTCAGTATTCTCTCACTTCCGTACTATGATGTTGCAGTGTTAGCTCAACTAGACGTTATCAATCGAGACGAAGAAAAGATGGTGGATCTGTTTGCTAAGAAAATCAGGTTGGAAAGGAGAAGGGGTTGGAAGGATCCTCTATACAAGCCACAGTTTCCCAGATACGAGCAGATCAGATTTACACTTGATCCAGAAACAAACACTGCTCGCTATCGTTTGGTGTATGATCCTCCAAAAGTGATGAAGAAGATACCTTTGCTGAAGATGAAGACTGGCTTTCTAGGAAATTTTCGTTGCTGGGTCTATGACGCGGATACTGGTGAAGCCGTGATCCTATTCAGAGATAGTCAGGAGAACTTTAGAATAATAGATCCGATGTGGATTACTAACATGTCCAGATCGGATATTATTGTTCTGAAGGATCATGAGATAAACTACTTGGTTCGGGATCGGGATCAAGCAATGAAGTTTCAGAAGATGGCCTTGTACTGCTTCAATTTGCTGGTCAACGCAGGAAGTGCATGGTCATCGCATCATTTGACAGTGGAAAGAACGTCCGAGACTTAAAGACACGAAGACCGAGACAAAGCTACAGCCAAGGGGGAGTTTGTTGGTGCACTTGTGTCTGTACTTTGTCTGTATTTTGTAATGTATAAAACGATGTCTTTTGTTAGTCTTGTTTACGTTTTGTGTTTGATTTGTATATGTGTTGGAATGTATGTTTGACCAAGTCAACCATCCTCCTGGTTTGACTTGGCCAAACAGTCAACACTTAGTGTGTAAGATTGTTATGCTTTGAAGGATGTCATCGAAGGATGGTTTGTATCCTTCGATGACCTCGAAAGACAAACCTTCGATGGATTCATATGGACCTCGAAGGATACATCATCCTTCGAGGTATGTCTGGATCCTTCGGAATCTTTCGGTAGATATTCTGGTCGATAGATGATCCTTCGACCAGAACTCCTTATCCTTCGAGCATATTATCTGTTTATGGTATATATATATACCATGTTATGGTTCAGTTCACACAAGTCTCAGAAGTGTTGTTGATAGTGCATGTGAGTGAACCAAGGTCTTGTAGAGAGCATTTCAGTTTGGTCAAGGGCTGTAACCGTGTCCACTGAATACAAGAGAAAACTTTGATATATTGCGTGTCTACTCTTTCTCTTTGTAACTTGTGCTTTCATCTAAACTATCGGTTTGCACTCTAGCTTGGATTCCGCACTTGCTAGAGTGTTAAACATAACAAGGAATAGGTTTATCCTCAACCTCCGAGGGACCTACATTTATATTTTGTATTTAATGAAATACATGTCAATTTATTTTATAAATAAGTGAGTAAAAATAAATACTGATTTTTATATACTATTAAAATAATATTTCTGATTTTACCAAAGTATTATAAATATTAGGGAAAATGCCACTAAAATGTAACTAAGTTTGTCAAGTGTCTCAATTAAGTCATCCAACCTTTTTTTGTCTCTCTAAAGTCACTAAACTTTAATTTTGTGTTCTAATACTATGTAATTACCAGGTCATCAGGTTACCATGTTTTTCTTTTATTTTTTATTTTCTTTTTAATGTTTATTTGGATATTATTTATGTTAGGTGGAATTATAAAATAAAAAAAATATGAAAACCTTTGCAGATCGTTATTTTGGAAAACGAATATTCATAATTAACACAAGTTGTTATTTATTTTCTATTCATAAAAAGCAAAAAAAAAGTGTTTTCTTTTGTCATTCAAAAAAGTACAATTTTTTTTTGCTTTAAAAATATTCAACCGTAATAGTATATGTTTTATTAATTTATTAATTTATTAATTTAGAATAAAAAATGATTTTCAATTTTTTTAGAAAAAAATCCATGTCATTAATTTTATTTTCCACATCATATTAAAAATTAAAAAAATAATAAAACTTGACACATCATCATTACTAACCTGGTAACTTGATAATTACATAGTATTAGAACATCAAATGAAACTTGAGTTATTTTATAGAGAAAAAAAAAATTTCAATGACTTAATTGGAACACTTATCAAAGTTGGTTACATTTCTACGAAGTTACCCCTAAATACTATTACTAAAATTCTGGATTATATAAATAATAATTCCTGATTATTATGTATTTAAAAATAATAATTCTGATATATATAAAGTAATAATTCTGATTATTATTAACATTAATAATATAGATTAATAATTCTGTTTTAAAATAATAAATCTGATTATTATATATAAAATAATAATTCTAATCTAAATAAAATAGTAAATCTGTTTATTATATAATAATTCTGATTTAGATAAAATAATAAATCTAATTATATAAAATAATAAATCTGAATAAATAAAGAATAATAATTCGGATTTAAATAATAATTTAAATAATAATTCTGTTAATTAATTCTGATTTTACATAAAAATTCTGAAAATCTAAAATAATCTGATTATTTTGTTGTAAAATTCTGATTATTAAAAAGAAATAGGAAATAAATTTCTGTTATAAAATTTCAGATTTAAAAATATTACTAAATCTGTTTAATAATATTTCTGATAATATTAATATCTAATAATAATAATAATATTAATAATAATAATGGTAATAATAATAATAATAATAATAATAATAATAATACCAATATTAACAGAATAAAAAAAATAATATATATATAAAAGGAAGAAACGAAAAAAAAAGGTTGCCGGAAGGTTTACCGGCAGCGACGTGTTCGGCGGTGGTGCTCCGGTGGTTGACAGGTTCCCGGCGATCCTCTGGCGACGTTCCAAAGTTTCCGGCGAAGGTGTGAAGCAGTTTCGAGAGTGAAGGATTGTTCGATGTTCGTTTCGGTGATCGGGTGTGAAAGGAACGAGTGCATGAGGGTTTGTCGGATTTATAAAGATGATGCAGGTAACGGTTTCGAACATGGAGGGTCGAAATCCGGTAAACCAACTCAACAGTCGGGGAAGAAGAAAGGTTTGGGCGGTTAATTTAAATTCAGCGTATTTAATGTGATGTTAAATATAATTAAATTCGGATACAGGTCGGATGTGGCATGCCCGACCGAGCGGTAGAGACGCGTGTGTGTGAGGCGAGAGACCCGGGTTCGAACCGCACAAGGGCCAGTTCTCACCCAGGAGACCCCCTTTTTGCCATTAGTTAGTCTGACTAACTGGGTTAGCCACTAACTGAGTTTTCTAACTCAGTTAGTGCTGCCCTTTGATAAAATTAACCCAGTTAGCTGATTTAACTGGGTTTTCACTAACTGAGTTAGTTTAACTAACCAAAACTAACAAAAATCATTAAAAATTCAGTTTAAAATATTTATTTATTTAATTTTAATTATTAGTTTACTTATTTAAAATATTAATAAATGTTAGGCCCTAAAGTGTGAGACTGACGCATCAAATTAGCACAACGGGCTATGGTTACGAACTGGGTCGTACCGGGTTAGTTTATATTAGGTTGTAGACCTTTATAGGTCACTTGGGCCAAGCTTTAGGCCATGTGGGCCAAGCAGGCCCAAGGGGAGCCCATGTAGGGACTTGGGCTTAAGTTAGTATATAAACAAGTTTACAACTTGTTTTAGGGTTGAACATTCACAGTTACAGATTTCCTCTAGAGAGAGAGACGATTGGTTGCAAGCTTGTACCAGACGATTTTGCTAATTGATAGTAATAGAATCGTGTGCAAGTTTAAAGGTGATTCGGTATTGTGTTCTTTGATTTTCATATTTTTCGATTTATCTTGAATCATCCTGTGATTGGATTCCGCACTCTCACAAGATTGGTTGATATCATTGAAAGATCCGGTTATACGGGACTTACAAGTGGTATCAGAGCTATCATCTGCACATGACGATGAAACGTTAGGATCAATTGTGCCTTTATGAACAAAATTCAAAGGTGTAGACTTTTGTGGCTCAACATGTCTGTTATGGACAGACGATTTGTTGTTATTTGAACCATAAGTCATTTTACTTTCGTTCAGCATCTCCTCCTCAATCATTGGTAAATAAGTGTAATTATCATTGTACGGAGGAGGAGTCTGATTATAACCCAATCCCGACCCTTTCTTTTTAGAATATGCTAATTGTTGATCACACAGATTTTTGACTAATTTACTGGAGGAATCGAATTTTTTAATGTTTAACTGATTAATTTGGTATTTATCCCTAACATTCTCCAGTTCTTTAGTCACCTCACACAGTTTTTCTTTGACTATGATGAGTTGGGCTGTAGCTACACTAACATCGTCCTTGAGTTGAACGATGTCCTTACGCTGAGCTTCGATTTTCTCTTTGAAAAGTTTTTCGTTTTTCGTTAAAGTGAAATTTTTCCGTTTAATTTCATTATAGTCTTCGATTAGCTCAGCGTTGTGAATTCTATAAGCCTCAACTCGTTCCCTACATTCAGGAGTGCAGAAAACCGAAAGTGTATCTTCAACAGTCATTTCTTGAACCACGGGTTTGTGAAATACTAATGCCATGATTTCAGCGGGAGGATGATACGTTTGTTCTTCTCCTCAAAACACAAACCAAACAAGAACACGTGTACTCGCTCACTCAAAACTCTTTGCACGCGAATCGAGCCCGCTTTCTGAACCGCACCTCGAAAATCTGTCAAAACCGAATTCACCACCAAACAAACAAACCTTTTATTTTATTTTATTTTTTAATTTTTATTAATTAATTTTTTTATTATTATTTTTTTAATTAAAAGAAAACTTATTATTATTATTATTGTAACTAATAATGATTGAGCAATGATGAGATAATGATTGATTAATGATGACAAAATGATTAATAACATTAAAACCTAACACCAAATGAACGTGACATTCAGTTAACGTTTCAATAGGTTTCCCGACACACCAAACCGTCACTAAAACTATTTGTCTTCTTAATTTCTATCTTTCCCGACACCGCAACCTGTCACTTTATGACTCTCCTTTGTTATTTCAACTCCAACAACCCAATGAAAAGCTGGTAAACAGTGAAAAGGATACAATTACGATGATGAAAGAGATGATCGGCGGTTGGTAAATCACGGAGATCGGAGGAGGTGGAGATGGAGTTGCAGGTTTCACCGAGTATTAATAGACGATGAACGACGGCCGGAGGTGGAGATGCAGGATGTGGTAACCGGAGATGGTGATGATTGTCGGACGTGAAACGGAGTGGATGAACTTTGTGTTGAACGCGAATATGATGATGACGGTCTGTGGTGATCACAGTGAACTGCGGCGGTTAATTCGGAACGGTGATCGGAATAAGCAAACAGGTGGACGGAGATGAAAGTTGGACGTATTGACGATGGTGATCGGACCCGGAATCGTAGAGAGATGGTAGCAAGTTTTTCACCGGAGATGGTTGCAGGTTTTCACCGGAGATGTTGAACGATGATGGACGGTGAATAATGGAGGTTGCGAGTGGAATGGAATGTCTCGAGACCTTGAGCTGATTGCGACTCGAGAACTCGGTTGCGACTTGCTGTCGTTGAAGATGAACAGAGATCGGATGACTGATGATGATGACGATGACTGGAAATGGAACCTGAAATTATGTTGATGATGAAGGTGAACAGAGGTTGCGACTCGTAACCAAAAACGTGATCAGTCGAGACCGTGTGAGGGTTGCGACTCGTAATCAAGGTTGCGACTCGGAGCCGGGATGATGATGGAGGTTGCGACTGGAGGTCTTGATGAACGGTGAGACGGTTGCGAGTCGGTGGATGCGGTTGATGCGGTTGCGAGTCTGAATGACTTTGGAAGAGACTCGAAACCAATTGAAGGTTGCGACTGGATTGGAATGTGATTGCGACTCGTGGTGGTGATATCTCTTGAAAAGTGGAGTCGAAACCGGCGATAAATGACTCGGAATCTCCAAATCAAAATCTTTTGTAACTGACTTTTCTCAAATTCTGGACAGCCGAATACGAAGATAAAAATATGGAAATTACAACTCCTTTCCGAAAACTTTGTGAATTTTTTTAAAACAGAATATTTTTTAGAAAAATAAAAAGATTACGTATAATCTTTTAACAACTCTTTTTCAAAATCAAAACACCAAAATGTAGTTATTTTTTGATAAAATATCGATGAACACTGCGAAGAACACGAAGAACGCGATGAACACCAAACCAAAAACAACGAATATCTTGAATATTTTGATATCAAACCGAGCCTATAAATAGGTTCTAAAGGCTCTGAAAGACTTCAATGGCTCTGATACCACTTGTTAGTCCCGAAAAACCCGTGACATCACTCGACGGTTCTTCGAGTGATATCAAAATCGAGCCTTTGAAAGACTTCAATGGCTCTGATACCACTTGTTAGTCCCGAAAAACCCGTGACATCACTCGACGGTTCGATCGAATGCGGAAAGTAAGATCAAACCGACAAGAACAAAAAGAAATATTTTAATACAAAACATAGTGTCGCTGCTTAGATCGCACACAGTCTCGAGGACTGTCTGGTACGATCTTCGAGAACCTTGCACACAATCCCTAGGATTGTCGGGTACAAGGCTCTCTATTTAGGGCTACATGATTTACAATGGAGAGCTCTACCCTAATAATCTAGACAAGACTATTTATAGGAGCCTCTACCCCAATGGCCCACATGGCCTAGCCCAAGCCCAAGTGACCTGTAAAGGCCCTAAAGTGTGAGACTGACGCATCAAATTAATCCAACAGGCTATGGTTACGAACTGGGCTTTACCGGGTTAGTTTATATTAGGTTTTGGGCCTTTACAGATCACTTGGGCTTGGGCTAGGCCATGTGGGCCATTAGGGTAGAGGCTCCTATAAATAGTCTTGTCTAGATTATTAGGGTAGAGCTCTCCATTGTAAATCATGTAGCCCTAAATAGAGAGCCTTGTACCCGACAATCCTAGGGATTGTGTGCAAGGTTCTCGAAGATCGTACCAGACAGTCCTCGAGACTGTGTGCGATCTAAGCAGCGACACTATGTTTTGTATTAAAATATTTCTTTTTGTTCTTGTCGGTTTGATCTTACTTTCCGCATTCGATCGAACCGTCGAGTGATGTCACGGGTTTTTCGGGACTAACAAGTGGTATCAGAGCCATTGAAGTCTTTCAAAGGCTCGGTTTTGATATCACTCGAAGAACAAGAAGAAGATTTGCACAGTGTCTCTGATTCCCTTTGATTTTCGGAGACGTAAAACGGAGTCCAGATCTGGGAATTTGTTCTTCATGTATAGAAAGAAAACCAACAAGTTTGTTCAGCTGTTGATTTTCAGAAACGCAGTTAGTTCTGTTTTGTTGTTTTGGAGAAAAAGTGATCGGTAGAGAGAAAGAATAGAGATTTTGGTGACCTCTGACTGCTTTTCCGGCACGTGGTATACCCTGACAGAAGGTCTCAGGTATGATGAACTTCATTGTGGTGTATTTAGTCAGAAGTGACCGGTGATGTCAAGCTATGGTGGAAAAAAAAAAGCAAGACAGCTGGTTAAAGAAAGAATAATAACAGAGAGAGATGCAGCCACGGCCTCCGACTAGTCTTCATGTTCAGATGTACTCAAGTCAGTTCGATGGTTTGATTGTGATTTAATGTGTTGAGTTATCGTATGGTTGTGCTCGCCGGCGTCTGAAATCGGGTTGGTTGTTGCCGCCGTTTGATCTCTCTGGCGGATGGTTATGATGGTGGTTCCTTCTGGCTGCATATGTTTTATTGTTCATCATCTGGGAGTCGTGATTGTAGTATGGATGGTTTTGAATTTTTTTTATTTGCTTCACGTCTATTGCGATCGATTTCAAGTAGAAAGAAGCTTGGTCGGAGGCAAGATGATGTCGGTCGTTCATGGTGGCTTTGGATGGTGGCAGAATAGGATGGCGGCTGGAATAATTTGATTGCCGCTAGGGTTTACGTTTGCATGGGCTTGGGAGATGGGCCAATTATTGTATAATGATTGAAATAATTCTAACAGGGCCGACCTTAAACTTTTCGACCGAGGTATGCAACGCATGGAAATAGTTTATTGGGTCATTAATGGATTGGGCTCCACAACTGGCCACGTATTTTTTAATCAGCATCACATGGGTTTAATTTTAAAGATAGAATTGATTTTAAAAAGGAGAAGACCCAAGGTTGGAGATCGTCTATACCGTAATGAAGAGAGCATAAAATTAGGGGAAGTGAAATAAATGTTTGTGTTAAAGGGTTTGACTAACACATGTAAGGTGCCATAGCTGAAAAGACTAGGATCTACTGCGATATGTTGATAGGCTTGACGCTCAACATGATAAAAGATACTAAGTGATATAAACATAACAAACTATGTATCATGTGGGTAACATACCAACGGCGTATGATTTTATGGTCTTAAATCTTGCATTGATAGATAGCCAATATCTGAGGTTTCGGGTCTTTATATTGTTGAATCATCCGGGGATATCTTGGTTGTCCTTCTGTTCAGAGCTAAAATTATACATGACCCCAGGAAAGAAAGTCACTTGGAATTAGCTCATTTCTATTTGAATGTCTGTATGTTTTCCCGATACACACAATTTTGATCTGATTCTGAAATCTTCTCTGAAAAAGTCGTGTACCTCCTCTGCTGCATCCAGATACATGCTGACCTGGAGGTGCTAGGCAACGACAGCTTCTGCTGCATCCAGATACATGCTGACCTAGCTGTACGTTGTCGCGCTGTAGATCTAAACACCCGAAAGAGGCCCTCAAGTGCCCAAAAGAAACCCCAAGAAACCTATATCAAATTGAGAAAAACTCATTTGATCTGTATATTATACCATCTCTGCTTAAGATCTATTCTGTTCTCTTCTCAATCTATTCCCAGTTAAGATTTCAGAAATCTGGATTGGACTTGTGAAATATGTGGTAGGGAAGATACTTGCATGATAGAGTGTGCTGTTTATATTTCCGGGATTTGATTAGTATTTCTTTGGGTGTTCATTGTTAAGAAATCAAAACATGATAAAACAGATTATATGCAGACCTAGACACAGTCAGGATATCTTAAAGGATGTCATCAGTATACTCACCTGCTACGATGAATCGTTGTGCTTACCTTGATCGCGGGGGTATGCCTTGGAATGGGACACACGGGTATAATAGTATAATATTACCTTAATCATATCACGAAGTTGAAAAATTGAAAGTTGAGCGTTAAAGTTTAAAGTGGACAAACATATTGGCAATCGCATAGACCAGTTTGATTAGGCTCGTACTGAAAAGTGTTCTTTAGTCTGCCTGAAAACGAATTTTGATCCCATTTGCAATTGTAATTGTATATTATGGTAGTTGTTTATATTTTGAGTTTTTATTTGTTTTAGTTATTAAAATTAAAAATTAAAAATAGAAAAAATTTCAAAAATCAAAAAAAAAAAATAGTGTTTTATTTGTTTCTCTTAAAATTAAAAAAAAATTAAAAAAATGTAACCGTTCTTGAAGATTTGACTGATCATCAAAAGTTGAAAGAGTTTAAATTGTGAAATCCGAGTACAAGTACTTGGATGTACCTAGTGTTCATGTGGTACTCTCCCTGTTGCATAAGAAATGTTTGCTTATGAGTTTGTGAGCATGTGCAGAACTTGATTTCAATCAAGAACAGGGGTTGATGAAGACTGAGATGCTGTTAGTTGCTGAAGAAGTCTGAAGCAGCACAACAACAATATGTACCTGAGTCAGAAGAACCGGATACGAGACGCCGTCTGACAGTGAAAGTACATTCGAAGAAGTACCGTGAACCTGCTTGAAAGACAAAGACTGAAGAAGAAAAGAGCTGTTGAGAATCCTCCTCTCACATTCTTTTTGACAAAGATTTTCAAGCAAAGCTGATCGAGATCCTGATATGAAGCTAACCACAAGAGCTGAAGAAAGAGACCCAGTGCTGAGAGTTCAGAAGTCAAGAACTTCCACAACATCTGCAGCATAGCATCAACCATAGATTTCGTTGAAGACGTTGCTGAATTCAAGTTATGAAGACAATTTGATGGCATCAGTCTAGGGGGAGATTGTTAGGCCCTAAAGTGTGAGACTGACGCATCAAATTAGCACAACGGGCTATGGTTACGAACTGGGTCGTACCGGGTTAGTTTATATTAGGTTGTAGACCTTTATAGGTCACTTGGGCCAAGCTTTAGGCCATGTGGGCCAAGCAGGCCCAAGGGGAGCCCATGTAGGGACTTGGGCTTAAGTTAGTATATAAACAAGTTTACAACTTGTTTTAGGGTTGAACATTCACAGTTACAGATTTCCTCTAGAGAGAGAGACGATTGGTTGCAAGCTTGTACCAGACGATTTTGCTAATTGATAGTAATAGAATCGTGTGCAAGTTTAAAGGTGATTCGGTATTGTGTTATTTGATTTTCATATTTTTCGATTTATCTTGAATCATCCTGTGATTGGATTCCGCACTCTCACAAGATTGGTTGATATCATTGAAAGATCCGGTTATACGGGACTTACAATAAAATAATATAAAAATTATTTTAACCCAAATTTTGATATTTTTATCGAATTAACGTATAAATTCCCGGTTTTTGTACGGTTTAGGGTAATCTCTTGGCAGTGATGAATTTGAGAGCTGAGATCAAGATGTATTTTCACTGTTTTTACGTGTTTAACATAGTTTAACATGTTATCAATTGTTTTGACAATACATAGTATTCAAACACATATATGAATAAAATAATGCACTTTCATTATGATTTCAAGTCTCGAGGTACAATTTGGGAATAAAACCAAATACCACAAAGGTACAACTTACAAAAATAGAAAGTACAAGTAGACTTGCCAAAAATGGAAAGATCGAAAATACGAGGTGTCACAGTCTCCCCTACTTTAGGAGATTTCGTCCTCGAAATCTTAAGAAGAAGACTGATCGAAGAGATGTGGATACTTTGCCATCATGTCACTTTTGAGTTCCCAAGTAAACTCAGCACCACGCTTGCCTTCCCATCGTACTTTTACAATGCGAATTTTGCTGCGTCTGAGCTGCTTGGTACCTTGATCCACAATTTCAACTGGTCTTTCCACGAAATGAAGCGTATCGTTGATTTGCAAGTCGTCGACTGGGACATGAAGCCCTTCATCAGCTAGACATTTCTTGAGATTTGAAACGTGAAATGTCGGATGAACGTTACTCAGTTCCTATGGTAGATCCAGCAAATACGCTACCTTGCCAACTCGTTCGAGGATTTTGAAAGGCCCAACGTAACGAGGGGCAAGTTTACCCTTTTTACCGAATCGAACAACCCCTTTCCATGGAGATACTTTAAGTAATACTTGATCCCCAACATTGAATTCCATGGGTTTGCGTCCTTTATCTGCGTAACTCTTTTGTCGATTCCTGGCCTTGAGTAAATTGTCACGGATTTGAAGAATCTTGTCCGTGGTTTCTTGAATAAGCTCAGGACCAGTAAATTGCTTATCACCAATTTCGTGCCAACTGATTGGTGATCGACATTTTCGCCCATATAATGCTTCGAATGGGGCCATTTGAATGCTGGAGTGATAGCTGTTATTGTACGAGAATTCGACCAGAGGCAAATGCACATCCCAACTACCACCAAAGTCAATGACACAGGATCGAAGCATATCTTCGAGAGTTTGAATGGTACGCTCAGTCTGTCCATCTGTTTGAGGATGGAAGGCTGTACTAAGATTTAAATGAGTACCCATGGCTGATTGAAAAGTTTGCCATAGGCGAGACATGAAACGACCATCACGGTCTGAAATGATGTCACGAGGTATGCCATGACGACAGATGATTTCATCAGTATAGACTCGAGCAAGTTTTTCAACTTTGAAGTCTTCCCGAATAGGTAAGAAATGGGCTGACTTGGTCAAACGATCAACGATGACCCAAATACTATCATTATCAGATGAGGTTCGAGGAAGTTTAGTTATAAAATCCATTGCAATACTATCCCACTTCCAAACAGGAATTTCTGGTTGTTCAAGCAAACCAGAGGGACGCTGATGCTCTGCTTTAACCTTCGAGCAGGTAAGACATTTTGAGACATACAAGGCTATATCATTCTTCATACCAGGCCACCAATAAGATGTTCGAAGATCATGATACATCTTATCAGCACCAGGATGTATTGAGTATTTAGACTTATGAGCCTCGTTCATGATAAATTCACGAAGATTGTCGCGATTTGGTACCCAAATGCGATTAAGATAATATTGAAGTCCGTCTGATTTCGTCACAAGTTGATACATAGAGGCACCACGGATTTCGACGAGCAGACTTCCTTCGTTAGCTGAGGCAAACTGTGCCTCACGAATACAATTGTGAAGGTCACTTGACACTTGAAAACAACGCATACGATAGGAATGAGTCTTACGACTCAGGGCATCAGCTACGACATTCGCCTTTCCAGGATGGTAGCGAATTTCGCAGTCATAGTCGTTAAGTAATTCCACCCAACGACGTTGACGCATATTTAGTTCTTTTTGATTGAATATATGTTGTAGACTTTTGTGATCAGTGTATACAGCACATTTCGTACCATAGAGGTAGTGACGCCATATTTTTAATGCGAAAACGACTGCACCAAGTTCAAGATCATGAGTAGTGTAATTTTTCTCATGAATCTTTAATTGGCGAGAAGCGTACGCAATGACCTTGCCTCGTTGCATAAGGACGCAACCAAGACCACGATTTGATGCATCGCAATATACTACGAAGTCATCATTTCCGTCAGGTAGGGTTACGATAGGAGCATTGCAAAGCATGTCCTTGAGGGTTTGAAAAGCTTCTTCCTGCCCGTGACTCCAAACGAAAGGTTTTTCCTTTTGGGTCAACATAGTGAGGGGAACAGCTATCTTAGAAAAATTTGAGATGAATCGACGGTAGTAACCCGCCAATCCTAGGAATGAACGAATTTCTGATGGGTTTTTAGGTGCAATCCAACTTTTGACAGCTTCAATTTTAGCAGGGTCGACATGAATACCTTTTTCACTAACGAAATGTCCAAGGAATTGGACTTCCTTGATCCAGAATTCACACTTTGAGAACTTTGCGTATAAACGTTCACTTCGCAAAAGTTCGAGTATGAGACGTAAATGACGCTCGTGATCGACTCGAGATTTTGAATAAATTAGGATGTCATCAATGAAGACAATCACGAATCGATCTAGATAAGGTTTGCAAACACGATTCATCAAATCCATGAACACGGCGGGCGCGTTAGTCAGACCAAAAGGCATGACTACGAACTCGTAGTGTCCATAGCGTGTTCGAAATGCGGTTTTTGGGATATCCTCTTCGAGGACACGAAGTTGATGATAGCCAGATCGAAGATCGATCTTGGAGAAATAACTTGCACCTTGGAGTTGATCAAAGAGGTCGTCGATGCGAGGTAGTGGATATCGATTTTTGATAGTGAGCTTGTTGAGCTCTCGATAATCGATACACATTCGAAATGAACCATCTTTCTTTTTAACGAATAGAACAGGAGCACCCCAAGGAGAGGTACTGGGTCGAATGAAACCCTTGTCAAGAAGCTCCTGAAGTTGGCTGGAGAGCTCTTGCATCTCAGAGGGTGCAAGGCGATAGGGAGCTCGTGCAACAGGAGTTGCACCAGGCACAAGGTCGATACGAAAGTCAACTGATCGAGGAGGAGGAGGACCAGGTAAATCCTCAGGAAAAACTTCTGGGAATTCACGTACAACTGGAACATCGCTTATGCATTTTCCCTTGCCCTTTTCTTCCACTACGTGGGCTAAAAAGGCAAAGTACTTTTTACGAAAGTATCTATTCGCTTGTGTGCACGACATTAGCTTTAGACCTTTGGAAGGTCGATCCCCATAAACATGTAGGGTATCGCCTGATGGAAGAGGCAAACGAACGTATTTTTCGAAACAGGCAATTTCAGCATGGTTCTTTCGAAGCCAATCCATACCTACTATGATATCGAAACTACCCAACTCCATGGGTATGAGGTCAATTGAAAAGGCATGATCATTCAAAGTGAGAGTACAATCACGAAGAACAGAATCGACACGAATAGACTTGCCATTGGCAACTTCGACTGGGAATGACTTAAGTAGTTTTGAGCGTGTGCATTTTAACAATGGTTCAAATTCTACAGATACAAAACATTTATCTGCACCAGTATCAAATAAAATAGAAGCATACACATTATTAACGAGGAACGTACCGTTCACGACCTCATTGTCGTTGCGCGCTTGCTGAGCATTGATAACAAATGCACGGCCTTGTGGTGCCTTCTGCTGTAAATCTTGCCTCAATTGAGGACACTGAGGTCGTAGGTGAGTTGGATCCCCACATTTGAAACATGCCCTGACCACATTTGCTGGTTTTGGATTTTGGGCTGTCACAGGGTTGTTGCGACAGTATGCTGCCAAATGTCCATAATGATTGCAGGAGGTACAGTGTCTACAGGGGCTCGTAGTTGGGTGATGAAAGTGGCAAGTGGTGTACTTAGGGTTTGTTCCTGTGTATTGCTTCTTTTCTGGGTTTGCTGGGTTAGGTTTTGGATTTTCAACTGGTGTAACAGCGTTGCACACTGAGGATTGGTGAGCACGCTTCTTTCCCCTATTGTTGTGGGTGATTTGATGAGCGGGTTTGGAGGAGGATATAGGTTTAGATGCTGCTGCGACTTGTTTATCACGAACTCGATTATTATTCAAACTTGCCGCGAGGCGATACACATCCTCAATATTATCCAACCTAGCCGCCTCGATGGTATCACGCATCGTAGGAGGCAACCCATTGATATACTTCCGAATGGTGCGTTCTGTGGTCAACACCAAATGAGGCACGATAAAACACAACTGCTTGAACCGGGTAGTGTATGCAAGGTTTTCATCCCCAACTTGTATGAGGGTCCAGAACTCTTCTTCTAACTTCTGCTGCTCATGAGGAGGGCAGAATTCCTCCATCATAAGCTGTCTGAGCTCTTCCCAAGACAACGCGTAAGCTAGCTCATTGGATCGAATGTTTCTCTCGTTAGTCCACCAGTCTAGTGCCCTGGCTTGGAAAACACCAGTGGCACTTCGCACCTTGAGTTCCTCTGGACATTCACTATTTATGAACGTGACTTCCATGCTGTCAAACCATTCCAACATAGCTGTCACTCCATCCTTCCCAGTGAAAGTTTTGGGGTTACAGGCAGTGAAGTGTTTGTAATTGAACGAGACTGGTTTAGGCTGTACTACGTGAGAATCGCCAGAATGATTGGGAGTGCTGGAGGCTTGAATCTCAGACACTATCTTTGGCACGATTCTGGCAATCTGATTTGCCATGAACGTCAGCATTTTCTTTTTGGAGTTAGCCTTGGATTTTCTGGGAGAGTGAGAGTACTGACGAGATGGCGACATCTAGAAATTCAAAACAAGGAGTGGATGAGACTTTTAATCATAATGTTTTTGTTTAGGAAAAATTGATTTCATGTATGCATCACATAGCACATTGTTTTTCACATAAATTGTCAAATAGTTTCACATAGAATAACATAGTATTGCACATAGAATAACATAATGTTACACATAGAATATCATGTATAATGAAAGCAAGATAAATTTAGTTTGTTCACGAAGGAGTAATTATTAATTGTTTTAGATTGCGATAATAACGTGATTCGTGTTCCCAAACTTGAAATGAAGATAACGCTCAAATGTAAATCACATGATAATTGAGATAACATAAAAAGAGATTTATCATAAAAACATGGATTGTCACGGAACGTAACATAAGACTATTCCAAAGTGAATCGAAATCCTTTTCGAATTAAGGAGACGTGCTTTGGCCTAATAGACAAATACTCTCATCGAGGAGCGACTAACGATATTTATCCTTCCAGTTACTACACGTCCTTAATCGATTGGGAAAATCGAAACTTTGGCGAGATCGAAAATCAAGGAATGGGACTAGTTAACAAGATGCGAGTTTCACCTCTAACTTGATAACATCGTACCCTGATGTGGTTGGTACTCATCCAAAGATGAGGGTCCACTAGAATATGAAATGGAAACTCCCATCAAGGTTTGGATGTCACTCCTAACTTGAGGGTAGGTTTCGTGCAAAAATCAAATTTAAGCTGAATGAAAATCATCACCAAATATGGGAATCACCCCTGTTTTGATGACTCATTTCGATTGTGTTACATGAGTGTCTTCACAGCTTCCATGTGTGTATTGTGTTAGCCTTAGGAAAGGCTTGTATATTAGAAGTCCAAAAGAATAGAGGGAAGCAAGGAAGAGAGAAGGGAATATTGTCTTAAACAGCAAATAAATGAGAAAGCTCCTAAACTATAGACTAGGTAAAAGCATTCCTACTTTTCCTAATTCCCTATAGTTATGGCTCTGATACCAATCTGGTATCAGAGCAGATTGAAGCTGTAACAGCCCAGCGTAACCACACCATGATATTGTCCGCTTTGGCAGCCAGCACGCCCTCGGCGTCCACCCCTCACGGTTTTCAAAACGCGTCATGATGGTGAAGGTATCCAGCCCCTTATAAGGAAGCCTTAGTTCCCCTTCACAACCGATGTGGGATATCACAGTAAGCATCAAGTATCATAACATAGTATTCATGTATAAGGATTGTTTTGTGCATTGCATAAAGAATAAGTTTAAGTGTAGTTTAATAGAAAAACATGTTACACCCCAAAAAGTGGTAAACATAAAAAGGGGGTTGCGAGTATACTCACAAATTTGCATATGTTTTCCGATTATCCAATGTGACGAAGTTGATGAGGTTAGAAGGTTGAATATGTTCGTGTAGGGATTTAGGAAGTTAAAACACAAGAATATAGGTATTCGAAAGTAATCATCCTTTAACACCAAGTACTTGTTCTTGACACTATGAAACCCCAAGGGTTAATGTTTTCATGAGCAATATACTCATTAGAATCGTAACAAGTCTTATGTCTTAGGTGATGTTATTCTAATATCTTGACGAATGAACACAGGTCCACCATCAAGGGTTCGAATAGTATATATATGTATAAGTATTATATGTATTATTTAGTCCATTAGTCAAGCACGAGGTAGAAGATAAATCTTCATTTAGGTACCTCTATTGTGTCATAGAGTTCATGTAGGAGGTAGGAAGAACAAACTTCCATTTAGGTATCTCTTATGGTTCACCACTACACTTGATGTAAAAACATACAAGGAGGGTCACGAACTAATATCAATACAAGAATAAGAAACAACTATACTAAGAGAAATCATCAAGTAATGTGGGGATTCTATGTTGGACAACCCAAGTTGGTCCATAATCACACCTTCATCAAGCTTGAAGCTTGAACATGACTTGTGGGTTAAAAACCCTAAATAAAACAGAAAGTATTTGAGGATTAACCTCTGATTTCGTATGTCTCAGCCCCGTTTTTAAGCTTAACTAAGCATAGAAGTGGTTATAAGCATAAGGACGTGGGTTTGAGTGAGTTAGACTCAAGTTTGAACAAGTTTACTAAAGATTTAATCAAAACAGAAATGAACAGTGAACTTTAGAGCCTTTTTGCCGGAGTTCCAGGGACTTATTTACTGTGAAAAACCCATGGAATCAAAGCTAAGGTCAATCCAAGCACATAGGAAAAAGAATGAACTAAATCGGATTAGAAATGAAGAAGTTATGCTCATTTTCGTGAAATGTAGTGCTTCTGTCCGAACTTGAAGTTTCAGCTGCGTTTTTTATTGATTTGGGAGTGATTAGAGTGTTGCAAAAGTGGTATGGAGGCTGAGATTAAGTTGTATTTATAGGGGGAAGGATTAGGGTTAAGTTAGGTTGGCATTTAATACAAGTAGGTGGCTGAAATAATAATAAAAAAAACAATTCAAACCATCCTCTAGTATGCGATCGGAGTCTGCCTTGGGCAGCTTGTGCTCCTTTATTATTTTCTTATCTTTTTTTTTACATATAGTTTGGTAGTGCACATTTTATTTGGTTAGTTATATAACTAACTATATGTGTAATATGATGTGGTTGATGAGATATTAATTAAATCCAAAACAACAATGGCATCGGCCACATTATATTTTTTTTTTTTTGTAATCTTTTTTTTTTTTTTGTGTGGTTTATGAGATGTAATGTATAGCACATATAATAATATATTAAATATATAACTAATTATTCACATCAAGTGTACATCATGGGGTAAATGGAAGATGGATATAACTAATTATTCACATCAAGTGTACAAACAACAAGTCTGCCTTTGGCAGTTCTGGTCGCAAAGGGGGCTGGCCAAAGTTAGCTAAATACCTTTTTATTCTTGTTCATTTTGGTCCTTTTAGTTGATAATTTATTTAATATAAAAGTGGGGTTGTATACCTATCCATTAATAGGTGAAGTAACAAAAGAGAAACACCAATGTTTTGCCATGATGGCTGCATAAGGTCCTTCACGTTTCTTTTTTTTTTTTTTTAGATTTAGAACATTATAATGTATTATTAATATTCTATATATATTATTATTATATTAATAGGACAATTATTATTATTAGAATTCAACCACATATTTAATAGTTAACAACCACGTATAAGTTATGAGTACCAGTATGTCGAGTATCGGTTGCGTGCATTCAAGATTGGTAACGTATAACCCAAGTATTGCGACACGTATAAGCATGTATATAAGAAGATAGAATTTCATTACAATCGAAGTCTCGGATTTACAATGGTTTGAAACGAAATACGAAATACAAAAGGAACAAGCTTCCAAAAAAATAGAATTAGAAGACACGTTTTCTAATTAAAGAAAGTACGAAAGAGCAGGGCGTTACACTTAACGAGTGTGAAGGGGGTGCCGTTCTGTTGTCTGATGTAAACACGGTAGTCTGTAGAAATCATTGTGATGCTTGACTCCTACTCAATTCCGACTCTTAACCTTTTCCCTTTTCTTATATAGAATCATGAGCAGACGAGGCCATGGGCGTGGTCACATTGCGATGACTCAGGCCGAGTTGACAAACTTGATCAACACACGTGTGGCTGAGGCTTTGGCAGCCTACCAAGCTGGTACGAAATGTGCCAAATACTCTTTATTCTTGTGTCGCGTACTCAACTCTTACCTGTGTGCTGTATTTTCTTTCGTCCTTAGGTCAACAAGAGAATCAGAATCAAAACAATCCGCCTGCTTGTACGTTTAAGACGTTCATGGATTGTAAGCCACAGATATTCAATGGGACTGAAGGAGCTGTGGGGCTACTTCGTTGGTTTGAGAAAGCTGAATCAGTAGTTGCTATGTGTAACTGTCCCGTGGGGGACCGGGTGAAGTATGCTACAGGCACCTTGGAGGATGGTGCCTTAACTTGGTGGAATGCCCAGGTGCAAATGTTGGGCATTGAGATGGCTAATGCAACTTCTTGGGATGATTTCAAGGAGTTAATGTGGGAGGGGTACTGTCCTTGTGACGAGATTCAGAAGCTCGAGAACGAGTACTACAATTTGAAGATGGAAGGGTCTGAAATTGAAGCGTACCCGAAGAGGTCACATGAGCTAGCAAACATGTGCCCTAACCTATCTCGACCCCCACCTCGAAGAATTGAACTGTACATCAAGGGCCTAGCACCATCAGTAAAGAGTTTGGTCACTGCTGCAAATCTTAACAACCTGCCTCAAATCATCCATTTAGCACACAAATTACCGACCAAGACGTCGAGCGTGGTTCGCTACCGCCACGTGTTTCTGCTACTACCCTTACTACTACAGCTACCACACCTGCTAGTGATAACAAGCGTAAATGGAATGATACTGACGAAGCGACCAGTGCAAGCCAATCGCAGAAAAGGCCAGACAATAGCAATAAACGTAGTTTCAGTCAGTCGTCCTCAGTTAACCAAGGCCAGAGCAGCAATCCGAGCCAAGGCTCCTATGTTGGTAGGAAGCCAAAGTGCAACAAGTGTGGTTATCATCATCATGGACCGTGTGTCCGGGCTTGCCATAGGTGTGATAAGGTGGGCCATATGGCAAAAGACTATAGAGCCCCGTTCCCAAAGCAACAGTAGCAGCAGAATCAGCAGCATCAGCAACAGCAAAGGCAGTAGCCCCATCAGAACCAAGGCAATAAGAAGGGGTGTTTCCAGTGTGGGGACGAGGGTCACATTAAACGGGATTGCCCTCAGCTGAATCAGAACGCCAATGATAACAACAACCGTCAGAATAACCATCACAATGCTGGGAATAACAATAATGGCAACAATGGGGGCAATGCTGCTCATGGAAGGGTATTTACGATTGGAGCTGGTGATGCTAGGAACGACGACAATGTCGTGACTGGTACGTTTTCTGTGAACAATCTTTTTGCTTCTGTATTATTTGATTCTGGTGCCGATTGGAGTTATGCCTCCTTAGAGTTCAGTCAACGATTAAGGTTAACTCCAACACCTCTAGAAACTAAGCATGTAGTAGAATTAGCTGATGGTAAGACGATTGAAGCTTCACACATTATTACGGGATGCAAACTTGATCTTGTGGGTCAAGTGTTTGACATTGTCCTCCTTCCTGTTACCCTCGGTAGTTTCGACGTAGTGGTTGGTATGGACTGGTTGTCCAAGCACCGTGCTGACATCCTTTGTAAAGAGAAAATCGTACGTATTCCTCTCCCCAGTGGAGAATCTTTATCGGTTCAAGGGCATCGCAGTGGAGCGATGGTTGGTATCATCTCAGCCATGAAAGCCTAGAAGGTCTACGAAAGGGGTATCCTACTATTTTAGCACTTGTTACTGGTCCTCAGCCTGAAGAGAGGAAGATCGAAGACCTGCCAGTTGTTTGTGAGTTTACCGATGTGTTTCCTGAGGAACTTCCTGGTTTACCTCCTCACCGTCAAGTGGAATTTCAGGTTGATCTTACACTAGGAGCGGCCCCAATTGCTCGAGCTCATTGTCGTCTTGCACCTGGGGAGTTGCAAGAGTTATCTAATCAACTTCAAGAACTGTTGGATAGAGGTTTTATCCAACCCAGTTCTTCGCTTTGGGGAGCCCCAGTTCTGTTTGTGAAGAAAAAGGACGGGACCTTTCGTATGTGTACTGGTTATCGGGAGCTCAACAAAGTGACAGTCAAGAACCGTTATCCTCTGCCACGCATCGACGACCTGTTTGACCAGCTGCAAGGGTCAAGTTTTTACTCGAAAATCGATTTAAGATCGGGCTATCATCAGATGAGAGTTCGAGAGGAGGATGTTCCTAAAACGGCTTTTCGAACACGGTATGGCCATTACGAGTTTCTGGTCTTGCCATTCGGGTTGACGAACGCACCTGCGGTTTTCATGGACCTCATGAACCGTGTGTGCAAACCGTATCTCGATGATTTCGTCATTGTATTTATTGATGACATCTTGATCTACTTTAAGAGCAAGGAGGACCACGAACGACACTTGCGTCTTATCTTGGAGATTCTGAGGAAGGAGTAGCTTTACGCGAAATTCTCTAAGTGTGACTTCTGGATTCGAGAGGTGCACTTCCTTGGCCATATTGTGAATGAATCGGGTATACACGTGGATCCTGCAAAGATTGATGTTATCAGAAATTGGGCGGCACCGAAGACTCGTTCGGAGGTGCGACAATTTCTTGGACTCGCTGGATATTATCGCAGATTTATCAAAGACTTCTCGAAGATCGCTCAACCTCTCACCGCACTAACACAGAAATGCGTTGTATACTCATGGGGAACGAAACAAGAAGATGCTTTCCAGTTGTTGAAACAAAAACTTTGCAGTGCACCGATTTTGTCCTTACCTGAGGGTACCGAAGATTTTGTGGTATATTGTGATGCTTCTATTCAAGGTCTCGGTTGTGTGTTAATGCAACGCGAAAAGGTGATAGCTTACGCTTCTCGACAGTTGAAGGTTCATGAGAGGAATTACACGACTCACGACTTAGAATTGAGGGCCATGGTGTTTGCGCTCAAATTCTGGAGGCATTACCTGTACGGTACTAAATGCACTATTTATACCGACTACAAGAGCCTTCAGCATATCTTTGACCAAATGGAATTAAATATGCGACAGCGCCGCTGGGTAGAATTCTTAAACGACTACGACTGTGTAATCAAGTATCATCCGGGTAAGGCTAACGTTGTAGCTGATGCCCTCAGTCGAAAGGAATCGAAGCCCAAACGTGACCGCTCCTTGCAACTCACCATCCATTCTAACCTACCTAACCAGATCCGTGCTGCTCAAACTGAAGCGTTGAAGGAGGAAAACATTGAAGCAGAATACTTGAGGGGCATGGAAAAACGACTTGTAGAGAGATCTGATGGTATTCTCTATTTCATGGAGCGAATATGGATTCCTTTGTTTGGGAATCTTAGGGAACTTGTGATGGACGAAGCGCATAAGTCTCGATACTCTGTTCATCCGAGTTCGGATAAGATGTATGATTTGGGGTAAAATACACATATTTGTCCCGTGTAGATTGTATAATTTTTGTACAACTTTATTTGCTTTTATTTAGTTTTAGTATTATATTACATTATTTTGTGTTGGGCCAGGTCCTGGTGCAAATAGAGCGAAAAAGAGTAAAAAGGAAATAATCAGCCAGTTGAGCAGAGTATGACGTCAGGAACCAAATAAAAATTGCAGCTATTTTCTGTGAGTGGGCCAAAAACACTATCTCTATTTTATGGTTGGCCATTAATATAGATAAACAAAGTTGAAATACATACATGTTGGGTGGTAACTAAACACATGAGAATAGAAAAGATAAGGAAGTTGGCAATGTATGGGGAATAAATTGGAAGGCATATCCTAATTCTTATATACCCAATACAAATTATTTATTCTTGGAGAAGGCTGTCATATTAGTTATTTAATATAAAGTATTATCGGCCAGAATTAATAAATAGAGTTTTATGTTGAATAAATGGTGTTTGGCTATTAGCATATACCGTACAAGTTAAACACATGATTAAAATTATATTTGATTATAATTTATATTTATAATTTTAAAGTTCCCGGTCGATTTTTACTTTTAAATAAAATATATTATTATTATAATATAAAAAGTATTATTCATAAGCTTCTATTATTAATATATAGGATAATAACACAGTGGAATATACAAAAGAGATCTAAGTGAATTGTGAAGGTTACGTGAAAAGGAATGGGTCGCCATATGATTCACAAGTCCAGGACACAAATGGATTAGGGGTTTTTCTTTGGGCTTCGAAATTGTTTTATGATTATGACCCTTAATCAAAATAAAAAGAGATATATGTAAAATTGATTCTGGACGCAAGAGGGAGATATATTCGAACAGAGGATATACAGCAACCTTAACGCATACATATTTACGGCTGTACATCAGACGCAGAATCACATATACAGCATCGATCAGATCAGGGACGAACGGGCAAGAAGGAATTATTGGGGTTGAAGATCAAGAAGCTTGGAACTCAAGGGATTACGGTTTTAGCTTACCGGGTTCTTTTATTTTCTAGTTTCTTTTATTCTATGTCAATAAATTCTTTATTTGAATTTTGTTTATTTGTTTTTAAACCAGGATTGTTGGCTAAACATTTAAGCCACCTAGACTTGATGAATGGATTGATTAATGTTTTTACCATTTTCGTTAATTCCATGAATATTATAGATTGATTGTGTTTAGTAAAGAGTTTGTTTTATGGATTTGATGCACATGCGTACTTTAACTTGGTTTATTATGGTCATTTGCTTCGTATGATTCTTAGTGATGGTCTTTATCACAACATAGGGTCATACTAGGGTTTTAGATTTTGGTGAGTGTCTATATCACGTAAGAAATCTTAACTCTTTAGGGAGAATCGACCGATAACCCCTAGAAGTAATTGATAATAATTTGCTAAGTCTTAGTGTTCTACTAGTCCTAATACCTGGAAAGTGAGGGGCTATTGGTAGGTCTTACCCGGCGAATTGCTTTAGATAGTCCTTGGAAAAGATCGTGTCTTAGTTGACCTGTCGGTTTTATTAGTCTGTCTAGTCAAGTTAATTAATTCAAACTACCCTAGATCTATGATTGGAAAAGAGTAGGTCAATATTAGGGTACTTACACAATAATTAGACAACTGAAAAGGCGGCTAATAACCGGTAGGATTAACAGCCTGGGTAGTTCCACAGGTTTCTCCTTGAGAAGGGTCGAGGGGCTTAGTTCGTTCTTAATAGGTTTAGTACTTTAAGATCCCGGTTCCATAATTCATGCACTTAACTTAATTGGTAATTCTTTAAAGTCAATCCAGGATTCTAGTCTAGGTGGTCTCGTCTCTCATATAAGAATCGTCTTTGTTTTCCTTCGTATTTAGTCTAGTTTTAGTTAATTAATTAGTTTAAATAGATTTCCTTAGTTTTTGGGTAACCCCCCCCCCCCCAACCAATTAAACAGTTAGAGTTTGTGTCAATCTAGGTCTAGATAGAGTCTAATTAGCGTAATTAGAGAGTCTCGTGGGTTTGATACTCGGACTTACTGTAGCTATACTGCATTGATCGGTAGGTACACTTGCCGGTTGCGTGGTTTAGTTTTAGATCGAGTCTAAGTTTATAAATTTAAAGCTTAGAGTGTCTAGATTAGGTTAATTTTAGTAGTTTTTATTTAACGACTTTTAGCACATCAATGTATCAGGACCTCAAAGTCTTGTATTGGTGGCCGAAAATGAAAGCTAACATCGCGACGTATGTGAGTAAATGTTTGACTTGTGCGAAAGTCAAGGTAGAGTATCAGAAACCCTCAGGCCTACTCCAGCAACCAGAGATACCCATGTGGAAATGGGAGCAAATTGCCATGGATTTCGTCACTGGGCTGCCAAGAACTCAAAACGAAAACGATACCATCTGTGTGATCGTTGACCGCCTTACGAAATCTGCGCACTTCCTTGCGGTCAAGGAAACGGATAAGTTCTCTCAACTTGCTGCTTTTTATCTGAAGGAAGTGGTTTCTAGGCACGGGGTACCAACCTCTATTATCTCTGGCCGTGACCCGCGTTTCATTTCAGATTTGTGGCAGTCGATACACAAATCATTCGGCTCACGTCTTGACATGAGCACTTCCTACCACCCGCAGACGGATGGTCAAAGTGAACGAACCATCCAGACACTCGAAGACATGTTGCGAGCATGTGTGATCAATTTTGGTAAAGGGTGGGAGAAACACTTGTCGTTGATAGAATTCTCTTACAACAACAGTTACCATACTAGCATTCAGGCAGCTCCATTCGAAACATTGTACGGGCGGAAGTGTCGTTCTCCTCTTTGTTGGGCTGAGGTGGGTGACAGCCAGATCACAGGTCCGGAACTTGTTCTTGAAACTTCGGAAAAAATTGTCCAGATCAGAAATCGTATGGCGGCGGTGCGCGACTGTCAGAAAAGCTACGTTGACAGGCGTAGGAAACCTTTGGAGTTCGCGGTAGGCGATCGTGTCATGTTGAAAGTCTCACCCTGGAAGGGTGTCGTACGGTTTGGAAAACGCGGTAAGCTTAATCCACGGTATGTAGGGCCTTTCAAAATCCTAGAACGGATCAGTAAAGTGGCCTACAAGCTTGAGTTACCTGCTGAGTTGGGTAATGTTCATGATGTCTTCCATGTGTCGCAACTAAAGAAGTGTTTGTCCGATGAAACACTTGTGGTACCGTTTCGAGGGCTGAAAATCGATAATAAATTGCAGTTTGTCGAAGAACCCATTGAAATTATAGATCTGGAAGTCAAGGTTCATAAACATAGTCGAATTCCGATCGTGAGAGTTTGTTGGAACTCAAGATGTCGACCGGAGTTCACGTGGGAACGCGAAGATCTGATGAAGCTCAAGTATCATCACCTATTCCCAACTGACCAATCTAATTCGGATGCAACTGGTGAATTTCGGGATGAAATTCCCTTTCAAGTTAGGGATGATGTGGCACCTGGGGAAAATCCACAGTCATCCTGACCTAACACTGTGCTGCTTCGGATTGCTTATCAAATTTCGGGACGAAATTTGTTTCAAGTTGGGGATGATGTGACAACCTGAGAATTCAAGGTCCTTTCCTATGAATCACTTGTCTCGCAATCTTATTTTGATAATTTGTTTTATGTTAGGTGTAGTTTGTCTGAATGATTAAAAGTCTTCTGATGTTTGGATCTAAATGTGAGATGTTTATAATGTTAATATGTATGTGTAATGGAAACCCAGGATGACAAAGAATGATTCTTCATCATCATCAATCTCAACGACGAAGATGGTTCTTCGTCAAACCTTCCTTGATGAAGAATGGTCCTTCGTCGAAGACGGTTGTTCGCCGAGGCTCTCGGCCCAGTTCTTTCTTCTGGCCCAACTCACTTTCTTTAGAATTTATGCATGCATACTCCTCATATTTTGCAACCCTAGACTTCTCTCGACGGCAGTTCTCTCCTCTATAACTTCCTTCCTGTTGTGAAGCTTGTCTCTTGTGATCAAACTATTCGGTATCTCGGTTAGTGCCCCTTCATTATTATGTGTTTGCTAAGAATACTTGATGTTGTATGAGCAATGATTGTTAACCGAGACTTCATAGGGTGGTGTTAAACAGATGTATTCGTATGATTTGATCTGAATGTTTGAGTCTTGATTAGTTGATAATGTTTGATAATAATGAATCACTAGATCTACGAAAGTCACCAGATGCGTTGTGTTGTGATAAACTAGGGTTATGTGATTTACATGAAAGCTTTGTGAACTGTGGATGATACTGATGATTGTGCTCGCATGATAATCATAGTAATCAATAATGAAACTGTCATGCTTTGAAAGAGTTGGTGAATGATAGTGTTAAATGATGATTAAGGATGTTAATCGTAAACTGTTATGCATAGGGTGCAAGGTTGATGTGTGATGATTAACTGTTATACGTTTTTTGTATGAGTGATGATTATTCATAACTAGAATGCATGATCATCGTTTAATCTGTTGTTGGGAAATTGATGAACTTGATAGCATACGTTACGGTTGAATGAAAGGAAGTGTAACTGTCTGTTTAGGAGTGTGACAAAGGACTGTCCCGTGAAGAACACATGTGACGAAGAACTAGGTTCTTCGTTGATTGGTTCTCGATGAAACACTAGGGTCTTTCGTCACCCACCCTCTCGACGATCATCCTTCGTCATGGAGTTCTTCACCAAGGAGACTTTCCACGAAAGACCAGTTCTTCGTGGAGAGTGCTGTAAATGAAAGATTAGACGGAACAATCTGTGATGATTTCAAAACTCTATCTGTTACATGCTAATGATGTTAATTAGGAATGAGAAACATGATCCGACTTGTGTGAGTAGCCAATACAGATGTTAATGGTTATTATGGGATATGCATGCTACGTGTTTTAAAGTAACTCTGTGATGAATGCAATCTGTATAAAATATGTGATTTGGGTGATTATGAAACTGATAAGTATTGTTAACCATGGTAGGGTTGGTTGACTAACGGGAACGGGTAACTTAATAAACCCAGCAAATCTAATGTGAGTTCACTGCTCTTTTTCCAAGCATGCGTCCCGGGGAGGGTCATCTGGTAAACGTTCCGGGGAGGAATGTCGGGTAATTGGGTTTGACTGGAATGTCAAACCTGGGATGTTGGTTAATACACTCATTTCTATCATTAAGTCCCATCCTATACCGATTGGTTGCCGGGGAGGCAACGGGGTTATTAGTTGATAGTTGTCACACCCCAACCGATGGCGGAATCATCGGGGTGCGGCATTGAGCGAAACAGATTGTCCAGAAGTTTCCATAATAACTATATTTACCAGATATTTAAAGCAACACGTCCCATACCATGTCATAAATGATATTACAATTATTACAGAAAAGATCTAGTCAAATTGTTCTGTTCCGACAACTCAGATTTTTATTACAGACAAATGTTTATTGTTGACCTAGGTCTTTCCTTGCCTCGATTTCATAGCAAAGAAAGCAAATAAGCATCCTAAGCACCTGTCACATATGTTATAGTAAAAGTCAATACACATAGTGTAAAGGTGAGCATACAAGTTTAATAGATATAATAGGGTTCGAAATCGATTACGCAAAACCAGCACGTATACAGTGTGAAATGAGGCATGTTAGTTATCGACATGAACCTATCGATACCAATGACTGCGGGTTGACTGCCCAAGGCAGTTCGCGATACACACTCACCACTGTGAGCCACGTAACTAATTGTCCTTAACAACCCCTGAGTGAACAGGTGCTGAGTCCAAACTATAGTACTATCGTTGCTAAGGCGGGTAGACAACATTCCATGTGTAAACATAACAAACAAGCATTCATTAAGTCATGTATAACATGCGATAACGGTTAGCGTTAAAAGTATTGCGTAGTGTGTTCGATTTGATTTAGAATAAGTAACGTATGTAACACCCAAAAATGCATAAGGCAAAAAGGGATCGAGTATACTCACCGCGATTGATGGATTGAAGGGAGCGCTAGAGAGTAAGGTTAGCCTGATCAGAACGATAGCATAACAATAAGCGACACGTAAAATGATGCAAGTGTTAGTGGGTCGAACAGCAGGTCGATCGGATGGTAGTCGATCGGTCGGCTGATCGTGCGAGTGGTAGTCCGCTCGGATGGTCACCCGATCGAGTGGCCTTTCGAGTGGATTGTTTCTTCCTTTAGGAAGGATGTGTTTGTGGATGATGGCTTGACTTTTGAAGTTTTTGTTGTAGCATTTTGAGAACATAGAAGTATCACTACCTTTCAAGTCGGTCGATCAGACGGTAGTTCGATCGTACGACAACCCGATTGGTTGGACACTTTAGTAAGAACAAGTTCACAGCAGGATGGTCACTCGATCGGATGACCATCCGATCAGGTGGCAATCCTTGTGCGTGGAACATGTTAAAAATTGTTTAAGAATTGAAGTTTAAATGTCACATGTTCGAGCGGTTAATCCGATCGGATGATAGTCCGATCGGACAATAACTCGTTCAACATTCAGACTTCAAATGTTGGTAAACAGTTTAAGTGTGGGACCAAAGGTGTAGATCGATCGGGTGACAACCCGTCCGGGTGACAGTTCGATCGGACGGTAGTCCGATCGGACGGCATTCTGTCCTGGTCATTCTGTTCGTCTTATACTTGGTTATTTTGATAGTTTATCGTTTTATCGAGATGTTTTGATAGCGTGTTAAGCAACAGAAACCTCGTCAATACTTGGTTCTCCTGATCGGACAAGAACCACCCAAATCCGGTCAGTTAACTGTTCGAGACGGTGTTCCGTGTTTAACCCGAAATCGGTAAACCTCGTAGATAGTATCCAGATCTTGGACCAACACAACCACATGAATGAGTAGGAAGTTGGTACAAGCTCCGATTCTATCGGTTCTGAGTGCATTGAGTGTAAAAGAGTTGAAAGAAAGTTGGAAAACCCTCTCTCAATTCCATTTTCACCGTGAATCTTTTTGGATCTATGAAAGATCTTTGTTTGTTTATGCGGAAATCGGTTAGATCTAAGTTGTTCTCGGTGGATTGAGGCCAAAACATGAAGTTCCTAAGAACACCATGATGACATCACCCTAGGACACCTCAAATCTAGTGATTTCACAGTTAAAAGTTGAGATTCGAAAGATAGAAAGGTGTAGAATCGAGTGTAGATCAAAGATCTACAAGATTTAGGTTGAGATCTTACCGGGATTGAGAGAAATCGGAGAAGAAGCAAGGTTGAAGCGCTGGTCGGACATAGAGTACCAAAACTAGAACATGTGATAGTGACATGGGGTATTTATAGGGTTACCCAAAGTGGAAAGGAGTGGGTCGATCGGGTGGCAGCCTGATCGATTGGCTGGCCGATCAAGCGATAGCTTGATCGATCAGCTGGTCGATCGGTTGGTCGCCTGGTCGATCAGTCACTTGGTTCGAGCGTTCGGTGCGACGAGTTTTGCTGTTTCGATTGCGATTTCGAGTGATGCGAATGCGATAGAGTTTCCTATTCAAATTACTTTTAATCCCAACTACTATATCTAACATACAATCATCTTATTTTACTTGCGTTTAGACAAACAAGGCTCGGTTTTTCGTATGACTTGCTTATAAAAAAAATAAAAAATAAATAAAATGATGATGAAGCTAAAAGAAATAAACAAACAAGTTTATCAAAAAGAACTTTGTTTGAAAGAAATACTTCATCAAAATAAAAAGTTAAGAAAACTAAAAAGTCTTCCGAAAACCAACGCTTTTTACGCCTTTCGCCCTTTTACTAACCACTAACCCAACCACCCACCTTTAGCCCAAGCCTAACCCTTCACCCCAAAAGTCCTCTTGATATTTAAAAAGGTGTATAGTTAAAAAGGAGGAGGATTGATTGTTTGGAAAGCTAATGGTAGGAGTAAGTTCCATGCCGCTCTCGAGTGATTCACTAAAAATACATCTTCGGCCGAGTGTTGAGTGATCCCCCGTGAGGTATGTGAACTTGTATATAAATGGAATTTTAAAAAGGCATGTTGTGCCCTAATAAGTAATTTATCTTATGTAATGTTTTTAATAAATCATGACGAATAGGATTGTAAATAAATAAAAATAAAACTTAATAAAGAATCTTGGAAATCCCGACACTCTATGACAAGCCCAAAAACCTTCTCTTCTACCCATTCCATTTGGGAGTGTAAAGCCACATTATAAAGAGTTTTGCTTGAGGACAAGCAAAGATTCAAGTGTGGGGGTATTTAATGTGCACAAAATGCAACATATAAGTTACATCAATTGTGGCATAAAACTAACCATTTTTTAGTACTAATGTTGGAAAAAGTGTGTGTTTGTCTTCCTTTTGTATTTTCAGGATTAAATGAGCTTAAATGAACAAAAGAAGCAAAAAGACAGACAAATCTAACATAAATACAAGAAAAGGGATAAACGTGGCATGCCCGACCCTCCGACAGCATCTTCCCAAGCAAAAACAAGAGAACAGAAGACTGAACATGCCTCGTGCTCACTGAGCACGGGGGCGTGCCCAAGTGTCAGCAGAAAAGACAAAGTTGTAGAAGCTTCTATCACCCACCACGGGGGCGTGCTCAGTGAACACGGGGCCGTGGTCAACTCTAAGATTCGTAGAATCTAGGGAAATCTTGATAGTACAGATACGCTTCTGCACACGGGGTCGTGCTCTGCGGACACGGGGGCGTGGTAAACTAATGCAGACAAACTGCAATTAATGAAGAAAGAGAAGGAGGATGGACACGGGGCCGTGCCCGAGCTGCTATTCAGGCTATAAATAGGGGTGATTGGCTCATTTGTAAACCATCCCTTGGCACACCACCTCTCTCACACTTCACCCACCACCCACCACCATCACAACACCATCATCCATCATAGAGTGTGTGAGTCGCCTCGGGATCCAAGATTGATTGTAAGAGTTCTTGACAATCAAAGGCCATGTTTGCCTAAGTCTCTTACATCACTTGGTGAAGACAAGTGTTTAGTGTAATACTTTTTATTTTTAATCTTTTCGCACTTTTTATTTGGTTATGTATTAATGACTTTAATAACTAGTTTCTTATGTTGAAGGTGATTCTTCCTTATCGTTTGTCTGTGGTGTCTTGGCATTATTTTACTGTCTATATAAAATAAAAGATTTTCACCATTCATATCTCCATGGTCTATATGGAGATATGTTGGCTACCTGGTCGGGGGTTAAGGGAACGCTTTGGTAAGAGTCTTGCCATAGTTCAGTGTATAGATCCTGCAAAGGACCTGGGTCAAGTTTAGTAGTACCTCCTTCAATACCCGCCGGTATTGGATGGCGGGGGTCCAAACTCTTTTATCCCCTCATAAGTAAGCTACAATTAAAAAATTAACCCGGCTACTTAGGACTGTATCCCTGCTGACTTAGACTACTTAGCGGAGGGTAACGTCACCATCAAAAGATGGGCCTACCACATTATGCATTAATAACTTAATTAATTATCTTTCAATAATCCAACCCTTTAGGATTGTATCCTTGCTGACTCAAACTACTGGGTTGAGGGTAACGTCACCTTCAAAAGAGGGGCCTACTACAATAACTAAGATAATCTCTTAAAATGTGCAAAAGTGCGAAAATAATCAAAGGTTACACTACACACGAGTCGGATCCAAGTGATTCATCTTGTCTATCTGTTTTTTACTTTTATTTTATTCTTCAGCATTTTAGTTAGTTTTATTTTTCTAGTTTAAAAACCTTTTTTCTAGCTTTTGATTTGATTAGACGTTCAGGATAAAACGGTACTGAAAGCTCTTGTGTCCTTGGACGACGTCGGTATCTTACCAACACTATACTACGCTCACGATGGGTGCACTTGCCCATATGTGTGTTTAGTGTTACTAAATATCGTGTTTTATAAATTTAAAACTTGGCTAAAAAAGTGTTAAAAGGGCTTAAAATATACATAAAAACCTATAACACATGACACTCACATCACCTTATGCACTTTTGGGTGTTACATACGTTACTTATTCTAAATCACATCGAACACACTACGCAATACTTTTAACGCTAACCGTTACCGCATGTTATACGTGACTTAGTGAATGCTTGTTTGTTATGTTTACACATGGAATGTTGTTTACCTGCCTTAGCAACGATAGTACTATAGTTTGGACTCAGCACCTGTTCACTCATGGGTTGTTAAGGACAATTAGTTAAATGGCTCACAGTGGTGAGTGTGTATCGCGAACTGCCTTGGGCAGTCAACCCGCAGTCATTGGTATCGATAGGTTCATGTCGATAACTAACATGCCTCATTTCACACTGTGTACGTGCTGGTTATGCGTAATCAATTTCGAACCCCATTATATCTATTAAACTTGTATGCTTACCTTTACACTATGTGTATTGACTTTTACTTTAACGTACGTGACAGGTGCTTAGGATGCTTATTTGCTGTGAAATCAAGGCTAGGAAAGACCTAGGTCAACAATAAACATTTGTCTGTAATAAAAATCTTAGTTGTCGGAACAGAACAATTTGACTAGATCTTTTCTGTAATAATTGTAATATCATTTATGACATGGTATGGGACGTGTTGCTTTAAATATCTGGTAAATATAGTTGTTATGGAAACTTCTGGACAATCTGTTTCGTTCAGTGTCGCGCCTCGATGATTCCGCCATCGGTTGGGGTGTGACAGATTGGTATCAGAGCCATAACTATAGGGAATTAGGCAAGACTCGACCTAGTCCGGGACAATGTCTTAGAAATGACCTAGTCTATAGTTAGGAACCAACAGACCGACTTGTGCGTACCCGCAGGGGTGCTGTACGAGCCTATTTGCTTACTATCCCCGCTATTCTCGCCTATGCTACACTATCACTGCACTCTAATCTTCGAAAAATGAACGAGTGATTTGGTTGAGATTAGGTGTGAAAACCGCAACTCTCGATTAAATCAATTGTTCAATCTGTATTTATCTATAAAACACGAGAATTTGCGTTGAAGCAGGAGTGAAATCCATACTTTAACGCAGGTTTTCGTCTCTATTTTTCATCAAAACAGGGAAAAAGTTCTTGAGTCGGGGGTGAAACCCGAACCTTGACAGCTATTTCCGACTAATTTTATTTTACAAAACTCTCACCAAAGTCTCGACGGACTCTAACGACTTGAAGTCGCAATGAAACTGGAAGAATGAGTGACGTTCGCCCATATTCGAGGCGAGAGCACAGTTCCGAAGGCCAAAGTGTGAACTAAAGTCCTTGTGAATAGTCGAATCACCTTGGTAAGTCAATGTCTATCTAGCTGCAGACAAACTATTTCTCGATTTCTACGTGTTTCGATTCTGAGCTCGCTACTGCCGACTCTGATGTTTTGTTAATTTTATGTAAATTTTATGTGTTATCTGTTTATGTGTTTTCGATTTTTGGTGACTTATTCGCTTTTTGCGCTTCGCTTTAATCAACACACACGACTCGCACTGCATCTCTATCTCAAAACGCTGACAAATCGCTAATTATGGACGGCCATCTGCTAGATTATATGCTTATACTATACTACTCGCTATGTTATTCGCGATTGCTGTTCTCGAACGCTCACGGGCTTTGAATGATAGGTTTCTGTATTCTGACTGCCTCTGTGTGTTTCTAGGCAAATTACATGCTCATGTGTTACTGTGCTTTTGTGACTTACGTGCTTATGTGCTACCGTGCTTATGTGCTTCTGTGATTATGTGCCTATGTGACTATGTGGTTAAGTAAGTATACGTGTTCCTACGCTTTAGATGTATTAAGCTTATGAGGTGAGATTCGATCATATTGTGTTGAGTCCTGTGGCGATGTCTAATGCAGACAATGTCATCATCTGGATCTCGCGCTACCCGAGATGCTCGTCGAAAGCAAGCAAACAAATGCCTCGCTGCCATGATTACTAAGCAGGTGGCAAAGGTTGTACCCCAAGTTGTCAGTGAACTGTACGAGAACATGAGCAAATCCTCTGAAGAATCCAGAGCTGAGATTCCCAAAGCTGCTTTCAGCTTCAAGCAGTTTAAGGCATGCGGACCGAAAGAGTTCACTGGAGAAGAAGGCCCTACGGCTCTGTTTCAATGGTTCGACTCGATCGAAGTCACTTTGCGTCAGAGTGGATGTCCTGACAATCTCCGCAAACTGAACACTACCGACGTTTTCCAGACCCGCGCTCTAGACTGGTGGACGGCCGAAAGGAGCAAGCGCGGAAATGATGCAGCCAATGGTCTGTCATTGGACGAGTTGAAGAACATTATGCTCGATGAGTTCTGCCCTCCCCATGAGCGCCAAAAGCTGGAGGATGAATTCTGGCACATCAAGCAGAAAGATGATGACAATGCTGCCCTCACTGCTCGCTTCAAGTAGCTCAGCATTATCTGTCCCAATCAGGTGAAGACGACCGACATGACGATCAAGAAGTACATCCGCGCTCTGCCGGATTGTGTTGCAGATTTTGTGCATGCTTCCAAACCAGCAACAATCGAAGAAACTTACTTGCTTGCCGCTGAAATCAACGACAAGCGAGTAAAAGCTGGTTACTGGGATAAAGCTTCAAAGAACCTGCACCAAGCTACCGCCGCCGCACCAACCGCTGACACCACTGCATCTCAGTCATCGAAGTCCTCTCGTCGCAAGAGGAAGAACAACAACAGCAGCTCCAGCAACAAGAACTGTGTTGTCACTACCGCTGCTCCACTTCAAGCGGTACCAGCTCAGCAACAACTACAACACCGATCAGCCCCAGCTCCAATCACCTATGCACCGCCTGCAAAGCGTGCATACACAGGCCCTCACCCTACCTGCCCAACATGCACCTATCATCACCCGGTGGGTTTAGCTTGCCATTTTTGCGCGCACTGCGATATGTACGGCCACTTCACCGCAAACGGCCGTACTGGTCCCCGTCAAGCACCAGCTCAAGCCACTGCTCATCAAGCTCTGCTCCCAGCCCCGCAAGGCCAACAAGCGGCTCAGGCACCCGCAGTCAACACCAGAGTCTGCTTCGTATGTGGTGATCCCAACCACTTTGCAAACATGTGCCCGAACAGGGTGGTGAAACAAGAGCCCCAGCAGCAGCAACCTCAACAGCAGCAGCAACAACCTCAACATCAACAGCAACAAGCCGCCCGCGCCAGAACTTTCAACATCAACGCGCGCCAAGCACAAGCCGACAACAATGTGGTTAATGGTACGTTTCTCGTAAACGGTATTTATGCTTCGTGTTTATTTGATACTGGAGCCGATAACTGTTTTGTGTCGTTTGAATTCGAGAAGCTCCTTAATCGTAAGCGCTCCCATCTATCCTTGACGTTCGATGTCGAAGTCGCCACCGGAAGAACTGTTGCTGTTAATTCTGTTCTTCGTGATTGTACTCTTGAACTCAACAATCACATCTTCCCCATCAATCTCATTTCGATGTAGCTCGGAAGTTTTGACATCATAGTAGGCATGGACTTTCTTCGTGAAAACTATGCTGAAGGTGTATGCTTTGATAAGATGATTCGATTCGCGCTCGCTAACGGTGATATTTTGTGTGTTTATGGTGAAACTCATTCGAAAGGTCTCAAGCTTATGTCATGTGTCCAAGCTAGCAAGTATCTCCGCAAGGAATATAGAGCTTTCTTGGCTAACATTGTAGTAGCGGAGAAGGAAAAGAAAGGTGGTCCGGGAATAAGCAATGTCCCCGTTGTATGTGAATTTCCGAACGTATTCCCCGAAGATCTTCCAGGTTTGCCGCCAAGTCGTGATATCGACTTTCGTATCGACCTCATTCCTGGAGCAAATCCTATTGCTAGAGCCCCTTATCGACTCGCTCCATACGAAATGCGTGAACTCTCGAGTCACCAGGAATTACTTGATAAAGGATTCATTCGCCTGAGCACCTCTCCTTGGGGCGCGCCAGCCCTTTTTGTCAAAAAGAAGGATGGGTCGTTCAGGATGTGCATCGACTATCGCGAATTGAATAAGTTGACAATCAAGAATCGCTATCCCCTGCCTAGAATTGATGATTTGTGTCGCGACCCCCGACCCACCCTGGACGGAATCGGGAGCCGCGAGCAGTCCCAGTGGTACCCGTGGTATTTGATGGCAGCGGAAGTCTTTTATTACAGGATCTTTTCACCGTGAAAATTGCTCGTTTAATATATTATACAAAGTTTTAAGGATAAATTCCCATAATTTACAATCAGTTGATTTCACACAGAAATCATTATTTTCCAAAACATGTTTTATTTATTTATTCACAATGAGCCACTTCTCTGAGCTTGTAGTGCTTTACAGCACTTTTCCTGGATCACACAGATCACCTGAAACATGTTTGAAAAAGGTTTTGTCAGCGGAGAAATACTGAGTGAATCATTCTGTTTTCTAAAATGACCCGTTAGTTATAAATTACAGTATTAAGAGCGATTACAATGTTTCTATCAACCAATTATCAAGAATGGGTATTTGTCACTCGACCGGATCTGTGTCTGTGGTCATACCACTATTGGGTCCCGACGCCCCAATAGTGACGGTTCACTCACATAGAGTGATACTCACTCACCTAGAGTGATAAAAAATAGTAATGTGCACAATACCCCACATACCAGATGTAATTTGGTGATTACAAAGACTTAATCCCTGTAATTATAACCTTGAAAATAATTTGAGGTATTGTAATACTTACTCACAAACTGTGAGAAAACAGTTTAAAAAGAAGAATGACTCACATTGCAGATTAACGAGCAATAGATATAAGCCTACTGATTAGCCTTGATTGAACCTAATTTAACACAATGCACACACAGGCAGGTTAGTAACTAATACAGCAATTACGTCAATTCACGAGATTAAACCTTCACAACGATTAATCAGTGCAATACTTGATAATTCAATCGGATTCACAACGAATAACAGAGCATAGTCCGAATTCGAACAGCACTCTAATATTCAAGTCGAAATCACGACGAATAATCAAAGTACAAGCTCAATTGAGCAGCACCTGGACTATCGTTGGATAGTTATAATCGATCGGACGTTGAATCGTAATAGCGATCGAGTTATTACCCTGATTGCGGCAGCACTTTGTGATTAGTGTGTGTTGTGAATCTGTTTCGACTATAACTCAGTGCATAAGGTGAGTTTGGACGTCGAAGTAACACCAAAATTCAAGTGCCAACGTCCCCTATTTATATCTGAAAAATGTGCTCCCTCGCGCCACGCGAAGAAGACATGTGTACCCGTCGCGTGGCGCGACGGGTCTATTTACTAGCCTAGGTTGTTTCGTGTCCTAGATAGCCTTGCTGAGTAAGTTAAACGAACAAATTTCGTTTCTACAGCAAATTTAGAGGATAAACGTCCATTAGGGTTTAACCCCCCTTGAGTTTTAGGGGCCCTGATCCTGATTCCAATTGTTATGAAAATTTTAGGGTTTATGCGGAATTACTTGGGTTTCTTAATTTGGGTTTTCTTATTACCTAATTATCATCCTAATTATTGATTTTCGTGACAGTTGTTACATCCTCCCCACCTTAAGAAAAATCTCGTCCTCGAGATTTATGGGAATAATTGGGGATATTTGCGTTTCATTTCTGATTCCAGCTCCCAAGTGTATTCGGGTCCTCTCCTTGAATTCCATTTGACTTTGACCAACACCAGTCGTTTGTGCTTGAGAAATTTGACTTTTCTATCTTCGATCTGTAGTGGTTTCTCTATAAACTTTAACTTTAGCTTGAGATTAGATACATGAAATACATCACGTACTCCAGATAATTCTTCTGGTAGTTGTAAACGATAAGCAACTGGTCCTATTCGTTGGCTTATTGGAAATGGTCCTACGTATCTGGGACTCAGCTTTCCTTTCTTACCGAATCGTACTACTCCTTTCCAAGGAGAGACTTTTAAAAGTACCTTATCTCCGACTTGAAATTCTAGAGGTTTGCGACGATTATCTGCATAGCTCTTCTGACGATCTCGAGCTGTTTTCAGTCTTTCCTTGATCTGGGTTATTTTGTCAGTAGTTTCTTGTACAATTTCAGGACCTGATAATTGACTTTCTCCGATTTCTGCCCAACATACTGGAGTTCTGCACTTACGTCCGTACAGTGCTTCGAATGGTGCAGCTTCGATGCTTGAATGATAACTATTGTTATAGGAGAATTCAATTAATGGCAAATGGCTATCCCAATTACCACCAAAGTCAATTACACATGCTCGGAGCATGTCTTCTAGAGTTTGTATTGTCCTTTCACTCTGTCCGTCTGTTTGTGGATGATAAGCAGTACTTAGATTTAATCGAGTTCCCATTGCTTTCTGAAAACTTGTCCAGAAATGAGATGTAAAACGACTATCTCTATCCGATACAATGGAGAGCGGGACTCCATGTAGGGATACTACTTCGTCCACGTACAGTTGTGCTAACCTTTCCATGCTAAAGTTTTCTTTTATTGGTAGGAAATGAGCTGATTTGGTCAATCGATCGACAATTACCCAAATAGCATCATTACCTTTTCTGGTTTTGGGTAACTTGGTAACAAAATCCATTGTTATGAGTTCCCATTTCCATACAGGCATTTCTAACTGTTGTAGTAGTCCTGAAGGTTTCTGGTGTTCAGCTTTAACTTGTGAACAAGTTAAGCACTTGGATACGTATTCGGCTATATCCTTTTTCATTCCTATCCACCAGAAATTATTCCTTAAATCTTGATACATTTTATTGTTTCCTGGGTGCATGGTATACCTAGATTTATGAGCTTTTTCTAAAATCTTATTTCTTAACTCTCCTCGTTTAGGTACCCAAATTCGTTTCTTATGGAATTTCCAAATTCCATCATTTCCTTGTTCTAGTTCTTTTAGGTAACCTTTCATTCCTTCAGTATCATCTTGGATTGCTGTTTTCTGAACTTCTTTAATTTGTGCCATTAAATCTACTTGTAGATTTAACCTCAGAGCACGGACTCGTTTCTGTTTCTCATGGTACTTACGACTTAAGGCATCTGCAACTACATTTGCCTTTCCTTCGTGATATTGGATATCACAGTCGTAATCGCTTAGCATCTCCATCCATCTTCTTTGCCTCATGTTTAACTCTTTTTGCCCAAATATATATCTTAAACTCTTATGATCTGTATAAACAGTAAACTTACTTCCATACAGATAATGTCTCCATATCTTAAGGGCAAAAATTATGGCTCCTAATTCTAAATCATGAGTCGTATAATTTTCTTCGTGCTTTTTCAATTGTCTAGAAGCATACGCAATTACCTTCTTGCATTGCATTAACACACATCCATAGCCTAATTTTGAAGCATCACAATATACTTCAAAGTCTTCTGTTCCTTCAGGTAAAGCTAAGATTGGTGCATTCGTCAATCTATGCTTTAAAATCTTAAAGGCTTCTTCTTGTCTAGGTCCCCATTCAAACTTAGTAGCTTTACAGGTTAACTTAGTTAATGGTACGGCTATCTTAGAGAAATCTTTGATAAATCGTCTATAGTATCCAGCTAAGCCTAGAAAACTTCTTATCTCCATAGCTGTTTGTGGGACTTTCCACTTTGTAATTGCTTCTATCTTAGCAGGATCTACATGGATACCTTCATGATTTACCACATGACCTAAGAATTGTACTTCTTGCAGCCAAAATTCACACTTCGAGAATTTGGCATAAAGCCTTTCTTTTCTTAACAAAGTTAAGAGAATGTGTAAGTGTTCACAATGTTCTTTTTGGCTTTTGGAGTAAATAAGTATATCGTCGATGAAAACGATCACAAATTTATCCAAGTATGGTTTACAGATTCGATTCATCATGTCCATGAATGCTGTTGGGGCATTCGTTAATCCAAAGGGCATGACTGTAAACTCATAATGACCATACCTAGTTCTGAAAGCAGTTTTAGGTATGTCTTCTTCTTGTACCTTCAACTGATGATATCCAGATCTTAAATCTATCTTAGAGAAATACCTAGCTCCTTGCAATTGATCAAAGAGATCATCAATCCTAGGTAATGGGTATCGATTCTTAATCGTAACCTTATTCAATTCTCTATAATCGATACACATTCTCATCGATCCATCTTTCTTTTTTACAAACAGTACTGGTGCACCCCAAGGGGATGAACTCGGTTGTATGAATCCTTTGCTTAGTAATTCATCTAACTGCTTTTTCAATTCTAACATTTCAGTAGGTGCTAATCTATAAGGTGCTTTAGCTATTGGTGCAGTACCTGGAATTAAATGAATTCTAAATTCCACTTCTCTATCAGGTGGTAATCCAGGTAATTCTTCTGGAAAAACGTCTGGGTATTCTGAGACTACGGGGATGTCCTGAAGTTCCTTATCTTTAGTGTTAATGATTACTGAAATCATATACACCATTTCCTGTTTCCTCGAATAACTAGCCAATCTCATTACTGATATGAATTTTAATGGCTTTCGAGGTTTATCTCCAGTAATTAAAATTACCTCTCCTGAAGGGGTTTGAATTTCTACTGCATTTTTGTCACATAGGATTCGTGCATGGTTGGCTATTAACCAATCCATTCCTAATACTACATCGAATCCGGCTAAATTCATTGGTAACAGATTTGCAGAAAACTTATGGCCTAATAATTCTATTTTTCCTTCTTGCCAGATTTTATCTATGTTCACAGAATTTCCTTCTGCGGTTTCAACTGTGAAAATTTGCCTAAGAGTGGTTAACGGTAACTTAAGAGCTTGACAAAATGAAGTATTAATAAAACTTTGGTTCGCACCAGAGTCAAATAATACTTTTGCAAATACATCATGTACTAGGTACGTACCAGCTATCACATCTGGATTGAGTTCGGCCTCTTGAGTGGTTAGCTGGAATGCCCGCGCATTTCTCTTGGTTGCTCCTTCAGCTGGTTTGGTTTGGTTGGCTACAGGTTTAGTTAATTTAGGACATTCAAATTGGAAATGACCTCTTTCTTTGCAATTATAGCAAATTCTTGTTTTCTTCCTGCAGTCTTCTTCCCGATGTCCTTTGGTCTTGCAAAAATTGCAAACCATGTTGCATTGTCCATAATGCTTCTTTTTGCAAGTTTTGCAGAAAGGAGATGATGAGGATTGCCCCGTTCCTCTTTTCTTAGTATTACCCACATGAAATCCTTGGGTAATCTTTTGAGCTATTTCCTTCTTATGATCTTCCTCTCTTGTGCGTACCAACTCATCCGTTAGGGTATTAGCTAATTCTACCGCATCGTCAATAGTACGAGGTCTCGCAGCTTTAACGATGTTTCGGATTTCACTAATTAACCCCCAGATGTAACGGGAAATGAGTACCGGTTCTAGCGAAGCCAGTGTTGGCACCACCCTTGCGTATTCAAAGAATGTCGAAGTATAGCCTCGGCAATCTACCCCTGTCATACGGTGACTTAGGAATTTGTTTGCCATTTGGTCTTTTTCATATTCGGGACAGAATTTTTTTCTACAAGAATCTTAAATTCTTCCCAACTCATAGCATAGGCTATCCTTCTTCCTTTTGCCTGGAGGATCGTATTCCACCATTCTAGCGCTCCTTCTTTGAACAGATTTGATGCATACATCACTTGATCCTCTTCGGCACATTTGCTTATTGCAATTACTGCCTCGGTTTTCTCTAACCAACGCAGTGTTGCAGTTGCCCCTTCATTACCTGCAAATTCTGCGGGTTTGCAAGCAAGAAATTCTTTGTAAGTGCAACCAGGCGTTGCAGCTTTTATTCTCTTAGGAAGTGGGGCCTGTTGCGGATCATGATTGTCATGATTGCCGCCTCCATTTATGCTGTTACTGTCGTTATCTTCTGGAATACGTTTACTAGGAATTAATTGTGGTTCGGCAGGTTTTTGAACAGCAGCCACAATTTCTGGAATAGCATTGGCTATCCCTTGGGCGATAAAGTGCTCAATATCTTGTCGGGTTATATATTGATCTTCCTGTTCTTGCTCAGATTGATTTACTTCATTAATTGGTTCATTGTTAACGTTTTCCATCTGCTAATTAGTAGGAATTTATTAGTGTCTAACTTATTAATAACAATTTTAGCACAGATGAACATATCAATTACTACAACATACAAACATAACCAAAATTATCGATTTCTCGACTTTCATTTTGTTATTGTATATTGTATATGCCTCCGTACACACCATATCTTACAAGGTTTTATTGCCCATTTTACAGAATCAGTTTTACTATATTAGTTATAATACAGACAAACTTTTTCCAGCCCTTCCTATCTTTTGGTCCACTGGCAGTTTCAGTAACGACGCTCCCTCTCGTCGTACTTCCAAGAGATCTGCTCCCCCATTTCCCGGATCCTATTCCCGGTGCCTATCAGTTCTTCACCGAACTGACGTAACTCAGCTAAATTTTCATAGCTCATTGGCGGATTAGGGATAGGTTCTGGATCAAACTGTGGGAGAAAACTATAGGGACTATTAACTATATTTTGGAATTGCCAGTCATTAGTCCACCATTTTTCCATTTGGCCTAATGGTCTAGTGTGAACTAGTGGGTCTGGAATAGCTGGTCCTAGGATTAGTGGGAATTGGGCTGTAACAGGATAAGAGAAAAGATTATCATTGATAGGTTCTAGAACATCACAATTATCCAGTAGGCGGTCTATTTCGTCCTGGAATGTGATTTCCTCAGACTGTTTAGAGCTTTCGCCAATTTCTATTCCCTTTTGCTTACGATCTATTCCTATTTCCTTTTCTGGTGGTTTCAAACTTTCTCCAGTTTCTATTTCCTTTCCCTTGTTCATGCTCACAGGATTTTCTATTTTAGGAAGTCTCCTAGTGGTTGGTTTCCTACGGCGTACTTTCCTCCACCCTACGTATCTTCTTTTCTTTTTAGGTTTGGCTTTTTCCAACGGTGGAGCTTTGAATTCCACAGGTTCTTCTATGTCAGCAATGTAACCAGTAAAGTCGTGAGAGACTTCGATAGGTACTGGATATAAGTTGAGATTCTGGAATGCTTCCGACATCTCATTCATGCTGCATAGTATATATGCAAAATACAAGAATGCAATGTTAAAACTTTGGAACAAAGTTTAACAAACACACACTGAACTTTTATTGCATACTGATTTATACAAAGGACAACAGAATACACACACTAGGACTTTATTTATTTACTGGATTGTGATTTCTCTTACTAGACCCAACTTATCGAATATTTAGAAATTAGCATTTTCTGCTACAGTAGCTAGCATATAGAGATTTGCCCATTTCTTGTCTATTTTATGTTCCCAAGGTGTACTATTACCCAACTCTTGGACTTCTAGGTTAAACCTAACTCTCTTGGTTCGGGGTTTCTTTTTCTCCTGACTCTTTTTAAGTATCGAATCCCTTTTCTCTGGGGAAAGAGGATTCTCATAGTTTGCCTTGCGGACAAAGATTCCTTCTTCTAGGTTTACTGGGTTTCTAGAAGAAGATGCAATATCTATTTTGTGGTAGATAGCAGACAGCTTTTGTTTACCCATACTGTAATTAACAAATAATCAGTTAATACAACAAATAATCACAGAATAACAGCTAGTAGAATTAAGTATTTTGTCAAATACTTAATTTAGTATTAGGCTTAATCAGCGGCTCGATCAGTGGCTCAATAGTTATTAATTATTGGCTCTGATACCACCTTCTGTCGCGACCCCCGACCCACCCTGGACGGAATCGGGAGCCGCGAGCAGTCCCAGTGGAACCCGTGGTATTTGATGGCAGCGGAAGTCTTTTATTACAGGATCTTTTCACCGTGAAAATTGCTCGTTTAATATATTATACAAAGTTTTAAGGATAAATTCCCATAATTTACAATCAGTTGATTTCACACAGAAATCATTATTTTCCAAAACATGTTTTAGTTATTTATTCACAATGAGCCACTTCTCTGAGCTTGTAGTGCTTTACAGCACTTTTCCTGGATCACACAGATCACCTGAAACATGTTTGAAAAAGGTTTTGTCAGCGGAGAAATACTGAGTGAATCATTCTGTTTTCTAAAATGGCCCGTTAGTTATAAATTACAGTATTAAGAGCGATTACAATGTTTCTATCAACCAATTATCAAGAATGGGTATTTGTCACTCGACCGGATCTGTGACTGTGGTCATACCACTATTGGGTCCCGTCGCCCCAATAGTGACGGTTCACTCACATAGAGTGATACTCACTCACCTAGAGTGATAAAAAATAGTAATGTGCACAATACCCCACATACCAGCTGTAATTTGGTGATTACAAAGACTTAATCCCTGTAATTATAACCTTGAAAATAATTTGAGGTATTGTAATACTTACTCACAAACTGTGAGAAAACAGTTTAAAAAGAAGAATGACTCACATTGCAGATTAACGAGCAATAGATATAAGCCTACTGATTAGCCTTGATTGAACCTAATTTAACACAATGCACACACAGGCAGGTTAGTAACTAATACAGCAATTACGTCAATTCACGAGATTAAACCTTCACAACGATTAATCAGTGCAATACTTGATAATTCAATCGGATTCACAACGAATAACAGAGCATAGTCCGAATTCGAACAGCACTCTAATATTCAAGTCGAAATCACGACGAATAATCAAAGTACAAGCTCAATTGAGCAGCACCTGGACTATCGTTGGATAGTTATAATCGATCGGACGTTGAATCGTAATAGCGATCGAGTTATTACCCTGATTGCGGCAGCACTTTGTGATTAGTGTGTGTTGTGAATCTGTTTCGACTATAACTCAGTGCATAAGGTGAGTTTGGACGTCGAAGTAACACCAAAATTCAAGTGCCAACGTCCCCTATTTATATCTGAAAAATGTGCTCCCTCGCGCCACGCGAAGAAGACATGTGTACCCGTCGCGTGGCGCGACGGGTCTATTTACTAGCCTAGGTTGTTTCGTGTCCTAGATAGCCTTGCTGAGTAAGTTAAACGAACAAATTTCGTTTCTACAGCAAATTTAGAGGATAAACGTCCATTAGGGTTTAACCCCCCTTGAGTTTTAGGGGCCCTGATCCTGATTCCAATTGTTATGAAAATTTTAGGGTTTCTGCGGAATTACTTGGGTTTCTCAATTTGGGTTTTCTTATTACCTAATTATCATCCTAATTATTGATTTTCGTGACAGTTGTTACAATTTGTTTGATCAGCTACAAGGTGCTGCGTGTTTCTCAAAGATCGACCTACGCTCAGGCTTTCACCAGCTACACATTCAAGAGGAGGATATACCCAAAACCGCTTTCCGCACTCGATACGGCCATTATGAGTTCGTTGTTATGCCTTTTGGTATAACCAATGCACCCACGGTTTTCATGGATCTGATGAATCACGTGTGTAAACTATTTCTTGACCGTTTCGTCATCGTGTTCATCGATGATATCCTGATCTATTCCAAGTCGAAAGCCGAACACGCGCAACATCTATGTTTGGTTCTCGAGTTACTCTAAGGGAATCGACTCTATGCCAAGTTCTCCAAGTGCGAATTCTGGCTGGAGGAGGTTCAATTCCTCTGTCACATTGTCAATAGTCAAGGTATTCATGTCGATCTCGCGAAGATTGAAGAAGTTAAGAGTTGGGTTACACCGAAGAACCCGTCTGAAGTTCGTTCTTTTCTCGAACTAGCGGGCTACTATCGTCGATTTATCGAAGGATTCTCTAAAATCGTCGTGCCGCTTACCGCTCTCACTCATAAAGACAAGCATTTTGTTTGGGAAACTGAACAAGAGTCTGCTTTCCAAACCCTCAAGCATATGCTCTACAATGCTCCTATTCTCACTTTACCCGACAAAAACGACGACTTCATTGTCTATTGCGACGCCTCGAACCTTGGTCTTGGTTGTGCTCTTATGCAGCAAGACAAGGTTATCGCTTACGCATCTCGTCAGCTTAAGATCCACGAGAAGAACTATACAACTCATGACCTCAAGCTAGGCGCAGTTGTTTTTGCATTGAAGATTTGGCGACACTACCTGTATGGTACCAAGTGTACGATTTTCACCGATCATAGAAGCCTACAACATATCTTCGATCAGAAAGAACTTAATATGCGTCAACGCCGATGGGTAGAACTTCTCAACAATTACGACTGTGAGATCCGTTATCACCCAGGCAAAGCAAATGTCGTTGTCGACGCTCTCAGCCGACGAAGCTATCTACACAGTATTCCCAGTGTTCCAGCCCAACATCATCTCGAGACCCTCATCTGCGAAGTGCAGCATGCGTGTTTTAATGAACACACTTTGAAGAAGGAAAGGATACACCACGATGGAGCCCAACTTGTTAATAAGTCGAATGGGATATTCCACTATCTGGACCGAATCTGGATCCCTAAGCGAAACGATTTGCGAAAGATTCTGATGATGATGTATTCAGAAGGGATTTTAGTATGAGCGGGAGATTTTGGAAAGTTTTTTCTCACTTAAATTTTGGTTTTAGAGGGAAATCAAATGGCATATACGATAGCAACACCCCAAGTATATCTAATCTCCATTACCAGGGGGTGTTTGGGTTAGCTTATTTTGGAGAAACTTATAACTTATTGACTTATAAAAGTTAGTAAGTTGTTTTTATTGTGTTTGGGTTAACTTATTTAAGTTAGTGTGTTGATAAGTTGTTTTTGAGAAGTTAGGATTTATAACTTCTCACTTTTGACTTAAATAAGTTAATAAGTCCTTTTTGAAAAGGAATCCCAATCACCCCCACCCCCAATTACTTTAATTTTTCTTATTTTTGCTTTTCATTTTTCAATTCCTTTTTTTTGGGTAACAAATATGGCTAAATTAAAGTGCCATGTTATTGAGCTATTTTGAATAAAACCAAAGAAAAAAATATAACGTTTATGGTAAAGTTTTATTGTCCTTAGGACCAAACATAATTAAGATATAAAATAAAAAAAAATATGTTTTTACTAAATATAAGAATATATGGTTTTGATATCTAGAAAGCATTTTTTATCCCATAATTTTAATCATTTTACAAAAAAAATATTTTATTTGGTAAATATTAATTTTATAAATACCGCATTTTACAAATATGGTGTTTGGTAAGCTTTAAAGTTTGTATAAAGTATTTGTGGCATAAATTATAGTATGGGAGGAAAATTTTAGGAAGAGTTTTTGTGGCATAAGTTTTATTATACATATAATTTGATGTAGGGTATAATGCAAAAGTTTTTAGTAGCATACGTAAAGTACCACTAAAAGCTTAAATTAGTGGCATAAAAGCTAAATGTTACTGAAAGTATGTGCTAAGCAATTATGGCATACATAAAGTGTCATTAAAAACTTAATTAGTGGCACAAAACCTAAATGTCGTTAAAAGTGTGTGCCACTGAATTGCATTTTTATTGTAGTGAGATGCTTTGAAATTAAAAGGTGTTGCAGATAAACATTCAGATGAAGCGGCTTCTGGATCAACGGTGGAGGTTAATATTAAGGACGCTAGATTCACAGTTACACAACTTTATTATCGATAAAAATGTATCTCTTCCATTCCCTTTTTATGTACGCACACATGTCACTCTTCTTCAGTCCCCGCTTATCCTCTTTTTTTTCTTTTGTAAATAAAAAACAGATGTTAGTTTCAACATTCAAGGAGACTATAGCTAGTGAAGTCGGCCTTCCAGTTGATCAGCAGCGGCTGATTTTTAGAGGCAATGTATTGAAAGATGAAGACCGTTTTTTAGAATACCGTATCCTATAATCATGTTACATAGTATTAGGTTGTCAAGTGTAGAATATGTATATATTTCCCATGTAGTTTGTACTATGGTTTCAGCCTTGACGGTTTTTAGATGTTGAAAGTGGACATACACTGCATCAAGTGAATAGACAACCATCTGAATTTCAACCCTCATCGGGCTCCCCCAATGTGGAGACAGCTGCAAGGAGCAGCAACGCATGTGAATTTTGGTGATACCCTTATTTTATATATACATGCACATATGTAATGACGTATGCAAAAGAAAGTTAAATTATGATTTTGGTCCCAGGACAAGATGATAATGTGACCGGTACACGTCCTCGCGTCGGGCATGTTTCACATAGTTTAGTTCTTAGGACATTCGGCGTAGGAGAGCAAGATGATGTAACACCTCGAAAATTTATGTCCAATAATGTATTGACACGTGTCATAAACTTTAAACTTGTGAAAGAATGCTTTAAAGGGGCTAAAGTTGACAAACAAGGAAACTATGTGAACATAAGGGTCCAAAGTGTCAACAACGGATAAATATATTTTAAAATAGCCCTACAAGATGTTTATACCTTCAAACGAATAAATCATGGATCATACGGAGCTAAAAAATGAAAGAAAGTGAGAAATTACAAACTGCAAGGGCCAAATGTGTCAACATGTTTAAAGTGTACCTCTGAGTGATCCTTTGGCAAACCCGAAGCTTTGTAATGATTAATTATACTCACTAGAATGTGTGATAAAAATTTCACCAAGTTCCGTTACCGTATGAGAAAGTTATGATGAAATTCGTATGCGAGGGTTTAAAGGCGTCAACGTTGAATTTTAAGGCCTTGTGAGTAGCCACAAAGTTAAATAAGGACTTAACTAAGTTGGTAAAGGTCCTAAAGCCCTTAAAAATAAGGTTAGAAGGCTGAAATAGCAAATTGGGAGCTTAAAACCACGTTACAAAGGACCAGGGGCTGAAATGCAAATAACAAAAACTTGTTTGCCTGGTTCTGGCAGGCCAGGCGGCCCGCGTAAGAAACCCTTAAGGGTTTACGCGGCCCGCGAGAGAGACACAGCGACAGAAAACACTTGCAGGTGTATGTCCAGCCCGTTACACCGCCTAAAAACCTTGTTTTCTTATACCAGGGCCTTCCCCAATGGTATTTCATGCATAGGGGGCACTTGTCTTGATCTGGAAACAATTATAGACCTCCTTGGCATGATCTTAGATGATCAAAGTTGCTATATAAGGGCTCTCTAGTTGCAACCACTTTTTCCATTCATTGCAAACTCTCATAAGCTAACTTCTGGAGCTCCTCTGGTCAGCAACAAGTGTTCTTAGCATCCCTAGTCATACTTAGGACTGTTGTAAGTTTCCTTAATCCTTTTTATTTCAGTTTAGCTTAGTTAATTAGCTAAAAGTCAAACCGCCGTAATTAAGGTTTGACTTCGAGATTAGTCAATAATTATCCAATTAAATCTCGAATTAAAAATACCTATAAGTAGGTAATTATGTGGGTAATAACCCCTTAAAGGGTATTTTCAGATTCCCACTCTAACTATATTAATTGTCGAGTCAAAGCTTACTTAAAAAAGTCAACAGAATGGTTATTTTCAAATTAATGCATAATTAGCAATGTAGGATACATGCAACCTGTTTTATCATTAATATAATTTGGTAATTAAGGTAAGAACATGTCTAAACATGTTCAACCCGACAATTTTCAGTTTAGGCTCGGTTGGGAACCGAAAGTCGCATAGTTTGACTTCTGCTTTGACTTTCAGTTCTGACCCGTTTAAGCCAAGTTTAGGATTGCCTTAGAGCTTCTTTTGGACCTGTTTATATGTTAGTATAACCCTCAGTGATTATACAACTTGGTTCATTAGATAACCAATTCATATGCATGTTTCCGCTAATTGCCTAATTGTTGACTATTATGCCCTTTCCACCTTGAAATGTGATTTTTGAAAATATAAAAAAGTAGACATCTTAGTTACTGATTTATAAACTTGTACCCAAAATTTGAGATCAGTTTGAGGTCTAGAGTTAGAGTTATGCTCAATAGCGTAATTAGAAGCCTTCTTAGTGAATAAATGGCATAATTAGTATATAACATATCTAAACCCAAATTTTTATACAAAACTTTATACCTACTGTTATAAAATAATATTTTGGGATTTTTAGAAATTTTTATTTAATTTTAGGCTGAGCATAACTTAGTGTTCTAAGGTTAATTCGGTTAATGTCGGTTTTGCCCTTTTGGGCTATAAAATGAGTTTTATAAATCCTATTGACCCCAAACCTTTTTCTACTGATCTATTATGTTAAATAAAGTATTTTGAGACTTCTGGAATTTTAAAAATATCAGCTTTCTATACCAAACCCGGAAATGGCTCCAAATCGCCTTTTTAAGCGTTTTAACGCATAGTATGTAATAAAACCTCTTTAAACATATGGGGTTGATACCTACTGATGTATTTAGTAAAATTTTATATTTTAACATAGGCAAATATTTTGAACTCAGAATTCTAGTTTTGACCTTTTAGGCATATGTGAAATTACCAAAACGCCTATACGGTGCATAGAATGATTAAGATTGATAAATTTCACATATGATTAATACCCTACTGTTATAACTTAATAAAATGAGTATATTTATTGATTTCTTCAGACCTGTAACTCAGAATATTATTTAAACTCTTTTACACCCTTTAAAATGACCAAAATGCCCTTATGAGGCATAGTTTGGGGTTTAAAACCATTTTGAGCATAATAGGAGACATCTTACTGATGTCACAACATATTTAAGGCATATTAATTCAGGAAACTTGTATATGACTCTTATGGTTACTCGTTACGCCCTGTTCGCGTTCGGATCGGCTTATGTAACTAGTTTACACATATTAGCCGAAACGGGTCAAACCATATCATCTTTGTCTCAAAATCCAGAATGTGATTAAGTTACCCATATTAAACAAGTATATAAGCTTGTCTGGTCAAAACCACATTCTAAAACGGTTTCGCTTATTTATGCGATTAAACTGTATTCTATCTTTAAAACTAACCGGTCTAAGCTTAGGCTAAATTAAAGACCCGTTAGGATTCTAATAGGTTATTATAAACCTTCATTCCAGAATAGGAGATCCAGTAAAAGATACATGCACTTGCTTATTGTGAATTATACTTGCAAAGGTAAATACTTTTAACTTATTTTCCCTTATACGGGCTTGGGGTACGGTATATAAAATACCGCTTGGTTGGGCAATTGACCTTAACTCGTTAGTAGTTGAGCATTATCAATGTGACCCGTTTAAAAATTTGTTTTACGCCTTTGGGAGTTTAATGACCATGTCCCGGATATCCTTGGCATCATTCATGAAATGGCCACGACCTTAACACGCGGGTGTAGGCGTACACCCGACAGTGTGTTTACATTTATTAAAGTATAACCGCTGGTTCCCACCGCGGGACTATACTATGTGGTGTGTCTATTAATCTTTAACCCGGCACGAACTAGGCGACTGAACGCATAACAAACATGTAATTCTTTTACGTGTTTAAAATTAATTTAATTATCCTAAGTTATAAAAAGTTTTGTGCCATGTGCATTCAAATCAATTTTTAAACATTTTCAAAATGAGTCAGTTAAATTGTATTTACCAGTGTAAACTGGCGTATTTTCCCCAAAAAGGTTAAGTGCAGATACTACACGTAATAGGTTAGCCTCTCCTTAGCATCACTTAGAGTCTCGCAAGCTTGGATGCCTTTGTCTGTTGAACTATGTTTCCTCTTTACTTATGATCCGCCTGCAGATCTGTTTCAGTTGTTGTGATACTTAAATATTACAATATTTTATTCGGTTGAAATAAATCTATCTTTTGCTTCCGTTGTGCATATTAATTTTGTGTTGTTTGACTATGATGATATCAACTACGTCACGAATTCCCCACCGGGCCCACCGGTAACACGTGGAAATTAAGGGTGTGACAGATGAAGGCGACAGTCCAGATGTAAATCAGGTTCTATATTCTGCAGAATTGTTTTCTATAAGGCGGTTTAGTGTGCTTTGTGGTGATTTTATTTTAAAACCGTTTTTTTTTTTTTGCATTCAAGGTGATTGGCGCAATTCTTAATTTCTTTGTGCAGTGCCTCATCGATGGTACCAGCACAACGCAAGCACACACGCAGGTGACTTGTGTTTTTTTCTTTCATGATAATGTGTGCACATATATATTAGATTATTATTTGATATATTTTGATTGTCTAGTTGTTTACAGTTCAGTATGCCCATGCAAGTTGCTCTTGGAAATGAGACAGGAAATCAATCGCAGCCTAGAAGTCCTCGTCAATCAATGCCTCAAGGGTATCAAATCCCAGTAGGATCAGTGCCAGTTGTACCTACACTTGTGACGGTAATAGACATGTTGTAAACTTCCTTATTTCATGCTAAAGTTTCTTTAGTATTTTCAACATGGCCTTACGTGGTTATGGCTAGTGAGTAGTGAAGTGCCACTAAAAGCTCAAAGGTTTGTACTGGCAGATAAAAAAGTGCCACTAAAAGCCTAAAACCTTTGTGCGGCACATTGAAAAAGTGCCACTAAAGGCTTTAGCGTCAGCGCTTCTAGTGACACTTTTTTTGTATGTTGCCCATTCTTACAAGGTTCTTTAGTGTCACTTTCTTGTTTTTCTGTGGCACTTTTTGCATGCCACTAGATGGCATTTTTTTGTAGTGAGCGTTTGCGATTCGATTGCGATTGAGTTTCGATTGATCATCACAACATAACATAATTAAACATGCACAAGTAACACATAAAAGGCGCACACACATATATAATTAACCAAAATGCGTAATTCGAGTTGCGAGCGCAATTTGCGATAAGCGATCAAATATGCGATAAATAGCGAATAAACCTCGATTATTAATAGATATCCACATAATACAACTAATGTTAAGCATAAATTAGACTAACTACGAGTCAAAAAAGTCAAAACAGGAATTAAGCGAGGAGTGACAGATCACAATTAGCAATCTTTTCTTCCTTTGACTTCAATCTTGACTTTGACTTTGACTTTCGAAACACGGGGTGTTACAATAGCGCTATTAGGTTTGGCACCCTCACACCGTACCGGGGAGGACGGTCGTGAACTAATTACCTTAACCACTTGACCAATGTTTGATAGAGCATTGGGGAAGGGCAAATAATCTGAAGCCATCTGCGGTAATCGAGTTATTAACGTCATTGAATCTTTTAATTGTTTTAAACTTATATCCGGTGACGAAACGTGTTAACAAACTTTGAACTTACCAGCGTCATCTGACACACTTGTCTGCATGCTTGCTGGTTGTTAGATTCATGGATGGAACTTGCTATCTGGGAGTGCTGGAGTGGTCATGGGTCGTAGCTCTTGGATACATGTTCATTGGTTTTGCACATTGTTTTGAACTTGAATACCTATTTACATTATGCTTCCGCTGAACGTATTCGTCTTAAGTTGTGATTTGAAATTGTTTATGAAATAAATGGGAACTTTTATTTATATCATGTTATGATTCAATGTGATTGGTGGCTTGGATCCTGATACGTCACACGTCCCGTGGTGTTTCCGCATGTTGTATTTTGGGGGTGTGACAGGTACTATCTTACTGATTTGATTTACCCTTAATAGGCAACTTTAGTGAAGGCATTTTCATATTTCACACAAAAAAACAGGAATCGGTTAGGAAGGATATTCAGCGTTCATTTGGAATGTTGAAAAGAAGATATGGTATCATTGCACAATCGGCACGATCAGAGTCAATGCATTTATTAAGGTACAGCATGTACACTTGCATCATACTCCGTAATATGATATTGGAGGACGAGTGCAAAGCGATTTATCAAAATTACGAAGAAGGCGCTGAAGTAAGGTCAAATACAATAAATGGGGTCCTCCGAGCAGACTAGTAGACCATCTTTGGTCAAATCGTGTCAACGATGCTGATGCAGAAAATGATGGCACTGGGGACGACTATGATTTAGATTTTCTTTTATATTTCCGTGCATGTTTTAGTTTTAGTTGCCCCTTTTAATTTTTTTTAATTTGTTTGAATTTTTATGTATTTTTGTTTTGGTTATTTGACTTTTAATGAATTTTTATTTCAATTAATTTAATTTAATTTTCATTGTTTATTAAGTTTTTTTTAATTTTATTGAATATTTTATTATATATAAGAGTTAATTACTTTTTCATCCCGATGGTTTGTCAAAAAATACTATTTCGGTCCATTTGTTTAAAAATTGCGATTTCAGCCCCTGTGGTTTCACTTTCGTAACTATTTCAGTCCCCCTCGTAACCATTTTAGTCCCTGTACTTACAAAATAAATGGATTGAAATGGTTATGAAAGTGATACCACAGGGACTGAAATCGCAATTTTTAAACTAATAGACTGAAATAGTGATTTTTGACAAACCACGGGACGAAAACAGTAACTAACTCTATATATAATTATTTAAGCAAATTAGTTTATATAAAAAAGATTTAAATAAATGGGCAATGGTTAAAAGATAGTTGAGGTGAGGTGAAAACTAGTGAAACCATAGAGAGGTTAGTGAAAAAAAGTGAATGGAAGTGGTAGGTACTTTATGACATGACAGTGATGTAAAGTGAGAAAATGTGAAACGGTAGTGGATAGCCTTATATCTAGGGCTGTAAACGAACCGAACGTTCAGCGAACAGTTCAACCGTTCGGCGGGAATGTAACACCCCAGTGTTCGAAAGTCAAAGTCAAGATTGAAGTTAAAGGAAGAAAAGATTGCTAATTGCAATCTGTCTCTCCTTGCTCAATTCCTGTTTTGACTTCTTTGACTCGTACATAGTCTATTCTGTGTTTTACGTTAGTTGTATTATGTGGAGTAATTAATCGCAGTAATCGACGAATATTTATCGCTACGAATCGCTTTACGACTGTGAACAATAGGAAGTAACAATGCGATAAAGTTATTTAAACGCTAATCGAACTAATCTAATCAACATCGCACTCGTAAACTCGAATATCACATTGTGGTTGATTGTTATACGTGTGTGTGTGCCTTATGTGTTACTTGTGCATGTTTATTTAAGTTATGTATGGTAATCAATCGAATCGCAATCTCTAAACGAATATGAAATAAGGATGATTGTATGTTGATATAGTATGATAATTAGTGGAGAAAAGATAGCGCGAGATATGAGTAGTTGGGATTAAAAGTAATTTGATTAGGAAACTCTATCGCATCGCAGCACCCGCAATCAAAATCGAAACAGCGAAACTCGTCGCACCAAACACTCGAACCAGGCAACCGATTGATCAGGCTATCAGCCGATTGACCAGTCGTCCGTTCGGACTGCCGTCCGATCGGACAGGCTGTCCGATTGAGCTGCCTAGCCGATCGGACAGCCATTTCCTCTTTTGGAACTCTATAAATACCCATGTCACTTTCATTCTTTCTACCTTTGGCAACTCTCTGACCGAACAGCACGCTCTCCTCACCTTTTCTTCGATTTCTCTCGATTCCGGTAAGATCTTGTCCTAAATCTTATACTTTCTTAATCAACACGCACTCCTACACCTCTCTATCTTTTAAATCTTAACTTTTAACCATGAAATCACCAAGATTCAAGGTATTCTAGGATGACATCATCATGTGTTCTTGAAGAACTTCATGTTTTGGCCTCAATCCACCAAGAACGACTTGGATCTAACCGATTTCCACATAAACAACAAAGATCTTTCATAGATCTAAACACATTCACAGTGAAAAGGATTGAGAGAATGATTTCCAACATTCTTTCAACTCTTTTACACTCATTGCACTCAAGACCGATAGAATCGGAGCTTGTACCGACTTTCTACTCATTCTTGTGGTTGTGTTGGTCCAAGATCCGGATCCTATCGACGAGGGTTACCGATTACGGGTTAAAATTGGAACACCGTCTTGAACAGTTAACTGACCAGATTTGGGTGATTCCTGTCCGATCAGGAATACCAAGTATTGACAAGGTTTCTGTTGGTTAACACGTTATCAAAAACATCTCGATAAAACGACAAACAATCAAAACCACCAAGTGTGAGACGAACAGGACGACCAGGACGAGGTGACGTCCGAACGGACAGCCACCCGAACGACCGGTCAGTCGAACGGCTTGCACCTTGGGTCCCACACTTAACCAACCTTATCTGAAGTTTGAGTATTGAACGAACTGCTATCTGATCGGACTACCATCCGATCGGATTACCCTTCGGATCATGAGATACTTGGACTTTAACACTTAATCGATTTTTCAAACATGTTCAATGCACTAAGAATGCCACCCGACCGGACTACTGTCCGATCGAGTGACAGCCTGCTAAGAACTTGTTCTCGCTGAAGTGCCAGCCGAACGGGTTGCCGACCGATCGAACGACTGACCAGAAAGGTAGAGACACTTCAATGTTTTCAAAATGCTACAACAAAAACTTCAAAAGTCAAGCCATCATACAGAAACACATCCTTCTCAAAGGAAGAAACAATCCACTCGAACGGCCATCCGACCGGACAGCCGTCCGAATGGATTGTCACTCGCATAATCAGTTGTCCGATTGGACTACCATCCGATCGACCAGTTGTTCGAACCACCAACACTTGCTCTCGTTTTACGCGTTACTTATCGTTATGCTATCAAACTATTCAGGCTAACCCTACTCTCAAGCGCTCCCTTCAATCCATCAACCGATGTGAGTATACTTGAACCGTTTTTGCTTATGCACTTTTGGGTGTTACATACGTTACTTATTCTAAATCACAATCGAACACACTACGCAATACTTTTAACGCTAACTGCTACCGCTTGTGTTACATGACTTAATGAATGCTTGTTTGCTATGTTTACACATGGAATGTTGTCTACCTGTCTTAGCAACGATAGTACTATAGTTTGGACTCAGCACCCGTTCACACGGGGGTTGTTAAGGACAATTATTTGCATGGATTACAGTGGTGATCATGTATTACGAACTGCCTTGGGCAGTCAACCCACAGTCATTGGTATCGATAGGTTCATGTCGATAACTAACATGCTTCGTTTTCCTCTGTGTACGTGCTGGTTATGCGTAAACTATTTCAAACTCTATATGCTATTATCAAACTTGTATACTCGCCTTTACACTATCTGTATTGACTTTATTTTAATATATGTGACAGGTGTTTAGGATGCTTATCTGCTAGGAAAGCGAGGCTAGAATAAGGTCCTAGTGGCCAACGAATAGTTGTCTGTACAAATGAAATCTGAGTTGTCGGAACAAAACTATTTGCCTAGATTTTGTCTGTAATAATTGTACTATCTTTTATGACATGGTATGGGACATGTTGTTTTAAGTAATTCATAAATATAATTGTAATGGAAACTTCTGGACAATCTGTTTCACTCAGTGCCACGCCCCGATGTTTCCGCCATCGGTTGGGGTGTGACAGATTGGTATCAGAGCCATAACTATAGGGAATTAGGCAAGAATCGACCTAGTCCAGGTCGATGTCTTAGAGACCTAGTCTATAGTTAGGAACAAATAGACCAACTCATGCATGTCCAGTAGGGATTATGTATGAGCTTATTTGTTATTCCTCGCCACTCTCGCCTACGTTACACTATCACTGCACTCGAAATATCATTTTGGATAGGCGATTAAGTCGAGATTAGGTGTGAAAACCGCAAACTCTCGATTAAATTGCTTGTTTGATCTGTATTTATCTATAAAACGCGAGAATTCGCGTTGAAACAGGAGTGAGATCCATACTTTAGCGCGGATTTTCGTCGCCAATTTGTTAAAACCGGAAAGAAGTTGTTAAGCCAGGGGTGAAACCCTAACCTTGGCGACTTGTTCTGACTTTTATTTGGTTTTCCAAATCTCACCAAAGTCTTGACGGACTCCAATGACCTGAAGTTCACTAAATGACTAAAGGTATGCGTGCCGGATGCCCAAGAATCGAGGCAAAGGCCCGGTCCTGAAAGTCAAAATGTGCACGACAAGTCCTTGAGAATAGTCGAATCGCTCTGGGTAGTCAATGTCTAATAGCCGCAGACAATCTATTTCTCAATTTTTATGTGTTTCGATTATGAGCCCGCAACTGCTGACTCTGATGACTCGTTGATTTTATGTGTTTGTATGTGTATTTACCTGTTTGTGTGTTTAAATTTTGTAGGTTTATTCGATTTTTGCTTTCACTTCGATCGACACACACGACACGCATTGCTTATCTATCTCAAAACGTTAACAAGTCGCTACTACTTTGAGGAACCACTGTACGAAGCTCGCTATAATACTCGCTATCCTAAACGCAAACGTTATATTCGAACACTCGCAGACTTTGAATGATAGGTTTCTGTATTCTGACTGCCTATGTGATTACATGCGTACGTACTTCTGTGCTTCTGTGCCCTACGTGTCTATGTGTTTATGTGCTTATGTGAATCTGTGATTTCGTGCCTATGTGTTTATGTGATTACGTGTGTTACTGAGCTTTAGCAGTATTAGACATGTGAGGTGAGAATCGATTAAACTATGTCTGAGACCTATGACGATGTCTGTTGCAGACAATGTCATCATCTGGACATCGACACCCACGACTCACTCGCCAAGAATAACGGGACAAACGCCTTGCTGCCATCCTCGCTAAACAAGTGGCCAAGGTTGTGCCCCAGATCGTGAGTAAAATTTATGAAAATGTTAGCAAATCGTCTGAGGAGTCTAGAACCGAAGCTCCTAAAGTTGCTACCAAGACTGCTTTCAGCTTCAAGCAGTTCAAGGCTTGCGGTCCAAAGGAATTCACTGGAGAAGATGGCCCAACAGCTATGTTCCAATGGTTCGATTCCATCGAAGTCACTCTCGACAGAGCGGATGTCCTGAAAATCTCGGTACCCTAAACGCTACCGGCGTCTTCCAGTCCCGCGCTTTAGACTAGTGGACGGCCGAGAGAAACAAACGCGGGAATGATGCAGCTTATGAGCTGACTTGGGAAGAGTTGAAAGCCATCATGATGGATGAATTCTGCCCTCCCCATGAATGCCAAAATCTGGAGGACGAGTTATGGAATATCAAACAGAAGGAAGGTGACAACGCTGCCCTGACTGCTCGCTTTAAGCAGTTCAGCATTATCTGCCCCGATCAAGTGAAGACGACTGATATGGCAATCAAGAAGTACATTCGAGATCTACCTGACTGTGTTGCTGATTTTGTTCATGCCGCAAAGACAGCAACGATCGAAGAAACTTATCTGCTTGCCGCTGAGATCAACGACAAGCGGGTAAAAGCTGGTTTTTGAGATAAACCTTCAAAGTCTCTGCATCAAGCTACCACTGCACCAATCGCTGAAACCGCCGCTCCTCAATCCTCAAAGTCCTCACGCCGCAGGAAGAAGAAGAACAACAGCAGCTCTAGCAACAAGAACTGTGTTGTCACTACAACTGCTACTCCTCTGCAAGCCGTACCGGCTCAGCAGCAGTCTCACCACCGTCCAGCACCAGTTACCTATGCACCGCCCGCAAAGCGTGCATACACAGGCCCCCACCCTGCTTACCCAACATGTTCTTACCATCATCTGGTGGGTCTTGCCTGTCGTTTCTGTGCCCACTGCAACATGTACGGTCATTTTACTGCCAACTGTCGTATTGGTCCCCGCAACACCGCAACTCCTGCCACTGCTCATCAAGCTCTGCTCCCAGCCCCACAAGGCCATCAAGCGGCTCAGGCACCCGCGATTAACACCCGAGTCTGCTTTGCATGTGGTGATCCTAACCACTTTACGAACATGTGCCCAAACAGGGTGGTGAAACAAGAGCCCCAGCAGCAGCAGCCTCACCAGCAGTAGCAGCCGCAGCAGCAGCAGCAACAACAAGCCACACGCGCCAGAACGTTCAACATCAATGTGCGCCAAGCCCAGGCTGACAACAACGTGGTCAATGGTACGTTCCTTGTGAATGGTATTGATGAATCGTGTTTGTTTGATACTGGAGCCGATAATTGCTTTGTGCCGTTTGAATTCAAGAAGCTAGTTAGTCATAAGCGCTCCCATCTCCCCTCGACATTTGATGTTGAAGTCGCCACTAGAAGAACTGTCGCCATAGATTCTGTTCTCCGTGATTGTACTATTGAGCTCAACAATCACATCTTCCCAATCACCTTATTCCGATGCAATTCAGAAGTTTTGACGTCATAGTAGGTATGGACTTTCTTCACGAAAACCATGCTGAAGTTGTATGCTTCGAAAAGATGATTCGATTCTCGCTCACGAATGGTGATTTATTGTGTGTTTATGGTGAAATCACTTCGAAAGGTTTCAAGCTCATGTCGTGTGTCCAAGCTAGCAAGTATCTCCGCAAGGAATACAGAGCTTTCTTGGCTAACATTGTAGTAGCGGAGAATGAAAAGAAAAGGAAAACAGAAGTAAAAGACGTACCTGTGGTCCGTGAATTTCCTCAGGTGTTCCCTGATGATCTTCCTGTGTTACACTCCAACCAATGGCGGAATCATCAGGGCGCGGCACTAGGCGAATCAGATTGCTCAAGAGAATCCATAACAACTATATTGCGACAGTATTTAATGCGTTCATTATCCCATACTAATAAACCATACAATCACATAAGGTATCACAGATTTCTTGTCCTCTCGAACAATACAAATCCGACAACATAGATTTTAGGTGAGTTTCTAGACTTCCTAGGTTGATTTGATGTAGACTGCGACTAAACCTGCAACATACGTTAAAACAACGTCAATACAAAAGTATTGGCGAGTATACACGTTTTGATAGATTAGCGTAAATAGTTAAAAGTGCTGTGAATTACCAAATACATAAACGAGATACCTCAACATACATGCATACAAGACAGATACTACCAGCTATGTCACGCGAGCTGCGATTGGGATTGCTATTCATCCTAACTAGACCCCGTTGGGTGCTATAGTACTATACTAGTTAAGGCGGGACCTCGCGAGTATAAGTCCTAACACATATGTAACTAGCATCACATGTAAATATGCATAACAGTTATTCGCAAGTGATAAACAGTTTGATTGTATAATTTTTTTCTGATTGATTCGATTTTATAGGAACGTATGTTACACCCAAAATGCGATAAAAAGGGATTCGAGTATACTCACAGTCGGTGCTCAGCAAGCAACACAGTTTGGTTGGATTATAGGGAGCGCGTCTGAGATTATCCTGATTATAGATTGATAGCGTAAGCATTGCACAGTGCGTTAAACGGTGCAAGGTGTCAATGGATCGGACAGTACTCCGATCTGATGGCAATTCGATCGGGTGGTCGGTTGATCGGGTGATAATCCGCTCAGGCGGTCATCCGGTCGGGTGACCTTTTGAGTGGATTGTTTCCTCCTTTGGGAAGGATGTATTTGTGTATGGTGGTTGCCTTTTGAAGTTTTCGGTGTAGCGTTTTGAAAACAGAGAAGTATCTCATCCTTTCAGGTCGGTCGATTGAACGACGATTCGATCGGGCGCTAACCCGAGTGGTGGACAGTTTAGTGAAAACAAGTTCACAACAGTTTGTCACTCAATCGGAGTGTAGTCCGATCACGTGACAATCCGTTTGTAGTGAATACGTTGAAAATAGTTTAAGTGTTGGAGTCTAAACACCACATGGTCGGGTGGTAGTCCGATCGGGTGGCAATCCGATCGGACAGCAGTCCGTTCAATGTTCAACTCCAAATTGTCGAAACCAAGTCAAGTGTGGGACCCAAGGTGCAATCCGATCGGATGGCGGTCTGATCGGATGACTGTCTTGGCCGTTCGGATGACGGCCTATCCGATCGGATAATGTCCTGACCGTTCGAATGACGGCCTGTCCGTTCGGATGGCTGTTTGTTCGATCGGACGACAATCCATCCAAACGATCTATTCGTCCTTGGCACTTGACTATTTTGAGGGTTTGTGGCGGTTTTGATCGAGACGGTGTTGCGACGTGTTAAACAACATAAACCCCATCTCGAACCAGGGGGGCCAGTTCAGACAGGAATCACCCAAATTTGGCCGATTTACTGGTTCATACGGTCGTTCTTGGTCAACCCAAAATTGATCGTCTCTTTGCTAGAAACCAGATCTTGAACCAATATGATACTAAGAATGAGTAGAAGGTCGGTACAAGCTCCGATTCTATCGGTCTTGAGTGCATTGAGTGTAAAAGAGTTGAAAGAAAGTTGGAAAAACCATCTTTTAATCCCTTTCACTATGAATATGTTCAGATCTATGCAAGATCTTTGTTTATTTGTGTGGAAATCGTTCAGATCTAAGTTGTTCTTGGTGGATTGAAGCCAAAACAGGAAGTTCATAAGAACTCCATGATGACATCATCCTAGAACACCTTGAATCTAGTGATTTCACGGTTAGAAGTTAAAATTCAAAAGATAAAAGGGTGTAGGAGTGCGTGTAGGTCAAGAAAGTACAAGATTTAGGTTGAAAACTTACAAGATTCATGAGAAATCGAGAGGAAATAGACCCAAAGTGTGCTGGTCGAGTGAGAGCTGTCATATCACTTGAACAGTGATGTGACAAGGGATATTTATAGGCGATAGAGGAGAGGTGGTGCAGTGCATCGGATCGGATAGTTGTCCGATCGAGTGACACCTCGATCGGGTGGCAATCCGATCGGACGGCAATCCGATCAGATGGTCATCCGATCGAGCGGTCAGTCGATCGGTGGCATCCGGCGAGTTGTATTCGGCGTTTCGTTTCGATCGTTAAGCGTTGCGATAGTTTGGTTACACATTTTCATCCTCATTTTCATATATTTATTATAATTAGTCACGTCGAGTCGTATATACATATCCGTACTCCAAGTCCTGCGATAATCGAGTTACGCATGCCTGCGAGTGCGTTTTTGAGTTTTGCGTTACATTGCGACACATCACGGCTATCAAGGAGGGTAGAATCGGTCCTCACTTGACATCTTCGTGGTTGTCAGCAAGTACAATGTGGTGTGATAACGATAGAGTATGCGTAATATGCGAAAATACTGTGAACTAGCGATGCATGCGATATAGCTACATTAAGATCCGAATCTCTGGTGCAAGGCGTAACGAGTATAACGAGCAGTAACAACGCACGAACGTGTGGGTTGTTACATCCTGGTTTACCTCCAAGTCGTGATATCGACTTTCGTATCGACCTCATTCCTGGAGCCAACCCTGTTGCCAAAGCTCCTTACCGACTCGCGTCGTCCGAAATGCGGGAACTCTCGAATCAACTCTAGGAATTACTTGAGAAAGGCTTCATTCGCCCAAGCACCTCTCCTTGGGGCGCGCCGGTCCTTTTCGTTAAAAAGAAGGATGGGTCGTTCAGGATGTGCATCAACTATCGGGAATTGAATAAGCTAACCATCAAGAATTGTTATCCCCTGCCCCGCATTAACAATTTGTTTGATCAGCTACAAGGTGCTACGTGTTTCTCGAAGATCGATCTACGCTCAGGCTATCACCAGCTACGCATTCAGGAGGAAGATATACCCAAAACCGCTTTTCGCACTCGTTACGGCCACTACGAGTTCGTTGTTATGCCTTTTGGTTTAACCAACGCACCCGCGGTTTTCATGGATCTGATGAATCGCGTGTGTAAGCCATTTCTAGACCTTTTCGTCATTGTGTTCATCGACGATGTCTTGATCTATTCCAAATCGAAAGCCGAACATGCGCAACATCTACGTTTGGTTCTCGAACTACTCAAGGGGAATCAACTCTATGCTAAGTTCTCCAAGTGTGAATTCTGGCTAGAGGAGGTTCAGTTTCTGGGTCACATTGTCAATAGTCAAGGTATTCATGTCGATCCCGCAAAGATTGAAGCAGTCAAGAGTTGGATTACGCCAAAGAACCCGTCTGAGGTCCGTTCTTTTCTCGGACTAGCGGGCTATTATCGATGATTTATCGAAGGATTCTCAGAGATCGCTGTGCCGCTTACCGCAGTTACGCATAAAGACAAGCCTTTTGTTTGGGGAACCGAACAAGAGTCTACTTTCCAAACCCTCAAGCACATGCTTTGAAATGCTCCTGTTCTCACATTGCCCGACGGAAATGACGGTTTCATTGTCTTTTGTGATGATTCCAACCTTGGTCTGGGTTGTGTTCTTATGCAACGGGACAAGGTTATAGCTTACGCATATTGTCAGCTCAAAATTCACGAGAAGAACTATACAACCCATGATCTCGAGCTAGGCGCAGTTGTTTTTGCGTTAAAGATCTGGCGACACTACCTATATTGTGACAACTCGAACTTTTGACTTTCATTTTGTATTTAATGCACGTTGACCTTGACCGTTAACTTTGACTGTGTAGTTGTTTGACTGATTGACTGGTAATCATACATGCTATGTTTTATTGAAACGTGTTATGATTGTGCACATATGTGGCTTATTGTTATAAGAATAACATGGATTATTGTAAACACTTAGAGCGTCTCACCAACAAACATCTCAACGAATCAGAATTTTGATTCGCCAAGAACCATTCGACGAAACAGGAAACCTGTTTCGCCAATCCTGTTTCGCCAGCCCACTCTTAACGAAACAAAGCTTGTTTCGCCGGCCCATCTGATTTGCCAAAGCCCATTACGGGCCCAAATCGTCTGTATGTGTTTAAAACGTGGAACGACCTCCTGTTTCACAACTTTGGCAAAACAGAAAACCCTAGAACTCCTCTGTGTGTGTGTGTGTGACGGCAAACTTGTGTTCCTGAAGTCCCAATTCAACCTTGTTAACATTCCTTTGTCGCGGTTAGTATTTTCTACTCGTATTGATTGATGGTTTGGGATTGTTGTAAACTGATTTCTGATGTAGTGCTTATGCTCATGATTTATTGATAAATTGTTGTTGTTATGATATAGACTTATAGATTACGGATTTTATGCTAAGATTAGATTGTTGAACGGATTGATCGGTTGATACATAAGGCTTGATATTCTAGACTAAACCCAACTGATGATTGCGGTTTGATAAATACAGTTGTGATGCCACCAGTTAGGTCTCAAACGATTGCTAAATGAATGCATGTATTAGCCCTAGTAGTATCAATGAATTCGTGTATTGATTTGATGATGATTTTCTGTGTTATATGATTTACTGTATGATGATGATGATGATGACGGCTATTAACCATGATTAGGGTTTCTGTGATAAGTTCTGTAATTGACTGCATGATTTTCGGTAACTGACATGTTGACGTAACTGCTGCTTAACGAATGTGAATGTTTGACGAATTGGAAGTCTTGGCGAAACAGAATGTGTTTCGCCAAGGATGTCGACGAATTAGAAAATGTATTTCGCCAAAGGTCTTTAACGAAATAGAACCCCTATTTCGCCAAAGGGTAGTTGACGAAACACAAGTGTTTCGTCAAACATGTGTTTCGCCAAGTATGTGATTCGCCAACTTCTGTTTCGCCAACTGGATAACCTGCACAGTAAACTGATTTAATTCTGTTAAGTGTTGACTGAGTTAACTAACTGATGTTAAACACTATGCATGACTTGTGTGATGTTGATTAGTGATGTGTACTACTTGGTGATCATTGATTATGCTTATACGTGAATTGTATGAATTCAAACTGATTGTGTACATGCATACTCTAGGACGTGATTGATTTACTTTGAGCACATACTTAGCATACCGAGCAAACCCAAGGTGAGTTCACACAGCCAAGGCATGGGATTCCCGGGTTGGGAATTGGGTTGGATTATTTGAAATGGATGATTTCTCGTACTAACGCTATTGCTAGACTATAGACCATCGTCCTCAGGATAGTCAGGACACTTACGTAAAACCTACGTAAACTAGTATCTACCATTGTCTCCCGGGTCGGGAGGACACTTACGTAAAACCTACGTAAACTAATACCTACTACTGTCTTCCGGGTCGGAAGGACACTTACGTAAATCCTACGTAAACCCACGCGTACCACTGTCCTCGGGGAAGGGCACTCACGTAAATCCTACGTGACCTTGTACGTATTCCTGTTCTCGGATTAAGAAGAACACATGGTTGCAAATAGTCTAGTAAGTACCATAATGGGAAACCCCCATTAGTAAAGATAAACGTGGGAATCCCCCACTAGTAATATTTATATACAAGGCAATGGGAAACCCCCACCATTAGTACATACATGCATGGGAAGCCCCCAACTAGATGAACATACTCATTACTATTACGAACTTATTATCTGTGAACTCGCTCAACTAGTTGTTGACTCTCTGCTGCATGCATTGCAGGACCTTAGGTATCATATGGAGCTTGCACAAGGAGGAGCGGGTCGTTGTGGAGCACAGATCATGAACACTATGTTTAACGTTTCGAATGTTCGAACTTATGATTTAATTTGGGTTTACATTATTATGCTTCCGCTATTGATACTATGTTTGGTTTAGAACATCAATTATATTGAATTGGGGTTTTACGAACTATCTTATTTATATTATGCTATGTTCAATATGATTGATGGCTTGATCCTGGTCAGTCACGCTCCCAAGCGGTGGTACTCCGCGTGTGGAATTTGGGGGTGTGACAGATTGGTATCAGAGTCATTGGTTATAGAGAACTAGGTTTTAATATGGGAAAACGTTTTTATTAAAACCAGACTATAACCAGAACAGTGCTCTCAACGATCCACAACGACGCTTCGCTCCACGTGTAAGACTCGACATCCTAGGTAATAAGGTTTATGTTTATTACCTGCTTGCTAGAACTGCTTAGAACTTTGCTCGTAGTATGCTAGATTACATTGCTTACCATACGTCGTTACATGAGAACCCCTATGTGCTTACACTCTTCTGTCATCGCTCTATTCGCGAACCTCTCTAACTCATGTTGCATTTGCTATGAAGATCATGTCTGGACGAATTAACATGACTCAAGCCCAGCTAGAGGCTCTCGTTCAAGCTCAAGTTGCTGCGGCACTTGCAGCTGCTCAAGCAGGTAGTATACCCTGCAGTATAGACTCACACTAGGATCTTTAGATCCTACATTAACTCTCGTATTTAACTTTGTCCTATTCATACACAATAGGTCAACACGCGCAGCAACCTGTCTGCACTTTCAAGAACTTCATGGACTGTCGTCCAAGTACTTTCAGCGGCACAGAGGGGGCAGTGGGACTCCTCCACTGGTTTGAGAAGCTCGAGTCAGTATTTGAGATGTGTGAATGCCCTGAGGCTCGCAGGGTGAAATACGCCACTGGCACGCTAGAAGGAATAGCACTAACTTGGTGGAACGCCCAAGTTCAGATTTTAGGGTTGGCAGCTGCTAACGCCACCCCATGGAACGATTTCAAGGAACTCATCAAGCGAGAATACTGCACGCGTGACGACATTCACAAGCTGGAAGATGAGTTTTATCATCTGAAGATGACGGGGTCAGAGATTGAAGCTTACACGAAGCGGTCAAACGAAACTGGCCATCTTGTGCCCAACCATGGTAGATCCTCCAATTAAGTGCATCGAGCTGTACCTCAAGGGTCTAGCCTCAGAAATTCAGAGCCATGTTACGTCGGCTAACCTCGACAATATCCAAGACATCCAGCGTCTTGCTCATCGCCTCACGGATCAGGCGGTGGAACAGAACAAGTTGCCCAAACGCATCAGTGCTACCGCATCAGCCACTACTCCCACTACACCCAGTGACAACAAAAGAAAGTGGGATGGGGATTCTAGTAAAGGTTCAGCATCTGTTCAATCTCAAGCTCAGCAGCAGAAGACTGACCACTACCAGAGTCCTAGTCAGCAATCCTCTGGTGGTCATAGACAGAGAAGGTATCAAGGGTTTCACCCCAAGTGTCACAACTGCAACAGACATCACAGCGGCCAGTGCAACAAGGGTCGTTGTCAAAGATGTCTCAAGATGGGTCACGAGGCCAAAGACTGTAGGAGCCCACGGCCTGCAAATCAGAACCAGCAACCGCAACAACCAGCTCCACAGAACCCACAGCAGCAGCAGCCATAGCGTGGAAACCGGGGATGTTTCTAGTGTGGGGCAGAAGGTCATTACAAACGTGATTGTCCTCAGTTGAACCGGAATCAGAACCGCAACAACAACAATAACCAGGGCAACAGGCACAACAACGGTGGAAACAACAACAACAATGGCGACGAGGCAAGGGGTCGAGCTTTCGTGTTAGGACGAGGAGATGCAATGAACGATCCCAACGTAGTTATGGGTAAGTTTCTCCTTGACGATATTTATGTTACTGTTTTATTTGATTCGGGTGCGGATACAAGTTATATTTCTGTGAAAGCCAGTAAATTGTTAAAACGTACATCAACACCCCTAAACACCAAACACGTCGTAGAACTAGCTAATGGTAAGAGTTTAGAAGCCACGCAGATAGTCAGGGGTTGTAGTATCGTCTTAGCCGGTCAAGCTTTCTCCATCGACCTTATTTCCATAGTCTTGGGAAGTTTCGATATCGTCATAGGGATGGATTGGTTATCCCAACATCAGGCAGAGATCTTATGCAGTGAGAAGATTATTCGCATTCCACGTTCTGGTTGAGAACCTCTCGAAGTCCAAGGCGACAAGAGTGGTGCTGTGGTTGGCATCATCTCTTTCTTGAAGGCTCAGAAATGTTTGCGGAAGGGTCACACCGCAATCTTGGCACTCGTTTCAGATGCATCAGTGAAGGAAAAGAAATTGGAAGACATTCCAGTAGTACGCGACTACCCTCAGGTGTTTCCTGAAGATTTACCTGGATTACCGCCTCACCGTCAGGGCGAATTTCAAATCGAGCTCGCTCCAGGAGCAGCACCTATAGCTCGAGCACCATATCGTCTAGCTCCATCAGAATTGGAGGAACTGTCAAAGCAGCTACAAGAGCTCTTGGAAAAGGGCTTCATTCGTCCAAGCTCTTCGCCTTGGGGAGCTCCAGTATTATTCGTGAAAAAGAAAGACGGTACGTTCAGAATGTGCATCGACTACCGTGAACTCAACAAGGTGACGGTGAAGAACCGTTATCCTCTTCCACGCATAGACGACTTATTCGACCAGTTGCAAGGGTCGTGTTATTACTCCAAGATAGACTTGAGGTCTGGTTACCATCAGCTGAGAGTCCGAGAGGAGGACGTCTCCAAGACAGCATTCAGAACTCGTTATGGCCACTACGAGTTTCTTGTCATGCCGTTCGGGTTAACGAACGCGCCTGTCGTATTTATGGACCTTATGAACAGGGTGTGCAAACCCTATCTAGACAAGTTTGTAATTGTTTTTATCGACGACATTCTGATCTACTCCAAGAGTCAGGAGGAACACGAGCAGCATCTACACCTTATTTTGGAACTCCTACGGAAGGAACAGCTGTACGCTAAGTTTTCGAAATGCGACTTCTGGCTTCGTGAAGTCCACTTTCTAGGCCACGTAGTGAACAAGGATGGGATCCATGTTGATCCATCCAAGGTGGACTCGATCAGGAACTGGCCTGCACCACGTACGCCAACGGAAATACGCCAATTCTTGGGTTTGGCGGGTTACTACAGACGGTTTATTAAAGACTTTTCAAAGATTGCTCAGCCGCTTACACTACTGACACAGAAGGGTGTCACCTACCGCTGGGGCAACACTCAGGAAACTGCTTTTCAGTACCTAAAGGATAGACTTTGCAGTGCACCTATCCTCTCTTTGCCAGAGGGCACGGACGATTTTGTGGTCTATTGTGATGCATCCATCCAGGGTCTTGGATGTGTGTTAATGCAGCGCGACAAGGTCATTGCTTACGCCTCGCGCCAACTTAAGATTCACGAACGAAACTACACGACGCACGATTTAGAGCTGGGAGCTGTTGTTTTCGCGCTCAAGATATGGCGACACTACCTGTACGGTACCAAGTGCACAATTTACACCGATCACAGGAGTCTCGAGCATATTCTTAAGCAAAAGGATTTGAACATGCGTCAACGAAGATGGGTTGAACTTCTGAACGATTACGAATGCGCCATTAAGTACCATCCAGGCAAAGCCAATGTTGTGGCTGACGCCCTCAGTCGAAAGGACACACTACCTAGACGCGTACGAGCACTACAGCTTACGATTCAGTCTAGCCTTCCTGCACAGATACGAGATGCTCAGGTAGAAGCATTGAAACCAGAAAACGTTAGGGCTGAAGCCCTACGCGGCTCACGACAACGATTAGAACAGAAGGCAGACGGCGCCTACTATGTAACGGGGCGTATTTGGGTCCCACTTTATGGCGGTTTACGCGAGCTGGTAATGGATGAAGCTCACAAGTCCCGCTACTCGGTACATCCAGGGTCGGATAAAATGTACCACGACATCAGAACAACATATTGGTGGCCTAGTATGAAGGCCCACATCGCTACTTACGTTAGCAAGTGTTTGACTTGTGCAAAGGTCAAAGTGGAGTATCAGAAACCAGCGGGCCTACTTCAGCAACCCAAGATACCGCAATGGAAATGGGAAGAAATTTCCATGGATTTCGTTACGGGCTTACCTAGATCCCAGCGGGGGAATGATACCATATGGGTGATCGTGGATCGACTCACCAAGTCTGCACACTTTCTGGCTATAAAGGAAACGGATAAGTTCTCCACTCTCGCAGACGTCTATCTTAAAGAAGTTGTTTCGAGGCACGAGGTGCCCACATCCATCATTTCGGATCGCGATGCACGATTCACGTCAGAACTATGGCAAGCAATGCACAAATCTTTCGGCTCACGATTAGACATGAGCACAGCATATCATCCTCAGACGGATGGGCAGTCTGAGCGAACGATTCAAACTCTTGAAGACATGCTTCGGGCATGTGTTATCGATTTCGGCAACGGCTGGGAAAAGCATCTCCCTTTGGTGGAGTTCTCATACAATAACAGTTATCACACCAGCATACAAGCCGCTCCATTCGAGGCATTGTACGGGCGTAAATGCCGGTCACCTCTCTGTTGGGCAGAGGTGGGGGATAGTCAGATTACGGGTCCAGAGATTGTAGTGGACGCCACGGAAAAGATTGCGCAAATACGACAACGCATGGCGGCAGCACGCGACCGTCAGAAAGCCTACGCGGACAAGCGTAGAAAACCTTTGGAATTTCAGGTCGGGGACCGGGTTTTACTTAAAGTCTCACCCTGGAAGGGTGTGGTTCGTTTTGGCAAACGGGGCAAATTAAATCCGCGATATGTCGGACCGTTCGAGATCATTGAGAAAATAGGCAAAGTGGCCTACAAGCTAAACCTACCAGCTGAACTCGGTGCAGTTCACAATGTATTTCACGTGTCGAATCTGAAGAAGTGCCTGTCAGATGAGACCCTCATAGTTCCTTTCAAGGAACTCACTATCGACGAGCGGTTGCAGTTCGTCGAGGAGCCAGTTGAAATCACGGACCGGGATGTTAAGGTCCTCAAAAACACGAGAATCCCTCTTGTTCGAGTTCGTTGGAACTCCCGTCGTGGCCCAGAGTACACCTGGGAACGCGAAGACCAGATGACAGAAAAATATCCCCAGTTATTCGGAACTAATACAACCACTACTGAGGCTGAAGCTACTACCACGGAATTTCGGGACGAAATTCCAGATCAACGGGGGGAGGATGTGACACCCCAGGAAAACCAGTGAACGATGCAACCTATCTAGCTTCCTCAGTAAGTACACGTACCAAATTTCGGGACGAAATTTCTTTCAAGTTGGGGATATTGTGACAACTCGAACTTTTGACTTTCATTTTGTATTTAATGCACGTTGACCTTGACCGTTAACTTTGACTGTGTAGTTGTTTGACTGATTGACTGGTAATCATACATGCTATGTTTTATTGAAACGTGTTATGATTGTGCACATATGTGGCTTATTGTTATAAGAATAACATGGATTATTGTAAACACTTAGAGCGTCTCACCAACAAACATCTCAACGAATCAGAATTTTGATTCGCCAAGAACCATTCGACGAAACAGGAAACCTGTTTCGCCAATCCTGTTTCGCCAGCCCACTCTTAACGAAACAAAGCTTGTTTCGCCGGCCCATCTGATTCGCCAAAGCCCATTACGGGCCCAAATCGTCTGTATGTGTTTAAAACGTGGAACGACCTCCTGTTTCACAACTTTGGCAAAACAGAAAACCCTAGAACCCCTGTGTGTGTGTGTGACGGCAAACTTGTGTTCCTGAAGTCCCAATTCAACCTTGTTAACATTCCTTTGTCGCGGTTAGTATTTTCTACTCGTATTGATTGATGGTTTGGGATTGTTGTAAACTGATTTCTGATGTAGTGCTTATGCTCATGATTTATTGATAAATTGTTGTTGTTATGATATAGACTTATAGATTACGGATTTTATGCTAAGATTAGATTGTTGAACGGATTGATCGGTTGATACATAGGGCTTGATATTCTAGACTAAACCCAACTGATGATTGCGGTTTGATAAATACAGTTGTGATGCCACCAGTTAGGTCTCAAACGATTGCTAAATGAATGCATGTACTAGCCCTAGTAGTATCAATGAATTCGTGTATTGATTTGATGATGATTTTCTGTGTTATATGATTTACTGTATGATGATGATGATGATGATGACGGCTATTAACCATGATTAGGGTTTCTGTGATAAGTTCTGTAATTGACTGCATGATTTTCGGTAACTGACATGTTGACGTAACTGCTGCTTAACGAATGTGAATGTTTGACGAATTGGAAGTCTTGGCGAAACAGAATGTGTTTCGCCAAGGATGTCGACGAATTAGAAAATGTATTTCACCAAAGGTCTTTAACGAAATAGAACCCCTATTTCGCCAAAGGGTAGTTGACGAAACACAAGTGTTTCGTCAAACATGTGTTTCGCCAAGTATGTGATTCGCCAACTTCTGTTTCGCCAACTGGATAACCTGCATAGTAAACTGATTTAATTCTGTTAAGTGTTGACTGAGTTAACTAACTGATGTTAAACACTATGCATGACTTGTGTGATGTTGATTAGTGATGTGTACTACTTGGTGATCATTGATTATGCTTATACGTGAACTGTATGAATTCAAACTGATTGTGTACATGCATACTCTAGGACGTGATTGATTTACTTTGAGCACATACTTAGCATACCGAGCAAACCCAAGGTGAGTTCACACAGCCAAGGTATGGGATTCCCGGGTTGGGAATTGGGTTGGATTATTTGAAATGGATGATTTCTCATACTTACACTATTGCTAGACTATAGACCATCGTCCTCAGGATAGTCAGGACACTTACGTAAAACCTACGTAAACTAGTATCTACCATTGTCTCCCGGGTCGGGAGGACACTTACGTAAAACCTACATAAACTAATACCTACTACTGTCTTCCGGGTCGGAAGGACACTTACGTAAATCCTACGTAAACCCCACGCGTACCACTGTCCTCGGGGAAGGGCACTCACGTAAATCCTACGTGACCTTGTACGTATTCCTGTTCTCGGATTAAGAAGAACACATGGTTGCAAATAGTCTAGTAAGTACCATAATGGGAAACCCCCATTAGTAAAGATAAACGTGGGAATCCCCCACTAGTAATATTTATATACAAGGCAATGGGAAACCCCCACCATTAGTACATACATGCATGGGAAGCCCCCAACTAGATGAACATACTCATTACTATTACGAACTTATTATCTGTGAACTCGCTCAACTAGTTGTTGACTCTCTGCTGCATGCCTTGCAGGACCTTAGGTATCATATGGAGCTTGCACAAGGAGGAGCGGGTCGTTGTGGAGCACAGATCATGAACACTATGTTTAACGTTTCGAATGTTCGAACTTATGATTTAATTTGGGTTTACATTATTATGCTTCCGCTATTGATACTATGTTTGGTTTAGAACATCAATTATATTGAATTGGGTTTTACGAACTATCTTATTTATATTATGCTATGTTCAATATGATTGATGGCTTGATCCTGGTCAGTCACGCTCCCAAGCGGTGGTACTCCGCGTGTGGAATTTGGGGGTGTGACATATATGGTACCAAGTGTACGATCTTCACCGATCATAGGAGCCTACAACATAACTTTGATCAGTAAGAACTCAATATGCGTCAACGCCGATGGGTAGAACTTCTCAACGATTACGACTGTGAGATTCGTTATCACCCAGGCGAAGCAAATGTTGTTGCCAACGAGCTCAGCAGACGGAGTTATTTGCTCAGCATTCGCAATACTCAAGCCCAATACGAACTCGAAACTCTCATCCGCGAAGCCCAACATGCCTGCTTTAACGAACGCACCTTGAAGGAGAAAAGAATCTATCACAATGGAGCTCAACTGGTGGGTAAATCAAATGGGATTTTTCCATTTTCTGGACCGAATTTGGATCCCTAAGCGGACCAAATTGCGAAAGATATCGATGGACGAAGCCCACAAATCCCGGTATTCTATTCATCCCGGTGCCGATAAAATGTACCAGGATCTTCGCTACAAGTACTGGTGGCCGGGCATGAAAAGGGATATTGCTCTCTACGTTGAGAAGTGCCTGACTTGTGCAAAGGTCAAGGCTGAACATCAAAGACCCTCTGGCTTACTCGAACAACCCCCAATCCATATGTGGAAGTGGGAGAGTATAGCCATGTTCATAACCAAGCTTCTGCACACGTCATCAGGTCACGACAGCATCTGGGTTGTAGTTGACCATTTGACCAAATCAGCCCACTTTTTGCCAATACGAGAAGACTACAAGGTGGAACGATTAGCCCGAATCTACACCGATGAGATCATTTGTAATCATGGGACGCCTCGCGACATCATCTCTGACCGTGACGATCGGTTTACCTCGCGACTGCGGGAAACGTTTCAAGCTGCTCTTGGTACTACGCTTAATCTGAGTACCGCATTCCATCCTCAAACCGACGGCCAGACTGCGAGAATGATCCGTACTCTTGAAGATATGCTCCGTTCGTGTGTCATAGATTTCGGTGGTAATTGGGATAAATACCTGCCGTTAGTCGAATTCTTGTATAACAACAGTTATCATACCAGCATACAAATGGCACCATTCGAGGCTTTATACGAAAGAAGATGTCGATCGCCTATTGTATAGCACGAGATCGATCACTCGCAACTAACCGGTCCTGAGCTATTGCAAGAAACAACTGACAAAGTCCTCCAAATTCGAGACAACTTGTTGAAAGCTCGAAATCGACAGAAAAGTTACGCCGATAGACGACACAAGCCCCTTGAATTTGACGTTGGCGACTACGTACTCCTAAAGGTGTCACCTTGGAAGGGTGTAGTCAGATTCGGCAAGAAAGGGAAACTAGCGCCTCGATATGTTGGACCTTTTAAGATTCTGGAAAGGATCGGAAAAGTCGCCTACAGACTCGAACTACCGGAGGAACTTAGTAATGTCCACCCTACTTTCCATGTGTCAAACCTCTGAAAGTGCCTGGCTAAGCATGATTTAATTGTACCTCTTGATGACCTCCAAATAAACGAAACACTACACTTCATGGAGAAGCCTGTCGAAATCATGGATCGCCAAACCAAGCAGCTCAGACGCTCGCGCATTCCTATTGTGAAAGTCCGATGGGAAAACAAACGAGGCGCAGAGTTCACTTGGGAACTCGAAAGCGACATGAAGGCGAAGTACCCGCAGTTGTTTATTACGGCTGAATCTTAATTTCGGGACGAAATTCCCTAAACAAGGGGAGGCTGTAACACCCCAGTGTTCGAAAGTCAAAGTCAAATTCAAGATTGAAGTCAAAGGAAGAAAAGATTGCTAATTGCAATCTGTCTCTCCCTGCTCAATTCCTGTTTTGACTTCTTTAACTCGTAGATAGTCTATTCTGTGTTTTACGTTAGTTGTATTATGTGGAGTAATGATAATCGCAGTAATCGACGAATATTTATCGCTACGAATCGCTTTACGACTGTGAACAATAGGAAATAACAATGCGATAAAGTTATTTAAACGTTAATCGAACTAATCTAATCACCATCACGCTCGTAAACTCGAATATCGCATTGTGGTTGATTGTTATACGTGTGTGTGTGCCTTATGTGTTACTTGTGCATGTTTATTTAAGTTATGTGTGGTAATCAATCGAATTGCAATCGAACTCAATCGCAATCGCTAAATGAATATGAAATAAGTATGATTGTATGTTGATATAGTATGATAATTAGTGGAGAAAAGATAGCGCGAGATATGAGTAGTTGGGATTAAAAGTAATTTGATTAGGAAACTCTATCGCATCGCAGCACCTGCAATCGAAATCGAAACATCGAAACTCGTCGCACCAAACACTCGAACCAGGCGACCGATTGATCAGGCTATCAGCCGATCGACCAGCCGTCCGTTCGGACTGTCGTCCGATCGGACAGGCTGTCCGATCGAGCTGCCTAGCCGATCGGCCAGCCCTTTCCTCTTTTGGAACTCTATAAATACCCATGTCACTTTCATTCTTTCTACTTTTGGCAACTCTCTGACCGAACAGCACGCTCTCCTCACCTTTTCTTCGATTTCTCTCGATTCCGGTAAGATCTCGTCCTAAATCTTGTACTTTCTTAATCTACACGCACTCCTACACCTTTCTATCTTTTAAATCTTAACTTTTAACCGTGAAATCACCAAGATTCAAGGTATTCTAGGATGACGTCATCATGTGTTCTTGAAGAACTTCATGTTTTGGCCTCAATCCACCAAGAACGACTTGGATCTAACTGATTTCCACATAAACAACAAAGATCTTTCATAGATCTAAACACATTCACGGTGAAAAAGATTGAGATAATGATTTCCAACCTTCTTTCAACTCTTTTACACTCAATGCACTCAAGACCGATAGAATTGGAGCTTGTACCGACTTTCTACTCATTCTTGTGGTTGTGTTGGTCCAAGATCCGGATCCTATCGACGAGGGTTACCGATTACGGGTTAAACTTGGAACACCGTCTTGAACAGTTAACTGACCGGATTTGGGTGATTCCTGTCCGATTAGGAATACCAAGTATTGACAAGGTTTCTTTTGCTTAACACGTTATCAAAAACATCTCGATAAAACGACAAACAATCAAAACCACCAAGTGTGAGACAAACAGGACGACCAGGACGAGGTGCCGTCCGATTGGACTGCCGTCCAAAGGGACAGCCACCCGAACGACCGGTCAGCCGAACGGCTTGCACCTTGGGTCCCACACTTAACCAACCTTATCTGAAGTTTGAGTATTGAACGAATTGCTATCCGATCGGACTACCATCGGATCGGATTACCCTTCGGAGCATGAGATACTTGGACTTTAACACTTAATCGATTTTTCAAACATGTTCAATGCACTAAGAATGCCACCCGACCGGACTACTGTCCGATCGAGTGATAGCCTGCTAAGAATTTGTTCTCGCTGAAGTGCCAATCGAACACACTATGCAATACTTTTAATGCTAACTGCTACCGCATGTATTACGTGACTTAATGAATGCTTGTTTGTTATGTTTACACATGGAATGTTGCCTACCTAACTTAGCAACGATAGTACTATAGTTTGGACTCAGCACCCGTTCACACGGGGGTTGTTAAGGACAATTATTTGCATGGATTACAGTGGTGATCATGTATTACGAACTGCCTTGGGCAGTTAACCCACAGTCTTTGGTATCGATAGGTTCATGTCGATAACTAACATGCTTCATTTTCCTCTGTGTACGTGTTGGTTATGCGTAAACTATTTCAAACTCTATATGCTATTATCAAACTTGTATACTCGCCTTTACACTATGTGTATTGACTTTATTTTAACATATGTGACAGGTGTTTAGGATGCTTATCTGCTAGGAAAGCGAGGCTAGAATAAGGTCCTAGAGGCCAACAAATAGTTGTCTTTACAAATGAAATCTGAGTTGTCGGAATAGAACTATTTGCCTAGATTTTGTCTGTAATAACTGTACTATCTTTTATGACATGGTATGGGACATGTTGTTTTAACTTTCACTCAGTGCCACGCCCCGATGTTTCCGCCATCAGTTGGGGTGTGACAGGGAAGTTCGTTTATGTTCGTTCGATTAGCTTAACGAACGAACACGAAGAAAAAAATTCGTTCGGTTAGCTTAGCGAACGAACACGAACACAGGTCTCATTCGTTCGACTGCGTTCGTGAACGTTCGGTTACGTTAGTTCATGTTCGTTCATTTACGTTCGTGTGATTATATTAAAAAATAATAAATAATAAATCTTTTATCTAAACATATTGAAAGTTGAAACTCTAATTTTTCTAAGTTATCTAAAATTTGGACATTCTAATACATTTTTTTGGGATAATTATATATAATTTAGCTAAAATTGATTTATCGTTTGGTGGTTGTAGTAGACTTCTTGTGTCTTTTTATCATTTGATGGTTGTATTTAACTACTTATTTCCAATGTTTAAGGATAACAATGTTTTTATTTATTATTTTCAAACTACATGTTCGTTTATGTTTGTTTTTATTTGCTTGTGTTCGTTTGTGTTCGAGACCCGTGTTCACGAACTGTTCGTGAACAATTGAATTTCGTTAACGAACGAACATGAACATAAACTTATGTTTGGTATGCGTTCGTGAACAGTTCACGAACATGACCTTGTTCGTGTTCGTTCAGTTCGTTTACAACCCTACTTATATCCAACCATCTATATATGTTTTTATTATGAGTGTATAGAAAAGAGAAAAAGTAATAAAATAAATGTTTGTAGGTAAAATAGAAAGTTGGATGTTAATGGTTTTTAAAAAATAAACATAATGTTGAGTTTAGTTGTAAACTAAAAGTCAACAAGGTGTTATCTTCATTTTAAACGGTCACACAAAGTACAGGGGGAAAAGTTATCACTTGAAAGCTTAGGCCATACGGAGTGGTCCGTTATACCACCCCACAACGCGTTGAACTATAACGCTACACCGCCGCCGACCTTACCACCACGCGTGGTAAATAAAACGCGTTGAACCGAGCACGCGTTGAAGTGTTGAAAATTTCGGCCGTTTGTTTAATTTTGACCGTTTTAAAACGGTAACAAGCATTTAAAAAAAATTAACCATTTTATCTATTTATATATCTCCATTTTAACCATTTTACACACACCGATCTACATATTTTAAACCAATTAAACCCATTTCACACAATTTTTATATCTTTCTCAAATGGAATTCCCTACGGATTCGACGTTTCCGATGTCTAGCGATGCCGATACCGAGTCGTCTTCCGACAACGAGAAGCTAAAATATTTTGTGTCGGTGTATAACGAGCTTGATGCCGAGTCGTCCTGCCCAAAGAAGAAGATGGTCGACCGTGATCGTATACGTGCCAACGAAGTTTTGATGAACGATTATTTTGTGGAAAATCCGCTCTACAATGCCGAAACGTTTAGAGATCGGTTTCGTTTAACCAAAGAATTATTTTTAAAGATTGTTGGAGACATCGAAGCAAGCGAGGAATGGTTTCAAGAAGGTTATGATGCGAGGGGCAAACCAAGCTTCACGCCGATACAAAAATGCACGTCCGCCATTCGCCAACTAGCGACAGGTAACCCTCCCGATCAATATGATGAATATCTAGCTATGTCGGAAAGAACTTCACGTGAATGTTTGCAATTTTTTTGCAACGCGGTCATTAAGTTGTATGCTAATGAATTTTTACGTAAACCGACGAGCCACGACATCTCACGTATTTACGTTGCACACGAGGCTAGATGGCATTTTCCCGGGATGCTCGGTAGCATTGATTGTACACATATCGAGTGGAGAAATTGTCCAAGAGAGTTGCGAGGGGCGTATGTTATGGGAGACATCAAAAGACCAACCATCATACTAGAAGCGGTGGCGTCGAATGATTTATGGATTTGGCATTCGTAGTTCGGTGTTCCAGGTTCAAACAACGACATCAATGTGTTGCATAAGTCGCCGTTGTTCCAAAGCGTAACGGATGGTGTCACACCCCCAATTTCCACGTGTCACCGGTGGGCCCGGTGGAGGGTATGGTGACGTAGTTGGCATCATCATAGACAAACAACACAATATAATAATGCACAGCGGAAGCAGAATTAGATTCATTTCAACTTTAAATAAAATGTAATATTAAATAGCACGAGTAGTTGAAACGGATCCACAGGCGGATCAAATAAAATAAGATAATTGTTCAACAGTTTTATTGTCGTCCGAGCTTGCGAGACTATTGTGGACGCTCTAGGAGACAGCCAGCCTAGTACGTGTAGTACCTGCACTTAACCTTTTGGGAAAATACGTCAGTTTACACTGGTAAATACAAATTAACTGGCTCATTTTGAAAATGATTGAAAATTGATTTAAATGCACACGGCATAAAATATTTTTATAACTTGGGATAATTATGCAATATAAACTTGTAATGGATTTACATGTTACTCCGCGTTCAGTAGCCCGATCCGTAGACCGGGTTAAAGATTAATAGACACACCACAATATAGAGTTATACACTGACGGGTGTACGCCTACACCCCGTGCTCAGGTCGTGGCCATCTCGTAAGATAATGCCAAGGATATCCGGGACATGGTCATTAACCCCCCAAAGGCTTCAAGTAATAAAACACATTCAAAACAAGGTCATCTCAATGAATTCAACCACTATACGATTAAATGATTCGATGCCGGACCAAGCGGTATTTTATATACCTTACCCCAAGCCCGTATAGGGAAAATAAGTTAAAAGTATTTACCTTAGTAAGTATGAATCACAATTGGCAAGTGAAGGTAGCTTTTACTGGGCCTCCTATTCTGGAACAAAGGTTTATAATAACCTATTAGATTCCTAACGGGTCTTTTATTTAAGCCTAAGCTTGACCGGTTAGTTTTAAGGACGATACGGTTCAAGCGCACGATTAAGCGAAGACCGGATAGAATGTGATTTAGACCCGACAAGTTTGAATACTTGTATAATATGGGTATACTAAATACATTCTGGATTTTGAGACAAAAATGATAACGTTTGACCCGTTTCGGTCAATTTATGCAAACTAGTTACATAAACCGAACCGAGCGCTAAAAGAGCGTTACGGGTAGCCAAAAGAGTCATATGCAAGTTCCCTGAGATAATATGCTTTACATATGATATAATATCAGCAAGTTATGTTCCATTATGCCCCGAATGAATTTAAACTCAATTTATGCCTTATAAGGGCATTTTGGTCATTTAAAAGATTATGAAAGGGTTAAATTGGAAATCTGAGTTACAGGTCTAATTTATTCAGTAAATATACTTAATTTGACATATTATAACAGTAGGGTATGACCCCTATACAAAACTTATCATTTAAAATCAAACTATGCACCTTAGGGGTATTTTGGTAATTTCACAAGGGCTAAAAATGTCAAAACTGGAAATCTGAGTTCAAAAACTTATACTTACTATTATTTTATAAAAATATGCTAAATACATCAGTAGGTATAATCCTTATATGTTTGTTGGTGCACTTGTGTCTGTACTTTGTCTGTATTTTGTAATGTATAAAACGATGTCTTTTGTTAGTCTTGTTTACGTTTTGTGTTTGATTTGTATATGTGTTGGAATGTATGTTTGACCAAGTCAACCATCCTCCTGGTTTGACTTGGCCAAACAGTCAACACTTAGTGTGTAAGATTGTTATGCTTCGAAGGATGTCATCGAAGGATGGTTTGTATCCTTCGATGACCTCGAAAGACAAACCTTCGATGGATTCATATGGACCTCGAAGGATACATCATCCTTCGAGGTATGTCTGGATCCTTCGGAATCTTTCGGTAGATATTCTGGTCGATAGATGATCCTTCGACCAGAACTCCTTATCCTTCGAGCATATTATCTGTTTATGGTATATATATACCATGTTATGGTTCAGTCCACACAAGTCTCAGAAGTGTTGTTGATAGTGCATGAGTGAACCAAGGTCTTGTAGAGAGCATTTCAGTTTGGTCAAGGGCTGTAACCGTGTCCACTGAAATACAAGAGAAAACTTTGATATATTGTGTGTCTACTCTTTCTCTTTGTAACTTGTGCTTTCATCTAAACTATCGGTTTGCACTCTAGCTTGGATTCCGCACTTGCTAGAGTGTTAAACATAACAAGGAATAGGTTTATCCTCAACCTCCGAGGGACCTACAATTGGTATCAGAGCCATGGTGCCCGATTTAGTAAATCTAACCGTTTACTAAGTCACATGTGCTCTAGATCTGTGATTTTTGTGCCTTTTGTTCAAGATGTAAAAATGGTGAAAATCAAGAAAAACTCAGATCTGGACCCGAATATTCAGATCTGTGCTGAAACGAGTGTTGGGTTTTATGTTTTTCACCTAAATATTCAAGTAATCATCATCAAAAATTGTATACAAAGTGCTTCATCAAATCTGCAAATTTTACACAGTCGCTGTGTTCTTGATGTTCTTATCATCTTCATATTTCGAAAGATCAGACAAATTTCGAAGGATCATCTATCTTTTCGAAAGGTCATCTTTTGTTTCGAAGGATCATCTATCTACTTCGAAGGGTCATCTCAAATCCTTTGAAAGATCAGATGACTTCGAAGGGTCATCTCAATTTCCTCGAAGGATCAGATTTGTTGTGCTTCGAAGGATCAACATCAACAATTTCGAAAGATCCTAATCTTCCACGATCAACAACATCGAAAGATTCCAGTTTTCGAAAGATATCTGGATCGATAGATACCTGGTTTTGAAAGATACCTGGTTTCGAAGGCTCATTAATTTCGAAAGATCACCTTTGTTGTGTATCGAAGGATCAGCTTTGTTCATCGCAGAAAGAGAAAAGTCAGACATGAAAGTTGTTGTCGGCTGAGTGTGTATCGAAAAAGCTGAAGAAACAAAGCTAGGTTTCCTTTCTGTTGGACCCACCATGGTTATTTGTTCACAAGATTGGGCCTATTTTCTTAGAATGATGATGGGCCTTTAATTTAGAATTGGATCTTGGAAGTCCAGAGGATTGGTTTGGGTCGGGTGTTCGCGAAAGATGTTTGAGTTGATTTTTAACGTCAAATTTGTACGGTTTGAGGGCGCGCGGGATGATGATAGATGATGAAAACTTGATTTTTGAAAAATGTGGGGTAGTCACGGTTACCGATGCAAATGGCAAAAATGGTGACGCGACTATAATGGGCCAAAAACAACACGGTATGTTCGCTTCCGCACGTCAATATTTATGATTGTTACCGGTTATTCGTAAATGTTCGAAAGCATTTTGTTTATTGTCATATTCTCGCATTTGAAAACGAACGTATGAACCTAGAACGCCAATACCGGTCCTAACGAGTTCACAAAGTCTTTGGAGGGATACAAGTCGGATCCTACGGGGTACTAGGCGAAATTTCTTTATCAACTAGAATATGCAACGAAGAAATATTTTTGTTTATTGTCATATTCTCGCATTTGGTAACGAATGAATGAACCTAGAATGTCAATACCGGTCCTAACGAGTTCACAAAGTCTTTGGAGGGATACAAGTCGGATCCTACGGGGTACTAGGGGACGTTCTTATTCAACTAGAATATGCAAAGAAGAAAGTCGTTTTCGTGAATTTTCGGAACCGAGAACATTCAATGAAGATTGATGACAGTTCCGCTCAGTGGAGGGAATTGGTGAACATTTGAAGATAAATTCTACTCAGTGGAGAGAATTTGTTATGTGAAATTGACGACAGTTTTCTTTGAAGTGGAAAGAATCTGTTAAGGTTTAGAGATTTTACCAAAGAAATGGGGGGATAAAAATTTTCATATGTTGAATTTCTTCGGTAAATTTCTAAACGCAATCATAGGTGGTAGAGTTTGTGATTTTCTGGTGATACAAACGGTTCTACGTGGAATGTTTTGCACAGACACATATTTGAGGATTTTAATTAATTCTCCAGCCAGCGTGAAGAGTTTTGCACGGAAACATACAGGTATCTAAAGTCGACAGTAGTGTCAAAGCGCTGTTTACTGAAGACCTGGGGAATCTTTATGGAAGTTGATAGTTCAAGGCTGAAGACTTGCAGGATTCGGTTTTGGGTTTGATGTTTCTTTGGGATTTTACAGGGATCTGGGGGTAACTCAATTCGTTGAGTTTGCAAACGATGTACTTGGTCAAGCTGACTTCCTGAGTACTGATGCTGAAGATCCGTAGTGCATTACGTGGTCAACTTCACAAAGGCGAGACAATGAGATCTGGATGTAGTTCAACTAAGCGTGCCGTTTGGTTGAGCTTGCAAGGGATACACTTGGTCTAGCTGACTTTCCTGAGTGTTGATGCTGAAGATTAAAGTGCATTACTTGGTCGATTCCACAAAGACGGTTTACAGAAGACAGTTCACCAGAAATCTCTATCAATGTAGTATGCTTGAAGATCAAGACTTGATGCAGTTTTTAAAGAATGGAACCCTTATCAAATGCCGGTTGGAGTATTGGAAGATCAGCGGAAGATCGGTCAATTGAGCCTTTTTGAGGAAATTGCACAACACCCAACACGGATACGCGTACTTTGAGGGGGAAATATTATACAAGGAGCATCAAGATACTACTTACCTGGATCATCGGTCAAGGGGGAATTTGTTAACACAGAGAAGATGAATACTTGACTGAAGATCGATTGCAGTTGCATTTTCAGCATTCGACAGCAACGGACAAGGGGGAATTTGTTGATGCAGATTTTGTGTCCGATGCTTGTCGAATAGATTAGTTATTATTGTACGCTGAATTTGTAATAGTTAGTGAAACGGTCAAACAAACGTGTATAGACCCGCTCGTTTGAAGTGGTCAAACGAGAGGGTTATTTGGTTGACCATGTGGGTTTTGCTAGACAAATTATGGTTGTATAATGTTTGGTGTCGAAGGATAAGGCATCGAAGGATTGTGTATATCCTTCGATGAGCTCGAAAGATATCCATCGATAGATGAAGATGGACCTCGAAGGATATGTCATCCTTCGAGGTATATGTGTATCTTTCGATAGCTGGATGATCGACAGATGATCTATCGATCAATCAGTTAGATCCTTCGACCATACAACCTTGTGTTGGGTATAAATACCAACACTTTGTCATTTGCAAGACTAAGAGAGAATAGGGGAGCTCATTTGAGAGTTCCCTGTGAGCTTCAGTGTGTCTGGGAGAGATCACCACTTGTGTGACAACTCGAAATCTAGAACCTTTCGTTGTAACTTGCTTGTATGTTATGTGATTAGTTGGCCGATTGAACTTAATGATAAACGTGAACCTTTTTACATGATATGTGTTTGTTATGTGTGCATTGTATATATTCATATGTATTATAAGTGAACCGAGAACCCGACACGAAACAACAAGGAACCCGACTCGAGACCATGAGGTCTCGAGTGAATAGTAATCGGTTTTGGGCCTTGGGCCGAGAACCTAGTGGCCGGTTGGGCCTTTGGGCCGTGAACCCCCACTCGAAACCCACTAAGGGTGCACACTTGGAACTTGACTATAAATACACCACCCCTAGTTACTTGTTACCACTTTGTTGAACATTAGAACACACACACACTTCTATCTTCTCTCCCACTAGAACTCTAGCACACAAACACATCTCCAAGACTCTCGGATCCACTCGGTTGACACAAGAAACTCTCGGATTTGGACTTTGGATCGGCACACACACACACATCACCAACCGGTTAGTATTTTTATGGTTAATTTTTGTTGTGTTTGTGCTTGAATGGATGTATGCATAAGATGATGTCTATAGTTAGAGATTACATGATGTTCTTGATGTTTATGATGATTCTAATATGCGCCATGTTGATAACCGGTTAACATATATTATATGGCAAGATGTGATATGTTGTGTCTAAATGAAGTTTGAACCACTTATGTTGATGAACATGAAATCGGGTTACATATGTCATGAAATCGGACTTGTATGAAAACCGGGTTATGTGTTATGCTTAGTGTTTTGATGCTTGTTCATAGTGTTGATTGAATAAGTGGTTAAAATGTTATGAACTTGATGAAGATGGGTTTGAATATTTGAAGAACACTTTGAATGATAGTTGAAGATTGAAAACCCTTGTGATTTTGATCCACATTTGACTAATAGCCTGATTAGGAAATATGTTAGTGAAATTCTATTGGTCATTTCCGGATTTGGGCCTGATTATATTGTACTATTTGGCTGATTACACCTGCATCAACACGTGAACGTGAAAATGACAGCTTACCGACTCGCAATCACCCGTTGCGACTCGCAACCACAGCGTGATGACTCGAGACCACGCGGTTGCGACTCGCAACCATAACAGGACAAGCCGAAACCACAGGTTACGAGTCCGGTTGCGACTCGAGACCTTAGCATGATGAACCGAGACTACGGTTGCGACACCGGTTGCGACTCGCAACCATCCATGATCAACACACAGCATGACTCGAGACCATGCTTGCGAGTCCGGTTGCGACTCGAGACCACACTTTTGGGCCTTAGTTAATGGGCCAGACTGATGGGCTTCTGTGTTAACTGCTTTTACGTGTTTGGGCCTAAGTAGTTGGGCTGAACTTGTGAACCGTATGTGCTACTGTTGACTGTTAACTGTTACTACTAAACGTGCTTGCCAAACGTGTTGAACATTTGTGCACTACTTGGTTCGAATCTGATTATATATCCGTGTTAGGACGTTATTGACTACTTGCGACTTGATTGACTTTCTGTGTTTGACTGCCGAGCAAACCAAGGTGAGTTCACACCCTTTACAAAGCATGGGATTCCCTGGGTTGGGAATGGGATTCAGGAACATGGGTTCCTCGTCTACCATTGGGTAGGACGTCAGTGGTTCAGGAATGTGATTCCTCGTCCGGATGGACGGATAAACGTACTAGACTAAAACTCTATCACGAAGTCCCTCCTTTTTGTATCGACTAATCGCCGGGCCAATGGCGAGCGGGTCATTAGTTAGATAGCGCTATTTAGGTCTGACAAGCCTCACACCGTGCCGCAGAGGACGGGCGTGAACTAATGGATCTGGGGCACGTCAATGATGATAGACATTGATGTTTTCAGGGCACATAAACATGACTACAGTCAGCAATCGATACGGTAACGAGTCTAGTATACACATGGGGTAGCCCCCACGGCTGGAGAGCCAGATGATGTACATGGGGTAGCCCCCACGGCCGAAATGCCTGATAACTACATGGGGTAGCCCCCACGGCCGGAGTGCCGGAGTAACTGGGAACGAACTGGTCACGTTTTTTAAAACTATGGGGTAACCCCCACGGCAGGATGCCAGATAATGTAAACTGTTTTCGAAACAACTAAAACGAACGCCCACCCGTGAACTCACTCAACTAGTTGTTGACTCGTTACTACATGCTTTGCAGGACCATAGGTACTCAGTGGGAGCTTGCATGGAGGAGGATCGTTGTGGGACAGGGATTGCTACAAGACTATGTTAAACTTGAAACTTTTGGAACTTATGTTATAACTTTAAACTTATGCTTCCGCTTGCAACTTAAACTTATTTGTTTTGGAACACCAATCGTGATGGTTAAACTTTTATAACTACTTATATGCTTGTTCAGTATGATTGGTGGCTGGATCCTGGTCAGTCACGCCTCCATGCGGTAGTACTCCGCAGGTGGGGTTTTGGGGGTGTGACAGATTGGTATCAGAGCCATTGGTTATAGTGAACTTGGTTTTAATAAAGGAGAAACGATTTTGTTAAAACCAGACTATAACCGGTTTAGTGCTCAACGGTCCACAACGACACTTCGCTCCTCATGCAAGGCTCGACGTTCTAGGTAATATGATGTATGTATATTGCCTACTTGTTAGTTGCGTAGTACATTGCTCATGGTATGCTTGATTAGTATAGCTACTGTTGTTTGAACACGTGCGTGCTTACTCTGTCTTACTATCGTGCTTTCGCGAACCTCTCTCACACGTATTGCTTTTATTATGAAGAACCATGTCTGGACGCGTTAACATGACACAAGCCCAGTTGACGGCTTTGATCAACGAGCGAATTGACGCAGCGCTCGCAGCTGCACGCGCAGGAGGTATATCCTGCAGTCCGAAATTGTTCTAGGATCGTTTGGATCCTACTCTCGTGAACCAACCTTTGTGTTAAACTCTGTCTTTTCTTCCACCTACCTTAGGTCAGTATGCTCAGGCACCGGTGTGCACTTTTAAGACCTTTATGGACTGTCGACCCACGACTTTTAGCGGCACTGAAGGAGCAGTAGGTCTCCTACACTGGTTTGAGAAACTGGAGTCTGTGTTCGAAATGTGCGAATGCCCTGAAGCGCGCAGGGTGAAGTATGCTACTGGTACTCTCGAGGGTTTGGCTCTCACGTGGTGGAATGCTCAGGTGCAGATGTTAGGGTTGGTTGCTGCCAACGCCACCCCATGGGAAACTTTCAAGGAAATGATCAGGGAGGAATACTGCAGTCGTGACGACATTCACAAACTGGAAGATGAGTTCTACAATCTTAAGATGTCGGGGTCAGAAATTGAGGCATACACTAAGAGATCGCATGAGCTTGCTTTGTTGTGTCCTACCATGGTGGATCCTCCCTACAAGCGAATTGAACTCTATCTCAAGGGCTTGGTGCCAGAGATCCAAAGTCATGTGACTTCAGCGAGGTTGACTACTATCCAGCAGGTTGTACAGTTGGCTCACCGTCTCACTGACCAAGCGGTGGAGCAGAACAAGTTACCGAAGCGCATAGGTGCTGCAACTACTTCTGGTGCTTCTAGTGGGGATAAACGAAAATGGGATGGAACTTCAAGCAGGGGTTCAACTTCAGTGCAAACTCAGTCTCAGCAGAGAAAGACGGACGATCACAAGAGCCCCAGTCAGCAATCGTCTGGTGGTCAAAGTCATGGTGGGTACAAAGGAAATCACCCCAAGTGCAATCGCTGCAGCCTACACCACAGTGGGCCATGCACCAGGGGCAACTGTCATCGATGCAACAAGCCTGGTCATGTTGCAAAGGATTGCAGAAGCGCATACCCCGTCAACCAGAATCGTCAGCAACCTCAGCAGAACCAGCGACAGCAGCAGGGTAACAACAAAGGGTGCTTTCAGTGCGGAGCTGAAGGCCACTTCAAGAAGGATTGTCCCCAACTGAACCAGAACAACAACAATCAGGGGAATGGTAACAATGGGAACAACAACAACAATGGTGCTAGGGGACGTGTGTTCGTGATTGGTCAAGGTGAAGCGAGGAATGATCCCAACGTGGTGACGGGTAAGTTCCTTCTCGACGACTTTTATGTTACAGTCTTATTTGATTCGGGTGCCGATACTAGCTATGTGTCACTAGAAGTTAGTAAGATGCTTAAGCGTATTCCTACACCCCTGAGCGACAAGCACACTGTCGAGCTAGCTAATGGTAAGAGTTTGGAAGCCTCACACGTAGTCAAGGGTTGCCAGCTTATTCTCGCTAACCAGACTTTCTCTATCGATCTTATTCCTATTGTCTTGGGTAGTTTCGACGTTGTCATTGGGATGGATTGGCTATCCCAACACCGAGCAGAGATTCTTTGCAACGAGAAGATCGTTCGTGTTCCTGGTTTAGGTGGTGAACCTCTCATGATTCGTGGCGACAAGAGAAGTGCTGTTGAGAACATCATCTCTCTTCTTAAAGCCCAGAAATGCTTACGAAAGGGCCACACTGCGATTTTGGCTTTAGTTACTGATACCACAGAAAAGGAGAAGAAGTTAGAAGATTTTCCCGTTGTACGCGACTATCCTGAGGTATTCCCTGAGGAATTACCTGGTCTTCCGCCCCATCGCCAAGTCGAGTTTCAGATTGATTTAGCTCCTGGAGCCGCGCCTGTAGCCCGTGCACCTTATCGTTTAGCGCCATCAGAGTTGGAAGAACTCTCCACGCAACTACAAGAACTCTTGGATAAGGGTTTTATTCGTCCTAGCTCATCGCCTTGGGGAGCTCCAGTGCTTTTTGTGAAGAAGAAGGATGGTACCTTCAGAATGTGTATCGACTATCGCGAACTCAACAAGGTGACTGTGAAGAATCGTTATCCTCTACCGCGCATTGACGACTTGTTCGACCAGTTGCAGGGGTCGAGCTACTATTCAAAGATCGATCTGAGATCGGGATATCACCAGCTGAGAGTTCGGGAAGAGGATGTCTCTAAGACGGCCTTTAGGACTCGATATGGGCACTATGAGTTTTTGGTCATGCCGTTTGGGCTGACGAACGCACCGGCAGTTTTTATGGATTTGATGAATCGAGTGTGCAAACCGTATCTGGACAAGTTTGTTATAGTCTTCATCGACGACATCCTGATCTATTCTAAGAGCAAGGAAGAGCACGAACAACATCTACGACTTATTTTGGAACTCCTTCGGAAGGAACAGCTTTACGCAAAATTCTCGAAATGCGACTTCTGGCTTCGTGAAGTCCATTTCCTAGGGCATGTGGTGAACAAGGATGGGATTCACGTTGATCCATCCAAAGTGGAATCTATTAAGAACTGGCCTGCGCCTCGCACACCAAAGGAAATTCGCCAATTTTTGGGATTGGCAGGATATTACAGGAGATTCATTAAGGATTTTTCTAAGATCGCGCAGCCTCTCACCTTACTAACGCAGAAAGGCGTTGTTTATCATTGGGGAAATGCACAAGAGTTAGCTTTTCAGCATCTAAAGGATAGACTTTGCAGTGCACCTATTCTTTCACTGCCAGAGGGCACAGACGATTTTGTGGTTTACTGTGATGCATCAATTCAAGGTCTTGGTTGTGTATTGATGCAACGAGATAAAGTCATAGCTTACGCCTCACGACAACTTAAAGTTCACGAGAAGAACTACACGACACATGATTTAGAGCTGGGAGCTGTTGTTTTTGCACTTAAACTATGGCGGCATTACCTGTACGGAACCAAGTGCGCCATCTACACCGACCACAGAAGTTTAGAACACATATTCAAACAGAAGGAACTGAATATGCGGCAGCGACGATGGGTCGAGCTGCTGAATGATTACGAGTGCTCTATCAGGTATCACCCGGGCAAGGCCAATGTTGTGGCAGACGCCCTCAGTCGAAAGGACACTACGCCTAAGCGTGTAAGAGCTTTACAACTCACGATACATTCTAGTCTACCTTCGCAAATACGAGCTGCTCAGATAGAAGCACTGAAACCAGAAAACGTTAGAGCAGAAGCTCTACGCGGGTCAAGGCAACGCTTAGAACAGAAGGAAGACGGTGCTTATTATGTAACAGGACGCATTTGGGTCCCACTCTATGGCAAATTACGAGAACTTGTGATGGATGAAGCGCACAAATCTCGCTACTCGGTACACCCTGGTTCGGACAAAATGTACCACGATATTAAAACCACGTATTGGTGGCCTAGCATGAAGGCCCACATAGCAACGTATGTCAGCAAGTGTTTGACTTGTGCGCGAGTCAAGACGGAATATCAGAAACCTTCAGGCCTACTTCAGCAACCAGAGATACCACAATGGAAATGGGAGCAAATTTCCATGGATTTCGTTACTGGCCTACCTAGATCCCAGCGCGGAAACGATACTATCTGGGTGATCGTGGATCGACTCACAAAATCCGCACACTTTTTGGCAATCAAGGAGACGGATAAGTTCTCCACTCTAGCGGAGATATACCTCAAGGAAGTTGTTTCGAGGCACGGGGTGCCCACTTCTATTATCTCTGATCGAGATGCACGTTTTACTTCGGAACTGTGGCAGGCAATGCACAAGTCTTTTGGCTCACGTTTAGATATGAGCACAGCATATCACCCACAGACGGACGGGCAGTCCGAGCGTACTATCCAAACACTAGAAGACATGCTTCGCGCTTGTGTAATCGACTTTGGCAACAGCTGGGAAAGGCATCTGCCACTCGTAGAATTCTCGTACAATAATAGCTACCACACCAGCATTAAAGCTGCTCCGTTTGAGGTATTGTACGGACGTAAATGTCGGTCACCCCTCTGTTGGGCAGAGGTGGGGGATAGTCAGATCACTGGTCCAGAACATGTGGTAGACACTACTGAGCGGATTGCTCAAATACGACAACGCATGGCGGCCGCTCGTGACCGTCAGAAAGCCTACGCCGATAAGGGCAGGAAACCACTTGAGCTCCAGGTTGGGGAGCGGGTATTACTCAAAGTTTCACCCTGGAAGGGTGTGGTTCGTTTTGGTAAACGAGGGAAACTCAAACCACGGTACGTTGGACCTTTTGAAATCATCGAGAAAATAGGCAAGGTGGCCTACAGACTGAAATTACCAGCAGAACTCGGTGCAGTTCACAACGTTTTCCATGTGTCAAATCTGAAGAAGTGTCTGTCAGATGAGACGCACGTAGTTCCTCTGAAGGAACTCACGATCGACGAACAGTTGAAATTCGTCGAAGAACCTGTCGAGATCACGGACCGGGATGTTAAGGTCCTCAAGAGCACTAGAATACCTCTTGTTCGAGTTCGTTGGAACTCACGTCGCGGCCCAGAGTTTACCTGGGAGCGCGAAGATCGGATGAAACAAAAGTATCCCCAACTGTTTGAGAACAGTACTAACGCTACTGAGGCTGAAGCTACGGAATTTCGGGACGAAATTCCAGATCAACGGGGGGTGGATGTGACACCCCAGGAAAACCGGGAAAACCTTGCAACCTAACTAGCTTCCTCAGTGAGTGCTATCAAATTTCGGGACGAAATTTCTTTCAACTTGGGGATGATGTGACAACTCGAAATCTAGAACCTTTCGTTGTAACTTGCTTGTATGTTATGTGATTAGTTGGCCGATTGAACTTAATGATAAACGTGAACCTTTTTACATGATATGTGTTTGTTATGTGTGCATTGTATATATTCATATGTATTATAAGTGAACCGAGAACCCGACACGAAACAACAAGGAACCCGACTCGAGACCATGAGGTCTCGAGTGAATAGTAATCGGTTTTGGGCCTTGGGCCGAGAACCTAGTGGCCGGTTGGGCCTTTGGGCCGTGAACCCCCACTCGAAACCCACTAAGGGTGCACACTTGGAACTTGACTATAAATACACCACCCCTAGTTACTTGTTACCACTTTGTTGAACATTAGAACACACACACACTTCTATCTTCTCTCCCACTAGAACTCTAGCACACAAACACATCTCCAAGACTCTCGGATCCACTCGGTTGACACAAGAAACTCTCGGATTTGGACTTTGGATCGGCACACACACACACATCACCAACCGGTTAGTATTTTTATGGTTAATTTTTGTTGTGTTTGTGCTTGAATGGATGTATGCATAAGATGATGTCTATAGTTAGAGATTACATGATGTTCTTGATGTTTATGATGATTCTAATATGCGCCATGTTGATAACCGGTTAACATATATTATATGGCAAGATGTGATATGTTGTGTCTAAATGAAGTTTGAACCACTTATGTTGATGAACATGAAATCGGGTTACATATGTCATGAAATCGGACTTGTATGAAAACCGGGTTATGTGTTATGCTTAGTGTTTTGATGCTTGTTCATAGTGTTGATTGAATAAGTGGTTAAAATGTTATGAACTTGATGAAGATGGGTTTGAATATTTGAAGAACACTTTGAATGATAGTTGAAGATTGAAAACCCTTGTGATTTTGATCCACATTTGACTAATAGCCTGATTAGGAAATATGTTAGTGAAATTCTATTGGTCATTTCCGGATTTGGGCCTGATTATATTGTACTATTTGGCTGATTACACCTGCATCAACACGTGAACGTGAAAATGACAGCTTACCGACTCGCAATCACCCGTTGCGACTCGCAACCACAGCGTGATGACTCGAGACCACGCGGTTGCGACTCGCAACCATAACAGGACAAGCCGAAACCACAGGTTACGAGTCCGGTTGCGACTCGAGACCTTAGCATGATGAACCGAGACTACGGTTGCGACACCGGTTGCGACTCGCAACCATCCATGATCAACACACAGCATGACTCGAGACCATGCTTGCGAGTCCGGTTGCGACTCGAGACCACACTTTTGGGCCTTAGTTAATGGGCCAGACTGATGGGCTTCTGTGTTAACTGCTTTTACGTGTTTGGGCCTAAGTAGTTGGGCTGAACTTGTGAACCGTATGTGCTACTGTTGACTGTTAACTGTTACTACTAAACGTGCTTGCCAAACGTGTTGAACATTTGTGCACTACTTGGTTCGAATCTGATTATATATCCGTGTTAGGACGTTATTGACTACTTGCGACTTGATTGACTTTCTGTGTTTGACTGCCGAGCAAACCAAGGTGAGTTCACACCCTTTACAAAGCATGGGATTCCCTGGGTTGGGAATGGGATTCAGGAACATGGGTTCCTCGTCTACCATTGGGTAGGACGTCAGTGGTTCAGGAATGTGATTCCTCGTCCGGATGGACGGATAAACGTACTAGACTAAAACTCTATCACGAAGTCCCTCCTTTTTGTATCGACTAATCGCCGGGCCAATGGCGAGCGGGTCATTAGTTAGATAGCGCTATTTAGGTCTGACAAGCCTCACACCGTGCCGCAGAGGACGGGCGTGAACTAATGGATCTGGGGCACGTCAATGATGATAGACATTGATGTTTTCAGGGCACATAAACATGACTACAGTCAGCAATCGATACGGTAACGAGTCTAGTATACACATGGGGTAGCCCCCACGGCTGGAGAGCCAGATGATGTACATGGGGTAGCCCCCACGGCCGAAATGCCTGATAACTACATGGGGTAGCCCCCACGGCCGGAGTGCCGGAGTAACTGGGAACGAACTGGTCACGTTTTTTAAAACTATGGGGTAACCCCCACGGCAGGATGCCAGATAATGTAAACTGTTTTCGAAACAACTAAAACGAACGCCCACCCGTGAACTCACTCAACTAGTTGTTGACTCGTTACTACATGCTTTGCAGGACCATAGGTACTCAGTGGGAGCTTGCATGGAGGAGGATCGTTGTGGGACAGGGATTGCTACAAGACTATGTTAAACTTGAAACTTTTGGAACTTATGTTATAACTTTAAACTTATGCTTCCGCTTGCAACTTAAACTTATTTGTTTTGGAACACCAATCGTGATGGTTAAACTTTTATAACTACTTATATGCTTGTTCAGTATGATTGGTGGCTGGATCCTGGTCAGTCACGCCTCCATGCGGTAGTACTCCGCAGGTGGGGTTTTGGGGGTGTGACAACTTGATCTCTCCCCGAATGTATACTCCTTTGGTATTAGTTCGGTTATCATGTAATCGGGCCGACTTGTAATGTTATACTACCGGATTAATACAAAGTTGTTTGTTTATCATCTCTACTCTCTTCCCGTCTTGAACATAATCATGAAAATCACGGTTTTGATCCCGAAACCCGGACCTACAATGTTTAATATGGGTATAACGCATACTATGCGTTAAAAACGCTTAGAAAGGCGATTTAGAGCCGTTTCCGGGTTTTCAAAAGAAAGCTGAGATTTTTATATTTCCAGAATGCTCAAAATAATTTATTTAACAAATAACATCAGTAGAAAAAGGTTTGGGGTCAAAAGGATGCATAAAACTCATTTTATGGCTTAAAAGGTCAAAACCGGCATTAACCGAATCAACTTAGAGACCTATGATACGATCAGCCAAAAAATTAAATAAAAATCTTCAAAAATCCCAAAATATTATATAACATCAGTGGTTAAAAAGTTTTATATCAAAACGTGGCCTTAAATAGGTTATACGCCAAATGCGCCGTTTATTTAACATAAAGCTTTAGTTTTACGATATCGGCCATAACTTTAAATCTGGACCTCCAACTGATATCAAATTTTCGGTGCAAGTTTATAAATCAGTAATAAAGGTTTCTACTCTTTCACTTTTCCAAAAATCACGTTTTATAGCAAAAAGGGCAAAATAGTCAACTTTAAGCATAAATCGGAAACATGCATATGAATCGGTTAAGCATGGAATCAAGTTGTAAAATTCCAGAGAGTTATACATAAATAAAAATGGTCCAAAATAAGCTCTAATACAGATCTCAAACATGCATGCACGGATCCGAATCGAGAGTCAAAGAAAAAGTCGTTTTGTAAGACTTTCGGTTCCGATCCGAGTTTATACTAAAGATTGTCGAGTTGATTATGATAAAACATATTCTTACATTCATTATAAAGTTATTTTTGATGATCAAACTGATTGCATGTCATCTACATTACCATTTATGCTATATTTTGTAAAAACAAGTTCTGTTGACTTTTTAAGAACAACTTTGACTCGACAAATAGCATGCTTAGAGTGGGAATCAGAGAATACCATTTTGAGGGTTTGTTTCCCACATAAATACCAACTTGTAGGTACTTTCAATTTGAGAAATGACTGAGCCATTTTCGTTTAATCGAAAAGTCAAACTAAAGTTACGACCGATTGACTTTCGGCTAATATTCTAAGCTAGAACGGATTAGAGAAGGTTATGAATGCTTACAAGAGTCCTAATGAAGCTTAGTGATCACTATGAGGTTGCCTTGTCGATCAGAAAGCTCCAGAATATCTCTTGTGAATTTTTGAAGTTTGTATGTGTTCTTGGTTACTACTCAAGATCTCAAAAAGTGAAGAATTGATCTGGTTTTAAGGTGTTTCTGATGTTGTAAGAGTGCCACAGGTGTCCCAACATGCATGTCCTTCGATTGGTGAGTTTTGGAGGTGGTGCAAGCTGTAAACCATTCATAAAACGGACCCAAACACTTCAGTTCGCGAGTTTCTGCATCTGGGCTCGGGTCGCGGCCCGCTTAAGGCAGCCCAGGCGGGCCGCCTGGGGTCTGCAGCTCCCAAACATTTGTTAAATGTTGCAGTTTTGGTCCCTGTTCTTTGCACGCGAGGTTTTTGCCGTTTATCTTGACTCGTAAACCTTCAAACTTGATTTTTAGGAACCTTGGGACTTTTACCAACATGGTAAAGTCCTCGGTTAACTTTGCGCTCACCCGAAAAGTCATGAAATTCGACGTTGACGCTTTTAACCCTTCAAGTACGGTTTTGGCCATAACTTTCTCATACGATAACGAAACTTCATGAAATTTTTACCACATATTCTAGTGAGTATATTTTATCATTACAAAGCTTCGGGGCTGCTAAAAGATCACTCAGAGGTATAAATTCAACATGTTGACACTTTTAGTCCCTATAGTTTGTAATTCCTCACTTTCGTGCATTTTCCGCTTCGTATGATCCATGATCTATCCGTTTAGAGTTATAAACACCATGTAGGGTTATTATAGAGTCTATTTATCCATTATTGACACTTCGGACCCTTATATTCCATAGTTTTCACTGTTTGTCAACTTTAGTCCCTCTAAAGTATGTTTTCGCATATGCAAAGCCTATGACACGTGTCAATGCATTATTGGACGTAAATTTTCGAGGTGTTACAGATGGTACCACACCTTCCTCTCCTTTCTATGTTAACGGTCGACATTACAGACGAGGCTTTTTTCTTATGGATGGTATCTACCCGTCTTGGTATGTTTTTGTGAAAGCTCCCTCATTTCCTGTCGAGCATAAAGAAAAGGTGTTTAAAAAATTGCAAGAATCGGCAAGAAAAGATGTTGAGAGGGCATTTGGTGTTTTAAATGGTAGATGGGGTATACTACACCGACCGGTTCGTGCTACGAGCAAGAAATCAATACATAGCATAGTGTATGCATGTATCATATTGCACAATATGATGATCAAAGAAGACGGACGTGCAATATCCCCGGATTGGGTGCCGGATCCTCCTACTCAAGTTCAAGTTCCACAAGATATCCATTTACAATTGCGTAACGAAGAAACTCACTTTCGGTTGAGATACGATTTAATCGAACTAGTAGGTTCTCTAGGTTTGGAGTTTCCGGATTCGGACGAGGAGTAGGTTTTTTTTTTAATTGTATGTTTCTAGTATGTTAAATTGAAGTAGTATGTTTTAAATTTAATGAAATTTTTAATTTTAGTGTTTTATTGTTAATTTCTAATTTAAAATAAAAAATTAAAAAAATTAGTGAAATTTATAATTTTGTTTTAAAATAAAATTAAAAATTTCTAATTTTAAAATGAAAATTAAAAAAAAATTAGGAGTGATAGAATTCCATCACTAGTGATACCACCCCCCCTACATTTCTATCACTAGTGATAGAAATTTTGTTGATGACATGGCATGATTTTATTGGACAGTGAGAGTAATATAATCTATCACTAGTGAACCACCCCTCCTCCCCTTAGTGTGGTTAGTTGATAATTGATTGTTAGTGTTTGTTAAATAGGTAAGAAAACAGTTCTGTTATTCATTCGAATTCTTTTCTGTTTTTCAAATTCTCTAGTAATGATGGTATCAATCCAATAAAAGTGTAATCATTGGTGAATCATCTTCTTCTTGTTGTTCTTAGTTTCAATGTCGTTTATATTTTGGTTAACACATAACTTAGAGATAAATATGTTTTTTTCGTTAAATTATATAGATGCAGATGTTCGCTCCGATGTTGTGATAGCTATAGGCCACTGCAAATGTCACCAAAATCAGGGAAGCATTGCGGGACTAGACGCCGATTCTTGATTTGACACTATTGATGAATTAAAATACTATAAATAAGCAAAATATTTGTGTTTATGGTTGTTACGGTATGCGCATATAATGTATATATATGTGGGCCCTCGGGAGGAACGAGCAAAAGTGAAAGTGCACTAATTTTAACGCTATTCTACTAATTTCGTGAAAATGACGTTAAAAAGCGAGGAACGGTTAATCATGCATCATGTGGTGGCTTTGATAATCGAAAGACAAGGGGGTACATTCACTAATCGGCTTTTGTCCCAATTGCTGAGTGTTATGTGTCTTATGTCCAAGGCTTGATGCAAAACTATTATCGAGCCGGGGGTCTCACTGGAAGCAGCCTCTCTATTCCTATGGGTAGAGGTAAGGCTGTCTACATCTTACCCTCCTCAAACCTTACCTTAGATTTGCTATTGGTGTGATTTACTAAGTATGATGATGATGATGTTATATTCTTGGATTTGGGAATTTAAAAAAAAAAAAATTTGGATTTTTCCTTTCTAACTCTAAAATTTCAATCTTTGGCAATGTAACTCTAAAGTTTCAATCTTGGGTAATATAACCCCTCTGATTAATTTGTTTTTCACTTCTAATTCAAAAGTTTTCATCTTTTGTAATTTTACCCCTTTGATTTATTTTACTTTTAACCTAAAATTTTTCATCTTTTGCAATTTAATCCAACACTTTTTTTTACTTTCAACTTTGGTCCCTTATACTTTTAACCTTTCGCAAGTTTAGTTTAACGTTTCGTTCTACATTTCCCGAGTCAACACGCCGCAACTTGCGTGTGCGGTTTAACGTTTTTTCATCTATTTTTTCCTGTTTGACAGGTCCGTCGCAGCGCGTCTATTTTTCTCCGTTTGATAAGTCTGTCGCAACGTACGGCTCAGAGATCGACTTAATTATTCTTTTCTATGTTTTACACACAGACTTGTGGTCATGGCAGTCTAAAAAAATCAGTTCAAAAAAGAGAAATATTAAACCTTAAAATAAGAAGACACAAAAAAGATCATATTTATAACCAAGTATGGCAAGGTTACAAGTGGAATTGACGTGATCAACTTCAACTTCGCCGTGAAGGTCTGGAAATGATAGATCATGTACGGGTTGAAGGGTTGCAGACGGTGATGCTAGTTTATAAATGTTGTTCTCCTGACTTTGACGAAAATTCTAAGTCACACCATTAACTGCTGTTTCAGAAAACGACAAATCAAACCTAACAGGTTGGTGCAGCCAAACTAACTAGTTAGACTGTCTAATAGCTCGTTTTTAACAGTTTAACGTATCATTTTGAAAAAATAAACACACCTTGGTTAATTTCCAACATATGACCACACAAGTACCCTCAATTTTTCCCGAGTAAACTTTCTATAGGTTATTATTCAACACTAATTTTTATCATCAAAGTATCCGTACGTCCGGATTATGTATACTAATTCTTATAATAATGCCAAGTGTCCGGATTATGTATACTAATCCTTATAATAATGCCAAGTCTAATATGTATCAGCATATCATCCAAATCCTTATCTACACCGACAACAAAAATAATATATACCATATTTAATGTGTATATTGTACGCGAGTAGAGATAAGGTAAACCATCACTCGTACTCTAGTGGTTGCTACGGGTATTTAAGTTTCATTTATGGTGGGCTCAGATGAGTTTTTCTCTCTAGGTCTCAAAATGATAGGAGTTTCTCATTGAGGGGTTTAAATTGGGGACCTATTGTACGAGAGGGCTCTCTAGCACGAACCCAGTTAAGACAACGTATGCTAGATCTCCCAATATTCACGAATAATTCACACGTTTCAAAAAAAAAAAAAAAAAGATAAGGTAGGGCGCACAATTTAAGACGATGCTTGCATCAATTCCTTTTTTTAACCTTTTCGAACTTTATCTATCCAACTGCAAGTTGTATGTTATTATTATTTTTTTTATAATATATGATTATTATGATTATTATATGATATATGGATATATTATATTATAATTATAATTCTTATCTATCCCCTGGATGTAAGGATTACGCGTATGCGGCCGACGGACCGTTTCTTGCGAAAGTGAATACGTGCCGTTGGATTTTGTGGATGGTGAGATTCGTGACTAGATTTTGAGTGTTTTCATTTGACTTTTTGTAAACAACTATTTGACATTGCTTGAGTGGACAAATTTCAAATGTGCCATTTTCTCGTTCCATCGTTAATCAACTTAATCAACATAATTAATTCTAACCTTTGGAGGATTTGGAAGGTCAGAAACTCGTTAATTATCGTAAAGAAAAACAGATCGCCTTTGAAAATAGCAGTCTTTTTAATTTTGACTTGGTCGGCATGGTGTTATAGTTTCCTTATTGTAGCTAGTATTTAGACCCACCGCAAGTTGTGATGGCGTCGAAACTTAAAGTAACTTAAACTTATACCATTAAATATTTGAGTTTATTCGTTTTCGAACATAATTTACGTCACACGTAGACCAACTGAAAACGCACATAAAAATAAGCATGGAAATGTCTTATATTTAACCTGATTCATTACCGAGAAAATGTACGTCGAAACGTAGACTGTCTTAGATTTATAATGAAACGTACTAAAAGATAAACACGTAAGAAAATAGTTTTTTTTTTTACATTAAAGAATTGTTCCACGCGTTGGGGCAAAGTCGAAACGTAAAGTAACTCGAATTTATATCGCCTAGTGAAAACGTATTATATTTGACCTGACTCATTTCCAAATAAAATATAGACCAACAAAAAAACGTACATAAAGAAAAAGACAAAAAAAAAGTTGAATGTTAACTGAAAAATCTGATAAGATTTTGTTTTTGGATAAAAATGCCAACAAAATTGAAACCATTGGAACCCAGATTCAAAAGGTTTAAGTTTTTAACTAATGTGGCAAAAATGACTAAACCTCATAAACTATTTTAGCAGTTTATTCAATATTCAAAAACAATCTAAATCTCCAAGACAAAGCAAAATAAAAAGACAATCACTCACAAAAAAAACACTAAAAATGTAAACAATCTAAGTCCCTAAAAAATAATAAATCAATAAAAATTAAAAGGCCAAAAGCAAAATAGAAGACAAAATTTAAGCAACATAAAAGACAAAATTTTGTAAACAATCGTTTGACATTTGATTGTGTGGACAATTTTAAAGGTGCCATTTTCATGGTCCATTGTTAACATAATTAGTTATAACCTTTGGATGTGTTTTCAATTTGGTTTAGTGGTAAGAGGTCTACTCTTCTCTAGTGAAAATATAGGTTCGATTCCTGCTCGGATCATTTTCGACGGGCATCTGGATGAAGGGATGAATTTGGGTTTTAATCCCGGGTTCGAACCTGACGGGGGGGGCGAAGGTTTACGGATTTCATCTGGTTCTCGCATATCAGGGGGTATGGTCTCACAGTGGTCGAGGAGTTGACCTTGGACATAGCCTCAAGAAGGATGAGTTTACACGTAATTTTCTTTGCCGTTTATTGAGGTCGCCGAAAAACTCTTTTTTGGCAGAAATTCAACATTTTCGTCTCAGACCTCTTTATAACCTTATTACGGACCTTTAGGAACCTTTTCTAGTAAAAGCATCAATTATTGAGGTCGCCGAAAAACTCTTTGGCCGGAAAACTCAACATTTTCGTCTCAAACATCTTTGTAACCTTAGATCAGACCTTTAAGAACCATTTTCTTGCCAAAAACATTTTGCCGGCGACAGGATCTCATATGGGCGTTAGGTGTCAGTTAGTCAGGGTCCATTGGAGACCAACATTAATAGTTAGGACTGTCAATAGTTATTTTAAAAGTTGAGACTGCTGGCGGCCAATGACAAACAATTGAGATTATTAAAATCTAATATCCCTATTAAGATAAACTTTTGTTCCACGTCATATTAAATTATTACTTTTCTATATATATCTTTTTTTTTTAAATTGTAAGTATTTTCTAACTCTAATTAATGTTTTTCTAAGTATTTTCTAACTCTAATTAATGTTTTTCTAATTATATATATTTTATGTAGTAACAAAAATAGTAAAGCAATCAAAATCAAAAGTCAAAACCCACCAAAAGCAAGATAAGATTAAAGACAAAGGTTAAGGAAAGAAAAAGATAATAACATAATTATTTATCAAAAGAAGTGTCTTTGGAAATTACAACATAATAAAAGTGGAAAAAACACAGAAACGAAAAGCATAAACAATATATAATAAAAAAATAAAAATGAATTTAATTGATGCTGAAAGATAGATTAAAAACCAGGAAAACGTGTTTCTAAATAATTAATTCAACGGATGCTGAAAGATAGACTAAAGACTTATTCTTTAACAACTTGGTTGAGCCGTATATATTAGTAGGTTTGAATGTTATTCTGTTCTCGGCTTTGTGGCTGCTATCCTCTGCAAAATCAGACGCATTTTGATTGGAGTAACACCATTCTTTTTTACCCTTTATTCACCGCCGGAGAAAAATTTCTTGCTAAGCTCATCTTCAAGGTTCACTTCCTTCTTTTCTCCTTTTTCTCTTTCAAATTTCGTACATCTTACTGCTTGATCATAGATCTGTTGTTATTAGACAGAATATATTAGTTACGGTCTGTCTGTCGTAATCATATTACCATAGCTAGAACATGTATGTTTTATTCGTGTGTAGATCTGTTATTAAGAGAGAATATATTAGTTACGCTGAATTACGATAATAATATTATCATAACTAGAAGATATATATGATATGAGTATGTTTTATTTGTAAGCGAGATCGAATATTAAGAGAATACATTAGTTATGGTTTATTGTAATTATATTTAGTTATTTACCATATCCAATATATGATTGGCAAATTGGATTTAAATAATCTCAACTTTTTCAATTTGGCCGATGCCGATAATAATCCGAACTGCCCCACTTGGCCGATAATAGTCTGTGTTAAAAATAGCTTAACGGAGTTGAGTTTTTTTTCCAAATTACAAACCGATGTTTTAGGCTTTTGATTAGAACGAGGATACGAATTGATTGATGTAAAATTTACCTCGAAATACTGCCCGAAACAACGAAAATGGTGCTTCAATTCGGGTGTTTAAACTTCCAATTAACAAAAATTAAGCCGTTTGGAGCACCGTTTCGAGGTAAGTTTTACATAAATCGAGTGAGTTTCATATATGATTATGGGCAAATAACCGAGTTGAGATTATTATCGGCCAAATTGAGAAAGTTGGGATTATATAAAATCCAATTTGCCATATATGATTTGAGTAAGTTTCAGTAGTTGATCAATAATACGCAATACTGACGCAGTATCTAATATATGATTTGGGTATGTTTCATTTTGTATCTTCATTGTATACGTATATACATTAGTTGATCAATAATACACAATACGGACGGGGTTTTATTTATTAGGATCAATAAATTAACCTTATATGTTGTTTTCAGAATCAGATATCATCATGCTTGGCAAGGAGTTTTTCACCGAGTATGGTGAAGCAAGTCTGTATGAGATTCAGGAAGTTGTTGGGAAAGGAAGTTATGGAGTTGTTGCAGCTGCGGTTGATACGCACACAGGCGAAAAGGTTGCTATTAAGAAGATTAATGATGTGTTCGAGCATGTCTCGGATGCGACTCGCATTCTGAGAGAAATTAAGCTTCTTAGGCTGCTTAAGCATCCGGATATTGTAGAGATTAAACATATCATGCTTCCTCCTTGTAGAAGAGAGTTTAAAGATATTTATGTGGTGTTTGAGTTGATGGAATCTGATCTTGATGAAGTGATCAAGGTTAATGACGATTTAACTCCTGAACATCATCAGTTTTTCCTGTATCAGCTTCTTCGCGCTTTGAAGTATATACATACAGGTCTGTTGTTCTTAATGTTTCGATCTGGATTAAGATTTTAATCATTTGATTATGTTGAATTAATTACTTGCCCTGTTTTTTTTTTATTTTGCAGCACATGTGTTTCATAGAGATTTGAAACCGAAGAATATCCTGGCTAACGCAGACTGCAAGTTGAAGATATGTGATTTTGGTCTAGCGCGTGCTTTGTTAGATGATACCCCGTCAGCAATTTTTTGGACTGTATGTGTGTCAACATTCATCGAAGCGTAAATCTTTGACGGTTTGCTGATGTTTTGATTTGTAAATCTTTACAGGACTATGTGGCTACTAGATGGTATCGAGCTCCTGAACTTTGCGGCTCCTTTTTCTCTAAAGTAAGCGTATACGCATATATTCGTTAACATTTAATATCTGAAACATACGCATATATTCGAGTGTTGGTTACTGAATTCGGATTTTGTTTCAGTATACTCCTGCAATTGATATCTGGAGCATAGGATGTATATTTGCGGAGATGCTAACCGGAAAGCCGTTGTTTCCTGGAAGGAACGTTGTGCACCAATTGGAGCTCGTCACTGATTTGCTCGGTTCTCCTTCTCCTGAAATCATTTCGAGGGTTCGTTTAAAATCTTCGGTTCTAGACTTGTATCCAAAGTTTATTACATTTTTAGCTTCTGGATAACGCTAGTTGTTAAAACTCTACAGATACGAAATGACAAGGCTAGAAGATACTTAAACAGCATGCCAAAGAAAACCCCTATTCCATTCTCACAAAAATTCCCAACTGCTGATCCGTTGGCACTTCGATTGCTTGAACGATTGATTGCATTTGATCCTGCAGACCGCATATCTGCTGAAGAGATAAGCATTAGTAAAACTTTACGCTTTTCTAGTAATTAACATGATGAATGCTTCAAGTTATTATTACATGTTTATTGATATTGTGAAATGTTTTATATTTGCAGGCCTTAGCTGATCCGTATTTTTATGGGCTAGCGAATTTGGAAACTGAACCATCCAAAGAGCCGATTTCGAAACTTGAATTTGAGTTTGAGAGGCGAAGATTAACTAAGAATGACGTACGAGAGTTGATTTATAGGGAGGTATGGTCATAGTATATGATCTTTGTTATCTTATTAATTCTGATTTACTTATCATCCGTTAATTAATTATTTATCGTCGCATACAGATCCTAGAGTATCACCCACAAATGCTGCAAGAGTACCTTCATGGCGAAGAACACATAAGCTTCATGTATCCAAGGTCAGATTAGATATTTTCTTTAAAATTTCAATTGGTAAGAAATCGTTCGACTATTATTAGACGCCTAAAAACCGAAAACATCCACCCTTTTATCCAATTTCAGTGGAATCGAACGATTCAAGCAGCAATTTGCCGATCTTGAGGATCAGGAAGGGAAGGAACGAAAAAACTCTCCGCTTCATAGGCACTACACATCATTGCCAAGGTACAATTTAAAAGAAATCGTTAGGAAACCGTTGATAATAACTTACTAAAGGAAATTTAGTTTATAGGTGTATAAAGAGGTTGATGTATTAATATATTATGGTACAACTATAGTGTGATAATTGTTGTGATATTTTTTCAAAGAGAGCGGATATGTGTACCCATAGAAGAAGCTGTTGATGAAATCAACACCTTTGAAAGGCGTACGAATGCTGCTATCGCTAGCTCTCTCGAAAGCCCACCGAGATCAGAAAGGTGTAACGAATCCAAAACTGTTAAAAAAGATTCTAACATTATCCCAAACAGCCGTAAAAATCCAGACTTGCCCAGAAGTTCTTGCACTAACACACCCAAATATGTAGGACCCAGCAACAGGAGTTGCAAGGTAAGTGTTCTGTACCTCAGTTTCAGGCTGATTTATAGAATCTCAAATATTTTTTTTATAAAAAATACTGCAAGACTTTATACTGTTTTGCAAGCTTCATCGTTTTGACGTAAATGTATGTTTTTTCAGGGTCAAGGAGATGAGGTGAGCAGTGTTCTGTCACAGAAGCTAGCAGCACTGAGTTCTTGATCTGTGTATCAAGGCTTTGATACTAGATTTTGACAGAATCTAGTATAAACTCAACCATGTAATATTACTATTGTGAAGTTTGATAATTTACCTGCTGCTGATATTTGTTGGTTGCTGTTGAAGCTTTGTTATTTCAAACACTGCTACCTTGTTGCAATAACATGTACTTATTGTAGTATAATTTGAATTCAGTTCTGATGATCCCTTATTATCGTCGGTCAAGGTCCGAATGATGTTGTCTTTGCGTAGTCTAAACGAGTTAAATGATTAGTCTGACTAGTTTTGGTATAATTTTTAAGAGCAACTTCCTGATGTTTAGCTCTTTGGATTTGTTACAAATGAACAATGTTTGTGCACATGTTAGATGTTCATCGATACTTTTGTAATAACAATATAACATAAAAGTACTACTTATAACCAGCTTGGAACCGGTTTTGGTATTGCTTTGGCACCCAAAGGAGCGACAAGCTATCGCAAAGCATCTGTTCACCGCGATCAGGAAGTTAATTGCTTTAGACCAGTTGTTAAAATCTCTCCTGGTGTTAGGATCTGGTCATTTTGTGCCAACTGATCCGGCTGTCTTTCACTACGAAGGGCCACTAACGGATGCGCCACGAACGGCATCAGTGCCGTAGGTGCATAAGCTTGTGGATGAGCTAACTAACTTTCCATTAAAGATGCTTTTAGTGATAACTTGGATTGATTTACTATTTTGAGGCATAGAAAAGTCAGAAGTTGTTTGCCATAACTTGTTAGAATAGTTCATTAGTTTGTGTATAGCTTACTTACATTTGAGTTTTGAGACAAGGAATGGGATCAAATACAAACACTTAAGTTTGTAAGAACCATAAGAACCAATACATAATTGACAAGTGTCCATCAATAAAAAAATTAGTTTAGGGGTAATTTAGACTTTTTGACCATATTTATTTATAACTAATTAAAAATAATTACAAAAAATATAATCAGCACAACACTATATAATTAGCACAACATCATTAATCGTTCTTCATTATCAGCACATCGTCCTCGAATCGTTCTCCATTATCAACATAAACGACATTAGCACGACATCTTCAATCGTTCTCCATTATCAGCACACCAGATGTGCTGATTATATCTACTTTTGGTGTTTGTTTGTATTATTTTGTAATTAACACATAATCAGCACCTTATTAGCACAAATATAAAACATCTTTTGTTAACTTTTTTTAAAAAACACTTTTATAAATACAAAAAAGGTATAGCAATATGGTACTCATATTAAAGATAAAAAAATACTTGATTTTATGGTATATATTTTTAAAAAAAATAATGAAGTATATAAAAGTTATTTTAGTTTAAAAAACCTTGGTGGAATTTGTATTTAATAGAAAATGGTCAAATGATTAGCAATTTTACAAAATTACCCCTAATTTGTTAGTAGTAATTTTTAATTATAAGAGTTTTATTTATAATCAATATCAACCCTTGATTTAAATTAACAATGGTTCAGATCTGTTCTTACGGTTCTTATAATTAGCACTGTTTGTACAGGATCTCAACCCTTTGAGACAAAACAATATTTTAAAAACTGAATTTAAAATCAGTTCTGAAAAATTCTAAAAGAATTGAGTGATACACTCGTTCCCTTTGGTATTATTCTTTCAATAGTCATCATTTTATTAATTAATGATGTTGTGATTTTGAAAAGTCTAGCATTCTTAATGACTGATTAGTGACATTTAAGAACTTGTGGTTGAGAATTTTCATATACACCGGTCATACTATGTGGTTTATCATAGTTCTTATAAGTGTGTTTAGGGTGCATTAAGCCCACCGCGTCGACAACTCTGGAGTGAAACACCACAACGCAAAAGCGCAAAGGGCATTTTATATATATGTGGTTGAGAATTTTTATATGCACAGGTTATACTGTATGGTTTATCATAGTTCTTATGAGTGTGTTTATGGGGTGTTAAGCCTGCAAGGTCGACAACTCAAGAATGGAAGACCACAATGCAAGAGTGCGAAGGGCGGGGGTGCATTAAGACCATTGCATGTGTGAAGGCTAAGTTATTTTTTAGGTAATAATTAATATACAAACCAGTTATTTAGTTCCACTCACCATTTCTATTTTAGCTTTTTTATTACTCTACCCATCATATTTTACATTCCCATGACAGATGTTCTTGTGTGTGAAATGTGAAAGTGACTCCCCCCCCCCTATGTGTCATTTTTTTTACATGTCACATCTACCACAAGGCCCACAACACATAATCAAATAATAGTATGGACTCCTAATCAACCAAATTCACATCTCTTCACTAGAATTCTTATGCAACCACAAAGTTGAAGTGGAATGACTAAACCTAAACAATAGTTAAACTTAAATGTCGATCTAACCTATAAACTCAGGTTGCCGGTTCAACTAGAATCATAAAACTCAACCGATCCAATGCAAGACATTCTATGTATCCAGAAATAAACTTGCACAATCATCCTTGAAAAGTTCAATCCAATTTTAAAAACATTGGTCACAAGCTAATTGAATCGTCACAAGTTATTGTATTTAAATAATGCACAACCATGCGTGCAAATATTTTTTGAGTAAATTACAAGTTTTGTCCTTTATGTTTATACCAAATTGCAGACGCTATCCTTTAGCGCAAAAGTTGACAAGTTTTATACTTAATGTTCCAAAATCTTGCATGTTATGTCCTTTAGGCCTAACTCAGTTAGATTTTTTAGTTAAGTTTGTTCATATGGACCCCATATAAGGGTAATGTTGTCTTTTCACATCTTAATGTAATAAATAAACCCCTTTCCTATAAAATATATAAAAACCCCTTTCCACCCAAACTATCCTCTCTCTCTCTCTCTCTCTCTCTCTCTCTCTCTCTCTCTCTCTCTCTCTCTCTCTCTCTCTCTCTCTAAAACGTAGACATCCTCCCCCCTCTCCCTCTAAAAACCCACCATTAACACCACCAATTGAGCACACAAACACTTTGAACAAATAAACACAGTGAGTAATTGAACATGAACTTCGTTCTTCACACAACATATACAAATCAACTGAACAAGTAAATACACCTTCAATCGCTTCAGATTTATGCACAAATTATACAAACAAACACTCAGTTCAAATCATTCATTATACGCACAATCAATCGAACAAACAAACTCAAACACGATGAGTAATGGTTCTTGTGCTCCAAGATCTGTTTCAGACTTTTAGGTGCGGCGGGGGAGGTTGTGGTTGCAGGGGAGCAGTGATGGACGGCGGGTGCAGGGGGAGCGGTGATGGACGGCGGGTTGCAGAGGGAGGCAGTCAAGCAGGGGTGGTGGTGATGGTTGGTGCAGCAAGGTTGGGGTGGTCGATAGGTGGGGGTGGTGAAGGTTGTGGGGTGGTAGTGGTGGTGGTGGGTTGAGAGAGATTAGGTTGTGGTGGTGGGTTTAGATTAGAGAGAGAGAAAGAGTTTATATATATTTTTTTAGATTTGTAGATATACTCCGTCAATAATAAGTGTTTACAAAATAACCCCTAGGAAGAGGAAATGACAAGTATGTCCTCATGTGCAAGGCACATGACCATACTTAACCAAAAAGTTTGACTGAGTTAGGGCTAAAGGACATAACGTGCAAGATTTTGAAACATTAAGTACAAATCTCGTCAACTTTTGCGTTAAAGGACAGCGCCTGCAATTTGATATAAACATAAAGGATAAAACTTGTACTTTACTCTTTTTTTTCTAAATTGTGTTGTTATAGAAAAAGCAAGATCATTTAAATAGTTTTTTTGTCTTATGTTATTAAGTATATTTTCGGTACCAATAATTCAGTACTGTTGCCGTATATTGCCAAAATTAGGTACCGGTACCGGAATTTGAAGGTAAAAACAGTAAAATATCAGTGCCGAACCGAAAGTATCGGCATCAAAATAATTCGGTAAGGGAAATTCGGTACCAGTATCGCCGTATAGGTACGTTACCCAATAAATGTTCATCCCTACTCAATTTCAAAATCCTTTTTTTTTCTAAACGTGTAAAGTATGGTATCATATAATATATAGTGTGGCTCATTGAATAAAAAATAGTACATATCCTCTCTCTATAAATCATAGTAGGAGACTTGGGTTTTCCAATGGAGACTCAAGTTCAAATCTCACTTGTGTCATATTGAGGTGGATATTGGGCAATGATGGTGACAAACCCACCGAGGGGGGTTCGATCCTGAGCCGCACCCCGGTTTTCATCCGGCTGTTACTTCAACGAGGCAACTCGTGTGGAGGCAGTACGGTTTTCGGGGAACGCCGTAACCAAGTCTGGCCAACCCAGCGCGGGCCCGGTTAAGACAACGTAAGTCTGGGCAGACTTGGCTAGGGCTGCCGATTAGGCGGTATGACATTGGGTCACTCAAAAATAAAGTCACCGTTCAAAAAAATAAATAAATAAATAAAACTCGAAGAGACAAGAAGGTAGCATCAAAACCTCCTAGTAAAGTACATATACTCTCTACTCTAAAAAAAATTGACCTGATCCAATCAAAGACGCAAATTGCATTTTACTCTTAATTTTTATTCATTCAGTGAAATCAATAACCATGTTTTATATCGTATGCTTATTTATTTAGAAGTAGGGCTACAAACGAATCAAACGTTTGGCGAAAAGTTCGTGAACTGTTCGACGGGAAGCTCGTTTGTGTTCGTTCGTTTATTAAACAAACGAACATGAATAAGAAATTTCGTTCGTTTAGTTAAATGAAGACTAGTTTGTGTTCATCAATGTTCGTTTTTGTTCGTTGCCTAAAATTAATAAACAAACACAAACAAGTTCATTTCCTTAACAAACAAACACGGACAAGTTCATTTCTTTAACAAACGAACACGAACATAAAATCTCGCTCGATAAGTGTTCGTGAACAGATATATTTTTTAAAAACGTTTTGCAGCCCTGTTTAGAAGGTAAAGACCCTACCTAATGTTAGATTATCCAGGACGGTCTCAATGTTCTGAATCACTTCCCAGTTTCATTCCAACCCAAGTAAGTGTTGGTGAATTTGTTCAAATCACGTTTCAATAATTCTATCAATTTTATTGATAATCATCAATTACATTACCAATTTCCATTTCGAATCTGTACAGAAGAAGATTATAAGCTCTTCGTCGTCCGCAACTGCTACATAGTTTATCAGTTAAATCGAAGCTGAAAGCTGTAAGTTTTGGTCCTTTTCATAACTGCAATTGCACACTTTCAATTCTGTTATTAAATTGATTACCGTTTCCATCTTAATTGATAATGTTTGTGTCATATTGTTGTTCATGCACGCGTTACTTTTTCAACTTTATTTGCCCTAATTTACACGTGCTCAGATAGAATGATTTGAATTTGATATGGATAGATTATAGGGCAATGTTATTTGAAATGTTAGTCCAACATTGTGTTATGATTATAGCTAAATAGGATCCAGAGGTGAATTCTATCATTTCTAATCGGTTTGAGATGGATGCATATGTTACGATTAGCTATGTCACATGTTCAATCCATAGCTGTCCAAGGCACAAGGCGTTTTAGAAGCGAGGGCTTTTTTAGGCGAGGCGTATGGTATAAATATACGATTTTTAGTGGTTTTAGTCATGTTTAAGGCTTCTTTAGGGCTAGTTTAGGTTGATTACAGGTTTGTTTAGGGTTGGTATCATTGTTTCAGATGATTTACGGCCAAAATTTTCTCGGAACTTGGCCTGGGTCTCTTGAAGTGAAACGAGAAGGCTGCACTGGGACTGAAAAGTGGGCCTAGGCTCGCGCCTGGGTGAGCCTTGACAACAGAGGTTCAATCTATACATTGTGTTTGTTTGTTTGTTTTTATATTAAAAAAGACGGACTCACTGTCTGTTCAACAAATAGGTTTATTCTCAATTTCCAAGTTATCTGATCTTAATAATGGCTTTCATGAGTTACTGCAGATTTTTCATTGAGATTAGTATTGATTTTCTTTATGAAATATGATTATGCTTTCATGATGAAGAACAGCTTTAAGTTTGCTACAATCATGGTGACTCATGATTTTCTTGATGTTAATAGTCTGTTCCTGGTAGCTGCTTAAGTATCTTCTAAAAAGAGAAAAGAAATTAATCCTCAACCTGCAAATAGATTTATAGCAAGGTACACATTATCACCTTGTTACTATTTCAGTTTTATGGAGTTTGCATACTTGGTTTAAAAAAGCGTGCCTTAAGCGCAAAGCGACCCTAGGCGCAAAGAGCTGCGCCTTGTGTGATATAAGGCGAGCTCTGTACAAAAAGAGCACAAAAAGCGAGCTTTTTTGGAAAAAGAATCCCACTGAGGCGCTCGCTTCTTGTACAGAAGGTATTTTTTGTGCATTAAACCGTGTGATTTATACATTAAATCATGTATAAACCTAATTTATAAATATATTTTGGGTTAGGGATGCTAAAACCTATAGGATATATAAAACATATATATTAGCACCTTGCGCCTCGCGTACGAAAAGCCCTCCACTTTTGTGATTTGCGCTTTGATTTTAGACCTTGTCGCTTTGTGCGCTCCGCGCTTTTTTAAACCAAGTTTGCATATTGTTTTTGACGTGTCAATGGCCAGAAAAAAAACACGAGATCATTATTTGCAAATGGTTCATTCATTCTAAATGTAGCGTAGTGAATGGACATCCTTTATAAGTCCATGTTATCCGTTAGTAATTGGTAGCTTTCGCTTGCAATTGAATATTTTTTTATAAGTAGATTGAATGATATTATTCTCTCTCTAATCAAGGAAATTTTTAGCATGCAGTGTTTAAGTGAAAGATGCTTGGCACGTGCAAATATCTTGCAAGCTGCACGAGGATATAGGCATGTTTTGGGTAGAAAAATGAGGTGCATTTACTGTAATAACAATCTTCTTGTTATATGTAGGGAGTAAGCAGAGCAATTATGGCAAAGTTCTAACTTATCGAATTCTTGCAGGTTTAATGGTCTTCTATTATGCAATATATCAAAATATATCTCTCCATCTAAACATAGATTAACAAAGAATGTGTTTAACATAGTAGATAGTTATGGCAGATCAAGCAGGTGGAACCGACGGAAACTGTTCACAAAGGTGTGTTTTTCTGTAACATCAATTGCGCTCATTGTGCTTTACTTTTCTAAGTAAAAATCAATTTAAAATCATCTCATTTGCTTGTAGGTATCCCCTGCTATGTGTCATGACGGTTTTGACGAACAACTTGATCAAGAAAAATATTATTTTGATGCATCGTTAGTTCGGAATCAGTTTCCTTCTATCATATTAGGGCAATCTAGTCCAGTAGAGTTATACGACGGAATTTCAGATGACCCCGACACCGATAGCATTTTGACCTCAGATAGTTCTATGGGTTCAACAGTGGTGGACCCCAGTATGTTGTTTGACTCATTGGGTTCCGTAGCTCACGAGTTTAACAGTTTTTCTTCCTACGAGATTGAAAGTATATCAGATCAAGGTAGTCCGGGTCCAACAACCTCTCCATCCGTTACCCAAAATGGGAAATCATTCACTAAACAAAATAAAGAGAAATCGGATCCTCAATGTGTTGTTGATGATCCTACTGCACCATTTGAATTGGTTCTTGATAAACCGATCAGTTGTGTGCCTGCAATAAGCAAGAAGAAATGCAGTCAGTTGGAAAGCTGTGGTTTTCATACGGTTGGTTTTTTTCAATAAATGGCCTTGTATTCTTTTGTGGTCATCGCTTAAATTTTAATTTACGTGTATGCAGATACGAAAGTTGTTGGGTCATTTCCCTCGGACATACGCTGATCTACAAAATGCACAAATTACGATCAATGATGGGCAGTACTTGATATTTATCGGAAAAGTTATATCATCCAGGTTAGAGGTTTTTTTTTTTTTTTGAGTAAAATGTCATTTTTGTCCCTGAGGTTTTGCCAGTTTTGCGACTTTCGTCCAATGGTTTGTTTTTCCGCATATGGATCCAAAAGGTTTAAAGTCTTGCCATTTTCATCCGGCTCGTTAACTCCATCCATTTTTCTCCGTTATGTCAGGGGTATTTCTGTCTTTTTGCTAACTTAAAGGGCAATTCGGTCTTTTTCACTTTATGTAAAAAGACCAAATTCCCGTGAAAAAAAAGCCAAATTGCCCTTTAAGCTAACAATAAAGACGGAAATACCCGACTTAACAGAGAAAAATGGATGGCGTTAACGAGCCGGATGAAAATGGCAAGATTTCAAACCTTTTGGATCCAAATGCGGAAAAACAAACCTTTAGACGAAAGTCGCAAAACTGGCCAAACCTCAGGGACGAAAATGGCATTTTACTCTTTTATGTGATATAAAAGTATTTTTTTCTTTCTTTTGATGTTTGTTATATGATGTTGAAATGTAGGGGAATCAAGGCAAGTTGTTCGCTATCATTTCTTGAGGTGATCGTTGGTTGTGAGGTTGCTGAAAGTGGTTCAGCTTCTGCCTGTACAGTTTCCGAAAAGAATAATGGAAGCAAGAGAACAATATTTTTGCACTTGAAGAAATTTTTCCGTGGGACACGATTTACGTATCAACCTTTTTTGTATAGTCTTCAAGAGAAGCAGAAAGCCGGAGACATTGTTTGTGTCAGTGGTAAGGTGAGTTAATAAGTGCCTGCATAGCATACACTAATATGTTTCTATATTGTTATAGTCTAAGCAGTTAATGCGGTAAAATATCGGATATCGGTCACAGACCGATATTTGATATATCGGTTATCGCGGTGGGATATCGATAATTTTAATATCATGCTATATATATATATAGCAATTTAACATAACAATTCAGTATACTCTCCTATCATTAAAAAATTAAACTTTTGCAACTTGCAAAACACTAACAATTTTAGTAAGTAGGAACTGATGAAGACTTAAAACACCAACATTTAACGCCAACAACTAACAATTAAGACTTAAAACACTAGTAGCAGCAATAAGAAGAAAGACGAATGGTATCGAGAAAATCGGTGATATATCGGTCAATATCGCCGATATTATCGGTATCGATATTCTGACTGATATTTTGCACCCAAATATCTCACTCGGGGACTGATAACCGATATATCGCTGATATATCGGGATATTAACTACACAGGTTGTAGTTTTAAGGCGGTACCCATTGAAAATAACTCTTAATTCATGTTTGGTGTCCCTATAATTTAGGTGAGGAGTATGCGTACCAAAGATCATTACGAAATTAGGGAATATAGTCTTGATATAATACGAGATGACGACGATGAATCTGCATGTGCTGAAGGGAGGCCGTATCCGATATATCCTTCGAAAGGCGGTCTAAATCCAAAGTTACTTGGTGACATTATCGCAAGGTTCTGAATTCCACCTGTTCATCGCTATTAAAGTAGCTTCTGTACTATTATTGTTTTCCTTAGACATTTGTAGTCGTATTCATTTGTTCATTTATGTCTTCCAGTGTTCTAGATGCATTGCCGCCTGACATAGATCCTATTCCGAAGAATATTCTTCATATGTTTGGACTGAAGAGCCTTCGTGATGTAAGTCTGTTAAATTTCCATTTTTTTCTTTTTTCTCTAACCTAAATGCATATAAAATCTATGTTGGCTACTTATTAATGCAGGCGTATATTGGGATTCACCAACCAACAAATTTTAACGAGGCTGATTTAGCTCGCAAAAGGATTATATTTGATGAGTTCTTTTACCTGCAGGTAAGGTTGTTTTATTTAACACTACTTTTTTCGTTCTTTTTTTTTTCTTTACTTTGGTTTTGACAGTGTATAAACTTATAACAGTTGGGCCGTTTGTTTCAAATGCTCGAAGGAGTTGGTACGAGGATCGAGAAGGATGGATTGTTAGACAAGTACAGAAACCCCGTAACAAACGCGGTAGTTGCTGAAGAATGGTGCCCTCTAACCAAACAGTTCCTCAAGGCTCTACCGTATTCGTTAACGTCTAGTCAATTAAGCGCTGTTTCGGAAATCATTTGGGATTTAAAACGCCAAGTGCCAATGAACCGACTTTTGCAGGTCTAAATTTAAGTAAAAGTCGTAATTTGCTTGATTTTTAATGGTACCATTAGGCCTGTAAACGAACCGAACGAACACGAACGTGGGCATGTTCGTGTTCGTTTAACTTTAACTAAACACAAACATATAATCGAACACATTTTTTTGTTCATGTTCGTTCAATAAGAAAATGAGCATGTTTGTGTCCGTTTATGTTCGCTCGTTTAAAACCTAAACGGACACAAAGAAACAAAATTATACGACCATAATTAACGAACACAAATGAACATAATTGACCAAACATAAACGATCAAAAAGTATTTTCTTTTATATAAATTATTGATTAAGTATGATAAGTTCAATTCGAAAACCCACTTTTTATTACTAGGAAGCCCAATTACTAATAGCTATTTATATATAAGTAGTAAATCATCTCGTTTAATGTTTATATTTATATAACTGTAACTACTTATGTGTTGATTAAGATTTAAACTAACATAAATGAACGAACATTCACGAACATAAATGCTATGCAGTTAATATCAGTGATATATCGGTTATCGGTCCCTATGTAAATATCGGTTAGAATATCGGTACCAATATTATCAGTGATATTGACCGATATGACGGATATATCACCGATATTTGACCGACATAGCCAATATATCTCTGAATTGTTATCGTTAAATTGCTATATATATAGGGTGGGGTTCTAGAGTGAACACTAGTGTATTTATGAACTGAGTGAACAAATCCTGGCCATTGATTTACATCATCAAATCGTAAAATACACTGGTGTATTTTCATCATCAAATTCTGATCAAATCCTGGCCATTGATCTACACTTATGTATTGATAATCAAGGGCTAGGATTAGTTCACACAGTTCACTATCATATCGGTCCTTGACCGATATCCGATATTTTACCGCATTAACTGCATAGCATAAATGAACGAACATAAATGAACGCTCACTAACATAAATGAAGGAACCAAACGTTTGTTCATGTTTTCATTTTATAAAATGAACAAAAATATTGTTCATGTTCGTTCGTTTATTTAAATAAACGAACTTCCCGCCGAACAGTTCATGAATGTTCGGTTCGTTTACAGGCCTAGGTACTATTTCAATTTAACCTACTGTCTCTTTGCAGGGAGATGTGGGATGCGGGAAAACCGTGGTAGCTTTCTTGGCGTGCATGGAGGTTATCGGTTCAGGATATCAGGTTTAATTCGTTTTATTCGCTCTCCTAATTGGTAACTTTTTCATAAACGTTGAAGCATCGGTTTATCTGGTTGTTTGTAATAAATTTTTAGGCGGCTTTCATGGTTCCAACTGAGTTACTTGCGATCCAACACCACGATCTCCTCCTTAATTTGCTGGAGAATGTGGAAGATGTACCTTGCAAACCATCCGTCGCTTTGCTAACGGGCTCAACTCCAGCCAAAAAGGCCCGTCTAATCCGTGAGGTTTGAGCTCATATCACCACCCTCTAGAAAAGTTATTATTATTATTATTATTAATATAACAATTGTGGGTGCTTATGAATAGCACCCACAATTGTTATATTAAATAAATTTTGTTTTTAGTGAATAATTTCATTTATACCCTGTCCTTTAATAAGTTTAATGTTTGGCCTCTCAACCTTATTAAGATATATTTTTCTTTTTTTTCATCCTTTTTCTTTAACCAATTCAAACTACAACCCCTAAACTTTAATAAAGTTATCATTTGAGTTTTTAACGAATTTCCTATTACATGATTTTTTATGTGTTTCGTTTTTTATATCAACGCTCCACACGAGTTTTTATCCAAGTTTCGACGTGAATTTTCGTAATGTTATTCCTAAACTGACCGGTTGTTTTAAACGTTTTTATATAAATCGTTCGTTTTTTAAACATCCTGGCGCCTATCTCTAAATACACCATTGCGACGTGTTTTTTGTTGTGAATTTTTCTTAACGTTGTTTTTAAATTGACAGGTTGTATTAAACATTTTTTAAACCATTCTTTTTTTAAAGAGCCCGGCGCTTATCTCTAAATACACCATTGCGACGTGTTTTTATCTACATTTAAACTGACTCGCTGTAATACACGGCTGTCGTGTTTATCTTTATATATGTTTTGGTGTAAATTTTGTTCGAATAACTTGAATTCGTATACAACGACGTAACTTTTCCGTGATTTTTGAGTATACCATCATGATGTGGTTTTTTATAGTTACGTTTGCGATTTGCTTATTTTTGATATATCTCATTGATTTGTTTCTTAAACAAGGGAATATTTCTACTGGCAGGGTCTCCAAAGTGGCGAAATTGCAATGGTGATTGGGACCCACAGTTTAATCGCTGATAAGGTGGAATTCTCGTCTCTAAGAATTGCTGTGATAGACGAGCAGCATAGATTTGGTGTGATCCAGAGAGGTCGATTTAACAGCAAGGTACTTTTTATTTACCGATTGTTAAAGAATAAAGATATTCTCGTTTAAATTCCCCTAATTTGGTATTGCTATCTATTAATATATTGTTACTGAAATCTTGCAGCTATACTGTAACTCATTAACTTCCAGATTGGTTGAAAATACTTCAAATGGCAACGCAAAAGGTGAAATAAGTATGGCCCCACATGTTCTTGCTATGACTGCGACCCCGATCCCGAGGACTCTTGCTTTAGCTTTGTACGGAGATATGTCTCTCACACAAGTATGTTATCTTGCTTCCTTTTTATGTATTTTTAGCGTATTTTAGCGTGCTTACGGGTTCAATTGGATTTAGATAACTGATTTACCTCCTGGGAGAAAATCTATTGATACATTTGCGGTTGAAGGAAATGAGACGGGTTTCGAAAAAGTGTATCAGGTACTTGTTACTATTATCCCATCGTATTCATGAAAACGAGTATTTTATGTTTTTTTTTTTTCGGTTTTAACTACAGATGATGAGGGAAGAATTAGATTCAGGAGGGAGAGTGTATATAGTTTACCCGATTATCGACCAATCAGAACAACTTCCGCAGCTTCGTGGTGCATCGGCTGACCTGGAAGTAATATCAAACAGATTCGAAGGGATCAGTTGCGGGTTGTTACACGGGAGAATGAAAAGCGATGAAAAAGACGAAGCTTTGAGACGGTTTAGATCAGGAGAGACGCAAATATTGCTTTCCACTCAAGTCATCGAGATCGGTGTGGATGTTCCAGAAGCTTCTATGATGATCGTGATGAACGCTGAGAGATTTGGGATAGCTCAACTGCACCAACTTAGGGGACGAGTTGGGCGTGGGGCCCGTAAGTCGAAGTGTGTACTTTTGTCGTCAACAGCCAGTGGTCTGCCTAGATTGGAGGTGCTTGCGAAATCGTCAGATGGTTTCCACCTGGCGAACATGGACCTTCTTTCACGGGGCCCTGGTGACTTGCTTGGAAGGAAGCAGTCGGGACATCTTCCTGAGTTTCCGGTTGCTAGATTGGAAATTGACGGAAATATCCTTCAAGAAGCACACCTAGCTGCACTGGTACTACTCATTCCCATTTCCATAAACCAAAACGCTTCGCTTTTTTTAGGGTTTTTTAAAATAAACATGCTTGACGTGCAGACAATTTTGAGCGAGTCACATAATTTGGAGGAATTCCCGGCACTTAAAGCCGAGCTCAGCATGAGACAACCGCTCTCCTTTTTAGGTGATTAAATTCCGGTTCCAAAGGCTTGTAAATAGTATTGAAGCTGTTTCCGCGATGTGGCAAGTGATTCCATGCAGTTAATATTTTTGATACGGGTACGCACTTTACTATATTTTCTCTTATACAGGCTCGTCAATCATATTAACTTGACTGAGTTTGTCTTATTATTTGCCTTGTGAATTTCAGGGAGACTATATGTTACCTAGACATTTGATGCTTAATTGAAAGCTTGTGGTTCAAAAGTTTGGTGATTTTCTCAATCCATTTTGTTCTATTCGCCTTTTCAATGTAAAATGTTGTTAGATTTTAAGTTATAATCCAAGTTATGTTTGCATTGATTAACGTTCTTTTTTCTTTGCTCGAGCCCCGAGTATGTCTCATAGACATATAGGTTTGTATGTAGAACATTCGGTTCGTTTGCAGCCCTACTCGGAGGGTTGTGTTGGATCAGGGTTTTAAGCGAATGCTATGTTCATCGATGAATAGCCACAGGATGTAAATGTGTGTAAAATCATTGATGCCCTATCAACCGTCTGTAAATTGCTGGCACGATAATCAATAAGCGGAAAAGGCAAGGGTTTTAGCAAGCAACGACCAAACATGTTGGAACAAAAAGATCGTAAGCAAAAATCTTTAATATCACATACAAACCACCAAATAAATAGAGTAAATCAGTGACAACATCAAGAATATGAACTCAAAATCCATTAACATCACCTCTTTTACGCAGAAGGAACCGAATTAGCCTGCAAAACCGCTTGCAACTTTTCAAAAAGAGACTGGAGCTCCTTAAATTCATCAGTATCCGAAAACCTCAAAGAAGCCTGTTTAATAGTGCTCTTGAGATGCGTCTCAGCCCGTTTAGGTGACCCACTTTCAACAAAAACATTACACAGTTCTAACGAAGCACGTGCATATTTCTTGAAGCGTTCCTTGTCTACCCATAACTCAGATCCTTGATATGATCTAACTTGCTTTAATAACGCTTCCGAATACATTAACAGATCCCCTTTGAGTTTATGCCACCTTGCGAATAATCCCCAAATCTCCCCGTCCCCACCACTTTTGGCAATTTGCTGCAAAATCTTACCGATCGAATCGGTTAACTGCTCTATTTCTCGACGTCTTTCTAATACCAACTCACCATCACCATTTACAACAGAATCTACATCATCGGTTTTGTTTTTCCCTTCGATCTGGAGCATTATACTGTCTAATAACTTAACATCGTATCGTTTATTGTTGGTCAAGGTCAACACTTTCTGGGTAGCTTCCAATGCAAGCCCGAAATTGCCACTATCTACTGCAACCTGACTGTAATTCTCCCACATTTGCCAGCTCTCTCGTTTGAACTTTAACGCTTCTTTAAACGCAATTAATGCCTCTTTGTTTCTTTTCTTGGTCATATGCAAACAAGCGATATTGTTCCACGCCTCCCCGTTATCAGGATCGATCTGAACCGCTCGTGTAAAAGCATCCAACGCCTTTTCAAGATCCCGAGCCTTCAACGCCGCTGCACCAAGTGCAAACCACCCATCCGGGTACAACGAATTTAACGCCATCGCAGATTCCCATAAAAGTTTTGATTTTTTGTATTCTCCTCTGTTGTAAGCACTGCGTGCAAGTGACCGTTTTGCCCTTACGGACTTGTTTTCAGAAACTTGCAACGCTTTCTCGTAACATGAATCGTTGTTCGTAACATCACCCAACGAACACCACAATCTTGGGTCATTTGGTCGTTCCAAAAGACGCGTGTTAATCAGCTCTACAGAAGCAGCTTTCTTTTCTAATAAACGGTAACAAAAGATAACATTATCCCATAGTTCGAGATTCTCGTATATTTTCACAGCCTCACCGATTAGCCCACAACTAACCAAAAGATCTGCATATTCCTTGCGAAGAGACGGAATAGCAGGTAAATCGACACAAAAACAATAACGTATTCTCTCTGCAATGTTAGGTACAGACTCGTAAACTCCTTGAACCAATTTCTCCATCATCAAAAGAGCGCGTTCTTTGGTTCTGCCACGCGTTTTCTCCCATCTTATACGCAACAAGTCACAGAAACATCTAATAATATACAAAGACGAAGGCTGAGAATCGATAGCCTCTATATACGGAGCCATATCCCACCTCTGCATTTCATCATGCGGAGTGTTCTTTTCGATTAATAAACACTGCGCCAAAATCAAGGCTTGTTGAACCGGATTCAAACTACCGGAACCTTCATTGTTATGCTCTAAAAACCTAGGAGTCAACAACACATCAGACGCTTCGTTAACCTGACGATCTTTATCCGCCACAAAACCGTTGACATCAGATAGACCGGTTTTAGAACCCGAACTATCCGCGAAAAGACGAAGCTGCGCTTTCGGATCCACTTGATGCACAGTTCGAAAACCCATCGCACCACTAACCGAAAGCGAAAGCCCAGACGCCTTCTCCGCTGTTTCAAAATGCACCTTCGATGAATCAACACGCCCATATCTAAACTCAATAATCCCCAATTCCAAATGCACCATAGACACAATATCACTCAAAACCGTTTCTTCCGCCCCCACCCAATACGTCGCCACTTTCTTCAAATCACCGAAATGACCCAAACTTTCAGCAGACACCTCTTTCAACTTCTCATATATAACCGACGAATGCCCATCAAGAAGCTTCTGCTGAACCAATAACACCCTAGCCAACCACAATGAACTCGTTGCAAAACCGACATTAATATTTTGTTGCAAATAATCTCTAACACTCAACAACAACAATTTAGCAAAAACAATATATTCCAAATTAACAAACTTCCCCAACAAATCAGACCCGCTTGCCATAACCTCATTTCTTGCCCAAACTTCCACATCCTCTTTAGCCATACCCGAAAACAAACCCGGCAATGTTTCGGGTGGCCCTGTGACATTCGACTGTATGAAAGCTAAAAAGGCTGAAACTGCAACAAGAAATACAAGAAATGCTCTTTCTTCAGGGCTTGTTGAATCGGTGGTTTGTGTAATTAAGAACGAATTGATGTGATTGGTGATTGAATTGGAATATGGGGGAGATGGGTTGTTGAGATTGAAGAGGAAAGGGGCGGAATTGGGGGTTAGGGTTTTGGTGTATTGGCCTGATTCGATTGATTGGAGGAGGGTTTGGATTGAGGTTTGAAGGGGAGTGGAAAGAGGTGGGGCTTGATTGGGTGAAAGTGTGCAGTGGAGAAGACGAAGCTCGTAGGTGCGGAGGGTTTGCAGGATTGCCATTGAAGAGAAGCTTGAGTTAGGGTTAGGGTTTTGGGTTTTAGGATTCGTAGAGGGGTTTAAGGGGGTGTTTGGCCTAGCTTTTTTAACAAACGAGTAAATTACAAGTTTTGTCCTTTATGTTTACACCAAATTACAGGCGTTGTTCTTTGTCTTTAAAATTGATAAGTTTTGTACTTAATGTTTTAAAATCTTGCATGTTATGTCCTTTAGGCATAACCCAATTAGATTTTTTTTTGTTAAATCTGATCATGTGACTTGCACATGAGGGCATACTTGTCTTTTCATCTTTTCAGGGACTAGTTTGTAAATGTTTAATGTCTAGAGATTATTATGTAATATAATGAAAAAAAGATATATAATTTAAAAAATATAAAAAATTGAAGCTCACACACTCTCTCTTCTCTCTCTAAACTTGTCTCTCTGTGTGTGTTAGGAGTACAGCAGAGCATAAAATAAAACAAGATGTGAACAGAATCCAACAACTCTCCACCATCACTCACAAAACAACTATTATTCTTGAATATCATAAGCTACAGACGCATTATTGTTACTCTCTCCAAACGAATTTCTCCACATTTCGCTTTGGATTTCATTCTTGGTGATCTCTGTGACAGGTTTGTGGTGATTATTAGCAACCGATGGGGTTTCTTCGTCAATTGAAGAGTTGAATGTGATCGAAGACTACTAGTTTTCTATGGCGTCAAGCGAGTGATCGATATTGAATTGATGTTAGGATTTTGGCCCCCAGATTCTTCTTCGTCGGAGAATGATAAAGAACTCGAATCTGCACTCATTGAAGGGTCTGATCTGTTTGATTTGTGACGCTATCACTGGTGGTGGTGGGTTGATGATGGTGGTGGTGGTCGGAGGTGGTGGTGGGAGGTGGTAGTGCCCGCAAATCTGGATGAATCGGACATCCCCCATTTGATTTAGGTATTCACTCGTCCTTTCCACCCTTGGATTCTACCGATTTGGATTACGGGAGTCCGATTTTGGAAACCCCCAAACAGGGCGTTCATGTTCAACCCACTAATTGAGGCTCTGTTGGCTTATACAAGGGCGGATCATGTTGCATAAATCACTAACTGAGACATTAAATTTGGATAGAAAAAATCATCTAAGGGTTGGCCGACGGTGGTGTTGCGACGGGAGGAGGTGTGACCGATAGCAGTGGTGGCGCTCTGTAGGTCAGACTGGTCAGAGAGAGAATACAATTTTTTTAAATTATATATCTTTTTTTTTCATTATATTACATAATAGTCCCTAGAGATTAAACATTTGCAAAATAGTCCATTGACAGTGAAAAGACAAGTATGCCCTCATGTGCAAGTCACATGATCAGATTTAACAAAAAAATCTAACTGGGTTATGCCTAAAGGACATAACGTGCAAGATTTTAAAACACTAAGTACAAAACTCATCAATTTTAAAGACAAATGACAGCACCTGCAATTTGGTGTAAACATAAAGGACAAAACTTGTAATTTACTCTTAACAAAGCTTATAGGCTTTTTAGTTTTTTTTTTTTTTTATAAAATAGAGAATATGCCACAGAATAGTAATGAAGTTTTAGGAGTGTTCCAATTAGGTCACTAATAAAATTTATTGTTCTAATTAGATCATTATACTTTATTTTGGTGTTCTAATGCTAGATATTTTACCTGAATAGCAGGTTATAGTCCTACATGGCATTTATTTATGGTTAGTTGTTTATCTTCTTTTATAACTATAATTTAAATGCTTTTGGTGTAGGAGTAAATTAGTACTTTCTTTCATTAAAAGTTTACTGACATTTAACTATTTTTTACGATTTTATAAAAATTTTGATACCTTTTTAGAGATTTTGAAAAAACAAATCACATTTTTTAATTTTTTCGCATTTTTTTTAACTTTTCTATAATTTTTTAAATCTATTTCGCATTTTCTTCTAACCCATTTGGCATTTATGTGCCATGTCAACAAATTTTTTTAAATAAAAAACCTAAATAAATGTCATGTAGGATGGATGACCTTCTATTTAAGTAAAATATCTAGGATTGAAACATCAAATGAAACTTGAATGACCTAATTGGAACAAAAAAAATTATGAGTGACCTAATTAGAACACTCTTGAAACTTGGTTATTATTGTACAAAGTTAACCCTATAAAATACTAGGTTAGAATCCCGTATATTACACGGGTTGAATAAATGTAATTTTATATACAAAATAATAAAAAAAATATATATCTTTAAAAATCTCATTTATTACACGAATTGAATAAATGCAATTTTATATATCAAATAATAAAATAATATATATTTAAAAATCTCGTTTTTTACATTGGTTGAATAAATGTAATTTTATATATTAAATAATAAAAAAAGTTATATCTTTAAGAATCATGTGTATTGTATGGGTTGAGTGAATTTAATTTTATATATTAAATAATAAAAAAAGTTACATTTTTACGAACCTCTTGTGTTATATGGGTTGAACACATGTAATTTTATATATCAAACAATAAAAAGTTATATCTTTATAAACCCTATGTATTATATGGATTGAATAAATCTAATATTATATACTACATAATAAAAAGTTATATTTTTAAAACCTCGTGTATTACACGAGTTGCATAAATGTAATTTTGTATAGTAAAAAATAAAAATGTTATATCTTTAAAAAACCTCATTTATTACACGGGTTGAATGAATCTAATAAAAATTTATATCTTTAAAAATACTAACGGATACACTCGATATACGATGAATGAGGTGATTGCGGTGATGGTTCTTATAAGTGTCACGTAAACATAGTGATTACCGTATTTGAGTTGAGAATTGAACACGAAAATAAAAGTATAGAACCAACAAACATTGATTAATATTTTTGTCACACCCCCAAAGTACCACTTTGCGGAAACACCGCAGGACGTGTGACGTACCAGGATCTAGCCACCAATCACATTGAACTCATAACTATATTTAAATAAAACTTTCATTCATTAACATAAAGTGTTACAAAACGTTAAATGTAATTCATTGTATTTAAATAAAACTTTCATTCATTAACATAAAGTGTTACAAAACGTTAAATGTAATTCATTGTATACAGCGGAAGCATAAATCATTTGTTAAGTGTATCATAAACCACATGTACGAAAACCATTAGACTTGACTTGCGATTCCATGTATCTCGACCCATGACCACTCCAGCTTCCTAGACAGCAAGTTCCAATAACCCTATAGACCTGCAAGCATGCAGACAAGTGTGTCAGACGACGTTGGTGAGTTCAAAGTTTGTTAACACGATTTAGTTACCAGATATAAGTATAAAACATTTCAATGATTTGATGTTGTTAATAACTCGATTACCGCCGATGGCTCCAGATTATTTGCCCTATTCCCCAATGCCTCTATCAAAGCAATGGTCAAGACTGGGGTCATTAGTTCACGCCTGTCCTCCCCGGTACGGTGTGAGGGTGCCAAACCTAAATAGTGCTATTAACTAATACCCCGTTGCCTCCCCGTCAACAAATCGGTAGAAGGGACTTGAATGATAGATATGAGTGTATTAACCAACATCCCAGGTTTAACATACCTGTCAAACCCCAATTACCCGACATTCCTCCCCAGAACGTTTACCAGATGTCCCTCCCTGGGACGCATGCTTAGAAAAAGAGCAATGAACTCACCTTAGATTGCTCGGCATGTTACGTTACATTACCCATTCCAAGTTAGTTAACCAAATCCTACCGTGGTTACCAAAGATAATCAGTTACACAATCATTCACGTCACATATATGCACACATTAAATCACGTATTGTTACACGGATTGCTTTTATCATAAAATCATTGCATGGCATGTATCAGTACTCAATTCTCATGCAAGACCATATCCTATGTGATTATCACAAATCAACACATCAATAGACAAATGTTCTAACCATTCCAGACAGGCCAGGTTTCCTGTTCTTAGTCCATATTAATACCATGCACAAGTAACTGTTATAGACATAAGTGTACACCAACCATAAGCATCACAATACTGTTTACTATTCTGTTCTGTCCAAGGCACGGCGAAGAACCCTGGCGACGAAGTATACATTCTTCGTCGACATCATTGGTAACGAAATACCTGTCTTTCGTCGACATCACAGGTGACGAAACACCTATCTTTCATCGAGGTCACATGCGACGAAATACCTATCTTTCGTCGTGACTGGGGGTCAAGATCACAAAGTAACTGCTAACATGTTTTCAGCAGGGTTAATGGATCAATCATCAGTTTCTTTACAAGTTCTACAAACCCTAACTAGTGATCAATCGTTGACAACACGGAACATAACAGTTTCCTTTAACATGCCATTCTAATCAAACACTAATCATAGAAATACACAAGGATCATTATCACGTTCATCGTACCAACCCTAGTGATAAACAATTACCGACCACCCAACACAACAGTTTCATCATTTAACATATAAATCATTGACTATACAATCAGAAGTTTGCCTATCATGAAATCAACTCATTACACAGAATCTACCAAACCCTCATACGAACAATACCGCATACAAATCATTGAATTCTTAACATAACAGTTCCAGGTTTACAATATTTTAATGAACCCTAATCATATACAAAATCACAACATCAAAACTTCATCGAACAACAAGGTTAAACACTAACCGTGATACCGAAAGGCTGTGATAGATCGAGATGGAAAGAATGCTTCGAAGTTTCGTGTTGCCGTCGCACGGAGAGTAGGGAGAAGGGGCTCTAGGGTTTTGTTTACGTCTCTCGGTTGCAAAGGTTATATGAACACATAATCTTACCAGTTGGGCCGCGAAACAGATTGGGCCGAAGGCCCTCATTGACGAAAGACCTCCTTCGACGAAGGACCCATTCTTCGTCGTAAACAGGGATGGCGAAAAATCCTATCTTTCGTCGATGAGCATTTGTGGCGAAAAACCTTATAAATAAGCCTTAATTAACTTATATTTTTCACCACACATAACACCTAACTATTAATCAGTCACATAAAGTACACATTTAACATTTAACACCCAAGCACAAAACATTAATCAATTAGATAAACTACAAACGACACCACGTAAACCAAATTGTAAAAACAGGATTGTGAAGCCAGTGATGTGTATGGGAAAGACCTTGAATTCTCGGATTGTCACAATTTTTGTTTACCCCTTTAAGCATTTTTGAAATAGGTTATACCCTTAACTACTTTAGTTTAATAAAACAAAGAATAAATTGCCAAAATCGTCCCTGAGGTTTGGGCATGCTTGTCACTTTCATCCAAAACAACTTTTTTGTACCATATAGTTCTTCATTTTTTGGATTTTTTGCCATTTAGGTTATACCCTTAACTACTTTAGTTTAATAAAACAAAGAGTAAATTGCCAAAATCGTCCCTGAGGTTTGGGCATGCTTGACATTTTCATCCAAAACAAATTTTTTGTACCATATAATTCTTCATTTTTGGGATTATTTGTCATTTTCGTCCAAACGTCTGACTTTTTTTGCCAAAATCGTCTCTGAGATTTGAGATTTTTTGTCATTTTCATCCAAATGTTTGATAGAAAAAATAAAGCAAATTAGATATTTGGATGAAAATAGCAAAAAATCTCAAAAGTGAAGGACTATATTGTATAAAAAAAGTTGTTTTGGATGAAAATGGCAAGCATGCCCAAACCTCATGGACGATTTTGGCAATTTACTCAAAAATAAATAAATCATTTACATTAATTTCAGTATAAATAATTTTGAAATCTGATAAATATTTTAAAATATTATATTATCTCCTATATGAATTGTTTAAATTTATATTAAATTTAATTGTATAATTATCTTTTAATTCATATTAATTATCTATAAAAATAAATGGCTTCAATGAATGATATGCATAGCCCATATTGACAGAGAGTAAAAAAATATAGTACTAGCGGTAAGACCCGTGCGCAAACACGGGTCGTTTCTTAGAAAACCATGCATAGCCCATATTGACAGAGAGTAAAAAAATAATTAGTGCAGACTTATAAAATTAATATACACTAATGATCAATAGGTTTATTCAACAGCAATTCCATTATGTTGATAGCAAACTACTTTACAAAATTACTTAAATGATAGGGTGATTTGGGATTTTGTAAAAATGTTTGTTTTTGTACTACTTTACAAAATTACATAGAATTCAAGAAAACGAAACAACAAATTAAACTGATGTTGAGTTATTGAATGTTCTGTTGAATGATGTTGACCAAAATTCAAACAAATGTTGACCAAAAGTCAATCAAATGTTGAGCGATAGTCAAACAGATGATGACCTTAAACAGATGTTTGGTTTAAGGCCACACATCTGTTTATGGCCAAACATCTGTTTAAGGTAAAACATCTGTTTAAGTCCAAATATCTGATATAGAAGGCCAAACATCTGTTTAAGGCAAAACATTTGTTTAAGGTGAAACATGTGTTTATGGCAAAACATCTGTTTAAGGTGAAACAACTGTTTAAGTCCAAACCTCTGATATAAAAGGCCAAACATCTGTTTAAGGCCAAACATCTGTTTAAGTCTGAACAGATGTTTAACGTAATCAGATCTACTGTCTTCTCACACTATTTTCCTCTTCAAAACACTGTTGAACCTAACATGGGTTTCCATTAACTATTGACCAAAAGACAAACAGATGTTCAAACCACTGTTTGTTATTGTACTTCTTTGCAAAATTACATAAAATTCAAGAAAACGAAACAATGACTTAAAAAACTATAATTTAACACATAATCTAATCGGGCAAAGCAATCTATTATCTGACAATTCCCTGGTTTTTACAACATGAAACACAACATCATCATGCCAAATGCAGTCATATATATCCATCCATTATTCTGAATTCATAAACCCATAAATGCAGAAAAATGTCACATTTGCGATTAATAAACCAAGTTTCTACTAATTGCAGTTACTATTAGCAAAAAGAAGCATGATATCATCTATATATAAAACATAAATTGATAATAATAGTGTTTTATCATTTAAGCTATACATAGCAACAAAACATCAAGTTAATAATTAAAAAAAAACATACAACATCACCATCAAAAAATTCATAGTTATAATATCTGATATCAGAACATACTTAAATGTCGTTGTTAAACTGAGGTAACTTGATTTAGTACGATCTTCTGTTGCGAAGACACGTATGTGAAGTGCAACATATCACCAAACCTCAAGTTATTCTCAGTCATAAACTTTCGCCAACCATCCAACGCATAACGTGGCTTCAATTCATTTAACTCCGACTTAACATCATAAACCTCCACAACTCCAACCATGTTTTGAACTTTCAAAGGATGAAGATCAATAGAAAGACCTGCTCGTCTGGCAACTTCAACAGGGAGACACTACATGTATTTTGTAGAAAAAAAAATAATAGTCAGATAAATAAACATAAATCATTAGTTTGTTATAAAAAATGGTATACCAGCCTATAGTCTCCTTTGCGATCAAAATGAAAGAACTCAGGGTCGAGAAGATGTCCAGAATGTTTTTTTTTGCAGTCGTTGTAATCTTATTTCTACAGATAAGCTTTTTCTGAACGTGGGCGGCTCTCTTCCCTTTGATAAAAAAGTAAACATATAAATGTGAATTAAAGATATGTTGAATATATGCACACAAAAAAACAGTTTATATAAGATATACTAATTAAGTGGCGAGCATAGATACCTTAACTTTGTGAGCATATGAAGAACATCCAATATGATCACTTGTGTTGACATGTAAGGCAGTATTTCCCTTAGTCATATTCTTGACCGTCTCCTTTCTCTCAGAAGTAACTTTACCTTTCTTCTTAACCTGTTGTCATAGAGTAACTTTAATAACCATAGTAATATAACAATCTTTAAGATGATAAACTTACATCTTGTGTTTTATTCACTCGTGAAGACATGCGTCTCTTCGACGTGCATTCGGCATTGGTTGGTAACTTCTTCTAAATAGTACGTTATTGGATAAATGTAACACTAGTAAAGAGCATTACTAATAGTTGTAAAAACATTAAATTCTTATATGTGTTAAATTAAAAATAAATAATTTTAATAATTTAGTAAGTACCTAAGTAACGGTTCTTCCTTCACCTACAGACACAACTTCTTCATCCTCATAGATGTCCTGGTCAACATTAATGAAATAATTAATATAATGCTAAAATAATTAAAACTTTTACTGCTAATGCTAAATACATACGTACCTTGAATACATTCTCAACATAATCAGCCTTCGATATCTCAAGTACACTATCATCGTCAGATTCAGGTTTCTTCGAAAAGCAAATCTCAGTCTCATCTCTATAAACTACTACGTCAAAAACAACATCATCAGTTCTGCTAAACACAAGCAAATCATCCTCCAGTATCCCAACATCGTTGCACATTTCCGGCCATCCTCTAGCAAATACAAAGTTGGTATCAACCTTAGACACCTCAACATTCCAATAGGAACCCTTATAACAGATTTGAAATTTGCCACTTGGTGGGCTGTTTACGTAAAATTGTTTAATGAAGCAGTCTTCAATTACCTGCATAAAATTAAAAATAATGAATACTATACGTGAAGTATGTAACTTATGAGAATAAGTGTTGACACATTTAAGATGCAAAAGGATTCAAGTTAAGATCAATAGTCATACCGTAAAACCAAATCTTGCATAACGATTAAACGTGAAATAAGATTCACCACACATGCCATCAATAAAACATGAAAGTTCAAGCCCAAAATCCCCTAACGGTCTGAAAACCAACAAAGTACCCCTCGGCAAATTGAGATCTTTAACAACACTGTCCCAACCGTCAGTTATTATTGGCGTTGAATTTTCTGTTCTAACCCTCACAACCCATTTTTTACCAGACTCATGATAGATTCGCAACTTATTTTTTTGCCAACAATCTCCCCACTTTTGATTAGCAAAGCCTATAGGTACATCCTATATATAATTTTTAAGTAGTGTAAGAAAATATAAACCATAACAATTGTTAAACATATATCTCAATAAAAATAAATTATGTAAATAAAAACATGTCATACCAGTTTCAAAGAATCTTGGTTATCAAGAAACTTGATAAATGTAGTATACATGATAAAACCTGAATGAGTAAAGATGTTAAAACATTGAAATTAAAAAGTTGGCTTCAAAGATGAACATTAACTTTTTATATTAACAGAGTATCTACTGAAATTAATCATAAAAACAGAGTATGAGTTAAAAAATTTCTGCAAATAATAACTATTTTAATATGTTCTCAACAAATGATTTAAACACCTAACTAAACCCTTCTTGGATGTATAGCAATAAACGTTTAAAATCGTATTTGTAGCAAGATAGGATTTGATTTTTTTTTGAATTAAAATCGGTTAAACAATATAAAGTTCATTACAATATGAATTTACATACCAGTTGTTGAAGAAAAAACAACAAAACCTCCAGTGATTGAAGTGCAGAAGACGGAGAATAAGAAAGTTGAAACCCTAGAAAATGACTGGGAAGAAGAGATTTTTGAAAGAAGTCAGATGATAGATGTTTGATGTGTAATGATGCTAAAAAAAATAATGACGGTTGTGTTTTCGTTTTCCCATATTTTCAACAAATGAAAAATATTTACACATACACCCCTTATTGAATTTGTTATTTACATTTACATTGAAAACCATGCATAACACATATTGATAGAACATATAGATACATGTATAGATATTATACGAAAATGTGTTATCTATTATAGTTAAAAGACAACTATAAGTAAATATAAAACATATTTAACAAACTTAATAAAAGATGTCTAAAAGATGTCTAACAAAATGTGTTTGGAAACCTCTGTTGGTCGTTGGAAATAGTGTGAGTCAAACAGTCGTTAGATAAACAGAAGTTATGAGAACAGATGATAACTTTCAGCAGTTGTTTTATTTTTAGCTAACATCTGTCCATGTCAGAACCTCTGTTGTCATAATGGATGACAGTCAGCACTACAGTAAATCAACAGTCATTAGGATAAACATAAATTATGACAATAGACGGTACCATTTAGAAGTGGATGTATTTTTAGGCAAGCATATGTTTCAAAAACAGTTGTTTTCAATCGGTGTAACTCAACAGTCGTAAGTCTAACATCTGCTATTAGCCCAACCACTGTTAGGAATGACTGAAATAATTAAAATGAAGATGCGACAACAAAGATTAATACTATTAAAATTTATTCATTTATTCAACAGTGGTAAATCAAACAGTCGTTAGCATACACAGTTGTTTCATCATCAGCAGATGTTCTCTTTTACCAAACTTTAACTACAACAGACCTTTTACACAGTTGCTTGGAAACCTCTGTTGGTCGTTGGAAACAGTGTAAGTCAAACAGTCGTTAAATAAACAGAAGTTATGAGAACAGAGGATAACTTTCAGCAGTTGTTTTATTTTTAAAATTTTGAATTGAATATCGATCCAGGATTTTGAATCGTTAGAGGTTTAACGCAGTGGTTTGATGGCAGGCATTTGAAATATGAACCTTACGCCTTTTGTTTTATCTTTGCACTCTTCTGTTCACCATCAAAGCAATCCTTGATACTATTAAACCTCTGTTGACTTACCAAAGAGATATTCAGACACAATTCAACATCAACATAATATGTTCACCATCAAACCAACCGTTGATACTATTAAACCTCTGTTGACTTACCAAACAGATGTTCAGACACAATTCAACATCAACATTATCTGTTCACCATCAAACCAACCCTTCATACTATTAAACTTCTGTTGACTTACCAAACAGATGTTCAGACACAATTCAACATCAACATAATCTAAATCAAACTCAAACACTAAATAAGTAAAAATAAAACACAACACAGATTCATAAGACTAAAATTTATTCATGACATTAAAAGTCCAATAATTACATCACATACTGAACAACATTAAAGTTTAAATCTAACAATAACAACAAGAATTAAGAAACTTTAGCTTCAACTCCATCGATTGCTGAACCTCTTGATGTATGTCCTACAGCATCGCCATGAACTCCACATCTCTATCACCGCACTCTATATTACTGACAACACAAAGCTCATGAACGGAAGTTGAAGGCATCCGCATAAGATCTCTGGAAACCTGCTCTCTAGTGAACATGCCAACTTGCAATCCATCAAAACATCTCTTCAACTCTTGAAGAGTAGCCCTATCTTCATACACCTGTTCCTCGATTTGCCTGACAAAACGCTGCTTTAAATCATCTGATTTTGCATTTGTGAATGACGTCATTTGAATAAACTATATTACTCGACTTTCCTGAAAGTATGATATCTTCGTAGGAAAACGTGATGAAAAGCAGGTGAAGTGACTATGAGTTTATATACTGAAATTTGTAATTATGAAAACGTGTAGATTTAATATATAAACATATTAATTTATATTTCAAACAACAGTCTTTTAATGCAAAAAAAACCTTTTCAAACCCCAACTTTTATGAGAAAACTGTAAAATTAAATACCAAGAAAGCCAAGGGACAAAATTTCGAAACTCAAAGAACAAAAGCAGATTATCACAATTACAATTAATCTCTTCATTTACCATGTAGACGCGTTTTTAAACTCTATAAAAGACCGATGATTACTTTTGATTCAAAACATCAACAAATTGTCCTACAAATCACTTTCTGTCAAAAATTGTTCCAAATCAGAAAACCAACAAAAAATCTACATGGCAAAGAATAAAGAACAGACCAAGAACTAAACAGGAAAGTCGACATAATCAACGACACTAATTACAACAAAACCTGGAACAGCATAGCATTGCTCGATGAAGTCCTCCACTCTCCTCCATCAGAGTTCCAGAAGAATGCAGAAGAGTTTCTGACACAACTTCTAGAACAGGATTAGAAAATCTGCAACATGCTAACTGACCTGAAATTAAAAAGAGAGCATGAAATCACATGGAGAAAGGCCAGAGTCTACGAAATCTTAGCAAGTGTTAACCCTAGCGTGTAATACTTTATAAATACTTCATTAAATTCCTATTTTTCTATGTAGCAGTTCATTTTAATAATATAAACATGCATGTTAACATATTCTAAAATGTCAGTGTAAATAAAAACTCTCAACATCATCAACAGTTAATCAAAATAAGAAACAAACCTAAAATGCAAAGGTCTCTTCTCAACTGTTGTAGCACAACTGACCTTTTCACGATAGAAGATATATATCATCCATTGAAGTTGCAACTCTCCCATCAAAGAAGGTAGCACATGCAACTTTTCACGATGTTGCAACAATTATACTGCAACATCGATATTGAAAGGTTGATGTGTGATGGGAAGTTTCATTAAAACGACGATGTTAGAACAATGATACTGGAACGATAACATGTAAACAGAATCATCAAACATTCGAACAAAGAAGTGTAATCGGAGAATAGCGGCTGAATCACGAGAAATATGCATTTCAGAGAGAGAGACACGTTCGCAGATATCAGCGAGAGAGATTTGAATGTGAAGCCAGATAATTATGTCTTATTTATAGGACTAGAATTAGAATATATGGTTTGAATTTGAATTTTGAATGTGGAGCCAGAATTTTGAATTGGGAACATATTTTGATTATAAAATGTTGAGAGCAGATGTTGAGGGAACTGGATTTGAGGGAGAGATGAAAGTGTGGAGCCAGAATTTTGAACTGGGAACAGATGTTTGATTATAAAATTTTGAATTGAATATGGAGCCAAGATTTTCAATCGTCAGAGGTTTAAGGCAGTGGTTTGATGGCAGGCCTTTGGAATATGAATGTGGGCCAACTTTGAATTTTTAAGGCTTTTAATATTAGGCATTATGATGTAATAATGACATAAGAAAAGCCTTGTTGGACATGCTCTCCTGCTGACACATCAGCTTTTCTTATGTCACTGGGATTTCTCCTTTTATAGAAAGTATAGATAGATAAGCTTAGATTAGTAAATTCCAGATAAGGGTTTTTATTAGGGCTTACATAATTGTGCGGTTGGTTCGGGTTCGTATCTTTACGTGTTAACAAGTTTATGAATTTACGTGTTTACAAGTTATAATTTTATGTATGTACTTTGTTACCTAAGTTATTCTCTTTTATGTTAGAATGACTGCATACATGTCACTGTAACATAGGATGATGTGGCGTCACTTGTGGTGGTGTGTTGAAATGACGGCATCTTAGTTTGTTAGCTCGATAAACAATTTGATACATTATGAAGAATTTGAAGAGGTATGGATTGATTCCATGAAAAAATAAATATGATCTCATATATAGTAAAAGGTTGGTGTGAGACATTCATAGTTGAATTGTTTATACTTCGGGTAAAGAGGTATATGGTCTTATATTTGTTCATAGTAAATGCTTTGATTTATATTTGTTGTTTTATATGGTCTTATTTTTGCATCTGAAGCCTTTTTAATGAAATAAAACGTATCAAATATCATTCTATTACACTCTTTCAGCTCTTTGCTCAGGTTACTATTTTGTTTTTCTTTCTTGTATATCTGTAGGTTGTTAGGTATATCGGGGATGGGACATGAAGGAGTGCTCAAGGGTTTGAAAATTAATATTGTTTAAATGAGTTGAATTGTATTTCCTATTAAGTTGTTAAAACTTGTAATGTTTGAAGCATTTTTTTTAATTATCTTTGTGATTTGACTTTTCTTATAGTGACATGTCACCCCTTTCAGAGCGGCTTGTTACATTTTCAGACTAAATTCTCTTATCATTGCTTCTGGTCATTATAAATGCGCCATTCGGTAGAGGTTCCTGTTAAAAGGGGCTAGTGTGTGAGAAGTGTGAGAAATATTCTCGTGAGAACATGTATCAATCATTAATATTAAAGATTAATGGTAAGATTGTAATTTACTCCAAAAAAATTTAAAGATAAAATATTCATGTAACCATCTAAGAGTTATTTAGGATAGAGATAATTCTTTTTTTTTCACATTGATCTTATAACTGATACATATATCCTGTTCGTTTGTTGTTTTTTACGATCGTAAGAGTTTTTCTGGTTGTAAATCTTTCGAAATTACGAAAACGTGGAACCAGGCGATGCAGGTACCCGTGTGGTGTTTTATTGGATGAAACTGTTTTGTATGATGTCGTAAATATCTAGATTGCGTGAAAAGAAAATAGAAACCGTAACCGCTTTAGGAGATAATTCTTTTTTATGTATCAATAACTGATCATGGTGTTTAACATCTAGAATGTTTTTTGTTATTTTGCAGGTATAAAACACCAGACAGATTCCAAAAACACCATGACTTGAATCGTAATACAGCCATGGTGTTTTAACATCTGGAATGATTGTATTGTTATTCAAGTCATGGTGTTTTAACACCATCTGCGAATAATTGTATTGCTATTTCAGATGTTAAAACACCATGACTTTAATAGTTGTAGGATCGTTTGCTGACCCGAACGAGTCGTTCAGAGGTTAACTCTTGCAATTCAGATGCGGAATAATAAGAAAAGCAAGTAGATATAGCTTGTACTTCCTTCTAACTGCTGGTTTTACTGAATAGAAACGTTTTACAGCTCAAACATCACACCGGCAGAGCTTCGGCGTGGAATACAATATGTCGATTACCTAGGATCGCTCAAGACACACCTATATATAGAGTTTTGGAACCGCTCATGTGGACATGTGACACATGAGCGGTCCAGTCTAGTTCACATAAGCGATCCACACGTGTCAAATAAGCGGTCCAGAACTCTTATGACCCTATGAGCGACCCAGACTCCTAAAACCTATACAGACTCTCGTTTTCTCGTATTTCGAGCCCTATGCTATACAATACAATGTAAGACCTGATCCTAGACACCTAGACGGAATCAACAGATGTAGTGCACCAACAGACTCCCCCTCAGATGTTGATGGAGTCGACTATTGAGCACCGTCTTCTCATCTTTAGTCTTGATCAGTCTCTGGGCTTTCACTTTCTTTCTATCTTCAGACTCCCCCTCTCGATTTACTGGCATTCTTTTGTTCTTCAGTAACATCTTCAGGATCTTTGTCTGGCATTCAAACACTATAATTCTCTTGATCAGATCTCTTGATTCCTTAAATTCATCAGCATCAATTGATAACCAAGATCTTCAGAATCAGAATCGATCAACCTGGCTCTCCTCTAATCTTTTAGAAACAAAACCTGTTTACCTGCACAATCTTAACCTAGAAATAAATTTTCTAATTTTATCACATATCAAATACCTGTGCACCAACATATGACTCCCCTCAATATACTCTATGATGAACCATTTGAAGAAGGTTAGATTTAACAAATACAGTTAGATTTACACAACACTCCCCCTCAAGTTCTGCTCATCATGTTTAGCACTCGGAATTTTGAATATCAGTTTTCCAACATCAGTTGTCGAAAATATTTTTGACTTTTCAAAAATTAAACTAAAACACACTAAAATCTTTTTGGATTTTCTGAGAAATATATTCTGACACCACTTGAAAAACAAAATTATACAGAAATATAATATTTACAGACAATATTTTTGTGAGTTCGTGCAAGAGGATCATATCAGTTTTTGAGACCAATCACTAACACCGTTAAGCTTGATTTCATTTTAAGCTTTAAACAATTTACCTAGATTGTGAGTATGTTTGTCCTCTTAAATTTTCAACACAAATTTCAATTGATTCGAGATACGATATTAATGTTTTAGAGACTTATACTTAATTGTGTATCACTCCACTTGAATATACTCCCGTATCCAGATCCCAAATATTCAGTCTTACAGGTGAGTATACCACAGCTGATATCTGTAAAGGGGTTAGGTGCGAAACCGTGAGAGCTCAGGTCAGAACTTCCGTTCAGCAGAGAGATGACGGCTCGACTTTTGGTGGGTCCCCTTTAGAGGATCTTTTTGCATTTCAACAGCAGCGACTATCAATTTTATTGTTTCATCAGCATGCTGAGGGCGACGCTTTTTCAAGCATTTGCAGAAAGTATTATCCGGGGACTAGGTCAGAACTTCCATTCAGCAGAAGTCCCGGGATAATACCCCAGATATCACTGAGTATAAAGACCTAGTATCTCAGAATATGGGACCTTTCAAACAAGATTTCGGGGGTTACCCATATATTCAAGAATAGTTACCCACGAATTAAGCAAGTTTGAATTTAGGTTTATATCTCGTTTCAATTTACTAAATGTGCGAAAATCTACTGACACATCCACAGTAAGATTGTTTAACACTTTTTAACTTTACATTTCTTTAGCGTGCCGTGATAGTCCACTGATGTACTATCATTTCCTCTTTTTCGCAACAAACTCATTTTTGATTTTATAAAGTTTTTGGCTTTTTCAAATTTTCAAATGTTTTTGGATTTTCTGAATTCCCTACTCCCCCTAAAATGCAAACACATTTTAAAGAAAATTTGAAAAATTTCAAGATTCTTGACCTACTAGAAACATAAAATGCAAAAACAAACTGTACAGAAACTTGACAACTGACACTGAAACACATCAAATCGCCATTCACTAGGCATAAACAATCTGAACTCCCCCTATCACAAATCATTTTCTCATTTAGATTTCAAAACACTTAAGTTTGTTTTAATCAAAATGATTTTTCCGGAAAATGAATTTGTGTTGATAACAACCACATGTAGATTTATCAATGTTAAAAACGAGGATGTGGTTCATCATCTTGTCTATCTTTTGTCATGAATAGTAAATCAAGTACAAATTAATGTCCCTGATTTACCATTTGCATCTAAGAACCTTCTGTACCACTTGTAAATGTAATTACTTCAAAGTAACCAAGCATCTCAAAATTTAACCACAAATACCACCTGTGGGATCAAGATTACCACTTGTAGATACTCAAAAACTACCATGTGTAGGAATATTACGTCTACATCACCATATTACCAATCAGGATGCCGATTCCTGCTTCGCAATTAACCACCTGGAAGCTCCGGCATAGTCCTTTCACCAGTAAAAAAAAACATCCAAACATTAATCACAAACATTCAAACTTCTCAAATACTAGAATGATGCCGATTCCTGATCCACGATATAAACTTGGGATCTCCGGCATAGTCCTTCGACTATTCTGGGAAATAAACTTCCCTCCAAGTCTTCTCAGACTTGAGGGCTTTCAACTCTTCAGCTGTAGGGTTATATGTCGCTTTTTTAGTTGCGTAAAAATCTTTTACCCCTTTAGCTTTCCCATTCAACATTTTCCCAAATATCTTTTTAACATTCCCGTTGAATGTTTTCTCAACATCAAATTCTTTTTCATCATTATAAAATTGATTTGAAATTTCAATTTTGCCAACTTTCTTTTTAACCTCTTCAAACTTCAGTGATGGAAAAACATCATCATTTACTGAAACTTTCTTCACAACTTGTGGCTCTTCTGGATTTGTGGAACCAGATTCATCGCCGACTTTTTCTTCTACCCTTTTAGCAACCCATACTTGGTTGTCATTTCCCTTTCTTTTGTAAAATTTTTCCTTTTTCGAACATTCCCCAACTTCATTTTTCGAATTTTTAAAAATTTTGGATTTCTCAGATTTTTCAACAACTTTTTCTTTTAACTTCTGAGATTCTCCCTGTTTTACTTTGGTCTCTTTTGAGCAATTCGATGCAATGTGACCAGCTTCACTGCATTTAGAACAGGTTTGAGTATTTCTCGGATGAAATACTCCAGTTCCATTCTTTCTCCTCTCAGCAAGAAACTCTTTGTTAGTCTGTCTCCAAAATGATTTCTGCTGTTCATCTTCTGAGTTTCCACCTGTCACAAATTCAGTGTTTGATTTAGAGTTGTTCACATTTTTGTAATATTCTGGTGGAACAAAACCTAAACCTTTCTTTTTGTAGCTACGATTTTGGTTGGGTCTCTTTGGAAAACCTGGACCAAAATTGTAACCTTTTTTCTTGTTTAGACGTTGTTGAACTCTAGAAGTATATTTTTTAGGTTTATCAAAACTTTTCAAAACTTTTAATTCAGGAATATTAACCTCTATTAGTTTAAAAGTTTTGTTGATTAATTCCGTTTTGATACTCATTATCGGAAACTCTTTGTTGTAATATAATTTGTCAGAACCATTCAAAGTATACACAACTTCAAATGTTTCATCATTCAAATCTGCCTTTGATAACAAAAATTCTTTACTATAAAACCGTTTAACCGACGAATTTTGACTGTTGACAGACGACTTTGGCTTTTCAGACTCAGATTTCGACTCTGTCTCCTCATCAGTATCCAACACCTGATCGACCACCTTTTTGATTATTTCAGACTCATGATCAGTATCGGATGATGTAAACGTCACATCAATGTTTTCTGGTAAGACGTCAGTTGTGTCGGTTTTAAGCTTTATATTGACTGCTTTTGCAAGTTGCTCCTCATTTGGTTTCCTAGGTGAATACCCATCCCAAATTGGAGGCGGACACTTGTTATAGCTAACAGTTGTTTTCTTACCACAGTCTTTCTTTTCTTTTGGCTTCTCGTCTTGAAAAGCTTCCATACCTGCAACAGTTGGATAAACACGATCAATGAGATAATCAGAGGTAGAATAACTCAATAATAACCTCCTAATCCTCTCATTTTCAATTTTTTCAGTTTCCAACTCTTGCTTCCATTTAGCACTTTCTTCAATGTAGAAATTTATAGCTTTTTGCATTGACATTAAAGTTGCATTCATCATCGTCAGCGCCTGTTCTCTTTCTGTGTTTGTCTTTTGGAGACCAGTTACTGTTTTGTTCAAGACATCGTACGATTCTTTCACATAATTAAGATTGAACAATAACTGCTCTTTCTTCTTTTCGTACTCAGCTATGATGTCATCTTTTGCTGCACACTCTTTGCAGGCTTCCAAACACTTCTCACATGGCTTAACGACTTCAACAACTTTTTCAACTTCGATTGTTTTAATATCTTCAATCACTTTTTCTACTTCGATCACCTTTTCTATTTCTTTCACAACCTCACCAATTTTCTCAGCAACATTTTCAGCATTCTGAACATCACCTTCAGATTCAGATTGTTGTTCTTTAGCAGCTTGTTTCTCTTTCAGTTTCTCCATTCTTTCTGCAAAATAAAAATGAAAACTTTCAGGAGACATATGAGATTTTGCAATATTTATATGTTTCTCTTCCTCATCATCACTGCTACTATGATCTGGTGATTGATCAAACTGTACAGATTTTTCAGAATCATCATCAGAAACACCAGAATCAGACGGTGTTTTATCAAATACAACTTCCTGTTCTTGAACAGTTTCATCTTGTACAATTTCATCTGAACTATCTGAAACATCCCCAGAGTGTTCTGAAAATCTATCAGTACTATTTGAACTTTCATCAGATGACACAGACTTTTCATCTCCACTTTTCACATTCTCTCCGATAGATCTCATCCAAGTAGTAAACAAATTTGGCTATCGGACGATCTTGGCAATGAAAGCTTTAAAACCTCCCTTTTCATCCACAAACATATCCCAACTGAAACCTTCTGGTAGTGTCTCATCATCTTGATTGATAACACGTTCTGCTGTGGCTTTAGATGATATGTAATCACTCCAGCTGAAATCTACAACACATGCTCTTTTGGAGTCTTCAATTTTTCTCCCATGAGCTGTCTGCGGTTCTTGGGATTGGCCGACTTGCTGATAGATAGCTTTTTGGTAGTAATCATCTTTCCCAAATGGATTCTGTGCTCCGCTAGCTTCTCTTCCTTTGCACTCCCGCTTGAAATGGCCTTTCTCCCTGCATCGAAAACATGTAACTTTAGATTTATCAAAACCTAAAGTTGAAACATGAGCATCTAAAAAGTCATTTCTCCCGGTAATGGTTTTGAATTTCTCAGCTCGACGAAGAACACTTGCAAGACACCATTTGATATCCATAAGTTCCATTTCCTCGGCGTCTATTTGGTCGTAATCCTCTTTAGTGAGCATAGGATTTCCGATCCGACCAGCAACAAGACCTTCATAAGATAACAGAACTGAACCCAGAAGTGCCATGTGGTTTTTAGCAGTGTGTTTAGAGAAGCTTTGACCTTCTGGAAGATTGAGAGCTATGTTGCATTGAATTATGTATCCATTTCCAGTTTTTGTACTCTGAGACTGAAAGCTTGTGTTAGTCTCTTTCGGATTCACACTCGGAAACGATGAAAACCCGCTGCTGCTCTTGTTTGAACCCTGATCAACTTTGTCTGATGAATCTCCAGCACTGAAAGCGGTTTGAATCTTTGGGCTTCTTTCAGCTTCAGAAACTGGAACACTACCTTTATAGTACATTTTAACATCTTGTTGACCACTAGGATTATTCATCCTCGCGATCTTTTGCTGTTCTAGATCCTGACTCTCAATTTTCTCAATAAATTGACCAATTGTTAGTTTGTCATAAACACCCGTGTTTTTCAGTATCATTAAATACGTTCCCCACTCTTTCTGAGGTAACGCATCAGCCAACTTATCAACCCATTCCTCACGACCTTTTTCAACTCCCAACATCGATAACGAACGCACTAAGTGACAGTATCTCTCAATCAGCTTTTTAGTATCCTCTCCCGGCAAACTGCTAAACAAATCAAATTCCTTTTTAAGCAATGCCTTCTTGCTTTTGATCATACTTTCACTACCCTCGAATTTTACTTTAAGAGCATCCCAAATTGATTTTGCAGTTTTGTCGTGTTGTAGCAGAATGAATATATCTTCTTTAATCGCCTGCTGTAACAAACTGATCATCATTTTCTCTGCTCTGTACATTGCACGTTCTTGTTCTGAGAATTCAGATATCTGTTTAATGACTCGTAACTCTGTTCGAGGTAATGTGTACTTTTCCAATATGCATTCCCACGATCTGAGATGATTTGCCTGAACCCAGTTTTCAAAACGATCCTTCCACCCGTAGTATTCTTCAATACTCATCAGTTTCGGGGGTTTCTGGGTGGTTCCAGTCTCATTTTCCAGGTTCATAGCTTGAGCAATCGCGGCTGGTGATGATGATGTAGCAAAGGCGTTGTAAAACTCAGAATTCATGATGACTTAGCACAATTCAAAACAACTGACAGAAAAGCGGTTCTACAGTGAACAGAAAAGCGATCCAAAACAATTCTTTGGAGCGATCCAGAAATCTTAATCTAAGAGCGGTCCTCAAACTGATTTTGAGCGATCTAAAATCTGTCTTATAAGTGATCCAGAAATAACTACTCGAGCGATCCAACAATGTTCACAAGAGCGGTTCAAGAGTAAAATTTCGAGCGGTCCATGAATGTAATATGAGCGATCCAGGTTATTAATTTTGGAGCGGTTCAGAGGCAATTTTGTATGAATGAGCGGTCCAAAAACACTGAATTATGAGCGGTTCACGATGACGTCATCCGAGCGGTCCATATTACGAACAAGTTTTGATCTGTTTTCAAGCTCAATTTTGGTCTGAAACTTCCAAGGGCTTGTCTCGGTATGATAATGAACAATCTGTGAAAATTTGAACGAAATTCAACCGTGAAATCTCCTGGAAATGATAAAAGAAGGTGTAGAAGTGAGAAGAAACAGTGAAATCCGGCTATAATCTGCAGAAAACCTCCTCCCAGGCTCTGATACCACTTGTAGGATCGTTTGCTGACCCGAACGAGTCGTTCAGAGGTTAACTCTTGCAATTCAGATGCGGAATAATAAGAAAAGCAAGTAGATATAGCTTGTACTTCCTTCTAACTGCTGGTTTTACTGAATAGAAACGTTTTACAGCTCAAACATCACACCGGCAGAGCTTCGGCGTGGAATACAATATGTCGATTACCTAGGATCGCTCAAGACACACCTATATATAGAGTTTTGGAACCGCTCATGTGGACATGTGACACATAAGCGGTCCAGTCTAGTTCACATAAGCGATCCACACGTGTCAAATAAGCGGTCCAGAACTCTTATGACCCTATGAGCGACCCAGACTCCTAAAACCTATACAGACTCTCGTTTTCTCGTATTTCGAGCCCTATGCTATACAATACAATGTAAGACCTGATCCTAGACACCTAGACGGAATCAACAGATGTAGTGCACCAACAATAGCAATACAATGTTTTCCAGATTTCAGATGTTAAAACACCATAACATGTATCACAATACAATGTTTCTAGATGTTTAAAACACCACGTCTTGAATCACAATACAATTGAAAATACCATTGTATGAACATAGACAAAATACCATGGACTAAAACATCTGATTGAAACGTAATTTTCTCTTTATATATAAGTATAACAATATGGTACTCATAATAAAAAAAACGCTCGTTATTATGGTGTATTTTTTTTTAAATTACATATAAAAAGTTATTGATGTTCAAAAAAGATGGGTGGAACTTGTATGTGCATTGAGGTTGATGACAACTTTTTTTTTTAAACAATACAATATAAAAAGACAGCATTACACCTAATCTAGCCAAATTAATCAAAAAAAAAAAGTTGCATTTTAAGCCTTTTTGATCTCAGCTATTAATACAACATCTAAAGGTATAAAACGCTTCTTACACTTCTCACAAAAAAACTTGTTTACAATATCTAGCCAAATTAGTTAAAAAAAAAACCTGTGCCATTCCATTGTTTACAATCACCCATCTGTTGACCTAGAAGTAATATCAAACAGATTCGAAGGATCAATTGCGGGTTGTTACACAGGAGAATGAAAAGCGATGAAAAAGGCTAAGCTTTGAGACGGTTTAGATCAGGAGAGACGCAAATATTGCTTTCCACTCAAGTCATTAAGATCGGTGCGGATGTTCCCGAAGCTTCTATGATGATCGTGGTGAACGCTGAGAGATTTCGGATAGCTCAACTGCACCAACTTAGGGGACGAGTTGGACGTGGGGCCCGTAAGTCGAAGTGAGTACTTTTGTCTTCAACTGCTAAGGGTCTTCCAAGATTGGAGGTGCTTGCGAAATCGTTAGATGGTTTCCACCTGGAAAACATGGACCTTCTTTCGCGGGGTCCCTAGTGACTTGCTTGGAAGGAAGTAGTCAGGACATCTTCTCGAGTTTTCGGTTGCTAGATTAATAAAAGGTTGGTTTTGTTGGTTGTTCAAAAAAAGGTTAATGTTTGGCGCTTGTTGTATTTAAGGTAGCTTGGAGCATTCACAATCCTTCTTGCAAATTCCGTAAGGGAGGTTTTTATATTATAAAAAGTAATTGAAAGTGGAGGTGAAGAGAATGTTACTGTTTATCTTTATTAGTTCCTAAGGGGATAGCCCGGTGGTAAAGTGTGTTTCTCAATTAAATGGTTGTGTAAAAAAAAAGTGAGATATGATTTAGCCATTAAAAAATAAAAATAAAAATGAAAATTATAATAAAATAAACTCATATGTATCCCCTTGGATTCTTTCAAAGAATAAGGGGGATTTGTAGAATTTTATTTTCGGATGGCCTAATAATTAATTTGTCGAACGTGGATTTGTTTTCCGGTGGCCTAATAATTAATTTGTCTAAGGTGGATGCTTCATGTGATAAGTCAATGACAAACCTTTTAGATTATTAAAATGGTTTTTGTTCACTTTTGAGTATTCACCCCATCGTATTAATGCATGCATGGATGGCATACTTGGTCGTGTTTATGGTGAAAGTATCTTTTACTAATAATTTCTTATTACTCACCACTTTTGATTATATAAGATTTATTTTTGTATAATATATACTAGTTGCAGTGGCGGACCTAGAAAAAATTTTCAAGGGGTACGGATGTTGATGCATATTTTGTCTATCGCCTTCGTCAATCCGAGTCGTAGTGAAAAGCCGGAAGGAATCAAGTGCATAACGTCATATTTAGTTAGAAATGGCAAGGTGGCAAACTTGTAATTAGTGTAAACTTTCATTTAGTTGCCTTGACCATATAAATAGGAGATATGTCATGATTTTAGTTAGATTTTAGTAAGAGATTGAAGACTTTTGGAGAAGATTTGGAGAAGACTTGAAGAAGACTTTCTAGAGAGAGAAAGTAGAGAGAGAAAGTTGTGTATTTGTGATTCTTGTACCGTACACGTCAAATTTAGCAATGGAATCACATTAGTAGTACGTTATCGTGTGTTCGGTCACGTTCGTTCACGGATTCCGCACGTGAAACGTTCGTTACGCAATCGAACGGTGCCAAAACCGGTCCTACAAGTGGTATCAGAGCTAGGAGCTCGATTGCTTGATCAAACACGTTGTTTTCGTACTGATTCAGAGCCGATTCAGATCCAATTTCGTCGATTTTTCATATTCTACTCGTTCTTTTCTGAAAAACGTCAAATTGAACAGGTAAATACGGTCCAAATCGTCTGATTTTTGGATATAAGGTGCGTTTAGACCCGATCTACAACCCTACCAAGTTTCAGCCCGAAACTCCAAGCCGTTTTGGAGCAATCGTGATTTTTCTGTCCGAATTTACGAACATCTGGAACCGCTCGTATTTTAGTTCTGGAACCGCTCCAAAGTTAGATGTGGAACCGCTCGAAAATACTATCTTGAATCGCTCGTAATTGATTGGAACCGCTCATACGTCAACAGACTTGGGCTCGCTTATAGGAAAAACTCAGAACCGCTCCAAGTGTCAGTTTGAATCGCTTTTTAGTCATCTTGTTCACAAGATTGTCTGAACATGTCTAAACATTAAAGGTTATCGAAAAACTAGATCCATGTGCTCCACCGCCAATTGAAACCCAATCACCTTTCTAAGACCACTGCCCAAACATACTTAAAAAGATGTCACCGACCCATTATTTTTAAGGTCCTTCAACTGCTGCCCATTGTAACCCAATCCAAGCCCACCGCCAACTTACCATTTACCAAATCATATTATATTGACTGCCAACTTTTAACTAACCGTCATTAACCCACCGCCCACCATTTTGTCATTACATAAAAATTACCCACCGCTCAATCATTGATTACATCGCCCAATTGACCCAACAAATTTCACTGTCACCACCGCCCCATTAGCTGATATTAATTCACTGCTCACTCCTAGTATTAATCTGGACCGCTTATTCGGATTGATTTGGATCGCTTTTTCAGACAAATTCTTTGAACCGCTTATTCGAACATCGGTTGGATCGCGTATTCAAACATCGGTTGGATCGCTTATTTGGCAGTTTGAAAAACCGAGTTAAGAAATCATGGGTTTCAATGTGTTTAATATGACTCAGGAAACAATGGATAAAATAAGGGAATTAGAGACAGAATTTGATTCGTTTTCAAGGTTTCCAGGAGAAAATACAAAGAGTATCATTAAGAGATATATCCATCTTGTTAGTTCAATGTCTGATTTAGATATTACAAAAGAACCAGAAGAGTGGGTTGAAAAAATTATCAGTGCTTTACCGAAAGAAGAATGGGAAGATTATGTCTTGAACTTGAAAAGTTCTAGAGAATTTTCTCAACTGACAATTACTCCACTCATTAAAAGGATTGAAGAACAGATGGTGATCAAGGATGAGAAAAGGAAAGAAAAAGCTGTAAAAGTCAAAGAATCTGTAAAGAATGAATTGTCAAGGTCTGCATCAGTATGCTCAAATTGTCACAATTTCAAGACAGTCAATGCCAAACTTGTGAAGGATGCAGAAAGTTTAGCATTGGAGATCAAGAAGTTGAACAATAAGAAGAAAGCTGATGAAAAACAGATTCTAGACTTACAGGGTATTTGTGAGAAGTTGAAAGTCGAAAATGGCAAACTGTTGGGTAGTGTGAACAGTTTGACATTAGAGAACAAAGGTTTGAAAGAAAAAGAAAAGGTTTTTGAAAGCAAACAGAAATCATCAGAAAATGAAGATTTCTGGATAAAATTGGAGAACAAAAATCTGAAAGCTAATGAAGTGAAACTTCAAGAACAGATAAATGTTTTGGAAAATGAAAAATCTGTTCTTGAAAACTTGAAAAATGAAAATGAAAATTCAATCAAGTCTCATCTTGAAAGAATATCTAAGCTTGAAGACGAAGCTAAGAGTTCAAGGATCAAGATTGATGAACTTGAAAAGAAATTGATCAGTTTTGCGACCAAATCTGACAAGTTGAATATTCCTTGTCCAAAACTGATCAATTCAGTTCCAATAAGTGACTGCGTCACAAACTTTGACTCTGTCAAAGTTGAAGATTGTGATGATGCATCCGATGATGAAAATATTAAAAAAGAAAAACAAAAATTGTTTTTAAATTTGAAAGAAAAATTTCAGAAAACTGTTTTGCAATCGACCGAAAAAGGTGAATGTTCTAAGCAAAAGCCTTTGAAGAAGAAAGCAGAACAGAAACAAAAAGATAATAAAAGTTCATCGGATTGATCATCCAATAAAAAACAAAATTTACAAAAAATAAAAAATGTAAACTCAAAAAATGTTGGTAATAAGTGGTGCAGGTCAGACCACAGTGCTAAAACGTCAAATCCATCAAAGTTGAGGAAGGAATATCACCAGGCCAAACAGTGTTACGACTTGAGTGTTTGGTACAACGGTGATAACTGGTACGATAACAGAATGTGTTACAGCTGCGGCTATCATGGACACATTGCTGTTAATTGCCAGTACTGGAGATATGAGACCAGGAGGTGCTATAACTGCAACATCAAAGGTCATATTGCCCGAGATTGCCCGAGGAGATCAATGGGAAGATCAAGGGTTATGTCTCAGAAAGTGGCAAGAATTCCAGTCAAGGTCAAGCCCGAAGAACTAAAAGTTCGAGAACCAAAAGTTCAACAACCGAAAGTTCTAGAGACGAAAGTTAAACTTTCTCAGGGGCAGAAAGACCGACTGAGGAAGAAGAGAAAGAAAGCGAGAGAATATCTCGAGAAGATTTTGTCCTCGGGTTCACGGGACAAACAGATTAATAGTTCTGATGAATCTACTCCTTCATCTGCAAAGTCGAGCAAAAAGAATTCATCAGATACAAATCTGAGGACAAAAGAGGAGAAGAAGAAGGAAAAGGTCGGCGATGAATCTGACAGATCAAAGTCGGACAAGCCACCTGCAGGCAATGATTCTGGTATGGTAAAACCAGAGGAGCCATTGGTTGAGGTAAAAGTTGAGAATTCTAGTTTAGCAATGGATGATGCAAATTTTCCACCATTGTTGAGCAAGAATTCAAAATCACCCAAGGTCAGTCAGGCTTGGGTGAAATTGTTTAAATAGAAAAACCTGACTTGCCGGAGATCCCAAGATGGTATCGTGGATCATGAATCGGCACATTTCTTGAGAAATTTCACTTTGGTGATTTTTCACCTCATAAGTGGTAAATCAGGGACATTAATTTGTACTTGATTTTCTACTGATGGTTTATGATCAAACTGGAAATAATAAATCTTTAAAAGGTTTGAAGAAAACAAGATGATGAGATAACCCCAAATCTACAAATGGTTGGAACACAAACTAATTTTTCTGGAAAAACCATTTTGATTAAAACAAACTTAAGTGTTTTGAAATCATAATGGGAAAATAGTTTGTTGTGAGGGGGAGTTCTGATTGTTTTTTGCACGAGAATGGTGAATTGAGGTAATTCACATAATGTTGTTAAATTTTTGTATAGTTTGTTTTTCAATTTTTCCTCAGAAAATCAAAATTGAAACATATTTTGATTTTAGGGGGAGTAAGAAAATTTTGAAAAATTTAAAAAAATTGAAAAATGAAAATGAGTTTTGTTGCAAAAAGAGGAGATGATAGTACATCGGTGGACTATCACAGCATGCTAGAGATTTGTAAAGACAAAATTGTTTTTAAACAAGTCTTACTAATGATGTGTCAGTAGGCTTCACACAGTTAGTAAATTGTATTCGAGATATAAACATATAATCAAAACTTACTTATTTTGTGGGGAACACTACTTGGATATGTAGGTAACCCCTGAAATCTCGTTTGAAAGGTTTCTTATTCTGGAATACTAGGTTCTTGTACTCAAATGATGTCTGGGGTATTATTCCGGGACTTCTGCTGAACGGTAGTTCTGACCTAGTCCCTGGCTAATACTTTCTTCATATGCTTGAAACATAGCATAAAGCCCTCAGCTGATTAGACAATAAAATTGATGATCAGTTGTTGTAGCTGAAAAGATCCTCTAAAGGGGACCCACTGCTAAGTCGAAGCTGATATCTCTCTGCTGAACGGAAGTTCTGACCTGAGATCCCTCAGTTCTCGCATTTTCCCCTAATTTATATACAGATATCATTTGTAGTTATACTTACCTGTAGATCAGAATATTGGGATCTGGATACGGGAGTATATTCAAGAGGTGGGACACTCAAATAAGTTTAAGTGCTAATACATTAAATACGTATCTTGAATCAATTGAAAATTTGTGTAGAGGTTTAAGTGGACAACAATACTGACAATCAGAAGTAAATTTGTTTTTAACATTTGCTGATTAATCAAGATCAACGGTGTTGGTGATATGTCTCAAAAACCGATATGATCCTCTTGCACAATCTCTCAAAAATAGTGTTCATTTCTGTATTGTTCAAAATTCAAAAATCCAAAAATATTGTATTTTTGTTTGATATTTGAAAATTACAAAAAGATTTTCGACAACAGAGTGTGAAGAACTGATATTTGACATTTCAAGTGCTAAACATGTTGAACTTGTGGTTTGGGAGAGTATGTTAAATTGTGAAGATTTGAAATGCAAATTTGGTTCATTAACTTGATGAATAAGTTGAATGGTAACCTACAGTTTGATCTTCATAATTTTTCTTATATGATTTGCTGATTCATTAAGTTGAATTGCAAATTGTATTAGTTTGTAATAGTATGGTTGAGTTTTGCAGGTTTCTGATCCTGTTGCTACGAATAGCCAGGAGATACATCAGAACCAGAGGAGAGCTTAAACAGAGAAAGCCAGGAGTTGATTTCAATGGTTATAACGATTTCCAGACAGAGATCTCAGCATTATGTTAGGGGGAGTCTGATGAAAGTTAGAGCCAGAGAATGATCCAGGCATATGATTCCAGGAAGGAATTCCTGAAGAAGATATTATTCCAGGCTGAGTTCCTGAAGAAGTTCGAACAAGATTGAGGTGCTGTGAATGATTGAAGACTCTCACTAAAGATTCCGTCAACATTCAAGGGGGAGTTTGTTAGTGCAGTTGTCTGTCGACTACATCTTAGTTCGAGTCTTAGAGAGAGAGAGAAAGACAAGTCGTTACGAGTTTCACTACGAGATTGACTACGGCAATATCCAAGGGGGAGATTGTTGATGCATATTTTGTCTATCGCCTTCGTCAATCCGAGTCGTAGTGAAAAGCCGGAAGGAATCAAGTGCATAACGTCATATTTAGTTAGAAATGGCAAGGTGGCAAACTTGTAATTAGTGTAAACTTTCATTTAGTTGCCTTGACCATATAAATAGGAGATATGTCATGATTTTAGTTAGATTTTAGTAAGAGATTGAAGACTTTTGGAGAAGATTTGGAGAAGACTTGAAGAAGACTTTCTAGAGAGAGAAAGTAGAGAGAGAAAGTTGTGTATTTGTGATTCTTGTACCGTACACGTCAAATTTAGCAATGGAATCACATTAGTAGTACGTTATCGTGTGTTCGGTCACGTTCGTTCACGGATTCCGCACGTGAAACGTTCGTTACGCAATCGAACGGTGCCAAAACCGGTCCTACAACGGATAAGGGGTTTAACCAAATTTTCAAGGATTCAAGGGGTGCGGATAAGGGGTTTAACCAAATTTTCAAGGGGTGCGGGGAGAATTTTACCTTATAAAATACACTAAATTTTTTTTTTCAGGGGGTGCGCCCGCCCACCCTGGACTCTTACTAGGTCCGCCCTTGACTAGTTGGCGAAGGTTTAGTTTTCTCTAATATTGTTTTCTAGTCCTATTTGTAATATGTAATTTGAAGATATCCAACATTACTTTTTGATTATGGTTTGTTGTTTAGCCAAACAAACATGAGACTTAGTAAATTTCTTTAAATTTAATTAGAATAGAAGACATTACATAATTATTTCTGTACTCGTAGGTAAGATGATGTATGCTTTTCTAAAGCCTTTACTAGGTTATTAACACTAGGAATAATATCAATAAGTGTCTCTGTGAAATAAAACTGACAAAAATAAATTCTTATATTTGTAGGATAGTGTTGATCAAACTCCTACCTACCAAGAATTCATTTGATGAAGGTTAGAATCAGCAGAACAGGGCTGCAATGTATTACTGGGTGAGGGTTGTTTGTCCCTGCTCAAGTGGAAACAAAGAAAGTTCCTTTGTCTCACCTTTTATTATGCGGATGATGTTGTTTTCTTTTAGAATGATTTAAAATAACAATTGTCCTTTTATTATGCGGATGATGTTGTTTTCTAATGGGGCGTGGAAACGTATTATAAAGTATTTGTAGGTTGTTGAATGTTCGAGGAATAATCCCTTAGACCACCTTAAAGAAAAAAGTGGTAAATGGGGAAGACAATTTGTTTCGGAATGATCCATGGTTAGGCGATGAAACGTTGAGAGTAAGATTTCCTAGGTTGTGGGGTTGGTGGATGGAACTGGGCTTGGTGTCGGTCAGTCGGTCAAAGGAGGCCAAGAGGCGGATCAACTGAATAATTTGTTGTAACTTATAAATGAATTGACTTTCGGTTCGATAATAGATGGATGGATTTGGGACTTTGATGTGAAGGATTCGTTATCCGTTAAAAATATACGTAGGCCAGTTGATAGTTTGTCCTTACCGGATGGGCCTTTAGAAACTAGGTGGAATCCTTTTTTTTCCTATTAAAATAAGTAACTTTGGGTTGGCGGGTTGATGTGTGTAAAATGCAACATATAAATTACATCAAATAAGGCATAAAACTAACCCTTTTTAAGTACTAATGTTGGAAAAAGAGTGTTTTTGTCTTCCTTTTGTATTTTCAGGATGAAATGAGCTCAAATTCACAAAAGAAGCAAAAAGACAGCCAATTCTAACACAAATACAAGAAAAGGAATAAAAGTAGACTGCCCGAACCCTCAACGGCATCTTCCCAAGCAAAGAAGAGAAAACAGAAGCCTGAACACGCCCCGTGCTCAGCCAGCACGGGGCCGTGCCCAAGAAGCAGCAGAAAAGACAAACCTGTAGAAGCTTCTATTGCCCACCACGGGGCCGTGTCCAGTGAACACGGGGGCGTGGCGAAAGTACAGCAGGCGCATTAATTGTAATTGCGAATTACAATTAATGAAGAGAGATAGTGTCAGACGGGCACGGGGGCGTGTCCAGCCTTCTCTTCAGCCTATAAATAGGAGTGCTTGGCTTCATTCCAATCCATCCCTTGGCACACCACCTCTCTCACACTTCATCCACCACCCACCACCACCACCATAACACCATCATCCACCACCATCATCCATTGTCCATCGTAGAGTGTGTGAGTCGTCTCGGGATCCAAGATTGATAGTAAGAGTTCTTGACAATCAAGGCCATGTTTGCCTAAGAGGGTGTTTGGGGTTGAGTTTTGAAAATAGATTATGCGTTTTGAATAATCAGAATCAGATAATTAGCTGTAACAAAACGTGCTGCAGAAAGATAGTGTTTGGATTTGATTATGTTGTTTGATATCACAATAATCAGATAATCAACATTGGTTGGATTTGATTATGTTGTTTGATATCACAATAATCAGATAATCAACTATTTGAGTGTTTGGCAAGTATATATATTTTAAAAAAATAAATAAGTGAAAACGTAAAAAATCAGTTTTTGGATTATCACGTTTTCCTGCAGCAAGGGGTGACCTACTTATGGATTATCACGTTTTGAACTCTACAAAACGTAAAAAATCACTTTTTATTAATTTTTTACCAAACACTCAAAATAGATTTTTTGCGATTTCAAAACACAATAATCAAATAATCAGGTTGAAAACGCAATCCCAAACACCCCCTAAGTCTCTTACATCACTTGGTGAAGACAAGTGTTTAGTATAATACTTTTTATTTTTAATCTTTTGCACTTTTTATTTGGTTTTGTATTAATGACTTTAATAACTAGTTACTTATGTTGAAGGTGATCTTTCCTTATCGTTTGTCCGTGGTGTCTTGGCATTATTTTACTGTCTATATAAAATAAAAGATTTTCACCATTCATATCTCCACGGTCTATATGGAGGTATGTTGGCTACCTGGTCGGGGGTTAAGGGAACGGTTTGGTAAGGGTCTTGCCCTTGTTCAGCGTTTAGAGGTCCTGCAAGGGACCTGGGTCAAATTTAGTAGGATCTCCTTCAATGCCCATAGGTATTGGATGGCGGGGATCCAAACTCTTTGACCCCCTCATAAGTTAACTACTATTAATACTATAACCCGGCTATTTAGGACTGTATCCCTGCTGACTCAGACTACTTAGTCGAGGGTAACGTCACCGCCAAAAGCGGGGCCTACCATAATTTGCATTAATAACTTAATTCATTATCTTCCAATAATCCAACCTTTTAGGATTGTATCCTTGCTGACTCAAACTACTGGGTTGAGAGTAACGTCGCCTTCAAAAGAGGGGCCTACTACAATAACTAAGATAATCTCTTAAACAAGTGCAAAAGTGCGAAACTAATCAAAGGTTATACTAATACACGAGTCGGATCCAAGTGATTCATCTTGTCTATCTGTTTTTATTTTATTTTTATTTTTCAGCATTTAGTTAGTTTTTATTTTCTTAGTTTAAAATCATTTTTCTAACTTTTTGATTTGATTAGACGTTGAGGATAAACCAGTATTAAAAGCTCTTGTGTCCTTGGACGACCTCGGTATCTTACCAACACTATACTACGTCCACGATGGGTGCACTTGCCCATATGTGTGTTTAGTGTTAGTAAATATCGTGTTTTATAAATTTAAAACTTGGCTAAAGGTGTAAAAAAGGGCTTAATTATATTATAAAAATATATTACACTACACACGCATCAAGTTTTTGGCGCCGCTGCCGGAGACACAAGGATTTTAAGAAAGCTTAAAATCGACGGCCTAATCAGTTTTTCAAAACCTTTTCAAAACGCGCGTACATTTTTCTGCATTTTAGTTTAGTTTGCATTTACAGTAGCCTGAACACGGGGCCGTGCTCGCTGAACACGCCCCCGTGCTGCACATTTTTAGTTAGATACCCAGATACAGAGTCTGAACACGGGGCCGTGCTCGCTGAACACGCCCCCGTGTCCAACGTGACCAGTAACTTTAATTAAAACGCCAAGATACAGACCCTGAACACGGGGCCGTGTTCACCCAACACGGGGCCGTGTCCAGCTTCTGTTTCCGTCTTATTTATGTTTTCTGGTCCCGAGACTCAGTTGTGGTCTGTTGAGTGGTTCTTATGGATCAATACTCAAGAGGTTACAACTACACCTATGATGAGGATGATTATAGGGGTAATTATTGCACTAATTGTTGTAACACACGCTCGGTACAATATAATAACTCATATCAACCATCCAATTCATACAACCACTATGAGGAGCCCAGGTACGAGCCATCAACTTCATACACATCCTATGAAGACCAAAGGTATGAACCTCCTCCCTCATACTCATATTTTGATGAACCAAGGTATGAGCCCTCATACTCATACTTTGAAGATTCAAGATATGAACCACCACCTTCATACTCTTATTATGAGGAACCATGGCGTGAACAACCCACCTCATATGAGTACTATGAAGAACAAAATTTCGACCCTTATCCATCATATACTTACAATGAAGAACAATGGTATGAACCATCTACTTCATATGAGTACTATGAGGAGCCAAGGATCGAACAACCGGATTCAAGCTTTGAGGATCAAAATTCTTTTTCTCTCACCGAAGTGACCAATAGGATATTAGAACACATTAAAACTATCGAACGTTACATGAAAGAATCTCGCGCAAGGGAAGAGGAGTCCCGCGCAAGAGAAGAATTAAATTGTAATAATAACGTAGAGATAGTTGAAAATGTAAAAATGGAAGAACAAGAAAGTGAAAAACCGACACATGAGTTAAACAATGAAAAAGGTGAGTCCGATAACGTTAAAGTACAAGAAGAGTCTAATTTTGAAGAAATTAACCTCTTGTCACCTACTTTCGAAAATCATTGTTTAGTAACCCCTCATGCCAAGTTTTTAAAAGAGTTAAACACTAGTGCTAAAATCAAAGAAATAGTGAGTGTTAAGTTAACTAATGATCAAACTTCGCTAATAAAAGAAGATCCTTTTGAAATTAACATTACACCGGTTCCATGTTTCTTTCAAAATTCATTTATTAGTAATATCACCATTGACAAAGATCTTTGTGTTAACATAATGCCTAACTACATTTTTGAAAAATTAAGTATTAGTGATTTTACTCCACTTCGAATACCCATTTTTCTATCCGATCGAAAAGTGATAAGATCAATCGGTGTAGTTGAAGATGTTTTGGTTCAAACAAATCAAATGGTAATCCCAACCGACTTTGTCATCCTTGATGACGCCCCTCTAGTCTTGGGAAAACCTTTTGTACAAACTCATAAGGCTTTGAAAAACCGGAAATTCAACAATCTACCTCTTCAGTTAGGGGCATTCAAAAGAAGCATAGATCTTGAGCGTTCAATGAAATATCCTTTTGGCAATAATGACCCCCTAATTGAAGATGAAGCAGAACCACCCGATACAACTCAAGAAGATGACCACTTTGTCGAAGAAGAGATCGCCATAGAACAAACCTTTAAGGTTCTTGATCTAGATGAGCCACAAAATAAGGTGTCTTCTAAAGACCCACCCATTGAACTCAAAGAACTTCCTAAAGGTTTGGAATATGCTTTTCTAGACAAAGATGGTGGTTTACCTGTAATTATTTCTTCTAAATTAAGTAACATAGAAAAAGAGAAATTAGTTAATCTACTTAAAAAACACAAAAATGCGATCGCTTGGAAGCTTGTAGATATTAAAGGAATAAGTCCTTCCATGTGCACGCACAAAATTTTAATGAATGATGACTACAAAACAGTAATTCAACCACAACGAAGAGTGAATCCTAATGTTCAAGAAGTGGTTAAAAATGAAGTCATCAAGCTACTTGACGCCGGACTAATCTACCCTATCTCCGATAGTTCGTGGGTAAGTCCCGTCCAAGTAGTCCCAAAGAAAGGAGGTATGACGGTAATAACTAATGAGAAAAATGAATTAATACCAACAAGAACCGTCACAGGATGGAGAGTTTGTATAGATTATAGGCGATTAAATGAAGCGACAAGGAAAGACCACTTTCCTTTGCCTTTCATTGATCAAATGTTAGAACGACTATCCGGTCATAAATTTTATTGTTTCTTAGATGGTTTTTCAGGTTACTTTCAAATACCGATAGCACCAGAAGACCAAGAGAAAAAAACTTTCACATGCCCCTACGGAACTTTTGCATATCGACGCATGCCATTCGGTCTATGTAATGCACCTGCAACATTCCAACGTTGTATGGTAGCCATTTTCCATGATATGATAGAAAAGACAATGGAAGTCTTCATGGACGACTTTTCCATCTTTGGAGACTCATATGACCAATGCCTCGATAATCTTGAACGAATGCTATCCCAATGTGAGGAAACTAACCTCGCCCTTAACTGGGAAAAATGCCATTTCATGGTAACAGAGGGAATAGTACTCGGTCACAAAATCTCAAGCGAAGGAATGGAAGTTGATCGAGCAAAAATAGAAACTATTTCTCGATTACCTCCACCATCCTCCGTAAGAGCAATCAGAAGTTTCTTAGGATATGCCGGATTTTATAGAAGGTTTATCAAGGACTTTTCAAAAATTTCAAGGCCTCTAACAAAATTACTTGAAAAAGATGCACCTTTCATCTTTGACAAGGAATGCAATCAAGCATTTCTAACCCTCAAGGAAATGCTAGTCAATGCACCTATCATGATAGCGCCCGATTGGAAATTTCCTTTCGAAATCATGTGTGATGCAAGTGACTTTGTCGTTGGAGCAGTCTTGGGACAAAGAAAAGAAAAGCATTTCCACCCAATCTATTATGCTAGTAAAACGCTTAATGATGCACAAGAAAATTATACAACTACAGAAAAAGAATTACTAGCAGTGGTGTTTGCTTTTGATAAATTCCGTTCTTACCTTGTTCTTTCTAAAACTGTAGTCTATACAGACCATGCAGCCATCAGGTACCTCTTCAAGAAACAAGATGCAAAACCCCGTTTGATCAGATGGATTCTACTCCTCCAAGAATTTGACATCGAAATCAAGGACAAAAGAGGAGCAGAAAACACTGCTGCAGATCATCTCTCGCGCCTAGAAGACCCAGCTTTGGAAGCAACCAGGGACGAGCAAATCAATGAAAAATTTCCCACCGAGTCCTTGGAGATGATGGAGAGTAGACAAGAGCCATGGTATGCCGACTATGCTAATTATCTAGCTAGCGGTATAGTCACAAAAGGATGGCCGCATCATCAAAGAAAGAAATTCTTTGCTGATGTAAAGCATTACTTTTGGGAAGATCCTTATCTTTTCAAAATGTGTGCCGGCCAGCTCATCTGAAGGTGTGTCCATGGTAATGAAGCACGAAGAATTCTCCGTCACTGTCATGAAGGTCCATACGGAGGACATCATGGTGCCGCGAGTACCGCACGAAAGGTATTTGATTCAGGGTTTTATTGGCCAACCATTTACAAGGATGCACAAAACCTTGTAAAGACATGTGATGCTTGCCAAAGATCAGGTAATATTTCTTCCAAAAAAACGAAATGCCCCAAAATGGCATTCTCGTTTGTGAAATCTTTGATGTGTGGGGACTCGATTTCATGGGACCTTTCCCACCGTCAAAAGGAAACAAATATATACTTGTGGCAGTCGATTATTTGTCTAAATGGGCGGAGGCCGAAGCTCTTCCAACAAATGATGGAAGAGTAGTGGTAAAATTTCTGAAAAAATTATTTTCTCGTTTCGGAACACCAAAAGCTTTGATAAGTGATAGGGGCACCCATTTTTGCAATCATCAACTCGAAAAAATATTAACAAGGTATGGGGTCTATCACCGGGTCTCAACAGCGTATCACCCTCAAATAAATGGGCAAGCCGAAGTGACTAATCGAGGTTTAAAACGAATACTTGAAAAAACCGTAGGACTAAATAAAAAGGAATGGGCCGACAAATTAGATGACGCTTTATGGGCCTTTCGAACTGCTTATAAAACCACTATAGGCACGACCCCATATAAGCTCGTCTATGGAAAGAGTTGTCACTTGCCAGTAGAAATAGCTCACAGAGCCTACCGGGCAATAAAAAATGTAAACTTAGACTTAGAAACTGCCGGTAAAAATCGATTTTGTCAAATGAATGAATTAGACGAACTAAGGAATTATGCATATTCTAACTCCGAAATTTATAAGGAAAGAATGAAGAATTTACATGACAGATATATTAAGACTAATGAATTTCGGATAGGAGATCAAGTTCTATTGTTTAATTCACGACTTCGATTATTTCCTGGTAAACTAAAATCTAGGTGGTCAGGGCCTTTTTCCGTCACCCATGTTTTTCCTCACGGTGCAGTAGAAATTAAAACTCGAAATGGGATACCATTTAAAGTCAATGGCCAACGGCTAAAACTCTACCGAGGATCCATTGAGGATGAGGAAGAGGAGATCTCGCTTCAAATGGTTAACGAATAAACTCAACATCGTACCTGACATGTTACAAACAGGCAAGTGTACGTCAAAAACAACCGGTAAGTCTTCTAACCATTTGCGAAAAAAAAGGGGCATGCACACGAGCACAAAAAAAAAAAATTAAAACTTTGCTCGGCACGAGGCCGTGTCCGCTGGACACGGGGCCGTGTCGAGGCGACTGTCGGGATAAAACCCTTTTTTCACAACAGTTACCTCATTCCACACGCCCCGTTTTGCCGAAAACGCTCTGGTTCCAGGCGATTTTCCGCAGATTTCCGACGTCACTACCACGTTTAACAACATCAAGGTATGATTCTATCATCTTTAGTAGTTAGATTAGTTACTTGCATGTAGTTAAAACATCAAAAATTGGGGAAAAATCTAGGGTTCTTCGTGTTCATCCGGATCGAACTTCAAATTTTTGATGCAATCTGTTAGTAGTAGTTTAGATTAGTGTAGTAGAAAGTAAATAAACATGTATTGTTGATAGATTCGTTCGATTTCCTACTAAAACCCCAAACCCTTGTTTTTGAATCGAAAAAGACGAAATTGGAAGGGTAAACGGTTTGTTTTGGGAAAAACGACACTAAGGGTTTCATTTTCGGGGGAAACTGCAACTATTGGGCTAAAAATTTTCAGGTTTTCGGAACCGGGACGAAAAATGAAGTTTTTGGGTTACAGACGCCTGGACACGGGGCCGTGCCCACTGAACACGGGGCCGTGTCCAGCCCACTGTTTGCAGTTTCTTTTAAAATTTCTTTGTTTCGTACTAACTTTTGGTGTATTCTTTCAGATGTCAAAGTTCACAAGGTTCAACGCAAGCGAACTCGATGCTAGGGCACGATATGAAATACTCCAAACAAGACCCGAGGAGTACCCTAGGCGAGCATGTACGGACTTGTTAACCATGGTGAACCAACTAGACCGATTCAACAACATCGTGATAGGGCCACTAGCAGTTGCATTGAACACTCGGCTTCGGTCGGTGCCTTAATGCACAATGGAGTTTTACAGTACTTTCGCTTTCAAGTCGAGGGTTGACCCGTTTGACAATGAAGGGGTCGCATTTCGGTGTGGCGGGACACAGTACTCAATCTCCATGGCACAGTTTGAATCTATAATAGGACTATACGGTGAAGAAGAATCGGGAAATGAGGAAAACACTGGGGGATTACGAGACTTGGATGAGACCGAACGTCAAGCCGCATGGGCTCAAATAGGTGAAGGAATCTACAACCCTAGCAGCACTAAGAGTACCAAACTGAGGGACCCGCTATACCGCTACATTCACAGGTTCCTCACCTACTCGCTGAACCAGCGTCACGACAGTAGTGGCGTTGTGGGGTTAAAAGATTTGGTTGTCCTTCACTGCATCCACAACCAGAAGCCTCTCGATGTTCCATATCTCCTGTTGCGAAACATGCATCTCAATCGCCTTGCTCGAGCTCCAACACCTATCTTCTTTGGGGGATGGGTGTACCGTCTTTTCAAGCACTTCACGAACATTCCAAGGTCCTTTGAAAGAAGTCCGTGGTCGGGACGAGTTGACTACCACATTTGCCGAGCCATGAACTTGCTTTATGAGGCGGAAGACGGGACGGTGAGCTTCCAAAGAACGCAAGGTTATGCATGGAACCCACAGGAGGCCCTAGTTCTTCACGCACCACCTCCCCACTACCAGTACCAACCCCATGGCGATCCGGGTCAATCCTCCTCACAAGGAGGCGGTTTTCCTAACTTTCAAAGTTTACATGATCTTTTGCAGGAAAACCTCATGTGTACCAGGAACACCTACAATCTCGCCAACAACACATACCACCGGGTCGGAGCTATTGAGCGCAACATCAACGATATACAAGATGATATCGGTAGCATCCGGGAGTATATGGCGGGGCATGGGGGTGGAGGTGAGGATAGCGATGAAGACATGGAGTAGGAGGCTTGAAGGAACAAGGAGCGGGTTGGTGGTGAGCCCACAGGTTTAAGCACCCTTTTCTATCGAACAATTTATGGCCTGCGTGCCACTTGTTGAACAATTTACTTTCCTGAACTACTTTTTATTTCCGTTTTATTTTTCTACTTTATGCTTGGGGACAATTAACTGTGGTAATGTAGGATGTTTTATGATTGCTTGGTGTGGTATTGAGTGATGAAACAGGTACAATGCAAGGGTTAGAGTGCTAAACCTTAGCGCTTACAGGCCCAAAATGGAGAAACCGGGAGACGAAACCTGTTTTTCAGGCTCACAGACTGTCCACACGAGGACGTGTCCAGCCGACACGCCCCCGTGTTCATCTCCCAGACCTGCTGTCTGGTTACTGACCTGCAATTATTTGCCAGACACGGGGCCGTGTCTAACCAACACGCCCCCGTGTTCACCTTCTGTAAGTTTTCAATACTGGCAGTTCACCACGGGGTCGTATCCAGCGAACACGGGGCCGTGTCCAGACTGCCAGTAACATAAATCTTTGCTTTTAACACCACATTACACATCCAATCAAGCTAAAAATTTATTTTTGGGACACATTGAGGACAATGTGTAATTTAAGTGTGGGGGGGGGGGAAGCTAACACTTTGAAATTTTGCAAGTCCTAACAACAAGCCTTACACAAAACTCTATTGGAACCGCTAAACACCCCAATTTTTTTTCAAAAATTTTCATTTTTTCTTACTTGTCTAAAGTTTAAGTTGGGAATCACAAGATTAATAAGGTTATATTTTTATGAAATTTACAACCGAAAGCGTCGTGATAACAAGAACCAACATAAGAAAATTATGAAACGGCATAACAAGTCTAGTTAAAATTTGATTATATATACTTGATCACATTAAAAACCCATTCCCACAAAAGTGAGTTTTGAGCCTTTATTGAGCATACAAATTTACATCTTTAGACTAAATGCTCATTTTTCGTTTCTTGTGTGAATAGCCGCTTGGTTCTTACAACTCTAGAACTTGCCACGACGATTCATTCCCGGTCCTTACCAACTTAAACCCAAGTAAGTAAATGATGGAGGCATTAGGACTAACCATTTTTCTTTCTACACCATTATTTTTCATTTTTTTTTACCACCTACCCAAAATCCCCCTAGTTAACCCCTTTGAGCCTAAACCTTTCGTTTCTTTACCCTAAACCCTTTTTACCCACCAAAAACCCTTTTTTATTTTTCACCCCTTATTTTAGTAACAAGCTCGGTTTTTCGCAAGCTCGTTCTTTTATGTGACTAAAAAAAAATTTATATGATGACGAAGTTAAAAACAAACAAAGCTAGACAAACAAAAGCTTGTTTGGAGAAATACTTCAAAATAAAAAGTCACTAAAAAATTGTGTTACGAAAACCGACGCTTTTTACGCTTTTCGCCCTTTTACTAACCACTAACCCAACCACCCACCTTTAGCCCAAGCCTAACCCTTCACCCAAAAAAAAGTCCTCTTGATATTTACAAAGGTATAAAGTTAAAAAGGAGGAGGATTGATTGCTTGGCAAGCCTATGGAAGGCGTAAGCTCCATGCCGCTCTCGAGTGATTCACTAAAAATATACACCTTCGGCCGAGTGTTGAGTGATTTCTCCCGTGAGGTATGTGAACTTGTATATAAAATTTTTTTTAAAAAAGGCATGTTATGCCCAAATAAGTAATTTATCCTATGAAACGTTCTAAATAAATCATAACGAATAGGATTGTAAATAAATAAAAATAAAACCCAAAAAGATCTTGGATTCCCGACACTCTATGACAAGTCAAAAACCTTCTCTTCTACCTATTCCATTTGGGAGTGTAAGCCACATTTAAAGAGTTTTGCTTGAGGACAAGCAAAAGTTCAAGTGTGGGGGTATTTGATGTGTGTAAAATGCAACATATAAATTACATCAAATAAGGCATAAAACTAACCCTTTTTAAGTACTAATGTTGGAAAAAAAGTGTTTTTGTCTTCCTTTTGTATTTTCAGGATGAAATGAGCTCAAATTCACAAAAGAAGCAAAAAGACAGCCAATTCTAAGACAAATACAAGAAAAGGAATAAAAGTAGACTGCCCGAACCCTCAACGGCATCTTCCCAAGCAAAGAAGAGAAAACAGAAGCCTGAACACGCCCCGTGCTCAGCCAGCACGGGGCCGTGCCCAAGAAGCAGCAGAAAAGACAAACCTGTAGAAGCTTCTATTGCCCACCACGGGGCCGTGTCCAGTGAACACGGGGGCGTGGCGAAAGTACAGCAGGCGCATTAATTGTAATTGCGAATTACAATTAATGAAGAGAGATAGTGTCAGACGGGCACGGGGGCGTGTCCAGCGGACACGGGGCCGTGCCCAGCCTTCTGTTCAGCCTATAAATAGGAGTGCTTGGCTTCATTCCAATCCATCCCTTGGCACACCACCTCTCTCACACTTCATCCACCACCCACCACCACCATAACACCATCATCCACCACCATCATCCATTATCCATCGTAGAGTGTGTGAGTCGTCTTGGGATCCAAGATTGATAGTAAGAGTTCTTGACAATCAAGGCCATGTTTGCCTAAGTCTCTTATATCACTTGGTGAAGACAAGTGTTTAGTATAATACTTTTTATTTTTAATCTTTTGCACTTTTTATTTGGTTTTGTATTAATGACTTTAATAACTAGTTACTTATGTTGAAGGTGATCTTTCCTTATCGTTTGTCCGTGGTGTCTTGGCATTATTTTACTGTCTATATAAAATAAAAGATTTTCACCATTCATATCTCCACGGTCTATATGGAGGTATGTTGGCTACCTGGTCGGGGGTTAAGGGAACGGTTTGGTAAGGGTCTTGCCCTTGTTCAGCGTTTAGAGGTCCTGCAAGGGACCTGGGTCAAATTTAGTAGGATCTCCTTTAATGCCCATAGGTATTAGATGGCGGGGATCCAAACTCTTTGACCCCCTCATAAGTTAACTACCATTAATACTATAACCCGGCTATTTAGGACTGTATCCCTGCTGACTCAGACTACTTAGTCGAGGGTAACGTCACCGCCAAAACCGGGGCCTACCATAATTTGCATTAATAACTTAATTCATTATCTTCCAATAATCCAACCTTTTAGGATTGTATCCTTGCTGACTCAAACTACTGGGTTGAGGGTAACGTCGCCTTCAAAAGAGGGGCCTACTACAATAACTAAGATAATCTCTTAAACAAGTGCAAAAGTGCGACAAGAATCAAAGGTTATACTAATACACGAGTCGGATCCAAGTGATTCATCTTGTCTATCTGTTTTTATTTTATTTTTATTTTTCAGCATTTAGTTAGTTTTTATTTTCTTAGTTTAAAATCATTTTTCTAACTTTTTGATTTGATTAGACGTTGAGGATAAACCGGTATTAAAAGCTCTTGTGTCCTTGGACGACCTCGGTATCTTACCAACACTATACTACGTCCATGATGGGTGCACTTGCCCATATGTGTGTTTAGTGTTAGTAAATATCGTGTTTTATAAATTTAAAACTTGGCTAAAGGTGTAAAAAAGGGCTTAATTATATTATAAAAATATATTACACTACACACGCATCACGGGTCCTTTTGAATCACTTGCCAAAAAGGTTGAATTTGGTAGATCGACGCATTGACGTCCCAAGTGTCCTTTGTTCGGTTTAGAATTCGGTGAAGGAGAGTTTCGATCATTTACTTGGTTATTGTGATGCAACCATGCAAGCGTGGTGTTGGGTTATGGAGGATTTGACTCAGGAAGAGGAACTAGTCATCCTCTAGATTAATACCCGGGGTATTACTACTCCTGAAGTATATCTCATTATTATATTCAGCAACTTAATTTTTTACCCTATAAATACTTCTTATTGTTGTCTCTATACACTGTGAGCACCTAATACAGAAGGAAGAACTAGTTGTGGAGTGGATGTAGGTTAGATTACACCGAACCACTATAAATCTTGTGTTCTTGTTCTTAAGATTAGAGTGTGTGAGTATGTGAGCTTGCTGCATATTGTTCTAGTGTTTGTGTGAATCGTGTTCTGACCCTGATTTATTGCGGTAGCTTCATATTGCGGTTCTTGCCTCATTTATTGTGAGGAAGATTTTCCTTGGTTGGAGTCGTTAGGATTGACGAAACAAAGGAAGTTATTTTCTACACATATTATTCAAACAACTTTATTGACAAGGTTTTTTTGCTCCTTTGGACTCTCAAAAAGAAAGTTTTTTTTTTTGTGTTATTCTCAGGTTATTTTTTGTGTGGATAGTGAATAGGAAAATTAATGTTAATTGGACAGAGTGGTTACAAAACGAGCTCTTTTTGTGTAATGTTTTTGAGCTTTTTGCTAGTTGTTTACTAGCTCGTTAATATGTGTTGGCTTTTCAAATAAGTATTCTATAAAACTAAGTTCTTATTGTTGGACAAGCAATTTAGAAGCATGAAAGTTAGGGATGTCTTTTCAGACATATCAACACTAATGTTGTAACACCACGTAAAAACTGTCCAAATTATGTATAGACACGTGTCCTAAACTCTAATTATATGAAAGATTGGGTTTAAAGGACTAAAGTTGACAAATGGTGAAGTTATGTATGCGAAGGGACTAAAAGTGTCAACATGCCAAACTTGAGCCTCTGAATGACAATACGCGGATAATATATTCTTAATCAAGTGATTGATAGAATATAACGAGCCGTTTATAAATATAATCGTGAGATTATAAAGCTACAGGGATTAAACGTGTCAACATGTTAATTCTACCCCTGAGTGACCTTTTAACATTCCTAAAGCTTTGCAAAGTATAAAATGCACCCTCATACATAACCGATAATGAATCCATAAATATTCGGCTAAAATTGTGATGAATTGTTCCACTCTCAAGAAATAAGAATGCATGTGCATAAACCGACAATTTACATTCAAATTACCATTCCTAAAGAATCCAAGAGAACACTTGTGCATGGCATGGTAAAATGTGAAAGGCAGGGCTGGTCATGTGGGCTATCACAGCTGAAAATGTCTGAAGATTCGAGTTTGAAAGGTTGCATGATCAAATATAAAGTTCTCAAAAAATTTTTGTCTTCTGGTCATCGGTTACGGACCGCATCCATTCGGACCTACGATCCGTAAGAGTTAGATACGGACCGCAAGGGTTTAAGCTTACGGTCCGTAAGCTCGTCGCTGGGCAGAAAAATTGGACAGATGTAAGTTTCAGCTGTGTAACCGCCTTATTCTCATTCTATTCGAAACAAGGGACTATTGGACGGTAATATTAAACCACAAGGACACCTGGGGTGATCCTAGGGACTCCCATTATAGCTGTGCTTGATCCAAGAGCATACAACTTAGTATATATAGGACACTAGTGTTGAGTTTTCATACTCACATTTGCAACATTCAAAGATCAATCACTTCTAGAGCTTGCATCAGTAAGGAGAAGACTCTCAAGTGTAGAAAAGACAGCTAGGACCTTTAGTAAGCTTTTAATTACTTGCTTAGTCGTTTTAATTAGCTTAATTACCTAAAAGTCAAACTTATCGTAAATTAAGTTTGACTTTCGTTTTAATCACATATGGACCAGCCACTGATCAAATTGAAAGTGGTTGTTGAACCATATTAAGGTAGGTGATTAACCCTTAAAAGGGCACCTCCTAATTATCTCGTTTAACCAGTTAATTGTCAGGTCAAAGTAGTTTGACTTTTGGGTCAAAGTAGTTTGACAAAAAGTCAAACTAGACAGAATGTTTGAAAATGAATAAAAATTAATAAAACAGGAGTTCTAAATTATATTTTAACATTCTAATGATTTGGTAATTAATGTTAAAACATGTTTTATCAGTCCTAACCCGGCAATTAATAGTTTAAGGTCAGTTTATAACCGAAAGTCGCAAAAGCTTGATTTTTGCTTCGACTTTCAGTTCTGACCCGTTCAAGCTTAATTCTCCCATGTCTTAAGCTTCCATTAGGATCACATTACTCAGTAGTATAACCCTCTAAAGTTATATTGTCACACCCCAACCGATGGCGGAAACATCGGGGCGTGGCACTGAGCGAACAGATTGTCCAGGAGTTTCCACAACAACTATAATATAAATTCAGTTTTAACGACACGTCCCATACCGTGTCCCAAATAAATAACAAGTTATCACAGAAAGCAACAAGACAAGCAATTCTGTTTCGACGACTCAGATTTAATTATTACAGACAAATGTTTATTGTTTCTAGACTCCCTAGCCTTGATTTCATCACCATGCACCTAAGCTTCCTAGCAACTTAAGCACCTGTCACATACGTTAAAATAAAGTCAATACATATAATGTAAAGGTGAGCATACAAGTTTGATAATAGCATATAGAGTTCGAATAGTTTACGTATAACCAGGCATGTAAACAGATAGCAATGATGCATGTAAATTATCGACATGGATCTATCAATACCAGTGACTGCGGGTTGACTGTCTGAGACAGTTCGCAATACATGATCACCACCGTAAATCATGCAAGTAGATTGTCCTTAACAACCCCCGTGTGAACGGGCGCTGAGTCCAAACTATAGTACTACGTTGCTAAGGCAGGTAGACAGCTTTCCACGTGTAAACATAATAACAAGCATACATTTAATCACGTCATACATGCAATCGGTTAGCGTTCAAATCGTTTGAATAGTGTGTTCGGTTGTGATTTTGATAAGTAACGTATGTAACACCCAAAAGTGCTAAAGCAAAAAGGGTTCGAGTATACTCACAGTGATTGATTGTGGATTGAAGGGAGCGCTGAGAGTAAGATTAGCCTGAATAGTTCGATAGCATAACGATAAGTAACGCGGGAAAAGTAAACAAGTATGATGGATCGAATGGGTTGGTCGATCGAACGGCAGGTTCGATCGGACGGCCTGTTCGATCGGCTGGTATATCCGATTGGACAGTCCTGTTCGATCGGCCGGTTGGCTCGATCGGCTGGACCATTCGAGTGGATTGTTTCTTCCTCTGGTGTGTTTGTGTTAGAGGATTTGGACTTTTGAAGTTTTTGTTGCAGTATTTGAGAACACTGAAGTGTTCCTACTTTTCAAGTCGGTCGATCGAGCGGTTCGCTCGATCGGCTAGCTCACTCGATCGGCTAGCTCACTCGATCGGCTAGGAGCTTCAGAGTTGGTCCTCAACTGAATGTCACTCGATCGAATAGTCTGTTCGTTCGGCTGGCATTCCCTACTACGAACAAGTTGTGAAAACGATTAAGTGTTGAAGCATAGTATCTCACGATCCGAACAGTAATGTTTACCTATCGAGTGACCCATTCGATTGAACATTACTTCGTCAATACTATACTTCAAAAGTTTGGGAGTGTGAGACCATGTGCTAGCCGATCGGCTGGCCCGGTCGATCGGCTGGCATGTCCGATCGGCTGGGCTGTTCGACAGCCTAGCCGTTCGGCCAGCATTTCTGACCTGGTCGGCCTGTCGTCTAACACTTGGTTGTTTGTTTATTTGTCTTCTTTCAAGGTATCTTGACAACGTGTTGAACTGTGATAACCTTCGTTCCTACCTATTCCCTTGGCTCGAACAGGAATCACCCAAGTCCGGCCGGTGAACGGTTCGGAATGTCGGTTGAGAGTTTAACCGATTTCGGGTTAACCTTGTATATAGAATCCGGATCTGGAACCTTTTAATCTATTTGAATGATTAGTTAGCCGGTTCAAGCTCCGTTTCTATCGGTTTGAAAGCATTGAGTGTAAAAGAGTTGAAAGAAAGTCGGAAATCCTTCTTTCAATCCTTCTCATCATGAAAATGTTTAGACCTATGATGGATCTTAACTTGTTTATGTGGAACTCGGTTAGATCTAAGCTAATCATAGTGGAATGAGGCCAAAACATGATGTTCTTCAAGAACACCATGATGACATCACCCAAGAACACCTAGATCTTAGTGATTTCACGGTTAGAATCCAAGTTTTGAAAGATAGAAAGGTGTAGAATCAAGTGATGATTAAGAACGTACAAGAATTAGAGTGAAAACTTACCGGGATTGGGAGAAATCTGAGAAAAGGTGAAGAATAGGAGCTGGCCGGTCAGAACTTTCCAAAAGTGGAAATGAAGACAAGGACAGCCCTATTTATAGGCTTCCAAAAGAGGAAAGTGGCAGCCGATCGGCTGGGAGCTCCGATCGAGTGGGCTGCTCGATCGGCTGGCAAGATGCTAGCCGATCGGCTGGCCTGTTCGATCAGGATGCTTCCTGTTCGATCCGCCACACCCTTTGAGCATTTTTGCGACAATTTTCGACGTTTCGATTCCGACGTATGATGATACGATTTCGATAGAGTTCCTAGTCAAATTACTTTTAATCCCAACCACTATTTCTAACATACAATCTTCTATAAGTCACGTTTCGATGTCGGTTTCGATTAAATTCGATTGCCTTTCGAGTTTCGATTCGATTTTCGATTGATTGCTTGAATACCACACCAAACATAAAGTAAACATGCACAAGTAACACATAAGGCACACACACACGTATAACAACACCACAATTCGCATAATTCGAGTCTCGAGTTTGATTGATTGTTAGATCAGTTTGATTACTGATTAGGTTAACTTTATCGCATTGTTACTTCCTGCTATTCACAGTCGTAGATCGGTTCGCTTTAAAACACATTCGATTACTTCGATTCTTGCTGATTACAACACTTACTCCACATAATACAACTAAAATATAAAATCGACTATCTACAGTCAAAGAAAGTCAAAGTTAACTTGGACTTTGACTTTGACTTTGACATTTGAAAACACGGGGTGTTACATATATTGCATGATGCCTAATGGTTTGAATTATATGCACGTGATCGTTAATATGCTTAAAAATGCCATAAACGCCCTTTTGACGCACAACTGAGATTTTTAGTAATGCGAATGGACAAACACCTTTGCTACTGATATTTAGACTTATCCCAAAAATTTGACATTAGTTTAAGGTCTAGATTAGGAGTTATGCTCAATAGCGTAATTAGAAAGCTTTTTATTAATTTAATGGCGTAATTAGCATAAAGCCTATCTAAACCCAATTTTTGATACCAAACTTTTTACCTACTGATGTAAAATAATATTTTGGGATTTTGAATATTTTATTTATTTTTAGGCTGAGCATAACATAGGGTTATAGCTTGATTTCGGTAATTGTCGGTTTTACCCTTTTCATGCATAAAATGAGTTTTACATAACATTTTAATGCCAAACCTTTTGCTACTGATTCTATATGATAAATAAAGTATTTTGAACTTTATAAAGTGATCAAAAACTCAGATTTCCTATTTTAACCCGAATATCCCTTAAAACCGACTTTTAAGCGTTTTTAGCACATAGTATGAGTTAAAAACTATATTTGGTATATAAAACTTATTACCTACTGATGTTTTAAGTTAATTTATATAATTAAATAGTAAGCCAAAGTTTTTAAACTCAGAATCCTATTTTGACCTTTAAAGCTTATGTGAAATTACCAAAATGCCCCTACGGTGCATAGTTTGATTATATAAGATAAATTTCACACACACACACACATATATATATATATATATATATATAATACCCTACTGTTTTAACTTATAAAAATACATATTTTTACTGATTAAATCAGACCTGAAACTCAATTTCACATTTAAACTCTTTTATGGGCATTAAAATTACCAAAATGCCCTTATGGGACTTATTTTGGTTTAAATTACTTTTTGGGCATATATGTTAACATCTTACTGATGTAATAACATATTTCGAGCATAATAACGATTAAGACCTGTATATAATTTATTTGGTTACCCGTTACGCGTTTATGCGTTCGTATCGGTTTACGTGACTAGTTTACGTAAAATAGCCGAAACGGGCTTAACCTTATCATTAAATTCTCAATTTCCAGAATGTGTTTAGCTTACCCATATTATACAAGTATCCAAGCTTGTCGGGTCTAAACCACATTCTATTCCGGTTTCCGCTTAATCTAGCGTTTAGAACCGTAAGGTTTCCTTCTAGCTAGTCGGTCTAAGTCCTTGACTTAATTAAAGACCCGTTAGCATTCTAATATGTTAATAAACCTTCTATACAGATTAAATAGCTTCCGGTAGAAGGTGCCTTCAAAAAGCTTTAGGACTATACTGCTAGCATCAGGTAAATACTTTTAACCTATTTTCCCTTATACGGGCTTGGGATATGGTATTATAATAATACCACTTGGTCGGGTATGAAATCATTTAATCGGATTGTGATTAATAAATTGCATAACCCGTTTTAATCTGTTTTGTTTGATAACATGAACATTGGGGGTTAATCTGACCGTGTCTTGGATATCCTCGGCTCATTTTATTTGAAAATGGCCACGACCTATGCACGGGGTGTAGGCATACACCTGACAGATGCAAATGCTAAAATAGAAACCCACATGTTGGGGATAACTCCTTTGTGGGTTCTATAAGTGGTGAGTCGGTTAATCACGACCGGCTTCCAACCGGCCCCAATTGTATGACAAACATGTAAATCGGTATACAAGATTATCTTTAAATAATTGTCCCAAGTTATAAATGGTTTGTGCCATGTGCACTTAAATCAATTTTCATAAATGTTTTCAAAAGAGTCAGTTAATTGTATTTACCAGTGTAAACTGACGTATTTTCTTAAAAGACTGATTGACAAGTACCTCTCGTAATAGGCTGGAGCTATTAGGTGTCAATAGAGGATCTTGCAAATCCATAAAATACCTGAAGTCTGTTGTTTTGTTTCTTTGTACTTTTATGATCCGCCTGTGGATGTTATTACATTCCAGTCTGTATATTCTTAACTCGAACACTCAGACATTATGGTTTGTAATAGTTTTTTCACCAAGCCTTCCGCTGTGCTATATTATTGTGTGTATTGACAATGATGATATCAACTACGTCACAATACTTCCCGCCGGGCCCACCGATAATATGTGGAAATATCAGGGTGTGACAAATGTGCTCTTTGAATACTTTAACTTCATTGGTAATATGGATAAGAGTAGAGTTGTACTTGTTAATGGAGTTAAAATATTACAGGTGAAAAAAATTCATAGTGACCTTTTGGAAGGTGCAAACACTAGTGGTAACATATATCGTTGCGGTTCCTCCATTAGTATAGGTGAAAAAAATTCACGACCTTTTAGAAGTTAAATTGGCCGTGAATTTTATGTAATAATTCTATTAAAAGAGAAATTCACACAAGATTTTATAATTTAAAAGTAATTGTTTAATATACATTTGTATTTTTTTGTTGTAAAATTAATTTTGAAAATATTAATATATGAAAAAAATTAAAAAAAAATTTTGGTTAAACGGGTTGTGTTTTGGTCAACCCGCAAATATTCGTATCGTATTCGGGTTCATGTGTCTGACATGATTTTCGGGCTTAGGTCGTTTTCGAATTCGTGTAAAATTTTCGGGTTGGCCCTGCCAACTCACAAACACAACACGTTAAGCACCCTTAAACTGTCGAGGACAAATAGTTATCATACCTCGAACTTATGTTTTATTTCTAAAGCAACCTCTTGAAGAGAGCATGTGGATTGTGCCATTGTGGAATCACAAGGCAACAAGAATAATAACAAAGGACTGTGGTATCACATGCTTGGCCGCGCGACACGGGTCATACACATGACATGACCTTCATAAAACTCATGTTGTCTTTTATCCATTTCCTTTTTCTTTTTCCCATTTTTATTAGAAATATTTACTTTAAAAATCTAAAAACAATTGGAAGGGAGATCTACCCTTCGACCAGCCGACATTCTTGTCTTTGGATGGGTAGGAGGAAAACACGCCTGTGTGGATCTAACAGGGGTTTCCCCGCTAGTGGGCTTAGGGAGTAGTGCTTTCACAGTGGGTCAGGCTGCTTTAAAAGCTGCTTCGGGTAAAGTGATCAAGCATGAGAAAGCATGCCTTGACAACCAGCACGTGTTTATCCCATTTGCTTTTGATACTTTTGGTTTTCTGGCGCCAGAGGCTGTGGACCTACTTAGTCGAGTTCAAAGGGTCATGCATAGTAATGTTATGACCCCGAGATCTATGGACGTAGTTTTTAAAAGGCTTAGTTTTGCTATTCAAAAAGGGGTAGCGGCGCAGCTTGTTGCCCGTTTACCAACTATCTCGATGTAAATTACCTGTTTATTTATAAATTGATGCTTGTATAGTGATTCATTTTAGATAAAAAAAAAAAGATTATTTTTTTTATGTATTTTGATCTGATGAAAAAAAAAAACCATCAATGGTTTGTTTTGAAATTGAAGGCCAAGGAAAACATGTGATTAGCAATATATTTTGTTAAAAAGGAAGAGTGGTTTTTATTGAAGAACATCAAGTCAATGGTTCCTTCCACGAGTGATGTTCGAGTTTCACCAAACATCCCCTTTCCCACCCCTGCTTGATAAAGAGATCTTGGAATGTAGCACATGATGTTTCTTGTTCCCACATGGGTAGGGTATCAAACTCCATACCTTCATTGTATGTTCCTTTCTTCTTTCTTTTCCTTTCAATTTCAATTATTATCATTAATAATTATTAATAATAAGGCTTAAATCATGAAAACTCAAGTAAATATACAAAAAGATGTTTTTATTATCCTTTGATTCTTCGTGTTTTTGAAGTCCATAATGGACATGATGTGGTGGTAAGATGAATCACCTATATTCAAGAGGTGGAAGGTTCGAATCTTGCAAGATGTAGATATAAGAGTATTTATAATGTTAGTTTTTCGTTAAAAACATGACTTTTGATAAAAGAATGAAAATATGCAAATTGATTTATTCATTATGTTAGAATTTTTTTTTCTTAAGGGCATCATGTTATAGTAATTTAAAAATATGAATAAAAACTAGAAAAAAACATTTAAAAATGTTTTTGTTTAGAAAAAAACTTCAAATATAAGGGTGTTCTTGAGTTCCATACAGACTTCTAACGTACAAAGAGTCTTTTTACATTTTTTATTATTTTTAAATGTTTTTACAACAACTGACAACATATATATACACATTTGTTGTATGTTTAAAAGCTAATATGGTTAAAGATATAAATGTTAGTATTTTACTAAATGTGTTTAAAACAAGAACATGATGGCAAAAAATAAACAATTCACATCCGCATCCACACAAGAGCATCATTTATGTTCAATATGTATTGCACCTTTTAGGATTCTTATAATTTCTCAATCATGTTTGGCCCCAAAAATGATTAAAAAGCATTTCTTATATTCACTTTCCCAACAATCAAAATTGTAAAAAGGCAAGATTTTTCTCATCATTGTCCTTTGTATAGCTCAAAGTAAACACATATCTTTTTATCCACAGAAAAACAAGTTTCTATTATATTAGTATTGTTTATCTTTGAAAATCTTATCTCAGAATTAACAGTTGTAATTTGATTTATAAGAAGATTTTTTTTTTTTTTTTTTTTTTTTTTTTTTTTTTTTTTTTGCAAATACTTTTCTAGTAACCATAGTAGACATTTTGACAACTATTCAACAATTGTTGGTATGTCAAGCAGACGGTAGAGTAATGCAATTCTGATAATATTTATTTAACATAAAAAGAATATACATCAACAAAAAAAAAAGGTGATGTAAGTATTGCTACTGACATATACATGTTTGTAGAAAAAATTCTGTAAGGGTATTCGGAGTGGTGATCGGTAAAACACGATAAACCGGTTTACTGACGCGGTAAACCACCGCCAGTAAGGAGTTTACCGATTTTGACTTGTTTGTTCGGTAATGACATGCCGATGCGGGGAAGGAGGATAGGAGAGAGAGGGGGTGTGTGGGGTGGGGTCCATTCCAATTTCAACCAATCACACCTTTTTTTTTAAATAGTTTACCATTTCATCAAGTGTCTAACCATTACCAACACTTTTGAGCATAGTTTACCACTTTGACATTACACACTCTCATTGGTTGCTTTTTTAGTTTGTCATTCTTAAGTGTCTAACAACTCCTTATACCCTAAAGACGTACTTGCTGTTAAATCTGGGTACGAGGTCAGAGAGATGAATAAAAACGAGATTCAATAATTTCTTTATTAATTTTTTTTGTGAATTAATAAAAGTACAAGACTCACAATAAATACTTAAAACTAGGGGTGTAAACGAGTCGGGCCGAGCCCGAGCTCGGCCAGGCTCGAGCTCGATTAACTTATGAGAGCTCGGGCTTGAGCTCGGCTCGATTCGAGCTTTGTTTTCAAAGCTCGAGCTCGGCTCGTTTGTATTTTATCAAGCTCGATTTATTATCTATTAATTAGTATATTAAATAATAATAATATAAATAATAGACTTTTTAGGTTTGCGAGCTCGATAAGTAAAGCTCGGGCTCGGGCTCGTTTACTAAATAAGCTTATTTTTAGGTTCAAGGTCGGCTTGTAAACAAGTTTAAATATGCTCGGCTCGACTCGGCTCGTTTACACAAAGGCTCGATAAGGCTCGACAAGCTTAACGAGCTTCACATGTGAGGCTCGAGCTCGGGCTCGATAAACAAACGAGCTTTGTTTTGAGGCTCAAGCTCGGCTCGGGCTCGATAAGGCTTGGCTCGTTTCGAGCTTTTTCTCGAACCGATCTCGAGTAGCTCGCGAGTCGCTCGGCTTGTTTACACCCCTACTTAAAACTATCTAATCCTACATGGGCTCCTAAACTTACTCACACTTATCTATAGTTAGAAAACAAATAAATCTAATGCTAAAGATAATTCAAATATTAATTTTTTTTTATTTTTTGCAGTCAATATATATTTCATTCCAATCATTAGGGCAAATTACACAAGAATAGCAGGTAGATGAGCAACAAACTGTGCCGCCATCCCCTTCTGAATAGAAAACCCTAATCTACTAAAAACAAAGTCTCGCCCCTGAGGGGTCGAAAAATTGCTGTGGACCACATGCTGAACTCTAGCCAAGAACCGAGCTGCATCCGCCGCCAAGGAGCAGAACGTGTCAAACGTCAGGGGGACAAAGGCATGTTGATTATCCTCACAAGCTTTCGCGTGCTTTTCCACCTTCTTTGACTCTGCTTTCAGTACTGTTTGCCCCGTCACAAACCCATTTTCCACAAACACATTTAATTATTATTTTACTCATTTAGTCCTTCGACTTTTAGATTTCTTTTAGGCTACCCCTTGAAATTGTCCGTACCTCCCTAGTTGATGTTGTATCCATAGAGAAATGAATAAATAATGTCAAAACATTGTAGTTGACGTATTTTTAAAGAAGGATAATTATAAGCTTTGAAAATCTCACAGACCATCGTTTTAGAGTAATACAACTTTGTTTACAAAACTTTTAATAATTTCATTGACCACCGTTTAGTATAATAGATTCGGTTGCTTAAAAGAAAAACCGTTTGTTACAAAAATGAAAACTTATACTGATTTTTAAGTTTTATAAATATAATCAAAAACCCGAAATAACTAGGTTCATTTAGATATATTTAAGCTATTTTATAAATGTACTAGAACCCGTTTGTTTGGTAAAAATTAGGTACAATTTGTTTGCTTGATGCCAACTTTGATACAATTTGTTTTCCACGATTTTTATAAATATGTAACAGTGGCGTCTCTAAGAATTCATGTACCCTGTTCGAACTCGAAAAATGTGTCCTTATGCCTTAACGATGAACAATGCAATTACGAAAATGACAAAATCATAGTATTCGATAAACAATGCAATTACGAAAAATGAGAAAATTATAGTATTTAAATGAGTTACATTACATACCATAATAACTAATAAATTAATAGCTAACCAATGATTCGTGCAGCCTCCTTGCATTCTTCATAGCAAATTGATGGATCAACTCTTCACAATTTATATCATCTAAGACTTCGTTTTCAATTAACATAGATATATCAGATTTTGTTTTTAAAACCATATACCCTGCGCAATCACGGGCCCTGTGTGGAAGTCCTCCCTACAGAGCATCTAAGCCTCCCCTGATATGTAAGAATTTGTGAACACGTTAGTGACTTGCACCAAAGTTCCTCCCGAAATATACTTAACGACTTTTAAACATGGTTACAACATTTTCAAGCTATTAGAAACATAATATCAAGTAGCATTTATTGAAGAATAGGTGTTTTGATGTTGCTACACCCCTTGAAGCCAGTGGCGAAGCTTGAGATTTCCGACCGGGGGTCGAAAATGTATATACTAAAAAAATTCTACACGAAAACTACATACTCTCCACTATCGAGCGAAAAGTTCGGGGGGTCAGCCGCCCCCACTATATTGCGCCAATGCTTGAAGCCCTTTCAGATTACGCCTAAGCAATTCCAAACACTTTGATTTTATAGAAATCAAAACTATCTTAAAGCTCTATCGTTCTCTCACAAATTCGGTGTGTTTTTAATTTTTATATGCAAGGTTAGGAGGTATTTAGTGTTAAAAGTTGATGTTAAAAAAGTGTAGGAGTAAGCTTGAAATAATGAAAAAATAGTCATTTAGTTTACCATTGCATTTATCTGAATAAGATTTATTCTTATTTGGGTTGAGTCAACTTTAGAACTTTAATATTTATAACCAATTAATATAATACTATATGTAGCCATACTTTATAAATATAAATTTATTTATTTAATAATTTTTTTACAACCTAAAATATTAGATCATGTTTTAAAAATGTTATAACTTAACATTAAAATTACACGAGGTGCTCACACCCTATAAAATATATAAGGAGAGAAGACCAGGGTACAAATCTTGACATGAGTGTCGATTATTTTCCAGAGCATGACAATTACATTAATAACCTCTTAACATAGTTAATCAAGATTAATCTTCTAATTCTTTAAGATCATTGTGAAACTCGTTGAGAAGTCTTAATCTAGAATTCCAAAGAATGCGACGCCTTCACTAAGCATGGAATCCAGACAAATTTTTTTCAAATTTCCCATTTGAAGCCAAAACCCATGTGTCAGTTTCTCCATTTGAAGCCAAAACTCATTTGAGATAGATATGATTGAAAAAGGTGAGGCAAATCGACAAAATAATATTTTGGAAGCTAAATTACATATGATATGCATGCAGAAAAATTTACTTTTAATTTTTTAGAAGTAATATGAAATATGGTAAATAAATGACAATTCATTCGCATTCAATTTACGTCTAAAATACCATAAAATTTCATAAAATTTTATTTACTACAAATCTAATATTTTTTTAACCTTGTAAATCGAGATAAGATATAGTACAATAATACTTTTAGAATGCCTAATCCACAATGCCATTAAACTAACTCCTAAATCTACACTAGGACCATACGATGTGGTAGGGTATGAAAAGAGGGAATGAAGCGTCACGTGGAAGCCACGTCAACACTTGTCAGAAAGATGGCGTGGTATCAAAAAGCGGAGTGTGAGATGGGGCATGGTGTGACACGTGACATACACTTTTTATAATTATTTTATATTTAAAAAACAAAACAAAATCCACCATCCAAAAAACAACCACCACCTCATCATCATCAAAACCTCCACGTCGGTAAAGAAGATACCGCTCCCTCTCCCACGCCGTACGAGGGAACCACGCCATGACACCGTATAGTCTAATAAGACTAAAACGGTCAACCACTTGAATACATGTATCTTTACTACACACCTTCGTACCAGACTACAACATCTTCTATATGAAAACATTGATTATCATGAAAAAAATAGAGTTGAAAAAGGCGGAGCGATTGAGGGGCCAGATTTTAACCGTTGACAAAAAGGTCTAATTAAATAAAATCAAACACACACACTCACATGATAGATGCAGTTTTATCTTCACTCCTACTTCCTACACAAACCAAACCAAACCCCGTTTATTCGCTCTCTCTCTCTCTCTCATCAATCGTCAAACACACACATCTACTTTCGCTTCAACAACGATCAAACACCGTCAATCAACCGTCTTCTCCTCCATTAATCGTAAGTGATCCACACAACTCAATCTTTATTTATCACTTATCATCTAATATCCGTATTTATCTTAATCTAATTCACTTGTTCACTTTCTCTTACACGATACACTTTTTCACCGCTTTTTGTTAGGGTTTTTTCGTCAGTATCACCGTATCATGCTTTGAAGTGATTATAGTTAATGGCAGGCGAAATTGAAGAACCGTTTCGCTTGAATTTTCAGGTAATTATGTTAGTTATTTCTACTAGATCTGATTTTTCATCATTTGGATTTGATTCAGTTAATTACTAACCGTTTTTATGATTTTTTAACTATATTTATTGCAGATCAAATTCAATGAATGTTTAATTGCAGATTTTTGTGATAGATTTTATAACAATAATACTGTGATATTAATGATTAATTATTTTTATTTATTTATTTATTAAAGTTACTTTCACTTTATCTGTCTTGCTATTTATATTCAAGTCTTGGTATTGTTTGTAGGACATAATAGTCTAATGATTATGCAAACTTTTTATATACAAAAGTCAGTTGCTTATTAAAAATAGATCTAAATAAAGTGTTGTTTAGAAAGCTGTGTTGTTGAATTGAATGAAAGGGATCAATTATGTTTATTTATATACGCCTTCATATATTGTGGTTCAACGGTATCTGAAGATCCTGATATTGTTCTTTTTTTTGAATTGGATAGGCGGACCTATTGCGGTCGGGTTCAATCTCCTTTGGAAGATTTGAGTCTGAATCATTATCTTGGGAGAGAAGATCGGTTTTTTCACATAATAGATATCTTGAGGAGGTTGAAAAGTACTCTAAACCAGGATCGGTTACAGAAAAAAAGGCGTATTTTGAGGCTGAGTTTCGACGGAAAGCGCTTTTGAAGCAACGTTTGTCTGAATGCCAAGACGGGGGAGAGTTGTGTACAGATGGGAATGGTGACTTGCGTGAGTTTGAAGAGTATGGTAATTGTGATGAGAGTCCTTGCAGCAGTTCTAATCCTTCTAAATGCAATACAGAAACCGAAGTTCAACATCATGAAAACGGAGATGTTGCATGTTTTGATGAAGATACTACTATAAGTCAGCGTTCGGAAAGTCAAAGTTATGAATTTCATTGTGTTACAACTCAGGACGAGTTTGGTGAAACGCATCAGAGTGAAAATGAGAATGTAGCTGGAAATACTGAACAAAGTATTGGGTTGACCCTCATTGACCATGTAGTGCCGGTGGATGTGTCATCAGAAGCCCGTGGCGATTCATCGGTTGCTTGTCAAATACCTGAGAAGGACCATGATAGCATCAGCTCCGCACCTATTGCCACGACAACAATTTCTCCCAAGGTGAATTCTTATGTCATCGGGATCGCTTATATTGAATGCAACTATTGCCTTAAAAAAGTGAAGTATGAAAATTAGTTGTATTTACTTTTGGTGAAAAAGGGATGATTATATATGTTATATTTATACTGTATAATGTGCTTACGATGCTTGACTTCTACTGGTAATAGGTAAAGCCTGCAGCAGAAAAGAAACTTACAAGGTCAACATTAAAGACTCAAGTCAATGTTGATCGTTCCCAAAAAAAGGTTCCTAATGGAGCATCCAAAGGCTCAATGAAGCCCCGACCTGCTAGTCCCTCGATTGTAACGAAAGAAAAGAAGCTGCCCCAACCTGCTAGTCCCTCGATTGTAACGAAAACAGAAAAGAAGTTGCCCCGACCTGCTAGTCCGTCGATTGTAACGAAAACAGAAAAGAAGTTGCCCCGACCTGCTAGTCCGTCGATTGTAACGAAAACAGAAAAGAAGTTGCCCCGACCTGCTAGTCCCTCGATTGGCTCACGATTGAAAACATCAAAAGCAGAGGTAAATGCCAGCTGTCTTCAAATATATTCATTACAGTAACATTTTTGTTAATTATTTATTGTTCGCACAATACTATTTGTACGCTGTATCTTATGTCGTTGCATACAATTGTGAAGGATTTAAGATCTGAAAAGGCAGTCAAAGTCAAAGCTCAGCGTCCATTGTCAGAGAAATCTCTTCCCGGGATACGCCCGATCGTTAACAGGTTGGTTACAGACTTACAGTTCACATGTTTATAATGATTTATTAAAAAATTCTTTAGTGTATTCTCAACGTATTTTCACCCCCTTCATCAGGTCAAAGCAGTCCGTTAATCCAAGCAAAGCACACATTGTTCAGAGTGCTACTGGTTTTTGTTTCAAAACTGATCAGCGAGCGGAAAATAGGAAAGAGGCAAGAATCATTCTTTCTTGTTATTTATTTAGTTTATATAAATCACTTGTTCTTATTCTAAATCTGAGTTTTGTCACACATATCACAGTTCTATACAAAAATCGCGGAGAAAATACATGTTAAAGAGGTGGAAATTAGCCAAGTTAAAGCAAAAACACTGGTACGAAAATGAATTGATGCAAGTGATAACAATATTTCATACCCACAAAAGATCAACAACAACATTTATTCGTGCATTTGCAGGAAAAACAAGTAGCCGAGATGAAACAATTCCGAAAAAGTCTCAACTTTAAAGCAAAACCACTGCCTTCTTTCTACAACGAATCTGCTAGAGCTTCAGATCAACACAAGGTTACTTTAATAACATTTCAAAAACTTTATATAGTTGCATCATATTAGTTTGTAAGTAAGAAACAATAACTTGACATATATACAAATCAATTTACAGGCTACACCCATCAGCAAGACACCAAATCAACGACGACCCAGTTCATCAATGGCTACTCGACATGACAAGAATTTATTCAAGTCTTCCGTTCCGTTAAACAATAGACCGGGCTCTTCAACTTCGGCAACCAACAGGATCCGTGTTTCAGAAACTGTTGTGAGAAATTACGTACCTGAAAAGAAAGATGAAGAGGGGAAGGGTACCAAACTAAATAAGCCGAAAGATCCAGAACCAAGAGGTAGAGACATGGTGAGAAGATATGTGAAAGGCAGTCACACGTGGAACGGTCCTAAAGTTGGTGTTGCGTCTTGAAGCAACTTTAGATGTGTTGTAGTAAGGTAGATTAAATATGTGGTTCTGTAACAAGAAATATCGGAATTGAGCTAGAGTGGTCAAATTCAAAGCAATCGTATGATAATGAATCTCCGGTCCGGTAACTCGTGTCTGTAACGTTCTAGATTGCTTTGGGTTTGCCCGTTTTAGTTCAGGCGAACACATGGTCGTGGGTAAGTACAAACAAAATAACAAATCTATTACTTTTGTTTTTTTTTTCCTGTAACTGAATCAACTAGCGTTCTATATTACAATACAATCCTGGTAAAATGAGCGGGTCAAGTGGGTTCGTGTAGAAACAGGCCACCTTAAAAAGGTATCAATCTGGTTTTGATCGAGATTTTTGTGACAAGAAAGCCAACACCTAATGTAGCAGTTTGTGTTTGGATCACGGCCAGCATTGATGCTTACAAATTCTGCATGATACAGTAATAGTTGCTCGTGCCGTGACTCATCCGCTAAAGTTTTCTAACAATCAAATTTTCAGCAAATTATCACACCATTAATTCCATCTCTATTGCCTTCGCCTTGTACTCACTCGTATGAAAGCTCTGATACTTGTGATAAAGTTTATAAATAGGGGAGTGAATTTATGACATGACATGAACAATGAACCGAATACGGAATTCGTGGTTTTGGGTTTAGACTTTTAGTTTATACGGGGTTGGGTTGAACCCACAGATACGATGGCTAAAGGGTTGTGTTCCGGTTGACTTGGTGGGTCAGCTGGCTTATCTTTTTTTTCTCCTTTTCTTTTGTTAAAGTATGTTTAATGTCACAACTTAAACCGATTGAGTACTTTATCAAATGATTTGTATCCAGAAATCTCTGAGCACTCGCTAATTCAACATGGTAATTGCCCAGAGTGCAAGAGTTCGAGTAACATTACACATACGTTGGTTCATTATACCATGGGAAGTAATCCACCAATAGCCTAATGCATGTAAGAATAGGGGGCGATATCGCTTTAATAACAGAGAGCGGAAGCAAATAAATAAAGAGACTAGTTTTCAAAGGAATTTGAAATTTTTTTGATTGAGGAAATTAGAAATACAATAGGTGCCTATTGTAGAGAGTTTTCTAAATTTGTAAGGTTTGCTAAAATTTTGAAATTACAAATTGATTGACAATTTTTGAAATTATTAATACCATTAATAAAGATGTATATTATGCTGAATTGCTGATTAGAGAAGATTTACACGTTTTAAGCTATAAAATGAAAATTCAAAAGTTCGTAAAATTTAAGGGCAAATCTTGATTGATGAAATCGGAGCCTTGGATCAAGGAATTTGGGTTTGGCACTTGGGCCGACCTGCCTTAGGTGGCTTGCCACTTGATCTGGCCCGTTGAGACCTTTCTTTCACCAGCTCGTGGACCATATAACTTCAATTGTAGCCCAAGTTATGCACATTTAAAATTTGAGTCATTTCTACCATTTTTCTCTTATCAAGCTGGTCCATATAAGAGCTTGTTATTCAAGCTCCACATCAAAACTAGTCTCAAAGTTATAACTAGCAACAAACATATAAACCACCCTCCAATTATTATTTTGTTCACTAGCGTTCCAACAACTAGCTCATTAAACAATTCACAACCACCATTTTGATTTGTATGAATTTCAAAGTTGGGACACCAATTACCCAAGATAACACAGGAGATGTATGAGAGACCAAAATTTTAGCCATCAATCAAATAATCTATTTTTTAACGACAAGAAACGACATGCCAACCACTGTGACACCGTGCGCTGTGGCCAAGGTCGACTACTCGACCACCGCCAGCCCCTTGGCTCTCCTATATGCGCGGAAACCCAACCCCACCCGCCCGAAAGCACGACAGTGGAATAATCGGTAAAGCCTCGCCTTCCATCCAAGACGAACCGGCGCCACCCGTATTCGCCCTTCACCTGGATGCCGCAGAAAATAATGGGGAGAGTGGGAATCTAACCTGGGTCACAAGGAACACAAAGTCTTTCCCCAACCACTCCACCACTACCTCATTGGCTCAAATAATTTATGAATTACCAAAAGCGCATTTAGCCAAATGGTATCTTGGTGTGTTAAATGGTGTCCCACTCCCCTAGAGGCCGAGGATATTAGGAGTAGATTGTGTAAAATAAATTCATGGTCTAAAAAATGAAAAAGTAATAATATTTATTATGGGCTCTTCAATTTCTCAATGTATGGGAGTTTTGGATTGATCCACATATGAAAAATTAAGAGCACAACAGACCCAATGGAGTATAATCATTTGATCATATTATGCTTGGTAAACTTGCTGGAGTTTTTATTTGTATTAAAGTGTAGCTGAAAAGATAAAAAAGAATAGAAACTTCTTGAACTTTTTTTTAACATTTTGTTTAAGACTAGTACGCATCTAATCTCCATTTAAACAAGACTTTTAAAATACACGCTAAAAACTCTAAATGGCTTATCGTCAAAACCTGACCATCATGATATGAATGATGGGTCTAAATTGGATACTTTTTAAAAGTACCATGTTTTTATTAGAATTATTAAAACTCTAGTGTGAAAGTACATATAGATCTATCCAACCGCTTTAATATTGAAGTGGTGGTGGAGGTTCAAAACTGACTCTTTAATATTTATTGACCAAAGTCGTATCGTCCATTCATCACAACAAAAAGGTTTGGAATTTCATCCCACTCAAAGGGGACCTTGGAACAACATCATAAAAATAGAAAAGGTAGGTTCTTAGTGCAACACGAACATTCCGCACCACATATCTTTCCAACATGTTATGGAACTCCCGAAGCAATTACAGTATTCGAAGACTCGCAAAAAGGTGTTATTGGCTATTGTCTCAACTACGGGGTGGTGGTATCTGGAGAGCTCGAAATGACAAAATATTCAACCACAAACAAGTGCCCGCGGACAAGAATGTTGAAGACACCAATTCTATCCGACCAGCCCCTCCTTTTTTTATAATTATAAAAATTTTCTCCGTTCAACAAAATTTTTGTGCTTTAAATAGTAGTGATTAGCGTTTTGAACTATTAACATGACTTATTATCATAAACAAATTATATAATATAGTTATTGTAAAAATGTACAAACAACAACAGTATTTTTTTTTTAAATAAAAAAAAAACTTTGCACAGGTATATGATTTTGTTTTTGCACTTACATATTAACAATATACTTAAAATATTTATTATTATTATTATTATTATTATTATTATTATTATTATTATTATTATTATTATTATTATTATCATTATCATATTATAAAAATTGTAGTGTTTTATTGTATTTTCTCACGAAAAAGTACTACCATTTACAGTAAAAGAAACAAATAAAATGATGTAAAAGGAAAGATAAACTAAACACTCAAAAGCCACTTTGTACACACATTGTACCTATGAAGAACAAAAAAAAATCTGAGTAAAATACAGAACAGAATCATCTGCATTTTCAACAAAAATAATCATATAACTGCTCCCATGTTTTTTTATTACCAAATCTGCCCCTTAACAAAACCACCACCATACACCATATGAGATTAAAACAAAAAAATAACTTCATTGCATGCTACTCCTACCTAATATAGCATCAACTGGACGAACATAACAACATGGACTAAGAAAATCACAGCCGTTGATCCGCTTTTCGCATCAGCCGACGAAGATTTACGAGGGTTACGTGGCGGATCCTTGTAGTAAAAGGGGAACCATGGGACTATAGGGTCCGGGGCAGGTGGTACACCTCCATAAAAGTCAGGGGTTGGAGGGTTATAAGGAAAAACATTTGATGGTGGTGTGTAAATACCCGCCGGCGGGGGGTAATTATTCCCCGTTGGTGTAGCGGGTGGTGGCATGGTTGTTGATGGTGGCGTGTTGGTGTTGCCGCCACCCGCGGTTGGTGGTGGGTTGCAAGGGTAGGGGCACTGCGCAGAAGCTAGAGTTAAGTAGAGGAGGGTGGTTGAGAGAAGTAGTATTGAAGCCATATTTTTTTTTTGTTGAAAATGTTAAAGTTAAATGAGTTTGAATAAAATGGAGAAAAATGGTTGAGAGGTCATTTTCTTTACGGTCGATGATTACAATTTTGTTTGTCTTTTTGGTGGTGAAGAGGCCACGCATATTTATCAATTATGGATGAGTGAGTTGTTCTAGTATTAGCAACAAACCCAGGGGCTGAGTTCAAGACTCAGTCAAACTCGGCAAGCTCTCTCTTTAATTTTGATACTTTTAAATTTATAGGTTACAACTAATGCATTTTTTTCTTTAGTTATGCACTTATGCAACACATGCCTTCTACATAAATACTGAGAGTGAGGTTTCAACTCTTACCACTTGATTAAGTGGAATTCACTAATGTTATTAAGCAAAAGACCTCTTGCAATTCACTCCATGATTGCAAACACCGATTTCAAGTTGTTAAAAACCTTTAGTCTACATGTTGGAATGATGTGAAACGAAGTTGATGACATTGGTGCCTACGGAAATCGTTCTTGGAAACTTGGGTTCAACAATTGCCAACCTCAAAGTTAGACATAATTGATTTGTGTTGTTGGGAGATAGAATTGAATTGAAGTGTTAAATTTTAGAAATTTGGTTCCCTAGGCAGTTTTCTTTTCGTTTGAACATATATGGAATGGAATAGGCAAGTTCCATGAAACATTTCCCTCCATCAATAAACTAGTACCTAATACGGCGAACTACCTCTTCACTGCTTGTAGTTTTGTCTCTAGACTTTGGTTGAAAGTTAGCAGCTGGAGTCGGACCCCTTTTCTGGTGGCCTTCTCTTTTCGGGATATCGTGGAAGCTCACCAGTTTTGCAGCCTCAGTGGCAAGGGAAAGGTGGCTTATCAGGGGGTGGTTCTTATTGTCTGCTGGAGGGTTTGGAAGGCGAGAAACGAGTTTATTTTTTTGGGTAAGGTTCCCTCAGTCGATGACGTTTTCAGCGAAATCAGATCGTTAGGGTATCTTTGGTACAAGAATAGGTCTAAGTATAGAGAGGTTTCATGGGATGATTGGTGTAAGTTTGTAAATATAGTTTGTTTTGTTTGGTGCCCGGTTTTCGGGTGGCCGCGTGTTAATGAAGTTTTCCTTTCAAAAAAAAAAAAATACATACGTTTGAGTCCCGTTAAAGGACCGTGGGTGTGTAATGTCTCGCTAAAGGACTGATTCCCTCATTTATTGAGGCTGGAGCAGGAGAAAAATTGCAAGGTGGCAGGCAGGTTCAACATAGTGGAGGTATCTTTCGGGCTATTGGGAGTGGAGCCGAGAGCTGGGTTCGGCTATGGAAAAGGATGAGTTAACTTGCTGCAATGGTCTGTTGTCTAATGTTATGTTATCGGATAAAAAAGATAGTTGGGCCTGGGTGAGAGACAAATATGTAGAGTTCTCGGTCGGGACTTTCTGGGCAGCAGAGCAGATTACAGCAGTAGGTTTGTATATTCGAATGGAGCAAATGGGTGCCAAAGAAAAGTAATATATTTATGTGGTGCGTGGTTATGGATGGAATCTCAACGCTTGTAGCTCTTCGTGTTATAAACTGCTACAATGGGGACACTAGTTGCGTTTTGTGTGATGCTGGTGAAGAGACAGTGGAGCATCTTTTTCTCTGGTGTCACATTGCTGCTGCCATTTGGAACCATGTGAGCGTATGGTGCAAGGTTAGTCCCCTAATTTTATTCTCGATCAAAGACTTAGTGGAGGTGTATAATCACTTGGGGCTAGGAAGAAAGGAAAGTTTAGCGTTAAAAGGCATTATCATGGTAGTGTGTTGGTCTTATGGAACACGGAGGTGAAGATCGATAGTATCATTCAACATATAAGATCACTAGGCTTCTTGTGATATAGGAATAGAGTGAAAAATAATGTGGTTTCCTGGGATATGTGGCGCAAATTTGTGCTGATGTAATTAATTATATGGTGTTGTGTTTGGCGGCCTGTTTAAGGTTGCCATGTGAATAAAATATACTGTTAAAAAACATACGTGTGAGTCAATCTTCATGTATATTCATTCTCTTTTTGTAAATCCCGACATAATCAGTCAAATATACGTTATCATACTATAATGAATTTCTACAGCATAATCAATCATCAACCGGGAGGTGTGGTGTTGGTCAGAATCGCGGGAGCAAGGGAAAAATTAGAGGCAGGAGTAACCATCACAGTGGTTTCTTTATTTCTTCGTAAAGTCCCTATTGTGTTCCTGGAAACACCCCCTATGTTTACTCCTCCCCCCTCAGGCCTTGAAATTTTGTTGTTTTGACGATAATTTCAAAAAATATGTTCTTATACATCTAATTATCTACATATTTTCTTTATCTAAGTGATTCAATTAAAAAGGTTTTACTAAAAACTCTTTTAGGCACACACATCAGTTTCATATACGAAGTAGTCATCTCTGGTAATCTAAAAACTCTTTTAAAACAATTTATTTCGTTACCTGGATCCTTTGTCCTTCTCTAAAGCCCTATAAATCCATAACCTTCACAAATAAACCTTTCCTAAGCACCTCCTACAATTAAATTTCGGGACGAAATTTTCTAAAGTAGGGGAAACTGTAACCCCCGTAAAAATTTTGAGCCTTTAATTTTCATACTAAATATTCATTAATACGAACATTATAATTTTAACTTAGCGTCATTATCGGAAAAAATCTAAGTATCACATACCTTCAAACCTTTCTAAATTTAATTGAGTGATTAGAATCATCAAAACACTGAAACTCAAAGTCTAGGGATTAAAAATACCAAAAACCTTAATCACTTTCTAAAACACTCACGGAAACTTGTCCTAAGAGCATCCACAATAAGGATGTTTTTTGTGGATGTTTTTATTTGCCACATGTCACTTGTCCCACCAATAAAATTGTTTCTCTCTCTTGCCCTACACACAATACATAAAAATATTAATTTCTTTTTGTTAGGATCGGAGGCTCTCATGATTGTGTTTGTTTGTATAAATTGAACAGTCAGAATATAATGATATAAAGTGCAGCGGAAATGGATACAAACTTTGTAAACACAATCAAAGAGGAAAATAGTTTGATAAACAAATGCTTTTCATTAAGTTGAATGATTGAAATACAAAGCAAATGAATACAGCATGTTTACAGAACTAAGCTCCCCCTCAGCCTGATACCCCAAGGTTGGTTGCATAAGATGAAAGGATTGGACTGAAGAAGAAGAATCTACTCAGTCAATCAAATGTAACAGTACAGGGTACTGCTCCATTTATAGGCAAACCAAACCACTGAAGCATCTCAGCTGACGTCACCATGATAGTGACATCTAACAAACTAACAACCTATATACACTATTCTAAACAAACTACTGATATGCAACATCTGATTATTAGTACAATACAAAACAAGAGATAACAACTGCTTCACGCTCCACTGTTGTAGCCTGAGCACAGATGTTGAACTTCAGTGCTTTCTTCAAAGGTGATCAGTCTTTGAGTGGGCAGTGCTTGTGTCTTTCAGCAGTACTTAGAAAATAGCAGTAGATAGAGCAACAGTGTTTGTCTTCACTAGTTCTTTAGAGTTTCATCAGTGTTTGGTTCACCAGTTGTTGTAGTGAGCAGTACTTAAGATCCATCAGCTGTTAGAATACCACTGTCAAGGGGAAAGCAAAGTGTAGGCTACTGCTTATTGTTAGTCCACTGATGTGATCTGGTTTTGGCTTTACATTATCTGTTCCTCTGGTAGGGTTCAATCCCAACAATCTCCCCCTGGAACAGATAATGCCAAAACCCTTCATTATTCAGGACCTTTATTTCTCACCAAAAGTTCCTTAGCTTGTCTTTTAAATTCAGCTTCAAATTCTTTGGAACTTAGATCATCTTCATCCCTACACAGTGTAAGTTCAAGGAGATCCTGCAAATCTTCAACACTAAGGCCTAGTGCTTCTTTCCTTGATATGTACTTCACTTCACCATTGGTTTTGACCAGAGTCAATACGTGGGTCTTTTGATCAGATATCCACTTTAGTATTTTTAAACCAAATGGGTTTCTTGGGAGAGATTTATTCTTTGATGAGTTAGGAGATAATGGCCTTGTGAACACTTGCAGACTTTCAGACATTCTTTTGAAGGCTTCTTCAATGACTTTGTTTGCTGCAGCTATGTCTTCTGCAGTTTCTTTCTCAATTTGCTCTTGCCTTTCAATTTCTAACATGTCTGTTGCAGTGTTTGGTGATGCAGGTTTGTTTAATACATTCTTAACAAGGTTTTGAAGCTTTGTTGAGCTGTCTTCTTTTAGACCCATTTTCATGATGGTGTCCTTGAAGTACTCTGCTTCCTTTTCTTTGACCTCTTCTTCAGTCAGCTGTTTACCTTCTTCTTGGTTTGACACAAAAATAGGTTTGTCTGCTGATTTGAACAATGTTCTGAGGTTTTCAATCTGCTGTTCAAGCTTCATCATTTGTTCACGTTTCTTTGAAGCACTTGAAACAGTTATCTTTCTTTTCTTTAGCCTTTCATAGGCTTCATCAGTCTGCTGCCTGCTGCCTGGACCATTTTGATATGGCTTCAGCAGTATCCATTTTTGCATCCACCAGCTCCTTTTTCTTTCCTTTATACTCTGCAGTTAGGTCAGCAATGAGCTTTTTGTACTTACTCCAGTTCGGAGCATTCTTCTTCTTTGTAGGATCATTCTTGATTTTCTCAATCCTTTCTGCCTCATGCTTTAGAGCAACTAATGGCCATTCTTTGAGCTGTTGTTCTTCAGCAGGATAGAATTTCTCTTTCATGATGTAGGCTAGATATTGTTTTCTTAACCTTTTCTTTTGATCAGCCTTTTCTTTGTTTAGCTCTTGTGCACATTCTTCTATCTGGTTTACTTTTGTGAAGTAGAACTCCAGTCTTTTAGCAATGCCTTCGTCGCTTAGACCTTCACTTTCCCTATCAACCTTACCTTTTACTTTAGCTTGCCTTGCCTTGATCTTGAGGTAATCATCCATGTCTTCTGGTGCCATGTAGCCTATGAGTGAGGAGAATCTTCTTTTTGAAGGATCTTCTTCTGTATAGAATTGCCTCATCTCATTTTTGATAGCTTCAAGTTCCAGTGGATATTGTGCAGCATTAGGATCGTGTATACCCTCATTGGCAGAGATTGGCTTTCTTTTTCTACTGAAGAGCTTTGGTTATGATGTAGGAAAGGTGAGAGCAGTGGTGGATGGTTGACTAACAGCTGTTGAAACAACTGGTGCTTCAACCGCTGTTGTCATTACAACTACTGATGTATCAGCAGATGTCTTCTGCTTTTGAGCAGGGGTTATGATGGCAGTTGTTTGAGTGGTGATAAGTGGCTGACTAACAGCAGTTGAAACAACTGGTGTTTCAACCACTGTTTCCATTACAACAGATGTTGTAACATCTGTTGTCTTCTGCTTTTTGGCAGAGGGTGATGAGGGTTTGGTTGTTTTTTATGGTGATGGTGGTTTTTGTGCTGTAGACACAGATGGTGGTGGTAAAGCAGTGGTAGTGGTGTGTGGTGATGTGGTGTGTGTTGATACTGCAGTTTTGGTTTGGCTACTTTCTGGCTCAACATATATACCATCATCAATTCCCTTTTTCTTCCACTTAATCTTCTCCCCCTTTTTGGCATTATCTGAGAAGGGTTCGTTCATGAAGAGAACAGTGGAGGGAACCTTTCCAGAGGCACTTTGAATGTGAGCCTTTATAGCTTTTATATCCGCCTGAGTATCCTTGAATCTTGATTCCACCATATTGGTCAGCTTTTGAACATGTATGGCATGCTGCTGATCTGCCATCTGCTTTTGTCTTTCCAACAATGGTTGGAACATGGTCCATAACTCATTTGCAGCAGGTGCCTGTTGAGCAGATGCTTGAGCAGGAGGAGCAGTAGATTGGGCTTTTTGAGCTTTTAACAGCTGCTGCACCATATATTTTATTTCAGCAACTGAGGTTTCCAGGTTTTCAACCCTGCCCGTCAATTCCTGATATCTTGAATCATCACCTGAGTTAACAGGATCATCTGAATCCCCACCAGCAGTGGTTTTACCAATGTGTGACTTAGGAACAGAGTCCCAAAAGTCATCCATTGATGCCCCTTGTTCTCGGTACTGGGGACTTCTTTCTCCAGCACTTGATAACCTTTTGATGTTGCCAGTAGTAAAAAAAAACTCACTGGTGGTTCTCAGTGGTGCTATAGAAGAAATTGCCTTTAAGGGAGTCTTACTAATGAAACCACTGTCCAAGTGTAAACCTATAGATTCAACACTTGTAGTGGCTGCTCCACTTGAACTACTGACAGGAATTACTTGTAATTCCTGCATTGTAACCTCCTCAATTGTTGCTGGGATAGCAGAAATGTCAACATCAGACCCAGTCACCTGTTGAAGTAGACTCTCAGTGTTAGGTGGTTGAGAGGAACTGGTTTGTGTCTGAGTAACATCAGCTGCATGCAACAAGGTTATGGTGGATGGTGGTATTATTTGAGGTGAGGGTAAAGGGGTTGAAAGAGACATGTCCTTGGGATCAGGACTGTGGAAGATGGATCCGAGTGGGTCCAGAGCTTCATATTGTGGGGTCCCTGTGTTTACAACCTGATCCTTTTGTGAGGATGCAGGAGGAGTTTGAGGTAAGGGTTGAGATCTTTCTTCCACCTGCTGTGAGGAAGTAGCAGCAGTGGTTATTGGTGACTTTTGTGCTGTCACTGGCATTGACTCTGGGATCTCATCTTCCAGATATGCCTTTGTTTTGGTTCTGGTGGGCTTTCTGGATATTTTCTTTTTGGTCCTTTTTGTGGTGGCAGGTGTGGGCTTCAAAACAGTGGGTGTGCTGCTTTGATCACCTGGAGCAGTGGGCTCAGCAGCAGATACCTGAGGAGCAGTTTCATCTGCTAAATTCTGCTCAGGCACCTCTGCTTTTGTTTTTATTGGTGCCAACATTCTAGAGAATGTTTCAGGTGTTAAACAGTTTATTTTAAAAAAGACACCTTGTTTGGGCAATTCTGCATCTTCCTTTACAAATTTTTGTTCAAAATGGTAGCTTAGAAATCGTGGAAAGAGCAGAATTGCTTTATTATCAACGTTTTTTACCAAATCATCAAATATTTCCTGGGAGTAATTAAAGTTTTTGTTGTTTAAAATTGCATACCCCAGGCATTGAATTTTTGTTGGTATTTCATTAAAAGACGTTGTTTTATTAGAAACACACATTAACAATGTGTGAAATAAAAATCTGGGTGCAGAAGGAAAATAACCTTTTTGTAAGGTATCCCTTTTTGGTTGCTCTGCATAGCCCCTGTTTATGAAATCCTTTTTCAACTCGTCTTTAGAAAATGAGGTTTTTTCTTTCAAATCATCGAGTTTAAAGATTTCAGAAATAGATTGTGGAGAGATTTGAACCTTCTTACCCTGTATCGAGGAGTTGATGGCTGTGATGATGTCTCCTTGTTTTTCAAGGGTGGCATTCTTCCAGAACTCTCTCTGGGTTTGAAGATAAATAGGAGCGTCTGCTGTTATCAAAGTTTTGTACTTTGATGCAGATAAGATGTCAATGATGGAGTCGAAGGTGTTGTCAGTTGTGGGTTTTGTGAGTATACCCACATAGTTGTGTGGAGATTTGTAGCGAATCTCTGTGGTTTCAGCGGCCATTTGAGTGGCATCTGTTGTGGTGGAGGAAGACGATGGTTTTTATTTTGACTTCGATTTTGGTTTCGTCATTTTTGATACGATGGCTAAAGGGTTGTGTTCCGGTTGACTTGGTGGGTCAGCTGGCTTATCTTTTTTTTCTCCTTTTCTTTTGTTAAAGTATGTTTAATGTCACAACTTAAACCGATTGAGTACTTTATCAAATGATTTGTATCCAGAAATCTCTGAGCACTCGCTAATTCAACATGGTAATTGCCCAGAGTGCAAGAGTTCGAGTAACATTACACATACGTTGGTTCATTATACCATGGGAAGTAATCCACCAATAGCCTAATGCATGTAAGAATAGGGGGCGATATCGCTTTAATAACAGAGAGCGGAAGCAAATAAATAAAGAGACTAGTTTTCAAAGGAATTTGAAATTTTTTTGATTGAGGAAATTAGAAATACAATAGGTGCCTATTGTAGAGAGTTTTCTAAATTTGTAAGGTTTGCTAAAATTTTGAAATTACAAATTGATTGACAATTTTTGAAATTATTAATACCATTAATAAAGATGTATATTATGCTGAATTGCTGATTAGAGAAGATTTACACGTTTTAAGCTATAAAATGAAAATTCAAAAGTTCGTAAAATTTAAGGGCAAATCTTGATTGATGAAATCGGAGCCTTGGATCAAGGAATTTGGGTTTGGCACTTGGGCCGACCTGCCTTAGGTGGCTTGCCACTTGATCTGGCCCGTTGAGACCTTTCTTTCACCAGCTCGTGGACCATATAACTTCAATTGTAGCCCAAGTTATGCACATTTAAAATTTGAGTCATTTCTACCATTTTTCTCTTATCAAGCTGGTCCATATAAGAGCTTGTTATTCAAGCTCCACATCAAAACTAGTCTCAAAGTTATAACTAGCAACAAACATATAAACCACCCTCCAATTATTATTTTGTTCACTAGCGTTCCAACAACTAGCTCATTAAACAATTCACAACCACCATTTTGATTTGTATGAATTTCAAAGTTGGGACACCAATTACCCAAGATAACACAGGAGATGTATGAGAGACCAAAATTTTAGCCATCAATCAAATAATCTATTTTTTAACGACAAGAAACGACATGCCAACCACTGTGACACCGTGCGCTGTGGCCAAGGTCGACTACTCGACCACCGCCAGCCCCTTGGCTCTCCTATATGCGCGGAAACCCAACCCCACCCGCCCGAAAGCACGACAGTGGAATAATCGGTAAAGCCTCGCCTTCCATCCAAGACGAACCGGCGCCACCCGTATTCGCCCTTCACCTGGATGCCGCAGAAAATAATGGGGAGAGTGGGAATCTAACCTGGGTCACAAGGAACACAAAGTCTTTCCCCAACCACTCCACCACTACCTCATTGGCTCAAATAATTTATGAATTACCAAAAGCGCATTTAGCCAAATGGTATCTTGGTGTGTTAAATGGTGTCCCACTCCCCTAGAGGCCGAGGATATTAGGAGTAGATTGTGTAAAATAAATTCATGGTCTAAAAAATGAAAAAGTAATAATATTTATTATGGGCTCTTCAATTTCTCAATGTATGGGAGTTTTGGATTGATCCACATATGAAAAATTAAGAGCACAACAGACCCAATGGAGTATAATCATTTGATCATATTATGCTTGGTAAACTTGCTGGAGTTTTTATTTGTATTAAAGTGTAGCTGAAAAGATAAAAAAGAATAGAAACTTCTTGAACTTTTTTTTAACATTTTGTTTAAGACTAGTACGCATCTAATCTCCATTTAAACAAGACTTTTAAAATACACGCTAAAAACTCTAAATGGCTTATCGTCAAAACCTGACCATCATGATATGAATGATGGGTCTAAATTGGATACTTTTTAAAAGTACCATGTTTTTATTAGAATTATTAAAACTCTAGTGTGAAAGTACATATAGATCTATCCAACCGCTTTAATATTGAAGTGGTGGTGGAGGTTCAAAACTGACTCTTTAATATTTATTGACCAAAGTCGTATCGTCCATTCATCACAACAAAAAGGTTTGGAATTTCATCCCACTCAAAGGGGACCTTGGAACAACATCATAAAAATAGAAAAGGTAGGTTCTTAGTGCAACACGAACATTCCGCACCACATATCTTTCCAACATGTTATGGAACTCCCGAAGCAATTACAGTATTCGAAGACTCGCAAAAAGGTGTTATTGGCTATTGTCTCAACTACGGGGTGGTGGTATCTGGAGAGCTCGAAATGACAAAATATTCAACCACAAACAAGTGCCCGCGGACAAGAATGTTGAAGACACCAATTCTATCCGACCAGCCCCTCCTTTTTTTATAATTATAAAAATTTTCTCCGTTCAACAAAATTTTTGTGCTTTAAATAGTAGTGATTAGCGTTTTGAACTATTAACATGACTTATTATCATAAACAAATTATATAATATAGTTATTGTAAAAATGTACAAACAACAACAGTATTTTTTTTTTAAATAAAAAAAAAACTTTGCACAGGTATATGATTTTGTTTTTGCACTTACATATTAACAATATACTTAAAATATTTATTATTATTATTATTATTATTATTATTATTATTATTATTATTATTATTATTATTATTATTATCATTATCATATTATAAAAATTGTAGTGTTTTATTGTATTTTCTCACGAAAAAGTACTACCATTTACAGTAAAAGAAACAAATAAAATGATGTAAAAGGAAAGATAAACTAAACACTCAAAAGCCACTTTGTACACACATTGTACCTATGAAGAACAAAAAAAAATCTGAGTAAAATACAGAACAGAATCATCTGCATTTTCAACAAAAATAATCATATAACTGCTCCCATGTTTTTTTATTACCAAATCTGCCCCTTAACAAAACCACCACCATACACCATATGAGATTAAAACAAAAAAATAACTTCATTGCATGCTACTCCTACCTAATATAGCATCAACTGGACGAACATAACAACATGGACTAAGAAAATCACAGCCGTTGATCCGCTTTTCGCATCAGCCGACGAAGATTTACGAGGGTTACGTGGCGGATCCTTGTAGTAAAAGGGGAACCATGGGACTATAGGGTCCGGGGCAGGTGGTACACCTCCATAAAAGTCAGGGGTTGGAGGGTTATAAGGAAAAACATTTGATGGTGGTGTGTAAATACCCGCCGGCGGGGGGTAATTATTCCCCGTTGGTGTAGCGGGTGGTGGCATGGTTGTTGATGGTGGCGTGTTGGTGTTGCCGCCACCCGCGGTTGGTGGTGGGTTGCAAGGGTAGGGGCACTGCGCAGAAGCTAGAGTTAAGTAGAGGAGGGTGGTTGAGAGAAGTAGTATTGAAGCCATATTTTTTTTTTTGTTGAAAATGTTAAAGTTAAATGAGTTTGAATAAAATGGAGAAAAATGGTTGAGAGGTCATTTTCTTTACGGTCGATGATTACAATTTTGTTTGTCTTTTTGGTGGTGAAGAGGCCACGCATATTTATCAATTATGGATGAGTGAGTTGTTCTAGTATTAGCAACAAACCCAGGGGCTGAGTTCAAGACTCAGTCAAACTCGGCAAGCTCTCTCTTTAATTTTGATACTTTTAAATTTATAGGTTACAACTAATGCATTTTTTTTCTTTAGTTATGCACTTATGCAACACATGCCTTCTACATAAATACTGAGAGTGAGGTTTCAACTCTTACCACTTGATTAAGTGGAATTCACTAATGTTATTAAGCAAAAGACCTCTTGCAATTCACTCCATGATTGCAAACACCGATTTCAAGTTGTTAAAAACCTTTAGTCTACATGTTGGAATGATGTGAAACGAAGTTGATGACATTGGTGCCTACGGAAATCGTTCTTGGAAACTTGGGTTCAACAATTGCCAACCTCAAAGTTAGACATAATTGATTTGTGTTGTTGGGAGATAGAATTGAATTGAAGTGTTAAATTTTAGAAATTTGGTTCCCTAGGCAGTTTTCTTTTCGTTTGAACATATATGGAATGGAATAGGCAAGTTCCATGAAACATTTCCCTCCATCAATAAACTAGTACCTAATACGGCGAACTACCTCTTCACTGCTTGTAGTTTTGTCTCTAGACTTTGGTTGAAAGTTAGCAGCTGGAGTCGGACCCCTTTTCTGGTGGCCTTCTCTTTTCGGGATATCGTGGAAGCTCACCAGTTTTGCAGCCTCAGTGGCAAGGGAAAGGTGGCTTATCAGGGGGTGGTTCTTATTGTCTGCTGGAGGGTTTGGAAGGCGAGAAACGAGTTTATTTTTTTGGGTAAGGTTCCCTCAGTCGATGACGTTTTCAGCGAAATCAGATCGTTAGGGTATCTTTGGTACAAGAATAGGTCTAAGTATAGAGAGGTTTCATGGGATGATTGGTGTAAGTTTGTAAATATAGTTTGTTTTGTTTGGTGCCCGGTTTTCGGGTGGCCGCGTGTTAATGAAGTTTTCCTTTCAAAAAAAAAAAAATACATACGTTTGAGTCCCGTTAAAGGACCGTGGGTGTGTAATGTCTCGCTAAAGGACTGATTCCCTCATTTATTGAGGCTGGAGCAGGAGAAAAATTGCAAGGTGGCAGGCAGGTTCAACATAGTGGAGGTATCTTTCGGGCTATTGGGAGTGGAGCCGAGAGCTGGGTTCGGCTATGGAAAAGGATGAGTTAACTTGCTGCAATGGTCTGTTGTCTAATGTTATGTTATCGGATAAAAAAGATAGTTGGGCCTGGGTGAGAGACAAATATGTAGAGTTCTCGGTCGGGACTTTCTGGGCAGCAGAGCAGATTACAGCAGTAGGTTTGTATATTCGAATGGAGCAAATGGGTGCCAAAGAAAAGTAATATATTTATGTGGTGCGTGGTTATGGATGGAATCTCAACGCTTGTAGCTCTTCGTGTTATAAACTGCTACAATGGGGACACTAGTTGCGTTTTGTGTGATGCTGGTGAAGAGACAGTGGAGCATCTTTTTCTCTGGTGTCACATTGCTGCTGCCATTTGGAACCATGTGAGCGTATGGTGCAAGGTTAGTCCCCTAATTTTATTCTCGATCAAAGACTTAGTGGAGGTGTATAATCACTTGGGGCTAGGAAGAAAGGAAAGTTTAGCGTTAAAAGGCATTATCATGGTAGTGTGTTGGTCTTATGGAACACGGAGGTGAAGATCGATAGTATCATTCAACATATAAGATCACTAGGCTTCTTGTGATATAGGAATAGAGTGAAAAATAATGTGGTTTCCTGGGATATGTGGCGCAAATTTGTGCTGATGTAATTAATTATATGGTGTTGTGTTTGGCGGCCTGTTTAAGGTTGCCATGTGAATAAAATATACTGTTAAAAAACATACGTGTGAGTCAATCTTCATGTATATTCATTCTCTTTTTGTAAATCCCGACATAATCAGTCAAATATACGTTATCATACTATAATGAATTTCTACAGCATAATCAATCATCAACCGGGAGGTGTGGTGTTGGTCAGAATCGCGGGAGCAAGGGAAAAATTAGAGGCAGGAGTAACCATCACAGTGGTTTCTTTATTTCTTCGTAAAGTCCCTATTGTGTTCCTGGAAACACCCCCTATGTTTACTCCTCCCCCCTCAGGCCTTGAAATTTTGTTGTTTTGACGATAATTTCAAAAAATATGTTCTTATACATCTAATTATCTACATATTTTCTTTATCTAAGTGATTCAATTAAAAAGGTTTTACTAAAAACTCTTTTAGGCACACACATCAGTTTCATATACGAAGTAGTCATCTCTGGTAATCTAAAAACTCTTTTAAAACAATTTATTTCGTTACCTGGATCCTTTGTCCTTCTCTAAAGCCCTATAAATCCATAACCTTCACAAATAAACCTTTCCTAAGCACCTCCTACAATTAAATTTCGGGACGAAATTTTCTAAAGTAGGGGAAACTGTAACCCCCGTAAAAATTTTGAGCCTTTAATTTTCATACTAAATATTCATTAATACGAACATTATAATTTTAACTTAGCGTCATTATCGGAAAAAATCTAAGTATCACATACCTTCAAACCTTTCTAAATTTAATTGAGTGATTAGAATCATCAAAACACTGAAACTCAAAGTCTAGGGATTAAAAATACCAAAAACCTTAATCACTTTCTAAAACACTCACGGAAACTTGTCCTAAGAGCATCCACAATAAGGATGTTTTTTGTGGATGTTTTTATTTGCCACATGTCACTTGTCCCACCAATAAAATTGTTTCTCTCTCTTGCCCTACACACAATACATAAAAATATTAATTTCTTTTTGTTAGGATCGGAGGCTCTCATGATTGTGTTTGTTTGTATAAATTGAACAGTCAGAATATAATGATATAAAGTGCAGCGGAAATGGATACAAACTTTGTAAACACAATCAAAGAGGAAAATAGTTTGATAAACAAATGCTTTTCATTAAGTTGAATGATTGAAATACAAAGCAAATGAATACAGCATGTTTACAGAACTAAGCTCCCCCTCAGCCTGATACCCCAAGGTTGGTTGCATAAGATGAAAGGATTGGACTGAAGAAGAAGAATCTACTCAGTCAATCAAATGTAACAGTACAGGGTACTGCTCCATTTATAGGCAAACCAAACCACTGAAGCATCTCAGCTGACGTCACCATGATAGTGACATCTAACAAACTAACAACCTATATACACTATTCTAAACAAACTACTGATATGCAACATCTGATTATTAGTACAATACAAAACAAGAGATAACAACTGCTTCACGCTCCACTGTTGTAGCCTGAGCACAGATGTTGAACTTCAGTGCTTTCTTCAAAGGTGATCAGTCTTTGAGTGGGCAGTGCTTGTGTCTTTCAGCAGTACTTAGAAAATAGCAGTAGATAGAGCAACAGTGTTTGTCTTCACTAGTTCTTTAGAGTTTCATCAGTGTTTGGTTCACCAGTTGTTGTAGTGAGCAGTACTTAAGATCCATCAGCTGTTAGAATACCACTGTCAAGGGGAAAGCAAAGTGTAGGCTACTGCTTATTGTTAGTCCACTGATGTGATCTGGTTTTGGCTTTACATTATCTGTTCCTCTGGTAGGGTTCAATCCCAACAATCTCCCCCTGGAACAGATAATGCCAAAACCCTTCATTATTCAGGACCTTTATTTCTCACCAAAAGTTCCTTAGCTTGTCTTTTAAATTCAGCTTCAAATTCTTTGGAACTTAGATCATCTTCATCCCTACACAGTGTAAGTTCAAGGAGATCCTGCAAATCTTCAACACTAAGGCCTAGTGCTTCTTTCCTTGATATGTACTTCACTTCACCATTGGTTTTGACCAGAGTCAATACGTGGGTCTTTTGATCAGATATCCACTTTAGTATTTTTAAACCAAATGGGTTTCTTGGGAGAGATTTATTCTTTGATGAGTTAGGAGATAATGGCCTTGTGAACACTTGCAGACTTTCAGACATTCTTTTGAAGGCTTCTTCAATGACTTTGTTTGCTGCAGCTATGTCTTCTGCAGTTTCTTTCTCAATTTGCTCTTGCCTTTCAATTTCTAACATGTCTGTTGCAGTGTTTGGTGATGCAGGTTTGTTTAATACATTCTTAACAAGGTTTTGAAGCTTTGTTGAGCTGTCTTCTTTTAGACCCATTTTCATGATGGTGTCCTTGAAGTACTCTGCTTCCTTTTCTTTGACCTCTTCTTCAGTCAGCTGTTTACCTTCTTCTTGGTTTGACACAAAAATAGGTTTGTCTGCTGATTTGAACAATGTTCTGAGGTTTTCAATCTGCTGTTCAAGCTTCATCATTTGTTCACGTTTCTTTGAAGCACTTGAAACAGTTATCTTTCTTTTCTTTAGCCTTTCATAGGCTTCATCAGTCTGCTGCCTGCTGCCTGGACCATTTTGATATGGCTTCAGCAGTATCCATTTTTGCATCCACCAGCTCCTTTTTCTTTCCTTTATACTCTGCAGTTAGGTCAGCAATGAGCTTTTTGTACTTACTCCAGTTCGGAGCATTCTTCTTCTTTGTAGGATCATTCTTGATTTTCTCAATCCTTTCTGCCTCATGCTTTAGAGCAACTAATGGCCATTCTTTGAGCTGTTGTTCTTCAGCAGGATAGAATTTCTCTTTCATGATGTAGGCTAGATATTGTTTTCTTAACCTTTTCTTTTGATCAGCCTTTTCTTTGTTTAGCTCTTGTGCACATTCTTCTATCTGGTTTACTTTTGTGAAGTAGAACTCCAGTCTTTTAGCAATGCCTTCGTCGCTTAGACCTTCACTTTCCCTATCAACCTTACCTTTTACTTTAGCTTGCCTTGCCTTGATCTTGAGGTAATCATCCATGTCTTCTGGTGCCATGTAGCCTATGAGTGAGGAGAATCTTCTTTTTGAAGGATCTTCTTCTGTATAGAATTGCCTCATCTCATTTTTGATAGCTTCAAGTTCCAGTGGATATTGTGCAGCATTAGGATCGTGTATACCCTCATTGGCAGAGATTGGCTTTCTTTTTCTACTGAAGAGCTTTGGTTATGATGTAGGAAAGGTGAGAGCAGTGGTGGATGGTTGACTAACAGCTGTTGAAACAACTGGTGCTTCAACCGCTGTTGTCATTACAACTACTGATGTATCAGCAGATGTCTTCTGCTTTTGAGCAGGGGTTATGATGGCAGTTGTTTGAGTGGTGATAAGTGGCTGACTAACAGCAGTTGAAACAACTGGTGTTTCAACCACTGTTTCCATTACAACAGATGTTGTAACATCTGTTGTCTTCTGCTTTTTGGCAGAGGGTGATGAGGGTTTGGTTGTTTTTTATGGTGATGGTGGTTTTTGTGCTGTAGACACAGATGGTGGTGGTAAAGCAGTGGTAGTGGTGTGTGGTGATGTGGTGTGTGTTGATACTGCAGTTTTGGTTTGGCTACTTTCTGGCTCAACATATATACCATCATCAATTCCCTTTTTCTTCCACTTAATCTTCTCCCCCTTTTTGGCATTATCTGAGAAGGGTTCGTTCATGAAGAGAACAGTGGAGGGAACCTTTCCAGAGGCACTTTGAATGTGAGCCTTTATAGCTTTTATATCCGCCTGAGTATCCTTGAATCTTGATTCCACCATATTGGTCAGCTTTTGAACATGTATGGCATGCTGCTGATCTGCCATCTGCTTTTGTCTTTCCAACAATGGTTGGAACATGGTCCATAACTCATTTGCAGCAGGTGCCTGTTGAGCAGATGCTTGAGCAGGAGGAGCAGTAGATTGGGCTTTTTGAGCTTTTAACAGCTGCTGCACCATATATTTTATTTCAGCAACTGAGGTTTCCAGGTTTTCAACCCTGCCCGTCAATTCCTGATATCTTGAATCATCACCTGAGTTAACAGGATCATCTGAATCCCCACCAGCAGTGGTTTTACCAATGTGTGACTTAGGAACAGAGTCCCAAAAGTCATCCATTGATGCCCCTTGTTCTCGGTACTGGGGACTTCTTTCTCCAGCACTTGATAACCTTTTGATGTTGCCAGTAGTAAAAAAAAACTCACTGGTGGTTCTCAGTGGTGCTATAGAAGAAATTGCCTTTAAGGGAGTCTTACTAATGAAACCACTGTCCAAGTGTAAACCTATAGATTCAACACTTGTAGTGGCTGCTCCACTTGAACTACTGACAGGAATTACTTGTAATTCCTGCATTGTAACCTCCTCAATTGTTGCTGGGATAGCAGAAATGTCAACATCAGACCCAGTCACCTGTTGAAGTAGACTCTCAGTGTTAGGTGGTTGAGAGGAACTGGTTTGTGTCTGAGTAACATCAGCTGCATGCAACAAGGTTATGGTGGATGGTGGTATTATTTGAGGTGAGGGTAAAGGGGTTGAAAGAGACATGTCCTTGGGATCAGGACTGTGGAAGATGGATCCGAGTGGGTCCAGAGCTTCATATTGTGGGGTCCCTGTGTTTACAACCTGATCCTTTTGTGAGGATGCAGGAGGAGTTTGAGGTAAGGGTTGAGATCTTTCTTCCACCTGCTGTGAGGAAGTAGCAGCAGTGGTTATTGGTGACTTTTGTGCTGTCACTGGCATTGACTCTGGGATCTCATCTTCCAGATATGCCTTTGTTTTGGTTCTGGTGGGCTTTCTGGATATTTTCTTTTTGGTCCTTTTTGTGGTGGCAGGTGTGGGCTTCAAAACAGTGGGTGTGCTGCTTTGATCACCTGGAGCAGTGGGCTCAGCAGCAGATACCTGAGGAGCAGTTTCATCTGCTAAATTCTGCTCAGGCACCTCTGCTTTTGTTTTTATTGGTGCCAACATTCTAGAGAATGTTTCAGGTGTTAAACAGTTTATTTTAAAAAAGACACCTTGTTTGGGCAATTCTGCATCTTCCTTTACAAATTTTTGTTCAAAATGGTAGCTTAGAAATCGTGGAAAGAGCAGAATTGCTTTATTATCAACGTTTTTTACCAAATCATCAAATATTTCCTGGGAGTAATTAAAGTTTTTGTTGTTTAAAATTGCATACCCCAGGCATTGAATTTTTGTTGGTATTTCATTAAAAGACGTTGTTTTATTAGAAACACACATTAACAATGTGTGAAATAAAAATCTGGGTGCAGAAGGAAAATAACCTTTTTGTAAGGTATCCCTTTTTGGTTGCTCTGCATAGCCCCTGTTTATGAAATCCTTTTTCAACTCGTCTTTAGAAAATGAGGTTTTTTCTTTCAAATCATCGAGTTTAAAGATTTCAGAAATAGATTGTGGAGAGATTTGAACCTTCTTACCCTGTATCGAGGAGTTGATGGCTGTGATGATGTCTCCTTGTTTTTCAAGGGTGGCATTCTTCCAGAACTCTCTCTGGGTTTGAAGATAAATAGGAGCGTCTGCTGTTATCAAAGTTTTGTACTTTGATGCAGATAAGATGTCAATGATGGAGTCGAAGGTGTTGTCAGTTGTGGGTTTTGTGAGTATACCCACATAGTTGTGTGGAGATTTGTAGCGAATCTCTGTGGTTTCAGCGGCCATTTGAGTGGCATCTGTTGTGGTGGAGGAAGACGATGGTTTTTATTTTGACTTCGATTTTGGTTTCGTCATTTTTGATGAAGAAGATCGAAGAAGGTTTTTGGAGTTATGAGAGGGAAACTGCTTTGTGAAGAGAATGTTTGGAATTCAATTCGACAGTGTGAGCCTCTGTTTGGGTTTAATCAGGGTTTTATTTTAGGGAAAAAGTGAATGCTGATGTGGCAGCGGTTATAATGATCTGACGGCTAAAAACTGACCACGTGCCAACCCCTGATGGAATGGTAAATAATGGAGGACAGTTGTTTTGACAACCACTGATGGATCAAGCATCAGTAGTTACAATGGTAATGAAATGAAGCAGTGGGTGTATCAGTGGATAGAACAATGATTTTAAACATCAGTGTTTTTGAAAGAGCAGAAGTTGACTATCAGCAGTGGACAAATTTTAGAGAGCAGATGTTGAAGCACAACAGCATTTAAGGTACAACAGTAGTTAAAGACAATAATGAGGATCATTAGTGTAACAACTGTTTGTGCAGCAGTGTTTTGACTTTTGACAAATAATTTTAGCATCTGCTTGTTTAGATGTAGGAATTGATTTTGTCTTGTGAAAGCACAATATCTTATCTAACATCTGTTGAGCACCAGAAATGCTATTCTTAACAAAATACATTTTAGATATATATTGTCAAGATTAAATTGCCAGCAGTTATCTACAGAAATTTTTGTTCAAGGTTTTGCCAGATGTCCATTATTCCAGACAGTGGTTTAGCATCCCAAATGATGAAGACATTTCTACTAAAGCTACTCATTTTGTGTCTAATTACTTGAAGTAGAACATGAGTATCTCAGTAGTTCAAAATCAACTTGCAATCAATTTTTTGATCTGTGACAACCAAACTTGAGCTTAACATGACCTTGATATGTGTGCCATTTCCTTTTGATCAGATGTAAGGATAGTAATTTCACACAAAAATAAGGAAATTGCATCCTGACCAGAGATGAACTTTTACTATCAAAAATGAGTAAAAGTACAAGATATATTTTATAAAAAGTAATATATATCTGGTTTTATTTAGAGAAAAACACCTTAAAAAATTAAAGGATGTTTTGAAAATTATCAAAAGGATCTGACAGCTTTTCAAATAAGTTCATGATCATATCATTCTCAAATTATTTTGACCATTGTTTAGGGTCATTTTCTTGACAATTGATTGTAAATTCTTCTTTTAAGGACAGTCACTGGAGATGCCATAGTTACCTGAACGATTCCTGTATCTGATGAAAGCACTCAGTTGCATGATGACCACTGTTTACCCAAAACTTTGACCTCATAAGTGTTTTATGCTTATTCTCTTTTCCTTTTGGATTCAAAAGTTTTGAGATAACCACACTTTGAGATTTGTTCATTTCCCTTTTCCCTTTTTACCCTTTCCATTCACATGGTCAGAAATACTCACTGGGAGATTTTATTTTGAACAAGCTTAGTCCAGAATCATTTTGAAGTAATGTTTTGAGAGATCTAGCCACATTTGTACATGTTTTATTACCAGATCTCACATTATGTATGATTAGGACTATTTTGACACCTTATTTTCTTAATGTGTTTTGACAAAGTTGATTTGGTCCTTTTGAGGATTCTCAACCTGCCTTTGAGCACATAAGAAATTTTGACTAAAGCTTTATTTCCCTCTTTCTATATCAGCAGAACACTAGTGTTTAGATGAACATAGGTTTTGCTGATCTGAGGTGCATACTTTAGTGTAAAATATGAAAACATCACAAATTTCATAACAACAGTTTAAATCAATTTTGAATGAAGATGAGCACACCATAGTTACCAGATAAGTTTCCAGATCTGGAAACTATGAGTGATTTGTGCATGACATCACCAGTTGTATGAGATTTGTGAATCTTATGACATCTTGGTTGTTTTACAGAGCTTTTGAGTCATCATTTTGAACATGATTTCTTCTTACTCTGTTTTTCAACTGAATACAATCAACCTTAGTATCAATGAATTTTGAGCTGAACTGTTATGTCAAATTGATTGTTAGATCGAATTTGACTGTCCAAGCTCTGATACCAATTGTTAGGATCGGAGGCTCTCATGATTGTGTTTGTTTGTATAAATTGAACAGTCAGAATATATGAAATGATATAAAGTGCAGCGGAAATGGATACAAACTTTGTAAACACAATCAAAGAGGAAAATAGTTTGATAAACAAATGCTTTTCATTAAGTTGAATGATTGAAATACAAAGCAAATGATTACAGCATGTTTACAGAACTAAGCTCCCCCTCAGCCTGATACCCCAAGGTTGGTTGCACAAGATGAAAGGATTGGACTGAAGAAGAAGAATCTACTCAGTCAATCAAATGTAACAGTACAGGGTACTGCTCCATTTATAGGCAAACCAAACCACTGAAGCATCTCAGCTGACGTCACCATGATAGTGACATCTAACAAACTAATAACCTATATACACTGTTCTAAACAAACTACTGATATGCAACATCTGATTATTAGTACAATACAAAACAAGAGATAACAACTGCTTCACGTTCCACTATTGTAGCCTGAGCACAGATGTTGAACTTCAGTGCTTTCTTCAAAGGTGATCGGTCTTTGAGTGGGCAGTGCTTGTGTCTTTCAGCAGTACTTAGAAAACAGCAGTAGATAGAGCAACAGTGTTTGTCTTCACCAGTTCTTTAGAGTTTCATTAGTGTTTGGTTCATCAGTTGTTGTAGTGAGCAGTACTTAAGATCCATCAGCTGTTAGAATACCACTGTCAAGGGGAAAGCAAAGTATAGGCTGCTGCTTATTGTTAGTCCACTGATGTGATCTGGTTTTGGCTTTACATTATCTGTTCCTCTGGTAGGGTTCAATCCCAACAATTTTTCATCTATTCTCTCTCCTAATCATACTCACATGTATGTTTTTTCATGTTTTTGTGGAAGAACAAAATAGCTACCTCTCTCCTCCACCTCAACACTCTCTCTCATCCTGGTAAGCAAAAACATCTAAAAACATCCTTATTGTGGATGCTCTAACCATCTTCAAGCTCAAAACACATCATAGGACACCAATCATCTCCTAAGACACCCATGAACACTTGTCTTGCTCATGTTTTTCCACCTATCTTCTCATTTGCCATACTTCTTCTAGTGTTGACACCTCAATGGACACTAATCACATTCTTAAGCCTCTATGGACACTTGTCTTAATCTCCCTTCAATATAAATAACATCCTTTTATCACCATTTTCCTAACACCAACTTAAAACACAAACAAAGCCTTGTGTGAGTTCTCTAGTTCCTAATTAGCAAGCTTCTCTTGGTCTTTGAATGAGTCCTTTGAAGTTATCATAAGTAGTAGTAAGTTCCCTTCCTTTAGCTCTTTCAATTAACAAATAGTTTCGTAGCTTATTTTCGTCCGAACCCGTATTTTTACACATAATAAAACTACCAACGGGAACAAATAGGTATTTTTCCTGTTTTGAACAGATTCTGTGTTGTCACTTTGAACAACCATAACTTGGTCAAAACTTGACTAAATGAAGTAAACTCTTATTTCATGATTAAGTACTCCGAAATACGGTTTAAACAATGTTTAATACACTTAAAACACTTCTGTTTAGACCCTCAACCGTTTAAAACCAAACTAAAGCGCAAAAGTGAATGATATGTAAAGGTCTATGGTTTTGACCATTTTTTGGGTTCCAAACAGAAATATTTTCTAAATGAAAGTTGTAGATCACATTCTAATTTAGTTGACTGGAATTTTTTTATAATTTTTCAACATCGTATACTATTTTTAAAACGTAAAACGAAAACAACACAGAAAGTTGTCAAAAATTATATTTTCTAAAAACTAAACAAATTACAATTTGCAAAGGGTTCTTTTAACCCATACCATCTACAAGCATCATCGCAACAAAAACATAACGAACAATCCTTATTATTAGGAATTACTTGTAAACCTCAAGAACGCACACACTCATCGCCAAAGCGTCAAGGTGAGTACATAGTTCCCCTTTTTTCTTAAACCTTTGTGGTGATTCATATGTGCTATAATATTTTTCAAATTTACAAATTTACTATATGGCTTATGTAGTATATATGTTCCTTTTGTGTGAAACTTAATGGTTAGTAAATATCAAATACCAAATATATTCATTAACTTCGGCCAAGCCGAACTATCGTATCTTATAACGCTATAGGTGTGACGCCCCATTCCAACTTCTGGATTGGTTTTTGTTAATATTGAATAAGTATCCTTTGGGAATGACAGAAACCTAAATATATGTTCTAGGTAAACCCCTTTTGGGTTTATTCTATTAGTTAACTTAGGTTTAAATGTATACCAAAAAAACGTTCACGCTTGTTTATACAAAAACACAAAAGTTTTCCATATTAAGCCATACATATTTGTGTTTAAATAATTTATTTCCAACCGATTTATACAAAACTATTTTTGCCATGTACTTCGCTACAAAACCTATGTTACTCACCAGCTCTTTGTAATTAACCCAAATGCTTTTCACATATGTTTCAGGTACTAATACATGATGCTATTCAAGTATGCCTCAATTTGCTTTAATTTAAAAACAATTACTTGTGATTTTTGTGTTTGAAAAACAATGTAATTTAGTTAATGAAACTTTAAATTAGTGCCATGTGTTATAAACAATCTTGTAACGTGACTCTCCGATGTTTCTGTCGCGTTCCACGCGATTAGGGTGTTACAACGACGACCATAGTTTTTTTTAGTTTCTGGGCCTTAATTGGACTTATGGGTTACTTTATGTTTCACAAAGCAATATTGGGTTATAACGAGTTTTTTTCAACTCAATGATACATGTATCTGATAACAACGTTTTTTAGCCTTAATGGATTGGGTTAGTTTACATTGCATCAAGTTGCATTAGATCATAATAACTCATTTTGAGCCTATTATAAATAAGTATGCTTATTTTACACTTTTAGGCCTTAATGATCTTGACATGTGTCGGGAGCATTCAAGACTTTAACACTGCCATGCTTTCGAAGTGGTGGTGGAGGTTCAAAAGCAATCCGAATCAGCTATGGGCTGAGGTGGTGGCAGCTATTCATAAGGGTAGAGAATCAATTAATACTCCTCCATTCATTCCGCTGAGAAAGACCATCACGGGGGTTTGGAAGGATGTGGTTTCGGTCGAAGGGACCATGTCAAAAGCTGGCATTAATATTGTGGATAATTTGGTGAATGAAGGGGAAAGATGGCTGTGGAGAACCGACCCGGATGGGTCATTTTCTGTTAAATCGGTCTGTGTGGACCTTGAACGGGCTCGTGAAGCGGCTGAAAACAGTGAGCACCACTTCGTCTGGAACTCTTGCCCCCCCCCCCAAAAAAAAAGTTAACGTTCTACTTTAGAGGGCTTGTCTTGGCAAAGTGGCGGCGAAAATGGGGCTTATCCAAAGGGGCGTCCCTCTTGCGGATGGATTATGTCCAAGATGCGGGCTGGCGGAGGAAGACTCGGAGCACCTGTTCGTTTCTTGCCTATGGTCGAAATGTACGTGGTGGAATATCATGGCCTGGATTCGTGTGACTTTCCCCGCGGAAATAAATAATCTGAACGATCTTATTTCCTTTTTCAAATGGCAACTAGGTGGTAATGTTTGGAAAAGGGTCATATACACGATTGCATTAGGGACCGTATGGAGGATCTGGCACGCAAGGAACGAGAAGGTATTTAACAATCGGTTTATTCCGATATCGAAGACGGTGGAGAGTATAAAAGAGGACGTTGTTTTCTGGATGAACAACAGATCCAATCTAAAGGTTCCGAGCTGGGAGAATTGGAATTCGTTTGTCATTCTAGATATGTTGTAGTTTGTTTCGTTTTGTGGTTTCCGTTTTGTTTTGTTTTGTTTTCTTCCAGTTTCTTTCTTGCTGGCTCTTTATATATATATATGTGTATGAATATAAAGACGCATTAGGTTATAGCAAGTCAATTTGAGCCTACTAATACATATGTATGAATACTTTACACTTTTGGGCATTTATGAGACTGACATGTGTTAGTGGGTTAATTTGGCTTATACCAAGACTCATTATGTCGAAATAAGTTATTAACTACAATAAATTTCCAAATCTTACATGTTATATACGTTAAAGCTCCAAATATTACGATTTATGAGATGTGGAAAACCAACCGATTCCCGTGTTTGTTTTCTTGCTCATGCAGTTGGAGACCGATCTACACATTACCATGGAGAGTTTAGTTTATGGAGCGACACACCAAAGCCTCATTTTGTTAATAAAAAAATGGTTGACAACCACAATTTGTTAACATAGGTGATATACCATGCATAGACAGGGATATTATTGGATTGTATTATTAGACTAGGGTTTATTAGTATAAGCCCATGGGCTTGGTTGGGTTTCTAGGGTTCCTTATGATCTCTATATATTGTAACCCCAACATATCAATAATAGGAATTCAGTATTTTCACCATCTTACAGATATCACATACAACAACGAGGAAATAAGGACAATCACTTCTGGTTTGGTTGATGTTGGGTCCCATTTATGGTAGGTTCTCGCCTTCTCGGTGCTATCTATGGACATTGTTACCTGACAGAGTCACAAAAGATATTAATTAGAGCATTCATATTGGAGTCTCTATCCTTATCTTAGTCCTTAAAATTTAAAGAAAAATTATAAAGCATAGTAAAAAGAACTACCAACATCCCATTCTTTATAATAGACGCTATAGTGAATCTCCAAATGTTGAAACTCACTATCCATTCTTTATATGCATCTCTAAAAATGTTTATGACCGGTGGAAAAAGAAAAAAATAATATAAAAATGATGAAAAACTATTATAAAACAACTAGAATGCCCTTACACAAACGTACGCGCTTCTTTTCTTCTCTTCAATTTCTCTCATTTAATCTTAGTCCTTGATTAAATCAATTGATGGTCAAGATTACTTCCTAGCCTTCCTAGCCAAATAAATTTCCTATTATATCCTAACCCATTAAACTAATAATATTTAGTATGAGGGTTATCTATAATATATGATTTTAAACTAAATAATATTTAGTAGGAGGGTGCGGGTTATCTATAATTAATTAGAAGAGATTAAACTAAAATAATAATTATATGTAAGAGATGGCATAATATAATGACAAGTGTTCCTAAAATGATTTCTTTTATTATATAGTATAGACTAGGTTAGAACCCCGTGTAATACACGGGTTGAACAAAATATAATTTATATACTAAACATTCAAAAAATTACTTCTTTAGATACTTGTGTATGATAACTCAGCATTATTTTCATTTATAAAGGTGTGAGGCGCTTAAATCCCAAAACTCGAATGTATAACCAATTAAAAAATTTCATCTATTTCCCACATATTCTGACAAAAATGGCTTATGAATAAAACAATATTTAACCCTATAAATCAGAAAAAGAGATATTGGGGATTGCTTAATGCAAAATTACAAAACCATACATGTTCCCAATAGTTGATGACCTCATTTTTAACACAAAAGGTAAATTTAAAAAAATATCATGTTATCAAGCAGTTATGTAAGCAACATGTATGTAGAATGATTTGAACACAGAGATACATATACATTGACAAACTTATACAATAGGATTTGACATAAGGTCAGCCCCAAAGAGCCTGATTTCTAACATATCGATGGTAACTTAAAACAGAACCAGCTGAGAAACCTGTGTAAACATAATTGAAATATCTGTGTCGCCATGAAAACTAACCTTATTCTCTATAAATATTATTGTATGTGTCGCAAAAGGTAAAACTCAAACACAACTCTGCAGAGCATATTATGCGTCACGAAAGGTAAAACTCGAACACAAATCTGTAGAGCATATTAAAGAGGTAAAGGAAAAAAATGTCATAAAAGTGAACAAATGTTCGTATAAGTATAACATTAAAGTTATTAAGAAACTGACCTTAGGGATCCCATGAATTCTGTAATATCAAAAAAAGATGAAAAACCACCTAAATACCATCAGGGAATTACAGACCTATTTAGAATGTAAAACTATGTCTACACTTGTAACATTTCTAAAACCTTGAATGTAAAAAACCAACAATTTATTCATAACATACCCAATAGTAACAATTTAATCTTTATACAAATACTATATAGTAAATCCAATTAATATGATATATGCAACATCGCATATTAATAACACATAACAATTCCAAATCTTTGATTCTAAATATCTACTATGGACAGGTTTTGTATTCAACGAACACAACCCAAAAACTGAAATTAAAAACATACCAACATCTGTGCACGGGTCAATAAAACAAACCACAAGAAAAAAAAACATATAATATGAACTCACATACCTGTAGCAGAAGATGTTAACCTTGATCGCGACGACAATGAGAAGATGATAACCAAAACCCTAATTGGTCAACACTGCGTCGCCGTTAGGGTCTCAAATCGGGGAACCAGAGCAACAATGAAGGTGTAAACAGAATTGATAGTAAATCGAATCGAATGAAGAATAAAACGGCGATGCATTTAAGGGTTTCCAGAGAAAGGGAAGAAACAGCAAGAAGGGGATCTATTTAAGGGTTTTAGTCTTTAGCAGATGAAAAAGAATATATTAGGGTTTCAGTCTCTGTTGTAAGATAAAAGAGAGAGAAGGTAGCGAAGATAAGAAAGAAAAGTGGTATTTGATATGGATCGGGTCCAAAAATTGATCCAATAAGTTGAGCGGGAAACCCACAAAATCAATGGCTCTTAGAATAGGACACGTGTCCCACATTAAGTTTTATTTATTATATATAGAAGATATGAAGATAGATATGGAGAATAAGATGTGAGGACTTTTTGAAAAGTAAACAAAATTTAAAGATAAACACGTTTTTTTAAGTTAAATTATAAAGATGATTTATGTTTACTCTTTCTAAACTAATATTTGATATGTTTAAATCATGTGTTTAATGAAATGGTAAATCTGGTCACTATTTAATATATGTATTATGTAATTTTTTTAACGGCTAATTTCACCTCTTTTATATTAATAATTTTAAATTATTCTCGGTTGTCTAGGTTTGAAACAAGGACCTCTACTATAAAAGACATATGCCTCTAGCAAATGGGCTAACCCATATTGACATGTCTTAATAATTATATCATATTACCTATAACTACAAAAACAATGAGAGAGAATAGTGTCAAGCAGCTGCCTGACACCCTCTCATTGGCCGTTTCATTTTGCATTTAACTTTTAAATATTTAGCTTCGTGGGCTAATACACAGGTTTAGCCCCTCTATTTTTTTAATTCTTTTTATTGGTTAACTTAGTTTATATGCATGTTAAATCCCTCTGCTTCAACTTTGGTAGTGTATGTTTAGTCCATCTACTTTTTATTCTTTTAAGTAATTGATTGTCGCTTTTTTGTATTTTACTTTTAAACCTTTAACTTTGCTAATATACGTGTTTAACCCCTCTGTTTTTAGAAAAAAAAAGTTTTCTTTTTATTGGTTAGCTTTGTTTGTATGTGTGTTTAGTGCCTCTACTTTAACTTTTGGTAGTGTACATGTTTAGTCCCTCTACTTTTATTCTTTTTAGTATTTCATCATTTAGCCTTTTCCCTTTGCTATCATAATGAATCAACCCGGGGGAATAGTGACCGTTAGCTATTGGTGGACAATCGCTACTTCTCTTGATTTTTAATAAAGTTACTTTATAATTCCTAAACTTTATTAAAATAAAAGTTCTTTGACACACGTATTTTTATTTATGTCTATTTTTATTATTGAGATCGTGTTATGAGTAGTATGTACAAGTAACTAGAACACATACGTGCATGTTATTAAACTGAAAAATATTTCGCTTCGCAACGTGGGCGGAGCATAACAACTAACAAATGAGGTTAGTATAACGTTTAAATACTATTTGAACAAGTTGTTGCGACGTGCTTATTTTTATATACATCTTCATATAAATTTACTCAAAACTAAGTTGTGAATATAGTGTGTGCAAAAAAAAAAAATCAGTAAACCGAACACGATATGTACATCCGTAGACATGTTTGTTTTGGTTATGTTACGGGTTTATTTTTTGGGTTTTCTTTTTTCGTTTGCTATAGCATACGAGTTTGTATTTTGAGTTTTTTTTTTTTTGTTTGCTATGGCATATGCTGGTATCGTGACGAATCAAACATATCACGATCAAATTTCGCTCGCATCCCCGCTGCAACATGGGGGCTAAATAATTTAGTTCAGTATATTACCAATGATTTTGTTCAGCTCCTTTTGTTCTCTAATATATTCTGATTCTTGCATTTCGAAAAGAAAAAAAGAAAGTAACTTTAGTATGTCAAAATTATTAGTTTAAGAAAACAAGGATCGTGGGCCAAAGAGTCGTGGAATTCAAGATTGATTTTATACCCACCGTTCTGACAATAACCACCTCTGACAACTAATCATTTCTATGTTTACACTTTTCCAGATATAAGCTTTTGTTCTCTAACCACATATTGCCCCGCCCATGTTGTGGGGAACCAAATCGCATATTTCTCTCTCAAAACATATATTTTATGTTTTGGTTACTTGTATCTACTACTTATAACACGTTCTAAAAAAAATTACATCGAGTAAATCCATTAAAACAAAACTTGTCATACTTTTGCAAAAGAAAAAAAAATCTAAAATGATAGAAATACTATAATTTTAAACAGGAATAAAATTGTATTTATCAGGACAAATGAACACCGTTCTAGTCTTCCATCATTAGATTACTGAGAAGGTTAAAACACTGGATTAGCACTCTTCATTCACTATATGTAGATAACAAGATATTGCCTTCTTCCAATTCCATTTTGTTTCCGTAGAATTTCTCCTTGATCGCTCACTCACTAGTCTTGCATGATTTGTTCTTTTCAAGAGCATACAATTCAGAAAAATGTCTTCATGTCTACCTGACTCTGCCCAAATCCTCTGTTATACACACACATATATATATATATAAAGAAAATCATGAAAATGGCTAGTTTTATAAGAATTTAATAGATATATTCATGTATTACGTGTAGGAACTAGGTTCACTTTTTATAAAATATAATTACAAAATATATAATAAAGAGACTCTCGTTCTTCGTAGGAAATATCATAGTAGAATACCGGTTGCAATAACTAAATAAAAAGAATATAAAATATAATTTTATATACCAATCTTGATTCAAGCCGCATCTCTGGTGGGTCCTTTACGCGCATTTGATAGCATCATAGACTCGAGTATTCATCATCTTGAGTCTTGAAAAATATTCATTGACTGCAACAATGAGCACACTAAAACGTTGACGATTTTGGTTGAGGCACATGTTCAACACGCTTCTCTTAAAACAGATTTCGCGCCTCTACTAAAGACGACGCGACTGTTTCCCAGGGTACAACAGCCAAAGCAATATGTACTGCCGAAGATGGCTCACGCGCCTGAGGTTACACCGGGTAATTGTAGTGTTTGAACTTATGGAACAAATAAGAATGTGATGGTGGTGGAAAACAAGTAGAGAGTACTCCTCTCTCTAGTTGGTCTTCAAGTGTTTATCCTCCTTCTTGTATTCTACATGTATCATGCAATGCAATATTCTTGTTATAACAAAAGAAGCATATAACCTACTATTTATACAAGAGTTAAGGATTAGTGAAAGGTTTCACTTAATTAGTCACTTAATTAGAGATTTAAAAATTCTAATAAAACTAATTAAATGTCATCAAGAAGCTTTACTCAAGAGTTTCTCTTTTATTCACCACATGAAGATTTTATTTAATATTATAATTTCATTAAATTATAAATATATCCATTCACCAAATTTTCAACATTACGCGACTAGAAGGTCTCTATCAATATTTGATGATGGTAGATGGTATAGTAACATACGATAAGCAACTATTGATGAATATTCATAGATTTATTCTCACGTATATGTTTAACTGTATCGAGCTTTAATTTGAAACGGATACATATGCAATTTAGAGCCATGTTTGATATTAATATTTGTGTACTATATTGTTCTCCCATTTCGCACCCTTGAAAATTTGTATTGCATATTCATAATTGTGTTAAGCAAAGCGAAGGTATAATCCAAACGCGATAAAGTGAAAATATTCGGTGTTTGAAATGTCGGTAAAAGGTTTATTAAGCTTGGTTGGACCCTGGCCAACAATGCATACACTTTCAAAATATTATACCTAATTCTTTCTGTATCAACAAATTGAAGAATTGTTTATATCTGACTCAACATCTTTTAACCATGTACACTTTATTCTGTATTAATAAATAAAAGAATTGTGAATATTAAGAGAGTAAAAAAAGAAAATTGGAAAAGTGATTATACAAAATTTTATAATTTAAAATAAAACACACACAATATGCCTGTCTCTCTATGTGCGTGCCTCTTATCTCTCTATGACCTATTGTTTTCTGTTACGCAACTAATACGGAGGAAAAAGTAGCTTCACACAAAACTTTGCAACAAAATTCGTATTTATGCATAAATATGTTTATATAGTTGTAACTTAACAACTCAAATGATAGCTATGCAAAAATTGGAGAAGAAATAGAATTTAATTTTTAAAAGAAAAAAATAGGACATAAAGTGAGGAAGAAGAAGGAAATTGAAAGCGAAGCAACTAATTTGAGAAAACGAAAAAAATTACTTAAATAACTATTGAAGAGTTAAACGTCTAATAGAAAGCACTTAAAAAATAGCCTTTAAACTCTTTAATTTTTACACACTATATTTTCTTTTTTTGATAAAAAGAAGTAGAACTATATAAAATTGGGTTTTATATACGAAGCATTGTTCTGTTATTAGAAATATTAGACCATGTGAAGTTTAGTGATGGTATATAGACTAGATTTGAAGTATTGTGATATATATATACCACGCCTCATGTAACCCTGCTAATCTAAGTCGTTTTTTTTTCTTTCTTTGGAAGTAGTGGAATATCTTTATCTTATTTCTTTTAGTTTTGGACCAAGTAATTATCCCTCATTGTACCTCGTCACGATCTTTACAGTATAGAAGTAAAAATAATAATTAAAAAAAGAAACAAATTACTTGGATTTTGTAGAATCATATTATGTAATCATTTTCAACATTTTATTAGGTTTTTGTCAACATTGCGACGTTTAGATTTGTAAACAAAAAAAGACTAAAATAAGTCTCTTTTTCATATTCTCTCTATTTCATAGTCTCTTTTTTATTAATTATAACTTATAAGATCAATGTAAAAAAGAGTTGCATTAATTTCATGTCACGTTAACAATCAAAATCGAAAGGATTTGTAGCTTGGTGGTATCATGATGTGTGGTAGACTGGTAGATCTGTAAATGTGTTCATCCCTAAATAGTTGGATTTAAGTCCTACGGTATACTTTGGTATATATTTACAAGTAAATTTAAAGAATCCGCGAATTATCCATTCTAAAAAAATTACATTCAACTAATAAATATAAAGAAAATAATATGTAATTTCATTTGTTGGTGATTTGATTTGTAGACCACTATGATGACGACCACTTAAGTTGTTGTGAGGTAACGTCAAATCTTTTGTGACACCAAAATCATAGTATTCGAGGGTAAAAGTTGACAAAGAACTATAAATAATTGATGAATAACACCTTTAATTTTGAACATAGTTTTTCTAACTCATAACCTTACATTACATCTTTACATAATATAGTTATTTAATTAATACATGATTCGCAAACTTTATTGACATATTATTTGTTGAAATAATATTGTTGTTAATGTGCACACGCATAGAAAGTTAAAAACGTAATTAGATATGAGGCGGTATGTGCGGTATGAAAATTTGTAGTTAAGATTTTTTGTTTTATATTTTATCTTAAAAGGATACAATGGGTGGTAAGATGTCTCCCCTTTATTCATAAGGTGATGATTTAAATCTCATAGAACATTAGTTGCTGTTAAAAAATTCATCTGTTTTATTTTCTTTGTATCGCGATTCGCTAGGTCATAACATAATTTTTATTTTTATGTGTATCATTAGATTATAACCTAAACTAAAACCTAACAAATGAATATAAAATTTGACACGTAATAACACCATATTTCACTTTACCAATTTTTCCCACTTAAATCTCCTTCATGACCCTAAATGAAAAAGACTTTATAAATTAAAAAAGAAAAACTTAATCCTATTTTAATATTAGTAGTTTCTTTTTACCCATTTGTGATATACTAAATGCACCATTAATTATAAAAATAGTTTATTCGTAATATATAAACTGTTAATTTAGATCATAATTTTATAAAAACTAATCATTAATAAAATATGCATAATTACTATTGATAAGAACAAAAAATCTTATTTATAACACACCAATAAAAATATATTCATATACTGTAAAAAGTTATATTTAAAAGATACATAATGATAAAAATAATATTATTTATAGACGTGTTTATATATAAAATGTAACATGTAAGTTATGTCATATGAAGAATATGCATACGTAATTTATGTATTACATTTTTTTTCAGTTTTCAACTCATTTATTACTTGGGCTATCATTGTATCAAGGCCGTCTATCAAGGGGTGTAGGTGGTGCCTGTGATCAGGGCCCAAATCAATATATGGTCCGAAAAATTTTTAAATTTATATATATATATATATATATATATATATAGAGAAAGTATAATGTACTTCAGGGCTTAACCTACATTAACATACATGACAAAAAATATAACGTGCGTTATTATCATAGAACGTGCGTGATTATAGTCTCATGCGTGATTATGTGGTCCCATGCGTGATTATGTGGTCCCATGCGTGATTATACCCCTGATCCAACGGTTACCATTGTCTCCTACGTGATGTATGATAAGGCTTTTTGTATGTTAACCTTACTCTCTATATATATATATATATATATAGGGAGAAGATCATGCGAGAACCACCTCTTATTGTGAGAACCGCGATAACCAATGTGAACACACCAAAAATGCCTAAAAATAGCTAAAAATCACACAAAATTTTTTTTTTTTTGAATTTTTTAATATTTTTATAAAAAAATCGCTACTTTTCGAAGCCAAAAAAAAAATTTTAAAATTTAAAAAAAAAAAAAATTTGGCTTCTAAAAGTAGCGATTTTAACATAAAAAATATTTAAAAATTCAAAAAAAAAATTTTAGATTTTTTTTAGATTTTTTAGGTTTTTTGGGGGTTTAGTTTTTAGCATTTTAGCTGGGGGGGGGGTTAGGTTTTTGGGGGGTGGGGGAGGGGGGTTTAGGTTTTTTTTTTTTGGGGGGGGGGGGGTTAGGTTTTTTTTTTTTGGGGGGGGGGGGTGGGGGTTAGGTTTTTTTTTTAGGTTTTTTTAGCTATTTTAGGTTGTGTTCACATTGGTTCTCAAGGTTCTCATAAGGGTGGTTCTCGCATGAGCCCCTCCCTATATATATATATATATATATATATATATATATATATATATATATATATATATATATATATATATATATATATATATATATATATATATTGTTAGAAACTGGTTCAGTCAGATCAAGTCCGGATAAATTAACAAAATATATATATATATATATATATATATAGGACAAAGATCCGTTAGGAACCACCCTTTATTGCGAGAACCGCGAGAACCAGTGTGAACACAAACAGTAATAGCTAAAAAAATCTAAAAAACACCCAAAAAAATTTTTTTTTATTTTTTTACTATTTTTTATATAAAAATCGCTACTTTTAGTATCCAAAAAAAAAAAAAATTTTTTTTTTTTAAAATTTTTTTTTTTTTTTAAAAAAAAAAATTTTTTTTTTTTTGGCTACAAAAGTAGCGATTTGAACATAAAAAATAGTAAAAAAATAAAAAAAAAATTTAGATTTTTTTTTGATTTTTTTTGATTTTTTTTTGATTTTTTTAGATTTTTTAGGTTTTTTGGGGGTTTAGTTTTTAGCATTTTAGCTTGGGGGGGGGGGGGGTGGGTGGGGGGGTTTAGGTTTTTGGGTGGTGGGGGAGGGGGGTTTAGGTTTTTGGGGGGGGGGTGGGGGGGGGGTGGGGGGGGTTAGGTTTTTTTTAGGTTTTTTGAGGGTTTTAGTTTTTAGCATTTAGCTTGGGGGGGGGGGGGGGTTAGGTTTTTGGGGGGGGGGGGGGGGTTAGGTTTTTTTTTTGGGGGGGGGGGTGGGGGGTTTAGGTTTTTGGGGGGTGGGGGGGGTGGGGGTTAGGTTTTTTTTTAGGTTTTTTGAGGGTTTTAGTTTTTAGCATTTAGCTTGGGGGGGGGGGTTAGGTTTTTTTTGGGGGGGGGGGTTAGGTCTTTTTTTTAGGGGGGGGGGGTGGGGGGTTTAGGTTTTTGGGGGGTGGGGGGTGGGGGTTAGGTTTTTTTTAGGGTTTTTTTAGGTTTTTTTAGCTATTTTAGCTTGTGTTCACATTGGTTCTCGCGGTTCTCGCAATAAAGGTGGTTCTCGCATGAACCTTACCCTATATATATATATATATATATATATATATATATATATATATATATATATATATATATATATATATATATATATAGGGGGCTGCTAGAATGAGAACCACCCCGAGTTGTAAGAACCGCGAGAACTACACCTCACGGAGCGCCGTTCGCCGCGATTTTTTTTTACAAGTAGATGTGTGCATTATAAACACGGTCGTAAAAAATCACGGCGAACGGCGCTCCGTGGGGTGTACTTTTTTACACCTCAAGTTTGGTGTTTTTTAAATTTTTTTCTTTTTTCTTTTTTTTTTCACCAAACTTGAGGTGTAAAAAAGTACACCCCACGGAGCGCCGTTCGCCGTGATTTTTTACGGCCGTGTTTATAATGCACACATCTACTTGTAAAAAAAAATCGCGGCGAACGGCGCTCCGTGGGGTGTAGTTCTCGCGGTTCTTACAACTCGAGGTGGTTTTCATTCTAGCGGCTCCCTATATATATATATATATATATATTTAAATTTTTTTGAATGTTCATATAAATAAGGGCCTGCTAAAAACACAAAGTTTTTTAAATAAGGACCTATTTAAAAGTTTTTTAAAAAATGACCCAATTAACAAGCCAAGTGACTAGTATAAACAAAAATAAGGGTCTGCTAGAAGAACCACACTGTTCGCTTAGCAAGTAGATTCGATAATTTGATGATTTTGCCACCTATTTTTGTTAATTTTTTTTATCTATTTCATAACAATTATCGTAGTATTATGGGTTTTTTGTATTTATATATTTGATTGAATGATTGATGAGTTTATATTATATGAATATTTGCGAATAGGACCCTAATTTTTTATCTTGAACAGGGCCAAAAAATTTTTGTGATTTTCGGAGACGGCACTACATTGTATTTTAGTTTGCTTGATAAGATAGGTCGATTTTTATAGTAAATTCAAGTTAGTTATGTATAAAAATTCATCATTTATATAAAGATCTTTATATATTTAAAATTTTATCGTGTAATACACGAATAGATAACCTATTATATAATATAATGAATGAGCAAATGGTTTAAAATTTTCGACGTGTTTAAAAAAAAAAGTCAAATTTTTGTCGGTTTCATGGCTGTTTTAGTTTGGTAGATAATTGTAATTGTATGTTTGGTGCTAGCCACTGATTAGAAATTAATAAAATTTTATGTTGGCCGTTAAAAAAAAAATAAAAGATGGTTTAAAAAGTTTTGAGTTGACATGGTGACAATGAGAAGGTCAAAGATGGAAATTCATGTGTGGAATTTCCGTGCCTCACCAGCTCACTTGACGTGTGTCGCAATTTACGGCATGCATCATACCGTCCAAAACTCCTAATATATCCATCCATTTTAGCTTTTTTTTTTTTTACAACAAATCTTAACACTTTCTATCAAAAATAAAAAATTCACAGTTTCTTTCTTAGTTTGTTACTATCAGAAACTGCAATAAATATATATTTAATTATCCAACGCTACTTATTAAATTAATTTTGTATTAGGCTAAATTATATTTTGATACAAAAGAACCTGATTTTTACATTAATACTGTTGAAAATCCTGTCAACTACTTAATACACATAGTGAGTTATAGAAATAATCGATAGTTTGCTAAAGTATAAAACATTTAGGGTCTGGTCTACCTTTACAATATTTCAAGCTTAGGATCTACTGATCCGAAATTTAAAAATCAATTGTAACACATTTAAGTTATAACGTTAACTTTAATTAAAAAAAAGTGTAATTTATGTATAACATATTTGAAATCACACTAACGAAATTTAAGCAAGACCCCAAAAGTGATACATGACAAACCACAACGACTATTCACATATAATAACTTTAATCAATACACATGTAAAAACTTAAAAAGTAATATAAATCCAAACTATATGTTATGATAACTACAAATAATTCACTATTTTATGAAAGCAACCATAATTAAGGTCCAATAATACCACATGACATACATACTCACTACAAGAAATGTGAGCATTAGTGGCGATTCTTTTAGTGGCAACATGGAGTATTAGCGGCGACTTGTCCTTGGATCCGTGCCCTTGTTTCTAGGTTAATACTGATCGTTGATATGAGGTATGATCAATGGCTAAGGTTTTATCAGAAAAGGCGGGGTTTTTCCCTCCCTCCCAGGGTCACTTTTTCTCAATCTCCCCCAAATTTACATTTGCAGCAAAACCCTACCAACCTCCAAAATCACGCTACCAGATCCAATCTCACTACTGTAAGCATTCTCAGTTGTAATCAACAATCACCTCCAATCTCACCACCGTATTCTGCCACTACCGAACACCACACCACACCCACACCCACACCATCACCGACCTTTAATCCCCTACCGGACGAACCTCCACCGGACGACCACTGGAGCTTTTGTTCTCACCACCCGACGAACCCCCTTAAGGTTAGTTTATATTTTCATCTTGTTTTTTAAGAATTCGGAGTTACTTTGCAGTGTTTGATTTGTGTAATTGGAACACTATTTAGGCTCGCGTATTTTAGAAGAATATTAACTTGCAGCTGGTATATATTGATTAAATGAAGAAGATGGATATAATTTAGGAACCCTAAATAGGAAGTTGAAAAGTCAAACTAATTGTTGGTCTTGATAGCACAAATTAATTGTTGTTCGTTTGATTTGCTTGAAATCCTGTTAAATGGAAAACAAAAGGTCAACCATTTGAAAATCTGGTGAATTGTTGATTTATGTGTGAAAAGCTGGTTGTGAACTAGGGTTGTTTGATTAGTAGATATCTGGCTACAAATACACTTGAGCATACAAAATATCTTCAATTTTGGGGAAAAAGCTTAATATGCAATTTTAACACAACATATATATAATTCAGTACAAAATGAGCTTTATATTAGTACAAAATGAACTTTATAAACATATTTGGTTGGAGATTTACACCGAACTCACTGCAATATTATGGCCCTTGATCAACAAAACGATAGGTACCAGTCCCATACCGAACATTTTCGCTACCGGTACCCAGTTTTGATGATTTTCAGTACCGGTACCGGTACTACACTCATCCCTAGCCGTATATGGCTGGAAAATACGTTTGGACGTGGCTGAAAATAAAGCTGTACAGGTATGGATATATGCCGGCATTGGGCTGGGCAAACGCTCGTATATTGGGTTCGGTTGGTGTCAAGTGTATTAGGTTGCTGTGTATTTCAGGTCTCAATGCTATTGTTGCAGGGTGTATCTTTTGCTCTGGAGTCGGTTTTGTGTCCATCACCTGTTTGTAATGGTTGTTGATTTGGTGTTTAGATCGGCTTCAAATGGGTGAAGTTGTCTCCGCTATTCCAAGTTGGTTCTGTTTCTTGTTTATGTTTGATTGGATTTGTTGATTGATTGTGTGGACTGACGTGGAGTTTTTCTGTGCAGCGTTCGGGTTTAATGTAGAGACGGTGCAATATAACAATATAAGTTTCAAGTTTGGGATCTCGGTATGTTTGATCGTTTGCTAATTGTTATCGATTTGGATTTGTTATTATTTTCTGTATTTTTTGAATTGTTCTTTTGAAAGAAAGAGTTAGATAGTAAGTCATATGTTTAGACCATAGTTGGCAAAGGTGCAAAGGCCGGGTGAGCCTTGGGCCTAGGCGCAAGTCACTTAAAAAGCAAGAGCCCGAGTAAGAAAGGTGGATAGCATAAACATGCACTTCTTTGAGGTTTTAGACGTGTTTTAAGCTTATTTAGATGATTTAGCTCTGGTTTTTTGCACTTGTAGGTTTTAGATGATTTAGCTTTGGTTTTTTGCCGAATGCCCTTGAAGCTGCTCTTCGACACAAGGAGGGTGAACTTGCATCTTACATGTCCAGATTGGTAATTTCACATCTTTTATAAATGTAATTAATATTTTTAAAAAGGGGAAATATTCATCATTTAATACCAGGCATCCATGGAATCCATTCGGGACTCTCTTGCTGAGGAGTTGGTTAAAATGACTGCAGAGGTACGTTTTTGATCAAATTGTTATCTTCTCATTTAATACCAGGCATCCATGGAATCCACTTGTACGTCTTAGTTATAGCTATATGCCTGTACATGACCCATATCATGAAATTATTTGTTGTGTAGCTTGAAGAACTTCGGGCTGATATCGTGGACCTGAAGGAGACGTACAGAGAACAAGTAAACACTCTTGTAAATAAGGTATTTAATTTAGCCATCAAGGTTACAATTTACATTAAACTATACGTCACTAACCGAAAAAAATGTTAAATATTTTGCCCGATGTTTGATCTTTTGTAGCTCCAGGTGTTGAGTTCATCAATTGGTGCTGCTTAAAGGAGAGGTCAGGTCTTAAGGGTGCAAAAATATACTATACATTATTACAGTAAAATGGTTGTTTTACCCTTCTTTTTTCCCTTGATGAAAGATCTTGTATTTTGAATGATTAGTATTTTTATTAATTGAGTTTTTGAGAGCTTTCATGGCTGCTCATATGTTCTGTAACTTCAATTGATTTAACATACTATTTTTGTTAAATGAGTTTTTGAGAGCTTTCATGGCTGCTCATATGCATTTTGAATGATTAGTATTTTTGTTGAATGATTATAGAATTTTTTTTTTTTTACTATTTTGACAAGTCGCCGCTAATACCATTAGTGGCGACAAATGGTACTTTTAGCAACGACAATTGTCGCCGCTAAAACTCTGTTTTTCCTGTAGTGACTAGACAGGACATGGTGTTGAGACGTGTAACTAACGTCGGCATGGGAAACTCTAGCAGTCAACTTTCTTCAATTTTTGTATTTATTTAACGGTAAATAATACCAACTTTCAATTTAAATAAATATAAATATTTTCTTCACAAATTAAACATTTTTTATTTCCCTTTTCAAAATATAATTTAATGAACAATCATACATGATACAACTAGCAAACATGAATAACTTTGAATTTCATGGAAGAACAAGAGTAGAAATTAAGAAGAAGAATTTTTATTTATCAATTTAAGTGAAATTAAAATAGAAAAAAGTAAAAACTACAACCGTTTTTGTCCTTTTTATTACAAAAAGATTGCTATTTCCCTTCATAGTATCCGATTCTAACCGACCAGTAACTTTCAATTCCAACCTTTTTTTTACACAAACCTTGTAATCAATAACCTCAAATTCACCAAAAAGCCAACATACCCAATAATCCAGCCACCACAAGAACCGGCGCCGTCACCGTTGACCACCGATGAGCTGCGTTGACCGATTGAACAACCGGATACAAGTCTCCAGGTGGACCAGTTATGTAAATATAATCCGGCGGTGCATGCCCACCTCCACCCCCACAGCCACCGCGACAGGGCGGTGGAGGGCAGTTAACCGGAGTTGGAGTCTGCTTCTTCGGCGGTGGTGGCGGTGAAGGCGGCGGTGGTGATGGTTTTGGTGGTGGAGGGCTGCTATAGCAAGTGGTACCACAAGGACAATCTCCACACTTAATTTCATCATTCGGCGACCCGACGGTCGTGTCATCGAGTTTTCGCACGTTGACCGCGTTGACCTGAGGCGAAACCGAAACCGAAACCGCCATGATAAGGAGGATCATATTCATAACAACCATAATTCGGTAGGATATTGTCATGTTGAGAGAGGCTGCAGCCAGCCACTAGCAGAAAGGTTTTGAAAATTATGTATGGCTAGAAAATGATAATATTTTTTTTGGTTTGTGGGGGTTGTGAGAAAGTGAGGTGCTAATTAGTGGTTATTTGGGTAGAGGGTGGTTTGTTTAAGTATGATGTGAACCGGCCTTAAAGTCATGGGTGTGTGTCTAAGTTGGTGGGTTGGCTTAATCCAGAAGGCACCCACCCATTTTCGTTGCATATGCATGTGGCATTACCTAATGGATGGGCCCCATAATATGCTCAATCTCAATTATTTTTTAATGACATTAAATTACAACCCCACTTAGGGTGTACGGGGTGTAAGCGGGGAAGGGAATCGGTGAAGGGTTTCCCCGATCGGGAACACCGCCGCCATCACTGCGGGGTCCCGAATCGGGGTGTGGTTTGGGTGGGAGTTCACCGCATGAAGAAGGAGAGATGGTGGGGCCTTTCACATTTTCCAACCAATCACTTGTTTTTCTTTTTTTTTTTGAATAAAAAAATAAGGGGAGTTAAGAGGGGAGTGCCGCCATCAATTTAGAGTGTTAGGGGAGTTTAAGAGGGGAGTTGACGTGGCACACGAGGATTGGTTGGGCGTAAGAGAGGGGACTCACCTCTTAGGTGAGCACCCCTTACACCCTTAGGCCACTAAATCAAGTGTAACATTAATTTATTGGAGAATTTTGAAGATAAGGTATAGGGAGTGATTAAACACTTTTAATAGGTAAACTCTCAAATCGATCAATCAAACAGTGCCACGTCATTTTACCTATTTTGTTTACCTATTGCTCAAAAACGTTGATGGTAATTAGACACTTTGGAATAGGTAAACTATTTTTTTTAATTTTTAAACTAGTATATTTAATATTTAAACATGTATTTTAACATAATAAATGTAGAATAAATTAAAAATAACATTACATTAAATTAAAAACATTAAAATTACATTAAATTGAAATAAATTAAACTAGTCTTTGTCGGAATCGACCAAAAGGTAGGGTAAATCTTGACTTGCGAGATGATTCAGATCGTGTTTTAGTCACCAATGTGTGTCTTCATCCATCAGCTCGTCCAACACCGTATCGTCTAGAGCGAGCTCGACCGGAGGATCCCGAATGTGTACCGGTGCTATCGCGTTTCCGTCGTCTTTTAAAATCATGTTATGTAAAATAATACACGTGTACACAACATTCCTAATTTTTCTAACGCTTCTTGCTCGCATCGGCCGACTCAATACACCCCATTTCGACTTCAAAACACCAAAAGCCCGTTCGACGTCTTTTCTTGCCGCCTCATGTTGCCTCTTGAACTTCTTTTCGTCTACTTCGTGAGGGTATGGGATCGACTTCACAAATACGGACCATGTAAGGTAGATTGCATCCACAAGCAAATAACCACGTTTGTATAAATGGTTGTTAACGTAAAATGGACATTTTGGCGCGGTTCCATTTCATTTCATTAAAAATAACGGAGATTGTTGTAGCACATTGATATCGTTTTGTGAACCTGGTGGACCGCAAAAAGCATGCCAAAACCATAAATCTTGAGACGCAACCGCTTCGAGCATAATAGTCGGGTATCGGTGATCTCCTCGCATATACTGGCCTCGATACTCTTTGGGACAAAATCGCCAAACGAAATGGGTGCAATCAAAGCTACCGAACATACCTGGAAGGTGATGTTTTTCCTCACGAGCTTCGTATAAAAGTGCCATGTCGTGGCTTGTCGGTCTACGTAAGAACTCCGGAGCGTATATTTTGCAAACCGTGTCGCAAAAATATTCTAGGCACTCGTGGGAAGTTCTTTCGGCCATATGCAAGTACTCGTCGATCTCATCTGGAGTGCTACCCGTTGCGAGCTGTTTAATAGCCGATCTAACCTTTTGCAATGGCGTAAAGCCTTTCCTACCTTGCGCATCGAAGGCCTCTTGAAACCACGAGTCGTTCGCTTCCACGTCGCTCACAATTTTTAGAAACAAACGTTTCGACATACGGAACCTATGCCGAAAAATATTTTCGTTGTATTTCGGGTCTTCGACAAAATAATCCGCCATGAGTGTCTCATGCCCCACCTCACGTTGACGTTCAATATATCTCCGTCGGTTAGATGTGGCCCCGTGTCTTGAAGTTCGGCTTCTTTGATGAGATTTTGGAAAAAAAAAAAGAATGCTACTATCGGATGAATCGTCGCTATTATCGGGTGGAAGAAACAACAGGAGTTCATCCGCCATTTTGTTTTGGAATGATTGGGTAAATGTTTGATATTTTTTGGTTTGGTTGGGGTATAAATTTGAATGTATTTGTGTATGAATTATGTTTGGTACTTATAGTTTAATTTTAAAAAGAAAAAATAATTTTTTTTATTTAAACGGCTATATAGCCATTGAGCATCACCCCAACGGTCAAAACATTGATTTTGTCAATCGGTAACATGTCACCGATGTGGAAAGATCGCCGAGCGGTAAAGGGGGTTGGTGGCGGTGTTACCGCTCGGCAAACCCACTTTACCGCACCCATACCGCCCACTTCGTATACCCTAAGAGTATGGTTAATTGGTTTTGCCAAATTAATAGACAAAAAAAAATATCAAACTAAGTAAATTTTCTGAGAGGTAATAACATATGAGAAGTTGCTAATTTTGTGATTTTCAAATTATGGAATCAACTAATGTGTAAGAGATTATATTGTTAAACCAAATTATCTGGTTTTGTCTGTTTAGTCGGTGTGATTGAGCCATTATATGATGTTGGTTTAGTGGTAGTTAAAATCGTCCAATCAACTTTATCATTTTTATAGGGTGCTACTTTCTACACCCCCCTCTATTTACTTTTTTCACCCCCTCCTCTCACATACTTACAGGTGGGGCCTGCGTGGGACCGACAGTTTTCCTCTTACAAGGGGGGGTGTAATCAGGAAGGAGGGGGGGTGTGTATAGAATGAGCCTTTTTATAAGCATTTCGCAAAAGGCTACACATGATAATCAGAATGTCTAAAAATTATACCATATGTCATTAACGATTATTTAAACCCTAATTTTATTCTTTCTCTACAAGGATTTTAAGAACATGATACGGCTAAGATAAATTAAACCAAAATCATGTGCACAAAAATTGAATATTAGTTTTTATTTTTTTATCGTTTTTTAATGATATTTTTTGAAACTTGTTGCGTGCACATATGGTCTCAATGATTGTACTTTGATTAGGTAAAATGGGAGGTTGATGTAGTGCGTGGTACGATAAATGAAGATCAAACACGTTGATTCAAAGAATACCCGTGTATTCTTCCCCAACCCCCAAGATTCCACCCAAAAGGCACGGAATTTGAAGTGAAAATCAGTTTTCTCAAAATTCAAGTCTGATCTTTCATTTCACTAGGGCAACATATAAATAGGAACATAAATTCGAAATGGGCTTAAAAAAGACAACGGGCCAAACACAAGCCCAAAAACAAAATGCCCAAATACTTGAAAAAACATAAAAATGGAAAAAACTATAAGAAATAAGCGTTTTTTCGGCCTGGACAATGACCCAAACCGCCATAGGCGTTTGCAGCAAGATAGAGCTCGTTCTCCCGTTCGATTCGCCTGGTCACACGCCCAAAACGGACCCCCGTAGCCCAAGTTAGAGCTATTTTAGTGAAGCCCCTTTTGTTACGTGATCTTGAGCCTCCAAATACAAGATGACCCGCTCTTCCACACTTGGGCCCGCATCAGAGGTGGTTTATTCTAAACACCTGTTAATTTACAAAGATAAAAATTTTCATTTTAAGTGATAAACGTTTAGTATCATTCTAACGTGTTTGTTAATCAAGTCAATCAAATATCTCTGTAACTAAAAGTTAAGTATTGTTCACAATATTATATATCTGAAAATATCAAAACAACGCAAGGATGCCGTAGTTGTTTCATTTACCTACAGATTAAAAGAAACTAATCTGATTAAAACGTTATAACAGATGCCTTCGACAAGCTTACTACAACTTCTACTATTGGGTAGATTCACTTCTAATTGTAATCGAATGAACCGACAAGCTTACTACAACTTCTACTATTGGGTAAATTCCCTTCTAATTGTAAACGAATAAACCATCACCTCGATACACACATCATAATGTTAGCTAAAAGCTAAATGAATACACAATATTTTATATTATATTACATTACATTACAGTAATAACTAGGGGGAACACCCGTGCGATGCACGACATGCATAATAGTTATTGTTTTTTCCTGGAACGACGACTGATATAGATAGTGCGTGACACGGTACGAAAGTGCGAATATAGTATAGATTTTTAAAACAAAAACCGGTTTTTTTTAAAGTTAGCCGTTTGACCATGGTTATTTTGACCAAAGTCCACTCCTCGTTCGGCGCTTTGTGGTAGCACTACCAGTCAAAAAAAGGCCCAAAACGCCCGAGGGTACAGTGTTCCCCCGCGTTTTTAAGACGCTTTGAGAGAGGTTTGCGCCCCACCACATGTGGTTTCACAAAACTTCAATTCTATGGACGTGTGGTTTCTCAACCCTCTTCAAAAGACGTCACAGTTTTCAAATTTTTTTATTTTTATTTTTTCTTTTTCATTGTTTTAGATGGTGTAAAATAGATGTTAAATATATATATTATACTACATACACATATACATATAAATTCAATTTTGACATCTAAAAGTCAAATTGCAGGTTTTGTTCCCTTTTATAGATAAGAAAGCAGTTTATTATTTATTACTAAAATGTTGTATTAACTTTATTCTGCAACATATTCTTTATAAACTATGCTTACCTTGACATAACCTAATAGCTATATTTCCTTATTAGAAGTCTCTTATAATTGAAAATTAGTACATATTATTACCTTGCTGGTGAACACATTTACTCTATGTTTAGGGAACAATTTGATTAGGTTGCTGATATTGAATTGAATATCACACCAAATTACAATAGCAGTTTATATTGCTACTATTCACCCAAATCAAGCACCTTAAATAAGTCAGTGTTTCTCTATATTCAAAAAACGAACTATAACTGACGATTATTAAATTGCAACAGTCAATTCAATCCAAATACTGCAATAGAAACATAAAATCTACCACAATTCGTTGGTTAATCACGTATAGTTCTTAATCGATTAGAATCAGAAAAAAGGAAATTGACTCACCGTAACTTAAAATCAGGAAGAAGGCGAACAAAGGGGCGGAGTTTTTCGAAATCAATGACCCCTGTCTTTCATTGTTATTCCTTGAATGAGGTAAGCAAGACCCCATACTACACACTACATACACATACATAAAAATTGGGTTCTATATTATTTGTATAAACACCGATTGGAAACCCTCACATTGCATTTGATGAAACCCTAATCAATATAAACACACACACTAACACTCACGAATCGAATCGAATTTATAAAAGGAAAAATTCGGGCTGTTTTTACCTCTTGCTGCTCCAAATCTTCATTACCATACATTATCTTCATCTTAGAGATATAGATATTGCACTTAAAGGTCTCAACCATCAAAATACGATCCAAGGGCTAAAAAGTGGTTCCTAATTATGCAATGGTTATCATTTGAACCTTATTCCATGAGACTTTAGGTAAGATGCAAAGAGCATTCTTTTGAGTTTTAAACCATCTGTAACTAAGTTAATTATTTAATCATTATTGTTGCAATTATTAGGTATTATAGATCATAATACCCCATGAAATTACCTTTTAGTAATTTTCGTTTCTAATTGGTTAGCATCTTTTAAGTTTTAAAACCATTTATAGTTATAATTAAATTCATAATAACGTTGATTAAGTTTTTTTATATTTAATTATTATTATTATTATTTTTATTTCATATGATGTTCATCAACTATCTGATAAAATTGCAAAAAAGGTTGTAACCTTATTTGTATGATGTTTAGCAATTACTAAACCAAATAATAATGACTTAATTATAAAATTCAATCAAGTAATCGGTTACGGAGAACTTGAAATGGAAAAGCAATGTAAATATGAGGAAGGTGATGATGTTCAACTAAGTTAAATGATTTAATTCTTTATCAAGTATTTAACAATACTTAATTTATAAAGTTATCAATTTAATTGTATTTATCAATTTATACTCATGTAGAAAGACTAATTCCCTTTACTAACTTCATTGAGTTGTTGTACTATAAGCATAATATGTTGCAATTATTTAAATTTGGTTGGAACCCTTGTGAAATGCTTTATACGATAGTATAGATAAACGCAATCAATTTAAATCTTTTGCGCGGGTTGAAAACATCCGAGCCCTTAAAGTTTGCTGCCCAATCCTGTCAAACAATACCTCCTCAAATATTTCCTCTGCATCTATATTGCCTATATATAGTATCAATTAAATCACAAAAAAGCATCATATGTTTAAAAAAATAGTAAAGTAGAAATTAAAAAAGGAAATACCAATAGGCCAAATAAATGTCTATCTCCAAATGAATAACTTTTCTCGTACCCACCCTTTTACACCTCCATATACATGAAGCTGCAAAAAGGAAAAAGACTATAAATTTATGAACAATTAAACAATACATTGGTAAATGGTTCCAGATACTATAGTCATGCAAGGGTACCTTGATGAAGTATGAAGTGTCTGTCTTTTTGTATCCAATAACCTGTGTGTATACTTTATATGTAATATAAAATCATAATTTGAAAAAAAAAAACCACTAAATCACCAAAAACATAATAAAACATCAATATAAACTCATAGATTATGTAAAAGAAAACTGTTATCCCATTTGAATATTTTAAGAAACAAACCAAAGTTTTTTCGAATAAATGTTGAAATGGGTATAAAAGAACACACCTTTCCACCAAGATAAATAAATTTCATATCAACTTATCTCTTTCTTATCTCTTTCTTTTCGACTCTAACTCGCACAATAGTAGACAAAGGAGTTGATGTTGAGTGAAATGGTGAATTTATAGCAATGATAGGAGATTCCTTAATCGGTCAAATTTATTACATATTGATTGAAATTGGACCTTTGGAGTGCTTTTGCGGTTTATCCCAATAGGTTTCGTTTATTAATTGCATTTAAGAACCGAACTTATTATTGTATTATTATAATTAATTGTGATTATATTCTCATTTAATTATTTTTTTATTTTTTAATATTAATGTAGAAAGACCATTTCACCCCTTACTAACATCATTAAGTTGTTGTACCATAAGTATAAAAGATTGTAATTACTTAAATTTGGTTGGTATTCTTATGAAATGCTTTATAATATAGTATAGATAGATAGATATAGATAATTATTTTTTTTATTTTTTAATATTAATGTAGAAAGACCATTTCACCCCTTACTAACATCATTAAGTTGTTGTACCATAAGTATAAAAGATTGTAATTACTTAAATTTGGTTGGTATCCTTATGAAATGCTTTATAATATAGTATAGATATAGATTAGGTTCTAGCATTAATGTACTGTACTATATGTTAATATGGTGTTTCATGCATTGCTTTGTTGCAAATTGTGTTGTTTTATTTGTAAATTATTATTATTATTTATAATAATCTAATTAATTTAGCCAAAATCTTGTTAATAATATATTAGAATATATATATATATATATATATATATAATTATTTTAGTACTTTTATTATTTTAATATTATAATAATAATTCCTTTTTTTACTGTTTAACTTTAATTTAATGATTTTTTAGTATCACGGGGTGGGATAAGCTTGGTGTCAACCGGTACTGGTATCGAAAATACCGGTACGGTCTTGTTTGGTATCGGTACAAATAGTAATTTTAATATTTTAATAATATATATAGTTTTTTATATATTTTTATTATTTTAATATTATAATAATAATTCTTTTCTTTACTTTTTAACTTTAATTTAATGATATTTTTATGATACTTATGATCTTTCGGTTTAAATTTTATCTTAATCTATTAAATTCTGATACTAATATCATGGATAATTTCTTAATATTTGATATCATTTGGATCCCTTTACCTATTTTTTTTATTATATGTTTTCTTTGAAAATATATTGTTGTGTTTTTATTACGAATTATATTTGAGCTACTTTTAATATATTAGTTACTTTGAAATTTAAATTTATGGTTACCTTGTCAAAGATCATTTTATAGAATAATCATAAGTTTGGAATAATTATCTTTAAACCAATTATTAAAACAAATTAAGATCAAAGTTAACTTTAAACTAATCTACCTTTATCTATAATATATTATTTAGTATAATGTGTTATTGATGATAATAATTTTAATGATTATTGATATATAATTATTTTATTTTATTTTTTATCTTACCTCTTATTTAATTAATATAAATTAAATGCAATTAATAAGATTTTTATAGGATGATGCATTTAAAACAACCATAAATTTTGGTTTTAAAATAGAACATATAACTAAACTTTAGAATATATATTGATAATACACTAAACTTTAAAAATAAACTTTTTTCTTAAAAAAATTGAACAAAAGGAGCACGGTTGAATGACCGTCAATAATGTTTTACTGTCTCCTTACAGGACGAACGGTATAAAAAACATGTGTCGTTGATTGTTTTTCAATCATGTTGGATATTTGATTGAGGATCGTGTTAGACACCGGTCCACTAAAATTGATTTCGCGCCTCTTCTCAAGGCCTGCGTGTTTGTTTTCAATATACAACAGCCGAAGCAATAATTTACTATCTGATATGGCTCTCAAGCCCGAGATTACATCGGGTAAAATGGTGTTTTCGACTTATGTGGATGAAATAAAAGATGAAGTTAGCGATGGTTTCATTTTTCTATTATTTATCTTTTCTCTTCTCTATTTCACTTTTCTCACTTGTATAGAAAATTGAATCATGAAGTTTCGTTTATTCGTCTCAAAAGTCTATAATTAATTAATTTATTTAAACATAATAAATAGTTCATGAGTCAAAAAAATATTTGTTTCAAGACATGTTTTGTCAAGACGAAAAGGAACGATGTGTCAACTACCGTGACATCGGGCGTCGTGGTCAAGGTCGACTACTCGACCACCGCCGGCCCCTTTTATTACAGATAAAAGTTTCTACTAGTCACCAAAGTTTAGAAATATTCACTTCAACCACTCAACTTCGGGAATCGATATTTCATTCATCTTAGCTCAGATTTGAATATGGTTTGGTTCTTTTATGAAATTCTCACATCATATAACACAAACTCATATATAATTATCTATATGACTCGTATATAAATACAATAATTTATCGTTCAAAATTGATGAAAAAACATTTTCACTAATATTTTTCCAATATTAAGTTCTAAATTCACCCAAATTTGTTTGAGTATTCTTATTTGTGTATTGATTTTATTCAAACTAAATGACTATCTTCACTTGCACAATTTAAGTTTTGGTTTTTCGGCTTCTTTCTCCGCCTTGAGGATAGTTGTCGTTGTTGGTTGGTTTTAATGAAGTTCAATTTTCAAAAAAAAAAAAAAAAAAAAACTTGCACAATTCAAATTCAAGGGTGGAGTTATTGTAAAAAAGACCAAAAGTGTGAGAAAGATAAGAAAGAATCTCAACCATTAGATCTAAATTAATTGAAAAGGGTATGATTGTAAATGCACTAACAAATTCAAATATGGTAATCCTTGATTTAAGGATTTGGAGAGAGAAAATCCTTGATTTAAGGAATTATAACCGTCCATAATATCATTCATTTTAACACCATTCAGTAAATGTTCAATTCATGGTGTCTTTACAAAAATAATATAACACCATTCAGTAAACAAAAAACACCATTCAGAAATAAAATAACACCATTCAGAAACAAAAAACACCATCTAGTAAACAAAAAATAACATCATTCAGTAAACAAAATAACATCATTCAGTAAATAATATAACACCATTCAGTAAAAGAATATAACACCATTCAGTAAATAAATATAACACCATTCAGAAAAAAAAAAACACCATTCAGAAACAAAAAAACACCATTCAAAAAAGATAACACCATTCAGTAAGATAACACCATTCAGTACAAGAATATAACATCACTTAGTAAATAAATATAACACCATTCAGAAAAAGAAAAAAACACCATTCAGAAAAAGATAACACCATTCAGTAAAAAATAACACCATTCATAAAAGATAACACCATTCAGTAAAAAATAACAACATTCAGTAAAAAAAAACACCATTCAATAATCCTTACAGATTTCTTCTTCTCCAATTCACCTCTCTCTTTTCAGATTTCGTCTTCTTCGGTTTCTTCTTCTCCAATTCACCTTTCGATTCCTCTTCAGACGACGGAACGACGCCGGATTTAGTCCAATCCTCCTCTTCTCCTTCGTCTGCGTAACCTAAACGTCATCGTCAATGATAAAGCTTCGGTAATCTTCTTGCCGTTTGGCCACGAGGCTCTCGTACTCATCGTCGTCTACGGTGTCGTAGATCGGCTTGTCGATTTTGATCTGGTAACGATCTGTACCAGTGTACCTTCAGATTCGTGATGTTTGCAGGGATTATGTTCTGAATATGGAAGAAGAAAGAGAGAGAAAGAGAGAAATTAGGAATGTATGATAGAGAGAGAACGAAATTGCAGGGATTTTGGATTGAATTAATTTACAAAATGAAGATAAAAAGACACAATTGCCCCTAGATATTTCAATTCAATCCACATTAATATAAATATTTTACATTTTGGTCCCTATTGATCTCAACCATTAGATCAAAAGATCTAATGGCTGATATTCTTTCTTACCTTTCTCACACTTTGGGCCTTTTTTACGGGAAACTAACTCTCAAATTCAATGCTATTTAAACTCGTAATCATGTTGTTTTAATATTTGAATTGCCTCGTTATTCAAGTCCAGACATATACTTTCAAACAATAATATTTAAGCATGAATAAATTTCTTTGAAAACCTTTAGCCAATCTTAACCCACAATTTAATGTAAATACACATTTTGGTTCTTAAGTGAAATTTTTATTCTCGACCTTTTCATAAAAATAGGTTGAAATAACTTTCTAGTTTTATATCATTGAGTTGCTTATTATTTTTCTAATCAGTTTCTTTTAGTAAGTTTATAAATTCTTATCGTATCTTTATTATTTTTCTAATCAGTTTCTTTTAATAAGTTTATAAATTGTTATTGTATCTTGTTGACTAAAACAAATCTATACTATAAATTGTTTGTAAATTTGGTGGGTAGCGTCTTGCTACAATGAATAAAATTTTGTCGGCCGTTCAAAAAAAATTATATAATAAAAGAAACCTGTTTTGGGACACTTGTCATTCTCTCATTTAATTGATTAAAATTATTAATAATACTAATAATAATAATATTTAATTCATTTTTTTAAAAGATGTAACTATTTTAAAATTTATTTTATTACTAGATTATGACATCGTATGAATAATTTGGTTTTCAAAGCACTATATAAGATATAGAGCCTCAGATTGTAATCTTTATTTATTCAATAAAATTACATGTTATGACACTACAAATCAAAACCAAGGTCAAAACCTTAAAAAATTGACGTTATGTAAAGTCTAAAACAACCTCTTTTTTTAGCATTAGAAGTAGAATTTAGTAAGCCATGATTGCTACTGTGAGGCCAAGTCTAAGCATGTAGAGAGGTCCTAGCTTTAAACCTAAAGTAATTTAGAACTGATATCTAAAACAAAAACAGAATAAGAATAACGTTTTTTGTTAAAAAAAACCCATGATCGCCCCTTCACTTTAGCATTTAACTGTGTTAGAAACCCCGTGTATTACACGGGTTGAACAAATATAATTTTATATATTAAATAATAAAAAAGTTATATCTTTGAGAACCCCTGTATTGTACGGGTTGAGTAAATTTAATTTTATATATTAAATAATGAATTCATACGAATTCCAAAGTTGATATTAACTTTCAAATAATTAAAAAAAAATCTACCTAACATCACAAATGTTTCTGTTAAGTTCGATTAATTAATTTGTTCAACAATCACTATTACTCCCCCCGTCCCATTAAATGTGTCTTATTTTGAATTTTCAAAGTCTTTATTTATAAACTTTGACTTTAATTATATATTTTTTGTGTTATATAAAACTTGATGAAAATTAACCCGATAAAAACACTTGTAAAACACACTCAAATCATATAACTTTCATCAAGTATTATCTAACACAAACAAAATTACTTAAGGTCAAAGTTTATAAATAAAGACTTTGAAAATTCAAAATATGACACTTTTAATGGGACGGAGTGAGTATCTTTGTCATTCAGTACAGTACGGTTAACCGATTTATCATCATACAACCTCCCACCTATTCAATTATATGATTTTCAATCTTATATTAACTAAATAAATAAAGATTAATATTCAATCTTATCATACTTTAAATATAAAGAAAATCCGTTAGTTCAGATTAATATTCAATCTTATCCTATTTTAAATATAAAAAAATCCGTTAGTTTTTTTAAATATTTTTTTTATTTGATATATAAAATCATATTTATTTAACCCATGTAATACACGGGGGTTTTTAAAAATATAACTTTTTTTTATTATTTGGTAAACAATATTACATTTATTCAACCCGTGTAATACAATCGTTTTAAAGATATGTTTTTTTTATTATGTGGTATATAATATTACATTTATTCAACCCGATACATATGGTTCTTATAGATATAACTTATTTTATTATTTAATATATAAAATTACATTTCTTCAACCCGTGCAATAAAGGAGGCTTTTAAAAAGATAATGTTGTATTATTTGATATATAAAATTCATTTATTTAACCCGTGTAATACACGGGGTTATAACCTAGTATAAACTTAAAGAAAACCAATATTCCATGATCCATCGTACATTACATTGATGAGGGACAAAAGTACCGTTAAATAAAATGTCAATCACTTTAACAAGATATGATCCGTGGTCTCATCGTACAAACCACAAGATGCACAACTCACCGACTGTACTCTGCTCGCAAGTGCCGTTGCCGATGGAATTTCCCATCACTCGCCCTCCAAAGAAACATGTTAACCTTCGGTGTGATGAGATCGGCGAGCTAAAGGTATCGGGTACGTGGAAGAAAGTAATACATGTTATTTCCTCACAAATACTATGGAGTATATGGAATGCAAGGAACGAAAAGATTTTCAAAGGTGTCGAAATAAATGCATTCAAGATGGTAGAAGAAATATAAGAAAGATCATATGAATTGATTTCGATGAGATCCAAAATTACGGGCATAATATAGATGGATTGGAGAAAGTTTAGTTTACAATGTTAATTTTATTATGTAATGTTTGGTAACTTAAGTTGTAATCGGTCCAAAGTAACACCTTGTTGCTATGGCGTTTGTTTGTGTCGATTCAATATGGTAGAAGAAATATAAGAAAGATCATATGAATTGATTTCGATGAGATCCAAAATTACGGGCATAATATAGATCGATTGGAGAAAGTTTAGTTTGCAATGTTAATTTTATTATGTAATGCTTGGTAACTTAAGTTGTAATCGGTCCAAAGTAACACCTTGTTGCTATGGCGTTTGTTTGTGTTGGAATAAAGTGTGCTCCGTTTTGTTCTTCAAAAAAATATAAAATAAAATGTCAATAAAACATGCTCCTTAGCACACCTTTGAAATGAAAGAGGGGTATTGTCAAATAAATTATATTGAAAGAGACTCTCAAGTCCCAACCTAAACTTTTCAACTAATTTTTAAAGTATTTTAAAGCTAAGGAGGCTTTTAAATATATTAGACCTAAAGTTCTTGTTTCTTTAGAAGACTATAAGGTCAACCTTCACATACACTTACTTGATGATAATTTATTCACATACTAGTAATTTTTATCGTGTGTTGATTTGGGAATTAGATTATTTATCACGTTAGCAAGAAAAAAACACTGAAAGGCGAAATATTGAATTAAATAAAAACAGAATAACTAAACATGTATATTACCAATGTTAAAGTAGAGAGACTAAATATATATTTAAACAAAGTTAAAGTAATAAGAAGAAAACTTTATTCAAGTAGAGAAAATAAACATGCATATTAACAAAGTTAAGGTTTAAAAGTAAAATACAAATGGAAGCTGCCACCTGGCAGACCCTGAATGGCTACGATGAATAATAAGAGCAACCAAGTTGCTTTCTAATATATATATATACACACACACACAATGTTCTAAAACAAGGTCTCTGAGGCCGAGTACTCCTCAAGTAATTGCTACAAGTTAGTCTCTTGATGCGACTTTTTTCAACTACGCCTACTTACTTGGAATTGATCAAACGTGGTTAACCTTGGCCAAAATCAGATCTAATAGGTCAACTCGTGTCGGGTTTGACTTAAAAAAATAAACATAATTATCATGTTAAAGAATGAATTTAATTTTTAAAGAAATGAATTTCAGTATATGATATTTGACATATATATAATTTTTCGAAAACTAATTTCTTTATAAATTAACATGTCCGAGTACCCCCCCCCCCGGCGCCTAGGTCGAGTACTCTCAACTCTTTAGCCGACCGACTAGAAAGCGCTTAACGACTTTTGCAACCATGTGTATATATATATATATATATAGAGAGAGAGAGAGAGGATCCTGTACATTAATCCAGAAGTGTGAAAAGTGTACCATAACATTATATATAACACTATATAACACCATATAAACACCGTATAACACTATGTAACACCATATAACACTATATAACACTATATAACAAATATAACACTATATTTTGTCTGATAGCATCTCTATGATAGATGTATAGTGTTATATATTGTTATATAGTATTACATAATATTACATAGTGTTATATGGTGTTACATTGTGTTATACGGTGTTTATATGGTATTATATAGTGTTACATATAGTGTTATAATACACTTCTCACACTTCTAAATTAATGTACACTATCCCTACCCTATTTATATATATATATATATATATATATATATATATATATATATATATATATATATATATATATATAATTGCGCTAAAATAAGAACCACCCCGAGTTGTAAGAACCGTGAGAACTTTTTGATCCGGGGCGAGGTGGACCAATTTTTTTTCATAAATGTAGATGCGTGTATTATAAACACATTTGTAAAAAAATTAAAAAAAAATGTCGTGTGTGTAGTTTTGAGCACCACAAGTTTGTGTTTACGGGTACTGTAAATTTTCCGGTAAGATTTACGGTACCCGTAAACACAAACTTGTGGTACTCAAAACTACACACACGACATTTTTTTTTGAATTTTTATTTACAAATGTATTTACAATACACGCATCAACGTTTATGAAAAAAAATTTTGGTCCACCTCGCCCCGTACGGTGTAGTTCTCACCGTTCTTACAACTCGAGGTGGTTCTCATTTTAGCGGTCCCCTATATATATATATATATATATATATATATATATATATATATATATATATATATATATATATATATATAGGGGACCGCTAAAATGAAAACCACCTCGAGTTGTAAGAACCGCGAGAACCACTATCAACCAATCAGATTATGCCAACTAAAAGGGTATTTTGATCTTTTACCCCAAATGTCAAATCTCCCATTTCTCTCTCTGCATTTAAAGCCATCACACTTTGTCTCTCTCCTCATTTTTGTTTCTTTCATCTTCTCTCTCCTCCTTTCTTCTCCTCATTTCTTTAAAGAACAGACCATCTTCTCTTTGCTAATCCCACCACCATATTCATCACCATATTCTCTCTGCTAATCCCACCACCATATTCATCACCCCCCCCGAACCTCTCTCTTCTTTTATGCTAATCTGATTTGTTGTTTTCGGTGCAACCAAGACACACCCACATGGCCACACACCCCCTTCTTCTCCGGTGCAGGAAAGAAGAAAGAGAGCCATCGCCATGGCGGCGGCGGGACCAGAAAAAAACAGGGAGAGAGGAGAGAGAAAGAGTGCGTTGGAGGAAAGAAAGGACCGGTGGTTGGTGGGGAGACGGTGCCGGGAGACGGTGGTGGGGCAGGTTGTGTGTTCGGTAGTCGGTGGTGGGGGAAGGTGGTTGTGGAGGTGGTTGATCGGTGATCCCTTTTTTACCGGGGAAACCCAGCTGCTTTGGGTATTTTTACCGGTGTCCAACAAACATCATCCTTCTTCATCTTATCATCTTCTCTCGATCTCCTGTCCGACCGAAACAGGTCCGGCGATGGGGGTATCTTTGGTATGTGTTCTTGATTTTTCTGGGTTTTGAATGTTTGAATCGGTTGAATCTTGGCCTGTGTTCTTGATATGGGTTCTTGATCTGTGGGTTTTGAATGTTTGATCTGTGGGTTTTGAATGTTTGATATGTGGGTTTTGAATGTTTGATTTGTGGGTTTTGATCTGTTTGAATCGGTTGAAACATTCTGGGGGGTGCAAATGTGATTTTGGGGGTTTCGCAAATGTGATTTTGTTTTGATCAGATTACCTTTTGCTGGGTTTTGTTTGAACAGATATCGAAAGCAAGGCATGGTTACCTTTTGATTATGTGGGTTTTGATATGGTCAATTTTTTGGGCGGCAATGATGAAAAAAAAAAACGTAAATTTAGATAACGATGGCGCGGCAAGGACGACGGAGGGTAGGTTTTTTAACCTGCAACCCCACTTTTGCAGCCTTTTGATTATCGGATAATCTGAGCCAAACCCCGTTTTTTTTTTCGATATAAACTTTTGTTTTGATGTTGTTAGTTTTTTATTATTCCCCCTAGTCGATGATGATAACAATATATCTGAGACACCTCCCGAGTTTGCGATTTCTGCGTGCGTTCGTTTTTGCGTAAAAAAGTTTTGTAAAAAAAAAAGTTAAACCGTAAACTTTTTAACGTAAAACATAAACTTTTTAACGTAAAAACGTAAAACGTAAAAAGTTTTACGTAAAACGTAAAAAGTTTTACGTAAAACGTAAAAAGTTTTACGTAAAACGGTAAAAAGTTTTACGTAAAACGTAAAACGTAAAAAGTTTTACGTAAAACGAAAAAATTTTAACGTAAAACGTAAAAACTTTTACGTAAAACGTAAAACGTAAAAATTTAACGTAAAACTTAAAACGTAAAAAGTTTAAAATTTTTAACGTAAAACGAAAAAAGTGTACAAAATGGGCCGTTAAAAAAAGTGAAAAAACGGCGCGGTAAAACGGCGTGTAAACAACGTGACGGCACGTAAACAACGCGGGAAAAACGGCGCGTTTAAAAAAAACGACGCTCGAAAAAACGGCACGTAAAAAACACGTAAAAAAACGGTGCGTTAAAAACTTCGAAAAACGTAAACTTTTAACATAAAACGTAAAAAGTTTAACGTAAAACGTAAAGCGTAATAAGTTTAACATAAAACGTAAAACATAAAATGTAAAACGTAAAGCGTTAAAAAAACGACGTTTGAAAAAACGGCGCGTAAAAAACGTGTTAAAAAACGTTCAAAAAACGGCGCGTAAAAAACTTGTAAAACACGGCGCGTTAAAAAAGTGGAAAAACGGCGCGTAAAAAACTTGTAAAAAACGGCGCGTTAAAAAACGTCAAAAAAACGGCGCGTTAAAAAACGTGTAAAAAACGGTGCATTAAAAAACGTCGATTGAGAAAAAACGGCGCGTTAAAACGGGACGTAAAAAGCGTGAAAAAACGGGGCGTAGAAAACGGCGCGTAAAAACATGACGGTAAAACGGCACGTTAAAAAATGGGGCGTAAAAATGGCGCGTAAACGGCTTTTTCAGGCGTTAAAATAAGTCAATACATAAAATGTAAAGGTGAGCATACAAGTTTGATAATACCATAATAGAGTTCGAAATAGTTTACGCATAACCAGCACGTACACATAGGAAAACGAAGCATGTTAATTATCGACATGGATCTACCGATACCAATGACTGCGGGTTGACTGCCCGAGGCAGTTCGCAATACATGATTACCACCGTAATCCATGCAAGTAATTGTCCTTAACAACCCCCGTGTGAATGGGTGCTGAGTCCAAAATATAGTACTATCGTCGTTAAGGCAGGTAGACACGTGTAAACATAACAACAAGCATTCATTTAGTCACGTAATACATGCGGTAACGGTTAGCGTTTAAAGTAATTGAGTAGTGTGTCGATTGTGATTTAGAATAAGTAACGTATGTAACACCCAAAAGTGCTGAAAGCAAAAAGGGATTGAGTATACTCACAGTGATTGATGGATTGAAGGGAGCACTTGAGAGTAGGGTTAGCCTAAATAGTTCGATAGTTTAACGATAAGCAACGCGTAAAACGGAAAACAAGTGTTGGAGGGTCGGACAGCTGGTCGATCGGACGGTTGTCTGATCGAACGACTTGACCGTTCGGATTGGCATTCCGTTCGGACAGTCTGTCCGGTCGGTCGGTAGGCCGATCGGATGGCTGTTCGAGTGGGTTGTTCCTTCCTTTGAGAAGGATGTGTTTGCGTATGATGGTTTGACTTTTGAAGTTTTCGCTGTAGCATTTGAAAACATTGAAGTATCCTTACCTTTCAGGTCCATCGATCGAACGGTCCGTTCGATCGGCCGGCTAACCGATCGGTTAGGTACTTCAGCAAACAAGTTCTAATTAGGGTGTCACCTAATCGGATGGTTGTTCGATCGGGTGCACTCCAACGCGTTGAACATGTTGGAAACCGACTAAGTGTTGAAGCATAGTATCTCATGATCCGAGGAGTAATTCAAATCGGACGATAGTCCGATCGAACAGCAGTTCATTCAATACTAAACTTAAATGAATTGTTCAAGTGAGGACCATTTGCTAGCCGATTAGCTGGACTAGTCGATCGGCTGTCTGTCCGATCGGCTGGCTGTCCGTTCGGACAGCAGTCCGATCGGTCAGCATCCTGACCTGATCAGCCTGTTCGTCTAACACTTGGCTGTTCTGATTATTTGTCGTTATATCTAGGTGATTTGACAACAGGTTGAACCATAGAATCCTCGTTCTTACTTGTTTCTCCTGCTCGGACAGGAATCACCCAAATCCGGCCGGTGAACTGTTCGGAACAGAGTTTAACGTTTAACCTGAAATCGGTGAACCTCGTGGATAGAATCCGGATCTTGAGTTATGCAACCACCGGAATGATTAGCAAATTGGCACAAGCTCCGTTCCTATCGGTTTGAAGGCATTGAGTGTAAAAGAGTTGAAAGAAAGTTGGGAAAACCATCTTTTAATCCTTTTCACCGTGTAAATGTTTAGATCTATCATAGATCTTCGTTTGTTTATGTGGAAATCGGCTAGATCCAAGTAAAACATGAAGTTCTTCAAGAACACCATGATGATATCATCCTAGAACACTTGAATCTTGATGATTTCATGGTTAAAAGTTAAGATTTGAAAGATAGAAAGGTGTAGGAGTGTGTATAGATCAAGAAAGTACAAGATTTAGGATGAAATCTTACCAGAATTTAGATAAATCTGAGGAAAAGGATGAGAGCACGAGCTGGTCGGTCAGAGCTTTCCAAAAGTGGTAAAGATGACAATGACAGGGGTATTTATAGGCTGCCAAAAGAGGAAAGGGCTGGCCGATCGGCCAGGCTTCCCGATCGGACAGCAGTCCGATCGGCTGGGCTGTTCGATCGGCCGAGAGCCTGATCGTTCAGCTGCCTGATTCGAGTGTTTGGTGCGACGATTTTTGATATTTCGATCTCGATTGTGATTGATGAGAATACAATAGAATTTCCTATTCAAATTACTTTTAATCCCAACCGCTATATCTAACATACAATCATCTATATCTCGCACTATCTCTCATCCACCAACTATCATGATTCGATTTCGATTGAGTTCGATTGAGTTTCGAGTTTTGATTCGAGTTTCGATTGATTACCACACATAACATAAAGTAAACACGCACAAGTAACACATAAGGCACACACACACGTATATTAACACCAAAATTCACGTAATTCGAGTCTCGAGTTCGATGATGATTGGATTAGCTCGATTATTGATTAATTGACTTTATCGCATTGTTACTTCCTACTATTCACAGTCGTAAAGCGGTTCGCGTCGATAAATAAACTTCGATTAATTCAATTGTAATTAATTACTCCACATAATACAACTAACGTAACATAAACACAAAATAGATTAACTATGGTCAAAGGAGTCAATCTTGACTTTGACTTTGACCTTCGGTAACACGGGGTGTTACAGCCTCCCCTTGTTTAGGGAATTTCGTCCCGAAATTAGGCTGAATGTTGTACATCACCGTGAATCACGTTTGAGAACTTTCTCTCTCTAGACTTTCACTTAAACAACTGCGGGTACTTCGCCTTCATGTCGCTTTCGAGTTCCCAAGTGAACTCTGCGCCTCGTTTGCCTTCCCATCGGACTTTCACAATAGGAATGCACGAGCGTCTGAGTTGCTTGGTTTGGCGATCCATGATTTCGACAGGCTTCTCCACGAAGTGTAGCGTTTCGTTTATTTGAAGGTCATCGAGAGGTACAATTAGATCATGCTCAGCCAGGCACTTCCGGAGGTTTGACACATGGAAAGTTGGGTGGACATTACTAAGTTCCTCCGGTAGTTCGAGTCTGTAGGCGACTTTTCCGATCCTTTCCAGAATCTTAAAAGGTCCAACATATCGAGGCGCTAGTTTCCCTTTCTTGCCGAATCTGACCACACCCTTCCAAGGTGATACCTTTAGGAGTACGTGGTCTCCAACGTCAAATTCCAGGGGCTTGCGTCTTCTATTGGCGTAACTTTTCTGTCTACTTCGGGCTTTCAACAAATTGTCTCGGATTTGGAGGACTTTGTCAGTCGTTTCTTGCAATAGCTCAGGACCGGTTAATTGCGAGTGACCGATCTCGTGCCATATAATAGGCGATCGACATCTTCTTCCATATAAGGCCTCGAATGGTGCCATCTGGATGCTGGTATGATAACTGTTATTGTACGAGAATTTGACTAACGGCAGGTATTTGTTCCAATTACCACCGAAGTCTATGACACACGCACGGAGCATGTCTTCAAGAGTACGGATCGTTCTTTCAGTCTGTCCGTCGGTTTGAGGATGGAATGCGGTACTTAAGTTAAGCGACGTACCAAGAGCTGCTTGAAACGTTTCCCACAATCGCGAGGTAAACCGAGCACCACGGTCAGAAATGATGTCACGAGGCGTACCATGATTACAAATGATCTCGTCGGTGTAGATTCGGGCTAATCGTTCTACCGTGTAGTCTTCCCGTATTGGCAAAAAGTGGCTGATTTGGTCAAACGATCGACGACAACCCAAATGCTGTCGTGACCTGATGGAGTGGGCGGAAGCTTCGTTATGAAATCCATAGCTATACTCTCCTATTTCCATATCAGGATTGGTGGTTGTTCGAGTAAGCCAGAGGGTCTTTGATGTTCAGCCTTGACCCTTGCACAAGTCAGGCATCTTCCGACATAGAGAGCGATATCCCTTTTCATACCCGGCCACCAGTACTTGTAGCGAAGATCCTGGTACATTTTATCGGCACCGGGATGAATAGAATACCGAGATTTGTGGGCTTCGTCCATTAGAATCTTTCGCAATTCGGTCCGCTTAGGGATCCAAATTCGGTCCAGAAAATAGAAGATCCCATTCGATTTGCTTACAAGCTGAGCTCCATCGTGGTAGATTCTCTCCTTCTTCAAGGTGCGTTCATTAAAGCAAGCATGTTGAGCTTCGCGGATGAGGGTTTCGAGATCGCGTTGGGCTTGGGTATTACGAATACTGAGCAAATAACTCCGTCTGCTGAGTGCGTCGGCAATGACATTTGCTTTACCTGGGTGATAACGAATCTCACAGTCGTAGTCGTTAAGAAGTTCTACCCATCGGCGTTGACGCATATTAAGTTCTCTCTGATTAAAGATGTGTTGTAAACTCCTGTGATCGGTGAAGATCGTACACTTGGTACCATACAGGTAGTGTCGCCAAATCTTTAATGCAAAAACAACCGCGCCTCGCTCGACATCATGGGTTGTATAGCTTCTCATGGATTTTGAGCTGTCGAGAAGCGTAAGCTATAACCTTGTCTCGTTGCATGAGGACACAACCAAGACCAAGGTTGGAAGCATCACAGTAGACAATGAAATCGTCGTTCCCATCGGGCAGTGCGAGAACAGGAGCATTGCAAAGCTTGCACTTGAGGGTTTGGAAAGCAGACTCTTGTTCAGTTCCCAAAACAAAAGTCTTGTCTTTATGGGTAAGAGCGGTAAGCGGCACAACGATCTTAGAGAATCCTTCGATAAATCGTTGATAATAGCCCGCTAATCTGAGAAAAGAACAGACTTCAGACGGGTTCTTAGGCTTAATCCAACTCTTGACGGCTTCAATCTTCGCGGGATCGACATGGATACCTTGACTATTCACGATGTGACCCAGAAACTGAACCTCTTCTAACAGAATTCGCACTTGGAGAACTTGGCATAGAGTTGGTTCCCCTGAAGTAACTCGAGAACCAAACGTAGACGTTGCGCGTGTTCGGCCTTCGATTTGGAATAGATCAAGACATCGTCGATGAACACGATGACGAAACGGTCGAGATAAGGTTTACACACGCGATTCATCAAATCCATGAAAACCGCGGGTGCGTTGGTTAAACCAAAAGGCATAACAACGAACTCATAGTGGCCGTAATAAGTGCGAAAAGCGGTTTTAGGTATATCTTCTTCCTGAATGCGTAGCTGATGATAGCCTGAGCGTAGATCGATCTTCGAGAAACACGTAGCACCTTGCAGTTGATCAAACAAATCGTCGATGCGAGGTAGGGGGTAACGGTTCTTGATGGTTAACTTATTCAATTCCCGGTAGTCGATACACATCCTGAACGTCCCATCCTTCTTTTTGACGAAAAAGACTGGTGTGCCCCAAGGAGAGGTGCTCGGGCGAATAAAACCTTTTTCAAGTAGTTCCTGGAGTTGGTTCGAGAGTTCCCGCATTTCGGATGGCGCGAGTCGATAAGGGGCTTTGGCTACGGGGTTAGCTCCAGGTATGAAATCGATACGGAAGTCGATATCACGACTTGGCGGTAGTCCAGGGAGATCGTCAGGGAACACATGAGGAAATTCACGGACCACGGGAACGTCTTTGACTTCTGTCTTCCTTTTCTTTTCCTTCTCCGCTACTACAATGTTGGCCAAGAAAGCTCCGTATCCCTTGCGGAGATACTTGCTAGCTTGGATACATGACATGAGCTTGAGACCTTTTGAAGTAGTTTCGCCATAGACACACAATAAGTGGCCATTCGCGAGCGAGAATCGAATCATCGTGTCGAAGCACACAACTTCAGCATGGTTTTCGCGAAGAAAGTCCATGCCTACTATGATGTCAAAACTTCCGAGTTGCATCGGAATAAGGTCGATTGGAAAAATGTGATTGTTGAGCTCGAGAGTACAATCACGAAGAACAAAATTAACGGCGACAGTTCTTCTAGTGGCGACTTCAACTTTGAATGACGAGGGGAGATAAGAACGTTTACGACTAAGGAGCTTCTCGAATTCAAATGACACAAAGCAGTTATCGGCTCCAGTATTAAACAAACATGATGCATAAATACCATTCACAAGAAACGTACCATTAACCACGTTGTTGTCAGCCTGGGCTTGGCGAGCATTGATGTTGAAGGTTCAGGCGCGTGCTGCTTGTTGCTGCTGCTGGGGCTGCTGCTGCTGCTGGGGCTCTTGCTTCACAACCCTGTTCGGGCACATGTTTGCAAAATGGTTAGGGTCACCACATGCAAAGCAGACTCGAGCATTGATCGCGGGTGCCTGAGCCGCTTGTTGGCCTTGCGGGGCTGGGAGTAGAGCTTGATGAACAGTGGCTTGAACTGGGGCTTGACGAGGACCATAGTGACAATTGGCAGTAAAATGGCCGTACAAATTGCAATGAGCGCAGAAACGACAGGTGAGACCCACCAGATGATGATATGAACATGTCGGGCAGAGTGGGTGGGGACCTCTGTAAGCACGCTTTGCTGGCGGCGCTTGAGTAACTGGTGCTGGTCGATGATGAGACTGCTGCTGAGCTGGTACAGCTTGCAGAGGAGCAGCAGTGGTAGTGACAGCGCAGTTATTGTTGCTGGAGCTGCTGTTGTTGTTGTGCTTCTTCTTGCGGTGTGATGACTTTGATGGTTGGACAGTGGCGGTTTCGGCGGTTGGTGCAGTGGTGGCTTGATGCAGAGACTTGGAGGGCTTATCCCAGAAACCAGTTTTTACTCGCTTGTCGTTGATCTCGGCGGCGAGCAAGTAACTCTCTTCAATTGATGAGGTCTTCGCGGCGTGAACAAAATCGGCAACACAGTCGGGTAGAGATCGAATGTACTTCTTGATGGCCATGTCTGACGTCTTGACTTGATCGGGACAAATAATGCTGAGCTGTTTAAAGCGAGCAGTTAGGGCCGCGTTATCTCCATCCTTCTGCTTAATGTTCCAAAGCTCGTCCTCCAGCTTTTGGCATTCAAGGGGAGGGCATAATTCGTCCATCATAATGGCTTTCAGCTCTTTCCATGTCAGCTCATAAGCTGCATCATTCCCGCGTTTGTTTCGCTCGGCCGTCCACCAGTCTAGAGCTCGGGACTGGAAGACGCCGGTTGCGTTTAGGGTACGGAGATTTTCTGGACAGCCGCTTTGGCGCAGAGTTACTTTGATGGAATCAAACCATTGAAACATAGCTGTTGGGCCATCTTCTCCGGTGAATTCCATTGGTCCGCATGCCTTGAACTCTTTGAAGCTGAAAACAGTCTTGGTAGCATCTTTGGGAGCTTCAGTTCTCGACTCCTCGGAAGATTTGCTGTTGTTTTCATAGACATCGCTCACAGCCTTAGCTACTTGTTTGGCGATGATAGCAGCATGACGTCTGTCTCTCTTTTCTTGGCGGGTAAGTGGGGTTCGGTGTCCGGATGACGACATGGTCTGCAACAGACATCGTCATAGGTCACAGACACATCAAAATCGAATCTCACCTCACCTCACACATCTACTACTTACTAAAGCTCAAGAACACGTCGAAACACGTATTGCATAAACACATAAACACATAAGCACATAACCACGGATTCTCGTAGTCACAGAAGCACATAAGCACGTAGGCACGTAGAGCACAGAGACACATAAACACAGAAGCACATACACATTTAATCACAGATGCAGTCAGAATACAGAAACCTATCATTCAAAGCTCGTGTGTCGTTCGTATATATCGGTCGCGTATAGCATATCGAGTAGTATGGTATAACTCGTATTGGCGTATCCAGTATAGTATCAGCGTATATCGTAGCATAATGTCGTCTAGATTGTAGCGACTTGTTAGCGTTTTGAGATAGGAGAGCAATGCGGGTCGTGTGTGCCGATCAAAGTGATAGCAAAATCGGATAAATACCAAAGTTAAACACATAACAGATAAACACACTTAAAGCACATAAAATCGACGAATTATCAGAGTCAGCAGTTGCGGGCTCAGAATCAAAACACATAAAAATCGAGAAATAGATTGTCTGCGGCTATTAGACATCGACTACCCAAAGCGATTCGACTATTCTCAAGGACTTGTCGTCATATTTCGACATTCGGGATCGTGTTTCTGCCTCGATTCTTGGGCATCCAGCACGCATTCCCTAGGTCATACTCGTGAGTTCAGGTCGTTGGAGTCCGTCCAGACCTTGGTGAGATAAATAAAAGTCAGAACAAGTTGTCAAGGTTAGGGTTTCACCCCTAGCTTAGCAACTTCTTCCTTGTTCTTAGCAAAATTGAGGAGATTATTCATCAAAATATGGATTTCACTCCTGATTTGGTATAATCTCCCGTTGAACAAGCGTTCGTTATTGAAAAATCATAATGAAGAGATTGTTGATAAGTTGATAAAACGGCTTTGATTCAGCAATTTAGTATAGAGTTTGCGGTTTTCACACCTAATCTTGACTAAATCGCCTTCTCATTATCGAAAATTCGAGTGCGGTGATGATGAGAATTAGCAGGATTTATAGCACATAAGCTTGGTCTGTTGGTTCCTAACTATAGTCTAGGTCTCTAAGACATCGACCCGGACTAGGTCGTGTCTTGCCTAATTCCCTATAGTTATGGCTCTGATACTAATCTGTCACACCCCAACCGATGGCGGAATCATCGGGGCATGGCACTGAGCGAAACAGATTGTCCAGAAGTTTCCATAACAACTATCATTACTATTTAATTTATATAATACGTCCCATACCGTACCTCAAATAGTAAACAAATTATTACAGATAACATCTAGTCAAATATTCTGTTCCGACAACTCAGATTTAAATATAAATATTGTTTATCTATGTCTAGAGACTCAAGCTGCAAGATCTACAGACAACTATACTCTAGACTTTTATTCTAGCTTCGCCTTCCTAGCAGATAAGCATCTTAAACACCTGTCACATACGTTAAAATAAGTCAATACATAAAATGTAAAGGTGAGCATACAAGTTTGATAATAGCATAATAGAGTTCGAAATAGTTTACGCATAACCAGCACGTACACAGAGGAAAACGAAGCATGTTAATTATCGACATGGATCTATCGATACCAATGACTGCGGGTTGACTGCCCGAGGCAGTTCGCAATACATGATTACCACCGTAATCCATGCAAGTAATTATCCTTAACAACCCCCGTGTGAACGGGTGCTGAGTCCAAACTATAGTACTATCGTCGTTAAGGCAGGTAGACAGCATTCCACGTGTAAACATAACAACAAGCATTCATTTAGTCACGTAATACATGTGGTAACGGTTAGCGTTTAAAGTAATTGAGTAGTGTGTCGATTGTGATTTAGAATAAGTAACGTATGTAACACCCAAAAGTGCTGAAAAAAAGGGATCGAGTATACTCGCAGTGATTGATGGATTGAAGGGAGCACTTGAGAGTAGGGTTAGCATGAATAGTTCGATAGTTTAACGATAAGCAACGCGTAAAATGGAAAACAAGTGTTGGAGGGTCGGATAGCTGGTCGATCGGACGGTTGTCCGATCGAACGGCTTGACCGTTCGGATTGGCATTCCGTTCGGACAGTCTGTCCGGTCGGTCGGTAGGCCGATCGGATGGCTGTTCGAGTGGGTTGTTCCTTTCTTTGAGAAGGATGTATTTGCGTATGATGGTTTGACTTTTGAAGTTTTCGCTGTAGCATTTGAAAACATTGAAGTATCCTTACCTTTCAGGTCGATCGATCTAACGGTCCGTTCGATCGGTCGGCTAACCGATCGGTTAGGTACTTCAGCAAACAAGTTCTAATCAGGGTGTCACCTAATCAGATGGCTCTTCGATCGGGTGGCACTCCAACGCGTTGAACATGTTGGAAATCGACTAAGTGTTGAAGCATAGTATCTCATGATCCGAAGAGTAATTCAAATCGGATGATAGTCCGATCGAACAACAGTTCGTTCAATACTAAACTTCAATGAATTGTTCAAGTGAGGGACCATGTGCTAGCCGATCGGCTGGACTGGTCGATCGGCTGTCTGTCCGATCGGTTGGCTGTCCGTTCGGTCAGCAGTCCGATCGGTCAGCATCCTAACCTGATCAGCCTGTTCGTCTAACACTTGGCTGTTCTGATTGTTTGTCATTATATCAAGGTGTTTTGACAACAGGTTGAACCATAGAACCCTCGTTCTTACTTGTTTCTCCTGCTCGGACGGGAATCACCCAAATCGGGCCGGTGAACTGTTCGGAACAGAGTTTAACGTTTAACCCGAAATCGGTGAACCTCGTGGATAGAATCCGGATCTTGAGTCATGCAACCACCGGAATGATTAGCAAATTGGCACAAGCTCCGTTCCTACCGGTTTGAAGGCATTGAGTGTAAAAGAGTTGAAAGAAAGTTGGGAAAACCATTTTTCAATCCTTTTCACCGTGTAAATGTTTAGATCTATCATAGATCTTCGTTTGTTTATGTGGAAATCGGCTAGATCCAAGTTATTCTTGGTGGATTGAAGCCAAAACATGAAGTTCTTCAAGAACACCATGATGACATCATCCTAGAACACTTGAATCTTGATGATTTCACGGTTAAAAGTTAAGATTTGAAAGATAGAAAGGTGTAGGAGTGTGTATAGATCAAGAAAGTACAAGATTTAGGATGAAATCTTACCGGAATTGAGAGAAATCTGAGAAAAAGGATGAGAGCACGAGCTGGTCGGTCAGAGCTTTCCAAAAGTGGTAAAGATGACAATGACAGGGGTATTTATAGGCTGCCAAAAGAGGAAAGGGCTGGCCGATCGGCCAGGCTTCCCGATCGGACAACAGTCTGATCGGCTGGGCTGTTCGATCGGCCGAGAGCCTGATCGTTCAGCTGCCTGATTCGAGTGTTTGGTGCGACGATTTTTGATATTTCGATCTCGATTGCGATTGATGAGAATACAATAGAGTTTCCTATTCAAATTACTTTTAATCCCAACCGCTATATCTAACTTACAATCATCTATATCTCGCACTATCTCTCCTCCACCAACTATCATGATTCGATTTCGATTGAGTTCGATTGAGTTTCGAGTTTCGATTCGAGTTTCGATTGATTACCACACATAACATAAAGTAAATACGCACAAGTAACACATAAGGCACACACACACGTATATTAACACTAAAATTCGCGTAATTCGAGTCTCGAGTTCGATGATGATTGGATTAGCTCGATTATTGATTAATTGACTTTATCGCATTGTTACTTCCTACTATTCACAGTCGTAAAGCGGTTCGCATCAATAAATAAACTTCGATTAATTCGATTGTAATTAATTACTCCACATAATACAACTAACGTAACATAAACACAAAATAGATTAACTACTGTCAAAGGAGTCAATCTTGACTTTGACTTTGACCTTCGGTAACACGGGGTGTTACATTATATGTGTACGAAATCTGGCTTATGCAACAATAAGAAGGTTGATACATTGGACCCAAAGCAGAAGGAAAATAGTGTGAGATCCAATTTTTCTAAGAGGACTGGCTGTGAAGCATAAATTTGTCTTGATTTTGAGACTGGATTTTGGAAGGTGTATAGGTTTGTTGAAGAGCATAACCATGAATTTGTTGATCAGCTAGATAAGAATTTCCTACCGTTAGAACGACACCTCACTCAACATCAGAAGCATGTTATATATAGCATGTCTAAGTTGAATTTGGGCCCTGTGAAGGCGTATAATGTTATGAAGACTGTTTTTAACAGTTTTGAAGATGTGGGTGCAAGTAAAGTTGATTTTAAAAATTATGAGAGACAAATTAATCTGTTCATTGGGGAATACGATTGCAGACATGGTTGTGAGGAACCTGCATGAAAAGAAACAGTCTGAGCCTAATTTTTCGCGTTATTACGTCATAAATAATAACAATCAGTTAAAGGGGTTGTTTTGGTGTGATGATCAATATAAATGTAATTATCATGTGTTTGTCGATGTGATTTCATTTGAAGCCACCTACCGATCTAACAAGTATGAACTGGAATATATTATATCTATTTGGCGTTTTCCTTTTTTTCTTTCATTGGCGTTTCCCGGTTTTCATTTTATTGGTGTTTTTAATCTATTTTTGTGTTGTTTATTTTTGCAAATACTCTATAGTCTTTGTATATTTTATTGATATAGATAACCACCCCAGAAATATCACATTCGGTGCTGCATTATTTGCGTTCGAAACGACCGATACGTATATATGGTTGGTGAGAGTGTTTTTAAAAGTTGTCAGTGATCAACCAAGAGTTGTTGTCACAGATCAAGATCTAGTAATGAAAAAGGCTATTTCTATTGTATTTGTTGATACCAGGCACTGGTTATGTATATGGCACGTGATGCACAAACTTTCATTAAAGGTAGTAATGTTTTTTGGCGTTATAAATTGTTTGGCGTTTTACAGCCATAATGTTTTTTTTTTAAATTTTTTTATCAATGTGTTTTATTATCTTGCATTTTTTATGTGGCGTTTTCGTGTTATGTAGGTGTGTAAAAGGATATGTAATTCGACCAACTTTGAGGAAAGTATATGCATTGTTGTATGAACCGATGCACTTACACGCGAAGAGTTTGAATCCGGATGGGGACAGGTTATTAAAGAGATCAATCTAGCTGATAACGACTAGTTATCCGATATTTTTGCTCTTAGGGAATCACGGATCCCTCCATTCTTTATATTTTCGCTCTTAGAGAATCATACTATAAGTCATAATCAAAATACCAAAACATGAAAGAACCTTCACCCGAATCAATGAAATCAACCAATGATCTCATGACCTGCTGCATGTTGACATGCTTCTTCCCTAGTTTTTCCCCATCCCCTGTGTACATCCACTCCAATGTCAAGTTATTCAGCCATGGAAACACCAAACAGAGGTGGATAATCCTCCGTTCGTCATGATCAAAGAAATGAAACTCGACTACATTAAAAACAATTGTTATCATTTTGATTTAACCCTAATGAACAAGAGATCTAAACGATGAACAAGAAAAATTACCTATCACATTTTCACCCCAACACTTCCTCTGACTACAATCGACATTTTCCCTTAGAACGGTGGTCGTGGTGGTTGTGAAGGTGGCCGTGGTGGTCTTGCAGTGGTTGTGCAGGTGGTCGTGGTGGGTGGTCTCGTGGTCGTGGTGCAGGTGGTCATGGTGGTGCAGGGGATCGGAGGTAGTATCTGTCACACCTCAACCGATGGCGGAAACATTGAGGCGAAATATAATAGATTGCTCAAAGACAACATAACACTAAATTTGCGATAATAGATTAAAATTTAAAATTTCATTTTCATATCATCAAAACAAACGTTACATTGTTCAAAGAAAAGGAATACAACAATTGCAAGTTACAAGACTAAAACATCAAAATGCATAAAATTTGGTGAGTTTTTAATTGCACCCTAAGTAGATTTCTCGTGATAGTATTATCAAACATTTCCTGCAACATGTATAAAATATCCATCAACACAAATTATATCAGTGCGCATACCGGTTTGTCTACATAGAATATATAAGAATGAGTCTCAAATCTACACCTTTAAAGTATACTATATCATGTAACATACTAGCATGCATCACCCTAAATATCAATCCAAAGTTTGGCACTAGCGTAATCTTTTCACCAAAGCAAAAACACCGCAAAGAATAACTTAACAGTGACCCACAAAACGGGCGGTGTGTTAATCCTATAGCATTATACATGTTAAGGGAGGCTTGCAAGGTTAATGAGGCATAAGATTAATCTAGCATGAAATCACAAATAGCGTAACATACAAGCATCTATACGGATTGAGTTTTAAATAAGTTTGCATGTATGTGTGCGTATGTGCGTTTTAGTATGGATACATATTGCAACCCAAATAGTGTTTAAAGCGTAAACGTGTCAAGTATTAACTCATGGTTTGCGAAGAATTTTTGCAAATGCGAGTGACCGGCTTAAAGGATGGGATCACCAAAGTTACCCTAAAAAGGTAAACAAATGTGTATGAGTATGAGGATTTGGAGGTTGTAATATAAATGAAATTTAGGAGTATGAAATTACGTAAAACATATCTTGTTTTAGACACTACTTTTAGTTTGTGTTTTTCATGAGTGTTAACCACTCATTAGAAGCTCAAAATAAGGAAATCTAAGATCAAGATATTCCCCAGCTTACCATATCACATTCAACCATGGATTGGTTGATATCATGGTTTAGTTTTCGGAGTAAGTATTATATATATATATATATATATATATATATATATATATATATATATATACACGTATGTAGTCAAGCATAGTTAAGCATTGCCAAGCATTAGAGGTAGGATAAATCCATTAACCTCAAGGATTCACCATAGCACAAAATCACCAACATGGTTGATGATCGGATGGTCATGAATATAAGTAGTGAAATGCATAATTAACTGTAACAACTCTCAGTAAAACTATTATTTAGTATGTTAATTGTCCAATAAGGAAACCCTAATTGAGAAACCCAAGTAATTCTGCATAAACCCTAAAAGTTTTAGAACAATCGGAATCAGGATCAGGGCCCCTAAAACTCAGGGGGGGTAAACCCTAGTTGGTAATATCCTAACTGTTTAACGTGTGAATCGAATTTGCATGCAAGACCAACTCAGCAAGCCTACTGGAACACAAGGCTACCCTAGGGTAGATTGGTGTCTCTCGCGCCACGCGACAGGCGCATGTGTCCCTGTCGCGACACGCGGGGGGGGGGGGGATTTTGGGTATAAATAGTAGAGTCTGGGACTTGACATTCTGCGTTAATTCGACGTAAAAACTCAATTCATGCATTGAATTATAGTCCGAATACTTCAAACACACATGAATCACTAAACACTGCCGCGCTAAACAAGGTAATAACTCGATTGCTATTACGATTCAACGTCCGGTCGATTGAAACTATCCAACGAATGTTTAAGTGCTGCTCAATTTGGGTTTATACTTTGTCATTCGTCGTTAATTCGATGGATGTTTAAGTATCGCACTTTGTCATTTGTTGTGAGGGTTTAATCTCGTGAATTGTCGTAAATGCTGTATTAGTTACTAACCCAGTTCGTGTGCATTGTTATCTAATTTAGGTTAAACAAGCTAATCAGTAGATTAAACTCTGCCCGCATAAATCTGCAATGTGAGTCATTCTCTTTTTATCAAACTACTTTCAAAACCCTATTTGCTTTCCAGTTATAATTACAGGGATTAAGTCTTTGCAAATCTTAAAGTTACTGGCAGTAAGTGGGGTATTGTGCACATTACTGTTGTTTTATCAGATTAGGTGGGCGTACCTAAGTCATGATACATGTCACTTTTTAGGTGAACGGACCTAAATAGTGATACACGTCACTGTCGGGTGACAGGACCCAATAGTGATATGACCACAGTCATAGATCCGGTCGAATGACAACTGGACCAGATAATTATAAGATAGGAGCAATTGTAATCGCTCTTAATACTGTAAATTATAACTAAATATTGTTTTAAACAAAAAGAATGATTCACTCAGTATTTCCCCGCTGACAAAACCTTTTTTTCAAACATGTTTCAAGTGATCTGTTGTGATCCAGGAAAAAGTGCCGTGAATCACTACAAGCTTAAGGAAGTGGCTCAATATAAATAAATAAAGAAACATGTTTTGTAAAATAAAGATTTCCCAATGAAATCCCCTTATTGTAAATTACAGGGTTTTATCCCTAAATTATGTAATAAAGTAAACGGGCATTTTTAGTATTAAAAGATCATGTATTAAAGACTTCCGATGTCCCCTAAATTAAATACCACGGGATTTCCTGTCCCGCGGCTCTGGACCGGGTCAAACCGGGGCTAGGGCCGTGACAGGAAAAGGTGGTATCAGAGCCACTGATTTAAGCAAATTAAGTATTCAACAAAATACTTAATTCTACTGATTGCCATTCTGTGATTATGTGTTTTATTAACTGACTATTTGTTAGTTACAGTATTGTTTTGGTAAAAAATTACCGAAGTAATTAAGTGATCAAATTGGTTAAGTGAGGTAGTGTGCTAAAAAGTGTGTTGAAAATATGCTGGTTATGTTCTTTGGAAAAACAGTGTTCAGGATTCGGCTCAGGATATTGAGCTGTATCTACGATCAAACAATGAGCAAAATGGTAAAGTAAATGACACGAGATGTACGAGGAAAGCCCTTGATCAATCTAGATCGCCGGCATAAAACCTCGGGAGATGACAATCGCAGCTGCCTAGTTCTTCTTATTGCTTTAAACTTCAGGATACAGTGCAGGATATAGATCAGATTGCTAAGTGTTACAATGAATTTGTGAAAGTTGCGAGAGAGCAAGTGTTAGAGTGTAGAGAGTGTGATTGTGATGTCCTAGTTGATCTGATATACCCACTATTTATAGTAACGAATTACAAACAATAATCCCTACAAATATGGGCTACTCCGAATATTCCATTATAGACGTTGTAAACCGAGTAATACGGCTCCAACGTCTTTCCTTGAACGACTTGGACCGAGTCCTCCGTGGAATAGGTCTTGTTAACGTTGCTAGCTTCTAACCCACGTACCTGCATTTAATCCGTTAGTGATCCTGAGGATACCATTCAGGATGTTACCAATATCCTGAATCAGCATCCCGGATGTAAACAGATACAATATAAACAGGATATATATCATGATATTTTCCAGGATATGGGCTCAGAATTTCACCCATAACAATTGTCCCCAAAAATGTTACCGTTTGATATCCTAACGGTTACATTTTTCACAAGGGCCGAGGCAATTAAGAGATAAGACCATTGATGTGACAGCTTTCAACCACCCGGCCTATATTTACTCATCATACCCTATATCTTCTCATCCTGATCTTCATTTAACCTCTACCGGAGAAAAAAGGTAAAGATTTCTCTCTCAACTCCATTCTTCATTCTCCCCAATATTCCGGTGATAATATGGCAAGGCAGACAAGATCTAGTTCCGGCGACTCTGCTCCCACGTTCATCCATCAAAATATTCTCCAGGATCCGGAGAAAGAAATATGTACCTTCGACGGTGCACACTTGTCAGCCCTTAAAACCTCCGGCATCTTCCCAAAAGGGACGGTGTTCCGGCCGTTTGATCGGGAAATCCGATCAGACATGGTTTCTGACGAGTGGTTGTGTTTTAATGCTTTTCCTTTCACCTTAGGGTTGCAATTTCCTTTCTCGGATTTCATCACTGAGTTCTTTAATGTCACAAAGATCTGCTTCAGTCAGACAATGCCAATGCTTTGGCGAGTCTTGTCTGTTCTTGATCAAATCAAGAACAACCATATCCCCGATCTTTCTGTTAATGACCTCCCTCTAGCATACCGACTTAGGTGCCATGGCTCTTGTCGGTTCTTGTTTTATTCTACCTCCAGTGACCCATTGATCCTCCGAGCCACCAGGAATGAAGAGGAATGGAAATCCAAATTCTTTTTTGTAAAAAGAGATTCAATCCCTGGTGGAGCGGATTATCCGGTGAATTGGTTGAAGAAGGGTAGGATTTAGGGTTTAAAGATGATCCTGCTTGTTATCCTGCCTTATATCCTGAACTGACTTTGTCGTTTTCTTGTACAGCTGATTTTAGGAAGCTAGCACCTCCCTTTGTAAATTCTCAAAAAAGAATAGACGCCATCAGGCTCCTTACAGAAGCAGAGAGAAGTTTCAACCCATCTCCACCAACTCCAAGCCCTCTTTCAAGCGCAAACATGTCTGGTAAGGATCCTGCAAGATATCCTGTAGATACATGTTTTTATTTGATATCTTTAGGAAAGGTTTAGAATTTTACTCCCTGTGTGCAGATTCCAGCTAAGTTCCAGTCTATCTAGACCTTGACGAGCTTGACAGCTATCCAACTCCAACCATAGTCAAGAAGGAGGCTCCTGCTGCCACCAGCTCCAAGCCACTCCCAGCTCCCAAGGCCAACCCAAGGACTCGTGCTTCCACAGCGAAAAAGAGGAAGGGCCTTGAAGTCAGTGCTCCAAGCTCAGGAGGGTTCTCCTATGACGATCTCAGCTTTACTGATTCCTTAGAGCCAATGACGTCCTTCCTTAACAAGGTAATATCCTGACGCATACCCTTCATATATATCCTGCATATATATCCTGCCTGGATATCCTAACAGGATATCCTGATAGGATATCTTGGTCATTATAGATACATATATTCTAATTCGTACCTGTTATTGATGCGCAGGGCCTCCAGCATTTGCTCCACTTGTACAATGATGCATGTGGTAATGTTGCACTCCACGAAGCCAGGATTAAGCAGCTTGAAACTACTGTTGCCGACCAAGGTGCCATTGCTGAAGCGAAGAGTCGGCACTATGAGGATAAGCTGAAAAAGGTCACTGTTTTGGTCAAAAATCACACAAAGGATAATGCAACCAAACTCTATGTAAACGGGGTATGATGCTTGGTTTGTTGAAAAAGTAAAGGATCACTTTCACTATGAAATATGCAAAGACACAATGATTTATACGAGGAAAAAGCCCTTGATCAATGTATGATCTCCGGCATAAAAAACCTCGGGTGATGGCAACTACCGATCACCAAACTTTAATATAAGAAAAATAGTTACAACTTCGGATGATAATGAGCTGGGTACAAGGATCACTATAGTTTCGAGTGTCTAAGCGTGTGAGAATTGTGTTGTGTGTTCTTCCGAATGGGGAAGAGTGTTAAATATACAAGTGTAGGTGACCTATTTTAGGTAAAAAGACTAATAATCAGCTCATTACCCCTTTAGAAACAAAAGTAAATCTAGCCTAAATTATCACCCTTAAATCATGCCAAGTTTCCATATCCTTCACAACGTCCATCTCCGATTAAGCACATGCTATAGTTGTAAAGACGCGTCCTGTGATTGTGATGCTTAAGAGCGGATCCTGCTAGATGTCCTGCAAAACAACATTAAATTCAACGAAAGCAACCGTTAGCATGAGGATCCTATGATGGTCCGTGATCCTGATCCTGGAACTCTGCTGAGGATCACTATCTGCCAAAGAAACAAGGATCACTGGTTAGGATCACACGTGAGGATCATGTATTGTAAAAATCCAGCCCTAACAATTGCCCCCAAAATATAAGGAGTTTATTGTAAATTAATGAGTTATATTTTGTTCTGATCTTATCTTCAACGGACAACTCGGATAACTAGCCGTTATAACCGGACTAGCCGTTGCGATCATTACGTCACTGAAGTGACATCCCTGCAAATCATGATTATAAATAGGAGATAGGGTAAGGATCGATTTGTTATTTAAATTCAGGATATACTCCACCGAAGATTGATCAGGTATTCTCTTCCTTTCTTTCTTCCTTTTCCTGCTTTGCTTTTTTCTGCTCTTGCTCTGTTTTTGTTCTGCCACGAGAATGTTGCTCCGAAATTCTCCCCATAAGGATCACAAGAAGAGCAGTCCCCTAAAAAGCCAAGGGATCATTAAGGAGTCTCCTACGGAGAGATGCTGTTTTACCGATGCTCATGTAGATAGGATTCGTCATTGTTTTCCGGCGGATGCTGTTTTCAAGTCATTCACATCCACTGCTCTGAGTGAGTCTGTTTCTGATGCCTGGGTGGCCTTTCCTGCAACTCCGTTTACCATAGGATATTCGTATCCTTTTCCGGCCTTCACCCAATCTTTCTTTTCTTTGACCGGCATGTCCTATATCCAAGCCATGCCGATGATCTGGAGGGTTCTGTGTACCTTCGAGAGGATCATCGAGCAGGAGGGGATTGATTTAGGGATGGCAGAGCTGGCCGAGCTTTATGATCTTACCATGTTTGGTTCCTATCGATACTTGCTGAAACGGAAGGCCGGGGAGGATCACCCTGTTTTAAAGGTTACCAAAAATGATACAAACTGGAAGCGTCGTTTCTTCTTTGTAAGGAGGGATACCATCCCTAATGGGAAGGATCTGCCCAAGGAGTGGGCCACCCATGGTAGGATAGAGGATCCTGGAAGGATCACCATCAGACTTGTCTCTTATGATGAGGATCACTAATGTCTTTTTTGTCCTTTGTGCAGCTATTTCCATTGCTCATCTCAAGTTAACCCCTGCTGCAAGAGAGAGAGAGTTTTAGCTTTCAAAAAGCTTGATCCTGAGACCAGAAGTTTTCAAGTCACCATCCAAGATTCACAAGAAGTATCCTCCGCATCTGCCACAATGTCAAGTAAGTATCCTTACCAAAAAGTAAGTTCCATGCAAAAATGTAGAATTAGTTAGGAGACTTATCTTGTTTTGATTGTGTAGGCGCTGGGAAGTCTACTAAGTCTGCCTCTAAGTTCGGGATTGATGAGCTTGCCACTGTCAAGTCTTCAAGAAAGAAGACTTCTGTTGCCAGTCCTTCTGCTTCGGCCCCTAAAGCACCTGTTAGGGGTAAGGGGAAGAAGAGAAAGACTTCTGAGGATCTCCAAGGATTTCCCCTGATCCGCCAACAGTTTCTCGACTATGTCAATGAGGTAAGGATCATTGCCCCTGTTGGTTATCCTTCTCGAATATCCTGCCTGTGTATTTTGCCTGTATATCCTGCTTCTTTGAGGATCACCTGATCCTGAACTTACCTTTTTTCTCTTTTGCAGAAACTTGCTGAGATTGAGACCTACCTTGGCCATGTCGAGGATCAGGAAAGCCAAATCGCCGACCTCCAACAAATGGGCGTATTGAAGGATCTCAAGATAGCCGATCTTGAGAAGGAACTCCGGGCTACAAAGGATGAGGCTGCTCAAAGGCTGATTGACATGGATGGCGAGAAGCAGGAGATCACCCAGGATGCCAAGGTCTCTGCCGCAATTGCCATGTACAAGATACAACTACAGATGGCTGCGGAGGCTCAGGATCCTGCCTTTGACAAAAGCTCATGGGACGTGGAGGGTTGGAAGGCAAGATTGGCAGAGCTGGAGGATGAGGACGAAGCTGAGGAGATCCCGATGCTGGAGGGCGGTGATGTTGACAAGGATCAGGGTGGAGAAGCTGGTGGTGATGGAGCAGCAAAGGTGTGAGCTGCTGGATTGGGCGATGATGGATATTTCGAGACTAGGCCGGAGCCCAATTTTTTGAGTTTGGTAGTGGTTTGTTTGTGGTTGTTGATGTTTGAAACAATTATGGTTTGTAACTTGAACAATAGTTTTTAGGGTTAAGGATCATGGATCCTTTGGACAATAGGTAGGATTACAAAAGGTGGAGGGATCCTCTGTTTGGGGGATGAAGCCTTTGTGATCCTGCCGCCTTTAATTTCCTGCACCTGCTAAGACCGCATAAACAATGGACACCCTTTGCCAACCCATGTGGACGGGCCACGTTTTGCTGGTAGAAATGTGGGTTGGCAATTTTGACAACTTTTTGGAAGAGTTTAAGATCCTTTTGTTAATAAAATAACTTTAATCTTTCTGGCTTATCTCGTGTTGTTATCCTTTATTTATCCTCTTTATTTTCCAGTTGTTTTAGAAATATATTTGTTAGAGTAACAAGAGTTGAGCAAACCATGTCTAATAATTTTAGGATATGATCCTAGATCAAATATCCTGACACTGAAAATTTCTGAAGCAATCAATTTCAAAGATCATAGGTTTAGTTGTCAAAGTGTAAGGGTTGTTTAGTATAATCAAAATAGACAAGGATCATACCTGAGGATGCAAGTTAGGATCCTAGTCTTTAATCAAGATAACCGTAGATGAGATTTTAATGGATAATAAGGATTAAGGATCCTTATGTGTTTAACCTTAAAAACCTGAAAAACGAAACACACTTGGGACTAAGCCAATGTAAAAGATAAGTTAGTAGCTGGGGACAAACCCAAAGGATAACTGGGGACAAGCCCAAAGGATCACTGGGGACAAGCCCAAAGGATAACTGGGGACAAGCCCAAAGGATCGTATGTAAACTGGAGTATGGCCCTTACTGGCGACTATCCAAACTTAGTGACATGAAAATGTCAAAACCTTAGCTAACGTGAAAACGTTAGAAACCTTAGGAACGGATGTATGGTACGTCTACCATTATACGGAGGATCCTGGGTATAGCCAGTACGATGAGGTTGTCAGCCCCGGAAGTGGGTACTGGTCCCAAAGACGTGAACTATATCAGGATCATCGTGCGCTGCTGGCGGAAACTGGGGATAATCCCAAGGATAACTGGGGTTGAACCCAAGGATCTGTGGTGCTTTTGAAGAGCTTTAACGATATGCGGAAGATACCTGATCCACCATAACTCAAATGGTTCGTGAGAAGAGGATGAAGGATACGTGATCCTTATCCTTAGGTAAAAAGTAAGGAAATGTAATAGTTTTAAGATAAGGACATTACCAGAGTAAGGATCACTGACATCACCGGGATCCTTCGAGGATACTTCAGTGTAAGGATCACATGCTTGAAAGATCGTGTTCACATAAAGTATCTCTTTAAGTGAACAGCATTCCAGGCTCGTGGTAACAAGTTTCCTTCCATAGTTAGCAATCTGTATGCCCCCTTTCCTGCTTCAGCTTCAATCAAGTAAGGGCCTTCCCATTTTGGTGCTAACTTCCCATCAGCAGGATTGATAGTGTTTTGGAATGCTTTTCTCAACACCATATCTCCGACTTGGAACTTCCTTATCCTAACATTTTTGTTGTAAGCACCAGCCATTCTTTATTGGTAGCTTGCCATTCTTATCCTAGCCAGATCCCTGATTTCCTCAATAGTATCCAAATCCTGAGCCAGGATTGTAGCATTCTCTTCAGGATCACGAGCACTTGTTCTAGCAGTTGGGATCACCATCTCTGTTGGGATCACTGCTTCTGCCCCAAATACTAAAGAGAAAGGTGTTTGACCAGTGGCATTCTTGGGAGTTGTCCTATCAGCCCATAGCACATAAGGTAACTCCTCTGCCCATTTTCCCTTCTTAGATCCTAGCTTCTTCTTCAGATTGTTGATGATGATCTTGTTGGATGATTCTGCTTGGCCATTGGCTTGTGGATGAACTGGTGTTGATGTTATCATCTTAATTCCCCAACTGTCACAAAAGTTAGTGGTTCTGCTTCCAATGAATTGGGAGCCATTATCACATACAATTTCAGAGGGAATGCCAAATCTAGTTATAATGTTTCTTTTGATAAAGGATATAACTTCTTTTTCTCTGACTTGAGCAAAGGCTTCAGCTTCTATCCACTTAGAGAAGTAGTCAGTCATGGCAAGCATAAATACTTTTCCACCAGGTGCTTTAGGGAGCTTGCCAACTATATCCATCCCCCATCTCATGAATGGCCAAGAGGATGGTATAGGGTGTAGCAGTTCAGCTGGTTGATGAAGGATATTGCTGTGTATTTGACAAGGATCACATTTCCTAGCATATTCTACAGCATCCCTTTTATGGTTGGCCAGTAGTATCCTGTTCTAAGGATCCTTGAGAACAATGCCCTGCCCCCAGTGTGGTTTCCACAATCTCCTTCATGGAAGTCTCTCAACACTTCTTTAATTTCAGGATCCTCGATACATCTTAAATATGGTCCTGCAAGAGATCGTTTATATAGCACATTATTTAGGATTGTGAATTGAGATACCTTAATCCTGAAAGCTCTAGGATTTTCTCCCATCGGAATCTCCCCGTATTGCAAGTATCTCATGATTGGTGAGATCCATGATCCTGCATAAGATTGAGCTTCTTCACTAGGGATTACTGCAGTATCCTCTTCTATTTCCATGGCCACCTGATTTTCAATAGCAGGAGCCAGGATATGGATGATAGGGATACTTATATCTTCTGGAATCTTTAAGGATGATCCTAGGTTGGCCAATGCATCAGCTTCCGTGTTATCCTCCCTTGGTACCTGTGTTAAGCTGAAAGAGACAAAAGAGAGTGCCAATTCTTTGACTATCTCTAAATATTTGGTTAGTTTTTCACCTTTAACAGCATAGGATCCGTTAAAGTGATTGGTGATCAATAATGAGTCAACATATACTTTAAGATATTTCACCCCCGTATCCTTAGCAATTTGCAAGCCAGCAATTAAGGCTTCATATTCAGCCTCATTGTTAGTTGCTTGGAACTCACAGGCTATGGAGTGGGGTATTATGTCCCCCTGTGGCGATTTTAGTAGTATCCCGAGCCCTGTGCCCTTGACATTTGAGGATCCATCAGTGTGTAGTATCCAAAGATCCTTGGTCTCATCCAGCTGTTGGACCTCCAATTCTGCTTCTTTTTGTAGATCACTACTGAAATCAGCCACAAAGTCAGCTAGTGCTTGGGATTTAATGGCTGTTCTTGGCTCATATCTTATATCATGGGCACTAAGCTTTACTGCCCACTTAGCCATTCTTCCTGACATCTCTGGTTTCCTGAGGACATTCTTAATTGGAAAGTTAGTTCTAACAACAATAGTATGGGTTTCAAAATAATGCCTTAGCTTAGTTGATGCCATGATTAATGCAAGAATAAGTTTTTCGAGGTGTGAGTACCTGGATTCGGCATCAAGTAAACTCTTACTTACATAGTAGATAGGATATTGTGTACCTTCATGATCCTTAACAAGGACAACACTTACAGCGGTTGAGGATACCGCCAAATATAAGGATAACACATCTCCTTTTTCGGGCTTTGATAATGCTGGTGCTGAGGACATATATTCTTTAAGGGCTTGTAAAGCATTCTCATGTTTCTCAGTCCATTCAAACTTCTTGTTCTTCCTTAGGATATCGTAAAATTCTTTACATTTTTCTGAGGATTTTGATATGAACCTGTTCAGAGCTGCTATCCTGCCTGTTAGCCTTTGCACATCCTTAGCATTGGCAGGGGACTTGATGTTCACTAGTGCTTTAATTTGCTCCGGACTTGCCTCAATGCCCCTCTGAGTTACCATATATCCTAGGAATTTACCTGCCTTAACACCAAAGTGGCATTTTGAAGGATTAAGCTTCATGTTATAATTATCAAGGATATCAAATGCTTCTTCCAAATCCCTTAGGTGATCCTCAGCTTTCTTTGATTTGACTACCATATCATCTATGTATACTTCCATAGTTTGTCCAATTTGATCTTTGAACATCATATTCACCAGCCTTTGATATGTTGCACCTGCATTTCTTAATCCAAAAGGCATGGCAACATAGCAATACAAACCTGTTGGGGTCATAAAGGCTGTATCCTCTTGGTCAGATGGTTCCATCTGAATTTGTTGGAATCCAGATGATGCATCCATAAAGGTCAACAGTTCATGTCCCGCCGTTGCATCCACCATGGAGTCAATGTGGGGTAATGGGAAAGGATCCTTGGGACATGCCTTATTCAGATCGGTGAAATCGACACATACCCTCCACTTTCCATTTTTCTTTTGGACAACAACCACATCGGCTAGCCATTTTGGATATTTTACCTCTCTGATCATACCTGCTCGAAGTAGTCTCTCTACTTCTTCTTGGATAATGGCATTCCTTTCTGGTGCAAACTTCCTCCTTTTTTGATGGATTGGTTTTATAGACCTGTCAATGCCAAGTTTATGAGTTATGATATCCTTAGATATACCTGTCATATCTTCGTGCTTCCATGCAAAGGTAGACTTTCTTCTTTTGAGGAAGGATATCATATCTTCTTTCATCTTGCCAAGGATCCCTGATCCGATATAGATTTTTGATTCAGGATCACTAGGATCCAAGAGGATTTCATCCACATCTTGTTCCCTTGCCTCCAAGACATTCCTCGGAGGATACTGTAATTGCTATTGCTCCCTTGGCTTCGAGGTTGGCTTCATGGATGAGGTGTAACAATCCTTAGCCTCCTGCTGATCACTGTCGATCTTGATTATTCCCCATGGGCTAGGGAGCTTCACACATTGATGGTAGGTGGATGGGACTGCTTTCATATCATGTATCCAAGGCCTGCCAAGGATAACATTGCAACAAGATAAACAGTCAATAACACAAAATTTCTGATAATTATGTAATCCTTCCACGTAGATTGGGAGTTTGATGTCCCCCAGAGTTTTCTTCGTTTCTCCACTGAACCCTACAAACACAGAGGATCTTGGTGTGATGTCTGATTCTGGGATACCCATTTTCTTCAGAACATCAAACTGGATAATGTTCACTGAGCTTCCTCCATCGATAAGGATCCTGCGGACAAAATGGTTAGAGATAAAGAGAGTAATAACTAAACTATCGTGATGAGGATCCTGAATGTTAATGCGATCATCCTCATCAAACGTTATCATCTTTCCTTCTGAGACACTTGATGTTCTAATAGGTCTTTCTCCATTATCCATTTTTGATTCCTTTGCATGCCTTTTGGCCGCCGAGAAGGATGTACCACAGATGTCTGATCCTCCGGAAATAAAGTTGATCACTTGTGCATTTGCCGGAGGTGCTGGAGCCTTTTCAGGGATCCTTTCAGGATCCTGAGTCCTTTGCTTTTTTCTTCCCAACAATTCTTTTAGGTGCCCCTTGCTTAACAGATATCCAATTTCTTTTCTTAAAGCTATGCATTCTTCGGTTAGATGCCCGAAATCCTCATGGTAGGCACACCATTTTGACTTGTCTTTAGTCCCGGATGGTTTATCATTCTTCCTGGGCCACCTAGCTTTTTCTCCTAGATTCTGCATTGCAAGGATTAGTTCATGATTATCAACGGAAAAACAATATTCTGAGATTGGAGGATAATCTTCATCATCCTCTTCTTGGTCAACAGCATGCACATTCTGGTTGTCATTTCTATGGTAGGACTTGAACTTATTGCTCTTGAAGGAGGATCCTTGCTTCTCCTGTTTTGAGGATCCTACTTGTCTCTCCTGGATCCTCTTGTCATCCTCTAGCCGGATGAACCTGAGTGCCCGAGTTCTTACTTCATCTAGGTTCCTGCATGGTGTCATAACAAGATCATCATAGAACAATGAATCCTTAAGTATTCCCATTTTGAAGGCTTCAACAGCCGTAGCCATATCCAAGTTGGGAATGTCCAAGGATTCTTTACTGAATTTAGTTATATAATCCCTTAATGATTCATTATGACTTTGAGTTACCCTATATAAATCACTAGTTAATCTTTCAAATTTTCTACTACAAGAGAATTGGTTATTGAATAAATTAACTAAATTAGCAAATGAAGTAATAGAGTAAGGGGGAAGACTTAGCAGCCATTTAAGAGCTGATCCAGTAAGAGTGGATCCAAATCCTTTACATAGGCATGCTTCCTTCAACTTTTCTGGGATAGGATTGATCTCCATCCTCTCCCTGTATTGTGCTACGTGTTCCTCTGGATCCGTTGTACCATCATACAGCTTCATAGTAGGGATATGGAACCTTTTGGGTACCTCTGCATCACAAATTGGTGGTGCAAAGCGAGATACCTTATGGCTTCCATCTGCAATCTCTGGGATAGGCTTGACTACCCCTGGAACACTTGAGATCATATCTTTTAGCTTCTGCAACTCCCTGGCCATAGCATGATTGATACCTGTATCCTGCATGAATCCATGGTTAGTGGTAAGATAATTATTTAAAGTGTTACCTCCCATTGAAGTCCCCTTGATGGACATCTAGACTTCCTGTTTGCAAACTTTTTAGGGATCCTGGCATCTGGAAGGATCCTGGTATCTGGGATGATCCTGGAACGAAGGAGGATCCTTGAACCTGGGACGATCCTGGAACAAGGAAAGATCCTTGAACCGGGGATGATCCTGGAACAAAGGAGGATCCTTGACCCTGGGATGATCCTGGAACAAAGGAGGATCCTTGACCCTGGGATGATCCTGGAACAAAGTAGGATCCTTGAAATTGCTGTGCTGCCGGATAGGCTCCTGAATTCATGAAGGATCCCATATGCTGGGGATAGGATCCTGCCGGCTGAAAGTGTGGGCCTGATGCCTGAGTCATTGCTGTTGATCCGAGGTGCAATCCTCTTGATTCTCCCATAATTTGCACGTCTGGAATTCCCGATGGCTGAGAAGTGATCATTGGAGTATCAAAGCTTAAGGATTTGGGCATTAGCGGGGAATGATCCTCTGCCGTTTTCTTTTGTCTTTTGAGATCTCCAATTTCCCTGAGGATCCTGTCATTAGTTTCATCCTGCCGCTGTATGCGATCCTTCATCTGCAAAATCAAAGTAAATACGTCACTAGTACTGGGAGTAAAAGAATTCATAGCAGAGGAAGATGGAGGTTTAGAGTTAGTAGGAGTTGGTCTCTTCTCAGCATTCTTCTGGGATCCTGCCGGTGGAGGAGGCAGAGTGTTCTGAGACGAGGTGACTGCAGACATCGCCGTGGACATGTTTTTCAATGATGAAGCCATGTAATTCTTTGAAATGATTTCAAACAAAAGGTTTTCTTATGAATGAAGCACCAATTGCCCCACGGTGGGCGCCAATCTGTTTTGGTCAAAAATCACACAAAGGATAATGCAACCAAACTCTATGTAAACGGGGTATGATGCTTGGTTTGTTGAAAAAGTAAAGGATCACTTTCACTATGAAATATGCAAAGACACAATGATTTATACGAGGAAAAAGCCCTTGATCAATGTATGATCTCCGGCATAAAAAACCTCGGGTGATGGCAACTACCGATCACCAAACTTTAATATAAGAAAAATAGTTACAACTTCGGATGATAATGAGCTGGGTACAAGGATCACTATAGTTTCGAGTGTCTAAGCATGTGAGAATTGTGTTGTGTGTTCTTCCGAATGGGGAAGAGTGTTATATATACAAGTGTAGGTGACCTATTTTAGGTAAAAAGACTAATAATCAGCTCATTACCCCTTTAGAAACAAAAGTAAATCTAGCCTAAATTATCGCCCTTAAATCATGCCAAGTTTCCATATCCTTCACAACGTCCATCTCCGATTAAGCATATGCTATAGTTGTAAAGACGCGTCCTGTGATTGTGATGCTTAAGAGCGGATCCTGCTAGATGTCCTGCAAAACAACATTAAATTCAACGAAAGCAACCGTTAGCATGAGGATCCTATGATGGTCCGTGATCCTGATCCTGGAACTCTGCTGAGGATCACTATCTGCCAAAGAAACAAGGATCACTGGTTAGGATCACACGTGAGGATCATGTATTGTAAAAATCCAGCCCTAACAGTCACCCAGGATGCCGAGCTCAAGTTGGCCACCATGCAAATGGATCATGATCAGGCCATGATCAATTTCCGGGAAGGAATCAAGACTTCTGCTATTGTCTCCCTGTTACAAGCACGCATCAAGATGGCCTATGAGGCCAAGGAGACAGGCCTCGCGTGCCCAGCTTGGCCGGTTGACTCTTGGGTGGCCAAGCTAAAGGAGCTTGGAGGAAAAGCTGTGCCACTTCCATCTGAAGCCGGTGAATCTTCCAAGTCAGCAGAGGTGGCGGATCAGGCTGGAGACAAGAAGGATGCCAGAGCGGATGCTGGTGAGGATGCTGGTGCTGAGGAGCCGGGGAAAGCAGGAGAGGATGCCGCTGTGTGAGGGCAGCAGAGTGGGCGATGATGGATATTGATGCCTAGGCCGGAGCCCACTTTTTTAGGTTTAATGGTTGATGTCTTGAACAATTTACTTTTCTTGTTTTTTGAACAATTTCAATTTCCTGCACGTAGACAATATGATGGCCAAAGGTGGAGGGATCCTGAGTTTCAGGACGAAGCCCTTGGTCATCAATTAGTATGGTTTGTTTTGAACGCTTTTAACAAGTGAAGGTGGAGGTATCTTGGGTTCCAAGACGAAGCCTTCATTTGTTAAGTAAATATGTTAGGAAACTAACTATGCTTTTGGTGGATGGGTCTCGGTTTGTGACGAAGACAAGAGCATAATCTTTTGCTATGTTAATAATATAACCCTTTTTTGGTTTTACCATTGTTGTTGTTGATATATAAATTTCACTTGTGAAAATTGTTTTGTTTGAACATTTTTTAGAACACGTTATAAATGTATCCCGGTGAATATCCTGAAAGATATTCTGATTAAGTACAACCTATTAGTTGTCTAAATAAAAAGGAAAGATCATACCAGAGATTCTCAGTGAATCAATTTCAATTCTTCACTATAAGCTTGTCCCCAGTGCATACTTATAAACTCGAATCCATCCTCAGAATAGTATAACGTATGTCCCCTGTACTTAACATAGAAACACAAATGTATTCATATTTTTTACTCGAATGAATTCCAAATACCCCAGGGCAAAACCCTTGATATCTTGAAATGAACCCTTAGTATACTGGGGATAAACCCTGAGTTTCATGCGCTACAGGCGGGAGTGTATAAACTCCAAGACTTAGAAAGGTGAAAACCTTTAAACCTTAGAGAGTATGAAAATACCCTTTCGTGAGAGAGGGTGATCAATCCTCATATACCTTGAGGATCCAGGGTATAGCCAACAGTAACGAAATTGTCAGCCACTTTTACATGAACTGGTCCCGCCACCTTGAACTATCCCTGGATAACTTGCGCTCCAGGCGGGGTGTTTAAACCCAATTCGGGAGAAAGGTGAATACCTTTAAACCTGTGAAGGGATCAGTATCCCTTAAACGTGAGAGAGGGGGCCAATCCTCTAATCTTCCGAGTTATCCTGAGTATACATCCTGGAGCTATATCCTGGAGCATATGCTGCAAAACAATTGTGAACTAAGGTGGGTGTTAGCTTGGCTAACACCCCTCCGATGCCTAAGTCAGTATTGTGTTCAAGATAATAAACAAATATATTTAAAAGAGATAGAATACATACCATTCTGGGATAGAAATTAAATTTTATTCTTACTTGAAATAGAGCTTTAAGTGTATAGCATTCCAAGACCTTGGTAGCATATCCCCTTCCATATTCTTGAGTCTGTATGCTCCTTTCCCTGCTTCTGATTCAACTTCGTATGGTCCTTCCCATTTCGGAGCTAACTTGCCATCGGCAGGATTAGTAGTATTCTGAAAAGCCTTTCTTAGCACCCAATCACCAACTTGAAATCTCCTAGTCCTTATGTTCTTGTTATATGCTCTGGATATTCTTTGTTGATATGCTGCCATCCTTAGCCTTGATGCATCTCTTTTTTCGTCTATGGTATCCAAATCTTGACATAAGGTTTCAGGATTCTGCTCTGGATTCTGTAGGATAGATCTTGCAGTAGGTATTGCCATTTCCGTTGGAATTACTGCTTCCGCTCCGAATACTAAAGAGAATGGGGTTTGGCCGGTTGCATTTTTTAACGTTGTCCTGTCAGCCCATAACACAAAGGGTAATTCCTCTGCCCATCTTCCTTTTTTGGCTCCAAGTCTCTTCTTTAAGTTATTCACTATTATCTTATTTGAAGATTCAGCTTGTCCATTCGCTTGAGGATGCACCGGAGTAGACGTTATCATTTTGATTCCCCAATTCTTGCAAAAGTCAGTAGTCCTTTTGCTTATAAACTGGGACCCATTATCACAAATGATTTCAGCTGGTACTCCAAACCTGGTCAGGATATTCCTCTTTATGAAGGATACTACTTCTTGGTCTCTAACTTGCACAAATGCTTCAGCTTCAACCCACTTAGAGAAATAATCCGTCATTGCCAGCATAAAGACTTTTCCTCTCGGAGCTTTTGGTAACTTCCCTACTATATCCATCCCCCATTTCATGAACGGCCAAGGGGATGCTACAGGATATAGTGGTTCAGCTGGTTGATGCAATATGTTACTATGCCTCTGACATGCATCACATCTTCGAGCATATTCTGCAGCATCTTTTCTCATTGTTGGCCAATAATAACCTGTCCTTAGCACTTTCGAAAATAATGACCTGCCCCCGGTATGGTTACCACAATCCCCTTCATGTATATCCTGAAGTACTTCTTTGGCTTCAGGATCCTCCAAGCATCTCAAGTATGGCCCTGCAAGAGATTTTTTGTATAGAATATTATTTATGATAGTGAATCGTGATACCTTCATCCTAAATGCCTTAGGATTTTCGTCTTCGGGGATATGTCCTTCCTTGAGATATCTCATAATTGGAGTTGTCCAGGATTTAGGATCCTCTCCAGGATACACCACTTCAGGATCTTGAATACCTGCTACTTCCTTATGCTGAGGATCCGTTGCAGGATACAGGATATGTAATATCGGTATTGGGATTCCTTCCGGTATCCTGATTGATGATCCCAAGTTTGCCAATGCGTCTGCTTCGGCGTTATCCTCTCTTGGTACCTGTTCAAGTGTAAAAACATCGAAATATCCTGCTAATTTTTTAAGAATACCGAGGTATTCCATTAGTTTCTCACCCTTGACTGCATAGGATCCATTAAAATGATTAGTAATTAACAAGGAATCAACATATACTTGCAAATTCTTAATATTCATATTCTTAGCCAATTCTAATCCTGCGATTAAGGCTTCGTATTCTGCCTCATTATTAGTAGCAGGGAATTCACATCTAACAGCCTGGGGTATTATGTCCCCCTGTGGCGATTTTAGTAGTATTCCTAATCCTACTCCTCTTATATTAGATGCACCATCAGTATATAATGTCCAGGATCCTGAGGATTCTCCTAACTGTTGAACTTCTAGGTCTACCTCGTCCTGAATGTCACTACTAAAATCAGCCACAAAGTCAGCTAAAGCCTGAGACTTTATGGCATTTCTAGGTTCATATACTAAATCATAGGCACTTAATTTTACTGACCACTTGGCCATTCTACCCGACATCTCCGGTTTTCTAAGCACATTCTTAACAGGATAATTAGTTTTAACATGAATCCTATGTGTTTCAAAATAATGTCTAAGCTTTGTTGATGCCATTACTAGAGCTAGTATAAGTTTTTCTAGGTGAGAATATCTAGTTTCAGCATTTAACAAGCTTTTGCTAACATAATAAACAGGATACTGCCGACCTTCGTGATCCTTTACGAGTACTGCACTTACTGCATTCCCTGATACTGCCAGATACAAGGATAATGGTTCACCATCCTCAGGCTTCATCAATAGAGGTGCGGTTGAGAGATACTGCTTCAAATCCTGCAGGGCTGCTTCATGCTTCTCACCCCACTCAAACTTTTTATTCTTTTTCAGGATATCATAGAATTCTTTACACTTTTCCGAGGATCTTGATATGAATCTATTTAAGGCTGCCACTCCTCCTGTTAGCCGTTGAACATCCTTCATATTCGAGGGAGACTTTATATTCAAGATAGCTTTGATCTGCTCCGGGCTTGCCTCTATCCCTCTTTTTGTCACCATGTATCCTAAAAACTTTCCTGCCCCCACTCCAAAATGACACTTTGCAGGATTAAGTTTCATATTATACTAGTCCAGGATATCGAATGCTCCTTTAATATCCTGAAGATGATCCTCAGCTTTCTTGGATTTGACCACCATATCATCAATGTACACTTCCATGGTGTCCCCCAGTTTGTCTTTAAACATCATATTCACCAATCTCTGGTACGTTGCACCTGCATTTTTTAAACCGAAAGGCATAGCAGTATAACAATAAATACCTGTTGGTGTCATGAAAGCAGTATCCTCCTGGTCCGAAGGTTCCATTTGAATCTGCTGGAATCCTGAGGATGCATCCATGAAGGTCAACATTTCATGACCGGCAGTGGCATCCACCATCGAGTCTATATGAGGCAAAGGGAATGGGTCTTTTGGACAAACTTTGTTCAGGTCTGTGTAGTCTACACAGACTCTCCACTTCCCATTCTTCTTTTGAACCACCACCACATTTGCTAGCCATCTAGGGAATTTGACTTCTCTAATCATCCTGGACTTCAGTAATCTTTCAACTTCCTCTTGGATAATTGCATTCCGCTCAGGGGCGAATTTCCTTCTCTTTTGTTGTATAGGCTTGAACGACCTGTCAATTCCAAGCTTGTTAGTAATAATGTCTTTAGATATACCTGTCATATCCTCATGCTTCCACGCAAACGTTGATATCCTGCATTTCAAAAAGTTAATTAATTGTTCTTCAATATCCTGAGGGATATTGGTTCCCACGAGCACCGAAATATCGGGATTATCCTGGTCTAGGATAATTTTCTTCACATCCTGCTCCGGATCCTCCACGATATCCTGGGCCCGCGTCTTTAATTGCTATGCTGCACTAGGCTTGGTTGAGGATTTCATCGAGGATGAGTAGCATTCTTTCGCCTCCTGCTGATCACTGTCGATCTTGACAACCCCCCAAGGGGTAGGGATCTTGATGCATTGGTGATACGTTGATGGAACGGCCTTCATATCGTGGATCCATGGTCTTCCTAGGATGATGTTATAGCAGGATAGAGAATCCATCACACAGAATCGTTGCATCTTGTTGACTCCTTCAACATATACGGGTAGCCTTATCTCTCCCACTGTGTTCCTAGCTTCTCCACTGAAACCAACGAGCACAGTAGACTTCGAAGTGATATCCATCAGAGACACATTCATTCTCTTCAGAGTCTCCAGTTGTATTATGTTGACGGAGCTGCCATTATCAACCAATATCCTGCATACACAATGGTTAGCCACATATAATGTTATTACCAGAGCATCATGGTGAGGATCCTGGACAGTATCCCTATCATCTGCATCAAAAGTGATCACTTTGTTAGTTGTGAGCGTGGTCATCCTGATAGGTTTGTCTCCCCTCTCGGCCTTAGCTTCCTTTGCATGTCTCTTGGCCGCCGAATACGAAGTTCCGCAAATGTCGGATCCTCCTGAAATGAAGTTGATTATCTTGGCATCGGCGGGAGGTGATGCCGCTCGCTCAGGATCCTTCTCAGTATCCTGACCCTTATTCTTCTTTCTACCTAAGAGATCTTTCAAATATCCCTTGCTTAGAAGGTAGTTGATTTCTTTCCTCAGAGCGATGCAATCCTCAGTCATATGTCCAAAATCTTCGTGGAAAGCACACCATTTCGACTTGTCTTTCCAATCTGCTTTTTGTTGATTCTTTCGAGGCCACCTGGCTTTATCTCCCAAACCCTGCATAGCATACATTAGTTCAGGTATATTAACAGAAAAACAATATTCAGATAATTCAGGATATTCTTCAGGATCCTCGTCTTCAATAGCATTCACTCTCTTGTTATCATTTCTGCCATATGGCTTAGAGCGATATGGTCTATATGAGGATTCCGATTTCCTGTTAGTCGATTCATATGTTGAGGATGCATTCATCTTTTCTTGCATTTTTCTGTCATCCTCCAACCGAATATATCTTAGAGCCCTGTTCCGGGCTTCATCCAGGTTCCTGCATGGGTTCATTACAAGGTCTTGATAGAATTGAGAATCCTTTTGCAGCCCCATCTTGAAAGCTTGCACAGCTGTTGCAACATCAAGATGGGGAATGTCTAGTGATTCCCGGCTGAACTTATTCACATAATCCCTAAGGGATTCCTGAGGCCCTTGTGTTATCCTGTAGAGATCACTTGTTAATTTTTCAAAGCTTCTACTACAAGAAAATTGACTATTAAATAAATTTACTAAGTGAGCAAAAGATGTAATCGAATGTTGAGGAACATTCAAGAGCCATTTCAAAGCCGATCCTGTCAAGGTTGAACCAAAACCCTTGCACAGGCACGCTTCCTTGAGCTCCGGAGGGATAGGGTTGATCTCCATCCTTTCCCTATACTGGGCAATATGCTCTTCAGGATCCGTGGTTCCGTCGTAAAGCTTCATGTTTGGAGTCTGGAATCTTTTTGGGATTTCAGCATCACATATGGGATGCACGAACCGAGATATCCTGTGGCTATCCTGGGATACTTCAGGAATTGGCTGCACCACCCCAGGTACACTGGATATCATATCCTTTAACTTCTGAAGCTCCCTGGATAATTCTGACGTTACAGTTGTATCCTGCAGAGATCCAACACTGTTAGTGGCAATAACATTATTATTATTTGATACGTTACCCGTTAGAGGATTTTGCCCATATCCTGAAGCATATCCTGAGTTCCTCATGGTTGATATCCTGACCGAGGAGGGTATTTCAGGAGTATGATTCTGAGGAAGGCTGGGTACAATATTCCCCCTGTTATCCTCAGTATACACAGCTGAACTAAAGTTCAACTGTGTCATGTAATGGAGTGACATTATCCTCAGCAGATCTGCTCGAGCCAGACTTCAGGAGTTGTATTTCTCTTAAAAGCATTTGGTTCGTTTCCTGTTGCTGCCTCATTTGTTCCTGCACACTTCCAAATAAGGTTAGAATTTCATCGTTAGAAGCTAAAACAGGAGCAGATCCCTGGACACTCCGAGTAGGGATAACATCTTGAGATTGTGTAGAGGCTGGCATCCTTGGAGGAGGTGGTGGAAGCACCGAACCAACTGTTGCAGAAGTTGTAGCAGACACAGTAGAAGAGCTCATGTTTGATCTTGAGGCCATTGTAAATAATGTGGCAAAAAGTTTTGAAAACAGAAAACCAATTAACGATTTCACCGAGATTTTTAGTAAAGAGAGCACCACTTGCCCCACGGTGGGCGCCAAATTGTTTTGGTCAAAAATTACCGAAGCAATTAAGTGATCAAATTAGTTAAGTGAGGTAGTGTGCTAAAAAGTGTGTTGAAAATATGCTGGTTATGTTCTTTGGAAAAACAATGTTCAGGATTCGGCTCAGGATATTGAGCTGTATCTACAATCAAACAATGAGCAAAATGGTAAAGTAAATGACACGAGATGTACGAGGAAAGCCCTTGATCAATCTAGATCGCCGGCATAAAACCTCAGGAGCTGACAATCGCAGCTGCCTAGTTCTTTTTATTGCTTTAAACTTCAGGATACAGTGCAGGATATAGATCAGATCGCTAAGTGTTACAATGAATTTGTGAAAGTTGCGAGAGAGCAAGTGTTAGAGTATAGAGAGTGTGATTGTGATGTCCTAGTTGATCTGATATACCCACTATTTATAGTAACGAATTACAAACAATAATCCCTACAAATATGGGCTACTCCGAATATTCCATTATAGACGTTGGAAACCGAGTAATACGGCTCCAACGTCTTTCCTTGAACGACTTGGACCGAGTCCTCCGTGGAATAGGTCTTGTTAACGTTGCTAGCTTCTAACCCACGTACCTGCATTTAATCCGTTAGTGATCCTGAGGATACCATTCAGGATGTTACCAATATCCTGAATCAGCATCCCGGATGTAAACAGATACAATATAAACAGGATATATATCAAGATATTTTCCAGGATATGGGCTCAGAATTTCACCCATAACAAGTATGGGTAAACAAAGACTTTCGGCTATCTATCACAAATTAGATACCTCACTTAAAGAAAAAGAAATCTCATCCTCAAAATACCCAGCAGAAATTGAGGAAGGAATCTTTGTCCGTAAGGCACAATATGAGAATCCTCTTACCCCAGGGAAAAGAAATTCGATTATTAGGAAAAGTCAGGAGAAAGGAAAGAAATCACAACCAAAGAAAGTGAGATTTAATCCAGAAATCCAGGAAATAGGCAATAATCCACCTTGGGAAGACAAATTAGATGAAAAATTGGCAGATCTTTACATGTTAGCCACTGTAGCAGTGAATGCAAACCTTTAAATCAGTATTAGTACCCATAGTACCTACAAACCCGAAGCTCTAAAGAAAAGTTATCCAGTAAATAAATAAGTTACAATAAACCTTAGTGTGTTTTGAATTTCAGTTATCTTTTGTATTAAATTAGTCACATAGTATGCAATAAAACTTAAATGTTTATTTATGCAATTTTGTTATAAAATTTTAACTTAGCATTTTGTGTGCACTTTGCATATATGCTAAACAGCATGAATGAGTTATCTGAAGCCCTTCAGAATCTCAATCTCTATCCTGTACCGATAGAAGTTTCCAACGACTTCACTGGTTACATTGCTGATTTGGAGGAACCTATGGAATTTCAAGCTCCACATCCGGAGAAAGCAAAGCCTAAGAAAAGAAGAAGATATGTAGGATGGAGGAAAGTGCGCAGGAGGAAACCAGCAACTAGGAAACTTCCTAAAATAGAAAATCCTATGGATAAAGGAAAAGGGATCGAGATAGGAGAGAGTTCTAGGTCAGCAGGGATAGAAATCAGGGAAAATTTTAGGCAAACGGGAATAGAAATCGGAGAAAGTTCCAAACAAACTGAAGGATTTACATTCCAGGAGGAATTAGATCATCTACTGGCAAGCTGTGATGTTATTAGACCTATCACCAACAATCTCTACCCTTATCCGGCTGAAACCCAACTTCCAATGAATTTTGAACCAGCTATTCCAGACCCTCTAATCCACACCCGACCTTTAGGAGAAATGGATGAGTGGTGGACTAACGAATGGGAGTTTCAAACCTTCTCAATAATCCTTATGACTTTTTCCCTCAGTTCGACCCAGAACCTATACCAAACCCTCCGATGAGTAATGAGAACCTAGCTGAACTCCGCCAATTTGGCGAAGAACTGATAGGTACGGGGAATAGGATCCGGGAAATGGGAGAACAAATCTCCTGGAAATACGATGAGAGGGAATGTCGCTACTAAACTGCCAGTTGACAAAGGAATAGTGGGGTTGGGAGGTTATGCTTATATAATAACAGCAGTAACAACAATATAACTCTGTAAAATAGCTCAAAAATAAAACGTTGTAAGATAAACAGTGTATACGGATGCCTAATATAATCTATAAAAATGGAAGTCGAGAAATCGACAATTTTGGCTATACGTGTGTTGTAAAAGTTGTGTAATTATGTGCAATTATTTTATTATGTTTAATTATCAATTATTTGACACTAATAAATTATATCTATAATAATTACCAGATGGAAAACACTGGTAATGAACCAGTTAATGAAGTGAATCAATCTGAGCAAAATCAGGAAAATCAATTTGTGACTAGACAAGATATCAAGAATATCGTTGCTCAAGGGATAGCCAATGCTATTCCAGCAATTCTGGCTGCTGCCCAGAAGCCTGTTGAACCTCAACAAATTATTCCTAGTAAACGTACTCAGGAAGACAATTTCAGTAATAGCGTAAACGGTGGCGGCAATCATCATAATCATAACAATGATCCACGGCAGGCCCCACTCCCTAAGAAAATGAAAGCTGCAACGCCTGGTTGCACTTACAAGGAATTTCTTGCTTGTAAACTAGCTGAATTTGCAGGCAATGAAGGGGCGACTGCGACACTGCGTTGGTTGGAGAAAACCGAAGCAGTACTTATGATAAGTAAATGTGCCGAAGAAGATAAGGTCATGTATGCTTCGCATCTTTTCAAGGAAGGAGCGCTAGAATGGTGGAATACGGTACTTCAAGCCAAAGAAAGAAATGTAGCCTATGCCATGAATTGGGAAGAATTTAAGAAATTAATGGAAAGAAAATTCTGTCCCGAGTATGAAAAAGAACAAATGGCAAATAAGTTTCTGAGCCATCGCATGGTGGGTGTAGACTGTCGGGGATATACCTCGACATTCTTCGAATATGCGAGAGTGGTACCAACCCTGGCTTCGCAAGAATCAGTGCTTATTTCCCGTTATATTTGGGGATTGATTGGCGAAATCCGTAATATCGTTAAAGCTGCGAGACCTCGCACTATTGACGATGCGGTAGAATTAGCTAACACCCTAACTGACGAACTGGTATGTACAAGAGAAGAAAACTGGAAGAAGGATTTGGCTCAGAAAATTTCTCAAGGATTTCGTATGGGTAATAATAATAAGTTCAAAAAGAGAGGAACGGGGCAATCCTCAAATCCGCCTTTTTGCAGAAATTGCCGGAAGAAACACTTTGGAAGATGCAATGTGACCTGCAAGTTTTGCAAAGCTATAGGACATCGAGAAGAAGACTGTAGAAAGAAAACAATAATCTGCTACAACTGTGGAGAAGCTGGACATTTTAAGACAACATGCCCTAAGCTAATTAAACCAGCAGACAACAAAGCCAAACCAGCAGACGGAAATACCAAGAAGAATGCACGAGCATTCCAGTTAACTACTCAAGAAGCAGAACTCCTTCCAGATGTGATAGCTGGTACGTTCCTAGTGCATAATGTGTATGCAAAAGTATTATTTGACTCTGGTGCAAACCAAAGTTTTATCAATACTTCATTCTGCCAAGCTCTTAATTTACCCTTAACCACCCTTAGGCAGATTTTTATAGTCGAAACAGTAGATGGAAATTCTGTTAAAATAGATAAGGTTTTGCAAGAAGGAAAGATAGAACTCTTAGGCCATAAGTTTTCTGCAAATCTGTTACCTATGAAGTTAGCTGGGTTCGATGTGGTATTAGGAATGGATTGGTTAGTAGCCAACCATGCAAGTTATGTGATAAAAATTCCGTAGAAATTCGTACCCCTACAGGAGAGGTAATTTTAATTACAGGAGATAAGCCACGAAAACCATTGAAATTCATTTCAGTAATGAAGTTGGCTAGTTATTCAAGAAAACAAGAAGTAGTGTATATGATTTCTGTAATCATTAACACTAAAAGTAAGGAACTTCAGGACATCCCTGTAGTCTCAGAATACCCAGATGTCTTTCCAGAAGAATTACCCGGGTTACCACCCGATAGAGAAGTAGAGTTTAGAATTCATCTATTTCCTGGAACTACACCAATAGCCAAAGCACCTTACCGGCTAGCACCCACTGAAATGCTAGAATTGAAAAAGCAGTTAGATGAATTATTAGGCAAAGGATTTATACAACCTAGTTCGTCCCCTTGGGGAGCACCAGTGTTGTTTGTGAAAAAGAAAGATGGATCGATGAGAATGTGTATCGATTATAGGGAATTGAATAAGGTTACAATTAAGAATCGATACCCATTACCTAGGATTGATGATCTTTTTGATCAACTCCAGGGAGCTAGGTATTTTTCTAAGATAGACTTACGCTCCGGATATCATCAATTGAAAGTACAAGAGGAAGACATACCTAAAACTACCTTCAGAACTAGGTATGGTCATTATGAGTTTACAGTCATGCCCTTCGGACTAACAAATGCTCCTGCAGCATTTATGGACATGATGAATCGGATTTGTAAACCATACTTGGATAAATTCGTAATTGTCTTCATTGACGATATACTTATTTATTCCAAAAGTCAGGAAGAACATTGTGATCACCTACATACACTCTTAACTTTGTTAAGAAAGGAAAAGCTTTACGCTAAATTCTCGAAGTGTGAATTCTGGCTGCAAGAAGTGCAATTCTTAGGACATATGGTAAATCACGAAGGTATTCACGTAGATCCTTCTAAAATAGAAGCGATTACCAAATGGAAGGTTCCGCAAACTGCTATGGAAATTAGAAGCTTTCTAGGCTTAGCTGGATACTACAGACGATTTATTAAAGATTTTTCTAAGATAGTTGTACCCTTGACTAAGCTAACCTGTAAAGCAGTTAAGTTTGAATGGGGACCTAGACAAGAAGAAGCTTTTAAGATATTAAAGCAAAGGTTGACAAATGCTCCAATTTTAGCTTTGCCAGAGGGAACTGAAGATTTTGAAGTATATTGTGATGCTTCAAAATTAGGATTTGGATGTGTGTTGATGCAACGCAAGAAGGTAATTGCGTATGCCTCCATGCAATTGAAGAAACACGAGGAAAATTATACGACTCATGACTTAGAATTAGGAGCTATAAGTTTTGCCCTTAAGATTTGGAGACATTATCTGTATGGAAGTAAGTTTACTGTTTATACAGATCATAAAAGTTTAAGGTATATATTTGGATAAAAAGAATTGAACATGAGGCAAAGGAGATGGATGGAAATCCTAAGTGATTACGACTGTGATATTCAATATCACGAAGGAAAAGAAAATGTAGTTGCAGATGCTTTAAGTCGTAAATATCATGAAAAGCAAAAGCGAGTCCGTGCTCTCAGATTAAATCTGCAAATTGATTTAATGGAGCAATTGAAGAAAGTTCAAGAAACAGCAATCGAAGACGATGCTGAAGGAATGAAAGGATAAATAAAAGAGCTAGAGCAAGGAAATGATGGAATTTGGAGATTCCACCAGAAAAGAATTTGGGTACCTAAACAGGGAGATTTAAGAAACAAGATTCTAGAGGAAGCCCATAAATCTAGGTATACCATGCACCCAGGTAACAATAAGATGTATCAAGATTTAAGGAATAATTTTTGGTGGATAGGAATGAAAAAGGATATAGCTTCGGGACTACTACAAGTAAAAGCAGAACATCAGAAACCTTCGGGACTACTACAACAGTTAGAGATGCCGGTATGGAAATGGGAACTCATAACAATGGATTTTGTCACTAAGTTACCCAAAACCAGAAAAGGTAATGATGCGATTTGGGTAATTGTGGATCGATTAACCAAATCAGCTCATTTTCTACCCATGAAAGAAACCTTTAGTATGGAAAGGTTAGCGAAGTTGTATGTAGACGAAGTAGTATCTTTACATGGAGTTCTGCTCTCCATTATATCGGATAGGGATAGTCGTTTCACTTCCCATTTCTGGACTAGTTTTCAGGAAGCAATGGGAACCCGACTAAATTTAAGTACTGCATATCATCCTCAAACAGACGGACAAAGTGAAAGGACGATACAAACCCTGGAAGACATGCTCCGAGCATGTGTGATAGATTTTGGTGGTAATTGGGATAACCACTTACCCTTAATTGAATTCTCCTATAACAATAGTTTTCATTCAAGCATTGAAGTTGCCCCATTTGAAGCACTATATGGACGTAAGTGTAGAACTCCAGTTTGTTAGGCAGAAATAGGAGAAAGTCAATTATCAGGTCCTGAAATTGTACAAGAAACCACTGACAAGATAACTCAAATCAAGGAAAGACTGAAAACGGCTCGAGATCGTCAGAAAAGCTATGCAGACAATCGCCGCAAGCCGCTAGAGTTTCAAGTCGGAGACAAGGTACTTTTGAAAGTTTCTCCTTGGAAAGGAGTAGTACGATTCGGTAAGAAAGGAAAACTGAGTCCAAGATACATAGGACCATTTCTAGTAATTCAACGAATAGGACCAGTTGCTTATCGTTTACAACTACCAGAAGAATTAGCTGGAGTACATGATGTATTTCATGTATCCAATCTCAAGAAATGTCCATCAGACGAATCCCTGGTAGTACCTCTTCAAGATATCGAGGTAAATGAAAAGCTGAAATTTGTAGAGAAACCACTGCAGATAGAAGACAGAAAGATTAAATTTCTTAAGCACAAACGACTAGTATTAGTCAAGATCAAGTGGGATTCAAAGAGAGGACCAGAATACACTTGGGAGCTAGAATCAGAAATGAAGCGGAAATATCCTCATCTATTCCAGTAAATCTCGAGGACGAGATCTTTATTAAGGTGGGGAGGATGTAACAACTCTCACTAAAATTATTACTTAGTATGTTAATTGTCCAATAAGGAAACCCTAATTGAGAAACCCAAGTAATTCTGCATAAACCCTAAAATTTTTTGAACAATCGGAATCAGGATCAGGGCCCCTAAAACTCAGGGGGGTAAACCTTAGTTGGTAATATCCTAACAGTTTAACGTGTGAATCGAATTTGCATGCAAGACTAACTCAGCAAGCCTACTGGAACACAAGGCTACCCTAGGGTAGATTGGTGTCTCTCGCGCCACGCGACAGGCGCATGTGTCCCTGTCGCGACACGCGGGGGGGGAATTTTGGGTATAAATAGTAGAGTCTGGGACTTGACATTCTGCGTTAATTCAATGTAAAAACTCAATTCATGCACTGAATTATAGTCCGAATACTTCAAACACACACGAATCACTAAACGCTGCCGCGATAAACAGGGTAATAATTCGATCGCTATTACGATTCAACGTCCGATCGATTAAAACTATCCAACGAATGTTTAAGTGCTGCTCAATTTGGGTTTATACTTTGTCATTCGTCGTTAATTCGATGGATGTTTAAGTATCGCACTTTGTCATTTGTTGTGAGGGTTTAATCTCGTGAATTGTCGTAAATGTTGTATTAGTTACTAACCCAGTTCGTGTGCATTGTTATCTAATTTAGGTTAAACAAGCTAATCAGTAGATTAAACTCTGCCCGCATAAATCTGCAATGCGAGTCATTCTCTTTTTATCAAATTACTTTCAAAACCCTATTTGCTTTCCAGTTATAATTACAGGGATTAAGTCTTTGTAAATCTTAAAGTTACTGGCAGTAAGTGGGGTATTGTGCACATTACTGTTGTTTTATCAGATTAGGTGGGCGTACCTAAGTCATGATACATGTCACTTTTTAGGTGAACGGACCTAAATAGTGATACACGTCACTGTTGGGTGACAGGACCCAATAGTGATATGACCACAGTCATAGATCCGGTCGAATGACAACTGGACCAGATAATTATAAGATAGGAGCAATTGTAATCGCTCTTAATATTGTAAATTATAACTAAATATTGTTTTAAACAAAAAGAATGATTCACTCAGTATTTCCCCGCTGACAAAACCTTTTTTTCAAACATGTTTCAGGTGATCTGTTGTGATCCAGGAAAAAGTGCCGTGAAGCAATACAAGCTTAAGGAAGTGGCTCAATATAAATAAATAAAGAAACATGTTTTGTAAAATAAAGATTTCCCAATGAAATCCCCTTATTGTAAATTACAGGGTTTTATCCCTAAATTATGTAATAAAGTAAACGGGCATTTTTAGTATTAAAAGATCCTGTATTAAAGACTTCCGCTGTCGCCTAAATTAAATACCACGGGATTTACTGTCCCGCGGCTCTGGACCGGGTCAAACCGGGGCTAGGGCCGTGACATTAACCTATCTATTTTGCTAAGTAACCAAGTGAGGTGTAACCAAGACGAGCGCTTCCAACATTGCGTGGTCGGAGACTTGGCGTGGTATCACTCACATTATTGTTTGTGGGTTACTTAGATGTTTATAAGTACTTAAAAGGGAGGCATATGAACCTTATGTTTTTGGAATTAAACCTTAACTCAATTCATTCAACATGGAAGTTTGTTGATGACTTGAAGGTTTTCAAAAAACAAAGTTAAGAAAACAAGTATGAAAAGTTTACTAAAAATCCTAACTTGGACCTCAAAAATGGTGGTTTACCATCTTTGTTTACCTTGGTAATATGTGGTAATACTCCTAGAGGTGTTCCAAGAAAGGAGAAGAAGAAAAACAAGAAGAAAAGTGCAAGAAAATGACTAAAACTCACTATTTTGGACTTAGAACTTTCTGCCTAAACTTGAAGATCTTGGAGATTAGAGATTGTTTGAAAGTGATTTGGAAGTGGTGAAAGTGTTTAGGAGGTGTGGAAGTGTCGTATTTATAATGGGGATAATTGGTTGGGTGTTAAATGAAGGTGATTCGGAGTTAGGAGGGGGGAAATGGTTCAAAACACTAAATTTCACGTTTTCTTTCGTCAAAGGGTCCCTTGCGCACCGCGAGGAAGGCTATACGGTCCGCAAGGACCCTCTGAAATTCCAAAATTTTCCATTTTGGTCCTTGGGTTTGGTTTGCTTGTTATTTGGTCTATAAACGTATTGCTTTGCATATTTTGAGCATTTTAAGGTGTACGTAAGCATGTATATGATGATAACTCATATGAATAATATTCCAAAGAAAATATAATCTCGATGTATGGCTCGGTTTTGAATTAAAACATGTAATTGTGAATGTTTACGCATTATGCAAGTATAATTAGGCAAAAATAGTATAAAAAGTTGTTTCTATTATGATCAAGTCTCGAATTACAAAGGATTGAAATGAAAATACGAATTACATTAAAAATGGAAAAGAATGAAAAGTACGAAATATTATAGTATTGACAGGGGTGGTAACGAAGGTGGATCATCGGGGAGGGTTTTGGGGAAAGTAGAGTGTTTTGGTTTGATAGGTAGGTGAAAAGTGGGTGCTTATAAAGGAAGATAGGTTATGTTTCGAGTGAAAGGACAAGCATACCCCTCTAGTCATGACTAACATAATAGTGAACTTACTAGTCAACTAACATAAAATTTTATATTGTAGCTCTTTTTAAATGTAAAAATTGTAAACAACAAAAAGTTTCTTAAAAGGGTTTGATTTGATTTTGACCCTAAACCACAAGTTTATAAATTGAGGTTTACTCTATAATTAATTAACAAATATAATATGGATATTCGTATCACAATACCGAGCTACTTGAAGTGTTTTACAATCATATTTCTTTCAATATATCACGAACTCCAAAATTATATTTTTAAGCACAAACAATACTACATACTGAAGGGGTATGGTCCTAAATCTCACACCAAAGCAGTCGCTAATGACCATCACCTTTATCAAATACTCCCACCAGCAAGGACTTATCTGCGTCCGTGCGGGCACACGCGAACGCGGTTGGCGATTCCAATCGGTCAAGTGATGAGAAGACTTACCTTGTGCATGAAAACAGATGTTTTCGTCACGACAAGGGATGTGGTAACAACAGCAGTTACCACACATAGGGATGCGGCTTAGCACCGCATCCCGCACACATCTTCGTCAAAGCAAGGGATGCGGAAACAACCGCAGTTACCGCAGATAGCGATGCGGCCCAGCACCGCATCCTATTGACGACGCAAGTGGGACTGACACCTTGACTTAAGTGGCCAAAACAGCAAGTGGCACTGATTGCAGTCATCTGTCCAGCTCACACGTAAGCAAAGCTGGCACACAGACTGACAGCCACAGCGGGACGTGGCGTCACCTCCGAGACCTACGCGCCTGACATACCTGCAAAGGGCCGCGCGTTGTCAGTCTAGCCACTCAATTACCTCCTTCACTGTTCGGCTATATATACCCATCCCGGACCAGGTTCGAGGTATCGCTTAATAACTATCTCTCACACTTACTACTATCACACACTTTGCTCTCAAGCAAATACTGATTCTCACGCCGGAGAGTGGTAACAAGGAGCACCCGCACCCCATCCTCATTGTTACGAGTCACGGTGTGTTTCCTTGTGTAGGAGACAGATCAGCGGGCGATCCAACCACCGATCCTCGAAAAGAAGGGATTAACCCTACTTGACGAGACCAGTGAATTAACCTCCCCTGGTTAAACACTATTTCATCACATACAATTTATTTTATTTTATTATTTCTTTTAACAAAAGGTGGTTCTCTTCTATCAAAATCTGTTTTCAAGTTCAACAATGTTCCCAATTTTTCACTCGCTTCTTGCATTCTTGCTTCTTCTCACCGTTGCCTTTCATAAACACACCAGCACATGAACTAATTTCACATTCTACGAGCGCAAAGAATACCCATTTAATTATTGATATATAACTTTGATCTTTCTTTGTTGACTTTCATTGAGTAAATTATGAAATTCTTAAGATTTTTCATAAATTAAGCTGTAATATTTAACATAATGACTACTAACACACATACTTTAATTTATTATACTAGTCTTCACAATGAAAAATGGGATTTTGCATATATATGGTACTTGTTTCATGTTTACACAACAAATTTTAAACTTTAACTTTTGAAAAAATATTGCCACCTTTATTTGACTCGAACACGTCTAATATAATAAATAATTCATATTGATTGATAGTGTACCTAAAGAAGGGCATGTGATGTGATTATATGATAATATGAATAAGGGCATCCCAACCTTAAAGATAGGCTTGATGACATTATTGTCTCGTATTTTAGGGAATTGGACCATGTTCAATGGCCTCAAATAATTGAGCAACAAAAAAAATATATATTTATTAGTTGACGTTGATTTGGAAAATAGATGTCATGATAAGAGTAAAATGTTTACGTGTCGTTAATTTATTTATATCGAAATAAAACGAAACATTGATGTGACATTAACGTCACCAATGTAGTTAGTATTCCATGGAGTTATGCAGGATTGTAGGTTACGTAAAAGAAGAAAAAGTTCCGTTGGAGAGGAAAAGAAATCATCAAGTTATTATTATGTTTATAAATTCGTCAATCATTTATTTAATCATAGTTCTTTATGACACTATATGTTAGGCTGGACGGTATGGGGACTGTCCAGCTTCGTCCTCCATCCGTCGCCGCCCCCTCTCCATGCCGCCCCCCTCCGTCCTGTCCTCCTCGTCGAGATGTCGCCGGTTGCGACGGACCAAATATGGTGGGCCCCCTTTGTTTGTGTTTGTACTAAAGGCATGGTTACTTGTACATAGTGGGATGGGGTAGGATCATCTAGGACTGTCACGGCCCCCGACCCGGTTTGACCCGTTCCAGGAGCCGCGGGACAGAAATCCTGCGGTATTTAATTTAGGCGACAGCGGAAGTCTTTTTAAAACAGGATCTTTTAATATTTGAAACTGCCCGTTTTATATAATTTAGGGATAAAACCCTGTAATTATACAATAAGATGATTTCACTGGGAAATCTTTATTTTACAATACATGTTTATTTATTTATTTACATTGAGCCACTTTTCTAAGCTTGTAGTGCTTCTTGGCACCTTTCTTTCTTTGCTCACAACATATCACCTGAAACATGTTTGAAAAAGGTTTTGTCAGCGGGGAAATACTGAGTGAGTTCATTCAGGTTTTAGGAAATGACTCATAGTTATAAATTACAGCATAAGAGCGATTACAATGGTTCATATCTTATTTTTATTTGGCTTTCTGTCACAATGGTGACAAGTCACAATGGTGACGATGGTCATACCACTATTAGGTCAATGAACTCCAATAGTGACGTTCCTCCCTAGTAGGTCAATGAACCTAACTGGGAGAAATAGTAATGTGCACAATACCCCACTAACCAATAAATCAAGATATCCACGACTTAGTCCCTGTAATTATAACACTTTGGAAATAATTTGGAGTATTGTAAAACAGTTGATAAAAAGAAGAATGACTCACATTGCAGATTTAACGGGCAAGATATAAGCCTACTGATTAGCCTTGATTGTCCTAATTCAAGTAATAATGCATACACACAAACGGGTTAGTGATCAATACAACAATTACGATAATTTCCCGAGATCAATTCTTACAATGAATGACCAAGTGCAATACTTCAACTCATTTATCAAAATGACAAACGACAAAGTATAGTACTTCAACTCGTATATCGAATCATCGACAACGACAAAGTACAATGCTTCAGCTCATTATCGAATTATCGACAACGATAAAGCATAACCCAATGTGGGCGGCACTTAGACACTCCTTGGATATATTGATCTCGGACAATGAATCGTAATAGCGATCGAGTTATTACCCTGATTGTGGCAGCAATTCAAGATTCGTGTGTGTTTGTGAACGATATTTGCTATAACTCAGTGAATCTTATGAGTTTTTCCGTCGAATTAACACCGAATTTCAAGTGCCACTGCCCTCTATTTATACCTGAAATTTGGTCTCCCTCGCGTGTCACGACAGGGAAACATGGTCCTGGCGCGTGGCGCGACGGGTCACTTTTAATATGAGGTAGCCACGCGTCTCAGTAGTTTGGGTGAGTCGACGGTTCGTTAAAATTAAATTTCTATCGAATACAGTTTGAATAATACTAACTAGGAAATACCCCCCCTGAGTTTTAGGGGCCCTGATCCTGATTCTGAAAATTCTGAAAATTTTAGGGTTTGTGTAGAATCACTTGGGTGTCTCAATTAGGGTTTTCTTAATAGCTAATTATTATCCTAATCTTTGATTTTAGTGACAGTTGTTACATCCTTCCCACCTTGAGAAAAATCTCGTCCTCGAGATTTACTGAAATAGATGAGGGTACTTTCGCTTCATTTATAATTCCAGTTCCCAAGTGTACTCGGGTCCTCTTCTGGATTCCCATTTGACTTTCACTAGCATTAGTCGTTTGTATTGGAGAAACTTGATCTTCCGGTCTTTTATTTGTAGGGGTTTCTCCACGAATTTCAGCTTTTTATTTACCTCTATATCTTGAAGACGTATTATCAGGGATTCGTCTGATAGACATTTCTTGAGGTTGGATACATGAAATACGTCATGTACTCTAGCTAATTCTTCTGGTAGTTGTAAACGATAGGCTACTGGTTCTATTCATTAGATTACTGGAAATGGTCCTATGTATTTTGCACTTAGTTTCTTAAATTCCTTTCCGAGGAAATACTTTCAATAGCATTTCGTTTCTAACTCGAACTCCTATGGCTTTTGTTTATTATTTGTATACTCTTCTAACCGTCTTCAGCCTTTCCTTTGTGATACTAAATATCACAGTCGTAGTCACTGAGGATTTCCTTTTCCTCATGTTTAATAATTTTTTTTTTTTTTTGTCACTCAAATGGGTATCTTAAATTCTTATGACCTCATATGGATAGTAAACTTGCTTAGATAATGGTTCCTACTTTTAAGGGTAACTGGCGGCTTCTTAATTTTTAAGTTTACAAGTGGTATGGCTTTCTTCGTGCTTTTGCTATTGCCTTGCTGCATACATAATTACCTTTATGTGTTGCATTACCATACATTCAAATTCTAACTTTGAAGCATCAACCGTTAAAAACTTTAAAACCTTCTGTTCCTTCTGGTAAGGCTAGGGTTGGAATATTTGTTACTCTATGCTAGAAGGTTCTTTTTGTTTAGGTTCTTATTTAGAATTAACTGTTTTAGCTTAGTTAAGGATATATCTATCTAAGAGAATCCTTAATAAACTGCCTATAGTATCTGGCTAAATTTACAAAATTCCTAATTTCCATTTAAAGATTGCGAACTCTTCTATTGTTATCTTAGCAGGATTTAAGTGAATATCTTCATAATTTATCATGTGACCTTACGTGGTTTATTTTCTATAATCATAAATACTTCTCCGGCGGGTACCTGGATTTTCTATAAAGTTCTTATCACAGAGAATTCGAGTAGGGTTGGCTACTAACCAATCTATTTCTAACATAACATTAAACTCGGCTAATTTCATAGAAATTAGGTTAGCGAAGAATTATATGACCTGAGAGTTCTATATTTTCCTTTTTGCCTGTTTTGACTGTAAAGATTTGTCTAAGTTAAGAGTTTGACAGAATGAAGTATTTATAAAACTTTAATGTGCATCAGAGTCGGATAATACTTTTTGTGTAAAAGTTGTAACCTAGGACGTACCGGCTATTACATCTGGAATGAGCTCTGTTTCCTGAGCAGTCAATTGAAAGGCTCTTGCATTCCTTTTTGCTTCTTCTGCAGGTTTGGCTTTAGTGTCAGATGGTTTGTTTAGTTTTGGACAATTTGGCCTAAGATGTCCAGTTTCTCCACAGTTGTAACAAACTGAAAATTTCTTCCTCCTGCAGTCTTCTTCCTGATGCCCCGGAATTTTGCAAAAATTGCAGTATCCTTTGCATCTTCCAAAATGCTTTCTTTTGCAAAAATTGCAGAATGAACTAGTAGAAGATTGCCCATTCCCTCCTTTCTTAAAATCGTTATGGTTATCCGAATGGATTACCTGGGTAATCTTTTGGGCTACTTCCTTCCTTCTATTTTCTTCTCTTGTCCGTACTAGTTCGTCAGTCAGAGTATTGGCTAAATCCACCGCATCATCAATCGTGCGAGGTTTCGCAGCCTTGACGATGTTACGGATTTCAGAAATCAATCCCCAAATATATCGAGAAATAAGTACTGGTTCTGGCGAAGCCAGGGTTGGTACTACTCGAGCATATTCGAAGAATGTCGTAGTATACTTTCGACAATCTACATCAACCATTCGGTGGGTTAAAAATTTGTTTGTCATTTGTTCCTTTTCATATTCGGGACAGAATTTTCTTTCTACCAAGCTCTTAAATTCTTCCCAGTTCATAGCATACGCTATCCTTCTTCCTTTTGATTGTAACACCGTATTCCACCATTCTAGCGCCCCTTCTTTGAAAAGATTTGACGCATACATGACCTGATCATCCTGAGCACATTTACTTATGGCAATTACTGCCTCAGTTTTCTCTAACCAACGTAGTGCAGCAGTCGCTCCTTCATTGCCCGCAAACTCAGATGGTTTACAAGCAAGAAATTCCTTGTACGTGCAACCAAGCGTTGCAACTTTCATTTTCTTAGGGAGCGGAGCTTGTTGGGGTTCCTTGTCATGATTAACATGATCATTGCCTTCGTTTATGCTATTACTGAAGTTATCTTCAGAAATACGTTTGCTAGGAACGAGTGGTTGTGGTTCTATTGGATTTTTAACAGCAGCAACGATTGTTGGAATAGCGTTGGCTATCCCTTGAGCTATCATTGTTGGAATAGTGTTGGCTATCCCTTGAGCAACGATATTTTCTATATCCTGCCTAGTCATATATTGACCCCCTGATTGTTGCTCAGATTGATTACCCTCGTTAACTGGTTCATTATTAGCGTTTTCCATTGAATAACTAATTTATAAATAAATAATTAGTATACTGCAAATAATCCAATGTTTCACTTAATTGCACATAGTCACATAAACAAACTAGAATTAAATCATGCCTTCATATACAACTATTTTATTCTTTGTTTTACACATACCAATTTTACATAATCGCAATTTCATAAATTTCCTATCCTTTTGTTAAATAATATTCTAGTAACGGTGTTTCCTCGGATCATATTTCCAGGAGATCTGTTTCCCCACCTCTTGGATTCTATTACCAACATTTACTAGCTCTTGGTCAAACTGGCGGAGTTTAGCTATATTCCTTGTTATTCATTGGCAATTTTGATAAAGGTTTTAGATTGAACTGAGGAAAAAGCTTATAGGGATGGTTTTGTAACTGTATTTCACTGGTCAGCCATTCGTCTATTTCGAAAGGTCGTGAGTGGATTGAAGAGTTCAGAATAGCTGGTTCTAAGTTTATTGATAGTTGTGCTTCATTAATAGACTTAGTAGTACTATAGTTTGTTAATATAAAATCTAACTTTTCTTGAGATGGTAACCCCTCAATTTGCCTAGAACTTTCTTCAATTTCCGTTTTCTAAGGCTCGAGAGGTAAAGCATTAAATTCTATAGGTTCCTCTATGGCTGGTATATATCTATTGAAATCTCTGGAAACCTCTATTCTTACTGGATAGAGATTTAAATTCTGAAGGGCGTCAGACAAGTTACTCATGCTATTTATCAAAATACACATAGTTACTACGTTAAAATTTATAACAAAATTAGTTTATACTGGGTAATTATTAAAACAATTTTAAAATTTAAAACATATTAAGTTTTATTTGTAATTCATATGATTTCCCGAATAAGACTTCTAGACATAAAGGTACTAATAGTTTAGTCAAATTATTTAAGAATTTATATTACTAGCTATCTTGACTAGCATATAAAGATCTGCTCATACTGTAAACAATTAGTCAGATAAATAATCACAAAATAGCAATTAATGGAAATTAAGTATTTTTCTAAATACTTAATTGGCTTAAATCAGTGGCTTGAGAAGTGGCTCTGATACCACCTTATTTCTGTCACGGCCCCCGACCCGGTTTGACCCGTTCCAGGAGCCGCGGGACAGAAATCCTGCGGTATTTAATTTAGGCGACAGCGGAAGTCTTTTTAAAACAGGATCTTTTAATATTTGAAACTGCCCGTTTTATATAATTTAGGGATAAAACCCTGTAATTATACAATAAGATGATTTCACTGGGAAATCTTTATTTTACAATACATGTTTCTTTATTTATTTACATTGAGCCACTTTTCTAAGCTTGTAGTGCTTCTTGGCACCTTTCTTTCTTTGCTCACAACATATCACCTGAAACATGTTTGAAAAAGGTTTTGTCAGCGGGGAAATACTGAGTGAGTTCATTCAGGTTTTAGGAAATGACTCATAGTTATAAATTACAGCATAAGAGCGATTACAATGGTTCATATCTTATTTTTATTTGGCTTTCTGTCACAATGGTGACAAGTCACAATGGTGACGATGGTCATACCACTATTAGGTCAATGAACTCCAATAGTGACGTTCCTCCCTAGTAGGTCAATGAACCTAACTGGGAGAAATAGTAATGTGCACAATACCCCACTAACCAATAAATCAAGATATCCACGACTTAGTCCCTGTAATTATAACACTTTGGAAATAATTTGGAGTATTGTAAAACAGTTGATAAAAAGAAGAATGACTCACATTGCAGATTTAACGGGCAAGATATAAGCCTACTGATTAGCCTTGATTGTCCTAATTCAAGTAATAATGCATACACACAAACGGGTTAGTGATCAATACAACAATTACGATAATTTCCCGAGATCAATTCTTACAATGAATGACCAAGTGCAATACTTCAACTCATTTATCAAAATGACAAACGACAAAGTATAGTACTTCAACTCGTATATCGAATCATCGACAACGACAAAGTACAATGCTTCAGCTCATTATCGAATTATCGACAACGATAAAGCATAACCCAATGTGGGCGGCACTTAGACACTCCTTGGATATATTGATCTCGGACAATGAATCGTAATAGCGATCGAGTTATTACCCTGATTGTGGCAGCAATTCAAGATTCGTGTGTGTTTGTGAACGATATTTGCTATAACTCAGTGAATCTTATGAGTTTTTCCGTCGAATTAACACCGAATTTCAAGTGCCACTGCCCTCTATTTATACCTGAAATTTGGTCTCCCTCGCGTGTCACGACAGGGAAACATGGTCCTGGCGCGTGGCGCGACGGGTCACTTTTAATATGAGGTAGCCACGCGTCTCAGTAGTTTGGGTGAGTCGACGGTTCGTTAAAATTAAATTTCTATCGAATACAGTTTGAATAATACTAACTAGGAAATACCCCCCCCCTGAGTTTTAGGGGCCCTGATCCTGATTCTGAAAATTCTGAAAATTTTAGGGTTTGTGTAGAATCACTTGGGTGTCTCAATTAGGGTTTTCTTAATAGCTAATTATTATCCTAATCTTTGATTTTAGTGACAGTTGTTACAAGGACCATCCTCCATACTCTCTAGTTTTGTGGGATGGACCATCCTTGGGAGGACTATGACGTGACGTCTACGTGGCGGATCATCCTCCCTTAGAGGACCATCATCATACCCTCTAGCCTTACAATGCACAGAAAATCCGGAATTGTCTATAACAAAAAAAAAAAATTAAGAGTTAATTATTGTTTTCGTCCATGTGGTTTGTCAATAATCACTATTTCAGTCCATTAGTTTAAAAATTGTGATTTCAGTTCCTGTGATTTCACTTTCGTAACCATTTCAGTCCATCTCGTAACTATTTCAGTCCCTATACTTAATAGAATAAATGGATTGAAATTGTTACGAAAGTAAACTATAAGGACTGAAATCGCAATTTTTAAACTAATGGACTGAAATGGTGATTTTTGACAAACCACATGAACTAAAATAGTAATTAACTCAAAAATTAAATTATAATTTAATAACCGAACCATTTGATAAAACGATGAATCGGTTAATTTTTTATAACCACTTTTGTGATACGGTTATAATCTATCCTCTCTAATAAAGGAATAAAAACTTGGACACATGTCACTCTCAGAGCAACCCCAACCCTTTTTTCCCGCCCATTACCCACATAATCGACTTGCCTATACGGATCCTTTTTTTACCCGGAAAGAAAAGACACGGATATTCCATACCCATCTTTCTAGACCCGTTGTTAATCCAACCCTAATTTTGTTCCAGCCGCAATTCACCATCTCTCTTCTCTTCTCTGTGTTCTCTCCATTGAACCAAAATTCAATCACCCCAACAATCCCTAACCAATCTTTGAGGTATCTTCATTCAAACCTTTTACCAAAAGAAATGGCTTCCTCTTCATCTATCCTCCGCCAATAGTCCTTCTATTTCAAACCCTAGCACACACACACTCTCTCTCGACTTTCCTTCGCCATGTCGTTCCGGCGGCTCATCGCCAACCTCCTCCGCTCTCCGTCCGGATCTCCGTTAACTCACGCCATTAGAACTATCACGCGCTCACATTCTCATCGGCGCCATTGTCCTTGTGAGAGGTCAACGCGTTCTCAACAGTGGTTCTTCTATCACTGTAAGCATCTATTTCCTTATAGTGAAACTTATAGTGAATAGTGAATTTTCTATGTTTAAATTGAAAATTAAAGATTTTAGGGTTCTGAAGTTATTTGTATTGAAATCTTGATGAATGAATTAGTAAAATTATCCTCGATGTATTTTAGAAGAATAGATAATATTGAAGAAAACCTTATCACGTGCTAATTAAGATAGAAGAATTGATAATATTGAAGAAAACCTTATCACGTGCTAACTAAGATGATATTGATTTATGCCAATTTAGTTTTACTATTGAATCTTAGTATAAATGGTTGTTGGAATTTGGTACGTTTTTTGTTCATAAAGTTTTGTTTGATGATCTTTGCAGTCTTGTAGTTTTAGATGCAGAGAATCATATATGATGGAGGAGATGTATGACACTTAAGACCATGAATGTGAGGCTCAATGATGAACAATAATCACGTGACTTTGAATGACTCGGTCGATGAATATGTAGATTTTATGAGAAAGGAGGCTCATCACTCAACAAGAATAATCCGTAATACACCCATTGTGTTGTGCCAGCTGTAGTGGTATAAAATTATGGATTAATTTGATCTAATTAATAACAAAGAGACATTGTATATGCAAAGATTATATGTTATTTGATCCACTTATCAATGAGGTTGCTGAGTTACATGAAAGGCATATAGACATGAGGCTAGATGTTGATAATATGCCATATGAGGTGAAATGGGCCTATTTTTATATTTTATTCTTTATTAACCATATAACCATATTATAAAAAAAATTTACAATACATTGACCGGGTCATTCAAAGTCAGAGTATATTATTAATAGATTTAGCTCACTCGAGCACACTAAGTGTTCCATATTGCGTGATAATTGGTTGTAATATGTTCATTCAATCTATAATAACATATAGGTGTATCACTATAAGATAATGCTAATTTGGGCAAATCATTTCTCCAGGTTATTTTTTAAATACAGGAGGGCCAATTTGGAGCAATGGCTGCATCCGACGAAGCTGACAGGAAATGTTTTGAGGAGTGGATGAAAAACCGCAACAAAGTATACAAAAGCGTCGAGGTCCTCGAGGAGAAGGAGATTATACTCGAGACGTTCAAAAGTAATCTCCAGGTAATTTTTTAAATATGATGTTCGATGAAGGTAGTTTATGATGACCACTCAGATCAACGGTTCATGTCTTTAGATGAAACAAGTAGCAACAAAGAATCATATTTCGGATAATTTATCAAATTTTGAGTGTACCCAAATTATGTCTCGATTTTTTTTGGTAACGTGGCCTTTTGAATTTCTAGAATGCTAAATTTACCACATTTTATTTTTTTTTAATTTATTAAATTTCGACGGTTACCAAAATTACATCCCGATATTTTTGGTAACGTGGCCAATCATCTTTTTGATGTCGGATTGACCACGTTTTAAGGTAACTTATCTTTCCAAAATGGTTGTTTTTCTTTTAGACGGCTGAGATTTGATCTCAGCATGATCAAATTGTTTAGTTTTTTTGGAAACGGTTTCTATAACGCGGGGTAAGAAAATAACTTCCTATATTTTTGGAATTTAAAATCATTCAGTTTTTAAAAGAGTACTATAAAAACCATCAAACACCACCTCTTTTCTGATCGCCCACTACAACCTTTTCTCCTCTTTAAGCCTACTGGTAAAGTTCTTTATATAAATTTTTATTGTTAAACCGCACTCTCCTCATGTATAACGCTTTTTTACTCCATGTTTGTTTTATGTTATTTTATGTTATGTTGACATTCATTTTCTTATAACTTCATATTTTTATTCGATTCGCCATGAATTTCTACTTTATTACAGGTTAATTCATGGATCCTATGGATATCGACAGCTTGCTTACCAAAGAAGGTGATGAAACTTCTTCAAGCCATCGTGTAACTTCTTCACTAATGCTTCCCAATTGGCGCGATGATTTCTTGACAAAAACGGTTTATCATACTATGGCAGAAGTCAATGAAACTGATCAAACCCCAAACCTAGGCGATTCAACAGCATCATCCCAACCAAAGCCTGAACAAATCACCACTATCAATGTTGCGGTCCCCATCCCCGATGTGGGACCGCAACTTCAAGTTGTGGTGGATGAGTTTATTCTAAAAAACGGCTCGAGCGATGAGGAAGTGCGTACAGCCGCGAGGAATGATCTGAGATATTTTATTGAGCGCGAAGAGATAGGGATTACGACGTTGTTGGTTGTGGTTAAGTATGCTCATGAGGTTAAGAATGCTGATTTGTTGGATGCTTTTTGTGAAAGGGTGGCGGATTTGATCAAGGACAAGTAGGTGGTGGAGGTTAGAGAGATTTTTGGTATAGTTAATGATTTTACACCGGAGGAAGAACAGGCCCTTCGTGATGAGTATCCTTGGGCTTTTGAAGATTAAAGTTTTGGTTGAATGTTGGTGGTTTAATTATAGCTTTTTTGGTTGTTATGAAAATATTAGGGTTTATGTGTTTTTACTATTTATTGGGTTTGATTTACTCTTTTCTTGATGAACATCTATGGGGTTTTGAAGATTAAGGTTTTGGTTGAATGCATGTTAGTTTAGCTTTATTGGTTATTATGAAATTATGAAATATTAATTAGGCTTTATCATTTATGTCTTAATTTGGTTTAATGTTTAAACTAAATATTGATATCAAGTAATTTGGTTATTATGAAAATATTAGTTAGGGTTTATGTGTTTATTTGGAATATAATATTTTCGAATGGGAAACATTTAATATAATAGGATAATATACTTTTCAAAATAAGTCGTGAATGATATTTTCTTAAGGTTTGGATATGATATTTTTGATAATAGATATTCTTAAATTTGTAGCTTTTGTTTTGTATTTTTTTTTCTCATATTGTCAATGTTTTCTTATTTCATGTTTTTTAATCGTTTCTTATCTATCTGAAAACATATTATTTTCTCTGTCCCGTGAAATTCACGGGTATTAGCACTAGTTATATTATATGTATATAAAAAACCAACCGGTCAAATCGGTGTGAAACCAAACCGAAACCCACCCGTAAAGCAATTTGGCCCCAAATTGATGACACGCCAAACCGGTTTGAAACCAGAAAAAAAAAAAGAAAAAAAAAAGAAAAAAAAAAAAAAAAAAGAAACCCGAAATTGGCCACCTCTAAGATGGAACGTCAACAATCAATTACTTCATGAAGAATAGAAACATTCTCGAAATTTAATAGGCCCCTACACTATATGTAATCATATTTTTGTTCAATAATGTGACTTGCTTTACGTGTTGGACACGTTTTGATTTGATTTGTAATTGACTATATTTTCACGAGTTTTTTCCTAAAATGTGTAGGTGGAAAAATTATTTACTAAAATGGGTGATCTGAAAAATAATTACCAAAATAGATGTTTTGCAATGACTTTTTTCTCAAATTGGTGAGAGTGGAAAAAATATTTACCAAAATGAGTGATTTTTAAAAAAATGATTAAAATAAGTGTTATTTCTTATTTCTTTATTATTAACTAATCTATTATATTTTTTCTTTTTTTTTTCAATTAACCGAATATGTTTTTAATTTATTTTCTTCAAACAGTTACTCTTTATATTGTATTTACTTTTTGACAGACCAAAACATAATTCTTTTTTGATAACATTTTTTCTTTTATTTCCTTTTACATTTATGTAAGTTAAATCATTCTAATTTTTGAGATGTAAACGATCACTAAAGTAGCACGTTCATGTTCATTTATTTAACTTTAATCGAACAAACAATCAAACACAAACATGGTTTTCTTTTTTTTAAACAAGACATGTGTTCATGTTTACATTAACTTAATGAAATAAATGTTGTTCGTGACTATTAAAAAATAAGTTGATAATAAAAAATAATAATAAGTATCGAGTTGGCCAATAAAATTACGAACCAATCAATGTACATAAATATTTTGCCCACTGATTGTTAATTAAATTTATGTAACTTTAGGAAATACTATATTATGGGTTTTCATTTGAATTGGTAATCAACTACACGAACAATAGTAAATGAAAAATTAATCTCAAAAAAATTAAATTAAAACAGTAGATGAGAGGTATTAGCACTCAGTTTGTTTTAACATGTGTTTCATTATAAAAAAAGAAAAAAATATATATATAATAATTAGTTTAAAAAATCAATATAATGAGTTAGATGGAAGAAAAGAATATAAATGTGATAGGTTGATTAAATAAAAATAGAAGAATTATAACAGATTAGTTAAAATAAAGAAATATAAAAAAAAACCCATTTTGATAATTATTTTTCAAATCACCCATTTTGGTAAATAACTTTTCCACCAACACCCTTTTGGGGAAAAACTCATATTTTCACTATGGAATGTTTTCTTAAACAAATGTACATAATTAAAAGATTAAGAATACTTGCAACTCTAAATTCATGTGTATATTGTTAACTTAGTTCTAAATAAATTATTTGTTTGATTTTAGCTAAGAAATACTAATAACAAATAATCAGATAGCACTGGCTCAAGGTGATTATACGTGTTTATAGAATTGAGAGTGTATGTTGTAGAAATGGGAATTCCTAGGAGGTCCAGACTAGTAATCTACAAAACAATATGGACCAGAGACTAACAATATTAAATAAGAAATTAAACCAATAATTATCATATATGTATGTGTCCTGATATGAAAGTGGAATTATAAATAGCGACATAACCACTGAATGCACCAACGAAAAGTTAAAGTTGGTGGTCATATTCTCTTATCTATCACATAATTGGACACGTTTAATCCCTATCTTTTCTTAAGATTTACTTTTAAAGTATAAAAAAATAGTATTAAAAGAAAAAGATGATTGCATATTTGTTAACATAAAAAAAAAATATGTCACCACTGAACGGAATTTATACGCTTTTATAGTCGTAGGTTATTGGAAGATAAAAAAAAAAAAAAAAAAAAAAAAAAAAACTACCTCAATGATTAGGCCAAACCATATTTATATTGCTAACAATAAGTCTGTAGGCAAAAATATGAAAATAATAATAATAATAATAATAATAATAATAATAATAATAATAATAAATAATAGGCATATCTCATATACAGTTATTCTAATTTTTTTTACGCTCTTGAACACTTTGCTTATTTTGTTATTGTCACGACTAGTTTAAAAAACTTTTTTTACTTTCTCGAACACTTTGCTTATTCGGTTATTGTCACGGCTCACGACTAGTGTGATAAATGTAAGAAATTAAATCAAGACCAGTTACAAATATTGCAACAATATTATACAAGATCAGCAGTTTTTTTAATCGTTTGTTTTAGATACACCAGTTCAACCATAATTTCGAACCGTGATAACATCGCCTTTCAAAAAAAAAAAAATCGAATTTCCAACAATATCAATCTGAGTTTGACTATGTTCAATATCCAGCCCAATCCTTTGATCTTGGGCTCAAATGACAGAAGTCCTTGTCATACTTCTCCGACCATTTTTTTCTCTGGATAGTCCCGAATAGTGGTCCACAAAAAACCCGAACCCGTACCAGGACCCGAAAATAAAACCTGGAACCGGGTATTATAAAACCCGGGTTTTTTTATACCCGAACCCAACCCATAGGGTAGAGGTTGGGTATGCATTTCTGTTACAAAACCCGAACCCGGAACCGGGTTTTTTTATACCCGTTTTCAACCCGGGTTTTACGAGTACCCGGTTTCAACCCGAACCCGGAACCGGGTTTTTTCAATACCCGGTCCGGATTTCCCAATACCCTGTTCATTTTTTTTCGTTTTTTGTGTTTTTTCGAGTTTTGTACCTTGGTAACGGCTATATAGCCATTAGAAGGTGTATTATGATCATTTGTTTGGTTTACATTGTATCTCTATACCCTATAAAAGGGGTCTTTGATGACGAACAATAAACGAAGACGATCAAGTTATTCGAAGCTATCTGTGTTCATCATCTTATTCGATCCGGTTCAATGATTATTTAGGTGTCATGTATTTCTATGTTTTATGAAATAAAAAGGTTTTGCATTTTGTATTTCTATGATTTATCCAAAAGAAATGAATACCCGGGGCATACCCGAACCAAACCCGACCCTACCTGAATCCGAAAATAGGGTATTATAATACCCGGGTATTAGAAAACCCGACCCGAACCCTACCTGAACCCGGGTATATAGGGTATACATTTTTTATATAAAACCCGGACCCGGACCCGACCCTGGTATTGTCAATACCCGATTTTGTAGAACCCGGTCGTACCCGAACCCGGTTCCATACCCGGAACCGGGTATTCAGAAAACCCGATTTGTGCACCACTATTCCCGAATCCCGATTGATGACTTTAGAAATCAAATCCAAATTAATTTGAAAACTAACTTAAACATACACATTATTATCCTATAAGATGATTGGTGATAGGTGTTTTTAAAACGTATGATAGAGGTTAGTGACTTTTAGGGAGACCTATTGATTTGTTTTAGCTTGTCTTGATGACCTATTTTGTCTTACCTTTCTGTTTTATCTTTGCTTACGTTTCTTCTTAGGTGTCACGGCTAGGTACTCTTTTAGGTGTTGCGGATCTTTGGCAACAACCTCTCTTATCTCATGAGAATATTAGATAAATGTAATGTATATCCTCCTCAGACCCTACTTTACAAATGTAATATTATTGTATACATTTGTTTATTTGTTTGTTTTGTTACTATAATAATTTAAATTTCTAAACATTGATGTAAAAAAAAATCAATACTCTCAGTTTAGCCCAACAGATGCTTTTAGAGAAAGAGAAAACATGTTTAAACACGACCCTCTAACCCGTCCATTTTGCCACTTCTACGGTTTATAAAGTACCCGACCCCATTACACTGTATCAACTTCAAGACATACAAATGTCGCATTTATAAATCTGTGTAAACTAAGTCTTACCAAAAGACATTTTATACCTTAAGTAATGCATATTATGAGAGGAAAACCAAATTTTCACCAGAACCTCAACAACTTAAAGTTGGCCTGCATAAAACCACTTTTTAGTAGTTGCTTTTATGCTACAAATAATGTTCAAATCCCCTCTAGTCCAGTCAGCACTAGAGTACATGAATAACACATTCAAACTAAAACAATTGCATATAACAAGAGCTTTTGGAGACGAACATCACGGAAATATCGCGGCTTCCACTGCAATTTTCTTATCATTATGTATACTGGGAAGTGGCGGTTCTGATGGGACCGGGGTTTTTTCCTCCGGGGCTGATGGAACCGAGGTTTTTTCCTCCGCAGCTGATGTGGCAGGAGGAGAAACTTCTTTATCTTCTATTGGTGATTCAACTTTTTCATTTTCCTCTGCTTCTGGCTTTGATAACCCAACCTTTTCTCTCAGTAACTTGAGTTTTTCCAATATCATCTTCTTCATTTCAGCTTTAGTGATGCGGGCTGCAGCGGGTTTGGGTGTTGATAGAGTGACAGCGCTGAATGATGCAGCGGTTAAAAACAATGCTAGATCTCGTCGGGAGATGTTAGTTGATTTCTTTTCAGATGTTTCTAACTTTTGTTGTTCTTTGATTTTTACCTGCATCATCAAATAAAAATACAGGTTTGGAATTATCTGCCTTGGGAAAACTATCATGTAATATGATCAAATTTAAAGACTCATAACCTATCTTTAAATGATCATTTTTAAAACTATATATCAATAAACATAGATTATATTGTTTGACCGAAAAACTAGCGAATTCTAAAATCAGGACCCTTTCGTACATTTTTTTTGCTTAGGATCCACACTCAGGAATATGATGACACACATTTTTTGTATACGATTTCTAAAAAGCACAAAATCACACGATTGCAACTAGAAAATTCGAGTGATAAGAATTGAATGCAAAACGAACATAGTCAAGCTCTAGAAAAAATCAGGGCCCCAAAGTCAGCTTTTATTTAATTTTTTACAGTTGAGCAGCCCCTATCCAAATGGGTCCGTTGGAGTTTCATCTCTATTTATTCAGCACTGTCATTTCACTCATTTGTGTGACATACATTAATATACAAAACTTTATACATAATATTCATGATCAACTTATGACTAACATATCGAATCAAAATAACACGTAGAGCATTTAGGAATCAAGATAACAATAAGAACAAACAAAGTACATAAGTGAATAATAATTAAGTGAATAATAAACCAAATTAAATAAAAGAAACTAGTTCACATATAGTAACATGTAGATCATTATGATTGAATGAACCTGAAGAGGAAGTTTGGAAGTAGCAGGTGGGTGTTTGGCACTAGATCCGATGGATCCTGTCACCGGAGGTGGAGACCCGGCCATCATTTTAACGGTGAAGGAAGTCATTTTAGTTGCCGGAGATGAAAGCTGTAGTTATGATTGACTGAGTGTAAAGTTGAAGTGAGTAAGAGTGATTTGAGTTGGGATTCGGAAAGTCGGATCGAAAGCAGAAGCTGGTGGTAGGTAGAACTAAACTAAACAAGTTCTGTTTTGCTACTTGGACCTTTTAACTTCATCTATTGATGTGGATGGTCCTTTCAAGTTAGGGTGTTAATAATAACGCATGGTAAAATCTTATTTTAACATGGTGTATACTATATACACGTCGTATAAGGTTATACAGGCCGTATAATCTTATACGGTCCGTATACACCATGTTAAAACAAATATTGGTCGTATACAACGTATACGATAGTTTTATATACGGTCCATATAGATAGGATTTTTTTAGTTAATATTCACACATTAGGGTTTCAATCTGGCAGTCTATATAGTGTTCAGAACCATCAAATCAAACGGCTTCTGCTATCAAGGAAAACGGGTTTCAGTTTTCTTTTTACTTTGAAACAAATCTCATTTCATCAAAGAGAAAGAAAACTCAGGCAAACGATCAGTTGATAAACATAAAGCAAGCATGGAAGACTTTTAACTATCAAGTAACTATCAAGGAAAACGGGTTTCAGTTTTCTTTTTTACTTTGAAACAAATCCCATTTCATCAAAGAGAAAGAAAACTCAGACAAACGACCAGTTGATTAACATAAAGCAAGCATGGGAGACTTTTAACTATCAAGGAAAACGGGTTTCAATTTTCTTTTTACTTTGAAACAAATTTCATTTCATCAAAAAGAAGCGTTGGGATTTAAGAGTTAAGGCGTCATGTCGCAGGAAGATGGGTATAGAAACCACCAAGGGGATAATGGATATTATATAAATACCAAAAGCTTCAGCCATGATAGTTTGTTTTTCGGAAAAAGATTGTTGATTTTTTGTAACACCCCGAAAACAGGTTTGGTAATCAAACCACGTTAATATTAATGAACGGATAAAATACCATTAGTTGTAAAAATTAGCCCGGTGAATATTAGGATTTAAATAAATAAACCTAATATTAAATAAAAGGTGAACGAAAGCTTTGAGAAAATAAAGGTTTGCAAGAGGCCCGAGTTAACGGGACTTAAAATAAAACGGACTATAACTTCCCCGAACCCACTAAGTTAACTAGGAATGTTTAACTTAGTTAATAAGAGAAAATATTGTTGGAAATAAGTAGGTTGTAACCTACTTAATAACTAACCAAACATGAGGGACCAAAGTGGAATAACTTGAAAGTTAAAATATTAAAATAAAACAAAACACAACACACACACACCAATTGTGTGTGTGCGTGGAACGACCAGGAGAAGCACAAGGGTGCCAAACCCCAGTTCATCAAATAACATCAAATTGACGGGTTATTTGGGGCTCAAATTCATGGATGAACGTAAACTAACGATCACCCAAGCCAGGGAATCATAAGGTATGTCGAATTTTGATGTTGAATGAAGTTGTGAAATTTGATGAACATCACGAATAGTGATTTATGTATAAATCGTAGAGGTTGTGGCCGAATTAGTGATGTATACTTGCTTAGGAACAAAGCCCTAAGTGAAAACTATACATATGTTGCTATGATTTAAGAGTTTAGATGATTTACCACACTTAGATAAGTAGGTTTTAGTAGTATGATGAAATTGATGATATAAACATGATTAGAATCATCATACATGATGGTGATAAGAAAGTGTTTGAATAATCTATGAATTCGGGTAGACGATCATACTCACCATAAGATGGGTTTTTGTTTAATATAAAGAAATTGATGTTAAAATCATGTATAGATGCTTGAAATCATGTTACCTACTGTATGTAAAATTTATTTTCATTATGTATTCGAATGAAATGCATCAGTGAGTTCGATGAACCAGTGTGTGCATTCGTGTATGTTAATAAGTCAATTGACTTTTTAAAAGTCAAACTGACCAACGATAAGAACAAATAATAATTTTAACATAAAATCCGTAAGGTGGAGTAGTCGTGATTGATAATGACTATCTAACCGTCTTACGAATTATAAATGATAGTTGACGCTTGATAAGCTAGGTGAAAGCTTGGGAAGGAAGCGGGTCAAACGCATCAAGTAAGAAGGCTAAAGCGTAATTTGGATGCAAAGTAAGTTATGCTTAAACCCTTTTTATAGAATGCCTATTTATTATAAGGGTTATGAATACGATAAGCTAATGTTTGAAATATGATGTTCCAACGTAAATTGATATGGGTCAGAACAAGTGAAAATGATGAAACCCATGCTTAATGGTAAAAAAATGGGCAAAACGGTAATTTGGTCATTAGATGACAAACATATAATGAGTTTTGAATGGTTACCTTATTGGGTAAGCCAAAATGAATAACGAGGGTAAAAAGGTAATTTAAATCACGTGTAGATGAATAAAAGATGAAGTCTAAGCGACAACCCATGGCATAAGTCACGATGGGTTAAATGCGTAAGAAAAAAGGATTTAAGAATTTTGACCATATGGTGAAAATCCGTAATGGGTCAAATGAGTTAAATGGTAAATAAATACCATTTAACTATTAATACAATATGGTTGGTCATTTAGGCCAAACGGGTTGAATGGTGATGTTATCATCATTTGACGATATCGACTAATGATTGTTTGTCGAGTATTATGATCACAAGGGTGAATAGCGTATGGAATATACGTTGCTATTAACTAGCAACATATGTGATGAGGTATTAAAATGGGTCAATACTTTGATCCGAGCTAGGTATGTGTAAATATGATTTTAGCTAAAGTGTGCAATTTTGATCAAATATGTTATTGAAAGTCATTCGTCGTAAAAGGAGGGACTAAAGTTGACCAAAATGCCCTTAATCGATAAACCGAGTAAACGACCCTTAAGGGTTGTTTAGAAATAAGTATTATGATCAAGTAAGTCTTGGATAAGTGTAGAAAGTTATAGGTATAAGCCTTTTTGGGTCAAACGTCTCAAAATGGGTCTTTTCCGTAAAATGACTAACCGGAAGGTAAAATTCGGCATAAATAGTTCATAATATTAAATCCACCACAAATATAGTTGTGGTGGAAGATAAGTAGATATATAACAGCTATACGTAAATCAATTAGTTGATTTACTCAATCATGCATATAATTTATATTATTATGTAATTATTTTGTGATTTACTTTCTTAGTTTACAAACCTCCTGTACATGTCTATATATATCGATTGTATCAATGAAAAGATCAAGCGATTGAGTTATTTACATGGTATCAGCCAAAAGGTGATCCTCTCCCTTCTTCTCTTAATCCTTGTCGCTTTTTTCCTGCCCTACCCCTTCTGCCGCGCCACTCATGGCTTCTTCCAGTTCGACCTCCCTCACCACACAACTCCACTCTCTTCTTCACTTTATTCCACATAAGTTAACAGCCTCCAACTACCTTGCTTGGTGTCAATAGGTTACCCTTGTTCTCAACCTGCAAAAACTGATCGGCCATATAGATGGCATGCTTTCAACCCCTGCCGAAACTGTTCTCGTCAATGATAAACCTTCACCAAACCCTGAATATACCTCCTGGACAACCGATGATCAGACGGTTTGTCTTCTTTTGCAATCGTCCCTATCCGAAGAAGCCATGTCTGAGGTTATAGGCCTCTCCAATGCACGCCAAATCTGGCTTGCTTTGGAAAGTGCCTATAGTCACAAATCTACCGACCGGATGCACACGTTACGTGACAACCTTCGTCTTCTCCAGAAAGGCTCGTCCACGGTTGCTGACTTTGGCCGCAAGTTTAAAGCTATATGTGATCAACTAGCCGCAATCGGTCATCCTGTCGCTGAGACTGATAAGTGCCATTGGTTTCTTTGCGATCTTGGCCCCTCCTATGAGCACTTTTCTACTACTTATCGTGCTCTTGGTACTACCTCCTTCTGTGAATTATTGGCCAAGACCGAAAATCAAGAAATATTTATGCAGTCCCTACATGGCTCTCAGCAACCTTTGGTTGCCTTCACGGCTCAGGCTCATCGTTCTGGTAACCAATCTCGTCCTAATCCTACTTCCTCTTCTTCTAACCGTGGTCGTGGCCATGGTCGTAGTGCAGGTCGTGGTCGTGGCAGACGACCACCTCATTGCCAACTTTGCAGAACTGATGGACACTATGCAAATCTTTGCCCCAATCTGGCCAGTTTTGCAAAACAGGTTACTCCTATTGATGTGAATCTCGCACAAGCTTTTCATGCACAGTGCCATGTCACTGATGAGAACCACCCTGATTGGATTGGTGATACAGGTGCGTCGGCACATATGACTTCCTTTGTTGAGGATCTTGATGACACTTCTAGTCCTCCTAGTAATGAGTTTGTTCGGTTTGGTAATGGTCACACTTTACCAGTAACGAACGTCGGTACAAAATCCCTTTCTAATAACATTCACATAAAAAATGTTCTTGTCGTACCGCATCTCACTAAACGTCTTTTATCCATTAGTAAACTTACTTATGATTCTCCTATTGATGTCCTTTTCTCTAATGATTTCTTTCATATTCAGGATCGAAAAACCAAGGAAATCCTGGCAAAGGGCACCCGTGAAAATGGCCTTTATGTTCTTCGAGAAGGAAATCATGCATTTATTGTGTCACACCCCAACCGATGGCGGAATCATCGGGGCATGGCACTGAGCGAAACAGATTGTCCAGAAGTTTCCACAACAACTATCATTACTATTTAGTTTAAATGATACGTCCCATACCGTATCCCAAATAATAAAACAAGTTATTACAGATAAGCATCTAGTCAAATATACTGTTCCGACAACTCAGATTTAAATAAAAATATAAATATTGTTCACATGCTTCTAGAGACTCGATCTGCAAGTCTACAGACAACTATGCTGTAGACGCTTATTCCTAGCTCGCCTTCCTAGCGGATAAGCATCCTAATTGCCTGTCACATACGTTCAAATAAAGTCAATACATAAAATGTAAAGGTGAGCATACAAGTTTGATAATAGCATATAGAGTTTGAAATAGTTTACGCATAACCAGCACGTACACAGAGGAAAACGAAGCATGTTAATTATCGACATGGATCTATCGATACCAATGACTGCGGGTTGACTATCCGAGACAGTTCGCAATACATGATTACCACCGTAATCCATGCAAGTAATTGTCCTTAACAACCCCCGTGTGAACGGGTGCTGAGTCCAAACTATAGTACTACGTCGTTAAGGCAGGTAGACAACATGCCACGTGTAAACATAACAACAAGCATTCATTTAGTCACGTAATACATGCGAATCGGTTAGCGTTCAAATAATTGAGCAGTGTGATCGATTGTGATTTAGATAAGTAACGTATGTAACACCCAAAAGTGCTAAAGCAAAAAGGGTTCGAGTATACTCACAGCGATTGATTGATGGATTGAAGGGAACGCTTGAGAGTAGGGTTAGCCTGAATAGTTTGATAGCATAACGATGAGTAACACATTAAATGGAAACGAGTGATGATGGGTCGAACAGCCTGGTCGATCGAACAGCAGGTTCGATCGAACGGGTTGTTCGTTCGGTTAGACAGTCCGTTCGGACAGCCTGTTCGATCGGCCGGTAGGCTCGATCGGTTGGACTGTTCGAGTGGATTGTTTCTTTCTTTGAGTAGGATGTGTTTGTGTATGATGGCTTGACCTTTCGAAGTTTTCGTTGTAGTGTTTGAGAACCTTGAAGTGTTCTTACCCTTCAGGTCGATCGATCGAACGGCCGTTCGATCGGCCGGCTTAACCGATTGGTTAGACACTTCGGTAGTAAGTCCTCAGTAGGGTGTCACCTGATCGAACAGCATGTTCGATCGGGTGGCACTCCAATACGTCGAACGAGTTGAAAATCGATTAAAGGTTGAAGCATAGTATCTCATGATCCGAAGAGTAATGTTGCCAAACAGTCGTTCGATCGAACATCACTTCGTTCAATACTATACTTCATGAAATTGTCAAAATGTGGGGCCATATGCTAGCCGATCGGCTGGCCTGGTCGATCGGCTGACTTTTCCGATCTTTTCCAGAATCTTAAAAGGTCCTCCGGTAGTTCGAGTCTGTAGGCGACTTTTCCGATCCTTTCCAGAATCTTAAAAGGTCCAACATATCGAGGCGCTAGTTTCCCTTTCTTGCCGAATCTGACCACACCCTTCCAAGGGGATACCTTTAGGAGTACGTAGTTGCCAACGTCAAATTCAAGGGGCTTGCGTCTTCTATCGGCGTAACTTTTCTGTCTATCCCTGGCTTTCGACAAGTTGTCTCGAATCTGGAGGATTTTGTCAGTCGTTTCTTGTAGTAACTCGGGACCGGTTAATTGCGAGTGACCGATCTCGTGCCATACAATAGGCGATCAACATCTTCTTCCATATAAGGCTTCGAATGGTGCCATTTGGATGCTGGCATGATAGCTGTTGTTGTACGAGAATTCGACTAACGGTAGATATGACACACGCGCGGAGCATGTCTTCAAGAGTACGGATCGTTCTTTCCGTCTGTCCATCGGTTTGAGGATGGAATGCGGTACTTAAGTTAAGCGTCGTACCAAGAGCTGCTTGAAACGTTTCCCACAATCGCGAAGTAAACCGAGCGTCATGGTCCGAAATGATGTCACGAGGCGTACCATGATTACAAATGATTTCGTCGGTGTAGATTCGGGCTAGTCGTTCTACCTTGTAGTCTTCCCGTATTGACAAAAAGTGGGATGATTTGGTCAGACGGTCTACTATAACCCAAATGTTATCGTGACCTGATGGCGTGGGCGGAAGTTTGGTTATGAAATCCATAGCTATACTCTCCCACTTCCATATAGGGATTGGGGGTTGTTCGAGTAAGCCGGAAGGTCGTTGATGTTCAGCCTTAACTCTCGCACAAGTCAGGCAACTTCCAACATAAAGAGCGATATCCCGATTCATACCCGGCCACCAGTTCTTGTAGCGAAAATCCTGCTACATTTTATCGGCACCGGGATGAATAGAGTATCGGGATTTATGGGCTTCGTCCATTTTAATCTTTCGCAAATCGGTCCGCTTAGGGATCCAAATTCGGTCCAGGTAATAGAAAATCTCATTTGCTTTGCTTACAAGCTGAGCTCCATCGTGGTAAATTCTCTCTTTCTTCAAGGTGCGTTCGTTAAAACAAGCATGCTGAGCTTCGCGGATGAGGGTTTCGAGATTATGCTGGGCTTGGGTATTGCGAATACTGAGCAAATAACTCCGTCTACTGAGCGCGTCAGCAACAACGTTTGCCTTGCCTGGGTGATAACGAATCTCACAGTCGTAATCGTTGAGAAGTTCTACCCATCGGCGTTGACGCATGTTAAGTTCTTTCTGATTAAAGATGTGTTGTAGACTCCTGTGATTGGTGAAGATCGTACACTTGGTACCATACAGGTAGTGTCGCCAAATCTTCAATGCAAAAACAACTGCGCCTGGCTCGAGATCATGAGTTGTATAGTTTTTCTCGTGGATTTTGAGCTGACGAGATGCGTAAGCTATGACCTTGTCCCGTTGCATGAGAACACAGCCAAGACCAAGGTTGGAAGCATCACAATAGACAATGAAATCGTTGTTTCCGTCGGGCAATGTGAAAACAGGAGCATTGCAAAGCATATGCTTGAGAGTTTGAAAAGCAGAATCTTGTTCAGTTCCCCAAACAAAAGGCTTGTCTTTATGGGTAAGGGCGGTAAGCGGCACAGCGATCTTAGAGAATCCTTCGATAAATCGTCGATAATAGCCCGCTAGTCCGAGAAAAGAACGAACTTCGGACGGGTTCTTAGGCGTAATTCAGCTCTCAACTGCTTCAATCTTCGCGGGATCGACATGAGTACCTTGACTATTAACGATGTGACACAGAAACTGAACCTCCTCCAACCAAAATTCACACTTGGAGAACTTGGCGTAGAGTTGATTCCCCTGGAGCAGCTCGAGAACCAAACGTAGATGTTGCGCGTGTTCGGTCTTCGACTTAGAATAGATCAAGACATCGTCGATGAACACGATGACGAAACGGTCAAGATAAGGCTTACACACACGATTCATCAGATCCATGAAAACCGCAGGTGCATTAGTTAGACCAAAAGGCATAACAACGAACTCATAGTGGCCGTAACGAGTGCGAAAGGCGGTTTTGGGTATATCTTCCTCTTGAATGCACAATTGATGATAGCCTGAGCGTAAATCGATCTTCGAGAAACACGAGGCACCTTGTAGCTAATCAAACAAATCATCGATTCGAGGTAGAGGGTAACGGTTCTTGATGGTTAACTTATTCAACTCCCGATAGTCGATGCACATCCTGGACGACCCATCCTTCTTTTTAACGAAAAGGACTGGTGCGCCCCAAGGAGAGGTGCTCGGGCGAATAAAGCCTTTTTCAAGTAACCCCTGGAGTTGGTTCGAAAGTTCCCTCATTTCGGATGGAGCGAGTCGATAAGGGGCTTTGGCAACAGGGTTGGCTCCAGGAATGAGGTCGATATGAAAGTCGATATCACGACTTGGCGGTAGTCCAGGAAGATCATCAGGGAACACCTGAGGAAATTCACGAACCACTGGAACGTCTTTGACTTCAGCCTTCTTTTTCTTTTCCTTCTCCGCTACTACAATGTTGGCCAAGAAAGCTTTGTATTCCTTGCGGAGATACTTGCTAGCTTGGATGCATGACATGAGCTTGAGACCTTTCGAAGCAGTTTCACCATAAACACACAATAAATCACCATTCGCGAGCGAGAATCGAATCATCTTATCAAAACACACAGCTTCAGCATGGTTTTCGTGAAGAAAGTCCATGCCTACTATGATGTCGAAGCTTCCGAGTTGCATCGGAATAAGGTCGATTGGGAAGATGTGATTGTTGAGCTCGAGGGTACAATCACGAAGAACAGAGTTAACGGCGATGGTTCTTCCAGTAGCGACTTCGACTTCGAATGACGAGGGGAGATAAGAACGCTTACGACTAAGGAGTTTCTCGAATTCAAACGACACAAAGCAGTTATCGGCTCCAGTATCAAACAAACACGATGCATATATACCATTCACAAGGAACGTACCATTAACCACGTTGTTGTCAGCCTGAGCTTGACGGGCGTTGAGGTTGAAGGTTCTGGCACGGGCTGCTTGTTGCTGCTGCTGAGGCTGCTGCTGCTGGGGCTCTTGTTTCACAACACTGTTCGGGCACATGTTTGCAAAGTGGTTAGGGTCACCACATGCAAAGCAGACTCGAGCATTGACCGCGGGTGCTTGAGCTGCAGGTTAGCCTTGAGGGGCTGGGAGTAGAGCTTGATGAGCGGCGGCTTGAACTGGGGCTTGACGAGGACCATAGCGACAGTTCGCAGTGAAATGACTGTAGAGGTTGCAGTGGGTGCAGAAACGACAGGTGATTCCCACCGGATGATGATATCAGCATGTCGGGCAGAGCGGGTGGGGACCTGTGTATGCACGTTTTGCTGGCGGTGCATTGGTCACTGGAGCTGGTCGGTTATGAGACTGCTGCTGAGCCTGTACGGCTTGCAGAGGAGCAGCAGTTGTTGTGACAGCACAGTTCTTGTTGCTGGAGTTGTTGTTGTTGTTGTTGTTGTGCTTCTTCTTTCGGCGTGATGACTTGGAGGTTTGAGCAGTGGAGTCGGTGGTTGGTGCAAGTGGTAGCTTGATGCAGAGACTTGGATGGCTTATCCCAGAAACCAGCTTTTACCCGCTTGTCATTGATCTCGGCGGCAAGCAAGTAAGTCTCTTCAATTGATGATGTCTTGGCGGCGTGAACAAAGTCGGCAACACAATCAGGTAGAGCTCGAATGTACTTCTTGATGGCCATGTCTGGCGTCTTGACTTGAACGGGACAGATAATACTAAGCTGCTTGAACCGAGCAGTTAAAGCAGTGTTGTCTCCGTCCTTCTGCTTGATGTTCCAAAACTCGTCCTCCAGCTTTTGGCGTTCATGGGGAGGGCAGAATTCGTCCATCATGATGGCCTTCAGCTCTTCCCAAGTCAGCTCATAAGCTGCATCATTCCTGTTGGGATTGAACCCTATCAGAGGAACAGATAATTAAAGCCAAAACTGGATCAGAGCAGTGGATCTTGAATAAGCAGATGTTGATATACAAATCTCTCCCCTTGAAAGTGATTACAACTACCGATGACCTCCTATCTGCTAATCTTGCTAAACTGCTGACCCATAACAGCTGCTCAACTAAAGATCTGATGGAAGACTAAAGTCCTGCTGATTCAATCTACTGCCTTGAGTCAAGCACTGCTGATCCGGACAAGTGCTGCTGGGTTCACAGCAGTAGAAGGTTGCAGCAGCTGTTCTAAAGTCTGTTTTGTAATAGAATGTATTAGCAGTAGTTAACACAAGCAGTGTCTGTATAGATCAGAGGTTAGAGTTTGTTAGGAGGTTAGATGTCACTTTCATGGTGACGTCAGCAAAGATGCTCAGTAGTTTGCAAGTGCCTATAAATAGTTCAGTACTTGGTACTGTTCTATTAGCTCTTTGCATCATTCGTCTTCTTTGCACGAACAAACTACTGAGCTCTGGCTGAGGGGGAGTTTGCAATCATTCATCAATCATTGTAATCGTGTTTGAAATAAATTCAATCTTTCGGTTCATTGTGTAAAGATGTTTGATAAAAGTATTACTCTCGTTTGATTGTATGCAAAGTTTGTTTTCATCTTAATTTCCGATGCACACTCATCCATCTTCATCTTATTTACAAACATAAAATGCAATCAAAAACAAACTCAGATCCAACAATTGGTATCAGAGCTTGGACAGTCAAATTTGATTTAACAATCATTTTGACGTAAATAGTTCAGCTCAAAACAGTTGATACTGATTGTTTGTTCGTCGTTGAAAAACAGAGTAAGGATTAATCACCATTAAAGTTGATTTCTCAGTACGTGTAAAACAACAAGAATGACGTCACAATCTCAGGACGATAAAAACAACATTGGTTCTCTTTTTAAACCACCTATGCTAAAAAGAAATGAGTACAACATCTGGCAGAGGAGGATGGGTCACATCCTCGCTCAACAAAGCACAGGTTGTTGGAAGTCTGTCATCTTTGGTCCTCATGTTCCTACAATGCCAAGCGCTGAAGATGCTAAAAAACAAGTTCCAAAACCTGTTGAAAATTATACTGAAACGGATTATCAAAAATTTGAACTAGATGCTAAAGCGTTTAGTATCATAGCATCAGCGCTGCCCAACGAAATATATGTTGGATTGTTACATTGTGACAATGCCAAAGAGTTGTGGAACGCGCTTAAGGAACAGTTTGGAGGTACCGAAGAAGTCATAGAAAACAATAGGGAAATCCTGAACCAACAGTATGAAACATTTTGTCATGTTAAAGGTGAATCACTGACGCAACAATTTGAGCGTTTCAGTTGTCTCATCAGTGAACTGAGGCTTGTTAAAACCACTTTTACAAACTCAACTCAAAACAGCAGGTTCCTCAGGTCACTGCCAGAAAAATAGGACACAATAGCTTTTGTCACCCGAAATTTACCTGAGTTCAAGGATCTGACCTTGACCCAACTCCATGGTCGACTCCTGACCTACGAAAGGGAGTTGAACCAGAAAAGGAAGTTACAAGAGTCAGGGAAAACCGTTGATGATTATTCATTCGGTAACACTGCTCTTCTGGGTCAAGAAGAATCTGGTGGTAGTGGTAAGGATCAGGGTTATGATCATTTCATTGACATAACTGCTGGTGCAAATTTTAACAACCCTGATCCTCACTCTACAGGTTATGCATTCACTGCAAATGAAAACCAGATGTCAGACAATTTAAGCTTTGAACTCAATGATCTACAGCATTTCGACCCCACTGATCTAGAGGAAATGGACATCCTGCACCAACTGGCTTTGCTAAGTGTTAGAACTAGCAAGTTTTATAAAAGAACAGGGCGAAAATTCCCAGGGTTGCATGGGAATCTAAGGGTTGGGTTGGATAAATCGAAAATCAAGTGCTATAAGTGTAACAGGTTAGGATATTTTACTAGAGAGTGTAGGAGTCAAACAACTGGTCCCATGATCACTCACCCTAGTTCAAATCCTAGACCTCAAAATCAAAACACTGTGCACTATGCCCAATATGCCCCAGCAGCACATGTGAACACTGCTCACTATGCTGTTGCTCCTGTGCCAGTGCATTATGTCCAAACAGCTGCTCCACAGATCCAATATGTTCAAACCCCTGCTCCCCAGGCACAAGTGCAACCTGCACCACAAACCACTGCTCCAGTAGCAAAACAACCAGATCAACAAAGTTTCTTTACTCAAGAATTTGTTGATTGGAGCAGTATGCCTGAAGACCTCAGTGATAAAAATTTTGCACTCTATGCTTCTAATGTTTCTTCTCATGATGAATTTTGTTTGATGGCATTAGAGTCAATACAGGAGGGGGTTGATTCTGAAGAGGAACAGCTGGCCTCTGAAACAGTGGATGAGGTGATTGAAGAAGTGGTTACTGCTGTGGCAAATGAAGTACTGTTGGAAGAAAGTTCAGGCACCCTGATTGAACCACTGACAGATCCATGGTCCGAAGAAGAAAAGACAGGTGAGATAGAAGAGAGAGCTGAAGATGAGGAAAATCCTAAATGTGATTGTGCAATGATGGCTGCTGCAAAGGTATCACCTTAAGTTCTTGAAAAACTGTGTTCTGACAATTGCATTATTGCTTTTGCTAACATCAAAGAGGTGAATGAAAACCTTCGTGATAAAATCTTATCTGATGAAGTCATATTTGAAAGGTCTCTAAAAGAACTTAAAAACAAATTGGCTGAAAAAGAGAAAGAGATTTGCAGCATGAAAGAAGAGCAAAGCATAACCAAAACCCAACTTCAAACCTTGGTAGAAAAATACCAAGGTTGCAAAAAGGAGTTAGAATCCACCCAGATCACATGTGAGAGATGGGTGGAATCATGCAAAGGGTATGAAGTTATGCTTGAGAAACAGATAAAAAGCAATGTGAAATTTGGGGTTGATTATAGAAAACATGATGATGAAAACACTGCTTTTGAAAAATCTGTTTCAACCACTGATGTAACTGCTGAGTTCATCCCCACAAACAAGAATGGCCAAGAAGTGAAAATCACTGACAAACTTGGTAACAAAATCACACTTGACAGACCTATGGGACCCTCTGTTTTTGAGGAGATTGAAAATCATCAATTTAAACCAAAATGGTCTGATGAGTGTGATATTCTTGAAAATTTCAAGCCAATGGACTTTACATCAACTGATGGTGTTAAAGCTCCAAAAGCTAAAGTCATTCCTCTTAAGGACATCCCAGCAGTGGTCAAAACCTCTGCTGCAAAGGAGTCTGAAAAGAGGAAGAAGAAAGAAAAAATTGATAACTTGTTTTGTGAATTCTATGAGAAGAGGAACCATCTAACAAAAGATTGCTTCCACTTAAAAGCTTATGATTTAACTAAAACAAGTGTCACTACTTCAGCTGAAAGTTGCAGTGTTTGTGGTAAAACAAACCATAAAACTCAGGCATGTGTGTATCTCAAAAACTTTAATGAGAAGAAGAATGAGTACATGGCTAAAACATCCTTGAGTTCATCAGCATCATCACCATCTGTCAAATTCACAAAGAAACAACCACTGTTTGTGCCAGTTCAAACAGCTGTCACAAAACAGCTGAACCAAACATCTGTCAAAAGAGATGTTCATGTTACTGATGCACCTCCTGCCAATCAGTTCAGAAAAGGCAAGGAAAAACAGTCTTACCAAAGGATTCCACACGTTTATGAGGTCTACAAAAAGCCCTCTAAACCCAGAGTGAATAGGCATCCTTTTGGGTATCAGCAGGTGATTGGGCAAGACCCTCAACAGTGGTTAGCAAGAAACAGTACTAAAACTGTCCAAACCCCTGACTTAACCACTGCTCATCACACTACATCCATACCAGACACTGCTGAATCCCCATCCAAAGCCCTGTTGGCTTTGGAGCCCTTAATGAACTAATCCTTTTACTTCATGTGCAGGGAGCTTCTGCATGCTTTGATAGTCTTTGGTATGTAGATAGTGGAGGCTCCAGGCACATGACAGGATGTAAAGCCCTCCTCAAAGACTTTAAAATCCATGGAGGGGGTGATATATCCTTTGGAAATAAAAGTAAAGGGAAAGTTCTAGGGTCTGGAACAGTGTAATCTGGTAATGTAAAATTTGAAAAAGTCAATCTAATAGACAATCTGAAATTCAACCTTCTGAGTGTATCTCAAATGAGTGACAAAGGGTTTGGGTCATTCTTCACAAAAGACTGTTGTAGGATTGTTGGACCATAAATGGTCAAAAAGATTGAAGCAATAATCAAAAATGGTCAAACTAAACTTGTTGCTCAAAGAAGTGGCAATGTTTATGTTGTTGACATGTCTCAAGAGTGTCCCAGAGCTGATGCCTGTCTGTTCTCAGCTGCCTCTAACAAAGAGACAGAACTTTGGCACAGAAGACTGGGGCACACAAATCTTAAGACAATAACAGAAATTTCAAAAAATGGTTTGGTAAGAGGCCTACCACAAAAATTGTTTTCATGTCCTGAACATTGCATTTCCTGTTTAAAAGGAAAACAACATAAAAGTTCTTACAAGTCCATTGAAGAGTCCAGAACAACCCAGTGTTTGCAAATGCTACACATGGATTTGTTTGGCCCAGTTCAAGTCATGAGCCTCAAAAAGAAAAGATATTGTTTGGTTATAGTTGATGACTTTTCTAGGTTTACATGGACTTTCTTTTTGCACTCTAAAGATGAAACTGCAGGCATTTTGCAAGACTTTGTGACACAGGTTGAAAAGCAATTTGATCTTCCAGTAAAAAGCTTTAGGAGTGACAATGGCACATAATTTAAAAATAAGGAGTTGGATGCCTTCTGTGTGAAGAAAGGGATTGTAAGGCAGTACAGCATCCCTAGAACACCAGAGCAAAATGGGGTTGTTGAAAGAAATAACAGAACTTTGATTGAGGCTGCCAGAACTATGCTTGCAGATTCAGGTTTGCCATTAACTTTCTGGGCAGAGGCAGTAAACACTGCTTGCTATGTCCAGAACAGAGTTTTAATAAACCCCAGGCACAAAAAGACTGCCTATGAAATTCTGTATAAAATCAAACCACCGATCTCATACTTCAAGATGTTTGGCTGCCCATGCTTTATTTTGAACTTAAAAGATTCCATTTCAAAATTTGCAGCCAAAATTGATTGTGGTTATTTTCTGGGATACTCAACCACTGCCAAGGCCTACAAAGTGGTCAATGCACGGACCAAGGTAGTGGAGGAGACTTTGGATGTAAAGTTCAATGAACTTTCATCAATGAAAATCCCAGCAAATCCTGCTGATCTGTTTGATCTTGAAAAATTAACCTTTGAAAATACTGCTATCAAGACTAACAGTGCAGGTCCATCAGAGGATACATCACCAGACTATGGGTATGAAATCATCATCCCTCAAAGGTCTGCCACAAAGGGAAAAGCACCAGTTGTTCAAAACAGCTGCCAAAGCTCAACCACTGCTACCTCAACAGTTGTTGACCAAAGTAGCCCATCTACCACTGCTTCCACATCCTCAAACACTGCTGACAAAAGTCCTCAAACAGTGGATAAAAGTCAGCAGTGGTCCACTTCATTGCCACCCATTCCACCACCTTTTGAAGCCACTGCTGGGTCATCAAAGTCTCCAGCAGTGGTTAGCTCAGATGATACACATTTGCAGCCTTCACCAACAAATGCCATCATACCATACCAAGGAGACTTAATCTTCTTGAGATCTCATCCACCTGATCAAATCATTGGCAACATAAATGAAGGGGTGCTCACAAGAAGCCAAACCCAAAACATTTGTCTTTTTGCTGGTTTTCTATCACTCCATCAGCTAGTCAAGTACCAAGAGGCACTAAAAGAAACATCTAGGTAGAAGCCATGCAAGAGGAGCTCCAACAGTTTAAAAGACAACAAGTATGGGAGCTTGTACCACTGCCAAAAGAGGTTAGTCCCATTGGCACAAAGTGGGTCTTCAAGAACAAAACAGATGAAAGGGGCATTGTTGTCAAGAACAAAGCCAGGCTTGTGGTTCAAGGTTACAGACTGGAAGAGGGGATTGATTATGATGAAACATTCGCCCCTGTTGCAAGATTGGAAGCTATCAGACTGTTCCTGGCCTTTGCTGTCAACCACCACATGAAGGTGTTTCAGATGGATATCAAAAGTGCTTTCCTCTATGGTACATTGCAAGAAGAGGTGTATGTGTGTCAACCTCCTGGCTTTGAGGATCCATTTTATCCTGATCATGTCTACAGGCTAAACAAAGCCTTGTATGGCCTGAAACAAGCACCAAGGGCCTGGTATGAAACTCTTTCCAACTTTCTACTCTCAAATGGTTTCAAAAGAAGTATCATTGATAAAACACTGTTTCTTAAATGGAGAGGGAAAGATTTAATGATTGTCCAAATTTATGTGGATGACATTATTTTTGGAAGCACATGTACCAAAATGTGTGAAGAGTTTAGAGAACTCATGACAGCTGAGTTTGAAATGAGTGCAATGGGTGAGCTGCAATGCTTTCTTGGTCTCCAAGTACAGCAATTGCAAAATGGAACCTTCATTCATCAAAGCAAATATGCTAAAGAACTTTTAACCAAATTTGATATGAATGATTGTAAACCATGCAGCACACCCATGGCCACAAATAAGCTGGTCATGTCTGATGAAAAGGATGAGCTGATTGACCAAACACTTTACAGAAGCATGATTGGGTCTTTATTGTACCTAACTGCATCTAGACCAAACATCATGTTTGCAACATGTGTCTGTGCAAGAATTCAATCAGCTCCCAGAAAATCAAATCTCATTGCTGTAAAAAGGATTCTCAGATACATAAAAGGTGCTCCCACACTTGGTATCTGGTATCCAGCTAATGGGAATATCAAGCTTTCAGGTTTTTCAGACAGTGACTTTGCTGGATGTCACACCACAAGGAAGTCCACTTCAGGAGGGTGCCAGTTTCTAGGTGATTGCTTAGTCTCTTGGCAAAGCAAAAAGCAAGCAGCAGTTTCAACATCCACTGCTGAGGCTGAATACATTGCTACTGCAAGCTGTACAGCCCAACTCCTGTGGCTTCAAAATCAGTTGTTGGATTTTGGTATCACTGCCTTAAAGACACCACTCATGTTGGACAGCCAGGCAGCAGAAAATATCATAAAAAATCCAGTTTCCCACTCTACCACAAAGCACATCGACATCAGACATCACTTTGTGAGGGATTGCTATGAAAAAGGTTTGATTTCTCTGCATCATGTCCCAACTAAAGACCAGCTGGCAGATGTGCTCACAAAAGCACTTGATACAGCCACTTTTGAAAGCTTGGTCTCTAGGATTGGGATGCTAAACATGGAATAACAAGCAACATCTTGTTTTTCTATGAATAAAAGCAACAAAATGTTTTCAGAAAATCAAAAATCCATCCTTAAAAATTGCTAAAAATGAAAATTTCATTAAAATCCTTAAAAGTCTGCCATAACCACTGATTGTACAAAAGTCTGCTCTACTTCAAAAAGCCTGCCCATTGCTGAAAGGCAACCTCTGTTCTCTCATTTCTTGATAACCTCTGTTGTTCAAAAGCAGTGTCTTATCCACTGATATGCTATCCACTGATAGTGAAAATCATCCACTGCCCCCTTTCCACTGCCTTCATCAGTTGCTTTCATCAAAAGTACTGTCCTTCATTTTCACCAGTGGTTGTCACGTGGGCAGTACATAGCAGTCAGACCTTTTGTAATGGCTGCCACGTCAGCATTCATTCTCTTTCCTATAAAATTCCCTACTCACCACCAAAACAGGGTTTTACTGTCGAATTGAATTCTTAAAAATTCTCTTCTCAAAGCAGTTTTTCTTCTCATCTCTCACAAATTCCTTCGATCGTTCGTTTCAAAAATGACAAAATCGAAGTCATCTGCAAAACCCACATCAAAATCATCGAAAACAGCCTCTCAAAAGGCAACCTCCACTGAAATTCCATACAAATCATCTCACAATCTCCTGGGTCTTCTGACTAAACCAGGAACCACCGATGGTTTCGATTCCATCGTCAACATCATGGCAAAATCAAAGTACAAAACTTTGTTCACCGCCGATGCACCAATCTATTTAGCGACCCAAAGGGAGTTTTGGAAAAATGCAACCCTTGAAAAACATGGAGACATTGCAACCGCCATTCACTCTTCTATAAAGGGTAAAACTGTCCAAATCACGCCACAATCCATCTCCGAAGTCTTTCAACTCGATGACCAGGCACGTAAAACTTCCTTCACTAAAAACGAGTTGCACATTAACTTCATTGAACGAGGGTATGAAGCCACAATGATGAAGAAACTAACCTTAGAAAAAGGTTATTTTCCTCCTGCTCCCAGATTCCTATTTCATACCCTCCTACTATGTGTTTCAAACAAAACCACTTCTTTTAATGAGATCCCTATAAAGATTCAAAATCTGGGATATGCAATTCTTCAAGAAGAAAATTATAACTATTCTCGGGAAATCTTTAAAGATTTGGTTAAAAATGTTGAAACCAAATCATTCTTACTATTTCCAAGGTTTTTAAGTTACTATTTTGAAAAGAAATTCAGTAAGAATGATTTAGCTTTAATAAACCAAGGTGAAATAACTGTAATAAACTGCCTAACATCTGAAACTTTTTCACGAATGTTAGCACCTTGCAAAACACAAGCAGAGGTGCCTGAGCAGAATTTAGCAGCTACCACTGCTCCTCAGGTATCTGCTGCTGAGCCTACTGCTCTAGGTGATCAAAGCAGCAGACCAACTGTTTTGAAACCCACACCTACAAAACCCAAAAGGCTTTACAAAAAGAAAAATCAAAAACCCCCCAAACCAATCAAAACGGCAACTCTGGAGGATGAGATACCAGAGTTAATGCCTGTGACAACACAAATGTCACAAGAAACCACTGCTGCTTCTTCCTCACAGCAGTTGGTACAAATATCTCAACCCATAACCATAATTCCTCCTGCTTCTTCACAAAAAGAACAGGTTGTACACAAAGGGCCACCACATTATGATGCTCTGGATACACTCGTTTCCATCATCCACAGCTCAATGCCCGGAGCAAGTCCGCCTTCTACACCAACCATCACATCCACAATTCCACCAAAAACACAACTACTGTTGGATGCAATTGATTTGAACCAGGCATTACCCAGTCCTTCTCACTCACCTGTCAATGAGAATATGCCTCAACAAATGACTGAGCCTGTTGTATCATTCATTGCTAACCCACCAACACAACCTGAGGAGGTTACACCCATTGAGTTACAAGTAACTCTTTGTGGTAATCCAAGTGAAGCAGCTACTACAACTGTTGAACCCACTGGTTTACAGTTGGACAGTGGTTACATCAATAAGACTTCCTTGGAGGCAATTCCTTTTATAGCACCTCTGCCAACCACCAGTGGATTTATTTATCCTACTGGCAACATCAAAAGGTTGTCAAGTGTTGAAGGAAGAAGACCCCAGTACCAAGAAAAAGGGGCATCAGTGGTTAATGTTTGGAGTAAACTCCTTACTTCAACCACTGATAAAACCACTGTTAGTGGGAAATCAGATGATCCCATTAAATTGGGTGATGATTTAAAGTACCAGAAATTGACGGCTCGTGTTGAAAAACTTGATAACTCTGTTGCAGAGCTCAAAGATATGCTCCAACAGTTGTTACAGGTACAAAAGGTACAATCCACTGCTGTTCCACCTCAAGCACCTGCTCTCCAACAGGCACCTGCTACAAATGAGCTCTGGAATCTTTTTCAACCTTTTCTCCATCATCAAGCACAAGTAGCAGATCAGCAACATGAAAAACATGTTCAAGAGCTGAGAAATGCTATGGAGTCTAGGTTCAAAGACACTCAGGCTGATCTAAAGGCTCTTAAAACTCAGATCCTGCACAACTCTGGCACTACTCCTCCACCTGTGTTCTTCATTGATCACCTCCCTGAAGATAATGCCAAAAAGGGGGAGAAAATTCAGGAATGGAGAAGGAAAGGAATAACAGATGGTCTCTACCTTGCACCAGAAAATTCAAATATGACCAAACAGATTCCTTTGCCAGATGGGAGTAAGAAAATTGATGTGACCACAAATGCACTTGCAGAAGCACTTGCATGTGTGAAAGGGGATAGAGAGGCCAAAAAGAAAGCCAGGGTGGATTATCCGGATCAGGGTACTTCAGGGTCAAGAGATGATGAAAATCTTATTGATGAAAAGAAGAAGCCTACAAGAAAAGTAAGGCTACCCAAATCCATTCCAGTCAGACGTTCAAAGTCTGCTCAAAAACCACCACCTAAAACAGCTGTTGTAACTCCTGTTGTATCAGCTGCTGTTGGTACTTCAGTAGTTTCAACATCTGCTCCCACTTCAACACACACCATCTCAACACACACTACATCCACTGCTTTACCACCATCACCACCAAATTCAATATCACCTCCTGTCAAAAGGCAGAAGACAGCAGTTGTTATAACTTCTGCTGTAAAGACAACAGTAGTTGGAACACCAGTTGTTTCAACAGCTGTTAGTCTATCACCCACCACTGCCACTACAACCACCTTTCCATCCAAAACATCATCAGTCCCTCCTCAAATAAAGAGGAGAAGGCTAATTCCTAAAGATGATGTCACTGCACCATCCCAAACATCTTCAAAACCTTTAGCACTTGTCAATATACCAAAACCAGTCCCACTCTCTTCTGTTCCAATGCACAAGCCCTTACCTCCTGCAGGTGTTCAATTTCCTCTTGAACTAGAAGCTGTTAGAGAAGAAATAAAATCTTTCTATACTGAGGATGACCCTGTTAAAAGGAGTTTGCCTTCAATCAAAGGATATCCCTAGCCCAAAAATATTGATGAATATTTGAAGATAAAGGCCAAGCAAGCAGAGGATATCTCGAAAAGAAACACACAAGGGAAATCTGACAAAGAAGTATCAAGATACTACCAATATCTGCTTACACAAGTCAGTTCCTCAGAACGTTTTGCAAAGAATGTCAGTCAACAAATTTCAGAAAGAGCAGCTGAAACTTTGAAGAAAGACTACATTGAAAGCATTATGTTTCACAAAAGATACAAAGGAGAGAGACACATGTACAAAGAGTGGAATGTTCCTGAACTTGAAGTTGAAGCTGCAAGAATTCAAGACATGATAAAAAGGAAAGTCACTCACACTCCTCCTGATTAGGCAAAGTTCAAAAAGAATATACCTGATAAGCAAATGGAACTGAAGAGAATGAAAGAAGAACTGCTTGTTGCTAACTTTGGTACAAAAAGACAAATTGCTAGATGGAAAGAAGATGTGGTCAGGTCAACCTACAAAAGGTTGGAGGAATTAAGAAAGAAAGATCCAAAAATTCCTCAAAAACCTGACTATCCTGAAGCAGAGGTTTCAAAAAGGCCAACAAAGCTGCACACCAGGAAAGCCACTGCTCCTACTGGTACTGCCTTTTACAAAAGAAGGAAACAAAGCCAGTTAGGAGCTGAAACAGTTCAAGAAATTCTTACTGGAAATGCTGTTGTAAAAGAAGGCTTGTTAAGAACGTTAAAAGAAGAACTTGAACAGGAAAACTCTGCTACCACTGCTCAGCCAGTGATGAACAGGCCAGCCTCACCAAATACTTTTGCAAATAAGCATCTCCCAAGAAACCCACCAGGCTCAAAAATACAAAAGTGGGAAACTGACAAACAGACCTGCGTATTGACTTTGCTCAGGTCTGGTGGAGAAGTGGAGAAAATATCAAGGGAACAAGCTCTTGGCCTAAGTCTTGAAGATTTGCAGGATCTCCTTGATCTTCCACTTAGCAGGGATGATGAAGATACAGATGCCCTTGACTTTGAGTTACAATTTAAAGGTCAGATAAGGGAGCTGTTAATGAGGCAATAAAATGTCCACAAATAATGAAGGGTTTTGGCATTATCTGTTCCAGGGGGAGATTGTTGGGATTGAACCCTATCAGAGGAACAGATAATTAAAGCCAAAACTGGATCAGAGCAGTGGATCCTGAATAAGCAGATGTTGATATACAAATCTCTCCCCTTGAAAGTGATTACAACTACTGATGACCTCCTATCTGCTGATCTTGCTAAACTGCTGACCCATAACTGCTGCTCAACTAAAGATCTGATGGAAGACTAAAGTCCTACTGATTCAATCTACTGCCTTGAGTCAAGCACTGCTGATCCGGACAAGTGCTGCTGGGTTCACAGCAGTAGAAGGTTGCAGCAGCTGTTCTAAAGTCTGTTTTGTAATAGAATGTATTAGCAGTAGTTAACACAAGCAGTGTCTGTATAGATCAGAGGTTAGAGTTTGTTAGGAGGTTAGATGTCACTTTCATGGTGACGTCAGCAAAGATGCTCAGTAGTTTGCAAGTGCCTATAAATAGTTCAGTACTTGGTACTGTTCTATTAGCTCTTTGCATCATTCGTCTTCTTTGCACGAACAAACTACTGAGCTCTGGCTGAGGGGGAGTTTGCAATCATTCATCAATCATTATAATCGTGTTTGAAATAAATTCAATCTTTCGGTTCATTGTGTAAAGATGTTTGATAAAAGTATTACTCTCGTTTGATTGTATGCAAAGTTTGTTTTCATCTTAATTTCCGCTGCACACTCATCCATCTTCATCTTATTTACAAACATAAAATACAATCAAAAACAAACTCAGATCCAACAATTCCTGCGTTTGTTTCGTTCGGCCGTCCACCAGTCTAGAACTCGGGACTGGAAGACACCGGTCGCATTGAGGGTACGGAGATTTTCTGGACAGCCGCTTTGGCGCAGAGTGACTTCAACTGAATCAAACCATTGAAACATGGCGGTAGGGCCATCTTCTCCGGTGAACTCCTTTGGTCCGCATGTCTTAAACTGTTTGAAGCTGAAAACGGTCTTGTTAGTGTCTTAAGGAGCTTCGGTTCGCGACTCCTCAGACGATTTGCTGACGTTTTCATACTCCTCGCTCACAGCTTTTGCCACTTTCTTAGCGATGATAGCAGCGAGACGCTTGTCTCTCTTCTCTTGGTGATTAAGATGGTGTCGGGATCCAGACGACATTGTCTGCATCAGACATCGTCACAGGACTCAACACAACATGATTGAATCTCACCTCACACGTGTAGTTCTAACTAAAGCTTAGGAACTCGTCGAAACACGTATCACATAAACACATAGGCACATAACCACATATTCACGTAATCACAGAAGCACATAAGCACGTAGGCACGTAGAGCACAGAGACACGTATACATAGAAGCATATTCCTATTCAATCACAGAGGCGGTCAGAATACAGAAACCTATCATTCAAAGCTCGCGTGTCGTTCGTATAGTATATCGAGTAGTATAGCATGTCGAGTGTAGTATAAGCGTATATTGTAGCATAACTTTGTCTAGAGTTGCAGCGATTTGTTACCATTTTGAGATAGATTGGCAATGCGAGTCGTGTGTGTCGATCGAAGTGATAGTAAAAATCGAAGAATTCTTCAAAAATTTAAACACATAAACAGATATATACACATAAAACATATAAAAACAACGATCGATCAGAGTAGGCAGTTGCGGGCTCAGAATCGAAACATATAAAATCGTGAAATGGATTGTCTGCGGCTACTAGACATTGACTACCCAAAGCGATTCGACTATTCACAATAGACTTGTCGTCACTTTTCAACTTTCGGGCTTGCGTTGCGGCCTCGATTCTTAGGCATTCTACACGTATTCCCTAGGTCATACTTGTGAGTTCAGGTCGTTGGAGTCCATCGAGGCTTTGATGAGATAAATAAAAATCCAGAACAAGTTATCAAGGTTAGGGTTTCACCCCTAGCTTAGCAACTTCTTCCTTGTTTCAGTAAAATTTGAGGAGATTATTCATCAAAATATGGATTTCACTCCTGATTTGGTATAATTCTCTTCGTTCGTTATCGAAATAGTAAGGAAATCATTGATAAATTGATAAAATCGGCATGGATCAAGTAATTTAGTCGAGAGTTTGCGGTTTTCACTCCTAATCCAGACTAAATCGCTTGATTCCATTTGAAAATTCGAGTGCAGTGATAGTGAAGAGTAACAGGATATAGCACATAAGCTTGGTCTGTTGGTTCCTAACTATAGTCTAGGTCTCTAAGACAGCGACCCGGACTAGGTCGTGTCTTGCCTAATTCCCTATAGTTATGGCTTTGATACCAATCTGTCACACCCCAACCGATGGCGGAATCATCGGGGCATGGCACTGAGCGAAACAGATTGTCCAGAAGTTTCCACAACAACTATCATTACTATTTAGTTTAAATGATACGTCCCATACCGTATCCCAAATAATAAAACAAGTTATTACAGATAAGCATCTATTCAAATATACTGTTCCAACAACTCAGATTTAAATAAAAATATAAATATTGTTCACATGCTTCTAGAGACTCAATCTGCAAGATCTACAGACAACTATGCTCTAGACGCTTATTCCTAGCTCGCCTTCCTAGCGGATAAGCATCCTAGTTGCCTGTCACATATGTTAAAATAAAGTCAATACATAAAATGTAAAAGTGAGCATACAAGTTTGATAATAGCATATAGAGTTTGAAATAGTTTACGCATAACCAGCACGTACACAGAGGAAAACGAAGCATGTTAATTATCGACATGGATCTATCGATACCAATGACTGCGGGTTAACTGTCCGAGACAGTTCGCAATACATGATTACCACCATAATCCATGCAAGTAATTGTCCTTAACAACCCCCGTGTGAACGGGTGCTGAGTCCAAACTATAGTACTACGTCGTTAAGGCAGGTAGACAACATTCCACGTGTAAACATAACAACAAGCATTCATTTAGTCACGTAATACATGCGAATCGGTTAGCGTTCAAATAATTGAGTTGTGTGATCGATTGTGATTTAGATAAGTAACGTATGTAACACCCAAACGTGCTAAAGCAAAAAGGGTTCGAGTATACTCACAGCGATTGATTGATGGATTGAAAAGAGCGCTTGAGAGTAGGGTTAGCCTGAATAGTTTGATAGCATAACGATGAGTAACACGTTAAATGGAAACGAGTGATGATGGGTCGAACAGCCTGGTCGATCGAGCAGCAGGTTCGATCGAACGGGCCGTTCGTTCGGTTAGACAGTCCGTTCGGACAGCCTGTTCGATCGGCCAGTAGGCTCGATCGGTTGGACTATTCAAGTGGATTGTTTCTTCCTTTGAGTAGGATGTTTTTGTGTATGATGGCTTGACCTTTCGAAGTTTTCGTTATAGTGTTTGAGAACCTTGAAGTGTTCTTACCCTTCAGGTCGATCGATCGAACGGCCGTTCGATCGGCCGGCTTAACTGATCGGTTAGACACTTCGGTAGTAAGTCCTCAGTAGGGTGTCACCTGATCAAACAGCATGTTCGATCGGGTGGCACTCCAATACGTCGAACGAGTTGAAAATCGATTAAGGGTTGAAGCATAGTATCTCATGATCCGAAGAGTAATGTTGCCAAACAGTCGTTCGATCGAACATCACTTCGTTCAATACTATACTTCATGAAATTGTCAAAATGTGGGGCCATATGCTAGCCGATCGGCTGGCCTGGTCGATCGGCTGACCTGTCCGATCGGCTGGGCTGTTCGTTCGAACAGCCTGTTCGATCGGTCAGCATCCTGACCTGGTCGGCCTGTTCGTCTAACACTTGGTTGTTCTGATTATTTGACGCTATATCGAGGTATTTTGAAAACGAGCTGAACCATGGAACCTTCGTTCTTACTTGTTTCCCCTGCTCGGACAGGAATCACCCAAGTCCGGCCGGTGAACTGTTCGGAACGGTAGTTCAACGTTTAACCCGAAATCGGTGAACCTCGTAGATAGAATCCGAGTCTTGAACCACGCAACCATTAGAATGATTGGTGAGTTGGCTCAAGCTCCGTTTCTACCGGTTTGAAGGCATTGAGTGTAAAAGAGTTGAAAGAAAGTTGGAAATCCTTCTTTCAATCCTTCCCACCATGTAAATGTTCAGATCTGTGATAGATCTTAGTTTGTTTATGTGGAAATCGGCTAGATTCAAGTGATTCTTGGTGGAATGAGGCCAAAACATGAAGTTCTTGAAGAACACCATGATGACATCATCCTAGAATACTTAGATCTTGATGATTTCACGGTTAGAAATCAAGATTTGAAAGATAGAAAGGTGTAGGAGTGTGTATTGATCAAGAAAGTACAAGATTTAGGATGAAAACTTACCGGAATCGGAAGAAATCTGAGAAAAGAGGAGGAGCACGAGCTGGTCGGCCAGAGGGTTTCCAAAAGTGGAAAGAATGACAATGACAGGCCTATTTATAGGCTTCCAAAAGAGGAAAGGGTTGGCCGATCGGCCAGGCATCCCGATCGGACAGCCTGCTCGATCGGACAGTCCGTCCGATCGGCTGGGTTGTTCGATCGGCTGACAGCCTGATCGATCAACAGCCTGGTTCGAACGTTCGGTGCAACGATTTCTGATATTTCGATTTCGATTGAAGACGATACGAATACGATCGAGTTTCCTATTCAAATTACTTTTAGTCCCAACCACTATATCTACATACAAGCATCTATATTTCACACTAACCTTACGCTACCATTCATCATAATTCGATTTCGATTGCATTCGATTGAGTTTCGAGTTTCGATTGATTACCACACAAAACATAAAGTAAGCACGCACAGGTAACACACATAAGGCACACACACACGTAATATAACACCAAATTCGCAGAGTTCGAGTTTCGAGTTCGATAGCTGATTCGATTAGCTTGATTTTTTATTGATTAACTTTATCGCATTGTTACTTCCTACTAATCACAGTCGTAAATCGTTTCGCGTCGATTAGACATTTGATTACTTCGAATCCTTTTTGATTAACAACACTTACTCCACATAATACAAATAAAACATAGAATAGACTAATTACAGTCAAAGAAGTCAAGTTGACTTGGACTTTGACTTTGACATTCGAAAACACGGGGTGTTACATATTGCTTCCTACTCGGCTCATCATCTCAAAGCTTCGTTTGAAAAATGGCACAATCGCCTTGGACATGTGTCTTTTGATGTTATTTCCAGACTTGATAACCATGGTTCTTTGTTTGTTACCTCTTTATTACCTAAACCAAATGTTTGTTCTCCGTGCCAATTATCTAAATCCCATCGTTTGCCATTTGTATTAAACTCAAAACGTTCATTGCATGTTTTAGATTTAATACATTGTGATTTGTGGGGACCTGCGCCTGTTACTTCTACGAATGGTTATCGTTTTTATGCTATATTTATTGATGATCATTCTCGTTTCACGTGGTTTTATCCACTTAAACACAAATCTGAATTTTATGATGCATTATTAATTTTTGCACCCTTTGTTCAAAACCAATTATCTTGCAAAATTAAAGTGTTTCAAAGTGATGGCGGCACTGAGTTTACAAACAATAGAGTGCAACAATTTTTTCAAACTCAAGGCATTCATCATCGCCTTTCCTGTCCTCACACTCCTGAACAAAACGGGCGGGCTGAACGAAAGCATAGACACATTACTGAAACCGGCCTCGCTATGCTTTTTAATTCCCATGCACCTGCCACCTTGTGGGCGGACGCTTTTGCCTCTGCCACTTTCATTATTAATCGCCTCCCATCATCGGTTCTCGACTTTAAATCACAATATGAAATCATATATGGTCATTGTCCCACTTACTCAAATCTTCGAATTTTTGGTTGTCGTGTTTTTCCATACTTGAGGGATTATGCAAAGCACAAATTATCCCCTCGTAGTGCCGAATGTATCTTTATTGGGTATGATGCAAAATATAAAGGTTATCAGTGCTTAGATCCTCTTACTCATCGGATCTACGTAACACGACATGCTCAATTTGATGAGGACAACTTTCCCTTTAGCACTTCTGTCAAACCTGTTGATGAAGCCACTCTTGTATTTTCAAACTTTGATGAAACCTTACCCGTTCCCTCCGCACCCGTTCTACCCAATACTTCCCAAGAACCACCATCGGTCCAAAAACACTCATCAAACCCTTCCTCGTGCTCGCTTTGTTCTCATCCTCCCTTCCTTGTTCCACCATCATCGGCCCAAACACCACCCCACCACCAACAACCTTCGGCCCAAATACCACATCCCCACCAACAACCTTCGGCTCACACTATTCCTGACCAAACCATTCCTTCTGGCCCACCGCACACCCCCTCTACGGTTCACACTACTCTGTCCGATCCTCCGTCTTCGGCCCATTCACCTCAACCCAGTATTCACGCTCCTACATCTCAACCTCCGTCTCATACTACCCATTTCTCAGATTCTACACCTAGTTTACTCGCCCCCCATCCTTCCTTCTAACCCAACTCTCAAACAGGATCCTCTGCTGTGCCGATACCATCGCATCCCATGCGCACTCGATTGAAAAATGGAATTTACAAATCAAAACATTATGCTAATCTTGCTTTGTTTTCAGGTTCTTTACATTATGCTTTACTTGCAGCACAGGATCCTCGCGGCTACAAATCTGCAGCTAAACATTCTAAATGGGTTAAAGCTATGGAGGAGGAGCTTCATGCACTACGAGCAAACAACACTTGGGTTTTGGTTCCGCGTCTAAAGAATGCAAATATCGTTGGCTCAAAGTGGATTTATAGAACAAAATATAAGGCTGATGGGTCTGTTGACAGGTACAAGGCTCGTCTGGTGGCTCAAGGTTTCACTCAGGTTCCTGGTCTTGATTTTTCTCATACCTTCAGTCCAGTTGTCAAGGCATCTACAGTTCGAGTTGTTCTTGCTCTTGCCACAATCTATGGTTGGTCACTTCGTCAGTTGGATGTTCGAAATGATTTTTTAAACGGCAATCTCACTGAGACAGTTTACATGGAACAACCGACTGGTTTTGTTAATTCTCAGTTTCATGATCATGTTTGTCGCAGTGTCGCTTGCAGAAGGCTCTCTATGGTCTCAAACAGGCCCCTCGTGCCTGGTTTCAACAACTTAGCACCTTTTTACTACAAAATGGCTTTCTTTGCAGCAAAGCAGATACTTCCTTGTTTATTTTCAAAAAAGGGAATGCAATTGTCTATCTTCTGGTTTATGTCGATGACATCATTATTACTGGTAGTGATCCTAATCTTATTCAGTCTTTTATTACTCGTCTGCATGAGGAGTTTTCTGTCAAAGATTTGGGTGCTCTTGGATATTTTTTGGGTCTCGAGGTGATTTATTCAGAAAACGGCACATTCCTCAGTCAGGCGAAATATGCTCATGACATCTTGGCTCGTGCAGGTTTACTGGATGCCAAGCCGGTTGCTACTCCCTTAACTACCACTGAAACATTCTCCTCCAATGGTGATCCGTTTCATGATCCCACTTTGTATCGATCATTGGTTGGAGCTCTACAGTATTTAACTATTACTCGTCCCGATCTCTCCTATGCGGTTAATCAGGCCAGTCAACACTTGCAATCCCCCACAATGGCCCATTTTCAATCAGTGAAGCGCATCATGCGTTTTGTTAAAGGCACTATCCCCTTTGGATTAACTTTCTCTCGACCGCAAAAGACCACTTTGGTCGGCTATTCTGATGCCGACTGGGCACGCTGTATTGAAACACGACGTTCGCCGTATGGTTACTCTATATATTTGGGTGGAAACCTAGTATCTTGGAGTGCCAAGAAGCAACCTACGGTCTCTCGATCCAGCTGTGAATTAGAATATCGTGCTATGGCGAATACAGCTGCAGAAATTATTTGGCTTACACATCTTCTTCGTGAATTGCATGCTCTTCCTACGGATCGACCAACACTTCTCTGTGACAATAAAAGTGCTATCTTCTTAAGCCAGAATCCAGTATCTCATAAGTGTGCTAAACACATTGACATTGACTATCATTTTGTTCGTGAACTAGTTTCTTCTGGTCAGCTGCACACCAAGTTTGTTCCATCCAATCTCCAGGTTGCAGACATCTTCACCAAGAGCCTTTCCAAGCCTCTATTTGGAAAATTTCGGGACATGCTTCGCGTTGGTTCTCCACATGTTCGATTGAAGGGGGTAACAGCTAACGTAAATCAATTAGTTGATTTACTCAATCATGCATATAATTTGTATTATTATGTAATTATTTTGTGATTTACTTTCTTAGTTTACAAACCTTCTGCACATGTATATATATTTCGATTGTATCAATGTATATATATTTCGATTGTATCAATGAAAAGATCAAGCGATTGAGTTATTTACAATATATTAATGTAAGAATAAGATATAAATCAAAGGGGAGAGCGTGATATGAGTTTAAAATGCTTTAATTCTTAACGGGTCAAAATAAGCATACACGCAAAACGGGTTACGGATGCATAGAAAACCCGTGAATAGAACCTTGGTTAATAGGAAACAATTATAGTATGATATTCATGAGAATTAGAATGCAAACAAACAAGTTTGTTTGATGAATCATGAACGGGTCAAAAGAATACAAAGCTGAGGGCTTAAGAACTTAAGAAAATGTTTAGTTCGGATGTTGGATTTTAACTCCATAGGATGGAGGAATAAATTACGATCACGTAGGAAGAAACGGGTCATAAAACCCAAAACCTCACAAAAATAAACACATTTGGCCGTATAACATTATATTTCTCGTATACAATTATATACGGCTTGTATAATGTTATACGACCCGTATACATGTAAAACAAAAAAACATTTCACTGCATTTATTTCCGTGCAAAAGCATTATATACGGGGCGTATAAGATTATACAACCCATATACACTAGAGATGTGAAAATAAGAACATAGAGGTGTGTGTATAGGAGTCTTTCAAATTAAGTGATCAAGATATAGATATTTTAAGAAATTAGTGGTAGTATAAAACATTGAAAATAATACATATTCTTGTAATCACGATATTCACATGTGCTGGCATTAATATGTGCAGTCATGATCTTGTTCCCAAACAAAAGATTTAAACTATATTTACCTTTTTTTGACTAAACTTATCGTGTCATTGTTGAAGACTTGAAGTCCAATACTTCATTAAGCTACGGCCCACTTGAAGGCCCTCACCTGATTACTATTTTGGTCTTTTTCTTTCGTTGTTTCATTCTTTTCCCATATCATCCACAACTTGCATTTTATCTTTAGTTAAAAATGATTATTAAAAACTCTTAACACCTTCACGTTGCATAATATATAAATATATATTATTAGATGTCGGTATACACTCCAAAACATAAGGCTTTTAGTGACGGACTCATCCATCAGAGTTCCCTTTGTAATGGGGTACTCATCAGAAAAAAAATGAAATGGGTATAAAATTTACCAATGGGTATCATTACCGACGAAACTTGCTATCGTCACATGTCAAAAAGGCGTGTGTAATGTATTTGAAAAATGGAGTGTCTATGGGGTTAACGAATGAAAAACTGATATTTGGTTTCCATTTCTAGTAACTTTTTACTACACATTCCACGTGGGCAAATGATTCCCACTAACAAACAACTTAAAGTCTAGAATAAAATTTGATATGAAATGTTATCACTGACGGATTGCAAGGGGACATTCGTCGGAAAACCTCCCCACTGACAAACGTCTGAAAAGCTTGGGTGGGAATCTTATCCGAAGTTTTATCTTTAGCATTTCCGATTATTTACCAAATGATAGTCCGTTGGGAATTAGTTCCCACGGACAACAACCAAATTCGGACCTGTTAGTCTCTCGGTAATCCATTCGAGTGAGCAAGAACCATAGGAAAATGTGAATTGAATAAAACATAAAAAATTAATACATGTTCTTGTTGAAATCACGAAATTAGCCCGCTTCACATATGTGCTGGCTGGCATTATTCATGATCGTGTTCTTATAATAATCTTTAGCAAACTTTTGACTAAATATATTGATTGTGCCAATGTTAAAGTCCATTAAGCTGCGGCCCACGTGATGACCCTCGCCTGATTACTAATTTACTATATTTAGTCCTTTTCTATCCTTTTCCATATTCATTTTTCTTTTATCTCTATGTCCAATATAAGTTAAGGGTCTAAAAGCAAACTATAACCAAGCGAAAACAATTGATACAACTGGCATTTTATCTTTAATTCATGATTTTCAGACACACGTGTTGCATCATATGCCAAGAGGCATTTAGAGTTTAGCTCGTATTGGTGAATTTCTCTTAACTAAGTGGTGATGGTTCAAACCTTATTATTGGTACTTGATGCATTTTAGGTGGTGTAGAATTATGAAATGTGTGTGTCAGCATTCGAAAAAGAAACATGCTGCGCCATATTTTGAAAATATATAGATTTATGTAGGACTATGCGGAAAAACTTACTGCTTACAGTGGCGTGCTCATCAATTGGAAAACTTGATGTGGGTAAAGAATTCACTAATGATTATTATCACCGATGCAATAACGGTGTAATTTATTACTTGTTTGCATATCAAAGAGGTTTCATATACGTGAAAATTATGAAGGTATTGGAGACCAAGAAAATTCTAAAGTGTTTACAGGTATGGAACAAAATATTCATTTTAAAATCAATTGGAATTGCCCATCGGATTATAGACTAGTGACATCTTAGGAGTGGTATAAGATTTAGAGACCATGAGGTCCTGGGTTTGATTCCCACAAGGGGGTTTTCCCATATATATTGGATTTCTCTTCTGAATTGGTGTATAGGCATTATTGCCTAGTGGAGATGGATATGATCGGGTGGCTACGTCCATGGCACAATGACACTCAGTGGTCAGTCAGTGATCCAAATTTGCCGTTAAGAAAACAATTGGAACTTGATTTCCATTTATAGTAACTCTTTTGTCGGACACCGGACGAAAGACCTTTTGGAAAATGATTCTCAATGGCAAACGACTATACAACTGTGAGAAAATCTTATATGAAATCTTAACTTGTTTATCATTGAAGGATGTCGAAGGGGACATCCGTCACGGAAATATTCTCACAGGGAGACGTTTATAAAACCGAGGTGGAAAATTTTATCTGAAATCTTATCTTTAGTTTTGCTAATATTTTTGGGAAGATAGTCCGTTGGGAACTAGTTCCCATGAACAACAACGAAATTACTACTTAATTAAGGTTTTTTTTTTTTTTTGTGAACGAAAATCTATTAGTAATTTAGTATTACTCATCAATGTATAAAGATGTAAAAATGTACTATAAAAACCAAGTACGCACTAGTACATAAATGATCAAAAGATGCTATAGTATTTTCAAAAGATGCAGTCCCCCACTCTAAACCGCATCTTATGTTAGTTTTTTAGAAAATATGAGCCAAAAGATGTGGTTCTTATGTAACCGCATCTCATGGGTGTTCTAAGAAAATCAAGAGCCAAAAGATGCGGTTCTAGAACCGCATCTCTTGATATAACAGTAATAAATAAAAATAAATAGTTAAAAATAAGTACTAAGTAATATTAGTATTGATTAATTATTGAAAACTAATAATAAAAATAAGTAAATAATAATTGTACATGTATGATTAATTTTTTATTAATGATACTCGATAACAAAATATAAAAAAGGTTTAATTAATAAAAAATAGAGAAAAATGCAACTTACGTCCCTGTGGTATGTGTGAAACATCAACCTAAGCCCCTAAATTCATTTTTTGGTTTTTTGAGCCCCTGAGCTTATAAATTCATAACACTTTGAGTCCGTCTGTCACACTTCCGTCTGTTTGATTGTTTGAGCCAGGAGTAAGACCGTCTTTTTTTATTTCTTTCCCTTCAGTGCCTTTTTTGTTCTGTGGGGGAGAATTATTAATGTAATGTTTATTAAATGTTTAGAATTTGTCTTAAAATATTGTTTATTCAATTATCCAAAAATAGTAAATTGTAAAAAACCCCAAAATTCTGTATTAAGCCCTAAGTTAAACAGTTAAGCATCAAACATGGACAGAACATATCACTAAGTTAAACAGTTAAGCATGACTACAATTAAACACAACATAAATGCACACTTGCATTATGTTAAACATACAATACAGAGACAAAACGTCATACCAAGAAAGATAGAAAGATATCCAACTTGGTAGACTTGACGGAACTTACAGACTCGATAACAAAAGACCGTAACATACAATACAGAGACAAAACGTCATACCAAGAAAGAAATTGTGGATCTTTACTGACTGGTGCACTTCGGAATGTAGCTGATAACCCCTTTGGTGTAGCTCTTCGATTTTCCTTGAAATTCCTGAGCTCGCTAATTACATATCTGCCACTGGGGTTATATTCATTCATATGCAATTAATCGTTCTGATCAATCACTTCCTTATGTGCACCGCACCATCTTCCAGGAGGTTGTCAAGTATTCTCGCCTTCGTAGTTGGTGTTTTGAGTATCTTTACATCCGTAGCCATTTTATACAATAAAAACATCCATAGTAAGACGGCTGATACAATACTTTCATAATGCATATATGTATACATATATGAGGAACCCAAAACACAGTTGATCTCATATCAAGAAAACACATTCAAATGACCAATATGAGGAACCCAAAACACAGAGTCTTTAACCAACTTTATATAAGAAACAAAACAACAACCATACCCAGATTTCAACATGAACAGCAGAGACTTAAGAAACCAACCCCTGTTTTAATCGATTGTATATTTTAAACATTTCAAACAAACTATAAAACAAAAACAATCTTAGATTAACGCCAAAAACCAAAAACCCAGTCTTAATAAATAGAGAAAACCATAAACATCACAAACAAACCTTCATAATAACCAAAACCCAAACCTCTGTTTTGATACCCGAGACAAAAACCCACAAGAATCAAACAAAACCTCTGTTTTGATACCCGAGACAAAAACCCACAAGAATCAAACAATATTTTCACACAAAACCTGAAACAAACCTTCATAATAACCAAAACCCAAACCTCTGTTTTGATACCCGAGATAAAAACCCACAAGAATCAAACAATATTTTCACACAAAACCTGTTACATTCTAGCATATCAAAAACTTATACAGATAAGAAGTGTAAAAACATGAGTGGTGAAAATGAGATATCATCAAACATCATTAAACATCAAGTTACAGAGGGTTACACAAGCATCTAACAAGAACAAAGGGTAAACCATAGTGTCGATCATGCTTTAGGTATGTGATCTTACCTTGGATTGTTATAACAACAAATGGTCAGTGAGGAGATTCAATGAAGATGAAGATGATGAAGATGAAGATGATGCGGTGGAGATTCAATGAAGATGAAGATGATGAAGATGAAGATGAAGATGAAGATGATGATCGGTGGAGATTCAATGAAGATGAAGATGATGATCGGTGTTGGGAGTTGGGAGAAGAGATTTTCAGATCTTATTGAGAAGTGTGATCGGTGTTAGGGAATTATTAGGGATTATATGTGTTTATCATTAAGGGTTAAGGGTATAAAGGACATTTCACAATTGTCAAACAGTCAAACAGACGGAAGTGTGACGGAGGGACTCAAACTGTTATGAATTTATAAGATCAGGGGCTCAAAAAACCAAAAAATGAATTTAGGGGCTCATGTTGATGTTTCACACATACCACAGGGATGCAAATTGCATTTTTCTCTAATAAATAAATAAATAACTTTCTTATGATAAACAAATCATTTTATGTATATGATTACAATTAATTATTATTTTTTATTTATTGACTTATTGTGTATACAAGTATGTACTTATTTATTTATATGTATTATGTATGTATGTATATGTGTATATGTTAGTGTATGTATCGACGTGTCGTTTAACCATTAATAAAAAAAAGGTTTCAACATATAACGACGATCACGTGCATGTTGTTTAAACATATAGCAACGATGGTCAGCTAAGGTTATTCATGCTATAATTCTCTCAGTGAAGGTTGTTTAGGATGATTACTGGTCCATTAGGATGACTGATAGGTCAATTAGGGACAGTGGTGGTCAACTAGGGTCATTCATGCTCCATTTTTTTGTCAATAAAGGGTGTGAAGGATGATCAATGGTCCATTAAGATCATTGATGTACCAATTAGGGTTAGTGATGGTCAACTAGGGTTGGTCATGCAACATTAATGTCAATGAAGATTTTTTAGGATAATTAATGGTTCGTTAGGATGATTGATAAACCAATTAGAACAGTGGTGGTAAACTAAGGTTGTTCATGCTACATTTTTGTCAATGAAGGAGCTTTAGGATGATTAGTGGTTAATTAAGATGATTGATAGGTCAATTAGGGGCCAGTGGTGGTCAACTAGGGTTGTTCGTGTTCCATTGTTATCAATAAAGGTCGTTTAGGATAATTGATGGTCCCCTATGATGGTTGATGCACCAATTAGGGCCAGTGATGGCCAACTAGGGTTGTTCATGTTCCATTATTGTTAATGAAGGGTGCTTAAGATGATCAATGGTCTATTAGGATAATTGATGGGCCAGTTAGGGCTAGTGATGGTCAAGTAGGGTTGTTCATGCTATATTTTGTCAATGAATGGCGTTAATGATGATTAATGGTCTATTAGGATGATTGACGGCCTAATTAGGGCCATTGATGGTCAACTAGGTTGTTCATGTAGCATTATTGTCAACGAAGGGCGTTTAAAATGATAAATGGTCTATTAGGATGATTGATGGGCCAATTAGGGCTAGTGATGGTCAAGTAGGGTTGTACATGCTACATTTTTGTCAATGGAGGGTGTTAAGGATGACCAATGGACCAATTAGGGCTAATAATGGTCAACTAGGGTTGTTCTTGCTACATTAGTGTTAATGAAAGATGTTTAGGATGATTAATGGTCCATTAGGATTATTAATAGGCCCATTAAACACAATGGCGATCAACTAAGGTTGTTTATGCTACATTTTTGTTTAATGAAGGACGTTTAGGATGATTAGTGGTCCATTAGGATGTTTGATAGGTCAATTGGTTCCAATGGTGGTGAACTAGGGTTGTTCATGTTTCATTATTGTCAACGAAGGGCGTTTACGATGATCAATGATCCATTAGGATGACGGATGCGGCGATTAGGGCTAGTGATGGTCAACTAGGGTTGTTTATGCTTCATTATTGTCAATATAGGGCGTTTAGGATGATAAATGGTCTATGAGGACGCTTGACGGGCCAATTAGGGCCATTGAGTATAGAAGATAGGTGTGTGGTGATAATGAATGAAAAACAATCATAGATCGAAGAAGATAAACAAAAAGATATGAATGAAAGCAGTTTCATCATCACAAATTCATTAACCTTTGGTGATTTAACGATAAACTTGGGTGATTCAACGATACTTGCTGTGAGGCCACCATCTGAGACTGCCATTGTCGAAAACCGGACAACTAGACGCATCGGAATCGTCACCGCCATGCACTGTTTGACATAGTTGCCATTTACGTTTTGATGCTCAGAGCCGAGCTACGACAATTAACATAACTAATGTAGACATCATTTTTGTTATATTACAAATTTATTTATTAATTGTTATGGTGTGCAATATAAGGATGAGCATTTGGTACTTGGTACGGGTACCGAATTATTTTCGACCCCTTTTCGGTACCCACTTTTTGACGTTTTCTGTACCGATACTTTCGGATCGGTACCTGTTCGGTACAGTACCGAGTATTTTTGATTCTAGTACCCATATTTGACAGTATTGAATACTGGTACCTAGCTCATCCCTAGTGCGATACGTCCCGACGTAACATATGGGTTTACCACTCCCCTAGTTATAATATTAATATAATATTTTGACACAAATAAAAATATAATAATTAATATTAATAATTCAGAGAGCTCTTTGAGCATTCACATCCCTTCCCCTATCTTCATCCCTATAATTACACTGAAACCACTATATTTTCTCTCTAATTTCAATTAAATAATATTTTTCTCTACATTTATCATTTCATTTTCGTCCTCTCCACTCACAACTATTTTTAAAAAGTATTAAAAAATTATAGGGGTGTTTGCATTGTCCTCCAAATTTATACATTTTCTTCCTCCTTCACTCACAACTCATCATGACCACTTTTCATAATATTCACATAAAAATAAGACTATGGATATGGGGCGGGGGTTAAGGCGTGGGTTTGGTACAAACGCCCAAGTCACCACCCTGGGTGGGCTTGGGTTTCAGCGTGGCCCCTTGGACGGGGGTTTCAGCACGAGCGTTGGGCGGGCCTAGCGGTCTTTCGTGGCCGGCTCACATTGGCTGGGTTGGCTAGGCTATAAGTGGCTAGGATTTAAATTTAAAAGACAACCGTTTGGCTAAGCCAAACCCATACACTATAATTGAAAAAAAATTACAACACGTGGCCAACCCACGCAGGCTAGCCACGCCCCGCCATACCGACTCAACATGTGTCAACCCATGCCCCATATCCTCGCCCCACCATGCCCAACGGTCTAAGGGAAGGGATGTGAATGGTCTTATAGGATAACTTTCTTCTTTTCTTGAAAAATTTGGATGATCCCGCCCACTTTCCCCAATATTCATCTTTTCCCTCCAAATGCCATTTAACTTCCCCCAATCTCCATTGTCTCAGAACATTCATCCCTTTCCATCCATTCCCTGAAGACGTCAAGTCGAGCTCCCCTTCTCTCCGTTCTCTTTCATCTCCACCGATGATGACCAGTCCACTCTCCAAGTCACCACAAGCGTTCTCCTCACCGGTGACATTTCCGTCTTCCTCTTCTTCTCCTCCCGTCTCCGAGCAAAGTGCCAAAGAACTGGTTTGATTTCTGATTAATGGTTCGCATTAGTTTGTTTATTTTTATATCTAGGGTTTAGTTTGTGATATGTGAAGAGTATTTGGAGCTTATGTGTCGGTATTAATGATTACTGAATTAGGAATATTGTATGTTTGATAGAATATGAGATCTGTTCGCTTTTTGCCCTGTCACGAACACCTCTCTCGTAGGCATTGATAAACAGAACTATATTCATTTGTTTCTAGCATAGTTAGCTTGTTTTCGTGATTAACATTGAATTAGATCTTTAAATGTTTACGTTTAATCTATTATTGATGATGGTATTGATTGTTTTATTTTCCTCATTCATGTCTGCAGAAGTGAAGTTTAAACTATAAAGAAGGAAAACCTAACAAAAAATGAGCTATGTCTTTAGATTCAGTCATGTTATCATTCTTGTTTACAGATTTGTTAAGCAGTTTTGTTTGAGCTTTTAATGGTCATTTTTTGTTGTGAACAAGAGTTTGTACAATTCCATACTTGAAGATCTTTGTAATTGTGTACAATTTAACAAATCAACACTTCCACCAGATTGTTTCTACACTTTGTTTACACCCATAACAGTTATTTATGTGCCCTCTTGCAAAATTTCATTTTGCACTAATATTTTAGGTCTGCGTTGAGCTCATAAGTGTTGGATCTTTGTCTGCTTGCTTTAGATTAGATGGTTCATCAATATCTCATCATGTATCGCTGGTTGCTGGTGGATTCTCTTATTCATCACTCAAGGTCTTTTTTAGCTAATCTTTATTGATTATGCAAATGCGATTTTTTTTTTAATTTATTTTTCCTGATTTCTTAAGTTAACTATTTGACGCCAGAATTGGGATATTGCAAAACTTGGGTGTATGGCAGTTGTAAGTTGTTTTGAACCTGTTCGGGGCTGCTATGATATGAAGGTTGCAAGCTTTTGATTTGGGTTGTTTCGGTGGAGGAATCGACCCGTCATCGATGGTAAACGATTTGTTTTCGTTATGTTTAATGTTTACCAAGATTGTAAGTGATTTTGGTATCTATTATTGAAGGTAAATAAGTTAAGGGGCTGCTGCGTTTGGTTCCTGTTTACTGCAAGATAAAGGGTTTAAACTACTTGTTTTGGTGGAAAATTGGACCTACAATCTTCGGTAAGAAGTTCTAGTTTGTTAAGTTTCATGTTAATTTCAGTTTTAAAGGTTCTAATGATGTTTTTGGTGGCTGTATGTCATGTTTGGTTTTAATGAGTTTATTAACTCACTAATTAATAAACATTAAAGGTTCTAATGATGTTTTGGGGCCCTTTTTTCTTAAGAAAATTGTTATAAAAGAGAATGCCAAACTTCGTGACCTATCTAACAGAAAAAAGATAACACTAGAACCAATTAAAATCTTTTTATATGAAAAAAGCCATTTACATACAAATCTGGAAAAGTTGTAAAGTCGAGCCAGATTGATTTTTATTGGGCTGAGCTTAAGTTTATTTCAGCTCAACTTTATTTTCAAGCTGACCCATGTGAGCTCGGTATGAAGTTCGAGTTGAGCTTGAGCTTGGCTCAGCTCGGCTCGGCTTGTTAACAACTTTTAAGTGTTCCCCACTGCATTACGCGGAGACCACTTTATATGCTAAAATGAGTTTATATTTTGTAGGATTGGTAAACTAATAGAAAATGATTTCCGTGATGCAAATTGTTGTTATTGCAGCATCGAGTTTCTTACTAGTGTAACTCATTTACTTTGATTATCGCATAAGGCATGTATATATTGGTCGATTGTAGTTTAGTCGGACTTGTAAGTCATGGATTTGGATCTTCATGTCTTATATGCATATGTAGGGTAGATTTGGAACATGTCTTATGTGTATGCATGTGCCCTCGTGTATACATTTTAAGCTTCATTTTATTAACATGACGTTTTATTTTGTTAGGCAATTTCTACGGTTTCGGTTGCAAGTATGAATTGAAGACGTCGGTTTGGGTTGCATGTATGAAGGCATCGGTTCGGGAAGTTATTGTATATCACTTTCATCTTTAGAGATATATGTATTTGTGTTACTTTGAAACTTTTGTAATTGTGTCACTTTGAAACCTTTGTAATTTATATTCTTGGGGTTATTTTAAATTGGTTTTTATTTAATTTTGTTTTTTGTATATTTTATTTTCATTTTTAGATAATTTGTTTATAATGAGAATTTATTGGGAATTTTTAATAAAATTTCTTGAAAATTTGAATCAGAAAAGAAAATAAATATTTTTAGATTAAACACACCAAGAGATGCGGTTCTAGAACCACATCTCTTGAATATATTGGGAAAAAGTAGTTTTTGCTTAAATTGTCAAAAGATGCGGGTTTAGAACCGCATCTCTTGGACCCGCATCTTTTGGCTTATAACCATAAAATGCCATGCCATATGATGCGGGTTTAAAACCGCATCTTATAGCCAATTTAACCGCATTATTTGACCACTTATGTACTAGTGACGGTACCCGACCTAAAAAAACCCAAAACCGCATATTAAAAAAGTCGGGTATGGCAAACCTGGTTCCATACCTAACCCTACCTGTCGGCTGCCAGTTACATATCATTTTCACACCCTATTATTTGAAACTAGTTCAAACCCGGTTTACCCGATCCAAACAAGTCAAAAGCTGAAAAAATCCCAAAGCCGAAACCGAAAAAAAAAACGATCACTTCCTCTCCAGAAACCCGGGTTTTTATCATACCCAATATTTAATCTTCTTGACCATACCATTACCCGGAACCGGGTATGACGTAATACCAGACTTGTGCACCATGATAAGAGTGTATAGTTTGGGCCGGTCCATGTTCAATGGACTCAAATCTCTACTTGGATAACTGGCTACGGGCTAGAATATATCTATTGATCCCCATCCGAATTCCGAACCTTGTTTTAGAACATCAAGTGTATAGCGTGTACAACTATATAACTATCCACACATGTGGCCTAATGGTAGGAGGCTTGGATTCTCCGGTTGAGACCCAAATTTAATCCCCACTTGTGTCACTTTTGGTGGATTAAGGTAATGAAGGATTTGAGCTAGGCCTTGCCACCGTGTGTTATGCCATAGAGTTCCGCTCTTGTGGTGGCACAACGGCTGTCAAGTGGCAGCCGGTGGCATGGTTTCCTAGGAGGACACCCAAGCCAAACTCTGAAGGCAAGGTGTGTCCGGTTAAGACAACAGCCTAACCGAAGTGGAGAAATAGGGCTCTCCAATTTGAAAAGTGCGGTTGTCAAACACAAGAAAGTCGTCGTTACAAAAAACTATACAAGTAATGAGTGTTTGGAAGCACGACACGTACCATGGTATCCTGTTGGACCTAATCCCCCAACAAAATGGCACACGATATTTGACCAGGTGCGAGTTAAGATATCTAAGATAGAATTCAAATTCAAAAATTATATAAAATGCAAGTTTATATGTCTATAAACATTCTCTTCATAACCTTCTCAACAGATATTTCACAAAATGATAATATGTAATGAACTATAGAAGTATCTAACATTATCAAAAGTAAAATTACCCAGACTTATATATAACTATATAATTAAGATTAGTACTATAAAAAGGTAGAGTTAAGTTAACGTACAAAGTGTCTTATCGTACAAAACGTACCAAAGACATGAAAAAGAACGCGGTGACATTTTCGTAATTATTTGCTCGTAGGGTAATTATCAAAATTATTCTATAAATAATCTTGTAGGGTAATTTTGTAGAATGTGCTTATACGGTAATTTTGATAATTACTAAAATGTCACCACGTTTTTTCAGCAAAACCTTCGGTTAGTACGTTTTGTACGTTAAAGGTAATTATTTTCTTCGAGCGTGTGACGTCATATGTTTATTTATGTGTAAATTTACAGTTAATTGAAAGATAATACGTACAGGGGTTATTTTTTGGTTAAAATTCTTAATAATAAATACGCGAAGCGTATTCAACTAAAATTAAATGTCTACATTATCATATTTTGACCTTTATAAAAACTTAGTTGATGAAAATTTTCTGTAAAATTATTAAAGGTATTAACAGTTTACCAGTGATATATATACACTATACATAATTACATACTTTGAAAATATTATGTTTAAAATTTCTGCCAAGTCATTTCAGAAAATGACACTTCTCACTACTTAACTTCCTATTGTATTTATTCAACAAAACATCACTACTTTTTCCATTTTATTATATTAAAAAAAAAAAACTATCATTTATGCAACCATGCTCAACACATTCAAATTTTATATAGCTTTTATATCTTACCCGCTAAATTAGAACAACTATTTAGAAAAATTAAAAGCATTTATGTCGCCTGGAGGACAATTTTGATTTTAGTCCTAATTAATAGTACATGAACAAGATCAAGGACAATTAAATAAAATGATAAAACTAGAAAAAAAAAATCAGTTTATTTACAAAATTAATAGTACGTGTTTGAAGCTAATTGTACCTGAATATCAAAACAAAATTAACTCGAAATTATGAGTTCTTGACTTAGAGAAAAGAAAAAATGAAAATTTTCACATGAAAAATAATAGTAACAAAAGAAGTTGCACACACCCTAAATGGCAATATTCTTATGGACAATAGCTTTGATCTTGAGTAGATGCAAACTCTGATTGTCTGTAGAGACCAAGAGCGTTATGACATAGAGATGGACCTGAAGGTGGCACCGGTCCTCGTGGGAGTCTACTGTTCATTAAGCGTTCGTACTTGTCATACCAATTATCTTGTTTGAGAATCCTAGTGGCATCCAAAGTTGATGATGAAGCCAAAATCGATATTATGATCATGATAACGATTAGAAAAGGCTTTAGATGCCTAAAAACCATCCTTCTTCTTCTTCTCCACGTGATATGGATCGACTGAGGATCTTGATTATATCATGCCCGTATGACCTTTCTCTCTCTCCCTCTCTTCTCTTCTCTTCTCTTCTCTCCGTGTGTATTATATAGAAACAATATATAGGTGGTAGTTGATTTGAGAGCTTATGCGGTAGGCCTCTTTTTATGTGTGTGTCTCATTTGATCCAATTGTGAGAGTTGTTGAACTTAAAAGGATTTATATAATTTATAATGTATATGTGTGTGTGTGTGTTTTAACAATAGTTGAATTTGAACGCCGGTCGAATTGGCCATGTGAAAAAGTATTGTGGTATGACTTTGAATTTTTTTTGTGAGTTATAATTACCTTTGAAAATGAATTTAAGATGGTGAATTGACTTTTGTTGGTGGCAAGCCAAATTGGACAAAGACGACAAAATTTACGTATAAATTATTAAGGTTTGGTTTGATGACATTCGTTTAAATGTTTAGTTACTAATAAATCGATCGCTATAAGTTGTAAATCTTCTGAACTAACTTGTCATTAGACGAGCCAAACCTATTTGTTTGACTATTTAAGCTAAGAACAAACCTAATATAATATTGGATCGTAGTTTACAACTTGACGAATCTAAATAAATCGAATTCAAATTAGTTGAGTGGCTGAGCCTCTTGCATTTGCCAAACATATAAGGACCGTAATGTTATTGATCAGTTTGAAATCGAAACATCTCTCCTTTCACAGTCTCGCTAATCAACATTAATAACCCTGTAAATCTATCACCTTAAACCTTGTAAATCTAGTTAAAAAAAACTATTGTCTGAGGGTGGCAATAAGAAAGGGTGTCGGGTATGTTGACTATAAATTTTCAATATTAATTATACCGCTAACTTATAGTTTGAGGTAATTTAGGCATATAAATATTATCTTTGACCGGGACGCGAGACTCCAATCAGTAGTAACCTCTATTCACAAACACTTAGAATTATTATCCTTTCAGCAGAAACTTGAGCTTCACAACACTTCAGTGCAAACGTCAAGTAGTTGAAATCTGACGTTTTATAGAAACTTCTAATTCAATTCTAACACTGGCACAAACCAACATTTCTGCAACGGTAAATACCATCGATAGTAATTACGTATGTCTTGTATGATTGATTCTTAAGATTAATTATTGACAAATTTTAGTGTGCTTTTATTATAAATTTGCTATGTATATTTATGTATGTTGATATGTCACATAGTGGTAAAATTAGATGATATGATAGAAATAAAGTGGAGCTTTTATGGATTATAATATATACTTGTTCAAATAGAGTACATGTTTTATATGACATGTATTTAAAAGTAAAGTTTTAGGTTGTGCTATAGCTCAAACTAAAATGTGTGTATTACTTAACTTGTTAGCAAACATGTATGTATGAATGTTATGTGTGCCTTAGGTAAATCAAAAACAAAGCCAGCGTTTGTTGTAGAAGATGGTGATGGTGGGAACTTTTCTAGAATACTCAATGTAGTGTACTTTCAAATGATATATATTGCCATCCACGTTTCTATTAAAAGAGTTATCTTATGTCTTTTTTATTTGAATTTCCAAATGTATCGATTTGGACAAAGGAATGGTGGGCTTTCGGTAAATATTGATTCGAAAAAAAATGATGGTGATGGGTTATGTTACCAATGAGTATAAGATGGATGTTGACGCCTACGGAGATAAAGGTTAGTGAGGTGACCCACAACAAAACACACATAAAATAACAATATTCGAATTGATTTTAACTACTTAACATGAGTTTATAATCCAAATTCTAGAGTTAAATGTTATTTTAGTTCTTGTGGTTTGAATTATTTTGACAGTTTAGTATAAATGTTTTATTTTTCGTTATTGGGTCTAAAAAGGTTTCACTGTTGCCATTTTAGTCCACTAGGTTAACTTCATCCATTTTTTTGGTTAACAAGAAGGGCAATTTGGTCATTTTATATGGTCGAATTGTCCTTTTAGTTAACATAGTTACATATAAAATGACCGAGTTGCCCTTCTCGTTAGCAGAAAAATAGATGAAGTTAACCCAGTTGACTAAAATGGCAACGGTGAAACCTTTTTGGACCCAATGGCGAAAAATAAAACCTTTGGAAAAACTGCTGAAGGGGTATGGTCCCAGATCTCGCGTCAGCATCGACCGCGAGTGACCATTACCCTTATCAAAACCCCCACTAGCTAACAACCTACTTGTGTCTGTGCGGGAACGCATCGACACAATGGTTGAATCCAATCTGTCCAGTGATGGAGGACTTACCTGGAATATTAGAACGGTAGAGTGATGCGGCATAGCATCACATCTGGTGTATGAAAACGGAAGTATTCACAGCGATGCGGCCTCGCACCGCGTCCAGTGAACACTTCTATCAATACAAGGAAGCTGGATAACAGCAACAGTCACCACAGGCGACGATGCGGCTAGCACCGCATCTCGCGTATTTCTTGATCACAAGCAAGAGACGCGATAACATCAGATGTTACCGCAGGCAGCGATGCGGCTCGCACCGCATCCTATACGCCCAACAAGTGGGACTGACACACCAATGCAAGTAGCGCCAATGACAGTCATCTGTCAGGGCTACGTAAGTAACAGACTGACGTGGCGTAACCTCCACACCCGAAAAGCCTGACACACCTGCAAAGGTGCAGCACGTCGTCAGTCTGTCCATCATCCTCCTCCTTCACTCCTCGGCTATAAATACCAACCCCAAACCAGGTTTGAGGTATCTCTTCACAACTCTCTCACTACTACTACTATCATACTTTGCTTCCCAAGCAGATTACTGATTCTCACGCCGGAGAGTGGTAACAAGGAGCACCCCCCACCCCATCCTCCTTGTTACGAGTCACGGTTTGTTTCCTTGTGCAGGAGATCAACCCACCGGTGATCCAGTCAACGATCCTCGGGAGGAATGGATTAACCCTTCTTGACGAGACCAGTGAGTTAACCCTGCCCGGTTAACCATTGTTTCATCATTGGCGCCCATCCCTTACGTTTGGACTTGACTTATCACAGTACGCATCTGTGATCCCACCAGGCATGGACCTTCATGCCTGGTATGATCAGCAGGCAGCCCTCCTGACTGCAACATACAACCGTGCTTGTGCGGAAGCGCAAATACAAGCTGGGCCTACCCCAGCACCGCACACCCCTGCTGAACGTATTCTACAATACGAAGGCAGGGGACATTCACGTCCAGCTTCGAGAAGCAGACGTGAAGACCGCGGATCATCTTACTGTTCGATCCACACAATCAACGAGGACGATTCCTCGTATGGGTCCCACACCAGGGGACCAGTGCATTGATGTCTGTCGTTAGTGACATGCAAAAACCAACTAAACCAGTAGATAGGGTAAGTCGGATATCGAACCAGAGGAGGATTGTGGAAAGTGTATAATTCTCAGTTTTGATTAACTACTATTAAAAAGTAAATATCAATTGTTGGATTTGATTGATTATCTAAAAATTACGAACTAAAATTGAGATTTAAATCAATAGAAAGAACAATGGTTCCTCCAGATTTCAGGTTTTATAGCTAGATTCAATTATGTGTTTAATCGAAACACTCACATAGACATAAGTGTTTAACCTAATTCATCAATTGTGATAACCAACGACTAAGTACTCCGGTCAATACATAACGGGAGGTTATCGAATGGTTATCAATTACAATTACAAACCCTAACCCCATGTCAAATATATCCCAATTACTAGAACTCTCGGGAAATGAATGCTTAGAAATTAAGGTTTAAATAAGTGCAATTGTTTACAACCAATAAATCAAATCAAATCAAAGGTGAAAAGCATCGAATGCTTAGATCACCGAGTTAAACGATTGTCACAAACACATAAAATTATCCAACTTACAAAAACCCTCCATCCGGAGGAAACCACTAAAACAACTAGCCGCTCATCTGGATTGGTTGATCTTCACCGGCTTCGGTTGTCATCCCGAAGTGTGATTGAAAACCCCCTCCTACTGTCGTCGAAGATCCATCTGATGTGATGTTGTTACTAGATAAACCCTCCAAGCCCACGTGAATGATAATTAATATTGGGCTGTCCATATGTGTATTCCCTAATAATATCGGCCCACTTGTGATTCACGTGATTCAGCCACCAAAGTGAGGACTATGTTGACTTTAACGTAATGAAGCCTCCAAAAAATGTCTCCTCCTACTTACTTTAATGTCTGTCGCCAAAAATTAAGCCCACGTGTGTGCTTGTATGTGTTGGCCCAACCCAATAAAAATCCTCCAAGAGAATATGGCGGCCCACTCAACAAATCCAAAAGTCCAAAATGTGCCGCAACTATGCTGATGATGTTGATATTTGTTTTTGTTCCTTCCTGCCATCGCATGTGCCTCTGATAGATGTGATGATTTGATGTTGCTTGTTGACCAAAACCAAACCATGCCGTCAAAAGTGAAGATCTCTCAAAGTTTGCGCACTAATGATGTAATGATGACACTTGTGTGTAGATGATGATGTTGTTTGCTTCTTTTCAAAGTCCCTCAATTCTTTCCAAAGTCACGTGCATATGCTTGTGGATGAATGATAATCTGATGTGTTGGCCCACTGATTCCTAAGTCCTTTTTAGGAGTCTGCCATCAAAATTCTAGCCCAATGATGATTCTTTTTTCTTTCACAATCTCGTACAGAAGGCTGCATCTAAGGCCCATATATTTATTAACTTCCGTAGCCTACATGTGACGACCGTAGGTTACGGTCTTTATTCTCTGTTTCTTTCTTTTTATTCTTGGCCGTATGTTACATTACATATACCATAAGCAACATATTAACTCACACACCAGCTCCTGGACTTCATGGTTTCGCGTTTCTTTCACATTCAAGCTATTACTCGACCCGAACACATCCCTAATGATGTAACATATCTTGATTTCCATCCACAAACATTCCGCATCATCTCTAACCTCTTTAAATTCACCAAATTACGCGATAAACCCGTAAATTCATGAAAGCTCGTAGTGAACATATTCAAAGTATATAATCACGTAAATGGTAATAAATCACACGAAATACGCACATTAGCACTAAGGTTTCACACTCTCCATCACATCCCCACACTTATCATTGATTGTCCTCAAGCAACCATCATACACATTACTCACCTTATTAACAAATCACCATTGAATCTCTTACCGAATTAACAATTTAAGGTCCCAAGTCATACCCGTCCCATAGACTGACACAATCGAGATTGACAATCTGACAGATAAATGATACGCATTTAAAACAATTTAAGACTTGCCTAACTAAAACTAACATGCTTATAATACTACACACATGCGACACGCCCCTCACAATAATCGCTCCTCTCGGTTTTATCAAGACTAGCGTGTAATGTGCTAGTATATATTTCACTCAAAACCAAATATGCTACCTTGTAATCATAAGCTTGTATGGCAATCACACCTCCACTGTATCAAATAACGTAGCACATATCAAAAGGACTTTTGGGTTAAGGGTAAAGGTAAGGAATTATTTTTGGATTTTTATGTTTATGGCGAACACAAATGAAAATACCAAACCATGATAACTTATTCACAATGATACTAACACATGGGTTATTTTCGACCCATTTATTGAACACGAACATAACAATGATTTTTTTTTTCTTTCTCTTTTTTTCTTTTCTTTTCATTTCATTTTTTTCCTCTTTTTTTCTTTTTTTTTTCATAACGTATACACAATTGTCATTCATGGTTGGTAATCAACGGGTCAAACAAGGTGTAACAAACGAAGGGTGAAAGGCTCAACATGGTTTACTAATGTGGGATGGATAAACAATCAACAAATAACACAATGGAAGGGATCCTAATGCCTTTATCATCTATGTGTATACGCAAAACCACAGTCTCGGCACGTATCAAACTACACAAGTTCTAACACAAAGCAACATACGGCCTACTCTCAGCAAATGAACATTTATTGCAAATTCAACTAACAACTAAGTAGGCTCAAATATCTCACCGAACAAAAGGAATATGGGTTACCGACATATAGCATGTGTAATTCCTAAAGCATGTTACCCCTAGTTAGGCATTTCTTCTCAACTATTTTCTAAACTTGTCAGAAATACTCTCATGAAACTTAAAGGGACAACCATGACTAGGGATCTATGTTAGTTTAATATCGGCAAGAAACCCTCAAGCGATTGAAAATGTCAGTTTTCATGTAGTTCAAGCATACTTGAGACAAAAAAAAAAAAAAAAATTCAAAATTTTTCAATTTTTCCGCAATTTCAACCCTTCAAGCTTTTAAGATCAACAATCTTACCAACCCTCTCTCGAGTTACCGCATCCCCACACTTGGGATACATTGTCCCCAATGTATGGTGCAATTTATAATCTAAACTCGAGAGATACCACCTACAAACCATGAACGGCTAACAACTAGACGACTCACAAACAAAACCACTCCCAACACAAAAATTTCACACCACCAAGTACACGAAAACAAATAAAACACAAGATAGAAAAACACATGCACCTGATCAGTAAATCAACAGTGTCTGTAGTGGTGCAGCTGCTGTGATCGGACAGGAACGTAAACATCTTTTGGATTCTCTGATATCTCATCGGGGGTGTTGCCAAACATCCCCACACTTGAATCCTTGCATCCGTGAAGATGGAACGTAGAAACCTGTCAAAACACAAACACACCAAAACGAAACCAAACCAAAATACAATACTCTACATCCTCGGGCTGCCTCCCGAGAGCGCTAAGTTTAAAGGTCTTCAGCCAGACCGTACCTGATATGCGCTACGGTGGTCTCACTGCACACTTACCCAAAACATTTCCCACGAATGCTCGGAAATTTACATGCCATCTCCATAAATTTGTCAATATAATTGGCATGTTCAGACTGCACTTGCGAGTTTTGCAAATCCACTTCATGATATGTACCCCGATGTCTTGTTGTTTCACCCTTGTCATCTTCTTCCTCGAACCCTCTTCCCCACACTTGTTATTTTGAATGCCTGATATGGGAAGAGGTTCGGTACACACATTCATCTCATCAGACTGCCCTGCCTCCTCATCCTCACACACCATCTGATCCACCAGTGACTCTTCATCAGATAAAGGATTCATTGGTGTGGTATTATCCTCCACAACCTCCTCCTCCATGTGAGAATAATCTCTAATATCAACAGGTAATGGTGAGAGACGCTCTTCTATTTCTATCTTCATTTTTAACTTCTGACACTTGGAAACTAGGCAGCTGATTCGATCTTCATCGGAAAGGTTGGGTGCTGATAAATACTGCTCGAGTTTGGACAAAGTCACTTCCAACATAGCAAGCTGTTTCTCCTCCTCGGTCTGATAAATATAAACACCCTCGGGCTCAGAATATTCCTCGGGATGATACTGTCGGTATCCCTGATACGGTGTTGAGATGTACGCATCCATCATTTTTTTATTCCAATACTCTGGATTTTCCAAATACACCGTGCACACATCCTCATCATAAGAAGTATGATAATGACCGCAACAGAAACATCGTCCATCCGTCCTTGGCTCATAATAAGTATCCTCGTCCCGATCCCATCCATCAGAGTAATAACCATCCTCCACCGTTGTATCATAATCATAAAAATATGGTGGAGGGGAAGGATTATCATAGCAAGGCATCGGTCGTTCTGCCAATTTCGCTCTTTCCCGTCTAAATCGGGCCTCGTGGCAACCGATACACGGGTGAAGTGGTTCCCTACACAAAATGCATCTAGAAGAGCCGCATAATATTGTAAGGTCTTTCATCCTGCACAAACACAAAAACACAAGAACCACGCATAAATCTGAACAAAACAAAACAAAACAAAACTGACACTATTTTTGGATTTTTATTTTTTATTTTTTTATTTTTATTTTATTATTTTTTTAAACTAAAACTTAACACTAAACACTTTGCGCACGCCTCCCCGGCAACAGCGCCATTTTGATGTCTGTCGTTAGTGACATGCAAAAACCAACTAAACCAGTAGATAGGGTAAGTCGGATATCGAACCAGAGGAGGATTGTGGAAAGTGTATAATGCTCAGTTTTGATTAACTACTATTAAAAAGTAAATATCAATTGTTGGATTTGATTGATTATCTAAAAATTACGAACTAAAATTGAGATTTAAATCAATAGAAAGAACAATGGTTCCTCCAGATTTCAGGTTTTATAGCTAGATTCAATTATGTGTTTAATCGAAACACTCACATAGACATAAGTGTTTAACCTAATTCATCAATTGTGATAACCAACGACTAAGTACTCCGGTCAATACATAACGGGAGGTTATCGAATGGTTATCAATTACAATTACAAACCCTAACCCCATGTCAAATATATCCCAATTACTAGAACTCTCGGGAACTGAATGCTTAGAAATTAAGGTTTAAATAAGTGCAATTGTTTACAACCAATAAATCAAATCAAATCAAAGGTGAAAAGCATCGAATGCTTAGATCACCGAGTTAAATGATTGTCACAAACACATAAAATTATCCAACTTACAAAAACCCTCCATCCGGAGGAAACCACTAAAACAACTAGCCGCTCATCTGGATTGGTTGATCTTCACCGGCTTCGGTTGTCATCCCGAAGTGTGATTGAAAACCCCCTCCTACTGTCGTCGAAGATCCATCTAATGTGATGTTGTTACTAGATAAACCCTCCAAGCCCACGTGAATGATAATTAATATTGGGCTGTCCATATGTGTATTCCCTAATAATATCGGCCCACTTGTGATTCACGTGATTCAGCCACCAAAGTGAGGACTATGTTGACTTTAACGTAATGAAGCCTCCAAAAAATGTCTCCTCCTACTTACTTTAATGTCTGCCGCCAAAAATTAAGCCCACGTGTGTGCTTGTATGTGTTGGCCCAACCCAATAAAAATCCTCCAAGAGAATATGGCGGCCCACTCAACAAATCCAAAAGTCCAAAATGTGCCGCAACTATGCTGATGATGTTGATATTTGTTTTTGTTCCTTCCTGCCATCGCATGTGCCTCTGATAGATGTGATGATTTGATGTTGCTTGTTGACCAAAACCATACCATGTCGTCAAAAGTGAAGATCTCTCAAAGTTTGCGCACTAATGATGTAATGATGACACTTGTGTGTAGATGATGATGTTGTTTGCTTCTTTTCAAAGTCCCTCAATTCTTTCCAAAGTCACGTGCATATGCTTGTGGATGAATGATAATCTGATGTGTTGGCCCACTGATTCCTAAGTCCCTTTTAGGAGTCTGCCATCAAAATTCTAGCCCAATGATGATTCTTTTTTCTTTCACAATCTCGTACAGAAGGCTGCATCTAAGGCCCATATATTTATTAACTTCCGTAGCCTACATGTGACGACCGTAGGTTACGGTCTTTATTCTCTGTTTCTTTCTTTTTATTCTTGGCCGTATGTTACATTACATATACCATAAGCAACATATTAACTCACACACCAGCTCCTGGACTTCATGGTTTCGCGTTTCTTTCACATTCAAGCTATCACTCGACCCGAACACATCCCCAATGATGTAACATATCTTGATTTCCATCCACAAACATTCCGCATCATCTCTAACCTCTTTAAATTCACCAAATTACGCGATAAACCTGTAAATTCATGAAAACTCGTAGTGAACATATTCAAAGTATATAATCACGTAAATGGTAATAAATCACACGAAATACGCACATTAACACTAAGGTTTCACACTCTCCATCATGCATACCCGCCTAGGTCCTCACGTTGAGGATAGACGACGGTCCGCATCCCGACATGGCTCTGGAATTCAGAGCCGGTTGGGCCCGCAACCGTATACCGAAGGGTATGGTCGTACCGAACGACCATACATATATCGGGGATTCGCATGACACCAACAGCAGACCGGGAGGACGCAACTATGTCCCTCCCACTCATCCCCGCAACACATACCTCAGGGCCTCAAAACGCCCTGAGAACCAGCCATACAGGCCCAAAGCTGCGGCCGAAAATTCCAAATTCGCCCCGCGAATTGCCCACGCCCATGTTACCACAACAAAATTCCCATTCAATGTCGGGAAATACAACGGTTCGTCCGACCCGGACGACCACATGAACGTTTCATGGGCGCAGGGTGCAACGGCCTGTGGGACGAACCCACCTGGTGCAACTTTTTCCCCCAGACCCTCACGGGCCTGGCCAGGGCATGGTTCGATTCTTTGCCAGTGGGATCACTGGCCTCATTCGAGGACTTGCACGCAAAGTTCCTCGCTCATTTCAGCCAACAACGACGTCACGTACGTGACTCGTTGGACGTCATGAACATCTGGCGAAGGGACGACGGATCTTTAGAAGCATTCATCGTCCAGTACAATAAAGAGTGCCTAGAGATAGGTGACGTGCAAGACCAAATGGCACGGAACCATTTCATCAAGGCCGTTAGGGATAGGCAGATGGTCATGACCATCTCTGGCAAGGAGGGCTTGCCTAATAAATGGGAAGATGTCATGGCCGCGGTCAAGACATACGCCCAAACGCAGCGGTCTCTCGAACCGCATGTGGCAAAGGCACAGCCCCAAGCCGAAACCTCCCACCAAGGGTCCAAGCATAACAACAAACGCAACCGAGACGTTGGAAATCGCGATATTTCCAAACCATACTTCCCGCGGACCAACCCGTTTGACCCAAGGAACTACAATCCCCAACGGGACAACCGGCCCTAAAGAAAGATTCTCGGGACCGCAACTGGACCGAGATCACTGTGTCGCCAAGCGAAGTCCTTCTTACGGACGCACAGCTCTTGCGACCGGCCCAACCAATGAAGTCCACGAAAAATCAGGACCTCACACTCTATTGTGAGTACCACAAGGACTCGGGCCACACCACAAACAACTGCATCAGTCTCCGGCTGGAGATTGAGCGAGCCTTAAAAGAGGGGAAACTGCAACATCTTTTGCCAGGTGGACAAAAACCCACCAAGCGCATCACCCCTCATGGCGAAGGCACCTCCTCCGGGAAGAAGACCATGTATGTGGCCTCCACGCACATGATCAACGGAGGTAAAGGTAGGCCGCACAAAGCGGCGAGAAGGCCGGACAATGACTGGAAAGACGAGCAAGTCGTCTTTCCAAAAGTCCGAGGCGGACCGTGCGACAGGCGCGCCGTCGTAATTACAGGCCAACTGGCACATTACTGCACCGAGCGTCTATTCATCGACCCGGGCAGTACTTCTGATATAATCTACGAACAATGCTTCAACCAGTTCGACCAAGAGGACAAAGATCGGTTGCAAGCAGTAGATTACCCGTTGGCCGGGTTTCGCAGGGGAAACTGTCTTTCCCCTGGGCCAGATTACTTTTCCTGTGCGTCTTACCAGCGGAAGGCACACAAGAACAGAAGAGGTAAACTATATGGTTTTACCTCACACCTCCAGATATGACGTACTCCTTGGGAGGGAATCCCAAGGCGATTTCAATATGATTACGTCCGTCCCCCACTCTGCTGTCGGTTTTCCAACCGAATCGGGGGTCGCGATAATCTACGCACGAAGGGACGTCATGATGTCGGACGAAATACGTCCGACCAAGGTCGCAAGGCCCACCCCCAATAACCAACCAGAAAAATGGGTTCTCAACACGAGATACCCAGAACAAAAGGTTACATTGGGTCACGCCCTGTCCCCGACCACAAAAGCGCACCTGAAGCAGCTTCTCTTCAGGGACCAAGACATTTTCGCATGGACACCCGCAGACATGACAGGGGTCCCGCGTGATATTGCGCAACATCACTTGAATACCTTGCCAGGTATCAAGCCGGTAATCCGAGGCCAACGCCACCTTGGATCCGCTAAAAACCAGGCGATGCAAGAGCAGGTCGAAGAACTGCTCTCCGCAGGCATCCTGCGGGAAGTTAAATACCAGACTTGGTTATCCAACCCAGTCATGGTAGAGAAACCATCCGGGGGCTGGCGCATGTGCGTCGATTACAAGGACCTCAACAAAGCCTGCCCCAAGGATTGTTATGCACTTCCAGAAATCGACGAAAAGGTCGATAATCTCGCACCATTCAGATGGAAGTGTTTCCTCGATTGCTACAAAGGTTACCATCAGGTACAAATGGCAATCGAGGATGAAGACAAAACGGCATTCCGCACTCCTACCGGGAATTACTGTTACACAAAAATGCCGTTTGGGTTGCGCAACGCAGGCGCAACCTATCAAAAACTGATGAACGACATTTTCCGCGGGCAAATAAGCAAAAGTGTCGAAATCTACATGGACGACCTAGTCGTCATGAGCATGGAGGAAGATACCATGCTCACAGACATCGAAAGAACATTCCAGACTCTGCGAAGCGTTAACATAAAGCTCAATCCAGGGAAATGCTCGTTTGGAATGGAAGAAGGCAAATTCCTTGGGTTCATCGTGACTAAAGATGGATTCAAGGTAAACCCGGAGAAAGTTCAGGCGATCGAGCGCATGCCATCGCCTTCAACGATGAAAGACATGCAACGGCTGGCCGGCAGGCTAGCCGCACTAAATAGATTCTTAGCCAACCATGCAGCTAAGTCCTATCCCTTCATCAAGACCCTGCAGAACTGTTTAAAGAAAGAACAATTCCAGTGGACCGCAGAGGCGGAAAATGCTTTCCGGGAAATGAAGGAGTGTTTGATACAACTCCCAACTCTGACCGCACCACGCAAGGATGAGCCACTCATATTATACCTATCCGTCGCAGACAACGCGGTAGGTGCGGTATTGATAGTGGAGCGGGAGGGGGTTCAAACACCCATATATTACATCAGCAAGATGCTCAACGACCCAGAAACAAGGTACTCAATAATGGAAAAATTGGTATTAGCACTAGTGCACGCATCAAGACGGCTGCGACGCTACTTCGCGAACCATGTCATCACGGTGCTAACCAATTACAGGATCGGCCTGATCCTATCCAAACCTGACATCTCTGGGAGATTAGCAAAATGGGCAATAGAGCTGGGCGCACACACGCTGAACTATAAACCGCGCCCCGCGATTAAAGGCCAAATCTTAGCTGATTTCGCCGCCGAAGTCCCGGTGAATCGCATCCAAGAATGCGAAGAAGCACAAAACCCTGCACCAACACCATCTTCCTCAGAAATATGGGCACTATTTACCGATGGGGCCTCCAACGAAGAAGGTGCGGGCGCAGGTCTGCGACTCGTCAGCCCTGATGGCCAAGAACTTACATATTCAATCCGCCTCGATTTCAAAAGCACAAATAACGAGGCCGAATATGAAGCCTTACTGGCAGGACTACGTTTAGCAGTCAAGCTCGGCGTGCAACACCTGGAAGCACACGTCGACTCTTTGTTGGTTGCAGGACAGATACGCGGCGACTATGCCGCAAAGGGGGATATCATGATCCTCTACCTCGAGCAAGCCCTGCAACTAACATCAAAGTTTAATTCATTTAATATCCGACATATTAACAGAAGTGAAAACAAATCTGCAGATGCACTCTCCAAACTTGCATCCACCAGTTTCCAACACCTGGCAAAGGAGATACATATCGAAATTCTACAAAATCCTTCAGTACCCCTGCGCCAGGTCAACGTCATCCAATACGGCACAACATCTTGGATGACACCAATTATTGCATATCTGCAATCAGGTGTGACTCCCGAAAGCAAGTCAGAGGCATGCAAGTTACAATACAAAGCGTGCCACTACCAAATGGGAGACGGTATCTTATACCGCAAATCATACCTAGGGCCACTCCTACGATGCGTCAACCCCCAGGATGCCACATACCTCATCAGAGATGTAACACCCCGAAAATATAAAACTTTATATTAAAATTATAAAGTATAAATAAACGGAAAATTTACTAACTAGAAACTTTTAACCTAGTTAGTTAATAGACTAGAAATAGCTTATGAAGGGGTTAAAGACTACTAAACAATAAGTAGAACAAAGTTGAGGGGCCTAAGTTGACAAAATTGAAACTTAAATTGTTAAAACAAATTAAAATAAACCAAACACCCCCAAAAGAGGTGTTGGTCGATCAGGGGAAAGACCAGGTCGACACCCCCTTAGCTCCAAACCCTAAAATCACTAAAACTCTCAAATTGGAGGTGCAAAACTGGTCCAAAACAAAATATGAGCCTAGAATCATGATCCTCATCTCAAGAGGATTAAAAGGTATGTAAAATCTGATGAAATCTCTAAACTTGAAAATCTCATGATTTTGGAAAAATCTGAAGTTAGATGATGCATGTGGGTTATGTGGTTAGATTAGAGTTGATATGGTGTCTAGAAGTGAAGTCTAGCCAACTACATGTGAAATTATGACTAAATTCAGGAAATCCCATGAACACCTTGAAGGTGGATTGTGGGTTTTACATGATGATGATGATGAACACTAGGGTTTAGAGTGATTATTCTAATGTAATTCGATTATAGAAAGTGATTTCAGAAAAGTATGATGTTTAATTGCTATATGATGGCTTTATTGAAGTTAAGCTAACTAATTAGTAAGCTATAAACATGAGTATGAATGATGTAGAAATTCTGCCCTCATAGTGTTTGTAGAAATGCCTCAAAGAAGGCTTAAAAAAATAAATAGAAATTTAAAGCTTTAACGCTTAATTAAGATGTTTCGGTATACTATATGAAGTGAGGTCTAAAGAGAGTCCTAAACATGTCTTGAATTGAACTCTATAGGACAAGATACCGGAACGTCGAGTGGACAAGCCGGTGGTGATTCGCGGTTGAAGGGCGTGCGCTAAGGTATGTAACTCGACCCGTTACATTAAGTAAATTGAATCATCATAATATGCATAGTTGAATTTTGGAATAAAGGTTGCTATGAATTTAGGCGATGATATCGCTATATTGAATAATTGGTCAAAACTTGGCTAGAACTCGTTGGTAGTCGTCAAAAGGAAGAAATTCCATAGATGAGCCAAACGGGTCGGATAATCAAGTAAGGCATGGTTAATGCTCCGGATTGTGATAGATTGATTTGTTGATATTGGATATTATATAACATATTAAAATTTCGAGATTTAACGTATTGGCATCCTAGAAAACTAAAATCCGAGAGTTTGGGTTTTGGTGTAATAACCAAACCAAACAAAAACATAAATTTCCAGGTGCTACCGTAATTTACGGTGGTACCGTAAATTACGGTAGAGGTCAGGGACTTACGGTGGTTCACTACTGTTTTACGGTGGCCCAAAAGATTTCCAGGACTCACCGTAACTTACGGTGACACCGTAAGTTACGGTGGAACCAGAAAACAAAACTTTTACATTTTTTTTATATATTTGATGTTGGATCTCATGTTTATGTGTTGTTTAATAATGTCAAAACTAATATTTTAACGGTTTTGATTCTAGGTGATAAGGTGGGTCATATGGATGACGGTCAAGCAACGAAAGAGAACCGAACATGACTTTTGAAGCTTCCGCAATGTTTTAATTCTACTTAGACTTAGTTAATGGGTTGTAAACTATTTCTGAATCAACTTTTAAAAATCTCAATTTAGTCATCACTTGACTAAAAGTTGACGTACTTATGAACTTCCTTAAGAAATGTTTTGTTATGTAACCAATATTTTAATCGAAATGGTGTATTTTATTCTTAAAATAAAAAAAAAATTAGGGTGTTACAAGTTGGTATCAGAGCTTAAGGTTGTCAATAAGTGTTCGGTTCAAGCTTGATCGATCGTCCGGTAAGAATTAACCTATTTTGTTAATAAATTAGGTACTACGTAAAGAATGAGAAATGAACAAATATACATGAAAAGAGTGCGTAAGCTCACTCAAAAAAAAAACAAGAAATGCATGAAACAAGAATAATTAAATCAAGTTATGAACTTGATTGAATTGAAACAAGAATGGTTAAATCAAGTTATGAACTTGATTGAATCAAAACAAGAATGATTAAATCAAGTTATGAACTTGATTGAATCAAAACAAGAATGATTAAATCAAGCTATGAACTTGATTGAATCAAAACAAGAATGATTAAATCAAGTTATGAACTTGATGAAATCAAAACAAGTAAAGCATGTGTTATAAATGGAATGTTTAACAACTTATGTAAACATTTCAGAAATAGAGATGGCTGATCAAGGTAACGATGATGCGGTGCCAAGAGTCACCGAACAAGTGAGGGAAGTGATTGCCGAAGAGGTTGGAAAGGCGATCGAAAACAGTTTGTCGGGCTTTATTGATAAAATTCAAAACACAGTTTTATCAATAGTAGAAGATAGAATCAAGAAACTGGAAGATGATTCAAAAGTAGCAAAGGAAAAGCATGGTGGACGAAAGCCTTGTTCATATAAGGAATTCATGGCCTGTAAACCACCAATATATAATGGGGAGGTTGACCCAATAGTGTGCCAACGATGGCTAAGTGATATCGAGGGGGTATTCGAGAGGACCCATTGTGACGAAGATGACTACGTAGCCTATGGTACGGGCCAACTAAGAAGTCAAGCGAAAGATTGGTGGGATAACAAAAAGAGAGAGATCGGTATTGAAGCTGCTAAGGTCATGACTTGGGAAGAATTCAAGACGCCATTTCTGAAGCATCATAGCCCCAAAGCGGTTATGAATAAAATCAAGGAAGAGTTCATGCAACTTAGGCACAAGAATGAAACCATAGACAAGATTACGGCAACGTTTATGGATAAGATGAAGTTTTGTGACGATCTGGTGACGAATGAAGAACAAAAGATATACTACTATCATAACATGTTGAGTGCCGAATATAGGGAATTTATCACCCCTTCCAAATACGAGACACTTACCGAGATCATAAATGCTGCTAGGGAAAGGGATATCGAACTGAAAAAGAGCATCGAAAGGGGTGAACGGAGAGCACAAGATGTAAACCCAAGCCCTACTAAGAAGGCACGAACAAACGAAAGCGCAATGAAATCTAATACGAAAGGCGGGTCGCCAAGTTGCAGGATCTGCGGGAAGGGTCATAAAGGCGAATGTCGTTACAAGGATAAGCCTTGTCCCATATGCAAGAAAACGGGACATATGGCTATATCATGCCCGGAGAAAGTGACGGTTTGTTACAATTGTTATCGAACGGGTCACAAGAAGTCGGAATGCCCGGAATTGGTTGGAAAGAAGGATGGGCAGAAACCGAAAGGTGAAGCCCCTAAGGCAAAGGCAAGATCTTTTCAACTAACCGCCGCAGAAGCAAAGGTTGAACCTGACGTAGTCTCAGGTATATTTGCTGTAAATTCGATTCCTGCACGTGTGTTATTTGATACGGGTGCGAATAAATCCTTTGTTTCATATGGATTTATTCGGCATCCTTCATTTGTTCTAACAAAATTACCTGTGCCCTTAGAAGTAGAGATAGGTAATAACAAAAGCTTTATTGTTTGTGATGTATGTGAAAATTGTAAACTGAGCATTGACGATGAAGAATATTTGATAAATCTAATCCCGATGTCGATGGGAGAATTTCAAGTAGTCGTTGGGATGGATTGGCTATCTCGACACCATGCAAAGGTCGTGTGCTTCCGTAAAGAGATAAAACTGACATCTCCGAGCGGGAAACACGTCACCATTTACGGCGAAAAAGGAGGCAACCCCATAGTATGCTCAATGTTGAAAGCTCACAAGCTAATGAGGCGAGGATGCAAGGCATTCATGATATACGCTAATGAACCCGAAAAAGAATCACGAAAGATTGGAGATGTACCGGTAGTACGAGATTATGAAGATGTTTTTCCGGAAGATTTACCGGGGATACCACCTGAACGGGAAGTAGAGTTCGGGATCGAATTGATTCCGGGCGCGAAACCCGTAGCAAAAGCCCCGTACCGACTTGCACCGTCGGAATTACAAGAGTTGATGTTCCAAATCCAAGACCTGCTTGACAAGGGATTCATAAGGCCGAGTGTGTCTCCTTGGGGCGCACCGGTATTGTTCGTGAGAAAGAAAGACGGGAGCATGCGCATGTGTATCGATTACCGGGAGTTAAACAAACTCACGGTAAAGAACCGATACCCGCTCCCGAGGATAGATGATTTATTCGACCAACTACAAGGTGCGAACTGGTTTTCCAAAATTGACCTTAGATCGGGGTATCACCAACTAAAGGTCAAAGAAGAAGATGTGCCGAAGACGGCTTTCCGCACGAGATACGGACATTACGAATTCCTCGTGATGTCATTCGGGCTAACAAACGTACCCGCGGCTTTCATGGACCTCATGAACCGGGTTTGCAAGCCAATGCTGGATAAGTCGGTCATCGTGTTTATCGATGATATATTGGTATATTCGAAAAGTGAAGCTGAACACGCACATCATTTACAAGAAGTGTTAGAGACCCTTAGATGAGAGAAGCTATACGCAAAATTCTCTAAATGTGTCTTTTGGTTACGAGAGGTACAATTTCTTGGCCATGTTATAAGTGCCGACGGAGTATTGGTGGATCCGTCAAAGATAGAGGCTGTGTCAAAATGGAATCCCCCGAAGAACCCTTCAGAAATTAGAAGCTTCTTGGGGCTTGCGGGATATTACAGGAGATTCATTCAAGATTTCTCCAAGATTGCGTCACCACTAACAAAGCTAACACGAAAGAAAGAAAGGTTCATTTGGGGTGTTGACCAAGAGAAAGCGTTTCAAACGCTAAAAGAAAAGTTAACTCAAGCTCCGATACTAACATTGCCGGACGGAGTCGAAGACATGGAGGTTTATTCGGATGCTTCACTATCGGGACTCGGTTGCGTGTTGATGCAACGGGGCAAGGTAATAGCCTATGCCTCGAGGCAATTGAAGATACACGAGAAAAAATATCCCACACACGATCTCGAGTTGGCGGCGGTAGTGTTTGCATTAAAAATATGGAGGCACTACTTGTATGGAGTAAAGTGCACCATATTCACCGACCACAAGAGTTTGAAATACTTCTTTGATCAAAAGGAGTTAAATATGCGACAAAGGCGATGGCTGGAAACGGTGAAAGACTACGACTGCGAAATACGTTATCACCCAGGGAAGGCTAATGCGGTGGCGGATGCTTTGAGCAGAAAAACGGATTATGTCCCGATACGAGTAAGATCAATGCAACTCGTGGTAACCTCGGGTATACTTGAACGTATTCGAGGGGCGCAATTAGAAGCAGTAAAAGAAGAGAATTGGAAGAAAGAAAGAATAATTGGTCAGTTAAAAGATTTGTCGGATGGGAATCACGGGTTAAAGACTCGATCTGGAAGGATATGGGTCCCACATACCTGTGGAGTGAAGGCACTTCTACTTAATGAAGCTCATAAATCCCGTTATTCAATTCATCCGGGTGCGACCAAGATGTACAATGATTTGAAACAAAACTATTGGTGGCCCGGAATGAAGAGAGATGTGGCGAAGTACGTGGAAAAATGCTTGACATGTTTACAAGTCAAGGCGGAGCATCAGAAACCATACGGCAAACTCCAACCGTTAGAAATTCCGGTTTGGAAATGGGAACATATCACAATGGACCTACTAACCAAGTTGCCAAAAACGAATCGTGGTTTTGATGCCATATGGGTAGTGGTGGATAGATTGACGAAAAGTTCTCACTTCATTCCGATTCGTGAGACTTATACGTCAGAAAAGATGTCAGAAGTTTATACCAATGAAATCATAGCACGTCACGGGGTGCCGGTGTCCATTGTGTCTGATAGGGATACCCGGTTTACTTCAAATTTCTGGCGAGATTTCCAAGAGCAAATGGGAACCAAATTGTTCATTAGCACTGCGTACCATCCTTAAACGGATGGACAGAGTGAAAGAACGATACAAACATTGGGGGATATGCTACGGGCATGTATAATCGACTTTGGAGGAAGTTGGGATGTTCACCTACCGTTAGTCGAGTTTTCATATAATAACAACTACCAATCTAGTATTAAGATGGCACCGTACGAAATGCTTTATGGTAGGAAGTGTCGAACCCCAGTATGTTGGGGTGAAGTGGGTCCACGTGAACTCGCTCATCAAGATATAGTACGAGCCACTAATGAAAAGATCGATATAGTTCGGGCACACTTGAAGGCAGCTCAAGACAGGCAAAAGGCGTATGCTGATAAAAGGAATAGGCCAATCGAATTTCAGATTGGTGACATGGTCATGCTAAAAGTTTCCCCATGGAAGGGCGTTATTAGATTTAGAAAAAGGGGGAAGCTAAGCCCGAGGTTTATTGGGCCATTTAAAATTGTTGAAAAGATCAGCAAGGTAGCTTACCGCCTCGAGCTACCGGAAGAACTAAGTGGAATCCATAGCACGTTTCACGTGTCACAATTAAGAAAGTGCCTAACGGATGAAACAGCTTATATTCATTTCGATGATATTGAAGTAGATAATAGCCTGAATTATGCGGTGAGACCGGTGGAGATTTTAGATCGAAAGGTCAAATACTTACGAAATAGACAAATCGATCAAGTCAAAATCAGATGGGAGCATAGGAAAGGCTCGGACACTACGTGGGAGTCCGAGGAAGAAATGCGACGACTCTACCCTACACTATTTGGTACGTATTTCGGTTTCGGGGACGAAACCCCTTTTAAGGGGGGTGGACTTGTAACACCCCGAAAATATAAAACTTTATATTAAAATTATAAAGTATAAATAAACGAAAAATTTACTAACTAGAAACTTTTAACCTAGTTAGTTAATAGACTAGAAATAGCTTATAAAGGGGTTAAAGACTACTAAACAATAAGTAGAACAAAGTTGAGGGGCCTAAGTTGACAAAATTGAAACTTAAATTGTTAAAACAAATTAAAATAAACCAAACACCCCCAAAAGAGGTGTTGGTCGATCAGGGGAAAGACCAGGTCGACACCCCCTTAGCTCCAAACCCTAAAATCACTAAAACTCTCAAATTGGAGGTGCAAAACTGGTCCAAAACAAAATCTGAGCCTAGAATCGTGATCCTCATCTCAAGAGGATTAAAAGGTATGTAAAATCTGATAAAATCTCTAAACTTGAAAATCTCATGATTTTGGAAAAATCTGAAGTTAGATGATGCATGTGGGTTATGTGGTTAGATTAGAGTTGATATGGTGTTTAGAAGTGAAGTCTAGCCAACTACATGTGAAATTATGACTAAATTCAGGAAATCCCATGAACACCTTGAAGGTGGGTTGTGGGTTTTACATGATGATGATGATGAACACTAGGGTTTAGAGTGATTATTCTAATGTAATTCGATTATAGAAAGTGATTTCAGAAAAGTATGATGTTTAATTGCTATATGATGGCTTTATTGAAGTTAAGCTAACTAATTAGTAAGCTATAAACATGAGTATGAATGATGTAGAAATTCTGCCCTCATAGTGTTTGTAGAAATGCCTCAAAGAATGCTTAAAAAAAATAAATAGAAATTTAAAGCTTTAACGCTTAATTAAGATGTTTCGGTATACTATATGAAGTGAGGTCTAAAGAGAGTCCTAAACATGTCTTGAATTGAACTCTATAGGACAAGATACCGGAACGTCGAGTGGACAAGCCGGTGGTGATTCGCGGTTGAAGGGCGTGCGCTAAGGTATGTAACTCGACCCGTTACATTAAGTAAATTGAATCATCATAATATGCATAGTTGAATTTTGGAATAAAGGTTGCTATGAATTTAGGCGATGATATCGCTATATTGAATAATTGGTCAAAACTTGGCTAGAACTCGTTGGTAGTCGTCAAAAGGAAGAAATTCCATAGATGAGCCAAACGGGTCGGATAATCAAGTAAGGCATGGTTAATGCTCCGGATTGTGATAGATTGACTTGTTGATATTGGATATTATATAACATATTAAAATTTCGAGATTTAACGTATTGGCATCCTAGATAACTAAAATCCGAGAGTTTGGGTTTTGGTGTAATAACCAAACCAAACAAAAACATAAATTTCCAGGTGCTACCGTAATTTACGGTGGTTTACGGTAGAGGTCAGGAACTTACGGTGGTTCACTACTGTTTTACGGTGGCCCAAAAGATTTCCAGGACTCACCGTAACTTACGGTGACACCGTAAGTTACGGTGGAACCAGAAAACAAAACTTTTACATTTTTTTTATATATTTGATGTTGGATCTCATGTTTATGTGTTGTTTAATAATGTCAAAACTAATATTTTAACAGTTTTGATTCTAGGTGATAAGGTGGGTCATATGGATGACTGTAACACCCCGTGTTTTCCAAAAGTCAAAGTCAAAGTCAAGGGTTGACTGTTATTGGAATTAAAGATTAATAAAGATTAATTTCATTTTAGTTCCATTTTGATTTTCGTATTATTTGGAGTAAGTGTTGTATAATCAAACTAATCGGACGATAATCGAACTGTGAATCAACGACCGACTGTGAATGATAGGAAGTAACAACGCAATAAAGCTAGTCAATCAATAATCAAGCTAATCAAATCAATCATCGAACTCAAGTGTGGATGATTTTAATGCTCTTATACGTGTGTGTGTGCCTTATGTGTTACTTGTGCATGTTTACTTTTATGTTAAAGTGTGTGGTGAATCAATCAAATCAATCAAGACTCAAAGGTGAATCAAACTCAATGGAAATCGAACCCGAAATGGTTGTAAGGATGCTCGTATGTTAGATATAGTAGTTGAGACTAAAAGTAATTTGATTAGGAATTCTATCATTCTCAAATCATCGTTCATCGAAGTCGAAATATCAAAAATCGTCGCGAAACACTCAAAACCAGGCAAGCCGATCGAACAGGGCAACCTGATCGAACAGGCTAGCCGATCGAACAGGGCAACCTGATCGAACAGGCTAGCCGATCGAACAGGCTGTTCGATCGGGCAGCTGCTCGATCAGGGATGCTGTTCGATCAGCTGACCCTTTCCTCTTTTGGAAGCCTATAAATAGGGCTGTCCTTGTCAAACTTTCCACTTTTGGAAAAGCTCTGACCGACCAGCCTCTTCTTCTCACTAAATCTCAGATTTCTCTCAAACCGGTAAGTATTTCGCTCTAATCCTTGTACGTTTTTGTTCATTAATCGATTCTCCATCTTTCTATCTTTCAAAACTTGGATTTCATCCATGAAATCACCAAGATCTAGGTGTTCTTGAGTGATGTCATCATGGTGTTCTTGGTGTTCATCAAGAACTTCATGTTCTTGACTTCATTCAACCATGAATAAGCTAGATCTAACCGATTTCCACATCAATAACTTAAAATCTACCAAAGATCTTAACATTTCACGGTGGAAAAGGATTGGAAGATGGGTTTTCATCTATCTTTCAACTCTTTTACACTCAAAAAGGTGAAAACGAGACTTGAACCGATTTACAAATCAATCTAAACAAACACATGGTTCAAGATTCGGGTTCTACCGAGAGATATACCGATTCCGGATTAAACGTTAAACTTGGGTTCCAAACCGTCTCTGACCGAGTTTGGGTGATTCCTGCTCGAGTCAGTAGGCTAAGTGGGGACTTCAGTTTTGTGGTTCAACTCGTAGTCAAAATATCTCTAAAACACCAAATTATTAACGGGAATAACCAAGTGTTAAGTGATAGGTTAACCGAATCGAGAAGCTGGCCGAACGGCTAGGCTGTTCGATCGAACAGCCCAACCGAACGACTATGCCAGCCGATCGGCTAGGCTAACCGATCGACTAGCACTTAGTCCCACAAACTCATGAAGTGTAGTATTGACGAGGTACTGTTCGATCGACTACGCCACTCGATTGTAATCATTACTGCTCGAATCATGAGATACTATACTTCAAACACTTAGACTTTTCGAAACATTGGAATGTCACCCGATCGAGCATGCCAACCGATCGAGTGACATATTTGAAAACAATGCAATGCTAACCGATCGGTTGGGCTAACCGATCGAACAGCTGTTCGATCGGCCAACTTGAAAGGTAGTACAAACCATCATACACAAACACATCCTTCACATCAAAGGAAGAAACAATCCACTTGAAGGAACCAGCCGATCGAGCCAGCCGGCCGATCGAATGGATGTTCGAACGGACTTTCAAACCAATCGAACAGCCCACTCGATCGAACTGCTGTCCGATCGAATGGCCTACTCGATCCAAGTACAATGTTTACTTTTTCCGCGTTACTCATCGTTGTGTTATCGAACTATTCAGGCTAACCTATTCTCAGTGCTCCTCTCAATCCACGATCAACCACTGTGAGTATACTCGATCCCTTTTTGCTTTCAGCACTTTTGGGTGTTACATACGTAATCTATCAAAATCACAAACAACACAAACTATTTGAACGCTAACCTACTTGCATGTATTGCTTGTCTAAATGATTGCTGTTTATTATGTTTACACGTGGAGTGCTATCTGCCTGCTTTAGCAACGTAGTACTATAGTTTGGACTCAGCACCCGTTCACACGGGGGTTGCTAAGGACAATTACTTGCATGGATTACGGTGGTAATCATGTATTGCGAACTGTCTCGGACAGTCAACTTGAAGTCATTGGTATCGATGGTCCCATGTTGATAATTTACATGCATCGTTTGCCCTTGTGTACGTGCTTGGTTATGCGTAAACTATTCGAACTCTATATGCTATATCAAACTTGTGTACTCACCTTTACATTATATGTATTGACTTTTATTTTAACGTATGTGACAGGTGTTTAAGCTACTAGCGTGCTAGGGAAGCGAGGCAATAATAAGCTTCTAGGAGCCTGTGACCTTAGGACAGTGTCCACATACCTGCTCCAGGGTCATAATTATCTGTAGATCTTGTACTGGCACCTGTAGTCAGTAAGATCTATAGTTAGCCGTCTAGAAGTCTTAAAACAATATTTAAATTCGGTCTGTAATAATTAAGAACTTGAGTTGTCGGAACAGTTCCCATATTGTTTAGTTGATTTCTATGATAACTTGTTATTATTTGGGACACGGTATGGGACGTGTTATATAACTGAATTGTATGATAGTTGTTGTGGAAACTTCTGAACAATCTGTTTCGCTCAGTGCCGCGCCCCGATGATTCCGCCATCGGTTGGGGTGTGACAATGACGGTCAAGCAACGAAAGAGAACCGAACATGACTTTTGAAGCTTCCGCAATGTTTTAATTCTACTTAGACTTAGTTAATGGGTTGTAAACTATTTCTGAATCAACTTTTAAACATCTCAATTTAGTCATCACTTGACTAAAAGTTGACGTACTTATGAACTTCCTTAAGAAATGTTTTGTTATGTAACCAATATTTTAATCGAAATGGTGTATTTTATTCTTAAAATAAAAAAAAAAATTTAGGGTGTTACAAGAGAGATACACGAGGGTATGTGCGGCATACACGCAGGACCACGCATGGTAGTGGCCAAAATCATGAATGCTGGGTATTACTGGCCCGGCATGCACCTGGACGCCGTCAAAGAGTTGCGCAAATGTATCAACTGTCAACGACATGCTCCAAAAACTTTGCGCCCCAAGAACAACCTGGTCCCGGTCACTACCGCATGGCCCTTCCAGAAATGGGCAATCGACGTTGTGGGACCTTTCCCTGACGCACCAGGTGCGTTCAAATTTATCATAGTAGCGGTTGATTACTTCACAAAATGGGTAGAGGCAAAACCTCTCGCCTCAACCACTGCTATGATAACACGGAAATTCATATGGGAACACATCATCTGCCGTTTCGGTCTACCAATGTGCATCGTTACTGATAATGGCACCAACTTTGCTGCTGACGAATTTCAAAAATGGCTAGAAGAACTACACATTGAACATATATTCTCATCCGTGGCACATCCGCAAGGGAACAGCCAAGTTGAGAGTATCAACAAAAGTCTAGTCGAAGGCATCAAAGCATGGTTGGGAACAGCCAGGCGTGGCTGGGTCGATGAACTCCCAAGTATCCTATGGGCTCACCGTACGAGCCCAAAAACAAGCAATGGGGAAACACCCTTCAGCCTAGTCTATGGTTCAGAAGCGGTAATCCCCGCGGAAGTAGGCATCCCTTCTCCCAGAATGTTGGCTATTGAAAAAATAAACAACAGTATGGAACGCAGGATTGACTTAGACCTCTTGGAAGAGAGACGTGAAAGCGCTGCCATCAATGAGGCTAAGTACAAATCCAAACAGGAAAAGTACTACAACTCGCGTGTCCGCGTTTTACTTTCAACCCGGGAGACTACGTCCTCCGTGACAATGAAGCATCTAATGCTGAACGCCCAGGAAAACTTGCCCCCAAGTGGGAAGGACCCTACCTCATCAATGAGGTCTTGGGGAAAGGCGCGTACAAATTGCAAACGTTAGAAGGCGAACCTATCGCACGTACATGGAATGCACAACAGCTTAGACGCTGTTACATGTAAGCCATATTTTTTCATTTCCATGTAACCTATCGGGCCGTAGTCCATTTGCAATTAAATAAACGAACGATTCAATGCAATATTGTTTGTTACTACTATTACAAATGCATGTTCCACTTTGCGGTATCTGCAAAAACAGATTGGCAAAATCTTTATTCGCGATACCCACACAAAGTGCCAACCACACACAAATATTGTAATAGGCCAGCATTGGCAAAATATTCTTTATCCGGCCAGGTAGATAAGTTTTTACAAATCTTACACAACTCCTAAACCCTAAAAAGGTAAACAATGGAATTGACGCGTACTCATACAACAAAGGTATGGAGTATACTTGACCCCATTCACAAATGGGTAGAGTTCCGGATATACAAGTTTTTACAAAACTTACACAATTCTGAACCCTAACGAGGCAAAACACGGAATTGACGCGTACTCATACGACAAAGGTATGGAGTATACTTGACCCCATTCACCAATGGGTAGAGTTCCGCATACATACGTTCAAACTTGCAAGAAGTAAAAACACTTGTACAAATTGAACAACAAAACTTTATATTCAAAAAATTCAAACACCCACGCAGTGCTTAATGGATTTACATAAAGTTTCCAACATTTACAAAGGGAAAACAAAAAAGGAGGCACACTAGCCAACCTAAACCCTATTTTGTACCACTAGTACCCGCGCCATCTTGGCCGCCACCAGCGGGATTTTCCTCTTCTCCATCGGCATACAGCATCCGCAACCGGTCAACGTAATCCGCAGCCTCTAAACATTCGTCCAACTTCTCCACACAAGAGAGGGACGTATCATAAAAGGAGGCAACAGCCGCGTTAAGGCGCCCTTCGGTGTCCACGTCACGAAACCCGGATCGCTCTTCAGTGAAACCGCCTTCAGACATGACGTTTATGTGACCGATACAGCGGCTGTAACCAGCTTTAAAACCGGCATCGCGGGCACGTTCCTTGACCAAGTCCAAACCAGTTGCGGTTTCAGGAGCATCCATGATGGCCTGAACAATCTGCAACAAAAGGATAATAAGGTCATCATATGGTCAACCTTTGATACAAAGTCACAAAATACTTACATGTGCAATGCCTTGACTCCGCATCCACTCACGATCAGCCTCCAGTTGTTGGAGCGAAGAAGTCAGAGCATCTCTGGCTTCAACAGCAACATTAGCCCGCTCTTCCGCAACACTAACGCGGGCTGTGAGGTCGGTAACCGCGACCTCCCGGGTCTGAACTTCAGCCTTTTAAAGAGCAATCAACAGTTCACAAAGTCAGTAAACATTCTCAAAAGGCGGAAAGAAAAATACAACAGGAATAACGAATCATACCTGAAGGCTGCTAACAACCTGCTTCAAACGGGTCTGCTCGGCATTCGCCTCTTCAAGAGCCTTAGCAGAGCGACTCTCCCTCTCTTTGGCCTCCTCAATGGCCTTTGCAGCATGAGCCCCTGCTTCGTTGGCCTCTTCAAGCGCCTTTACAGCCCAGGCCTCCGCCTGCTGCGCTTTAACCGCAATCACCTCAGTCGCAGCCTTCTCCTTGCCCAAAACAGCGTTCGCTGCTTTGGCATTCGTCAACTCCTAACGAACACGAAACAGTGATTCATTCACCTTGGCCCAAGATTCTTTCCACGACTTACGCTCACTAGAAAGAGTTTCTTGCCAACTCTTGCGCTCTTAAGAAAGTAACTTGGCAAGAGTACGAACCTGTTTTAACTCAGCGGTTGCAGCCCACTCTACCGTCTGTTTCTGCTTCTCAAAAGCAGCCCTATCCCTCTCAAGCTGCTCCGCACCCGCACGAGCAGCCTTGACCAACTCTTCTGCTTCGGCCCGCAAGCGAGCAGTTTCCTCCTCCCTGCGGCCTAACACCTTGTAATCTTCCAAAATGGCGTTCGCCACTATGGAGCTTCCTACTAGCATGGTAGAAAGTTGGTTGATGCGCAGCTCACGGGGTGCAGAACGGGCACGGTCAACTTCAAATGGGGTGCCCAGGCCATCCAGAATCTCTTTGCACGCAGAGGGGTCGTTGGAAATATCATCCCCCTGCATAACAGTCCAGGGGGGTCGGTGATAAACGGTACTTCGACCCTGGGTATAGGTGCGGTAATAATACTCCAATTCAGACTCCCCAAGCTGAATTGGAGGCCCATCATAACCCGCACCACCGGCAGACGAACCGGTAACCTTCTCACCAGCAGAAGATTTCTGCGGCTCAGCATCAGTTTTTTGCGGCTCTGCATCAGACTTTTGTTTCCCAGAATCCGAAAACCGTAGATCCAAATTATCACCCTCATTGGGAGATATCAGATTGTTGGAGGAATCAACGGTATCGAAAATCTGGGTCGCGACCTTCTCCGCAGTACCCTCCGCTTGCACGGTGGAATCAGGCACCACCTTGACAAAAGGCGCCGAAGGTTCCTCAGACACCCCCACACCCGCACCCGTGGTGTGCGGGGGAGACGAAGGAGCATCAAAGATAGAAAAATCTTTATCTTGAAGCTCTGCAAAACAAAGTCAATAGCTATCAAAAAACAAGTTGTGCATAACACTTGAGACAAGCTACAAAACACTTACCAACAGTAACCGCAGGTTTCTTTGGTGTCGGACCAGTCCTTTTAGACTGCAACCTCCGACGTTTCGGTTCACCGGCACCAGCGGCCGTCTCCTCTACTTGCCTGTTCCCACCGGCAGACTGTGAACCCGCAGCGGTTCCACCCGCAGCTGCACCCAAACCCTCAAGGGTATCAGATACTATCACGTAATCCATGTGTCTACGGAAAGAAGAATGAGAGATACCTGCCGCCTGCGGCACCAGATGAGGCACAACAGTAACCTCTGGTATATTCTTCTGGCGAAAGCGCACGCCTTTCACCACCTGTTTCTTGGGCACACCCTTCGCGTCAGGATCCCCTACGGCCCCAAGATCACCTGCATGGAAACCATCCAAAAGGTGGGTCGGTGAAACCATTTTCATTATCACAAGTAAAGAGAATTCCTAAATGTACCTTTGCCTCGCGGCAAGTCAACTGCCAACGCGGCCTCAGCAGGCACCCGGAAGTTATCTCGGATGATGACATTAAACCCATCCTCATCATCCGCACAAGCAACTATTTCAACCTTGCCCTCAAAATCTGAAGCAAACATCCTCCATAGGGCAGCATCCTCTGATAGCAAACTTGCAAGTCAGTAACGCATAAGGGTATAAGGAAAATCGAACAAATGAAAAGTACATACCACCACTTTTCTCCCGCACCACGGGCCTTGATTTCTTGTTCATCCTTGTCAGCATCATGCGCAACACCCACAGCTGTGTGTTGCTCAGCTTCACCCACTCAATGGTCTGCAACTGAGGAAACCACTCCACCGTCTTTACACTAGGGACGGCAATGGTTTCCGTTATGATCGTTTCGGTCACATTCCGAAACGTCATATTCGCAACAACTGCAGCAGCCTTGATATAAAAGAATTTCATTTTCCACTTCGTGATACCCTTGGGAGGAGTCATCAGTTTGGGACTACCATCCCGTTGATGGAAAGAAAAGAACCCCAAGGATACCGTCATTTGATAAAAACGTCGGAAATCTCCAACAGAAGGCTCTATGCCAAGAGCACGAAAAGTTGATTCAAAATTCCGAATCCGGATCATACCAAACGGACTCAGTTGAGAAATGTGGATCTTGTACCACTCCAAAACCTCAACAACGAATACAGTCAAAGGTAACCGGAGATTACAGTCACCAAAAAAATCGGCCCACATAGTAATGTAACCGGCCGGAGCATCGGCACTGGTGTCACCCTCCGATGGGTAAAGGGCCCCATATTCTGGGGGCATCTGGACGTCAAGGATCAGACGATTGAATGACGACGTTGGCCACTTTAGCACCGGTAAACCACCACCGGGGGCCCCTCCTTCTTCTTCTTCTTCTGCCACCACCGGCCGCGAGGATTCAGGGTTTTCACCCTCAGCATGGTGAACATCCGATGGTTCAGCCATTAACAGAATGCAGGAAAGAAGACAGAGAAACAAAACGAGTTCGAAAAACCCAAAAAACCTCACCGGAAACTTCAAACAATTGATCGGAGAAGACAAAGTAACTTTCTGTTTCTCACCGGGAAATTTTTGAAATTTTCAACAAGTGAGGGGAAACCACGAACGGTTTCCCCTTATATACCCATCGCAATTAATGCGGAGGGAGAAAACGAATCATCACGTTCAAAAAGAGCGAATTACGCGACACCACGTGTCAAGCGCCGTTTCCGCTGACGGTTATCACGCGCGCGTGGCCGCCCACGCGCCTGACATAAGAGACCTTTACACTCCTTGCTACAGTGCATTTAATGCCTCGGGCAGTGCAAATGTCCTTTCATTTCAGCACATGCCAGAATGACCTCACCAACTTCCACCAAATCACACGTGAGGTCAGCCACGTATGCAACAAAAAGCGACTACATTATCCAACTATAAGCGGCATGCGGTTTCTCTGGTATACGCACCATAACCCATACCGCATGTCGTTTTTTTACATACCCCTAAAAATAGGCAAAAATATATATCTCCATACTATAAGGGGGTATAATACCTATCCACACTACCCACGAGCACACGTGGAATATGCGGAAATGACACACACGAGCCCGTTCAGGTGTGTCAGATACTCAGAACCAGCGTTGTTCTTTGGACTGAACCGCATCTCAGAAACATGTAAACCGCATTGCCTTCATTCTCTTCAAGCTTCAAATCCCTCCTGTCCGGTTCACAACCACAGAGGGTGCATAAACAACTTTAAACAAAAAGAAGGAAGGGAATGTACGCGCACGCACATCAGCAACCCTGACTCCTGATCCTTCAAGAGCCACATCCGAGCAACACACCCGTTTCAAGCGAATATGGGGTGACAAAACCGCAGACACTCATAAGTCACTGCGGACACAACCATAGCTTCCGCAAACGGTTGCTACAGAAGAGCCACAACTAAGTCTTCACATCGAGGAACGAAACTATTTCAAGGAAAACTCCTCGGTATTGGAGCGTGAAGGAAGGTGCCTAAGGAAGAGATGCGGACGAAATCCCTAATCGAATAAGCGGTAACAAGTCTGCTTATGACCTTGTTACCCTACTTGTAACATGGATAGAATAAACAATGGTGGGCATTACCATGCCTATGACCATGTTTATTTGACCATTATCCAGAAACATATTGTTCGACCAAACATGGCCAACAATGACGCAAGTACTTAACATTGTTCCCACAACCGTGGCCAACAATGTCAAGCAACGAGGTAACCGCAAAGGACGTGCGGTTACTAGAGAGCTAATTGGAAGAACACGAACACCCCACAAAAGGGATCATCATTTGATGTCCAATCATGACATCAGAGAACTCTCTTCTTCATTCACCACTTCAAAGGTTGGTTCGAAGTTTGTGCACACCTTCAGCCAACATCTCAGAGATTGGTTCGAAGTTTGTGCATACGCCCAGCAAGGTCTCAAGGTTGGTTCGACACACCAACAGGTGGCACCCAACCAGAGGTTGAGAATTTCGCATCAGACGAAACATTCTCACCGGTACGGAAGAGGCATCAAATGACCCTTCCAGACCTCCAGCTTGATTTACAAAGAGCAAAGACCATCCACTTGGTCTAGAATCTTCTCCAGACTCCAAAACTACCTTCTAAACACCATAGTCCAGTACTCCTCCCACATGCAACTTTCATATGGCAGCAACACTAGACTGGGGGGACTTGAAGGGGTATGGTCCCAGATCTCGCGTCAGCATCGACCGCGAGTGACCATTACCCTTATCAAAACCCCCACTAGCTAACAACCTACTTGTGTCCGTGCGGGAACGCATCGACACAATGGTTGAATCCAATCTGTCCAGTGATGGAGGACTTACTTGGAATATTAGAACGGTAGAGTGATGCGGCATAGCATCACATCTGGTGTATGAAAACGGAAGTATTCACAGCGATGCGGCCTCGCACCGCGTCCAGTGAACACTTCTATCAATACAAGGAAGCTGGATAACAGCAACAGTCACCACAGGCGACGATGCGGCTAGCACCGCATCTCGCGTATTTCTTGATCACAAGCAAGAGACGCGATAACATCAGATGTTACCGCAGGCAGCGATGCGGCTCGCACCGCATCCTATACGCCCAACAAGTGGGACTGACACACCAGTGCAAGTAGCGCCAATGACTGTCACACCCCAACCGATGGCGGAATCATCGGGGCGCGGCACTGAGCGAAACAGATTGTTCAGAAGTTTCCACAACAACTATCATACAATTCAGTTATATAACACGTCCCATACCGTGTCCCAAATAATAACAAGTTATCATAGAAATCAACTAAACAATATGGGAACTGTTCCGACAACTCAAATTCTTAATTATTACAGACCGAATTAAATATTGTCTTAAGACTTCTAGACGGCTAACTGTAGATCTTACTGACTACAGGTGCCAGTACAAGATCTACAGATAATTATGACCCTGGAGCAGGTATGTGGACACTGTCCTAAGGTCACAGGCTCCTAGAAGCTTATTATTGCCTCGCTTCCCTAGCACGCTAGTAGCTTAAACACCTGTCACATACGTTAAAATAAAAGTCAATACATATAATGTAAAGGTGAGTACACAAGTTTGATATAGCATATAGAGTTCGAATAGTTTACGCATAACCAAGCACGTACACAAGGGCAAACGATGCATGTAAATTATCAACATGGGACCATCGATACCAATGACTTCAAGTTGACTGTCCGAGACAGTTCGCAATACATGATTACCACCGTAATCCATGCAAGTAATTGTCCTTAGCAACCCCCGTGTGAACGGGTGCTGAGTCCAAACTATAGTACTATGTTGCTAAAGCAGGTAGATAGCACTCCACGTGTAAACATAATAAACAGCAATCATTTAGACAAGTAATACATGCAAGTAGGTTAGCGTTCAAATAGTTTGTGTTGTTTGTGAATTTGATAGATTACGTATGTAACACCCAAAAGTGCTGAAAGCAAAAAGGGGTCGAGTATACTCACAGTGGTTGATCGTGGATTGAGAGGAACACTGAGAATAGGTTAGCCTGAATAGTTCGATAACACAACGATGAGTAATGCGGAAAAAGTAAACAATGTACTTGGATCGAGTAGGCCATTCGATCGGACAGCAGTTCGATCGAGTGGGCTGTTCGATTGGTTCGAAAGTCCGTTCGAACATCCATTCGATCGGCCGGCTGGCTCGATCGGCTGGTTCCTTCAAGTGGATTGTTTCTTCCTTTGATGTGAAGGATGTGTTTGTGTATGATGGTTTGTACTACCTTTCAGGTTGGCCGATCGAACAGCTGTTCGATCGGTTAGCCCAACCGATCGGCTAGCACTTCAATCTTTTCAAATATGTCACTCGATCGGTTGGCATGCTCGATCGGATGACATTCCAATGTTTCGAAAAGTCTAAGTGTTTTGAAGTGTAGTATCTCATGATTCGAGTAGTGATGATCACAATCGAGTGGCTCGATCGATCGAATAGAACTCTGTCAATATTACACTTCATGAGTTTGTGGGACTAAGTGCTAGTCGATCGGTTAGCCTAGTCGATCGGCTGGCATAGTCGTTCGGTTGGGCTGTTCGATCGAACAGCCTAGCCGTTCGGCCAGCTTCTCGATTCGGTTAACCTATCACTTAACACTTGGTTATTCCCGTTAATTGTTGATGTTTTAGAGATATTTTGACTACGAGTTGAACCACAAAACTGAAGTCCCCACTTAGCCTACTGACTCGAGCAGGAATCACCCAAACTCGGTCAGAGACGGTTTGGAACCCAAGTTTAACGTTTAACCCGAACTCGGTATATCTCTCGGTAGAACCCGAATCTTGAACCATGTGTTTGTTTAGATTGATTTGTAAGTCGGTTCAAGTCTCGTTTTCACCTTTTTGAGTGTAAAAGAGTTGAAAGATAGATGAAAACCCATCTTCCAATCCTTTTCCACCGTGAAATGTTAAGATCTTTGGAAGATTTTAGGTTATTTATGTGGAAATCGGTTAGATCTAAGTTATTCATGGTGGAATGATGCCAAAACTTAGTGTTCTTGAAGAACACATGATGACATCACCCAAGAACACCTAGATCTTGGTGATTTCATGGATGAAATTCAGATTTTGAAAGATAGAAAGATGTAGAATCGATTAATGAACAAAAACGTACAAGGATTAGAGCGAAATACTTACCGGTTTGAGAGAAATCTGAGATTTAGTGAGAAGAAGAGGCTGGTCGGTCAGAGCTTTTCCAAAAGTGGAAAGTTTGACAAGGACAGCCCTATTTATAGGCTTCCAAAAGAGGAAAGGGTCAGCTGATCGAACAGCATCTCTGATCGAGCAGCTGCCCGATCGAACAGCCTGTTCGATCGGCTAGCCTGTTCGATCAGGTTGCCCTGTTCGATCGGCTAGCCTGTTCGATCAGGTTGCCCTGTTCGATCGGCTTGCCTGGTTTTGAGTGTTTCGCGACGATTTTTGATATTTCGACTTCGATGAACGATGATTTGAGAATGATAGAATTCCTAATCAAATTACTTTTAGTCTCAACTACTATATCTAACATACGAGCATCCTTACAACCATTTCGGGTTCGATTTCCATTGAGTTTGATTCACCTTTGAGTCTTGATTGATTTTGATTGATTCACCACACACTTTAACATAAAAATAAACATGCACAAGTAACACATAAGGCACACACACACGTATAAAAAGTACTAAAATCCCCACACTTGAGTTTGATGATTGATTTGATTAGCTTGATTATTGATTGACTAGCTTTATTGCATTGTTACTTCCTATCATTCACAGTCGGTCGTTGATTCACAGTTCGATTATTGGTCGATTAGTTTGATTATACAACACTTACTCCAAATAATATGAAAATCAAAATGAAACTAAAATGAAATTAATCTTTATTGATCTTTAATTCCAATAACAGTCAACTCTTGACTTTGACTTTGACTTTTGGGAAAACACGGGGTGTTACAATGACAGTCATCTGTCAGGGCTACGTAAGTAACAGACTGACGTGGCGTAACCTCCACACCCGACAAGCCTGACACACCTGCAAAGGTGCAGCACGTCGTCAGTCTGTCCATCATCCTCCTCCTTCACTCCTCGGCTATAAATACCAACCCCAAACCAGGTTTGAGGTATCTCTTCACAACTCTCTCACTACTACTACTATCATACTTTGCTTCCCAAGCAGATTACTGATTCTCACGCCGGAGAGTGGTAACAAGGAGCACCCCCCACCCCATCCTCCTTGTTACGAGTCACGGTTTGTTTCCTTGTGCAGGAGATCAACCCACCGGTGATCCAGTCAACGATCCTCGGGAGGAAGGGATTAACCCTTCTTGACGAGACTAGTGAGTTAACCCTGCCCGGTTAACCATTGTTTCATCAACTGCCAAAATAGCCCAAACCATAGGGACTAAAATGACATTTAACTCCAAATTCTAAGTCAATTTTTTTAACAAAACGTAAGTCAAATAAGAAACATTTATGCATCAATCTACATTAGAGCATAATGCCACGACTTGTCTTGAGAGGTCCCGTGTGGCACCCTAGGTCTCTTAAGTAGGGGTGTTCACGATTTGATTTAAACCGTTTAAACCGGTTATCGGTTCGGTTTCGCGGATGGTCTTCTTTCTTAGGTTTTGGTCGAACGGTTTCAAAAATTCCAAACCGTAGCTAACGGTTTGGTTTACGGTTTATACCGAAAACCGGCCATATAAAACCGGACCGGACCGGACCGTAGGATTAATATGTGAATTATTTTTTAGTTATTTTATAGTAGGTATAACTAATTATTATTTGTATATTTAGGTTGATTGGATTAAAATTATAAACTTGGTGCAAGTGGACGATACTTGCAGCATTGCATGTAATTTATCTTTGGTGTTCTTAGTTTCTAGTTCCATATATAAAAAATAAAAAAAAACAACGCTGGGTTAATAGCTCATGTGATACATGTACAAGCAAACCAATATCAGATTTAAATGAGACCGAACCATCTTTTACCCATATAACAAATCAAAATGCATTCCCTTGCTAAACAGAAATTAGAGGTATAGTTAAATCCATACAATTTATTTTAGAGATGGACTATTATAAAAGCCCAAACCGTGAAACTAAACCGGAACCAAACCGTTAGTAATGGTTCAGTTTGGTTAGACATCAAGATTAAACGGTTCGGTTTCGGTTTTCGATTATCAAAAACCGTTACTAACGGTTTGGCTTAAGGTTTGATGTAAAAACCATATAAACCGGACCGTGAACACCCCTACTCCTAAGGCTACAGGGTATGGTGATGGTCCTCCCTTGGAGGATGGTCCGCCACGTAAGCGCCACGTAGGATGGGTATGAGGATGGGGCAAAGAGGATGGAGGTATGGAAATGGGGGATGATCCTAAAATATATATTATATATTGTATGTATATATATGTCTGTGAGGAACATTTGTCCTCATTTGGACCGTCCTGAACGGCAAGAAGAAGACGGAGAGGACGTGACGGAGGGGGGTGAGATGGAGGATCGAACGGCGCCGAGCTAGGACGGGACGGTGGAGGACGAACCTCCATACCGTCCAGCCTAAGGGCCAACCATTCCGTTCTACTAATTGGTTTATTTTGGTTTTTTATACTATTCAAATTATACATGTCAATTTTGGTCTACTTTAATTATACATCTATTTAATTAGATTTTGTTTTTACTCGAACTCATTTTGCTCATAATCCAATTTGAACAGAACCGTTTTGATCCGAACTAGGTTGACATAGAGCATGTTAACCTGACCCAACCGCGAATATTACGAGTCTATTATTGATAATCAGATGTCCAACTACTTATTGAAAAAAGTTTGTGCATTAATATGATTGTCTTATAATGGTTTCTTATGGAATAAAAAGGTAAAAATTTGTGCATTACTATGATTGTGTTATAATGGTTTCTTACTGAATAAAAAGGGTAAAAATCATTTTATAAAAATGTGTTCTCCATCACAGGATCATCGGTTTCTGTCGGACTGTTAGAATGTAATTTTTAAATGGAGCTTGTTGCAATGAGGGTAATATTATATTGGAAAATGATATCTATGTGTTATATAGGGTTTCATGTGGGTTTCATGGGATAATAAATTAGTCTTTTATAGCAAAGCAGGCGTGAAATACTACTGAATTTTGCCTTCTGCTCGATCTCTTCAATTTTTTTATGTCAACAAGTGCACATAACGTGAAAAGGATTTAATCTTACCCATATTACGAATTTTGTTACAATTCAAAATATATTTTTGATAGACAAAAAAATAATTTGAACGGATATATGTGTTATTATCAATGATTTATAAGGTTAAGTTGTTATACAAATGAGTCATTTTTTAACTAACATACAAAATGCCGTAATAAGTAAAGTAGAGTTTTTTTTTTTTTTTTTTTTTTTTTTTTGAAATTTTTTCTCATCTTATTAAGTACGTATTTTAATCTCATAATAAAAAAATATGATTTTACATTACCAGAGTAATTATAATTACCCTACTACTGTAAAATCATGCTTTTTTTACATTTTGCAATTCAACATCATTTTAAGTAGTAGAGAAAAAAATTTAAAAAAATAAATTCCCTTCTTCACTTCTTATGTTAAGGGTATTTTGTATATTAAGATCCATTTGTATTTGATCTTTAGACATGATTTATAACTATAATTTTTAACAGGTAAATAGATAATTAAGAAGATTCTGAAATCTAAAACATTAATAATAGAAAAATAAATATGAGATCTATTCTTGTATAAAATGTAGAATAAGGGGTTGTTTGGCAACTTCTGAATGGTTAAGTGCTGAACCAGTAAGAGGTCTGAACCATTAGGTGCTTAACCATTCAGAGTCAAATGTCTGACCAATTCAGATTATAGGTCTTAACCATTTAGACTCTGTATAATGCTTAATCATTGTTTGAACCATTCAGACATCTGCTCGTGAAACAAACAGTCTGAACTAGTAAGAGGTCTGAACCATTAAAAGCTCTATTAAAATGTAAACAAACAACCATGAGGTTATTGTAATATTATAGCCTTATGAAACATGTAATAGAAAAAAGATAATAAGACTATATATCCACTCTTGATAATTAAGTAGCATTACTAGAAAATAGGTGTTGTAAAAGAGAATGTCGTGAACTTGTGATGGCTTTTGAATCCGATCTAGGTGTTGTAAAAGAGAATGTTGTGAACTTATGATGGCTTTTGAATCCGATCAAATATAATTATTCCAACTTCAAAAAACGACACTATTAATTAATTCTATTCTTCACCAATTTTGTAATTTGTAATGACAATGTCAATCATAAAGGCATTTTGTTTTTTTCGTGCTGTAAAAGCAGCCTTATTCGTTTCTAAAAAAGAAAAGAAAGAAAAAAGTTGGAAGGTTCTTTTATAATGTTTCAAGTTATTTTTTTTTCTTTCTAAAAACATATATAACTTATACATTTTAAAAACAACAAGGTATTTTTTTTCTTTCTAAAAACATATATAACTTATACATTTTAAAAACAACTAGTCATTGGCCCCGTGTTGCAGGGAGATGGTGTAAAATCATGCTACCAGCATTGTGGAAAGAGGGCATAAAACAATTCTAAGTAGCAATCGAACGACGATCAACATAATATAAAAATACGAATTCTAACACCAAGTGACTCACGTAACGTGGCACATAGACAAAGTCGAATTTATACGACACATATTAGAAAGTCGAGAGGGTAAAAAAAACCTGACGGATCAAATGTGACCACTAAACACTGTACTAAGTAACCACTGAACGACGATCATATCTGGGAAAAAGCCTAAAACAAAAACTAATAAAAAAAGACTAAACTCGTTTTAACTTTTGTGGAAAAGTTATAAATATCTAAAGTGTTATAATAATAATGAAAAACATTAAATAAGCGTAATGTCACGTGATTATGTATCAGTACGTAATTACGTTATTATAATTTTTTTATTGTATAATGTTTTTTTTACTAATGTTATATTTGTGGATTATACATTCAATATAATGAAAACTTAATTGTTTTTATAATATTACGTAATTAGATCTGTAATATAAGTTGTTACGTGATTATAGATGTAGTGTTATATTTTGATCATTTATTAATCCTTTGACACATGGTACGTGATTATTACATTGAGTATTTGTTACTGATTTTACACACATAATACGTGATTCTAGATTTAGGTATACATTAAGTATCTGATACATGATTTATGTATTCATTGATCATTTGGTACGTGATTATTGATGTAGTGTTACATTGAGAATTTGTTACTGTTTGCATATATGGCACGTGGTTTATGTATTCATTAATTATGTTCTAGTACGTAATTACATACTGAAGCATAATCACATAACATTACACAATTACGTAACTTTATAGCTAGTAAAATAAAAATTGTTAAAAATTAAGAAAACTATAACAATAGTCTACTCAAATTAAAGAGAATGAAATGTTCGTTAGTTAATACGGTGTAATGTCTTTTAAAAAATATTATCGTATGAAAAAGTTACAATCGTTTGAAAATCATGGGGACGTGGGTTTATGAGTTAAGAATATTGGATTTTCCTATTTTGCCATTTTTCCCTAGTGGTTTCCCTTGTTTATTGATGTGCGTGAAGTGTGTTATATTTTTGATGTATATTTAAGCCCTTTTTACACTTTTAGCCAAGTTTTAAATTTATAAAACACGATATTCAGTAACACTAAACACACATATGGGCAAGTGCACCCATCGTTGACGTAGTATAGTGTTGGTAAGATACCGAGGTCGTCCAAGGACACAAGAGCTTTTAATACCGGTTTATCCTCAACGTCTAATCAAATCAAAAAGTGAGAAAAATGTTTTTTAAGCTAAGAAAATAAAAACTAACTAAATGCTGAAAAATAAAAATAAAATAAAAACAGATAGACAAGATGAATCACTTGGATCCGACACGTGTATTAGTATAACCTTTGATTATTTTCGCACTTTTGCACTTGTTTAAGAGATTATCTTAGTTATTGTAGTAGGCCCCTCTTTTGAAGGCGACGTTACCCTCAACCCAGTAGTTTGAGTCAGCAAGGATACAATCCTAAAGGGTCGGATTATTGAAAGATAATGAATTAAGTTATTAATGCAAATTGTGGTAGGCCCCGCTTTCGGCGGTGACGTTACCCTCGGCTAAATAGCGAGCTTACGAAAAACCGAGCTTGTTACTAAAATAAAGGGTGAAAAATAAAAAAAAAGTTTTTGGTGGGTAAAAAGGGTTTTAGGGTAATGAAATGAAAGGTTTAGGCTCAAAGGGGCTAACTAGGGGGATTTTGGGTAGGTGGAAAAAAAATGAAAAATAATGGTGTAGAAAGAAAAATATGGTTAATCCTAATGCCTCCATCACTTACTTACTTGGGTTTAAGTTGGTAAGGACCGGGAATGTATCGTCGTGGCAAGTTCTAGAGTTGTAAGAACCAAGCGGCTATTCACACAAGAAACGAAAAATGAGCATTTAGTCTAAAGATGTATATTTGTATGCTCAATAAAGGCTCAAAACTCACTTTTGTGGGAATGGGGTTTTAATGCGATCAAGTATATATAATCGAATTTTTAACTAGACTTGTTATGCCGTTTCGTAATTTTCTTATGTTGGTTCTTTGTTATCACGACGCTATCGGTTGTAAATTTGTAAAAATATAACCTTTTTAAAACTTGTTATTCCCAAATTAAACCAAGACAAGTAAAAAAAAACGAAAAGTTTTTGAAAAAATTTGGGGTGTTTAGCGGTTCCAATAGAGTTTTGTGTAAGGCTTGTAATTAGGATTTGCAAAATTCAAGGTTTTAGCATCCCCCCCCACACTTAAATTACACATTGTCCTCAATGTGTCCAAAAAATAAGGTTTTCGGTTGATTAGAATGTGTAAAAGTGGGTTAAAAAACAAAGATTTATGTTACTGGCATCCTGGACACGGCCCCGTGGTGACCGGGCACGGCCCTGTGGTCAGGTGCCAGTAACAGAAATTAAAGAACTAAGACAGAAGCCTGGACACGGGGGCGTGTCTGCTGAACACGGCCCGTGTCCAGTTACCTGAACTGGGCGTTTTTCTGCAGGTGGCTCAGCACGGGGCCGTGTTGGTTGGGCACGGCCCGTGTTGAGCCTTCTGTGATGGAGATTTGTGTCGGGTTGCTCTGTTCATGGGGCCATTTTTTCTCGTTCCCTTTTTTCATCCATTACCACCATGAGTGTGTTTTATTCATTAATAACCATCAATCTTAGAAACCATCATATCATTGCAAACATAGAGAGACATTACGTAAAACTAAAGATGAAAATACATAAACATTAAACCGTGGAGTTCTAGCCCTATGTTTTATTTTAATTAGCAAAATTTCCAAGAAGCTACTAATCTTGGTTAGATAAGGCTTTTAGAAACTCATTCTCCCGGGCGTGGTCCTCCTCATATGTTGGCGAGCCACTCCTCCACCTCCCTTGGAAGGAGAAAAGAGGGCTCATTTGCATTAGTTTGAGGAGTTTCGATTTCCGCTGAAATTTCTTGTGGGTGTTCCATGGGAGGTTCCGCGGGAAAGTCTTCCCACCCGGTAGGGTTGTTATCCCCGAGTGCCAAGTTCCAGTCCTGTTGTGGAAGGACTGGTTCCATTGGAGGTGCTACAAGAATGTTTAACCTTTGGTGCAAAAGGTTAATTTCTTGGAAGCTACTTTCGAGTCCCACCGTAAGATCGTTAATACGGTCAATTAGGACCTCCTCTACTGACGTCATTTCGTCGAGAGCTTCCCTCAATGCTATCACATAGTGCACAAGCGTAGCTTCAACGGAGGGCCTTCTTCCCCTTCGGCTGTTTGAGGAATGAACGGATGATGTTTCGCTGTTTTCACTCGCCATTCTATGAAAAATAAACCAGAAAAAGACAGTTTATGTGATGAAACAGTTTCTGGACACGGCCCCGTGCTCATTGAGCACGGCCCCGTGTTCATCTTTCTGCAGAATTTTGAAGCAAGGAATCTTGGGCTTTTAAGTTATTTTCTGAATTTATGTAGGCTTTTTGGTCATAAATAACTTTAAACAATGTTACACAACATGTTTTTACCAAGATTCCATGAACAAAACTCATTGTTTCCTACCACAAAGGTTGAAGAATTCAAACTTTTGATGGTAGTTCTTGGAGAAAGATGAAAAAAGAAGGAAATGTCTAGAAGAGGAAAGGACAAGATGGGTTGTTGGAACCTTCTTTTAGACTTACCTAGGATTGTTTGAGAGAAGATTCCTTCAAATCTCTGTCCCAAGTTGGTCCAAATGTGCAGAATTCTTGGCTGCATTTATAGAAAACGACAGCCTTCTGGACACGGCCCCGTGTTCGCTGGACACGGCCCCGTGTGCAGATGGAATTCTGACACAGTTTGTCCGTATTCTGACGTTCTGATCAGAAGGGAATCTTTTGGTGAACACGGGGGCGTGTTGGCCGGGCACGGCCCCGTGTCGAGTGGACTTTATCTTTTTATGAAGTTGTCTAGTCTCTTTTATGGGACTTATCTGTTATCGGGTGGCTCTTGATTTGTTGGAACAACCCCAAAGTGCCTAAGATACCTTAATTGTCCTATACTAAGGCGAGAACGCAAGAGGTTATCGGTAAGGGTAATTCCTATTTTCATTCTAGGTGGACAAGTCCAACCCTTTTCCGGGCTCTCGTTAAAGAAGGTGTATGCCGAATCGCTCAGGTCTATGTATGCATCAAACGAAGTCGATGGGGAGTCCTTCACGGCACAATCGGCACAGGGACGACTATCGTCCAAGTCTTTTCTAGGTATGAAGGTATTTTCGGGAGCAACGAGGTTGTCGGAATGCGGTTCCAACATTTCCTCATGGTCATCATCTTGGGGCGGATCAATAAAATCCTTCCTAAGTTCTTTTGACCAATTTAGAATTAGCTCTTCTAGTTGAAATAACTCGTCAAGGAGCATTTCCCCTAGAATATCTGGCTGGGCGTATTCGAGGGAGAGATAGTGCTTATTTTTACTTTCGCCCCTCTTAAGGTTATAAGGAATCGGTGGGTCTATATAGTGGGGCCTATAATTTAGAAAATAACATTTTAATTCTTCATGTTCGCCTCCACATAATCGACACCACATACCATAAGAGTGCCGAAAGTAAAAAGAATTACTATCACCCATTTTTGTGTCAGAAATTACCAACCGCCGGGATCTAACGGTTCTGTTTTCAGTAAGAGAATCTTGGGCACGGGGGCGTGTTGAGTGGACACGGCCCCGTGTTCAGCTTACTGTCTGACTTAAAACAGGATTGCCAGTTCCAATGATTGAGCACGGAGGCGTGTTCAGCAGGCACGGCCCCGTGCTGAGCTCTGCAGAAGCTGAAAAACTAAGAAAAATCCTAAAAATTAAAAAGAAAAATAAAAATATGATTAGGCCGTTGATTCCTAACTTTCTTAAAATCCTTGTGTCCCCGGCAACGGCGCCAAAAACTTGATGTGCGTGAAGTGTGTTATATTTTTGATGTATATTTAAGCCCTTTTTACACTTTTAGCCAAGTTTTAAATTTATAAAACACGATATTCACTAACACTAAACACACATATGGGCAAGTGCACCCATCGTTGACGTAGTATAGTGTTGGTAAGATACCGAGGTCGTCCAAGGACACAAGAGCTTTTAATACCGGTTTATCCTCAACGTCTAATCAAATCAAAAAGTGAGAAAAATGTTTTTTAAAATAAAAACTAACTAAATGCTGAAAAATAAAAATAAAATAAAAACAGATAGACAAGATGAATCACTTGGATCCGACACGTGTATTAGTATAACCTTTGATTATTTTCGCACTTTTGCACTTGTTTAAGAGATTATCTTAGTTATTGTAGTAGGCCCCTCTTTTGAAGGCGACGTTACCCTCAACCCAGTAGTTTGAGTCAGCAAGGATACAATCCTAAAGGGTCGGATTATTGAAAGATAATGAATTAAGTTATTGATGCAAATTGTGGTAGGCCCCGCTTTCGGCGGTGACGTTACCCTCGGCTAAGTAGTCTGAGTCAGCAGGGATACAGTCCTAAATAGCCGGGTTATAGTATTAATAGTAGTTAACTTATGAGGGGGTCAAAAAGTTTGGATCCCCGCCATCCAATACCTATGGGCATTGAAGGAGATCCTACTAAATTTGACCCAGGTCCCAAGCAGGACCTCTAAACGCTGAACAAGGGCAAGACCCTTACCAAACCGTTCCCTTAACCCCCGACCAGGTAGCCAACATACCTCCATATAGACCGTGGAGATATGAATGGTGAAAATCTTTTATTTTATATAGACAGTAAAATAATGCCAAGACACGACGGACAAACGATAAGGAAAGATCACCTTCAACATAAGCAACTAGTTATTAAAGTCATTAATACAAAACCAAATAAAAAGTGAAAAAGATTAAAAATAAAAAGTATTATACTAAACACTTGTCTTCACCAAGTGATGTAAGAGACTTAGGCAAACATGGCCTTGATTGTCAAGAACTCTTACGATCAATCTTGGATCCCGAGACGACTCACACACTCTACGATGGACAATGGATGATGGTGGTGGATGATGGTGTTATGGTGGAGGTGGGTGGTGGATGAAGTGTGAGAGAGGTGGTGTGCCAAGGGATGAGATGGAATGAAACCAAGCATTCCTATTTATAGGCTGAACAGAAGGCTGGGCACGGCCCCGTGTCCGCTGGACACGCCCCCGTGCCCGTCTGACACTCTCTCTCCTCATTAATTGTAATTCGCAATTACAATTAATGCGCCTGCTGTATTTTCACCACGCCCCCGTGCCCGCTGGACACGGCCCCGTGGTGGGCAATGGAAGCTTCTATAAGTTTGTCTTTTATGCTGCTTCTTGGGCACGGCCCCGTGCTGGCTGAGCACGGGGCGTGTTCAGACTTCTGCTTTCTCTTCTTTGCCTTGGAGGATGCCGTTGAGGGTCCGGGCAGTCTACTTTTATTCCTTTTCTTGTATTTATGCTAGAATTAGTTGTCTTTTTGCTTCTTTTGTGAATTTGAGCTCATTTCATCCTGAAAATACAAAAGAAAGACAAAAACACTCTTTTTCCAACATTAGTACTTAAAAAGGGTTAGTTTTATGCCTTAATTGATGTGATTTATATGTTGTATTTTACACACATCATTTATAGTTACGTGAATTCTAAATTTGGGACCTGTAATGCCATATAATTGAATAGGTTTACGCTTATCTTTATTAAACACAATTATATGCTATTGGGCTTAGTCTGCTAGTGGGTTAGATGGTATTGAGATAAGCCATGTGGGCTAATTAAGTGTTTTGGGCTTGTTTGGTTAGTAATATGCATGTGGGCTTGGCCCAGATACTGTCACACCCTGGCTTTGCGGAAGCGTGGTTAATTTGGTGTGACTTCTTAATACCATAGCTTAACCATAACAAAGCTATATGAAATTAAACCATGCAAGATCATCCATTTAATTAAGTTTTAAAAACCAAATACAACAACATTGTCTCGACGGAAACACATCCTAACGACATAAACATTGTTCAACAAACACAAACATCAACATAAACACAGTTTAAGGACTGTGACTTGTCCAGGAAAGAGTCACATTCCCTAAACCCGGATGACCTCGTAACTAGTGCAGCGGGAAAAAACGTGTCATACCGCGCCAGATCCTTTAATTCCCTGAAATACATGTAAGTTGAAAAATCAACAATAATGTTGAGCGAGTTCATGTGTAAGTGAGTAAATAAACCTTTGTAAGTATAAAAATCCTGGTATGTAGCAAATAAGGAAAAAGAGATCACCAATGGTTTGCAAGGCCATTGATATGTGTGAAGTGCAAGTAGGGAGACTCAAACCTAGCATATTTATGCGTTGGGCACAAAGTCACCCCGAGGTCCGTTTCTAGTTTGGCCTGGGGCTGGGCTCGCTACACCCAGATAGATCTACCGCTCCTGTCCCTCGGTCCTACCACGAAGATTAATGACCTCATGTTGCTCCTACCCACTCACATGATCTAAGTAGTAAACCTCCTTACGCTAACCATACCATGTATAAAGTTCTTGTAATCATAGTAACATGTATTTCACCCCCGTAGTTTAGAAAACTGAAAACAGTTAAGAGAAAAGGGGGACATGAACTCACAGTGGCGCGTCTCTACCAAGTATATCTCCTGCTCAAGCAGCTGTGCGACGACCTACAGTACTAACTCTATTAGACGGACGGCCGTGCCTTAGCTTTATGGTTTAATGTTTTTGGGAAATAGTTAGACAACTATTTCGTGTTTATATTTAGTAAATACTTGGTAATCATTTTCCTTCCCAAGGATGGGGGATTTAATACATGTGTGTTCGAAATATATTATTAAGTCTCACTTAAAATATATTTTATTTCTAACTCCGAAATATAAATATTTTTCTCAAAAATATTATATTTTCTATTACATAAAAGTTTCTCAAAATAATACCTTGACAACATACGCGTTCATAAATATTTCCTTAATAATGTGTAAGTTACGTTTTAACGATCGAGTGGTAATAATAATTACCGGTGTAACTTGTATATTTATCGTGAAAGCGTTCGTATTATTTTGGAGCCGTTAACATTCGATAGTATTATTTTTACCCTAAAAATAATATTTGTGTACTTCACAAAATAATCATAAACACATATCACGTGACGTATGAAAAATATATACTAAATATATATTTACCAAGTTTTATTTTGTGAAATCCCACATCCGATATTTTGTAGATAAAGTCGTGGCGAAATCTATAATTTGAAAACAAGTCGAAAAGTATTTCTAACACTTGTGGTGAAAATAATTCTAAGTGTTAGGTTTTTGGAAAAATTTCGCCAGAGTTTCCTTTGTAACGGGAGGTGGCCACGCTTTCAAGCGTATCATTTTCTTTTATAAACCAAATCAACAACTTTCTCATTTAACCAAAACAATGTTCAGAACAACAAACTAGTAAATAAATATGTAAATCGCAAAAGATTACATGAACTTGTAGTTTTCCAAAACTATGAAGTAAATCTCATTACTTTTAGTGGATCTTTATATATATTAATCCGGTTTCATAAAAACCTCGTTTTTAAAGAAATTCCATCTTTACATCTTCTTGTAAATTTTTACAAAAATAGTTATTTTATCAAAACTTTATGTGTTACACACTCGTGTGTTCTAAAATCATTCTTGTTCATGTAAGATCCATTTTTAGAAAATATGGTTTCTTTGACACTCGGTCTTTTGAAAATACCGCTTGTAGATCCGTAGATCTACTAGTTTTAAACACTATTTCGTTAGTAAAATCATTTTTACACAAGTTCAAGTTTGATGTGTGGTAGAGTTTCATCACTTAACCCTTGTTACATTTAAACAAGCTTTATGTCATAATCCATGATCATGACCAATCCGGGTTAAACGATGATCTGAGCTACCACAACATAGATCGGGCCTAAATAACTACACAAATCAAATACTACAAGATTTACACAACATTCGAGCTTTTAACCATCATTCCTTGCATTTTTAGTAGACTTTTATGTATCAACTTGTATGTTCATGACTTTTAACCGTTACATATCATTTTAACCATCTTAAAATAGTTCGAGAGGGTGATTCAAGCAACTTACCACTAGCTCGAGGCTAGGGAAGAATCTAGACGCAAAATGAGTGGATAAAAGCAATGAGGTGAGGTCCTTCGAGCTCCGAATGCACCAAGCTTCCTTGTAGGTGACCCTTGACACTTGAATGATCTTGGAATGGCATGAAGGAAATCGAAAGATGGATGGTTGCAAGTGTGGGTGTTCGGCCGAGAGCCTTTGAGAGAGAGAGAGTGTGTGTTGTTGTGAATTGGGAAGTGAATCATCATGTGTGCATAAGTTTGATCTTATAGGCAATTACAAGTTCTTTAACCATGAGTCCAAGTGTTCCCTTGATATTAAACAAGTTTAATAAAATAATCAAGAAGGACAAAAGGGTGTCCCCCTCTTGGGGACGGTTTGGTTAGGGGGGGGGGGGGGTAATCCGGTTCAAATCCAACCAAGTGTTAGGATATAGTTAGGTTAAGTTTAGTTAGTTTAGGGATTAACCCGGTTACTAGTGTGTTGTGCTTTACAGTGGGTGTTAGGTGACCAGGGACCCTAACTGGCTCAGAAAAAGATAAATAATGTTAATGGCAATATTTTTATGTTCCGGGTAAAGTCCGGTTGTTCGGTTGGATAGTAATCCGTTAAAGCGCTTAACAAAGCTTTAGAGTGTCGTTAATATTAATTTAAGTGACACAACTTATTCCCGACACTTTGGAAAGTGTCTAATAATATTTTTCTCATGTTTTGGCACTTTATTAGTTAGCTAAAAGCTGAATGGTTAATTAAAGTGCTGAATTTTGTACTTAGAGCACGTTTTAGGCACATCCGATCACTGTAACTTATTCCTAGAGACGCAGTTCTACAACTCTTGTATCTCCACACTCACTATTGGTGTAGTAAACTATCTCAGGCTCATACAGGCCTTAGAGGCAGTATCTGCCTGGTGCTAGTTATGACAGCACGTTCAATAGGTTATCCGTTCATAGTGCTACTGTGCTTTTGTGCATCATGTTTGTCACTAAGGTTCACCATGTAAATAATGTAGTGACAGTAAATAGAGTGTGATGCAAGTATGTACATGTATCAACATTCAAGTAGCAGTTTATCCACAATTTCAGATAAGCACAGTAATTAAGCAGTAATTAATTATTAATTAAGTCGTACGGATACCTGTTTAGTGAGGGTTGTCACATTCTCCCCCCGTTAGAAAAATTTTGTCCCGAAATTTTAAGTTCTGCTTCTAGATGCAGGGTTCTTGGGAAATAAGTGGGGGTATTTTTCTTTCATCTGGTCCTCACGCTCCCAGGTGTATTCAGGACCATGTCTGGCATTCCAACGAACCTTGACGAGCTTGACACTGCTCCTGCGGGTCTTGTTCACTTTCCAATCCGTAACCTCAACGGGTTCTTCAACGAAGTGGAGCGTGTCGTCAACATGAATTTCGTTGGTAGGAATGATAACGGTATCTTGCGTTGGAGTTTTCCTCAAATTGGATACGTGGAATGTATCGTGAACACCATTCAGTTCAGCAGGTAAGTCCAGCTTGTATGCTACTAGCCCAATTCTTTCCAAAATTCTGAACGGACCAATATATCGCGGATTCAACTTCCCACGCTTCCCGAAGCGTGCCACACCCTTCCAGGGTGATACTTTCAACAAAACCATATCACCTACCTCAAACTCTAGAGGTTTCCTTTTTCGATCCGCGTAGGCTTTCTGACGGTCACGAGCCGCACTGATGCGATCTCGGATCTGTGCAATCTTATCTGTGGTTTCCTGGACCACATCAGGACCAACCAATTGTCTATCACCTGCGTCAGACCAACAAAGCGGTGACCTGCACTTGCGCCCATATAAAGCTTCGAATGGCGCGGCACCAATACTGGTGTGGTAGCTGTTGTTGTATGAAAATTCGACCAGTGGCAAATGTTTATCCCAGCTACCGCCCAAATCCATAACACACGCTCTCAGCATGTCTTCCAAAGTCTGTATCGTCCGTTCGCTTTGCCCGTCGGTCTGTGGGTGAAACGCGGTGCTCATATTCAATTGCGAGCCAAAAGCTTCTTGGAAGGATTGCCAAATCCTTGATACGAACCTTCCATCTCTGTCAGAGATTATCGAGAGAGGTACTCCATGGCGCGTAACAATTTCTCTCATGTAAATTTCAGCCAACTTGCTCGTATTATCCTTCTCTCTGATAGGTAAGAAGTGCGCTGACTTCGTTAATCGATCCATTATTACCCAAATAGTGTCATGGCCTCTTGGCGTTCTTGGCAGCTTTGTAATAAAATCCATGGAGATTTGTTCCCACTTCCACTTGGGAATTTCAGGTTGTTGCAGAAGTCCCGAAGGCTTCTGGTATTTTGCTTTCACTTTAGCGCATGTTAAACACTTGCTCACATAAACAGCCACATCGCCTTTCATCCAAGGCCACCAATAATAATCTTTAAGATCTTGGTACATCTTATCCGCTCCAGGGTGGATAGAGTACCGCGACTTGTGAGCTTCATCGAAAATAACCTTCCTCAAACCTCCAAACAAAGGAACCCAAATCCTTTTCTCAAAACATAACGTTCCTTCCTCGTTTGGCACCAATTGCTTCTCCATCCCACGGAGATATTCCTCTTCAAGGTTTCTTTCCTTAAGAGCTTCTTTTTGCGTGGCACGAATGCGCAAGGAAAGATCGGTTTGGATAATCATCTCTAAAGCCCTAACCCTTATGGGCTTGATCCTCTCCTTTCGACTTAGGGCATCAGCGACCACATTCGCCTTCCCTGGATGATACTTTATCTCGCAGTCGTAATCATTCAACAACTCAACCCATCGTCTTTGTCTCATATTCAACTCCTTCTGATTGAATATGTGTTGTAAGCTCTTATGATCTGTGAAGATCGTACATTTCGTACCATAAAGGTAGTGCCTCCAGATCTTTAAAGCGAAAACCACTGCGCCAAGTTCCAAATCATGTGTGGTATAGTTCCTTTCGTGCACTTTCAATTAACGCGATGCGTAAGCAATAACCTTTTGGCGTTGCATCAACACGCAACCCAAACCTTGGCGTGAGGCGTCACAGTATACCACGAAATCATTTGTACCTTCTGGTAGTGCTAAGATTGGCGCATTGCAGAGCTTATCTTTCAATATCTGGAATGCTTCTTCCTGTTTGATTCCCCAATCAAACTTCTTATCTTTCTGCGTGAGGAGCGTCAATGGTTGAGCGATCTTCGAAAAATCCTCAATGAATCTTCGGTAATAGCCAGCCAAACCCAAGAATTGTCGGATCTCGGTTGGCGTCTTTGGCGTTTCCCAATTCTTGATTGCTTCGATCTTGGTTGGATCCACGTGGATTCCATCTCCGTTTACCACGTGTCCAAGGAACTGGACTTCTCGTAGCCAAAACTCGCACTTCGAGAACTTGGCGTACAACTGTTCTTTCTTCAGCAATTCCAAAATAGCTCTTAGATGCTGTTCGTGCTCAGCCTTCGTCTTTGAATAAATCAAGATATCATCGATGAACACTATCACGAACTTATCCAAGTACGACTTACAAACTCTGTTCATCAAATCCATGAACACTGCAGGTGCGTTTGTTAACCCAAACGGCATAACTAGGAACTCGTAGTGTCTATAACGAGTTCTGAAGGCTGTCTTTGGGATACTCTCCTCTTGTATCCTTAACTGATGGTATCCAGATCGAAGATCGATCTTAGAGTAAAAGCTTGAACCTTGCAGTTGGTCGAACAGATCATCAATCCTTGGTAGAGGGTATCTATTCTTGATCGTCAGCTTATTCAACTCCCGGTAGTCAATACACATACGGAAACTACCGTCCTTCTTCTTGACAAACAAAACTGGAGCTCCCCAAGGCGAGAAGCTTGGTCGGATAAATCCCTTGTCTAACAACTCTTGAAGTTGTGTCGACAGTTCTTGCATCTCAGACGGAGCAAGTCTATAGGGTGCCTTAGCCACAGGCGCGGCGCCTGGGACTAAATCGATGTGAAACTCTACTTGCCTCTGAGGTGGCAGTCCAGACAAGTCCTCTGGGAAGACTTCTGGATATTCCCTCATGACAGGGATGTCTTCGATCTTTGGTTCTGCAGCTTTCTTATCCATAATGTGCGCCAGGAAGGCAACACATCCCTTCTGCAAGCACTTTCGCGCTTTCAGACAACTAATAATTCTTAACGGCGTATCACGCTTCTCTCCGTGTATCACAATTGTTTCACCATCTTCGGTTGGGATACGAACAACCTTTTCGTGACAAACTATCTCAGCCTTGTGGCCTGATAACCAATCCATTCCTACCACCACGTCAAAGCTTCCCAACTGGACTGGTAGTAGATCCAGAGCAAACTCATGCTCTCCCAATTCGATCACATAGCCTCTGACAACTTCATTGGCTTCTACTAACTTTCCATTGGCCAATTCGATCGAGTACGGTATATCTAATTTACTACCGGCTAAACCAAGCATATTCTTAAACTCTAACGACACGAAGCTATAATCGGCGCCAGTATCAAATAAAACGGATGCATAGTGTTGGTTTACAGGGAACGTACCAGTAACGACATTGGGATCCTGGCGCGCTTCCCTCGCTTCGATATTGAACACTCTTCCTCGGGCTTGGTTCAACTCTGGGCAGTTCCTCTTGTAGTGCCCAAGATCACCACAGTTGAAGCATCCGGGTCTTTGCCCGTTTCCACCAGCTTGATTATTCCTCGGGTTGCGATTCACAGCGCCCGCTTGATTAGCATTGTTGCCTCGATTCCCATTACCCCCATTGTTTCCTTGTGGGCGATTTCCATTCCCACCCCGGTTATTGTTTCTGTTTCCGAATCCTCCCTGGCCAACAATGGCCCAACAAGAATCCTTCAAGTGGCCAGGTTTTCCACAAGCTTCGCATACTTTCACAGTACAATGGCCAGAATGATGTCGTTGGCAGGTATTACACTTGGGCTGGGTGCCCATATATCCTTTTCCTTTCTTTCCACTACCAGCTGTAACCTGAGCTGGCATGCTTGTTTCTCCTTTCTTGACAACACCACCGGTGCCTTGCTTGAAGTTCGAGAACTTCCGCTTGTTACCTCCTGATGACTCAACGTGAGTCTCTTTCTTCTTAGGCTCAGCATCATCGAACTTGTTCAGGCGAATAGCCTCCTCTGTGAGAGCCACGCCCAGATCAATCGCCTCAGTAATTGTCGCAGGCTTGGAGGAGGTCACCATGCTTATGATTTGGGGAGCTAAACCCCAAATGAAGCGTTCAATTCGCTTGAATTCTGGAGTGACCATGTAGGGTACCACATGCGATAAGTCATGGAACCTCTGAACATATTCTGCGATCTTTGGACCTTCCATCTTTAAATGCCAGAATTCAGTCTCCAATTTTTGGATCTCCGCGCGAGAGCAGTACTTTTTGCGCATAAGTTCCTTCAGTTCGGTCCATGTTAGCGCGTAGGCAGCAGCTTCACCAAGTGTCTGTACTTGCAAATTCCACCAAGATAGGGCTCCATCCAAGAATAGCCCAGAGATATAGGTGACCTTCTGGTCTGGTGCACATTTGCTCATGTGAAGAACAGATTCAGTTTTCTCAGCCCAACGGACAAAGGCCTCAGCACCTCCTGTGCCATCAAAGTTGACCGGCTTGCAGTCTAGAAACTGCTTATAGGTGCACCCTGCACATACATTATAACATGCGAACGGCATTAGCATCTTTGCTATAGATATCCAATTAGGTCATGGTATGTCTTAATGACTTAGTATTACCATGAGGTGGGTTGTTGTTGCCAGTATTGCCCGAGTTGCTTCCACTAGTCCCTCCTTGAGAGGCGGCGTATTGTGCGATGGCAGCAGCGATGATTTGCTGGAGTTCTGCCTGATTGGTAGGCATCTGCGGTTGTTGACGTCTCGGCGGCATCTTCTAAAAGATGGGTTCACGTTGGTCAGGCCATAATAAAGCGTACGTATATAATAATAGTAATAGCACATAACATCTCATGTTATAAATAGACCAATCACATAACATCCCATGTCACAAAAATATAAATAATCAATCAAACATCAAATATGATGAGAATACTGCGATTGCCATATATCGAGACCACATAGTAAGTGTACAAGTGTCGCGACCCCCGACCCACCCTGGACGGAATCGGGAGCCGCGAGCAGTCCAGTGGTACCCGTGGTATCTGATTTATGCGGCAGCGGAAGTCTTTTATTACAGGATCTTTTCACCGTAAAAATTTCTCGTTTAATATATTACACAAAGTTGTTAGGGATAAATTTCCATAATTTACAATACGTTGATTTCACACAGAAATCATTATTTGCCAAAACATGTTTTATTTATTTATTCACAATGAGCCACTTCTCTGAGCTTGTAGTGCTTTACTGCACTTTTCCTGGATCACACAGATCACCTGAAACATGTTTTGAAAAAGGTTTTGTCAGCGGGGAAATACTGAGTGAATCATTCTGTTTTCTAAAACGACCTGTTAGTTATAAATTACAGTATTAAGGGGAATTACAATGTTTCCGATATCAACCAACTACCCACAGTATTTGTCACTCGACCAACCATTGGCTAGCCCATTTGTCTAATGGTGTCTGTGACTGTGGTTAGATCACCCCTTGGCCACCCGTTTGTCCAAGTGTGACGGGAAATAAGTAATGTATACAAAACCCCACATACCGACTGTAATTTGGTGATTATATAGACTTAATCCCTGTAATTATAACCTTAGAAAATAACTTGGAGTTTTGTAAACTTACTCACAAACTGTGAGAAAACAGTTTAAAAGAAGAATGACTCACATTGCAGATTAACGAGCAATAGATATAAGCCTACTGATTAGCCTTGATTAAACCTAGTTTAACACAATGCACACACAGGCAGGTTAGTAACTAATACAGCAGTTACGTCAATTCACGAGATTAAACCCTCACAACGATTAATCAGTGCAATACTCGATAATTCAATCGGATTCACAACGAATAACAGAGCATAGTCCGAATTCGAACAGCACTCTAATATTCAAGTCGAAATCACGACGAATAATCAAAGTACAAGCTCAATTGAGCAGCACCCGGATTATTGTTGGATAGTTATAATCGATCGGATGTTGAATCGTAATAGCGATCGAGTTATTACCCTGATTGCGGCAGCACCTCGTGATCGTGTGTGTGTGATTGTAGTGTAACAGTGAAAACTCAACGTACACAGAAGCTTTGTGCAACGTTTTAACACCACAGTTCAAGTGCCAAGGTCGGCTATTTATAGCCAGAATTTCGACTCGCTTACGGACCGTATGCCTAACCCCTTACGGTCCGTAAGGGAACCTGGTCTGCTTACGGTCCGTAAGGACCAACCTTTACGGTCCGTAAAGGGTGCAGCCTACTTCCTAGCCTAGCTGAGTTCGGTTGTAGCCTTGGTGAATCAAAAATTTCAACCAATCAGCATCTTGCAACGATTTTAATTAGATAATTATCAATTAGGGTTTGCCCCCGTCGAGTTTTAGGGGCCCTGATCCTGATTCCGATTGTTCCGGAAATTTCAGGGTTTATGCCAAATTACTTGGGCGTCTTAATTAGGGTTTTCTTATTGGATAATTATTATCCTAATTATGGATTTAATGACAGTTGTTACATTCTCCCCACCTTAAGAAAAATCTCGTCCTCGAGATTTACTGGAAGAGATGAGGATGCTTTCGCTTCATTTCTGATTCCAGCTCCCAAGTGTATTCTGGTCCTCTCTTTGAATTCCACTTGACTTTGACCAATACTAGTCGTTTATGCTTGAGGAATTTGACTTTTCGATCTTCGATTTCTAATGGTTTCTCCATGAATTTTAGTTTTTCGTTTACTTCTACATCTTGAAGAGGGACTACCAGAGATTCATCTGATAAACATTTCTTGAGATTGGATACATGGAATAAATCATGTACTCCAGCTAATTCTTCTGGTAATTGTAAACGATAAGCTACTGGTCCTATTCGTTGAATCACAGGGAATGGTCCAACGTACCTTGGACTTAGCTTTCCTTTCTTACCGAATCGTACTACTCCTTTCCAAGGAGAAACTTTTAAAAGTACTTTATCTCTTACTTGAAATTCTAAAGGCTTACGACGATTGTCTGCATAGCTCTTCTGACGGTCTCGAGCCATTTTCAGTCTTTCCTTGATTTGAGTTATCTTGTCAGTAGTTTCTTGTACAATTTCAGGACCTGATAATTGACTTTCTCCGATTTCTGCCCAACATACTGGAGTTCTGCACTTACGTCCGTACAGTGCTTCGAATGGTGCAGCTTCGATGCTTGAATGATAACTATTGTTATAGGAGAATTCAATTAATGGTAAATGGCTATCCCAATTACCACCAAAGTCAATTACACATGCCCGGAGCATGTCTTCTAGAGTTTGTATTGTCCTTTCACTCTGTCCGTCTGTTTGTGGATGATAAGCAGTACTTAAATTTAGTCGAGTTCCCATTGCTTTCTGAAAACTTTTCCAAAAATGAGAAGTAAATCGACTATCTCTATCCGATACAATGGAGAACGGGACTCCATGTAAAGATACCACTTCGTCCACGTACAGCTGCGCTAATCTTTCCATGCTAAAGGTTTCTTTCATTGGTAGAAAATGAGCTGATTTGGTTAATCGATCGACAATTACCCAAATAGCATCATTACCTTTTCTGGTTCTGGGTAACTTAGTAACAAAATCCATTGTTATGAGTTCCCATTTCCATACAGGCATTTCTAACTGTTGGAGTAGTCCTGAAGGTTTCTGATGTTCGGCTTTAACTTGTGAACAAGTTAAACACTTGGATACGTATTCGGCTATATCCTTTTTCATTCCTATCCACCAGAAATGATTCCTTAAATCTTGGTACATCTTATTATTTCCTGGGTGCATGGTATACCTAGATTTATGAGCTTCTTCTAAAATCTTATTTCTTAACTCTCCTTGCTTAGGTACCCAAATTCGTTTCTTATGAAATTTCCAAATTCCATCATTTTCTTGTTCTAATTCTTTTAGGTAACCTTTCATTCCTTCAGCATCATCTTTGATTGCTGTTTTCTGAACTTCTTTGATTTGTGCTATTAAATCTACTTGTAGATTTAACCTCAGAGCACGGACTCGTTTCTGTTTCTCATGGTACTTACGACTTAAAGCATCTGCAACTACATTCGCTTTTCCTTCGTGATATTGGATATCAAAGTCGTTATCGCTTAGCATCTCCATCCATCTTCTTTGCCTCATGTTTAACTCTTTTTGCCCAAATATATATCTTAAACTCTTATGATCTGTATAAACAGTAAACTTACTTCCATACAGATAATGTCTCCATATCTTAAGGGCAAAAATTATGGCTCCTGGTTCTAGATCATGAGTCGTATAATTTTCTTCGTGCTTTTTCAATTGTCTAGAAGCATACGCAATTACCTTCTTGCGTTGCATTAACACACATCCGTATCCTAATTTTGAAGCATCACAATATACTTCAAAGTCTTCTGTTCCCTCGGGTAAAGCTAAGATTGGTGCATTCGTCAATCTATGCTTTAAAATCTTAAAAGCTTCTTCTTGTCTAGGTCCCCATTCAAACTTAGCGGCTTTACAGGTTAACTTAGTTAAAGGTACGGCTATCTTAGAAAAATCTTTGATAAATCGTCTATAGTATCCAGCTAAGCCTAGAAAGCTTCTTATCTCCATAGCTGTTTGTGGGACTTTCCATTTTGTAATTGCTTCTATCTTAGCAGGATCTACATGGATACCTTCATGATTTACCACATGATCTAAAAATTGTACTTCTTGTAGCCAAAATTCACATTTTGAGAATTTGGCATAAAGCCTTTCTTTTCTTAACAAAGTTAAGAGAACGTGTAAGTGTTCACAATGTTCTTTTTGGCTTTTGGAATAAATAAGTATGTCGTCGATGAAAACGATCACAAATTTATCCAAGTATGGTTTACAGATTCGATTCATCATGTCCATGAATGCTGCTGGGGCATTCGTTAATCCAAAGGGCATGACTGTAAACTCATAATGACCATACCTAGTTCTGAAGGCAGTTTTAGGTATGTCTTCTTCTTGTACTTTCAGCTGATGATATCCAGATCTTAAATCTATCTTAGAGAAATACCTAGCTCCTTGCAATTGATCAAAAAGATCATCAATCCTAGGTAATGGGTATCGATTCTTAATCGTAACCTTATTCAATTCTCTATAATCGATACACATTCTCATCGATCCATCTTTCTTTTTCACAAACAATACTGGTGCACCCCAAGGGGATGAACTCGGTTGTATGAATCCTTTGCTTAATAATTCATCTAATTGCTTTTTCAATTCTAGCATTTCGGTAGGTGCTAATCTATATGGTGCTTTGGCTATTGGTGCAGTACCTGGAATTAAATGAATTCTAAATTCTACTTCTCTATCAGGTGGTAATCCAGGTAATTCTTCTGGAAAAACGTCTGGGTATTCTGAGACTATTGGAATATCCTGAAGTTCCTTATCTTTAGTGTTAATGATTACTGAAATCATATACACCATTTCCTGCTTTCTCGAATAGCTTGCCAATTTCATTACTGAGATAAATTTCAGTAGCTTTCGAGATTTATTTCCAGTAATTATAATTACCTCTCCTGAAGGGTTTTGAATTTCTACTGCATTTTTATCACATAGGATTCGTGCATGGTTGGCTATTAACCAATCCATTCCTAATACTACATCGAATCCGGCTAAATTCATTGGTAACAGATTTGCAGAAAATTTATGGCCTAATAGTTCTATTTTTCCTTCTTGCCAGATTTTATCTATTTTCACAGAATTTCCTTCTGCGGTTTCAACTGTGAAAATTTGCCTAAGAGTGGTTAAAGGTAACTTAAGAGCTTGACAAAATGAAGTATTAATAAAACTTTGGTTCGCACCAGAGTCAAATAATACTTTTGCAAATACGTCATGTACTAGGAACGTACCGGCTATCACATCTGGAATGAGTTCGGCTTCTTGAGTGGTCAGCTGGAATGCGCGTACATTCTTCTTGGTTGCTCCTTCAGCGGGTTTAGCTTTGTTGTCTACTGGTTTAGTTAGCTTAGGACATTCGGATTGAAAATGTCCCCTTTCTCTGCAGTTATAACAAATTCTTGTTTTCTTCCTGCAGTCTTCCTCACGGTGTCCTTTTGCCTTGCAAAAATTGCAAACTATATTGCATTGTCCATAATGCTTCTTTTTGCAATTTCTGCAGAAAGGAGGTGATGAGGATTGCCCTGTTCCTCTTTTCTTGATATTACCCATACGAAATCCTTGGTTAATCTTCTGAGCTATTTCCTTCTTCCGGTCTTCTTCTCTTGTGCGCACCAGTTCATCCGTTAGGGTGTTAGCTAATTCTACCGCATCGTCAATGGTACGAGGTCTCGCAGCTTTAACGATGTTTTGGATTTCACTAATTAACCCCCAGATGTAACGGGAAATAAGTACCGGTTCTGGCGAAGCCAGTGTTGGCACCACCCTTGCGTATTCAAAGAATGTCGAAGAATAGCCCCGGCAATCTACCCCTGTCATACGGTGACTTAGGAATTTGTTTGCCATTTGATCTTTTTCATATTCGGGACAGAATTTTCTTTCTACCAGATTCTTAAATTCTTCCCAACTCATGGCATAGGCTATCCTTCTTCCTTTTGCCTGGAGGACCGTGTTCCACCATTCTAGTGCTCCTTCTTTGAACAGATTTGATGCATACATCACTTGATCCTCTTCGGCACATTTGCTTATTGCAATCACTGCTTCGGTTTTTGTCACACCCCAACCAATGGCGGAAACATCGGGATGAGACGAAGTGTGAAGATTGCTAGAGACATCATAACGCTATTTGTGACAATATTTAATAAACCGATTTCATTTCATAATTCATTTGTCAACATTACAAAGAAATCAAATAACGTCAAGTTCAAAGGAATTACAATACAACATAATCAAAATTGATACAACGATTAAACCTAAACGTCTATATGTGTATCTAGGCATCAACGCTACTTCATTTCATAGCATCATCATCCTCAACCTGTAACATGTTTAAAATAAAGTTCAATGCAAAAGCAAAGGCGAGTATACAAGTTTTAAGCATAAGTATAAGTATAAGTATAAAAGTTTAAAACGAATCCACATGGCAACTTAGTCTATACGAGATCAACCTAACGTGGCATGCAATATTTCTAGCCAACCTCTGTTTACGCAAGAAAGTTTAATTAATTCAACATGACCCAAGTTTAAGGGGGGCGGTGCGTTACTCCTATAGCGCTATACATGTCGAAGGGAGGCTCGTGAGAGCTAATGACTAAAACATATCACATAAGTATGGTCCACGTAAGCATCGAGTATCATAACATAGTATTCATGTATAAGGATTGTTTTGTGCATTGCATAAAGAATAAGTTTAAGTGTAGTTTAATAGTAAAACATGTTAAACCCCAAAAAGTGGTAAACATAAAAAGGGGGTTGCGAGTATACTCACAAAATTGCTAAGTCTTCCGATTATCCAAGTGTTGACGAGTGTATGAGATGAGAAGGATGGAACATCGAAGTCTCGAGATTATGAGTGGTTAGGATTGCGACTCCTAGAAGATAACGCACGAGTAAAAGATAAGGAAGGCCGAAAGCACGAAAGTGATTTCCCTAGATATGAAATACGTGAACGTTCTAATTATTTATAAGTTAAATAATTAAAGACTTAAATATTGTATTTTATCTAAATATTACCCATTGATATATAATAAAAATTGTAAAGGAATCGGTTAATTGTGATAGAAGTAAAAGGGAAGTTCTAAAAGAGTTGATGAACATTTAAATTCTTAAAACAATTCTCATAATATTCTATTTTTACTAAAATAATTGTTAGTTTATAAAAAGATTTAAGTTAGTTTAGGAAGCAAAACAAAATATGTGAACATAACTGACCTGGTAATGGTTTTAAATATCAACCAATTCAACCAGTTTTAATTTAAATTTAATTTGGTTTATTGTTAATATATATTAGAATGTGAACACTACCATTTTACACTTAAAGTCATGTAATAAAATAATTTTTTTTTGACGTAAAGTCTTAATTTTTGTGAAGTTATACCCATTATTTAATCAATACAAATGTAACTCTAATTATTCAAATCAATATAATAAGAAGTGGGTAAAACATAATGATGCCACAACATTGTTGGAAAGCAAAAACCCAGATATTTGAACGTAAGTTTATTCGCCATTTTCATATGTTAGCTTTTAGACAAAAAAAAATGGAAAACTACCTCGCCATTGGGCTGGGGTTTTCTTTTGTGATATATAGTTTTGCACTTCATCTTCTTGGTTTTAAAAGAAACAGTGAACATAACATGGTATGAACCAACAACAAACCCACTGTTATACTTCCTCAATTTTGATCAAACACAACAGTCGTTCCATACGTAAGAGAAATAAGGGAAAGATAAATTGATTCGAAGAAGTAAAATTTACCGAAACGATGGACGATTCGCGCGTTGAGTTTCGAATGTCTACGGCCGCGTCGGGTTATCCGGCGACGCCTAACTTCCTCCGGCAACTCCGCCAATCGTACGTCGCCGTCGGACAACGACAACATCGTCATCATCTACATTCCAATCTCTGTCGCGTGCCTCCATCTCTACCTGCCCTCTCTCTCCGTCACTGAGAAGGACCCACGCCGCCGCGTACGGTGGTCGGAGGCGTCCCTCCTTCCTATCGTTCTTTGTCGCCAGCCACCGGGAACTCATCGATCTCTCTCTCTCCGCGTTTGGCCATCGTGTGCCACCACAATCCGGTGGTGACCGATCGTTTCGACACCGTGCAACAGGGGGGGAGGCTGTGAACATCGCCGGCCGCCGGTTAATCGGCTCCGGCGTCGGTTAGTCATAGAGAGGGAGTGGAGGTGAGGTAGGTCGTGTGGTTTGTGTGTTTTTAGTTGTGTGTGAGTGAGGTTATAGTTGCAGACCAAAGATTGGGAGGGAAGATGTGAGCGGCTGAAGATAAGAGTTAGGGTTTAGATTCTTCTCTTTTTTTTTATACATACAATTATATGCACAAATAGTCCCTCAACTTTAAGGAGTTAATTAAATAGCTAGATTAACATGGTTTAAGTTTGATTTTCTATAACTAACTAGGTTATCTAAATAACCTTTAAATTAATTAATTAATTACACAGATAATCAACCATAAAAATCTTTCGACGGTTATTTAATTCGCGAAGAATTTCCATTGGTTCAAGGTTAGGGTTCGAATTTCAAAACGGGTCGGATTTCGGGAATCCATTTTGACGGATGTTACAGTCTCCCCTACTTTAGGAGATTTCGTCCACGAAATCTATGAGGAAGACTTTTGAAAAGATGACATCTAGGGATTCAAAAGAAAAAAAAGATGAGACTTGATCATAATGTTTGTTTCAGGAAATTGTTTTCACAAGAATAAAGAATAGAAAGATGGTTTTAAAGGTAAGAAGATAAGTTAGGATTCGAACGTTTAAACCGGTGTGATTGTGTAGGAGATTCGTATAAGAGGACCAGAAATTAAGGAGAATAGTGAGAGTAAAAAAAGTGAACGATTGATGTTGAATACACGAACACGCGTATCAGAAATAGCGTAAATACTGGATAGATGCAAGTAGTGTGCTAAGAATGAAGTCTCGTCGTGGATAATCGGATATAATGCGTTTGTGAGTTGTTTAAAGCTTGTATTAGGTCGAAAAAAGTCTGCAAAACACTGAATTTCTCATGGCAGGTTTTACGAAAGTTGGTAATATGGTGAAAACACTTATATATAGGAAGTACCAGCGGCGTATCCACCATGTTTCAACCATGTTAGGTCCGTTTCGTATTCGGTGTCATGATATGTTCTGTGTCTTACCACACGCAGCAGTACACTCTATGGTTCTCATACGCCTATCACTATAATCCCGTGTGCACCCGTGATTATATTGATAGTCGCATGATCCGCATAGCTTGTACTAGTTGTGTATGAATTTGGGTAGGTACACAAAAAAAATAAGAATGTGTGCGTATAAGAATAAAGTATGTAAGCAAGTCCATGCTTAAGTATGTATAGGACCCAAGTAAGCGAATCCCTCGGATTCCGCTCGCGTACGGGCACGAATGTATGAATCATGAGTATGTATGAAAGATAAGTATGTGTATAAGTGTAAGTTATGAATACGCATGCGAATGTATGTATAAACATATGACGTATGAGCATGATATGAACATGAGTATAAGCATAAATGTATTGTCATGAATATGAATATTAGTGTAAACGTGAGTGTAAGTATAATTCTAAGAATATGAATATAAATTTGAATATAAGTGTAACATATGATTACAATGTAAAATGTACGAATCGCGACTATTAGTGTATGAGTTAATGATTTTATATATGGTATGAATTTAAATACGTATAAGATCAAGAGGTTTGAGTATAAAAGAAACAAAACTGAGTAGTACATGTGAAGTAGTCGTGAGGTATAAACTAGAACACGTGAAATGACGTGCATGTATAGTTGTTTGAGTTTATCGAATCAAAATAGATTGAGTTGATTGGGAAGGTAGAGTATAGTTTGTAAATGTAAAGGAACATAAAGTACTCATTGGTTATGCATAACGTATTTTGTAATGATTGAAATTTGGGAAATAAAACGTTTTAAGACATGATTTGGAATCCCGTGTATATGAGTTGTGTGAAAAACAGATTGTATGATAGAAAGTACGCTTGATAAAACAATGTATTTTGAAATCGATATAATTAGGTATTTTGAATAATGATAAACAATTTATGTACAAAATATGATCGAGTTTGCATAATAAGATATTTTGAAGAGGCGTTTTGGAAACGATCACCTAGGTAAGGGAATCACCCCTAACTCGTTGGTGAGGTCGTTTTAAGAAAAAAAGAGGAAGTGGAGTCAATCGTCAAGGTAAGGAAATCACTCCTATCTCGATGATATCTCTCCACTTGTCATTACAAGGAATATGGATTTTAAATTACATGAACTCATGCATATGTATAAATGTATGGAAAAGATTCAATATGTTGTGTGTGCGTGCAAGAGGTAAACATCGAAAGTAAATTCGAATTTGAAAGATTGCATCGTATAAAATAAATAGTAAAACACATGTTCGATTAAAATTTGGGATGGTTCCAAAACGGAACGTTGACTAACCAAAGTGGTCGAAAAAGTCTTTCGAATTTGAGGAGTATGCTTTGGCCTAATAGGTGAAATACTCTCGCCGACAAGTCGGTTATCGGTATTTACCCTTCCGGTTACTACATGTCCCAAATCAATTGAAATTTCGAGACTTGGCGGGATTTATGAAAATCAAGGAGTGGAACTAGTCGACAAGGTGCGGGTTTCACCCCTAACTTGGCGATTTAGTATCCTAAGTGTGGTTGGTACTCGTCGGGTCAAAATTTGATTTCAACACTTTGACGAGGGTCCACTAGAATTCAAAATTTGAATTTCTCCATCAAGGTGAGGATTTCACTCCTAACTTGGTGGTGAATTTCGGGTAAGAAAGAAAAGTAGAAGGATTGAGAGTCATTCACCAAATTGTGGGTTTCACGCCTATTTTGGTGAAGTCGTCTCGTTTGTGTATTACGTGTGGCTTTGAGGTTAGTATAATTGAGTAAAAGACGTATGCTCAAAATGGTATCAACAAGTACAAGCATACTAAGTATTGCAAGAAATAATATGAAAAGGCACTTCAAGAATAACACATAAGGATGGAATAATGCAACAAGTATTAACAAACAAGGCAAGTATTAAAACAAAAGTGACATATATGTTTAAAAAGGCAAAAAGCAAGTAAACGAGGAGTAAATAATGTATCATGCAAGTGGTTCAAGAAAAACATAAGAATAAGGCTCTAGAACTATAGACTAGGTTAAAGCATTCCTACTTTTCCTAATTCCCTATAGTTATGGCTCTGATACCAATCTGTCACACCCCAACCAATGGCGGAAACATCGGGATGAGACGAAGTGTGAAGATTGCTAGAGACATCATAACGCTATTTGTGACAATATTTAATAAACCGATTTCATTTCATAATTCATTTGTCAACATTACAAAGAAATCAAATAACGTCAAGTTCAAAGGAATTACAATACAACATAATCAAAATTGATACAACGATTAAACCTAAACGTCTATATGTGTATCTAGGCATCAACGCTACTTCATTTCATAGCATCATCATCCTCAACCTGTAACATGTTTAAAATAAAGTTCAATGCAAAAGCAAAGGCGAGTATACAAGTTTTAAGCATAAGTATAAGTATAAGTATAAAAGTTTAAAACGAATCCACATGGCAACTTAGTCTATACGAGATCAACCTAACGTGGCATGCAATATTTCTAGCCAACCTCTGTTTACGCAAGAAAGTTTAATTAATTCAACATGACCCAAGTTTAAGGGGGGCGGTGCGTTACTCCTATAGCGCTATACATGTCGAAGGGAGGCTCGTGAGAGCTAATGACTAAAACATATCACATAAGTATGGTCCACGTAAGCATCGAGTATCATAACATAGTATTCATGTATAAGGATTGTTTTGTGCATTGCATAAAGAATAAGTTTAAGTGTAGTTTAATAGTAAAACATGTTAAACCCCAAAAAGTGGTAAACATAAAAAGGGGGTTGCGAGTATACTCACAAAATTGCTAAGTCTTCCGATTATCCAAGTGTTGACGAGTGTATGAGATGAGAAGGATGGAACATCGAAGTCTCGAGATTATGAGTGGTTAGGATTGCGACTCCTAGAAGATAACGCACGAGTAAAAGATAAGGAAGGCCGAAAGCACGAAAGTGATTTCCCTAGATATGAAATACGTGAACGTTCTAATTATTTATAAGTTAAATAATTAAAGACTTAAATATTGTATTTTATCTAAATATTACCCATTGATATATAATAAAAATTGTAAAGGAATCGGTTAATTGTGATAGAAGTAAAAGGGAAGTTCTAAAAGAGTTGATGAACATTTAAATTCTTAAAACAATTCTCATAATATTCTATTTTTACTAAAATAATTGTTAGTTTATAAAAAGATTTAAGTTAGTTTAGGAAGCAAAACAAAATATGTGAACATAACTGACCTGGTAATGGTTTTAAATATCAACCAATTCAACCAGTTTTAATTTAAATTTAATTTGGTTTATTGTTAATATATATTAGAATGTGAACACTACCATTTACACTTAAAGTCATGTAATAAAATAATTTTTTTTTGACGTAAAGTCTTAATTTTTGTGAAGTTATACCCATTATTTAATCAATACAAATGTAACTCTAATTATTCAAATCAATATAATAAGAAGTGGGTAAAACATAATGATGCCACAACATTGTTGGAAAGCAAAAACCCAGATATTTGAACGTAAGTTTATTCGCCATTTTCATATGTTAGCTTTTAGACAAAAAAAATGGAAAACTACCTCGCCATTGGGCTGGGGTTTTCTTTTGTGATATATAGTTTTGCACTTCATCTTCTTGGTTTTAAAAGAAACAGTGAACATAACATGGTATGAACCAACAACAAACCCACTGTTATACTTCCTCAATTTTGATCAAACACAACAGTCGTTCCATACGTAAGAGAAATAAGGGAAAGATAAATTGATTCGAAGAAGTAAAATTTACCGAAACGATGGACGATTCGCGCGTTGAGTTTCGAATGTCTACGGCCGCGTCGGGTTATCCGGCGACGCCTAACTTCCTCCGGCAACTCCGCCAATCGTACGTCGCCGTCGGACAACGACAACATCGTCATCATCTACATTCCAATCTCTGTCGCGTGCCTCCATCTCTACCTGCCCTCTCTCTCCGTCACTGAGAAGGACCCACGCCGCCGTGTACGGTGGTCGGAGGCGTCCCTCCTTCCTATCGTTCTTTGTCGCCAGCCACCGGGAACTCATCGATCTCTCTCTCTCCGCGTTTGGCCATCGTGTGCCACCACAATCCGGTGGTGACCGATCGTTTCGACACCGTGCAACAGGGGGGGAGGCTGTGAACATCGCCGGCCGCCGGTTAATCGGCTCCGGCGTCGGTTAGTCATAGAGAGGGAGTGGAGGTGAGGTAGGTCGTGTGGTTTGTGTGTTTTTAGTTGTGTGTGAGTGAGGTTATAGTTGCAGACCAAAGATTGGGAGGGAAGATGTGAGCGGCTGAAGATAAGAGTTAGGGTTTAGATTCTTCTCTTTTTTTTATACATACAATTATATGCACAAATAGTCCCTCAACTTTAAGGAGTTAATTAAATAGCTAGATTAACTTGGTTTAAGTTTGATTTTCTATAACTAACTAGGTTATCTAAATAACTTTAAATTAATTAATTAATTACACAGATAATCAACCATAAAAATCTTTCGACGGTTATTTAATTCGCGAAGAATTTCCATTGGTTCAAGGTTAGGGTTCGAATTTCAAAACGGGTCGGATTTCGGGAATCCATTTTGACGGATGTTACAGTTTTCTCTAACCAACGCAGTGTTGCAGTTGCCCCTTCGTTACCTGCAAATTCAATAGGTTTGCAAGCAAGAAACTCTTTGTAAGTGCAACCAGGTGTTGCAGCTTTTATCCTCTTAGGGAGTGGGGCCTGTTGCGGATCATGAGTGTCATGATTGCCGCCTCCATTTATGTTGTTACTGCCGTTATCTTCTGGAATACGTTTACTAGGAATTAATTGTGGTTCGGCAGGTTTCTGAACAACAACCACAATTTCTGGAATAGCATGGGCTATTCCTTGGGCGATAAAGTGCTCAATATCTTGTCGGGTTATATATTGATCTTCCGGTTCTTGCTCAGATTGATTTACTTCATTAATTGGTTTATTGTTAGCGTTTTCCATCTGCTAATTAGAAATTTATTAGTGTCTAACTTATTACTAACAAATTTAGCACAGATAAACACATAAATTACTACAACATACAAACATAACCAAAATTGTCGATTTCTCGACTTTCATTTTGTTATTGTATATTGTATATGCCTCCGTACACACCGTATCTTACAAAGTTTTATTGCCCATTTTACAGAATTAGTTTTACTATGTTAGTTATAATACAGACAAACTTTTTCCATCCTTTTCTATCTTTTGGTTCACTGGCAGTTTTAGTAACGACGCTCCCTCTCGTCGTACTTCCAAGATAGTTGCTCCCCCATTTCCCTGATCCTATTACCTGTACCTATCAGTTCTTCACCGAACTGACGAAGTTCAGCTAGGTTTTCATTACTCATGGGAGGATTAGGGATAGGTTCTGGGTCAAATTGTGGGAGAAAACTATAGGGACTATTAACTATATTTTGGAATTGCCAGTCATTGGTCCACCATTCCTCCATTTGGCCTAATGGTCTGGTGTGAACTAGTGGGTCTGGAATAGCTGGTCCTAGGTTTAGTGGGAATTGGGCTGTAGCCGGGAAAGAGAAGAGATTATCGTTGATAGGCTCTAGAACATCACAATTATTCAGTAGGCGGTCTATTTCGTCCTGAAACGTGATTTCCTCAGACTGTTTAGAGCTTTCTCCAATCTCTATTCCCTTTTGCTTTAGGTTTATTCCTAATTCCTTTTCTGGTGGTTTCGAACTTTCTCCAGTTTCTATTTCCTTTCCCTTGTTCATGCTCACAGGGTTTTCTATTTTGGGAAGTCTCCTAGTGGCTGGTTTCCTACGACGTACTTTCCTCCACCCTACGTATCTTCTCTTCTTTTTAGGTTTGGCTTTTTTCCAGCGGTGGAGCTTTGAATTCCACATGTTCTTCTATGTCAGCAATGTAACCAGTAAAGTCGTAAGAGACTTCGATAGGCACTGGATATAAGTTGAGATTCTGGAATGCTTCCGACATCTCATTCATGATGCATAGTATATATGCAAAATACAAGAATGTAATGTTAAAACTTTGGGACAAAGTTTAACAAACAAACACTGAAGTTTTATTGCATACTAATTTATCCAAAGGACAACAGAAATAAACACACTAGGATTTTATTTATTTACTGGATTGTGATTTCTCTTACTAGACCCAACTTATCGGATATTTAGAGGTTGGCATTTTCTGCTACAGTAGCTAGCATATAGAGATTTGCCCATTTCTTGTCTATTTTATCTTCCCAAGGTGTACTATTACCCAACTCTTGGACTTCTGGGTTAAACCTAACTCTCTTGGTTCGGGGTTTCTTTTTCTCCTGACTCTTCTTAAGTATCGAATCCCTTTTCTCTGGGGAAAGAGGATTCTCATAGTTTGCCTTGCGGACAAAGATTCCTTCTTCTAGGTTTACTGGGTTTTTAGAAGAAGATGCAATATCTAATTTGTGATAGATAGCAGACAGCTTTTGTTTACCCATACTGTAACTAACAAATAATCAGTTAATACAACAAATAATCTCAGAATGATAACTAGTAAAATTAAGTATTTTGTCAAATACTTAATTCCGTAATAGGCTTAAATCAGTGGCTCGATCAGTGGCTCAATAGTTATTAATTATTAGCTCTGATACCACCTTCTGTCGCGACCCCCGACCCACCCTGGACGGAATCGGGAGCCGCGAGCAGTCCAGTGGTACCCGTGGTATCTGATTTATGCGGCAGCGGAAGTCTTTTATTACAGGATCTTTTCACCGTAAAAATTTCTCGTTTAATATATTACACAAAGTTGTTAGGGATAAATTTCCATAATTTACAATACGTTGATTTCACACAGAAATCATTATTTGCCAAAACATGTTTTATTTATTTATTCACAATGAGCCACTTCTCTGAGCTTGTAGTGCTTTACTGCACTTTTCCTGGATCACACAGATCACCTGAAACATGTTTTGAAAAAGGTTTTGTCAGCGGGGAAATACTGAGTGAATCATTCTGTTTTCTAAAACGACCCGTTAGTTATAAATTACAGTATTAAGGGGAATTACAATGTTTCTGATATCAACCAACTACCCACAGTATTTGTCACTCGACCAACCATTGGCTAGCCCATTTGTCCAATGGTGTCTGTGACTGTGGTCAGATCACCCCTTGGCCACCCGTTTGTCCAAGTGTGACGGGAAATAAGTAATGTATACAAAACCCCACATACCGGCTGTAATTTGGTGATTACATAGACTTAATCCCTGTAATTATAACCTTAGAAAATAACTTGGAGTTTTGTAAACTTACTCACAAACTGTGAGAAAACAGTTTAAAAGAAGAATGACTCACATTGCAGATTAACGAGCAATAGATATAAGCCTACTGATTAGCCTTGATTAAACCTAGTTTAACACAATGCACACACAGGCAGGTTAGTAACTAATACAGCAGTTACGTCAATTCACGAGATTAAACCCTCACAACGATTAATCAGTGCAATACTCGATAATTCAATCGGATTCACAACGAATAACAGAGCATAGTCCGAATTCGAACAGCACTCTAATATTCAAGTCGAAATCACGACGAATAATCAAAGTACAAGCTCAATTGAGCAGCACCCGGATTATTGTTGGATAGTTATAATCGATCGGATGTTGAATCGTAATAGCGATCGAGTTATTACCCTGATTGCGGCAGCACCTCGTGATCGTGTGTGTGTGATTGTAGTGTAACAGTGAAAACTCAACGTACACAGAAGCTTTTTGCAACGTTTTAACACCACAGTTCAAGTGCCAAGGTCAGCTATTTATAGCCAGAATTTCGACTCGCTTACGGACCGTATGCCTAACCCCTTACGGTCCGTAAGGGAACCTGGTCTGCTTACGGTCCGTAAGGACCAACCTTTACGGTCCGTAAAGGGTGCAGCCTACTTCCTAGCCTAGCTGAGTTCGGTTGTAGCCTTGGTGAATCAAAAATTTCAACCAATCAGCATCTTGCAACGATTTTAATTAGATAATTATCAATTAGGGTTTGCCCCCCTCGAGTTTTAGGGGCCCTGATCCTGATTCCGATTGTTCCGGAAATTTCAGGGGTTATGCCAAATTACTTGGGCGTCTTAATTAGGGTTTTCTTATTGGATAATTATTATCCTAATTATGGATTTTAGTGACAGTTGTTACAACAAGTACATCACAGTGTCATACAACATCAGTCGCCTAAGGGCTACATCACCCCAGTCCAAAAACTATATCAAATCAGTGCCAATACATCAAATACATGTCAACAAAAGTCAGAATCATAATGTAGTCTCCAAAAATGCTGTGCAGTCAAAAGCAATCGCCGTCTTCTCACCAACGTCTACCCATACGGTACTGAAGAGCTCTACACTGATGGCGGTGGAGGACGGGGAAAGTGGGTGTAGAACAAACGACACAACTGGAGCTAGTCCTCCTCCATGGCTCTCTGGGTACACAAGAAAGAAGCAACCTGCTGCTCTAATGCCGAAAGGCGTGCAGCATAGTCCGGTGGTAAAGTTCGAGGGTGCTGCAAAGGAGTAGGGTGGGTCTGACCCTGGCACTGACATGTCGGCGGCTGAGCTCTCTCAAGCTCCTGAATGCGCCGCGTGTGTGCCTCGTGCTGGGTGACAAAGGACATCAAAACGTCCTCAATGGAATACCCCATGTGGAAAGGATGGTAGGGGTCGGTCGGTGGCATAACAGGTGGTGATGACTAGAGGAACGGCTCACTGGCTGGATCAAAAGGTGATACAGGAAATGGTGGAACAGGGGAAAAAGTAGTAGAAGACGGTGGTATAGCAGGGATAGATACCGGTATATGTCCAAAAGGGTGAGCCGAAGAACCCTCTCCAGGTCGTGCTGGAGGTGTAAACTGAGGGAATGAAACGGAGGTATCAACGTGACGAGTATCAGTGATCTGAGGGGGAATAGGTGGAACCTCATCATCAGCAGGAATCCACCCGTGCTGGGCGTGCTCATCTCGTGGGTCCATCTGTGCCTCAAAAAGTGCACGATCAAACTGAACAGGCATAGGATCATGGTGGGGTGCAACAAGAGGGTCAACCGGTGCATCAGCAATAAGTGGGGGATCAACATGATCAACAGCAACGACATGATCGCCCTCCAACAACGGAGCATCCACATGGTGATCATCAATAGGTGGGTCAGCAATCACAGGCTCAATAATGGGTGCGCCAGCATGAACTGGGTCATGCTCAAACGCAGGGTCTAGAGCGGCTACCTGCTCAGGGGCCATGGCAGGCTCGGGATCATCAAAGGCCATCTCAAAATCAAACTCAGGGTCGATGGGATCAACTGGGCCAACTGGGTCGACTGGATCTTCCATAGGCTGATCCATAGGTATAAACTCTATATCCTGATCTAGGTCGAATCCTAGGGGAAAAACAGGATCGGAATCCTCCTCATCATCGTGGTCGAAAGCAAAGCTAGGAGCAGGGGCAACAGAGGATGCTCTATCTGGATCTGAACCGTGAGAAAAGTGCTGCGCACTCTGAGTGTGTGAAGGTGCGGAAGCCACAGACTCGAAAGAGTCTGGGACCGGAGAGTGAGCAGGTGACTCCTCAGCGGGAGCATCTGCGATCAGCAAAAGATCACCAGCAGCAAGAAGGGCCTCGCCCTGAACATCCTCCTCTAAGGGCTCGTCATCAAACAGATCGACGTCGCCATCAACGTCGGCGTCTATAACAACCCTCGGTAAAACCGACATCCTCATAATAATTCCGATACCCTAATATATCTATGTGTCTTTATATGTACCCCGTATGTGAAAACCGAGCCCCAAAATAGATTATATTATATAAAACAAATAAAAACAATAATCTTTAAAGTTGAGGCGGGCCGCGTAGGGCCTCACCTCAAGTTAACGCGGGCCGCGAGAGTGTTTAACCAGACTTTTCCTAAAACCCAAGTTGATGCGGGCCGCGTACATGGTGGGTTAAGTCCATGCGGGCCGCGAGTGTCCGGAATTGTGGCGTGACCCGGTGCGGCCACGTGTCCAACTCGTGTCAACCCTAGATGATGACCGGAACAAGCTATACGTTGACTTTGGGTCAACGCGGGCCGCGTAAGGCCTGGCCAAACTTCACGCGGGCCGCCTGGAAGTCCAATTACAGCCCTATATAAGAAGGCAACGGGCTTTCGGTTTTCGTCGCTCACAACTTTCTTTCTTTCTAAAATTCTGAAGTAGTATACACTATACCCGGGCATTATACCCCCTAAAATAGCGAGGTTCTGCTACGATGTAAGTATTATAACCCCTGGAGACGTATTAGATACGCTGCCCGATTGATCTAGGGTTCCGTAACGGCTGTCGTGGTTCTGCCCGACGTAGTCGTTGGAATGCCGTCTCGGGGAGGGTATTACTAATGTTAAAATGGGTTATTATACTAACACACGTGCATTTGTGTAATTTATAGATTATCTCCAGGAAACCCTTACGAAAAACCTAAAACAGCAATGTGAGTTGATCCACTTTTTGTAAATCTTTTGTTACTGTTTTTACAAAACCTTAAATATCTTTCCATGCGAATGACAGTTATTGAGTATTTGTAAGAATACAATTACAGTCGGTAAATTTGGGGTTTTGTATACAAAATTTGTTACCACCTGGTAAAGGAGTAACATGACCATAAGTCGGAACGACATTATCGAGTGGTGGTAATTGATATAACTTGGAAACAAATGTAATTGCGGATGCGCCCTCAATACTGTTCACTGTGAATTTTTATTTAAACTTGATTAAACTGGGATTCACTCACCAGTATTTCCCACTGACAAAATGTTTTTAAAACGCGTTTCAGGTAACAATATGTGAAAGCCAAATAGAAGCCAGCTGGACAGCACTGAAGGCTTGAAAAAGTGGCAATAAAGTTACCTAATAATAAAATGGATGTTTTTATTCAAATAAATAGGATGTATTCCTATGAAACGTGTGTATTAAAAAACTTGGGTTTTACCCATATGTTTAATGTTATAAAACATGGTGGTTACTCTGATTAAAATATTTCCTAACTACGGTCCTGATGAAAATTTCCGCTGCCAAATTGAATAAATAAATGTGATACCACCGAAACTGGCTCACGGCCGCCCGTTCCCGGGAGATAGGGATCGGAGGCTGTGACAGAAGGTGGTATCAGAGCTATGCCACTGATTCAGCCACAGAAGTGTTCTGCTGACATCAAAATTCAAAGTGTTAGGAAATAAATTATGGAAATACGTGTATAATTGTATTTCTTGCTCTGTGTTATCTGACGATTTGTTAGTTTACAGTATGAGTGACCAAGGACCTTCTGACGCCTATCGTCAACTGTCTGGTTCGCCTAGGAGCGAAGGCACCTCCTCTTCTCAGCCTGCCCTCTCAGGGTATTCTGCTGACACAGAAGAAGGGATCTTTGTGTTTAAGGCTCAGTCTGAAGAGCCATTTCCTCAGAAAAAGAGGGGATGGTTCAGTAGGGGAGCGCACGAGCGTAGGAAAAGAATGAAAAAGTTGCAGGAACAGCGAGTGTTAGCCGCAGCAAAAAGAGAAACTGATGCTTATAATCAGGATATGCTCAATAGGGGTATCGCTAATATCCACATTTTAGCAACCACTGCTGCTGATCCAAACCTGGAACAAATGCTAGCACCCCAACCACAAAATCCTGATCAACCCATGGAAATAGAAAACCAGATAGAAATGCCTGATTTCAACCCGGAGGAAATACCTAGGGTACCTGCACCTGATCCTCTAGACCCAAACAACTACGACCCCTGGTGGGACGATGTTAGGGACTATGTGCAACAAAACCCAATACAGGAAAATGTGCCAGTGCCCAACTTAGGAGCTTACCCAGGATTAGATCCTCAAGATCCCTACAACATTAGTGATGCATATGTTAGGGAAATTTTAGAGAATCCATACCCATACCAGGCCCCTATGCCTCCGTATCAGGAACCCATACCTCAGTTTCCAAACCCAATCCTAGAACCTGCACCCCCAATGAGTGCAGAAAATGTCCAGGAACTTAGGACTTTTGGGGAGGAAATTTTAGAAAGCAGTGATCGTATGCGACAGGTGGGAGAACGCCTCGTATGGAAATACGATGAGCATAATATGGATTTTTGGATGAATCCATATCAGTGAAGGTGATGGTAGAAACAGTAATAATAATAATAATAAAATAATATATGTGTGTATGTGTTAGAAAAAAAAAAAAAACTACGGATGCATACTATTAGTATTGTAGCTTTACATTTCAGTCGGTACTGGTGTGTATTGATGCATACTATATAAATAGAGTAAAAGTCGCAATGCTCGACGTTTTTGGTTAAACGTGCGTGTTATGTGATTGGATATATTCAAATATTAATTGTGATATTAATATTTGGTAAATGTTTAAAATTCAGATGGCCGACGCGGGAAATCAAGAAAATCTGAATAACGATAACCAGAGTAACATTAACGTGGTTAATGAGAATTCGGACAATAATAATAACGGAAACCAAATGGATAATAGTGCCGTTCAGCATATTGTGGCACAGGGAATTATAGATGCAATGCCATTTATTATTCAAACAGTTCAGGAAGCGAATAATAAAAGTAAGCATAGCAGTGAGCGACCAACTGAACCAGAAAACAGCGTAAACAATGGACCCATACTTCAAGCGCCCGTTCCCAAAAGAAGAAGAACCATGCCACATGGTTGTTCTTACAAGGAATTTTGGTCCTGCAAACCAATAGAATTCTCGGGCAATGAAGGACCCATTGCAGCTTTACGCTGGATAGAGAAAACTGAGGCAGTTCTGAAAATAAGCAAGTGTGCTGAAGAAGATAAAATAATGTTTGCTTCAAATCTGTTTAAAAATGCAGCCTTAGAATGGTGGAACACTATCCTCCAATCCAGAGGAAGTGATAGGATTTATAATATGGAATGGGAAGAATTCAAGAACATGGTAGAAAGGAAATTCTGCCCTCCCAATGAAAAAGAACAGATAGCAAATAAGTTTCTGAATCTAAGAATGACCGGGGTAGACAGTAAGGGTTACACTACCACATTCTTTGAATATGCTAGGATAGTACCTACCCTTGCATCACCTGAACCGGTATTAATCTCCCGTTACATCTGGGGATTAATTGGAGAAATTAGACATGTAGTCAAGGCCGCTAGACCCCAAACCATAGAGGAAGCTGTAGAACTAGCCAATACCTTGACAGATGAGTTAATCCGTACTAGAGAAGAAGACCAGAGAAGAAACCTAACCCAAAGGCTTACTCAAGAATTCCGTTCTGGGAATTCCAATCGTAGGAATGTAGGTTCTACCTCTGCACCATACTGCAAAGCCTGTAAAAAGAAGCATTCTGGAAGATGCTCTACTTACTGCAATTTCTGCAAAGCACCAGGACATAAGGAGGAGACATGCAGAAGAAAACCAACTAATGGGATGTGCTTCAATTGTGGAGAAAAAGGTCATATCAAGCCAAACTGCCCAAAATTGACCCCAGCTGCAAATAACAAGAACCCTAGAAATGCTAGAGCATTTGTTTTGACTGCAGACGAAGCCAAGATGATCCCAGACGTCATTACTGGTACGTTTTTAGTTAATGATATTTTTGCTAAAGTATTATTTGACTCTGGTGCCAACCAAAGTTTTATTAATACTTCATTTTGCAAACTCCTAAATCAATCATTAACTAAACTACCACAAGAATGTCTAGTGGAAACCGCAAATGGAGAAACTGTTAAGATTTCTGAAATCTTGCAGGGAACAAATATAGAAATTTTTAATCAAAAATTTATTGCAAACCTTTACCCAATGAATCTGGTAGGATTTGATGTGGTGTTAGGAATGGATTGGTTAATAGCCAATAAAGCCAGTATTTTATGTGAACAAAAGACAATTCAATTAAAATCACCAAGAGGTGGAAAGATCTCAATTAAAGGAGATAAACCATGTAGACCCACTAAATTTATCTCTGTGATGAAAACTGCAAGTTGTATAAGGAAAGGATCTATAGTGTATTTGATTTCTATAATCACTAACACTAAAGGAAAAGAGTTAAAAGATACCCCAGTAGTATCCCAATTTTCAGATGTCTTTCCAGAAGAATTGCCAGGACTACCGCCAGACAGGGAAGTTGAATTCAGAATACATCTGTTACCAGGAACAGCACCGATTGCCAAAGCACCTTATCGTTTGGCACCCGCAGAAATGCAAGAACTGAAGAAACAACTAGACGAGTTATTAGAAAAAGGATTCATACAGCCAAGCTCATCGCCATGGGGAGCGCCGATTTTATTTGTTAAAAAGAAGGACGGATCAATGCGTATGTGCATTGACTACCGGGAATTGAACAAAGTCACGATTAAGAATCGGTACCCATTACCGAGGATCGATGATTTGTTTGATCAACTTCAAGGAGCTCGATTTTTCTCTAAAATCGATTTAAGATCAGGATATCATCAATTAAAGGTACAGGAAGAGGATATTCCTAAAACCGCATTCAGAACAAGGTATGGTCATTATGAATTTACTGTCATGCCATTTGGTTTAACCAATGCCCCAGCCGCATTTATGGACATGATGAATCGAATATGTAAGCCATATTTGGATAAATTCATAATTGTCTTCATAGATGATATTCTCATTTATTCTAAAAGCAAAGAAGAGCATGCAAAGCACTTGCATTTACTTTTAAGTTTATTAAGAAAAGAAAAGCTTTATGCAAAATTTTCAAAGTGTGAGTTTTGGTTAGAACAAGTGCAATTTCTCGGACATTTGGTAAATCATGAAGGAATTCATGTAGATCCAACAAAAATCGAAGCAATTACCAAATGGAAAACCCCAGAGTCACCAACCGAGGTTAGAAGTTTCTTAGGATTGGCCGGTTATTATAGAAGATTTATTCGAGATTTTTCAAGAATAGCCATTCCTTTAACTAAGTTAACCTGTAAATCTGTTAGATTTGAATGGGGACCAAAACAAGAAGAAGCCTTTAGAATTCTTAAGCAAAGATTAACCCATACACCAATACTAGCATTACCAGAAGGAACTGAAGACTTTGTAGTATTTTGTGATGCTTCAAAGTTAGGTTATGGATGCGTATTAATGCAACGTCAAAAGGTTATAGCTTATGCATCTAGACAGCTTAAGAGTCACGAAGAAAATTATTCAACCCATGATTTGGAATTAGGAGCTATAATTTTTGCCCTTAAGATTTGGAGACATTATCTTTATGGTAGTAAGTTTACCATATTCACAGATCATAAGAGTTTAAGATATGTTCTCGGGCAAAAAGAGTTGAATATGAGACAAAGACGCTGGATGGAATTGCTTAGCGATTATGACTGTGATATCCAGTATCATGCAGGAAGAGCCAATGTAGTGGCTGATGCTTTAAGCCGAAAATATTACGAAAGGCCAAAAAGGGTACGTTCTCTTAAATTAAATCTACAAGTAGATTTAAACAATCAAATTAGAAAAGCACAAGAATCAGTAATCAAGGAGGATACTGAAAAATTAAAAGGAATGATTAAAGAATTAGAACAAGGAACAGATGGAATTTGGAGGTTCCATCAAAAGAGAATGTGGATACCTAAATTAGGAAATTTACGTCACCGTATATTAGAAGAAGCTCATAAGTCTAAATATACGATGCATCCAGGAAATGATAAAATGTACCAGGATTTAAGGAAAAATTTCTGGTGGATAGGAATGAAAAAGGATGTAGCAGCTTATGTTTCTAAATGTTTAACTTGCTCACAAGTTAAAGCTGAACATCAGAAACCCTCAGGTTTGTTACAACAATTAGAAATACCAGTTTGGAAATGGGAATTGATAACAATGGATTTTGTTACCAAATTGCCTAAAACAAGGAAAGGTAATGATACAATCTGGGTGATTGTAGATATATTAACCAAGTCAGCTCATTTCTTACCAATGAAGGAAACCTTTAGTATGGAACAATTAGCCAAATTATATGTAAATGAAATTGTTTCATTACATGGCATTCCTTTATCAATTGTTTCTGATAGAGATAGCCGTTTTACTTCTCATTTTTGGTCAAGTTTCCAAAAAGCAATGGGAACTAGGCTAAATCTAAGCACCGCGTATCATCCTCAAACAGACGGACAAAGTGAAAGGACAATTCAGACAATGGAAGACATGCTTAGAGCTTGTGTAATTGATTTTGGAGGTAATTGGGACGAACACTTACCTTTAATAGAATTTTCTTATAATAACAGCTATCACACAAGTATCAATGCTGCACCATTCGAAGCACTTTATGGACGAAAGTGCAGAACCCCAGTCTGTTGGGCAGAAATTGGAGAAAAACAATTATCTGGACCTGAAGTAGTACAAGAAACAACTGATAAAATCATTCAAGTCAAGGAACGACTGAAAACAGCACGTGATCGACAAAAGAGTTATGCCGACAACAGACGCAAACCATTAGAATTTCAAGTGGGAGATAAAGTATTATTGAAAGTCTCTCCCTGGAAAGGAGTGGTAAGATTCATCAAGAGAGGAAAGCTTAGTCCCAGGTATATTGGACCTTTCAAAATTCTTAAAAGAATAGGACCGGTAGCCTATCAGCTACAACTGCCAGAGGAAATGGCAGGAATACATGATGTATTTCATGTATCTAATCTCAAAAAGTGTTTAGCTGATGAATCACTCGTAGTACCTCTTAAGGATATAGAAGTTAATGAACAACTCAAGTTTGTGGAGAAGCCTCTGCAAATTGAAGATAGGAAAATTAAGAATCTTAAACATAAAAGACTAGTTCTGGTCAAAGTGAAATGGAATTCCAAAAGAGGACCTGAGTACACGTGGGAGCTTGAATCCGAAATGCAAAAGAAATATCCACACTTGTTTCAGTAGATCTCGAGGACGAGCTCTAAAACAAGGTGGGGAGGATATAACAACCCTCGGTAAAACCGACATCCTCATAATAATTCCGATACCCTAATATATCTATGTGTCTTTATATGTACCCCGTATGTGAAAACCGAGCCCCAAAATAGATTATATTATATAAAACAAATAAAAACAATAATCTTTAAAGTTGAGGCGGGCCGCGTAGGGCCTCACCTCAAGTTAACGCGGGCCGCGAGAGTGTTTAACCAGACTTTTCCTAAAACCCAAGTTGATGCGGGCCGCGTACATGGTGGGTTAAGTCCATGCGGGCCGCGAGTGTCCGGAATTGTGGCGTGACCCGGTGCGGCCACGTGTCCAACTCGTGTCAACCCTAGATGATGACCGGAACAAGCTATATGTTGACTTTGGGTCAACGCGGGCCGCGTAAGGCCTGGCCAAACTTCACGCGGGCCGCCTGGAAGTCCAATTACAGCCCTATATAAGAAGGCAACGGGCTTTCGGTTTTCGTCGCTCACAACTTTCTTTCTTTCTAAAATTCTGAAGTAGTATACACTATACCCGGGCATTATACCCCCTAAAATAGCGAGGTTCTGCTACGATGTAAGTATTATAACCCCTGGAGACGTATTAGATACGCTGCCCGATTGATCTAGGGTTCCGTAACGGCTGTCGTGGTTCTGCCCGACGTAGTCGTTGGAATGCCGTCTCGGGGAGGGTATTACTAATGTTAAAATGGGTTATTATACTAACACACGTGCATTTGTGTAATTTATAGATTATCTCCAGGAAACCCTTACGAAAAACCTAAAACAGCAATGTGAGTTGATCCACTTTTTGTAAATCTTTTGTTACTGTTTTTACAAAACCTTAAATATCTTTCCATGCGAATGACAGTTATTGAGTATTTGTAAGAATACAATTACAGTCGGTAAATTTGGGGTTTTGTATACAAAATTTGTTACCACCTGGTAAAGGAGTAACATGACCATAAGTCGGAACGACATTATCGAGTGGTGGTAATTGATATAACTTGGAAACAAATGTAATTGCGGATGCGCCCTCAATACTGTTCACTGTGAATTTTTATTTAAACTTGATTAAACTGGGATTCACTCACCAGTATTTCCCACTGACAAAATGTTTTTAAAACGCGTTTCAGGTAACAATATGTGAAAGCCAAATAGAAGCCAGCTGGACAGCACTGAAGGCTTGAAAAAGTGGCAATAAAGTTACCTAATAATAAAATGGATGTTTTTATTCAAATAAATAGGATGTATTCCTATGAAACGTGTGTATTAAAAAACTTGGGTTTTACCCATATGTTTAATGTTATAAAACATGGTGGTTTACTCTGATTAAAATATTTCCTAACTACGGTCCTGATGAAAATTTCCGCTGCCAAATTGAATAAATAAATGTGATACCACCGAAACTGGCTCACGGCCGCCCGTTCCCGGGAGATAGGGATCGGAGGCTGTGACAGCGTCGAGAAGCAAATCGTAAGCAGGATATGAAGCAAGTGGTACGGGAGCAGGGATCTCCACAAGCGGTAGGTCCCCGGCCAAAGGGCCATCAGCGAGCTCATCAGCACCATCAGGTAACGCAAAGGGCTGAAAGTCATCCTCGTCTGTGCTAGTAACGTCGGATGTGTGAACCTCGCGCTCTGAAGACTCTAGGTCGTCTGATACTATAGGTCTAGGGCCTGTGGTGTCTGAATCACCAGTGCAGGTCGAGTCCATGTGTCTGTCACATAAACGCAAACATGCACAAATAATCAGTCATATAATCAGGTAAACACATTAGTCACCAAGTAAGCAATCAAATAATTCTCCTAGTCCCACTAGCCTCCCAGTCTCCTAGACTGCTCTTCCTAGTCTCACTAGCCAAATTCTCCCAGCCTCTTAGACTGCTCTTCCTAGTCTCACTAGCCATCTACCTCGATCTCTTAGATCGAGCCTCGGCCTCCAAGACCGAGCCTCAGCCTCCCAGACTGAGCCTCAGCCTCCCAGACTGAGCCTCAGCCTCCCAGACTGAGCCTAAAAATAATAAATAAAATGTGCTCAACATTTGTTTGTAAAAACGTTTTGGATCTGGACTTAAGTGGTATGCAGTAAAAATGTTTTCGTGAGAGCCCTAGTGATCATAGTCTAGACTCGAGAAGGGATCCTAGTTCGCTATGAACCTGGCTCTGATACCAAGCTGTCACACCCTGGCTTTGCGGAAGCGTGGTTAATTTGGTGTGACTTCTTAATACCATAGCTTAACCATAACAAAGCTATATGAAATTAAACCATGCAAGATCATCCATTTAATTAAGTTTTAAAAACCAAATACAACAACATTGTCTCGACGGAAACACATCCTAACGACATAAACATTGTTCAACAAACACAAACATCAACATAAACACAGTTTAAGGACTGTGACTTGTCCAGGAAAGAGTCACATTCCCTAAACCCGGATGACCTCGTAACTAGTGCAGCGGGAAAAAACGTGTCATACCGCGCCAGATCCTTTAATTCCCTGAAATACATGTAAGTTGAAAAATCAACAATAATGTTGAGTGAGTTCATGTGTAAGTGAGTAAATAAACCTTTGTAAGTATAAAAATCCTGGTATGTAGCAAATAAGGAAAAAGAGATCACCAATGGTTTGCAAGGCCATTGATATGTGTGAAGTGCAAGTAGGGAGACTCAAACCTAGCATATTTATGCGTTGGGCACAAAGTCACCCCGAGGTCCGTTTCTAGTTTGGGAAATAGTTAGACAACTATTTCGTGTTTATATTTAGTAAATACTTGGTAATCATTTTCCTTCCCATGGATGGGGGATTTAATACATGTGTGTTCGAAGTATATTATTAAGTCTCACTTAAAATATATTTTATTTCTAACTCCGAAATATAAATATTTTTCTCAAAATATTATATTTTCTATTACATAAAAGTTTCTCAAAATAATACCTTGACAACATACGCATTCATAAATATTTCCTTAATAATGTGTAAGTTACATTTTAACGATCGAGTGGTAATAATAATTACCGGTGTAACTTGTATATTTATCGTGAAAGCGTTCGTATTATTTTGGAGTCGTTAACATTCGATAGTATTATTTTTACCCTAAAAATAATATTTGTGTACTTCACAAAATAATCATAAACACATATCACGTGACGTATGAAAAATATATACTAAATATATATTTACCAAGTTTTATTTTGTGAAATCCCACCTCCGATATTTTGTAGATAAAGTCGTGGCGAAATCTGTAATTTGAAAACAATTCGAAAAGTATTTCTAACACTTGTGGTGATAATAATTCTAAGTGTTAGGTTTTTGGAAAAATTTCGCCAGAGTTTCCTTTGTAACGGGAGGTGGCCACGCTTTCAAGCGTATCATTTTCTTTTATAAACCAAATCAACAACTTTCTCATTTAACCAAAACAATGTTCAGAACAACAAACTAGTAAATAAATATGTAAATCGCAAAAGATTATATGAACTTGTAGTTTTCCAAAACTATGAAGTAAATCTCATTACTTTTAGTGGATCTTTATATATATTAATCCGGTTTCATAAAAACCTCGTTTTTAAAGAAATTCCGTCTTTACATCTTCTTGTAAATTTTTACAAAAATAGTTATTTTGTCGAAACTTTATGTGTTACACACTCGTGTGTTCTAAAATCATTCTTGTTCATGTAAGATCCATTTTTAGAAAATATGGTTTCTTTGACACTCGGTCTTTTGAAAATACCGCTTGTAGATCCGTAGATCTACTAGTTTTAAACACTATTTCGTAAGTAAAATCATTTTCACACAAGTTCAAGTTTGATGTGTGGTAGAGTTTCATCACTTAACCCTTGTTACATTTAAACAAGCTTTATGTCATAATCCATGATCATGACCAATCCGGGTTAAACGATGATCCGAGCTACCACAACATAGATCGGGCCTAAATAACTACACAAATCAAATACTACAAGATTTACACAACATTCGAGCTTTTAACCATCATTACTTGCATTTTTAGTAGACTTTTATGTATCAACTTGTATGTTCATGACTTTTAACCGTTACATATCATTTTAACCATCTTAAAATAGTTCGAGAGGGTGATTCAAGCAACTTACCACTAGCTCGAGGCTAGGGAAGAATCTAGACGCAAAATGATGGATAAAAGCAATGAGGTGAGGTCCTTCGAGCTCCGAATGCACCAAGCTTCCTTGTAGGTGACCCTTGACACTTGAATGGTCTTGGAGTGTCGTTAATATTAATTTTAGTGATACAACTTATTCCCGACACTTTGGAAAGTGTCTAATAATATTTTTCTCATGTTTTGGCACTTTATTAGTTAGCTAAAAGCTGAATGGTTAATTAAAGTGCTGAATTTTGTACTTAGAGCATGTTTTAGGCACATCCGATCACTGTAACTTATTCCTAGAGACGCAGTTCTACAACTCTTGTATCTCCACACTCACTATTGGTGTAGTAAACTATCTCAGGATCATACAGGCCTTAGAGGCAGTATCTGCCTGGTGCTAGTTATGACAGCACGTTCAATAGGTTATCCGTTCATAGTGCTACTGTGCTTTTGTGCATCATGTTTGTCACTAAGGTTCAGCATGTAAATAATGTAGTGACAGTAAATAGAGTGTGATGCAAGTATGTACATGTATCAACATTCAAGTAGCAGTTTATCCACAATTTCAGGTAAGCACAGTAATTAAGCAGTAATTAATTATTAATTAAGTCGTACGGATACCTGGTTTAGTGAGGGTTGTCACAGATACGACCTATAATTGTGTTTGATGAAGATAAGCGTAAACCTACTCAATTATATGGCCTTAGAGGAGCAATTAATCTCAACCATTGATCTTGCAAATCAACAGTCTAAATTGTCTCTTCTACGTTTTGGACGCTAAGATTGTCTTGTATAATAATCTTCCCTACAAGTGTGATGATTACTAAAAAAATAATTGATCAGTAATTTCGTTATCCTTCTCAAGTTTCATTCATGTTTTCTTATTAAAACTTTTATACATTTAAGTAATGATATACATTATATTAAACTATATATCATATACTATGTTGTGGACCTCGTGTGCTACACGAACTGAATAAAGAAGATATCTCATGTAAATAAAAATGATAAATACCGTAAAATAATTGCTTAAGATACCCATAATCAGAAAAATGTCAATTCTTCGAAATTTGAAGAAAATCAAAATAAATTAACACAATTTAAGATGGTAATATACCACAGATAATTGTTGTTAGTTATCAATATATGCGTAAGTTAAAACTTACAATTTAGACAACTTGAATTGTAAATAATTGAAATGGAAACCTACACTTGATAAATCTGCTAGTACGTCTAAATCTTAATATTAGCTAGAGCACATATTTCATTAATGAGTTTCACTTTGATATCATATTTTGTTTTTTATGCAAAGAATAGTATAATTTATTTTTTTAAGTTACCACAAGATTCATATACTAATGTTTAGGATTTTATTCCATTTGTTTTTTCTTTAGGTTGCTATATCGAATGACGGTATCATAACGAATCAAACTGATACCGATCAAAGCTGAATTCATGTCGTATTGTACGAGGGATTCCACTATTTAATACTAAAATTTATATATTTTTTATTGTTAATAACTAAAAAAAACTAAACTCATCCCATAATTTATTTAACCGATCAAACGTAAACTCAAGGCGCTATGTAAATCTTATTTACAATAATGAAAAATAGCTTATATATATGATTGATCGTAAATAAATAACAATCATAAGTTAAATAGAATTTATTAACTAGAAAATTAACTTAAATTCAAAAATATATATTCGTTAATTCTTCAAGATTCTATAGCTATATTCAACAATAATTTATATTATATATATATATATATATATATATATATTAATAAAACAATATTAGAATTATATTAAAACCGTGCGAATTAAATCAATATCTTTATGTTATATATTAATTAATTAATAATTATAGCTAAATTCAACAATAATATATATATATATATATATATATATATATAGGTTCCTGTAAAAAAGTGGTTTTTTGTGAGAAAGGTAAGAAAGAATCTACACCATTATGGTTGAGATCATAATGGCAAAATTATAAATAATGTTTACTATTAAACATATTAATTTTTTAGATTAAGGGTATACATGTAAATTTAATATTTTTAAATTAAGAAACTAACATTAATGCACATGCAACTTCCCCCGTCTTTTTTAAACGTCAATAACTTTTTATACGTAACTTTTTTTTTAAAAAAGAGTGTTTTTTATCTTTAATATGAGTACCACATTGCTATACTTATATAGAAAAAAATATGTTTCGATCAGATGTTTAGTCCATGATGTTTTGTCTATGTTCATACAGTGGTGTTTTAATTGTATTGTGATTCAAAGCGTAGTGTTTTAAACACATACTGGAATGCAGGTGTAAAACACTATACGATGAACATGCGAAGAACATCTACAAGAATGTAGGTTTTAAAACACCATGGTGTTTTAAAATATGAAATCTGGAACATCTACTAGCATGCAGATGTAAAACATCATGCATGCAGGTTTAAAACACCATGTACAATAACCATACTATGAACATTATACTATGAACACATTCTGGAAATGGAGGTAGTGTCTTTAATAGTGTTATATACTTATTGAATGGTGTTATATACTTATTGAATGGTGTTATACAATTATTGAATAATGTTATATATGTGCTGAATAAGGATTTTGCAGTGTCATTCGTAGTGTTTTTATAGAGATATTTAAAATGATGTTATATACTTATTGAATGATGTTATATACGTGATGAATGGTGGTTGCAGTGTTATTCGTAGTGTTTTTATAGAGATCTTTTAAAAAAAAATCATGTTTCTATAAATAAGGTGGCGGTTATGGAATATTTTGAATTAATTGAATCAATGATAAAATTACTTGTTTACCCTTTTGAATTAATTTAGACTGATGACAGATGTCATCTCCATAATATTTCTCACACTTCTCACACTTTTAACCTTTTTTTTACAATAACCTTACCCCATATATATATATATATATATATATATATATATATATATATAGGGGAAGATTCATTTGAGAAGAAATTTAATGTGAGAAGAAAAAATAAGAAAATACATATTAGTAAAATAATATTTCATTTATAACTCATATCATTAATTTTTCTCTCTTTAATTAATGAGTCAACTAATCATTAATTATTCTAAATATAATCTACAAAAGCTACACATATCAAAATTTTCCTACATATAACCTACAAATTATAAAATTTTATCCTACACAGTCGAAATTTATCCTACACGCCTCGAAATATATCCTACACAACTCGTAATTTATCCTACATAGCTAGTAATTTATTTTTACATTTTAAATTAAGTTGTTTTTTTTTAATTTGGAAAAAGTATATATTTTGAAAAGTAGTTACAAATTTAATTTAGTTAGTTATTAAAGGTAAGAATACAAATTAATGATTTATGTAAGTTTACCAATATACCCTTATATTAAAATTAAATGCAAATATTAAATAAAGTAAAATGAAGCATTCTTATTGGTTGAAACTTCTTCTTTTTTTCTTACAAAAATTATTCTCATTTGAACCCTTCACTATATATATATATATATATATATATATATGTATATATATATATATAGGGAGGGGCTCATGCGAGAACCACCCTTATACCGCGAGAACCAATGTGAACACAACCTAAAATAGCTAAAAAAAACTTTAAAAAACCTAACCCCCACCCCCCCCCCCAAAACCTAAACCCCCCTCCCCCTAGCCCAAAAACCTAAACCCCCCTCCCACCCCCCCCCCCCCCCCCAAAAAAAAATCCTAACCCCCCCCCCAAAGCTAAAATGCTAAAAACTAAACCCCCAAAAAACCTAAAAAAATCTAAAAAAAATCAAAAAAAATCAAAAAAAAATCTAATTTTTTTTTAATATTTTTTATGCTCAAATCGCTACTTTTAGTGGCCAAAAAAATAATTTTTTTAATTTATTTTTGGCTTCGAAAAGTAGCGATTTTTATATAAAAAATATTTAAAACAAAATTGTGTGATTTTTAACTATTTTTAGGCATTTTTGGTTGTGTTCACATTGGTTCTCGCGGTTCTCGCAATAAGAGGTGGTTCTCGCATGATCTTCTCCCTATATATATATATATAGGGAGAAGATCACAACCAAAAATGCCTAAAAATAGGTAAAAATAGCTAAAAATGCCTAAAAATAGCTAAAAATCACACAAAATTTTTTTTTGAATCTTTTAATATTTTTTATAAAAAAATCGCTACTTTTCGAAGCCAAAATTTTTTTTTTAATTTATTTTAAAAAATAAAAATTTTTGGCTTCTAAAAGTAGCGATTTTAACATAAAAAATATTAAAAAATTCAAAAAAAAATTTAGATTTTTTTTTGATTTTTTTAGATTTTTTTAGATTTTTTTAGGTTTTTTTAGGTTTTTTGGGGGTTTAGTTTTTAGCATTTTAGCTTGGGGGTGGGGGGTTTAGGTTTTTGGGGGGTGGGGGAGGGGGTTTAGGTTTTGGGGGTGGGGGGGGGGTGGGGTTAGGTTTTTTTTAGCATTTAGCTTGGGGGGGGTTAGGTTTTATTTTTTAGGGGGGGGGGGTTAGTTTTTTTTTTTTTTTTTTTTTTTGGGGGGGGGGTGGGGGGTTTAGGTTTTTTGAGGGGGGGGGGTGGGGGTTAGGTTTTTTTAGGTTTTTTTAGCTATTTTAGGTTGTGTTCACATTGGTCCTCAAGGTTCTCACAATAAGGGTGGTTCTCGCATGAGCCCCTCCCTTATACTTTTAAATTATGTTATATATTAACTAATAATAATAATATTAGAATTATTAGAAAATATCTTTTATGTTATTATATTATATTATTAATAATAATAATTAATAATAAAAGACCTATATTAAAGAAGAAAATGTCACATGATATAAGTTGGTGTATCACAGGGTTGGATATAAAAAAATCTTAATTGACTATATATTTGATTTAATTTAATTTAATTTATAGGTGTTATAAAACGTGTATTAAATGGGTTAAATATAAAAAATATAAATCATAAACTTTTATATAATCATTATCACATGGTTAAAGAATATAATAATATTATAATCTTATACCTTCATAATTCATGATTTTTATTGCACAGGTTTAGGAAATATAAACTATATTTTTATAAAAAAATATTTAATGCCTTTAATAAACGTAAACTCTAAATGTAATGATATTATAAAGTTAAAATTAATTTATGATTTTAGTTTTAAAACATCTTGTTTTTTAATCTCTATATATTATGTATATTTCACGTAACATATTTATAAAAAATTCTTGTTTCTTAATCTTTGTATATTATTGATTAATTATAATTGGTCACGTAATGATACTTTATCAGTAATAGTCTCAATTAATTAGACACAATTTAAATTCATCAAACATAACCATAGTTGACCATGAGTAAACATACATAATCAAAATTCACCATTTATCAAAAGGACTTTCAATGCATTAGTGAAAAACTTTATTAGTTTTATTTATAAGAGGTTAAATAAACCATAATTTTTAATGTCATTTTATATTATTAGGAAGATGTTTAAATATATAATATTGATTAAAGTTAGAGGGAGAGATCATAAATATTAAAATTGAGATAATTTACAGTAAATAATGATAATAATAATAATAACAACAACAAAATTATTTTTAAATAAATTAAAAGTAAAATTGGGAGGTTGAAAGAGAGATTGCCATGTAGCATTAGTTGAAGTCCTCTATTAATATTTAGATTAGATTAAACTTTATATTAGAGAAACCAATTAACTATTAAGTGATTAAACATAAATTGTAAACCATAAAGATAAATAATGATACACATTATATCAAACTATATATCATATACTAAACTTTAAATTATATAAACTATTAATTACTAAATGATTAGGCAAACATATGTCGCCGGTGGAGTACCGTACTATCTTTAAGTATCGCCTCATGATTCCTTTATTCCCAGCTGATGAGGTGTGCCCTATTTGTCATAAGGCGTGTTTGGATTCTTTTGGGGAGCATGCAGTTCATTGTAGAGAGCTCCCGGGGTTCAAATACCAACATGATTTGGTTAGGGATGTTTTTTACTTATTCAGGCGCGCTGATATTTCTGATAAGAAAGAGGCACTTGTTAATTTCTTAACTGACCCGTGGGTCAGGCTACTTCGGGTAAAGTGACCAAACACGAGAAAGCATGCCTTGACATCCAGCACGTGTTTATACCATTTGCTTTTGATACTTTTGGTTTTCTGGCGCCAGAGGCTGTGGGCCTACTTAGTCGAGTTCAAAAAGTCATGCATAGTATTGCTATGACTCCGTGATCTATGGACGTAGTTTTTAAAAACCTTAGTGGGCCTACTTAGTCGAGTTCAAAAAGTCATGCATAGTATTGCTATGACTCCGTGATCTATGGACGTAGTTTTTAAAAACCTTAGTTTTGCTATTCAAATGGGTTAGCGGCGCAACTTGTTGACCGTTTACCAACTATCTCGATGTAAATTCATAAGGTTAAACATAAATTATAATACATACATATATGTATGATCTTGTTTTTTTACATACAAACGAAATCAACCTAGAGAGAAGTGTGAACTCACGATCATGACTCATGTGACCCAAGTTACTCAATGTGTTAATTTGTGTAGCCTCTAAGGTCAAGCGTAAACCGAGATGCAATCTTGACATTATGACCTTATATCATGGTCCACCAACTAATCAAAATTGTCGTATAGTCGCATGGTGTTGTCGTCTCTCAGTTGAACCATCCAACACATCAACTCTATATGGTTTTACTTTAAAAATTATATATTGTTGTTGTTGTTATTGTTGTTGTTGTCGTCGTTGTTGTAATTAAGCGGTTTCGAAGGTTTTTTAGCTATTCAAATGCGTAACACCCATATCTTCATAGACCATTCCATAACACTTCAAACTTATAACTATTGACAAACGTGCTCCTAAACTTTTTGATTCAAACATAACAAGCGAAAAACATCCGATTACCTTAAAGACATCTGATTATTACAATTTTATTTTTCTCTCAATTCTATTCATATACCAAACAGACATACACTTGGTAAAGGAAAACCCTTACCAATATACCTTAAAGACATCTGATTATTAACTAAGGTGTTCAAAAGTAAGCATTTAAAACCCTTTAGGTACAAATGTCTAGAGCATGTGGCACGTTTTTGATGTTCAAAGAAAAACATTAGCGACCTTAAGTAAACACAAAAACAACAAATTTAGGGATTCTAGTCATTCCAATCCAACAATTACATGGATCAGGTTGTATCGTTTTAACTAATCAAGTAGTTATGAGCCGAACTCGAGATTTACACTATGTTCTCGAATCTCATTTAACAGGGGGAGGAGAAGGAAAATTTTCTCTCATAATCTCTCCAATTTGAAAGGTGGAATATATGGTCATATTTTCTTCTATTTTTTCATCCCCTCCCTCTGTTAAATGAAACTCGAGAACATGATTTTTCATATTTTCTATCTTTTTTCCCTCCGCTCACTTGTTAATGTTAAATGAGACTCGGGTACAGAATTTAGTAACTACTCGGTAGCCGAACTTTAGGTTTAAAAAAAGGGGGTCAAAACTCAAACGAGCAGAGGTCGCTAGTGGAGCAAGAGCAACACCACCAATCCAAAAAGATTGTATTCGCACAAACAGAATAAGATACTAAAAGCTGCTCAAATTGCTATTATTATGTTTTTGGGGGTTCTTCATCATCCAGGTAATCCTTATAACCTACCTAAGCAGTTGCATTATTTAGATACCAATTTCACGAATTTTGCCACTAATTTAGTAAGCAATAATTCATTTTGCAACTTTATTTTGTTTGTTAATTGATTTTAGAAGATGACTTTACTCTTTCACTTGCAGGAAATTAAATTAAGGGCATATTACAATTTCAATAGATGTTTGGAATTTCTTTTTCTCAATTAGTTGCACCCACTAGTCCACTTATAGCTTCTTCAAGGTTTGATTAATATCATTTATTCATATATGTAGTAGATACAATATGATGTTTTATGTGTATCTGTATGTGTATGAAACTAGGGTTTGTTTTGTATGATATAATAGGTGTTGCTCAAGAAACAAACTGGTAGTTAAAATGACAGCAGTTACAAATGTGAAGCATGAAAAATTAATCGAGTCGGTTGTTGTAAAGCCGCCTGTTCACCCGACTTATGATTTAAAGGGTGTTATTCAACTAGCCCTTTCTGAAGATGCTGGAGATAAAGGTTTGATTTTTATTCTGTTTTTTTTTTGTAAATTTTCAAATAATTGTCAGGAATATGGTTAAGTAACATATTTTGTTGATATGTTGGGCGAATTAATGTAGGGGATGTGACTTGTTTGGCCACAATACCGACTGAGATGGAAGTCGAGGCGTATTTTCTGGCGAAGGATGATGGAATTGTTGCGGGGATTGCGCTTGCTGAGATGATATTTAATGAAGTTGATCCTACTTTGAAGGTATTGACAAACTATACGCCGTACCAAAATAAAAAAAATTAAAACTTGTGTTAGTTTACGGAAAGTTAGTAGATTTTTGATGTTCGAAATGGTGTCAGGTGGAATGGTTTAGAAAAGATGGAGATAATGTTGTTAGAGGACTAAAGTTTGGCAAAGTGCATGGTAAGCAATAGACATGATGAGCTATAGAGATTTTTAAAATTCATATATTGATTGACTATTATTGTTTTGTGTTTCGTATGTAAACCTATTAGGAAGGGCGCACAGTATCGTTGTTGCCGAAAGAGTTGTGCTCAACTTTATGCAGAGGATGAGTGGCATAGCCACACTCACAAAGGTGTGAATGTTTACATATTTATTTTAATTTGCAAGACTCTAGAGTTTTGAGTGGCCTGTACGACTGTATGTATAAATCAGTTAGATACGTTGATTTTCTATGATTTGTTGACCATTATCTATTTGTTGACTAATTCTATCTTTATAATATACCAGGTTAGAAACCCGTGTGTTACACGGGTTGATAAAAGAAAGAGTTAATTGCCCGGATGGTCCCTGTGGTTTCACGTTTAGTCCCTACCTTTCGGAAATAGCAGGTATGCTCCCTATGGTTTGTCATTTTGTTACTCGGATAGTCCCCTGACATTTACTCAGGGGACTATCCGAGTAACAAAATGCAAACCATAGGGAGCATACCTGCTATTTCCAAACTAACTGACATCTACTCAGGGGACTATCCGAGTAACAAAATAACAAACCATAGGGAGCATACCTGCTATTTTCAAAAGGTGGGGACTAAACGTGAAAAAACGTGAAACCACAGGGACTATCCGGGCAATTAACTCTAAAAGAAATATTAAATAGTTAGTAATGAAGATTTAGAAAAAATAAAACGCTAGTTTGAGATAAGATATATTTACAAAAATAAGAGATAAAACACAAAGGGGTAAAATAAGAGAAGCGAGAAAAAGAATCTTGGACTCACAGAATTGTGACACGTGGCACAACCAGTTACTTATTTCTTAGGCTTAAATCTGTGATTTGTTAGAAAGGTTTTTCATAAGTGGGTAATTTTGTTACAGGCCATGGCAGACGCTGCTCATCCGGCGTGCATTTTGGAAACAAGAAAGACTGCTCCGGCATTGCGTTTGGTGGATAAGTGGGCGGTGTAGTTCCCTTGTTCCTATTTTATTTTACTCTCACAAACCCTAAGATTTTTCTGCACATTTTTTCCTTAATAATGTGTGTGTGTGTGTGTGTGTTTTTCTGTTAACAGGTACTCATAGGTGGAGGGCAGAATCACAGGATGGGTTTATTCGATATGGTGATGATAAAAGACAATCATATTTCCATAGCTGGAGGCGTTTCGAATGCGCTCAAATCAGTTGACGTTTATTTAAAGAAAAATAATCTCCAGATGGGTGTTGAGGTAACTAACTTATAAAATCATCTTTAAAATCTCAATGAACCTCGTCAGTAGTTATTTAAATCTGTTTAATTTTGCTTCTATGAACAGGTGGAGACTAGGACATTTGAAGAAATACACGAGGTCCTTAATTATGCTTCCCAAAACGATACTTCGTTAAGCCGAATAATGTTGGATAATATGGTTGTGCCTCAACCTGACGGAGACATTGATGTATCCATGCTTAAACAAGCTGTAGAGCTTATTAGTGGCAAGTTTGAGACCGAGGTAAAATCCTATTATCATTTTTTATTTGTTTTTATTTTTTAGCTGTTTATAACCGAAGTAACGTATTACAGGCATCTGGAAATGTTACTCTGGAAACAGTACACAAAATTGGGCAAACTGGAGTGACATACATATCCAGGTAATAATGCGTTTAAGAAAACCTTTAAAAATCTTTTGTTACCGTTTATTAATCAAGTACTAGTTTAATTATGATATACAAAATTATGTGATTCTATATAAAGCTTTTTGTGTAATTTGTTCTTGTATGCAGCGGGGCGCTGACTCACTCGGTGAAAGCGCTTGACATATCCCTGAAAATCGATACTGAGCTGGCGCTTGAAGTTGGAAGGCGCACAAAACGAGCATAGTTCATTGTTAATACGAGAGTCGGTTTGTTTCCCTTCAAGTGTTTTGTTTCATGATTATGATATGATTTCTCTACTTTGGTTGTAGACAAATCCAAGGAATAAGGTCATAAAGCATGACCTGTTAAATTTTACAAAAGAATCTGTTGAACTTTCTTTTTCTATATTTATTTATATTTAACTAACAAATACCTATAGACATGTAATTCTTTATTTTAGAATACACTTTTGGATGAATTGGGCTCCTAGTCTGTGGACTTTGATATGCAGTAACAGTTGGGCTTTGGGCTTAGTGTTGCTTTTTTGCTCATTATAAAAATATGGCCTTTGTCCATCGATATACAAATTTTTTAATAATTATTTTTTAGTTTATTAGCTGTGCAAATGATTAGTTGATTCTTAAGATTTTTTGTGTAATGATTAGTTAGGTTAATGATTAGATTCTTGAAAGGGTTATCAAGTGATTTGAATGCATATCAGATTTAAAAAAAAAAAAAAAAAAAAAAAAACAAAGAGAATCGTTTAGGAGTTCTAAACGGGCCGTGTTTGTCAGTTGGCAGGTCGAACCAAACATGTCACAAACCCGAAAACCGTGTGAGGGAAACTTGAATCTAGACACAATATGAATTTGCACGCTGATATAAACACGACCTTTTTAATCTGTTTTTTTTTCTTCATTACCTCTAAAATAAGTTGAGAAACATGTATAAAAAATTACATTTGAATTATAAACCTGATGTCAATCTCTCTTTAACTTATAAATTTTGACACAAAATACACAACCATTTTATAATTACGGTGTAAAAACACATTTCAGTAAATGAATGGTTTAACGTGTATACCCAAACCCAAGTCCATTTATCTAAACGTGTCTACAGGCTTGATCCGAAACCATTTAGACTAAACCCAAGGATGTGAACTTCGTTAGTGATTCGTGTTTTGTAAAAAAAAAAAAAAAAAAAAAAAAAAAAAACTTGTTCTCAATTACATGTGCCCTCGCAATTAACATATTAAAAAAAATGCTATATTAGAATCATTAAGCACTAGACAAGCATAATATATAAGTCACAAGATACAAGACACATATAATCACGCCAATCAAGGGTATAGAATATAAATTTTGGTATAAATATATCTTCAAAGATTCACAAATGTTATCTCAGATGTCAAACAAACAATAACAAAATCAAATCAAATGAATTTGCAGTGACCAATATGAAAACACAAAGAAAGCACAAGAAGTTGCTTCAACTCTTTGTTCTTCTTCACGAACCGAAAAAAAAAAAAAATCATGTATAAATAAAATCAAGTATAAATATCAACCAATCACCATGAAAAGTTAGCCATCAACATGTTGAAGTTGTTGTTGAGACCTTTGAAGATGCCCCAGTAACAATACAGCCTTTCGTTTAGCCCGTTCTGTGCCATTGTTAGCAAGCTCCATTAACGGCGTTAACACCCCGAGCCTGCTTATAACTCCAAGATTCTCATCGTCTCTTTTACACAACGAAAGCAAAATCGAAATAGCATTTTCTTGATTCCTTGAATTTGCAGCCGCCACATGTTCAATCAAATTCGGAATGATGCAAGCTCTTAACATGGCAGCTTTAGCTTCTTGATGACTCGCAAGAATCGAAAGTATAGTCAAAGCTTCATCAACCATCGAACCATTTGACTCGGTCAACATTTTGACTAATACCGCAATGACTCCGGCCCTAACCGCCCTCCCTTTGTTTCCTTGATATATACACAAGTTGAATAAAGCCGTTGCAGCATCGTTTTTCCCTCGTTTGCTTCCATTTTCAAGAAGATGAACCAATAGCGGAATCGCACCCGACGCACCGATTATTATCTTGTTTTCATCAGCAAGCGATAAGCTAAAAAGCGTAGCGGCTGCATTTTCTCTCGTTTCCATGGCGCCTGTTCTAAGGACTTGTACAATTGAAGGTACCGCATTTGCAAGCATTATGAGTTCTCGATTATCTTCGTATATCGAGAGGTTGAGAATTGAAGTAACCGCATGCTGTTGTGTAATATCGTCTTCAGACAGTATTAAACTAACAAGAACCGGAATCGCTCCTGCTTCAGCGATGAGTATCCGGTTGTCTGTGCTTCTTTTCGATAAAGATCTTATTTCAGAGACGGCTGCTCTTTGTTCTTCGATAGACTGGCTTGAGAGATTCTGAACAATTGCATCAATCATATCGAGAAATGATTTATCGATATTTTTCAATCGCGAGTTTGTGAGTAAAGTTGGGTGCTCAACGTTGTGAAGCGTACACCATTGAGTGATTAAACTTCTCAAGACATAGTTGGGAGTAAGTATGAGGTTTTGAAGTTTTTGTCGAGTTTTCGGGCACGTTGTATTCCCGCAATTTATCCATCTTTGTATGTATGATCTCTCATAAGTCTGCAAAATAACATAAACATTATAATACATAAACATGTTTCTGATGTTTGGATATACAACTTCTGTTAACAAACGGTTTCGACATACCTGTCCTGTGGACACAATAACAGGATCTCGGATGAGCTCTAGTGAAATCGGGCAAAGAAAATCATCCGGAATCACAGGCTTCTTGTTCTCCTCAACGTTGTTTACTGCATCCTCGGCAGGTTTTAACATACAAGATGCGTCAGATGACGCAGTAGCAGGCTCGTATATCATCTCATCTACATCATTTACAACGCTTTCGTTCGAAACATTTCCCACTTTCAATTCAACTTCATTATGATCATGGCTAATTCCATGAACAATATCAGACTCTTTCGCCAGTGATTGAGATAAGCCAATTGATAAAACGGTCAGATCTTGTGATCCACCGTATCGTTCAGCGGCTCTTTTTAACTGAACTCGGACTAAATCAACCTATGAAACAAGATATATTGAACATAAAAACTCCTAGAAGATAAGCATACATAAAGACAAATATACATCATGTTTGTATGTCTTACTTGCTCTTTCACTTCCTCTGATATGTCAAAATGATCATACGGCAAGCCGGCTAACGCCTTTTCCAATTTCGACGTAACGCATTGGAATTGAAACACAATTTGTTGTGCCGTTCCGTCCTTTAGTTGATTAAGACATAAAGAATGTTAGGATCGAATTGCAAACACACACACACACACACAAACAAACTACGGAATATACCGGTTCAGTCTAAGCTGACCTACGTCCACAGGGCTGCAACCAGCATATAATATTATACTAAATTAAAGCTAATTTAGGGTTTCAACTAATTAAAACAAATAGACCAAGCCTGCCACATTTAAGGTTGTTCAGACAATAATTGAATTACCGTTGAAACATTACAATCAAAGCTTCCAGCAAACAAAACCAATCTTTTAACCGCCTTAATCGCCTCCGCAACCTCACACAAGGCACTCGAATTCGACGAAGAAGAAGCGGACAAATCCAACGGCCTCAAATCACCTTCATAATCTCTAATCTCCTCCAATAAATGCGCCAATAACGCAACTCTTCTACACATGTCAGAACAGTCCTTCTTGAAGGCTCCTGCGAACCCGGTGGCAGATCTCCGGGCCACATCTCGGACTAGCCGGAGCAACGACTGAATTTCCGCCACAACCGCGGTGGAGTGGTCACCAGCCATGGTGGAATTGTGGTGAATTGGGGGTTTATAATTTATAAAAATGGATGGGAATGAATCAAAGAGAAATGTGGGTGTAGTCAATGATTGAAAGTTGAAGCGTGTTTTGGTGAAAGGGGAGAAGACAGTTGTATTATGAAGGGGAATATAAGTTTGTTTGTTGGTTGTTATTATCGCATAGAACATGTTTTTTTAATAATTTACCCGCGCTTTTTTATTTAATAAACGTGATGTTCTCTAAAAATATCGGCTTGGTTATGTTTATTGTACTTTTTTTATTTTTTTGTAAAGGTGGTAGGGGACTAGGGGGAACTCGGGATCAATTTCATTGTAACAAGATTATGATTTAAATTGTGTGAATATGATGAGTGCAAATAATAGATGTACATTTATACGGATTAAATATAAGAGTGACGCTTCAACGGTTGTATATGTAGAGTTTGGGTCAAATGAAAAGTGGGTTTTGTATGAAAAGCGTAAATAGTAATTTGGATCGTAGATTTTACTATTTTAATGGTTAAGATCGAAAGTTTGAAAAAGGTTTAAAAGCATGAAACACATATGTTATTTTTTTTTATTTTTATTTTTTTTTGAAAAAGTTTGAGCAACTTGATCCTCATCGTTTAGGGCAAGTTGGCAGATTGCAACATGAGGACGAAACGGTCATCTTCATCTGTTTTCCGCATCAATGTCTATTTTTATGAGTCATAAGTCTATCTTTACCTACAGCTTTATCTGTACTATTGAATATGATTTTTATAAATTGAATACAAAAAATAGAAGTGAAGGAAAAAAATACGAGATAAAAAGAATTAAAAGAGAATAATCATATACCTGAATTCTCCACAAGGAACAAAAAAGAATGATGACCCAAAAAGGAAATTCTTTAAGGGTAAAGGGAGTGGTTAAACACTTGGATTAGATAAATTTCCAAATCAGCCAATCAAACAGTGCCACGTCATTTTATCTATTCTGTTTATCTATTGCTCAAAAACGTTGACGGTGGTTAGACACTTGGATTAGGTAAACTATTATTTAAAAAAAAACATAATGAATCAAAAGCTGACAACTTCATCTCTCAAATAACTTCACCCCGCATCGGTAAACCTTTACCGCTCAAACGACTTCGCCGATCGGTAAACACCATCGGCGGCGGTGTTACCGATCGGTAAACGCCTTACTGATGGTGTTTACCGCACCACACCATATAACCTAAAGTAGGTTAGAACTTAGAAATTTGTACTTCTTTTAAGCTGAGTGAGTCATCTAACTTGTAGAAGGGAGGGACATTCAAAGGTAGTATTCTTCTCCCAACTAATCAACCAGCGTCATGTCAAATTCATTACAAACTACCCTTACACTACAAAACACATGTGACGCCCTACCCTAACACTACAAAACGCTACCCTTTTAATTAAACTCTACATTCTCCCACCGACAAAAGAATTCAAACCAGATGATTCCAAGCGGCTATTCTTCCAGCCATAGAAACCTAACGTGCGACGTTCGGGAATTTTGCCTAAAATTTATAGTAATGTTTTTATTTATTTTTTAATTTTTTTGGGGGGTGGGGCAATTTGTAGTCTATGTTTGCAAGTGTGCAACCAACAATTTGATTAATTAGATGACTGTAATATTGGAGATAAAGAGTTTACATATGCAAGCACGTACATAATTTATGGTTAAGAATCATGAAAATTAAAAGCTTTAAATTTGTTTTAGAGTTAGTTACTATTTTCGTCCCTGTGGTTTGTCAAAAATCACTATTTCAGTCCATTAATTTAAAAATTGCGATTTCAATCCCTGTGGTTTCACTTTCGTAACCATTTCAGTCCACCTCGTAACCATTTCAATCCATGTACTAACAGAATAAATGGATTGAAATGGTTACGAAAGTGAAACCACAGGGACTGAAATGGTTACGAAAGTGAAACCACAGGTACTGAAATCGCAATTTTTAAACTAATGGACTGAAATAGTGATTTTTGACAAACCACAGGGACGAAAACAATAATTAACTCTTTGTTTTAATGTGAAGCTACTGTAAATTTCAGGGAGAACAGAAGGAACCAGCCAAGCAATTGGATGAGGTAACATAGTGATGTTTTTGTTTCCTTTCAAAAAAGTGTAGCCCACAGTAAAAGTGTAGCCCACAATAAACTTTAGACCACCTCATATATATGTATTGGTTTAATAAAAGAAGTCCATGAAACAATTATATAGTTTTGTTGGGCAGTAGTGTAAATGATTTTTAAAGGAAACAACTTAATAATTTCTGTTTATTATTTTTATTAATGAATTGAGTTAAAAGATCAAATAGTGGAAAATCGAAATGTAAGGCTTTCTAAATATTAAATTATGGTTTAGATGGTTGATAAATAGTTGAAAACTCAATCAAAATACTAGATTTCTATGTACGTAACACGAGTGCTTTCTATAGAAGTCGATGTGAAATACGACAACTTTCTTTTACTATTTTAGACCGGAATTCATAAAAAATGATATGTTATAAGTGTATAGTTTTTCTTATATGTCTTAAGTAATTATAAAGCTACTTATATACTAAAGTCATCGGGTAAAATAATATGGACTTCTCGTAAGATAGACAGGCCTTTGGGGAAAATGGCATGGACCTCTTTGTATAAGTGATAATATTTTTAACGTGTTTTTAATATGGCTAGTCCTTTGGAAGAAATGAATGTTTTCTATGTTATTCAAACTTTATACTTATCAATGTAAGTTGATCCATTTTAGCATATATCTTAAAAGAGTTGAAGCATTAGACTATTTCCAATGGGTCCTTAGAGATCAAGCGTTTGGAAGTCCTTGGATGCCCTTATTATTGGAGCTTATCCACCCTTAGAGGCCCTTAAGTGATATGCCCACAAAGGTTTATGTGATGAGGTAGACCCAAAGTAAAAAAAGAAAAGTTTTATTGAAATAATGTGTGTAATGGGTAGTTGATGAGGTGAAAATTAAGATGGTTAGATATTTGTAGGGTTGAAGATGAAATTAAGGTTTTTAATAATTTGTAAGGATATTATGTGGCAGATGACGTGCCAGCCAATGGCGCCTTTAACATTGGAGATAGTTATACGGACAGGCTAACTAATCTAAAGAGAGCATTTGTCAGTAATTATAGTTAAAACTTGAGTAAGCTGCCATTTTGGTCCCTGAGGTTTGGTCACTTTTGTCACTTTAGTTCAAAACTCAAACCTTTTGCATTTGGGTCACCGTGGTTTCAGTTTTATTGGCATTTTGGTCCAAAAGTGAAATCATGTCATATTTGTCTTATAAAATCATTTTGTCCTTTTCCTCATGGGCAAAATGGTCATTTCTTTTTTATTTTATTTAAAGCTTTTATTAAGAGATCTGTCACTAAGTCTGCAACCATCCATCCATCTCTCTCTAAGGGGCTGTTTGTTTTTGCTTATAACATCTGCAAAGAGCTTATGTCTATAGGCGGACAGACATAAGGCTTTGAAGACCGTTTGTTTTTTTTTTAAAGAAGATCAGAAAAGTGCTTTAATTAGCTTAAAAAAAGCCAATAACATTCATCTTCTCAAACCTACAGATCTTCAAAAAATGCACAGATCCTCCTCCGCCACCACCTCCACCTGCCACCACATCTCCGCCACCACCTCCACCACCACATCTCAGCCACCACCTCCACCACCACCATCTCCAAAACCCACCACAACCAAACCCATCAATTAAAACAAAACCCAGACCGTACAGAGAGAGAGATCGGACAGACATAAGATGTTCCTCCGCCACCACCTCCACCACCACATCTCAGCCACCACCTCCACCACCACATCCACCACCACCATCTTCAAAACCCACCACCACCAAACCCATCAATTAAAACAAAACCCAGAGTTTGTAGAGAGAGAGCAGACCTGTGAGAGAGAGCGGTGAGAGAGAGGGAGACCGTAGAGAGAGAGAGAGCAGGCCTGTGATTGTAGAGAGAGAGAGAGTTTGTAGAGAGAGAGAGAGCAGACCTGTGATGGCGGAGGTGGTGCGGTGGTGGTGGCGGAGGTGGTGCGGTGGTGGTGGTGGTGGTGCGGTGGTGGTGGTGGTTGTAGAGAGAGAGAGAGAGTTTGTAGAGAGAGAGAGAGCAGACCTCTGTTGTGTGTGTTGTGTGTTTGTGTGAAGTTGTTTTTGAAGAAAAAAAAAACAAACTCTCTTCTCCTTGCAGACTACAGACATTTGGTCCACATCTTCTCTTGCAGATGCCTGCAGATGTGGTCCGCAGACTACAGACATTTTACTTCTGAAAAAACAAACAGCACCTAAGTCTGCAACCATCCATCTCTGTCTAAGTCTACAACCAGTCACCACCATCACAACCACCAAGGCATCAACCCACCACTACCAACCTCTCCATTATTGTTGAAACCACCATTGTTGAAACCACCACTATCCAACCTCCACCACATCCCTTTTCACTCCGTCTAACAACAATGACGAACCAAAACCGAAGAACAAAGAGTAACCGTCACCCAGTCATCGCCGGAGAAGATTCTGGCACCGCCGTGCAAGACGCTGTCATCAAACGCCTCATCCAAACCCTCATCGACGAGATCAGTAGTGTATGCTTGATTCGGTGAAGTGCAGATCTGTTGCATCGGAGACTACGGCGGCGACGACGAAGGATAAGGACGGTCAAGTTGGTTATTATCATTCTATCTTATCCATAACATGATTATTAGGAAAAAGTTTGTTAAATATCAAGTATTTGAATTTCACTACTGCTGAAACCACCACCGTCGGATTAGGGTTCCTTTCACTTTGATGGCGGTGGTGGCTGATAGTGGTGCGGCGGTGGCTGGTAGTAGCGCTAGAGAGGGGGGAGGTTGTGGCCGGGTGCAGGTGATGGTGATGTTGGTGATGGTTAAGCGGGTGGTGGTGATGGTTGTGGTGAGGCGGTGGTAAGGCAGTAGTGGTGATGGTTGTGGTGGTGAGGTTGTGGTGGTGGTGGTGAGGCTATGGTCCTTTAATAAAAGCTTTAAATTAAACATTTGTATTTTTTATTTTGGTCCAAAACTTGAATCTAGTTACACAAATAGTCCCTTTAATAAAAGTTTTAAATAAAATAAAAAAGAAATAACCATTTTGCCCCTAAGGAAAATGACAAAATAGCAAAATTTTATAATACAAATATAACCTTATTTCACTTTTAGACCAAAATGACAATAAAACTGAAACCACAGGAACCCAAATACAAAATATTTGAGTTTTGAACTAAAGTGACAAAAGTAACCAAACTTGCGACCAAAATGGCAGTTTACTCTTAAAACTTTATGTAGATTACGTGATCAAAGTTAACAATTATGTAAATCCAATTAAATTCACACATTAGAAATAGAAGACGGGGCATGACACAACTTTCTTAATTATCAACATTATATATTTCTTATTTTCTTTGTCACCCACATTTTGTCTAACTTCTACATATCATTTGTATTCTTTATAGCTCCAAGACTATTAATTTCCACTCATTTCACAAGTTTCAAAGGCCTCATCATCACATTATCTTCATGATCCAATATCTGCAGATAAAAAAAAAACCAATATCATCACCAAATAGTATGAAACAAATCCAATCATCATCATACGAACAAGACACTTACATGGCAATGGTAGACATATCCCGGCTCCGCGGTTGCATCGAACGCATACGATGCATTCGTATGTATATACGCAAACTTCACAATGATCTTCGTCACGTAACCGGGATGCATCTTGTACACATTCTTCCATCCTTTCTCATACGGTTCCACACTCAACTTTTCACCACGTGCGTATTTTTCAATATGACATTTTTCCGCATTATTCAACTTATTCATACATTCTCTAAATTCATCTATATTTGTTATATTCGTTTGATCCAATACTCTAAACAGTCCAAGATGAATATGCAACGGGTGATTATCCTCCGTCAGATTAATCACATTCCATATCTCCGTAGACCCCACCTTTGGTTCCTCGGTTACCGGCTCATCATACGACTTCGCGTTAATATACAAATGAACCGGCTCATCAATCGGACTAGTGTACTCGTACATAGCAATGTAACGCGACTTCGACACTTCTGACAACATCGGTGTCGGGTACTTTAACAACTTTTTCGGGACCCGCGACGAGTCAAACTCGCGGTTACGGTTAACTATAAACTTCATGACTTTACCGTTACTCTCGTTGACCGGGTCCCCACCGGGGTACGGGTACGCGGCCCCATTATGTAAAATAACCGAACTTGACTTTGACTTTGAAAAGTCAACGACCACGTCAGCTATTTCAGACGGGCCCAAAAGTATATCCTTCACCAATACTGCCTCCTCGCTATAAACCGAGTCAGATCCTACGTGGATAAACCTTAACCCGTTACTAAAAAAGAATTTAAAAAACCGGGCGTTACTAGCATTAATAATCCGAAACCGGTATTTTCTCCGGCGGACTGCCATATATGGCCACGCTTTCCCATTAACGACAATAACATCACCGAAATACTCCGGTTGCCACTGCGGGTGAATATCCGGGTTGTTTCCTTTCGTGTCCATATAAATCGACCCGTTGACCCGAAAACTTCGGTCAAACACGACCAAGGGCCGGTCAAACTCATCACCAGAAGGGAGTCTAAGTGGGGCCTCCACGTCAAGATGACGAATAATGTAGGCCCCAAACAAACCAGCAAGAAGGTTGACTCTGGTCAACCCCATTGCATGATCATGATAATATAAGTTACCAGGTTGTTGTTGGTTGTGGTAATGGTATGTTTTTTTGGTCCAGTGGGGCCCACGTTGACGGAACCCCTTAGTGAACCACGAGTGTGAGTTACCGTCGCTTTGGGGTTCGTCGATTCCGCCGTGAAGGTGGACGACGGTTGGAACGCCTTGATTGTTAGTTGGGATGGCGGTTGGGATGGTGGGGTCCCATGGGAGGATGTGTTTTGAAGGGAGTTTATTTTGCCACGTCACACGGGTGCTGACACCGTGGACGGCTTCGATTGTTGGACCGGGGACTGTTGCGGTGTGCTTTGTTTCACCGTATGCGAATACCTTGGTTGGTGGAAGATCCTTGTGGAATTTCTGTAAATAAGGTTTGTCAAAGATTTAAGGTTGTTATGATGTACAAATAAACTATAAACTTTTGATAATGAAGATACATTGATGTAAGATTTTATTTTTATATTTGGGATTGTTTATGGGTTGGTCCATGTTACATACTTTTTGCCTGAGGTTATCTTGTAACTTGTAAGATAACCACAAAATACTGACTATTTGAAATATAGAAGAAAAAAGAATCTCAAAAGACTAATATATGAAAAAATAAAGAAGGATACATGAATTATTGAAAACATATTTATCTAACTATAAAATTATATCTGGTACTTTAATGCCTATGATATAAAAGTGTTGTTAATAAAGTTATGCATGGATATGTTATTTTTAATTAGTTTTTTTCTAATCAGGGAAAGTTACTAAGTATGAGCAAGCACACAAACTTGTGCTGTGAACAAAGATGTTTTCATTTTCTTTGCTTTTGATAAATTTGGATCCCTTGCCCCTGAAGCTGTTGAAGAGAATACAGAGAGTCGTGAACAACAATTTCTTGACACCGAAGAACCAGAGCTTTGTTTTCACTAGGATTGGTTTTACAATTCAAAACAGGGTTACGACGCAACTTGTTGCCTGTTTACCTACCACTATTATGTAATTTATTTTCGAAACATAATTTAAATAATAAGTTTTTAAGTTGTAATAAATTTATTTAGAATATTGTGAATTTCATTTACTTGGAGAGGAAAAGAACAAAAAAGAGCCATAAGGGTGTAGGGACCCACCTTTTGATACACAATATTTTAGTATATTTTACTCTTTAAAAAACTATTTTAAAAAAATATTGTATAGGTTTTTTTAAAAAAGAAAAGTTAAAAAAAAAACTATTCTTAGCAAATGCAATATATAATTTGTTATCTACAAGGCTATAATTAGAAGTTTTGACTATGATCCACTATTGCTTCGTCATCATTATGTTATTAGGGAAAAGATCAAATAGGAAGTTAATTTTCGCTAGGAAGGATAGGAAGCCATAGGATTATGACATGTGGCAAATTTTAAAATAAAGAGAAAGGGTATTTTAGTCAATCCAACTCCTTCTTCTTCCTTTTTCAAAACCCAGTAAATTCAAAAACCCACCATTTTCAAAACCCACCATCTTCAACTATTTCTTCACTTTCTATCTCAATAATCACTACATTATAGTGCGATTTTCATCACCAATCAATGATTCAGAACCCGATCAACGTGTTCTTTAGCTTTTTTTGAAGAAAACCCAGTTTAATTTCATAAAAAAATCTCGTTTTTTCCGGTGATTTTGGAGATAATCACTCGATTCGTTCGATTCGAGCGTTGATAAGTGTTTCTATCATTCAAATTTTGTCAATTGATGAAGAAATCGGCTTCGATCCATGTAAGAAATTCTTTAATTTCATTTTCATGATCTGGGTTTTTGATTTAGTCATTGCGTTTTACAATCTTTGCGGGGGTCCGGGGGCGGCAGCCCCCGGTAGCGGGGTCCCAGGGGCGGCAGCCCCTGGCGGGGTCCAAGGGGCAGAGAAATTAATTTTCCATAAATTGGCTCATTTCGAAGACAGTAATTCGTAGACAATTCAGACAGTTCACAGTGACACATTTTTTAGGTGTTTTCAGTCCATTGCGTTTTAGAATGAGTCATTTTTAAGTGTTTTCTGGCCATTGCGTTTTACATATAAGACATTTCTTTGTGTTTTTGGTGCATTGCGTTTTAGGTAAAACACATTTTTATGTGTTTTCTGGCCATTGCGTTTTACAAATAAGACATTTCTGTGTGTTTTCTGGCCATTGCGTTTTACAAATAAGTCATTTCTTTGTGTTTTTGGTGCATTGCGTTTTAGGTAGAACACATTTTTATGTGTTTTCTGGCCATTGCGTTTTACAAATAAGACATTTCTGTGTGTTTTCTGGCCATTGCGTTTTACAAATAAGTCATTTCTTTGTGTTTTTGGTGCATTGCGTTTTAGGTAGAACACATTTTTATGTGTTTTCTGGCCATTGCGTTTTACAAATAAGACATTTCTGTGTGTTTTCTGGCCATTGCGTTTTACAAATAAGTCATTTCTTTGTGTTTTTGGTGCATTGCGTTTTAGAAAAATGTCATTTTTTAGGTTTTTTTTTTCATTGCGTTTTACGTAACTGGTGGTTTTTCTATTGCGTTTTACGCAACTGGGTTTTAATTTTTTTTTTTAAAATATAGCAATAGTATACTCGTTTTAAAGAAAAAAAAACGCTCGTTTTTTTGGTGCAATTTTTATAAAAAAATAATGTCGTATGAAAGAGTTATTAACGTTTAAAAAATGGGGGGGAATTGGAGGAGAGAGAAACTATTGGCTTGGATTGACTAGAATGCCCTTGAACAAACTCACGCGCCTCTTTTATTCTTTTCAATTTCCCTGATTTAATCTTAGCCCTTGATTAACTTAATGAATGGTCAAGATCACTTCCTATCCTTCCTAGCCAAATAAACTTCCTATTGTATCTCCACCCTATGTTATTAAGCAAGCTTACTAAAAAATAATCCGGTATATTTCTTTAACAAAATTTTCTAGATAAATACATTACACTCACACATTATGTTTTGAACTCTCAACCATTTTATTGTCGAGTACACCATTTCCACCAGGATGACGACCCACATAGCTATATGTTTTAATATACATGATATATACAGGTTAGAATTATCATATAATATTACTAATAATTAATGGGTGAACAAAAGAAGAAATTTAAATTGTTCGTTTACCTTTTTTTAAGTTGTTCATTCTTTTTTGAAAAAATATTATGTTTTTGTATCCAAATATGTAGGTTATACAAATTTGTTTGTATATATATTATTAAAATTATTACAGAGAGGAATAAGAAATAACAACAGTTTCATTTAGATACTTTTTATTTTAAGTGTTGTAAGATTATAATTATAATATAATATAATGGTAAATGTTTAATTTTTGTTTCTTTAATTCTCAAAGTCTAGATCCTCCACCAATACATACTTATTCAAACATTATATCATGATGATAATGAAAGATATCTTTGTTGAATGAGCAAATATGACTGAAATAGTCACATCACCTTTAGAAATTGCATATGTGCATTTATATATGGTTTATCTAAACAATCAAGTAATAATATACTTCTGTGTTAAATGTTCTTTTATATTTGGACGAAACTATATTAACCAATATTTATACTGACTAAGCATACAGTAAAACCTTGCGTCTGAAAAGGTCTCAATAGTGAAATTTTGAATTGTTTTTTATAATGGATTTTCATTTTGGAATATATTTTATTATCGAATGATGTAGCGTAGATTATTTTGAGTTGAAATTGTATTTTATGGATTTATAAGGTTAATGATGTAGTTTTGGATTATTTTGAGTTGAAATTGTATTTTATAGATTTATAGGGTTAATTAGTCAACCCAGTTGAACCACCCAGTATAACCCGGTTCAACTGGTTGAACCATTTCTGAGCCTAACCCAGTACGATTGAAAAACTGGTTTTTAAACCATTGGTTCAAATTATTCATGTTAATACTTATTAGTATGTTCATGTCAAAAAAAAATTATAAAAAGTCCATAAATAATGAAAAGATCTTTGTGTCTGTTTGGTAATGGTAATGAATAAAGAATCACATGAATGGCTTAAGTTTTGAATAAAGGGGCATGAAAGGACAAAAAATGGGACCAAGTAAACGGAAATTGTCTAGGTCTTTGAGAGAGAAATGAGTTGTATCTCGACAAGAAAAAGGTGAGCATTTAAGGTCGTGAATTTTCCACATTACAAAAAAATGGCTTTGGGTTAATATCATATCAAACTCTTAAACATATTTTGAATTAATCTAGTGGTTTTATATGTTGATCCAGTTATATTTTAGTTAAACGAGTTATGTTCGTATCAACTAATTAATACAGCCATATAGATTCACATCATAAGCAACTTCTAAATTAATGTCATGTTGAACACGACCCATCAGGCTGGAGGGTGTGGGGGCGTCACCCTCGTCAGCTCATCATGTATAGCACCCCATAAGGCTCACCACATTCTCCATTTTAAGAGGGGGGGCGCCATGGTTGAGGCGCTAGCATGGTAACGAGAAGATTAATGTGTTCAGGTGGGGCCCACAACATGTAATCCAATCAATTTTTTTTAATTTTATTTAATAGGGGGCTCCATCCACACCCTACAAATTAAAGGAGGGCTCCATGACTGATGTGGATCCTACGTAGCCTGATAAAGCCCCTAAGGGACTCCAACCGCACTCTCCAGCCTCAGCATAACTCTCCAGCCTCATCACATCTAGCATCTAGTACGTAGTATTGTCAATGTAGAACTCATATCAAAAGTATTTTATAATTATAATTTAGCTTTAAAAATCACATGCTTTGTACACCAATTGTCATGGAAATTGATGAACAAAATTCTTTTTTTTTTTTAACGGCCAACGAATCCTTCAAATGGGCTACTGGCGAAATTCACCACATCGGGATACACTCGCCTTCCGAACCGGGGAAAACCCCCACCTAGGGCCGAAGCCCGTGAACACTCGCCCGAAGGCACGACAGTGCGGTGAGGTAAAACCCGCTCAGTTCAAGGATCGAACTAGCGATCGCCACCTACTCGCCTAGTCTCCCATCATCACCAGGTGCCGCAGAAACTAAATGCTAGGGGCAGGAATTGAACTTGAGTCACTTGGAACACAGTGTCTCTCCCTTACCACTACACCACTAGCTCATTTGCAATTGATAAACAAAATAACTTTGTAAATTTAAATCAACTTTATTGCTACAGGACAACTGGACAAGTAACATTGGAATAAACTACATAAACGTTTCACTTACTTTTAAAATCTACGATAATTATCGGTAAACCTTTTATATTCAACAATTTTATTTTTTTTAACAAAAAATATTACTTTTTTACACTAATAATTCTAAATTTTGTCCCGATTTAAACTAGAGACCTCCCTTTTGTATTCAACGAATTCATGAAAAATATTTCAATATATTATTATAATATAGCTTGAAACGTTGTTGGAAAAGTATAAACATTTAATATGAGGCATCTTAGAAAGTTGTTGCAGACTTTTGAGTTTCCAACACAACAAGGTAGTACAAAATATGAAGCAACATGTACACATAATAACAATAATATAACAATGATAATAATAATAATATTCTAAAAGAAAGAAAGACATACCCAGTACTTCTGAAACATGGAGATTTTGAGTCTCTTGGAAACAGGAACCCCATGAACAACATCATAGCCTTTGATCCGGGGCATATCTGGAATTTCATCCACAAACATTTCCAACTTGGATGGACTTACAAGCCCTCCATCACCGTAAACAACCGCAAACAGACCCAAAATATGAACTAGAAAGAGGGTATAATTCATTTTTAATTCCATTTCTACCCTTTTCTGCAATATGCATGTATGTACACACTAAGTATGTGTATTTGTGTGTAAGAAAGATTGGGAGAGGGAGGGAATGAAGGTTTTGTGTGCAATTATTAATGGAATTAGATTCATATATATTGTGTGTGAGTGCGATAATGATTGGGTGGTGTGTGTAATGTGAAGAGGGGGTCTTGTGTTTCTGTCTAAACAAAAAAAATAAAGTAATTTTCTTAAATATGACATGCTAACTTTTCTATTTTCCTTTTCTTTTTTGTGATATGTTGTTTAATTTGTTGTAAATCTGATTTAACTTTTTTAATATTGGTAACCATGACTATAAAGTTCTTATTTTCAAGTTTTTAGCTTTATTGCCAAATAATGTAGAGTTTAAACAATTTTGAAAATCCATATACTATTTTTTGCTTAAAAGTGACAATAATTTCATTTTGAGATTTTTCGAAGAATCTTTGTTTTTGGGAAAGTTGATGCTAATATGTTGTGATTTATAAGTAAAAATAAAAGAACTTTTATATATAATAACTCAAAAAACGTTTTTTTATTGAATTCTTTTTTAAAAGGTAAATATACTAAAATATTAGTTAAATTGTAATTGATCGATAAACATTGATACATTAGCTTTAAGTGATATATTTGTTAAATTAAAAGTTAATGTTTTGCACTAAGTATGAACATATGATAAGAAATAATTACTCACCACACAAAATTGGGTATAAAATCGGATGAATCTAGAAACTAAATGAACCAAAAATTTCAAAAGAAATATGCAAGTAATAAATGGTATTGATCTCAAATCTCAATTGAACTTTTTGTGAAATTCTCTTAGTGATCTTTTTTTAACGGAAATTCTCTTGATGATTAATTTTATTCTATCAGAACTCTCTAGCTCTAGTGGTATTAGTAAATTAATGGTCACTTACTTTTAGGTACGTTGCATATTTTATAACACTTAAATTTTGTTTTGGTTATATTTATAGTTTTACTAGTTACCACCCGGGATTGCTTCTCAGACTGAAGAAAGTTACTTATATTATTATTAATTTTGTTTATGCATAAAGGTTTGACAACTCTTAGACGGAGCTTTGATTTCTTGTTGTCGGTTGTTTCCAGTAACTAACTCCTATTAAACGTAATAATAACTTAATTAGTATTTTCCTGAATTGAAAATAAATATATTGAAAAAAAGACCTGTATACTTGAGTCCATGCACCCTATGTAAAGTTTCACTTGGCTAGCCCTTATGCATTTCACGTTCTTGTTCTTGAATATATCTTTCGCCTTTCTAGATGAATCAAAGACCTGTATAAAATTACCTAATTATGTTAGAACTTTTGAGATCGTTGATACTTGTGCTGGATTAGTTTAGTCATAGTTTGTAGCTAATATGAATGTGCAAGGGCTTATTTTGTAATTCTCTAATAGTATAGTTCCTGACCTAGTGTAGATAAGATCCCAGCAAATTTATAAATTTGCTGGGTGATCAGGAACACTATATATAGCTCATGCCTTGTAACAAACTCAAGCTTTTGGCTCTTGAATGAATATTGGTGTTGTTGCTTTCTTGTATTGATCTTGTGCTCAAATCTGATATCCAAGGTGTTTTATTGTTATATCTTATTGTTTGGATTCAATACAACACTTGTTGTATTCATTAATCCATTAGCTTCACCTTCATCTTTGATCTTTCTTAACTTTTCATATCTCAAACACCTAATCAATAGGTGTTATGGGTTAAAACAACCAACCGCTGTGATCCGGATTCGTTTTGGGATCTACAATTTGGTATCAGAGCCTTAGTGCTCTTGGTTGTTGTGTTCTTGTTGAGATTTTTCATAGTTTTGAAGGTTTTTTCTAGAGTTTCAAAGTTTTCAAATTTTTGGTCTTAAAATGGATTGATTTGGTGTGTTTAATCGATAGGTTGTTGCTAATACATGATTAGGGAGTCATTTTGGACATTTTGATTCATCAAAACATGGTTTTTGAGCTGTTTTTGAGTGATTAGAGGGTTTTAGTTCGTGTTAAACCCTCTGTCCAGCGATATTATACTTGAAGACAGCGAACAACTTTTGAACATAGCGAAATTAATCTTTGAATTCAGCGAACTCAGCGTTGAATATAGCGAATTTAATTAGATCGCTGAGAAACTTATCGCCAGATCACTAATTTCGACGATCATCATTCGAGCGAAATTACTGATCATCAGCGAAATAGTGTTCAGAGGCCCTTGAGCGAAATTATCGAAGGCGACTTCGAGAACTGTGATACGGAACCACAGCGTTCTTATCACGGTATTCGGCGGATTTAATCTAACCTTCGTCTGTCTGTGTTTTGACAGCGGAATTATCGTGTTCGCTCGTGCAGGACTACCTAAAACATCAGCGAAGTTCGAAGATCTGTTGGCGAATTTGTTCAAGTCTCGTTGGTCATCAGCGAAATTACTTCTGTCACCGTGACTTGTCAGCGAAATTAACTACTGTTCAGCCCCATTTCGTCTACAACTAGCAAAGATGTCGTTGAATCAACTAAGTCCGATTGCTCAAGCGGAACTTGAGACTGGAACCACCACTCGACCACCAAAGTTGAAAGGTGCTGAAGACTTTAGCACTTGGAAGACTCGCATTCAATCGTTCTTCGAGTACGCTGACTACAACCTGTGGCTATCTGTCACCGCTGGACCCCACATTCCAACGGTTGTTTGAGGAGATGCAGTAGTTACCAACAATGATGCAACTACCTTTACTGATGAAGACAAGGCTCTTATCCAACGTGATCGTCGTGCTCACGCTGCCTTAACCATGGCACTATCAACCAACGACTGCAACATGTTTGAAGAATACCGAACTGCAAATGCACTCTGGAATGCATTGATTGAGTATTATTAAGGAAATGAAGAGTTGATCGAAAGTAAGAGAGATATGGTACAGAAACAATATGACATGTTTTGTGGAGTTCGTGGAGAAAGTCTTTCTGACCACATCAGTCGTTTTCTGAATATGATGACCAAAATGAAGAAGGCGGGAAATCCAGTCACAAATCGTGCTGCAATAAAGAAGCTGCTAGATTCACTTCCCAAGGAATGGAGCCTACAATGCATGATGATCAAGAAGGATTTCCTCAACAATCCAAATCCTGTCACTTTGTCCGATCTGATTAATACCCTAAGAGCCTTTGAAATGGATGTCAACAAAAGAGAGATGAACACTGCTGGTTACCAACCAAAGTCAACTCAAACCTCCGCTGGATTAAAAAATGTGGCATTTCTTGCCTCAGGGGGCACTACTCCACAAGCTTCCGACTTAATCTATGCGAACGCTTCCGCAAGCGCATCAAAAGCTCCACAACTTGTTGAGAAGACTATCACTGTTGACCCTCAAGCATTGAAAGTGTCCACTGAAAACGTGGCACTTTTCAACACATTTCTGAGCAGCTATGAAGCCCTAATGTCTGGAGAACTGAAAAAGGAGATGTTCACTGCTGAAGACATGTATCAGGTTGATCCAGATGATATGGAGGAAATGGATCTGAAATGGCAAATGGCCATGATCACTTTGAGGCTAAAGAAATTTCAAGACAAGCATTTGGGTCTTGGAAAAGCTGGCTTTGACAAATCTAAACTCAGGTGCTACAACTGCAAGAATCTAGGACATTTCAAGCGTGATTGTCCTTTGTTGAAAGAAGGAAACAGTGAAACCACTCCTGCTGTTAAGCAAATCACAATTGAAGAAAACAAGAACAATGCGTCTCCTAGCACGCCAAAAGCTTTAGTCGTCGAAGACTATGATTGGAGTGAAGAAATTACTGAAGCAAAGGAGCAAGTCAACAAAGCTCTGATGGCCAAGATCTCAGGTGAATCCTCATCAAGGCAGTTTGAGAAGCAGACAACTGGAATTCCAAAGGGAGACAATACTGCTGACAAAGGTTTGAAAAGTATTCTGACTTCAGAGGAGCCTAGAAAGGAAAAGAAATGTGGTCAAGCAGAGGAGCATGTTTCGAAAGAGGCATCTGAGAAGGGCAAGGAAAAGGTCCCAGCAGCCGCAATGAAAGCAGATTCATCAAAGGAGAAGGCTGACAAGGACTTGGTAAACAGTATTCCACTTAGTTTCAAAGAAAAATTATGCACACCTGCATGCATTGATGTCGTGGCACATTATAAATTCTTAAATCTAGAATTTGAAAGACAAAAAGACAAAGCTTTAAAATTTAACAACGAGCTTAAACAGAACGAGGCTGCATATCAGAGAAAGTTGAACTCAACTTTAGCTGAAATGCAAACTCTTAAAGAATTTGTGTTTAGAAAAGATTTTATCATTAACGATCTTACAGAAAGATTAGAAAAAGCTTTGAACGAAAAGAATAAATTACAAATTATAATAGATAAATGGAATGCCAGTCAAAAGGCCTTTACTGACATTAAAAACTGCCAACGACCAACGTTTGTGAAGGACGGGATTGGGTATAAGGATAGGCACGGAAATGAAAGAAAACTTTTCTTTCCTCCACATAGCAAAAACTATGTGCCTATGCCGACTCCTCATCCCGAAAACGTTCTTATCAATGAAAAGGCCTCTGTTGAACAGGATGATTTTTGTGAAAATGAGACAACCGCTAACTGTTCTAAAAGCAATGCAGATCCCATTGTGTGTAAAGAAGATGTGTGCGATGAGGATGGAGACTGCGGCGGGTCTAAAATAGGAATTGGATATTCAGGCGACAGTTATTCCACCGTTAACTGGTTCGCCTGGAACTGTTCTAGGAAAAACAATGTTAAGGATGATTGTAATAGTTTAAGTAGGATGGATGACTGTAATGGCCGAGTGCCTAAATTTAAATCTTCGGATGACTGTAAGGGCCATGTGCCTACATTTGAGACCCGTGATCGTGAACATTGTGTGTCTGAATGTCATGATTTAAATTATGCGTTTTGTGATGATAAAGTTGCCTGTGAATCTCCTGTATTTGTGCCAGAATTGAAAAAGAATAGTTTCGGAAAATTCCTCACAGAGGAAATTCCCGAATTTATTCCTTCTAGAACAGGTGTGATGGATTCAGAAAAGAGTGTCTCTGAAGATCATGGCAATGAAGATTCAAACTTTACTGCCTCAGAAGACGAGCAAGGATCAGGAAGTTCAAGTGAAGATCAATCCACCAATGATGAAAGCTTCGAATGTTCAAGTTCTGAAACCATTGAAGATCAAGACTCAGAAGGTCCAAACAAAGATCAAAGTTACAATGAGTCAAGTTACGAAGCAAGTGAAGAGCAAAGCTCAAGTGAGGACAACATGTCTGAAAGCTCATCCGATTCAGACAATGATGACGAATACTCAGAAGATGAAAGCAGAGTGGACAAGAAAATGAAGAAAGCAGAAAGCTCAAGACTCTCATCACATACATCATCTTCTAACACCAAACGACCCAGACATAAAAGATGCTTTCACTGTGGTCATTTAGGACATACAGCGAAACACTGTAAAACCAAGAAGTTTTCTAAACCAGAACATGATTTTCTTACAAACGTCACATATCAATTAAATTATCTTAAGAAATCTGTTAAAAATCTGGTGGAGTCAACTGCCTATTTTTGGAAACAAAAAGAGGTTAATGTGGGTCAAAATCACGATAGAAGCCCAATGAAGCAAATTTGGGTTCCCAAATCTAGCTAACTTGTACATATTTTTGTATATCAGAATAAACTCCAGAAATGGCTTCGGATGCTCATGGAGTACATCTGGCATGTGGACAGCGGATGTTCGAGACACATGACTGGATTGAAGGAACTTCTGAAGAACTTTCGCTTCATTGATGGTGATTTCGTATCTTTCGTTGGAGACGAGAAAGGAGGAAAGATCGTTGGAGTTGGAGATGTGGTGTCTGAAGCCCTCTGTTAGGACCGGTTTGACTCCGAAACGATTGCGTAATCGAACGTGTGACGTGCGGAATCCGTACACGAACGCGAGCTAACACACATGATGTAATATAAACGTGATTCTATTAACGAATCTGAAAATGTACAGCACCTGAATCATGAATAACTAACTTTCTCTCTCTAGCTTTCTCTCTCTAGCCTCTAGCTCTCCAAGTTGTGAAAATGACAAAAGTTCTAAACTAGAAGCCCTAGAAATCTATTTATAGGCCAAGGCATTTAATGAGGTTTCCCATTAATTACAGTTATGCCACCTTGCCTTTTTACTAACTAAACCTAAAATATAACAATGTAACTCTCGTTTTCCTCGGTTTCTGCTACGGACTAGATTGACGGAGGCGATAGATAGATAATGCACTAACACCCTCACGTTGTAGAACGTCAACTATGTTCTAGAATTGTGTTACAATCTTATGAGTGTTTCACAAGTCTGTGATAAAGCAATATCGGTACTTTTCAATGACATGGAATGCTTGTTTCTGAAGCCCGGCTATGTTGTTCCTGCTGAAATGATCATGCTTACTGCTCCACGACAAAACAACACATACGTGCTCAATATGAAGAATCCCAAGACAAACGACAATCTAACCTGCCTAATTTCTAAGGCTTCAGAATCAGAGTCACTGCTTTGGCACAGGCGATTGGGGCATGTTAATTTTAAAAATATGAATAAACTCTCTAAGTTAAACTTAGTAAGAGGTCTTCCGGTTAAAGAATTCCCATTTTCTGAAAAATGTATAGCATGCGCTCACGGAAAGCAACACAAGAAATCGCACAAGTCCAAAGCAGTGAATACGATCACCGCGCCTCTTCAATTGATGCACATGGATCTTTTTGGTCCAATTAGTGTTAAAAGTCTTGCTAAAAGTTCTTACTGTTTGGTGACCACAGATGATTTCTCTCGGTTTTCTTGGGTCTATTTTCTTGAAGCAAAAAGCGAGACAGCTGAAGTTCTCAAAACATTCATCCCGCTGATTGAAAATGTGACCAAATTGAAAGTGAAGTCTATCAGAAGTGACAATGGGTCCAAGTTCAAAAATCAGACCTTCATATCCTTCTGTGCTGAAAAGGGAATTCATCTCCAATACAGTGCGGCCAGAACTCCCCAACAAAATGGAGTTGCTGAAAGCAAGAATAGAACGCTGATCGAAGCTGCACGAACCATGCTGGTGGACTCAAAGCTTCCAATCATCTTCTGGGCAGAAGCAGTAAATACGGCATGCTACGTTCTAAACAGGGTACTAATTGTAAAACCACATGGAAAGACTGCATACGAACTTCTCTTCAAAAGAAAGCCGCTCATTGACTTCTTCAGACCATTTGGCTGTTCGTGCACCCTTCTTAACACTCAGGAAAATCTCATCAAATTTGAAGTAGTGGGTGATATATGCTACATCATGGGGTATTCATCCACACAGAAGGCCTACCGTGTTTACAACAAAAGAACAAAGATGGTGATTGAATCCTACTATGTTGATTTTCAAGAAGGAAACTACACTAACACCGGAAGTACTCCTGATTGGTTCTATAATGTGGGTGTGATTTTTAACACCTTTGAAATTCCGGATGTAGTTCCAGAAACTGAGCCTGTTGAAGACACACATGTTGAACCACTGTTTGACTCATCTGACATTGGTTTAACTCCATTTACCACCCGTCTATCTCCATCATCTGCTGATCCCATTCTGGCTGTGAATGAAGCAACTGGTGACACTTCGCCTGAGAACACCCAAGACAACGGTGCTTCTTCTTCACAGGCGAATGTGGATGAACCAACTCAAGAAGATGATCCACCAGTGATTTACGTGGATGGACACTTCACCAACCTTCCGCAGCAGATTGAATCTCTGACAAATGCCAGATACAAGACAAATAAAAATCATCCTCTTGAAAACGTCATCGGGGCTGTCGAAGAAGGAGTACGTACACGCGGGCAGTCGTCAAGCATCAACAAAGGTCTCTTCGCAACTTTTCTTTCGCAATCCGTCCCACGAGACATTGAAGATGCTATTCAAGACTCCAGTTGGGTCCAGGCGATGCAGGAAGAACTATCTCAATTCAGAAAGCTTAAAGTTTGGGAACTAGTAGATTTACCTGAAGGAAAGTTTCCAATTGGCACAAAATGGGTCTTCCGTAACAAGATGGATGATCGTGGAGTGGTGATCAAGAACAAGGCCAGATTGGTGGTACAGGGTTTTCGTCAGGAAGAAGGAATTGACTATGAAGAAGTATTTGCTCCAGTTGCACGACTGGAAGCAATCAGAATATTCCTGGCGTATGCATCATATAGAAATTTCAAAGTTTTCCAAATGGATGTCAAGAGTGCTTTTCTTTATGGGAAAGTAAAGGAAGAAGTGTATGTATGTCAGCCTCCAGGGTTCGAAGAACCTCATTTTCCAGGTCGCTATTTCAAGCTGGACAAAGCACTCTATGGTCTTCACCAAGCTCCACGTGCTTGGTACGAGACTTTGTCCACATACTTGTTAGAGTGTGGATACACCAGAGGAAAGATAGACATGACTCTCTTCACCAAAAAGATCGGGGAGGACGTGATGCTGGTTCAAATCTAGTCGATGATATTATCTTCGGGTCAACTAACGAGGCGTTGTGCAGAGAATTCGAGACCATCATGAAGGCAAAATTCGAAATGAGCATGATGGGAGAGCTAAATTTCTTCTTAGGGCTAGAAGTGAAGCAAAAGGAGGATGGGATTCTCATTCATCAGGCAAAGTACATTCGGGATATTCTCACGAAGTACAACATGAACGATTGTAAAGTTGCAAGCACCCCGTTCGCCTCTCAGACAGAGCTTACTCTAGATCCTCAAGGAAAACCAGTAAACAAATCCTTTTATCGCTCGATGATCGGTTCTCTGATGTACTTGACGGCTAGCAGGCCGGACATTATGTGGGCAGTCTGTCTTTGTGCTCGATTTCAGACAAATCCCAAGGAATCCCATGAAATTGCTGTAAAGCGCATCTTCCGCTATCTCAAAGGAACACCGAAACTAGGTCTTTGGTATCCTAAAGATAGTAATTTTGATCTTATTGCATATTCTGACAGTGATCATGCAGGTTGTAAAGTAGATCGCAGGTCTGTATCAGGAGGATGTCAATTCTTGGGAAATCGTTTGATCTCATGGCAAAGCAAGAAGCAAACAACGGTGTCCACCTCAACCGCTCAAGTAGAATACACCGCGGCCTACAGCTGCTGTTCACAAGTTCTCTGGATACAAAATCAGTTGCTGGATTATGGAATCAACATCATGAAGACTCCTATATTCATCGACAATGAAGCGTGTCTAGGAATTGTGAAGAATCCCATACACCACTCAAGAACAAAGCACACTGAGATTCGAATTCACGCAATTCGAGATGCTTACGAAAAGGGATATATTCAAGTGGTGCCAGTGGATACAACACAGCAGCGGGCCGACATCTTCACGAAAGCCTTCGATAAAACCCGATTCAACCAGTTGGTAACCTGGTTGGAAATGGTCAATTTCCTTGACTGGAAATGAATCTTGTGATCAAAATGTGTTGTTAAAAAAACGTTTGTTGAAAGTAAAACAAGTATCGAAAAACGTCGCCCACCAAAAAGATTTTCTTATTAAAATTTTATTTTCGGGCAAATGGACTCACGAAAATAAAGATTTTAGGGGGGATATATTCAGAAAATCCAAAAACGATTGCTTATGTCTGACACCTGCTAGAGGAAGTGATAGAAAATTGCTAACACTTTGTCATTTCTTGCATATACAGAAAACAAAAAGAAATCGGGGTACCAAGCAACGACGTGTCGGTAGATTCAGCAACACCGATGAGTAAACTGCTGTTAGGGAGCAAAACATAATGTCTATACAAGAATTCTGGCTTTTCTCAGGCATTTCGCATCTCAGTGGGTAACACGTTGCGGCATATGGCTTAATGGTCTTGAATCTAGATTACCAAAGTCTGAGATTTCGGGTCTTTATATTGGTATTTCATTCGGAGGATATCATAGTTGTTCTTCTGCTACATCCAGATACATGCTGACCTAGACGCTATGATATTCTTTTAATAATAAGTGCCTTACAAAAAAAGAAGGAGGCCAAACCCTTTCTAATAAGCGCCATTTTTGGCCAAAATCCTTAATAAGCGCCATTTTTGGCCAAAATCCTTAGATAGATTAGTTTAGTAACTCTGATGTACGGTGGTACTGACCTGTTCACCGAACTATCTATCTTAACCCTCGATAGCTCATGGGATCTCTGTTGTACGAAAGTACAGACCTGATCTCCGTTCTATCGTTGAAGAGAATGAAACCAATATACTCACCTGTTATGAAGAATCTTTGTGCATACCTTGATCGCGGGGGTATGTCCTGATGTGGAACTCACGAGGGCGTAATGATTCTATTCTCAATAGCTTGTGTGGGGGCCATCGAAGACTTGTCAATATTACCAAAACATGATAATAGCGCTCTCCGAAGGCATGTTGAAAGAAGGATGCATGGATTTAAGCGGACAAACATACTGGCAGTTTTTCTTGTGCCCCGGTTAGTAAATAATAATAATAATCTATGAAGAATTTGGCGAGTGTTGGCAATATGATCTTCTGCAGGTAAGTTCGGTGAGCGTCGGATATTTCAAGGAAATCTGCATTAAATGGAACCTCCCAAAGCAAGAAATTTGAAGTTTGGAGTCAAAATGGCCCAAATTTTAGCAAAATTGTAAATATTTCGAAATAAACAGTATTTTAAACAAAAATGGGCACGTTTTACGAGAAAGTCTGAAATCAACGAGCGAAATTAAAGATTGTTTGAAATCATGCATCTAGCGGCGGAATTAAGATACCAGCGAAATTATAATTTCGCTGGTTATCTAAATTCACATGTATAGATATTTTTTTTAACCGTCAGTCACTTTCAAAATTTTCAAAACTTCTCAAAAACGGTTCTTTCATCTTCTCTCTTGTTTATCACCGGATATTCTAATTAAATTAACACAAGATTCAACTCCAACCAAGATTATCAGGTAATTTTCTTCACTAAATCGCTGTGTTCGTCTCTTGATCGGTGCTTTCACTTCTTGATCGGTTGGGATTAATGGTTAATGCTTCATACATTGTATGGGTTTTGGTTGTTCTTGATATACCACAAGTCTGTTGATTATGTTAAATGATACAAGTAGAAAACCAAGTAAAATCGACACAATTCTGATCACTCACGATTCTGTTTTCTTTGCAAAATCATGTCTGATCGTTTGAATGAAAGTTGTTAAGGGTTTTAGAAGGGTTTTATAAGAAATTTATGGTGCCAGCGAACTTAACATGATGATAGCGAAGATGGCGAATTTACTTGGGAATTTCAAAAGTCTCGAACGCGAGTTCGAGCAACCAGCAAACGATCTATTTCGCTCGTGTAGCGATTTAGTCTGTTGTCCTCGCTGGTAGATCGTTTCCGGAAAAGAAACTTTGTCATCGCTATGTTCGCTAGCGAAATTAACACATGATCTGATTGAGTTACCGACTAAGCTAAACCAGATCGTTAGCAAACTTAGCGAAGATGCAGTGACTATTCGGTCTGGTTCATCAGCGAAGACAGCGATGATAACCAATCTGTGTTGGCGATCTAGTCTCCGGATCTCGATATCCGGCATCAGCGAAGACAACCATGTCTTGACAGCGAAATTAATGTTTTTTTTTTAATTTTTCAAATTCATTTAATTCATTTAATCTAATATTTTATATAATCTTGTTTAATGTTTGTAAATACTGTTCTGTGCATAGTTTCTTGTGTAATTTTCCGTTCTAACTTGCCTCGTTTTACGTGTCATGTGCAGTATGGTGAAGATTCTCGAGTGGGATAAAACGTTGAAACATAATCAAAGCATCAACCTGGATGAAGTGCCTCTAGATTTTGAAGATGTAACTAGATGGGTACGTTCCAGCAGAATCGGTTATGCTGTGGAGACAGCAGTTAAAGTTTACAACATTCACATACAAGAATTCTGGGAAAACGCAAAAGCAGAAACCATCAACAACAAAAGAGGGATAGTGTCGACGGTTCGCAACAAAAGAGTAGAGGTGACTGAAGACCGGATACGCCAGGTTCTGAAGCTACTAGACAATGATCAAGATCCGTTAAGCCTGAGTCAAGATGATATCCTGGATGGTTTTCGAGGGATGGGTTATGTTGGAGATTTCCGTCAAAAGAAAGAGATTAAGAGAGGAGGACTCACCAGAGACTGGAGGTTCATTGTTCATGTTATTCTATGAGTCTGGCTCACCGAAAGGGTGGTTTTGATGGTTTGAACTTGGAATGGTCGGCAGCCATGCTGAATCTATGTCTTAATCAGAAGTTTAATCTCTCTGGCTTAATATTCAACTATATGCTTTAAAATGCAAGTGGAGCTACGTGGGCGATGTATCCAAGATTCATTCAGATGCTGATCAATGATCAATACAAGGATCTTCCAAACGATGGAAATCTTTACAAATTTCACGTCCCCACTAGCCGTCAGTACACTGAGATCAAAACCAATGAATGGGTATTGCTGCATGATTGGATGTATCGAGCTGAGAGATTACCTCTGGTAAAAGAAGCATATAAAAAGTACAAGGAAGCTGTTCGAGAAAAACAACAGCGAGCTGCTCAAGCTCAAGCCGAAGCAGCTGCAAAAGAAGAACGCGCTAAAGGAAAAAGGAAATAAAAACAGGCGGCTGAAGACGAACCACCCAAAAAGAAAAGGGCGTCGGAAAGCACTGAACGATTTATGGAGGCAGGCATAAGGGCGGCCGAGTCAGAAGAACACCACCAGCACATTAAAGATTTGAAAGCGATTCACGTCTTGCAAGAAAAGGAGAAAAGAGAAAAGAAGTTGAAGCGAAAAGAGATATTAGCCTCAGAAAGACCAAGAACAGTGACTGAGGAAGTTCAATCGTTGAATGATTTCGTAGATGCAATGATTGTAGACCCCGAGGAAGCATCTGCGAGCAAGGGCCCTTCTAAAGTATCTCCTGTGAAGCCAACAAGGATTTCAAAGCCTCCAGTACCTCCACAAAGGGTTCGTCCCTTTCAAGAACTCTACGGCAAGCTGATCAAAGATACCGGGCCTTCAGTTGCCAAAGAAATCTGTCTGCCAAAGAATCAAGTAAACGACACGAACCTTCTGAGGGAAAAGATCAAGGATCAGAGGAAGAAAAACAAAGAAATGACTGCATACATGGCTAAACAGTCCAAGTTCATCAGATTCCAGCAAGCGGGGTTGGAGAAAATGTATAGAATGATGAGGAACATGTGTGAGCAAATGAAAGTGAAACCCATGTTTTCCTTTGAAGAAATCTTCGATTTTGAGGGGTTCGTGGAAGAAGAAAATACTCGAAAGGAAAAGGAGGCTGAAGCTAAGAAAAAGCGTTTGGAATCGGTTGACAAAGTATCTGAGGGAAACGAAAGTGATGAAGAAGCTGTGGATCGAGATGATATGCCGGAAAAATTTATCGAATGGGGTCTTGAAGACGAAGTTCTCTATGAACAAGAGAATGGAAAAACATTCGCTCCTGAGCACCCTGAATGGTTCAAGAAGGAGAGAGAACGACTCCCGGATTTCTATCAAGTTATAACAGTGGAAAAGACTGAAGCTACTGATAAGATCATCAGCTGGATGTACGACAATGTTCGAGGAATGTTTGTAGTGAAAAGACGTGGTGGAGTAATCCAGTATTTCCAGACCGGATTTGATCTTTTCTCACTTCCCAGGTGGGATCTACGGGAACTTGGTCGTCTAGACATATTAAACCCTGAAGAAAGAGGAATCGGGAGGGATTTCGAGCGAATAATTGCCAAATAAAGTAACAGGGGTTTCCCGAATCATGCTCCGCAGCGTCCAAGACGCAGAGTCTCAAAAACAACCATCGATCCAGTAACCGGAAAGGGAAAAGTGACGTGGGTGATCAACCCAGCCAAAGTTGTCACGAGGATCAAGCTCCTAGAAGAAGTTCCTGTCGCCCTCAACAATTTTAAGAAATGGTTTTACGACAGCAGGACCGGTGAAGCTGTAATAAGATCCAATGAAAATGTGGATATTTGTATTCTGGATCCGATGGATGTTTTTATGTTTGGGCTCTCAGATATGACAATATTAAAAGCTAGTCGTATAAAAGTGGGAGCGGGTAACGCAAACATGGAGGAGGCAGCGTTATTTCAGAGAGCGGTGGAGCGAGCCTGGAATTTGAAAAGGAAAATGCTGGATCTGGTTGATAAAATTGAGAAGAGGAAAGAAAAGGAAGATAAGAAAAAGGAAGCAAGAAAGAAGAAGAAACACGAACGAAAGAAAGAAGGAACTTCTGCTTCTGCAACTGAATCCACCACTACATCACCACCTCCGGCCTCATCCACATATGAGGCCACTAGGAGGACCAACCAATTTGTGAAGCTGCAATTACTCAAGAAACCTCGGTTACACCAACCGAGACTCAAGCACCACCAGAAACAACAGTGCATGAAGACAGTCCCAAAGAGCCTGAGAAGCAAGCTACAGAAAATCCAGCGGCCACAACTGAAGAATGAAAAGACAAGTATGCAACGATCTAGGGGGGATATTGTTAGAACTTTTGAGATCGTGGATACTTGTGCTGGATTAGTTTAGTCATAGTTTGTAGCTAATATGAATGTGCAAGGGCTTATTTTGTAATTCTCTAATAGTATAGTTCCTGACCTAGTGTAGATAAGATTCCAACAAATTTATAAATTTGCTGGGTGATCAGGAACACTATATATAGCTCATGCCTTGTAACAAATTCAAGCTTTTGGCTCTTGAATGAATATTGGTGTTGTTGTTTTCTTGTGTTGATCTTGTGCTCAAATCTGATATCCAAGGTGTTTTATTGTTATATCTTATTGTTTGGATTCAATACAACACTTGTTGTATTCATTAATCCATTAGCTTCACCTTCATCTTTGATCTTTCTTAACTTTTCATATCTCAAACACCTAATCAATAGGTGTTATGGGTTAAAACAACCAACCACTGTGATCCGGATTCGTTTTGGGATCTACAAATTACCCACAGAATTTGAAATATTTTTACTCTCGTCTAACAAGAGGGGTCGTTTTTAGTCACTTTATGTATTATTTTTTTAAAATAATCAGAATTACCAGACATTTACTGGCTGCTTTTTATTATCTGATTATTACAACTTGAAACAGCGAAAACACATACAAACATTATCTTATCTTGGTTATGCGAAATCACATAATCAGTTTCAAAACACGCGTTTGTTAATTACCTTAAGTTTATGGTTGTGTGTAACTGCAAAAATCATTTCACCACAAGTTTCCAGACTTTGAATGGAGTCTTTGGTTGTTATTACTTCAACACATTCAATTTTCCTTTCAAACATTTGCCATACCTGCAATCGGGAAAGCATATAAATAATATATCCATGATTTAACCAATATAGTGCCATTAAATCTTGATTACCCTTATTGTTTTAATAGGAGATTCACTCAAAAGGCAATTTCCTGGTTCCAAAAGCGCAAAACATGTCACCGCCTTCTTGTGCTCCTTAAAAATAAGGTGTTATAGTCGATTTTCAAAGATTAGCAAAAAAATGATATGCTAATACACTGTAAGTTGGTAGCTAAAATAGACAAAATAAAATGTAAGTTGGTTTAAATTTTTGCAACTTCGTCTAATTAATAGAGTTAACTCACTCATTTATTGGGCATATAATAATCTGCAACTTTCAACAATTCTTCTGCCATCCATGTTATACTCGAAAGGCGTCCGGGTGACTCTCTTAACACCCTCTGAAAGTTGAGTTAGTTTCTGCATGCCTGCGTTGCAAAATACATTACCAATCACTTTGTTACCTTTCATTCACAATATGGATCACTTTAAACACATCGTTTTTTATCCTCTAAATATTATTCCTATATTAACCAAATCTACATATAGAAAACATGGTTATATAAATTAGAGTAAAATACACGGATGGTCCCTGGTCTATCCCTAGCTTTCCAAAAGTACACAGATGGTCTCTGGCGTTTGCACTTTGTAACGCATTTCGTCCCTAAAATAGACATGCTAAAACCTTTAGATTTGTTGGCTGGGGACTTAATGCGTTACAAGATGCAAACCACAGGACCATCAGTGTACTTTTGAAAAGCTAGGGACTAAATGCAAAATTTTGATAAACCACATGGACCATCCGTGTACTTTACTCAATAAATTATAATAAACCAAAAACCATTGTTTGACCAAAGTCTAACAACTGTTTAACTGCAAAAATATGATTCTTTAGTGGTTCAAAAGTCTGTTTGACCAAAGTCAAACCACTGTTTGACCAAAGTCAAACAAATGTTGTTAAAACACTTTTGGGTTAAAACAGTGTTTGAAACCACTGTTGGGTTAAAACAGTGTTGTTAAAACAGTGTTTTGAAACCACTTTTGGGTTAAAACAGTGGTTTCAAACACTGTTTTAAACCAACAGTGGTTTCAAACACTGTTAACCCAAAAGTGGTTTCAAACACTGTTTTAACCGAAAAGTGGTTTCAAAACACCGTTTTAACCCAAAACAGTGGTTTCACTTTTTCTCGGATTAAAACACTATTTGAAAAACTATAGGTTTTATGTAAAATACAATTAAAATTAAGATTATGATTTACATTTTTTTGATATTCTATCCGTGTATAGAGATTCATTAAACGTAATATTTTTTTATATTCATGCAAGAAAAGATTTATTTTTTATTAATCAAAACAATACTTAAAAGGTACACCACCAGATATATACTGCCCAAAAAGAATAAATTGTTGATATATAACTCAACATTCAAGTGATTAAAAAAATAACCTTCAGACGCTTTTGGTCAGGGTAAGATATCCCATAAACTCTTTGTAAGCTCTCACGATCTTTGTTTCCCCTCCAGTACGCTGCCGAAGCCTAACACATATAAAAAAATTAATATGCATCTATGATTCAACATTTAGAAATCTATATATCTTAAAAAACCTCACCTTTAAGCAAGCAATTGCTTTCAAAAATTGCGTATTTGGTACATGAGTTCCGATGTTATGATGGATGTTATAGATCCATCCATAGTCGCGATTACGTGTGTTAGTCCTCCCCTTAGAAAACTCCATTCCTGTCGTACCCATTTAAAATAGTTCATTTTTACGATGAAATGCAAATTGGAAATCTTGGTCGGTTTAAAGTTTAAACCTTTCCGCGATACCATGGGAGTTTATCCTCATGACCATGATGATGCAAGTATGTTACCAAGTCAAGCCATGTGACGAAACCCTGAAGTTAAATCAAGAAACATGATTGTTAGTGTAAATAAATGAAAGAACATGAAGCTTTTGAAGAAAATAAATTGTTATAAATGACCCAATAAGGGATGCCATGGAGTTTAAGTACTTGGAGAGGACCCATTGTAAAGGATAACCCCACAAGCAAAGTAGCCATGGCTGTCCAACACACCGTTGACGTGATGATGTTTTTCCTTTCATTAGGGAGAAATAAATCGCCATGTGAGCCTTTCTTTCCTTGGCATGGACTCCACCGTAAATTCATAACTCATTAAGACCTTAGTACGTAGAACATGTACAAAAAGCTGAACATGTCCAAACTCATTATAAACATAATTTTGGGGAGCAAATTTTATTAAATTCATGGTTTTAAACATAAAGGGTATGCAAGCATAGGGCATACAGCAAGGTGAACCTCAAGCGACACGTTAGCCCAAAAAACTTTCATTTATTATATATAATAGATTTAGAACATTGTTAGCACTTGAACACACAATAATTTGACCCTTTACCAATATAATCGGCCTGGATTGACCCCCTTCCACACAACAGACTAAATCTTCATCTTTTCAACTTCAAGAGCCTCCTTCTATACATCCCATCTGATACACATATAGTGCGAAATTGTTTGACGAAGCAGCAGCCATGCACAAATTGAAGTTATACCTTAAAAGACACGCATAGTCATTCAGGCTAAAAAAGAACATATTTATGAAGATTACCTGGCATGTTAGCTCATCAGTTTCATCTTAAGCTTCATCATCATCAAGAAGGTCATCTATGACCACTGTCTTCATCTTAGTCAACAAAAAGAGAGGGAAGAAGTTAATTTAGGTTCGTATATTTGAATTATAAGTAACAAAGTCAATTAAAATCATGCAAGAAGCTATTAGAGGAAAGATAAGGGATCAGAGTGGTTATATAATGGGTCAAATAAGTGTATTTTCAACCTAATCCAAATCATTTTTAAAGCATTGATTACTTGAAAACAGAGAAAAAATAAGTGTCTTATCAACCTAATTCGAACCATATTAACAATTACATATTTGGACCCATTATCCAACCAGCCCATCCCACCTATTGTGCCACCTGCTCAAAACACATATTGTAATCATTAAGATAGTGTAATTGTGTGGCAACTTAAGTACCTCAGGATGTGCCTCTAATAGTTCGCCCATCCCATGTGTGGTGGAAGTCCGCTGCACATAGCTTCTGCGTTTTTATGCCCCGGATGATTAGATATGCGGCATGCTGACATCAAAAAAGGAAATTTATATGAGTTTTGACCATAGAGCTTGCCACCTTCATATCATAGTAGCCCTAAATCGGCTCCACACAGCCTCTCAACTTACTTCAAGACAACAAAAACACATCACATTCATTGCCTTAGGCTTAGCCAATTATCATTTATTAAAACCGAGTCAATGACATTCAAAACCACCTTGTAACTGCAGGAAATCATGACTCCAGTCAGCCCCTTCATGGAAGTTTCTTTACAGGTTCCTGCTTTGGTGCTGAAAAACTTGCAGATAAAGATTCAAAGTTAAATACCTTAGTAGTTAATGGAAGGACCATGTTAATGGATCAAACAATTGCACACCACTTTTTGGTCACTCTTAATTTGACTCAATCAAGATGACCTAACCCAAATTGACCCAGCAATAGCTAGCTCTCTTTACAATAAATAACCTTTGAGATCAGACCTAATACCCCGTTCAATACCGAAATTGAAATGGAATTTAAGCAAATTAAAACCAAAACACCAATAATGACTTCCCATCAACGAACTTGATGAGGCTGACATCATCACTCATTCCTTGTCATACACAACTAAAGCACCAAATCATCAATTCAAACTGAAGCAAAAAAAAAAAAAAAATCTGAAAAATCTTTTTGCAGTCTCACTAAAAACAGTGATACACCAAATAACTGAATAAGATGATTGAGTTGGATTCTCTTCTACTTTTTTTCTCTCAAAACTACACAAGTTGACAATGCAAATAGTAGAAAATCCAATTAAAGGCTCAAAACCATCATCATAATTTCGCAATCTAATGAATTACATCCTACTCTTTCTTACTCAATAAAGAACAAAACATATTCTAATCAAACGAACTCAAAGTCGTATCATTCGTGTAACATATATTGCAATATTAACCATAAAAACCTGAAAAAACTCAGTTGTTTTGTGTCGAACCATTTATTAAAAAGTTAGGGTTTTGTTATACTTGCAATGAGTTGAAAGAGTTCATGCAAACCAAGGCCAACTAAGAAGACATGGCCGACTTCAGGATCGTAGAACTTTCGATTGACTTTGTGACGTCGCCATTCTGATTGGCTTCCATCAACACATCTAGCTGCTTTCTTATTATGTCCATCTGAACAAAATTGGTGTCTTCTCTCGAGCAATCCAGTAGTGGTTAAGGTTTTGGGGCCAAGATCTAGAAAATGTGAGTGTTTCATGGGCAGACTTATCTCAGAGTCAAGTAGATTCTAATCATGATAATAAACCAAAGTTTGGTACCTTTCAATAGCAGCAGTGGTGTTTCCAGCAACATCAAGGGCATCAGTTCGGACCCGAAACTGTTTCCAGCAGCCTCACCCAACAGCTTTTCATGTTCTTCTGTGTAAACCTCAAGCTTGGGGTTCTTTGCCATCAACAAGTCATCAACATCTTTACCCAGTTTTGACATCATCCTGAGAGTAGCTAACTGCTGGTGTACTCTGCAACCTACCCATCAAAATTCAAAATAATTTCAAATCAACAAATCAAATCAAAACAAACAACACAGAATCACTATAACTTGAAGTTAAAAATGCAAAAGAAATGAAAATTATAGTTCAAATCAGTGTAGTTTTTTTAAAGAAAAGCATCAAACAATCCAGACAATTTTAAGGTTTACCTTTGGTTTATAAGAGTCCTTAAAAATCTCCGAGACAATTTTAAGGTTTATCTTTGGTTTATAAGAGTCCTTAATCTTGAATTCTTAATGTTTGGAACTGCAATATGTCATGAAATGAGGGATTTGCTTCAATTAGCTTCTTAAGTTCAACCAACATCACAGCTCAAGTGGATTTAGTGTTCTGCAAAAGTCAGCAAAGGCACGATAGATGATGCTTAATAGAAAAATTATAGTAAGATAAATACGGTCATTTATGTGAGTAAAAAGATAACTTTAAATGAAAACGGGTCAGATGAGTCAATTTCCTATTTTAGGTTCTATCATCTATCAGACCTAGATGTGGTCAAACCTAGATGTGGCATTTTGACCATCTAGTTATATATTCATCTCAAAAAAGTCAAAGTGAAAAGGTTTGCTAAAAAGGAGACTGATCAAAAAAGTCAAACGGTATATGCATAAACAGGTCATTGGTGCAGTTGTAAATGGGCTGATAATATTAGTTTCTGATCATCGTTGTGATTATGTTCGACTCCATGATACCTTTAATCAAATATGAGTCTAATCTGAGAAAAGAACACAGAAAGAGCAAAATAATAGCTATAATACCTTCGAATCCAAACAATAGGCGACCTGTGATGACGACGATGATGCTGTCCTGTGACGGGGAAGTTAAATGGCAACGGAGTGAGGCAGTTTCGTGGTGTAATTTGATGATTTGCAGTGCATGATCATTCCTGCTTTTGTGAGTAATCCTAAACAAAGCAATATAAAAATATAGTTATTACAAATTTAGCACATAAATCCTAAACAAAATGATAGACAAATTGATGATTGACAATATTATTACCTGAGGTTGTGGATTAGCATTGTTGTTTCACTCTGAATTGTCTTCAAGATTGGCACCTCAAGCATTACATGTATCTGCACAGATAACAAAGCCAAAAGGCCATTGACTGTAACAAACTAAAAACCAATAAATCATAAATAACAACATAAAAACATAGTTAGAACTAAAAATTAACATGAAGTTTCAAAAACTCATAATAACAAGGATGAGTAGCAATACCTAGGATTGCAAGCCCTGCTATCAAAACCAACTGTAAATGTAATCGCAAATAACGTATGAGGCGTGGATTTTTCATCTACGAACAATGTAATGAGAAAGCAAAAAAGAAAAATTACCTTCTATAATACAAAGTGGTGGTGCAATGAACGATAGAGTAGCACTGGTGCACTGGTACCAATTCTTTAATCAGAAGGAAACACGCTTAGGTTTTTTTTTTTTTGAAAAAAGAAGCGATTTGTGGTTAGAAATCGTAAAGAACGATCTAAGTTATATCAAATTAACAATCAGAATATGAATCAGCAAAAGGAAATTACATACCAGAATGATTATAGTGGCTGGATCTTTGAAGAAACGATTGTAGCGGCTTGATTTGGGGATTTAATGAAGAGGGAGAATCTAGGGTTTGAGGAGGCGATTGAGAAGAGAAGAGGAGTTCAGAGAAAAAGGAGAACGATTTAGGGTTTTTTAGGATAGAGAATAGAGGAGAGTGGTACTGTTGGGTGGGAAAATGGGATTGAGGATGCCATAATCAAGCGACACGTTAGCCCAAAAAACTTTCATTTATTATATATAATAGATTTATATGCTGGTAATATTAATATAGTGAAGGGTTCAAATAAAAAGAAAGTTTTTTGTAACAATAGAAATAATAAATTTTAAACCACTACAAATGTTTTATTTGTATGTGTAATTAATGCTATTTTAAGAACATATATGTAAATTTATAATTTTAATTAATTAATTGTATGCCTCTAAATTAGCTTTTTTTAAGTACCTCTAAATTAGCTAACTAGTTAAGCTTATAACTCATTTTTTAATTTACAATTTTCTATATGTGTAAGATAAAGTGCATCATAAATTTCAACATGTGTAGGATCAAGTACAAGATAAATTTTTAGAGTAAATTACAAAAATCATCCTTTATTTTAATACCAAATTGCAAACTATGTCCTTTATTTTCAAAAAGTACAAAAAACGTACTCGATGTTTGCAAACTCTTGCATGTTATGTCCTTTAACCCCAACTCAGTTAGTTTTCATTGTTTAATTAGGTAACACAAGGGTATTTTAGTCTTTTTACCCCTTTTATTTAAACATTTTAATAAACAAAACAAAATATAAACTTAAAATATTAATATAACACACATATATACCCTTTTCTCTCTATCCCCTCTCTCTACCTATATCTCCTTTACATCATCTGTAACCACAATTTCCATGGCTCAATCACCGCCACCCTTAGCCACAACCTGCCACCACCACTCCCACCTCAACAATTAATAACTCCGTGCACCCTCAAATCCGACCACTCAATCTCTCTCTATATATATCTCTCTCTGCTCATACATACTTGTTTTCTCTCTCTCTCTCTCTCTCTCTCTCTCTCCCGTCCGCCATCGCATACCTACAGATCAGTGGTGGTTGAGATAGATCTCATAGTTGTGGCCTTTAGAAAACAGATCGGTGGTGGGGGTTTAATCGATAGTGGTCGTGGCGGGCGTGGGTGGCTGAGGCTGACCTAGTGGTTGTGGCCTTTAGACAGCAGATCAGTGGTGAGGTGCTTGATCGTTGGTGACTGTGGTCTTTATGTTTTCTTGAACAATCGAGGGGGTTTTATTGTGGGTTTTATTGAATCGGGTATAACTCAGGTTTTGATTATTAGGTATGTTACAAAGATTGTAAATGGAATTGGGTTTTGGATTTTGATTTGAGTTTGGTGGGGAGTGTATACAATAATAGCAGGTGTTTTTGATTTGAGTTTTGCGATTGGGTGTGTCCGACATCTGGTGGTGGTGGCACGTGGGTGGTGGTGGTGGCGGCAAGTGGGGGTGGCCGGTGGGGTAGGTGGTTATGGGCGATGGATGATCATATGTTTTAGTATCTAAGGTAAAATGACCAAAATACCCTGTCACACCCCGATATTTCCACATATTACCGGTGGGCCCGGCGGGGAGTATCGTGACGTAGTTGATATAATCATTGTCAATACACACAACAATATAGCACAGCGGAAGGCTGGGTAAATAAACTATTACAAACCATAATGTCTGAGTGTTCGAGTGTAAGAATATACTGACTGGAATGTAATAAGATCCACAGGCGGATCATAAAAGTACAAAGAAACAAAAACAACAGACTTCAGGTATCTATGGATTTGCAAGATCCTCTTAACCTAATAGCTCCAGCCTATTATGAGAGGTACCTGTCAATCAGTCTTTAAGAAAATACGTCAGTTTACACTGGTAAATACAATTAACTGACTCTTTTGAAAATATTTATGAAAATTGATTTAAGTGCACATGGCACAAATCATTTATAACTTGGGACAATTATTTAAAGATAATCTTGTATACAAATTTACATGTTTGTCATACAATTGGGGCCGGTTGGAAGCCAGTCGTGATTAACCGACTCACCAATTATAGAACCCACAAGGAGTTATCCCAAACATGTGGGTTTATATATATTGTTTAGCATTTGCATCTGTCAGGTGTATGCCTACACCCCGTGCATAGGTCGTGGCCATTTTCAAATGAAATGAGCCGAGGATATCCAGGACACGGTCGAATTAACCCCCAATGTTTATGTTATCAAACAAGACAGATTAAAACGGGTTATGCAAATTTATTAATCACAACCCGATTAAATGATTTCATACCCGACCAAGCGGTATTATTATACCGTATCCCAAGCCCGTATAAGGGAAAATAAGTTAAAAGTATTTACCTGAGCTAGCAGTATAATCCAAAAGCTTTTTGATGGCACCTTCTACCGGAAGCTATTTAATCTGTATAGAAGGTTTATTAACCTATTAGGATGCTAACGTGTAACACCCCGTGTTTTCGAATGTCAAAGTCAAAGTCAAAGTCCAAGTCAAGTTTGACTTCTTTGACTGAAATTAGTCTATTTTATGTTTTATTTGTATTATGTGGAGTAAGTGTTGTTAATCAAAGAAATCGAAGTAATCGAATGTTTAATCGACGCGAAACGCTTTACGACTTTGAATAGTAGGAAGTAACAATGCGATAACGTCAATTAATCAGTAATCAAGCTAATCGAATCATCATCGAACTCGAATCTCGAATTACGAGAACTTTGGTTGTTATTATACGTGTGTGTGTGCCTTATGTGTTATTTGTGCATGTTTACTTTATGTTATGTATGGTGATCAATCGAATCAATCGAACCGAAGCTCGAAACTCAATCGAACCCAATCAAAATCGAATTATAATGAAGGGTAGCGAAAGGATAGTGTGAAATATAGATGCTTGTATGTAGATATAGTGGTTGGGACTAAAAGTAATTTGAATAGGAAACTCTGCCGTATTCGTATCGTCTTCAATCAAAATTGAAATATCAGAAATCGTCGCCCCGAACACTCGAAACAGGCTGTGGATCGATCAGGCTCCTAGCCAATCGAACAGCCCAGCCGATCGGACGGACTGTCCGATCGAACAGGTTGTCCGATCGGGGTGTCTGGCCGATCGGCCAGCCCTTTCCTCTTAGGGAAGCCTATAAATAGGCCTGTCATTGTCATTCTTTCCACTTTTAGAAACCCTCTGACCTACCGGCTCGTGCTCCCCTATTTTTTCAGATTTCTTTCGATTTCGGTAAGTTTTCATCCTAAATCTTGTACTTTCTTGATCAATACACACTCCTACACCTTTCTATCTTTCAAATCTTAACTTTTAACCGTGAAATCATCAAGATTCAAGCATTCCAGGATGATGTCATCATGGTGTTCTTGAAGAACTTCATGTTTTGGCCTCAATCCATCAAGAATAGCTTAGATCTAACCGATTTCCACATAAACAAACATAAATCTTTCACAGATCTGAACATTTACATGGTGTGAAGGATTGAAAAAAGGATTTCCAACTTTCTTTCAACTCTTTTACACTCAATGCCTTCAAACCGGTAGAAAGCGGAGCTTGAATCCACTCGCTAATCCCTCTAGTAGCTGAGCGGTTCGAGATTCGGGATTCTATCTACGAGGTTCACTGACTTCGGGTTAAACATCAAGCTACCGTTCTGAACAGTTCCCAGCCGGACTTGGGTGATTCCTGTCCGAGCAGGGGAAACAAGTAAGGACGAAGGTTCCATGGTTCAGCTCGTCGTCAAAATACCTCAATATAACGTCAAGAAATCAAAAACAGCCAAGTGTTAGACGAACAGGCCGACCAGGTCTGGATGCTGACCGAACGGTTAGGCTGTTCGAACGAGCAGCCCAACCGATCGGACATGTCAGCCGATCGACCAGGCCAGCCGATCGGCTAGCACATGGTCCCACACTTTCACAATTTTATGAAGTCTGGTATGGAACGAAGTGCTGTTCGATCGAACTACGGTTTGATTTGAATTAATCTTCAGATCATGAGATACTTTACTTCAACACTTAATCGATGTTCAACTCGTTCGATGTATTGGACTGCCACCCAATCGAACATGTTGTCCGATCAGGTGACATCCTGCTGAGGACTTACTAACTGAAGTGTCTAACCGATCGGTTAAGCCGGCCGATCGAACGGCCCGTTCGATCGATCGACCTGAAAGGTAAGAACACTTCAATATTCTCAAATACTACAACGAAAACCTCAAAAGGACAAGCCATCATACACAAACACATCCTACTCAAAGGAAGAAACAATCCACTCGAACAGTCCAACTGATCGAGCCTACCGGCCGATCGAACAGGCTACCCGAACGGGCTGTCCAAACGATCGAGCCTACCGGTAGATCGAATAGGCTGACCGAACGGACTGTCCAACCGAACGAACAACCCGTTCGATCGAACCTATAGTTTGATCGACCAGGCTGTTCGACCCACCACCACTTGTTTTCATTTAGCGCGTTACTCATCGTTATGCTATCGAACTATTCAGGCTAACCCTACTCTCAAGCGCTCCCTTCAATCCCTCAATCAATCGCTGTGATTATACTCGATCCCTTTTTGCCTTTAGCACTTTTGGGTGTTACATATGTTACTTATTTCAAGTCACAATCAAACACACTACTCAATTATTTGAACGCTAACCATACCGCATGTATTACGTGACTAAATGAATGCTTGTTGTTATGTTTACACGTGGAATGCTGTCTACCTGCCTTAACGACGATAGTACTATAGTTTGGACTTAGCACCCGTTCACACGGGGGTTGTTAAGGACCATTACTTGCATGGATTACGGTGGTAATCATGTATTGCGAACTGCCTCGGGCAGTCAACCCGCAGTCATTGGTATCGATAGATCCATGTCGATAATTAACATGCTTCGTTTTCCTCTGTGTACGTGCTGGTTATGCGTAAACTATTCGAACTCTATTATGCTATTATCAAACTTGTATGGTCACCTTTACGTTATATGTATTGACTTTATTTTAACGTATGTGACAGGCAATTAGGATGCTTATCAGCTAGGAAGGCGAGCTAGGAATAAGCGTCTAGAGCATAGTTGTCTGTAGATCTTGCAGATCGAGTCTCTAGAAGCATTTGAACAACATTTATATTTTTATTTAAATCTGAGTTGTCGGAACAGAATATTTGACTAGATGCTTATCTGTAATAACTTGTTTTATTATTTGGGATACGGTATGGGACGTATTATTTAAACTAAATAGTAATGATAGTTGTTGTGGAAACTTCTGGACAATCTGTTTCGCTCAGTGCCATGCCCCGATGATTCCGCCATCGGTTGGGGTGTGACAGATTGGTATCAGAGCCATAACTATAGGGAATTAGGTTAGACACGACCTAGTCCGGGTCGCTGTCTTAGAGACCTAGACTATAGTTAGGAACCAACAGACCAAGCGTATGCGCTAAACCCTGCTATTTTACACTATCACCACACTCGAATTTTCGATGATGAGAAGGCGATTTGGTCAGGAACAGGTGTGAAAACCGTAAACTCTCGACTAAATCGCTGGATCAATGTTGTTTTACCCACCTATCAAAGGGCTCTTCATTACTTTTTCAATAACAAACGAGGAGAATTATACCAAATCAGGATTGAAACCCATATTTTGATGAATAATCTCCTCAATTTTTACTAAAACAAGGAAGAAATTGCTAAGTCAGGGGTGAAACTCGAACCTTGGCAACTCATTCCAGCTTTACTCATCTCACCAAAGCCTCGACGGACTCCAGCGTTGTCTCCGTCCTTCTGCTTATCGTTTTTGTGCCCACTGCAACCTCTACGGTCATTTCATTGCGAACTGTCGTTATGGTCCCCGTCAAGCCCCAGTTCAAGCCACTGCTCATCAAGCTCTACTTCCAGCCCCGCAAGGCCAACCTGCAGCTCTAGCACCCGTGGTCAATGCTCGAGTCTGCTTTGCATGTGGTGATCCTAACCACTTTGCAAACATGTGCCCGAACAGGGTTGTGAAGCAAGAACCCCAACAGCCACAGCAGCAGCCTCAGCAGCAGCAATAAGCAGCCCGTGCCAGAACCTTCAACATCAACGCTCGTCAAGCCTAGGCTGACAACAACATGGTTAATGGTACGTTCCTTGTGAATGGTATTTATGCATCGTGTTTGTTTGATACTGGAGCCGATAACTGCTTTGTGTCGTTTGAATTCGAGAAGCTCCTTAGTCATAAGCGCTCTTATCTCCCCTCGTCATTCGAAGTCAAAGTCGCTACTGGAAGAACTGTCGTCGTTAACTCTGTTCTCCGTGATTGTACCCTCGAGCTCAACAATCACATCTTCCCCATTGATCTTATTCCGATGCAGCTCGGAAGTTTCGACGTCATAGTAGGCATGGACTTTCTACCCGAAAACCATGCTGAACTTGTGTGTTTTGATAAGATGATTCGATTTTCGCTAGCAAATGGTGATCTATTATGTGTATATGGAGAAACAGCTTCAAAAGGTCTCAAGCTCATGTCATGCGTCCAAGCTAGCAAGTATCTCTGCGAGGAATACAACGCTTTCTTGGCCAATATTGTAGTAGCGGAGAAGGAAAAGAAAAAGAAGGCCGAAGTCAAAGACGTTCCAGTGGTGATCCCTGATGATCTTCCCGGACTACCGCCAAGTCGTGATATCGACTTTCATATCTACCTTATTCCTGGCGCTAACCCTGTTGCTAAAGCCCCTTACCGACTCGCGCCATCCGAAATGCGGGAACTCTCAAACCAACTCCAGGAGTTACTTGAAAAAGGCTTTATTCGCCCGAGCACCTCTCCTTGGGGCGCACCAGTCCTTTTCGTCAAAAAGAAGGATGGGTCGTTCAGGATGTGTATCGACTATCGGGAATTGAATAAGCTGACCATCAAGAACTGTTACCCTCTACCTCGAATTGACGATTTGTTTGAACAGCTACAAGGTGCCTCGTGTTTCTCGAAGATCGATCTACGCTCAGGCTATCATCAGTTACGCATACAAGAGGAAGATATACCCAAAACCGCCTTTTGCACTCGATACGGCCACTACGAGTTCGTTGTTATGCCTTTTGGCTTAACCAACACACCCGCGGTTTTTATGGATCTGATGAATCGCGTGTGTAAGCCTTAACTTGACCGTTTTGTCATCGTATTCATCAACGATGTCTTGATCTATTCCAAATCGAAAGCCGAACACACGCAACATCTACGTTTGGTTCTCGAGTTACTCCAGGGGAACCAACTCTATGCCAAGTTCTCCAAGTGTGAATTCTGGTTAGAGGAGGTTCAGTTTCTGGGTCACATCGTGAATAGTCAAGGTATCCATGTTGATCCTGCGAAGATTGAAGCAGTTAAGATTTGGATTACGCCTAAGAACCCGTCTGAAGTTCGTTCTTTTCTCGGACTAGCGGGCTATTATCGACGATTTATCGAAGGATTCTCTAAGATCGTTGTGCCGCTTACCGCTCTTACGCATAAAGACAGGTCTTTTGTTTAGGGAACTGAACAAGAGTCTGCTTTTCAAACCCTTAAACACATGCTTTGCAACTCTCCTGTTCTCACGTTGGCAGACGGAAACAACGATTTCATTGTCTATTGTGATGCTTCCAACCTTGGTCTTGGCTGTGTTCTCATGCAACAGGACAAGGTTATAGCTTACGCATCTCGTCAGCTCAAGATCCACGAGAAGAACTATACAACCCACGATCTCGAGCTAGGCGCGGTTGTTTTTGCATTGAAGATTTGGCGACACTACCTGTATGGTACCAAGTGTACGATCTTCACTGATCACAGGAGTTTACAACACATATTTAATCAAAAAGAACTTAACATGCGTCAACGCCGATGGGTAGAACTTCTTAACGATTACGACTGTGAGATTCGTTATCACCCGGGCAAGGCAAATGTTGTTGCCGATGCGCTCAGCAGACAGAGTTATTTGCTCAGTATTCGCAATACCCAAGCCCAGCATGATCTCGAAACCCTCATCCGCGAAGCCCAGCATGCTTGTTTTAATGAACGCACTTTGAAGAAAGAAAGGATCTACTACGATGGAACTCAACTGGTAAGCAAAGCAAATGGGATTTTCTATTATCTGGACCGAATTTGGATCCCCAAGCGGACCGATTTGCGAAAGATTATAATGGACGAAGCCCACAAATCCCGCTATTCTATTCATCCCGGTGCCGATAAAATGTACCAGGATCTTCGTTACAAGTACTGGTGGCCGGGCATGAAACGGGATATTGCTCTCTATGTTGGAAGTTGCCTAACCTGCGCAAGAGTTAAGGCCGAACATCAGCGACCTTCTGGCTTACTCGAACAACCTCCAATCCCTATATGGAAGTGGGAGAGTATAGCTATGGATTTCATAACCAAACTACCGCCCACGCCATCAGGTCACGACAGCATTTGGGTTACAGTTGATCGTCTAACCAAATCAGCCCACTTTTTGCCAATACGGGAAGACTACAAGGTAGAACGACTAGCCCGAATCTACACCGACGAGATCATTTGTAATCATGGTACGCCTCGTGACATCATTTCAGACCGTGACGCTCGGTTTACTTCGCGATTTTGGGAAACGTTTCAAGCAGCTCTCGGTACATCGCTTAACCTGAGTACCGCATTCCACCCACAAACCGACGGACAGACTGAAAGAAGGATCCATACTCTTGAGGACATGCTCCGCACGTGTGTCATAGACTTTGGTGGTAGTTGGAACAAATACCTACCGCTAGTCGAATTCTCGTACAACAACAGCTATCATGCCAGCATACAAATGGCACCATTCGAGGCCTTATACAGTAGAAGATGTCGTTCGCCTATTGTGTGGCACGAGATCGGTCACTCTCAATTAACCGGTCCCGAATTACTACAAGAAACGACTGACAAAATCCTCCAGATTCGAGACAATTTGTCGAAAGCCAGGGATAGACAGAAAAGTTACGCCGATAGGAGACGCAAACCCCTTGAATTTGACGTTGGCGACTACGTACTCCTAAAGGTATCACCTTGGAAGGGTGTGGTCAGATTCGGCAAGAAAGGGAAACTAGCGCCTCGATATGTTGGACCTTTTAAGATTCTGGAAAGAATCGGAAAAGTCGCCTACAGACTCGAACTACCGGAGGAACTTAGTAACGTCTACCCGACCTTCCATGTGTCGAACCTCCGAAAGTGTCTAGCTGACCATGATCTGATCGTACCGCTCGATGACCTTTAAGTAAACGAAACGCTACACTTCGTTGAAAAGCCTGTCGAAATCATGGATCGCCAAACCAAGCAACTCAGACGCTCGCGCATCCCTATCGTGAAGGTCCGATGGGAAGGCAAACGAGGCGCAGAGATCACTTGGGAACTCGAAGGCGACATGAAGGCTAAGTACCCGCAGTTGTTTAAATGAAGATCTGAAGCGAGAAATTGGTAAGACCATTCACGGTGCTATGAAACTTCGAGCCTAATTTCGGGATGAAATTCCCTAAACAAGGGGAGGCTGTAACACCCCGTGTTTTCGAATGTCAAAGTCAAAGTCAAAGTCCAAGTCAAGTTTGACTTCTTTGACTGAAATTAGTCTATTTTATGTTTTATTTGTATTATGTGGAGTAAGTGTTGTTAATCAAAGAAATCGAAGTAGTCGAATGTTTAATCGACGCGAAACGTCGCCCCAAACACTCGAAACAGGCTGTGGATCGATCAGGCTCCTAGCCGATCGAACAGCCCAGCCGATCGGACGGACTGTCCGATCGAACAGGTTGTCTGATCGGGGTGCCTGGCCGATCGGCCAGCCCTTTCCTCTTTGGGAAGCCTATAAATAGGCCTGTCATTGTCATTCTTTCCACTTTTGGAAACCCTCTGACCGACCAGCTCGTGCTCCCCTGTTTTTCTCAGATTTCTTTCGATTTCGGTAAGTTTTCATCCTAAATCTTGTACTTTCTTGATCAATACACACTCCTACACCTTTCTATCTTTCAAATCTTAACTTTTAACCGTGAAATCATCAAGATTCAAGCATTCCAGAATGATGTCATCATGGTGTTCTTGAAGAACTTCATGTTTTGGCCTCAATCCATCAAGAATAGCTTGGATCTAACCGATTTCCAGGTCAGGATGCTGAACGAACAGTTAGGATGTTCGAACGAGCAGCCCAACCGATCGGACATGTCAGCCGATCGACCAGGCCAGCCGATCGGTTAGCACATGGTCCCACCCTTTCACAATTTTATGAAGTCTGGTATGGAACGAAGTGCTGTTCGATCGAACTACGGTTTGATTTGAATTAATCTTCAGATCATGAGATACTTTGCTTCAACACTTAATCGATGTTCAACTCGTTCGATGTATTGGAGTGCCACCCAATCAAACATGTTGTCCGATCAGGTGACATCCTGCTGAGGACTTACTAACTGAAGTGTCTAACCGATCGGTTAAGCCGGCCGATCGAACGGCCCGTTCGATCGATCGACCTGAAAGGTAAGAACACTTCAATATTCTCAAATACTACAACGAAAACCTCAAAAGGACAAGCCATCATACACAAACACATCCTACTCAAAGGAAGAAACAATCCACTCGAACAGTCCAACTGATCGAGCCTACCGGCCGATCGAACAGGCTGCCAGAACGGGCTATCCAAACGATCGAGCGTACCGGCAGATCGAATAGGCTGACCGAACGGACTGTCCAACCGAACGAACAACCCGTTTGATCGAACCTACAGTTCGATCGACCAGGCTGTTCGACCCACCACCACTTGTTTTCATTTAATGCGTTACTCAACGTTATGCTATCGAACTATTCAGGCTAACCCTACTCTCAAGCGCTCCCTTCAATCCATCAATCAATCGCTGTGAGTATACTCGATCCCTTTTTTCCTTTAGCACTATTGGGTGTTAGATACGTTACTTATTTCAAGTCACAATTAAACACACTACTCAATTATTTGAACGCTAACCGTACCACATGTATTACGTGACTAAATGAATGCTTGTTGTTATGTTTACACGTGGAATGTTGTCTACCTGCCTTAACGACGATAGTACTATAGTTTGGACTCAGCACCCGTTCACACGGGGGTTGTTAAGGACCATTACTTGCATGGATTACGGTGGTGATCATGTATTGCGAACTGCCTCGGGCAGTCAACCCGCAGTCATTGGTATCGATAGATCTATGTCGATAATTAACATGCTTCGTTTTCCTCTGTGTACGTGCTGGTTATGCGTAAACTATTCGAACTCTATTATGCTATTATCAAACTTATATGCTCACCTTTACATTATATGTATTGACTTTATTTTAACGTATGTGTGTAACACCTCGAAAATTCACGTCCTATAATGTGTTGACACGTGCCTTATGTTGAACGTGTGAATGAATGATATCGAAGGACTAAAAGTGACAATCATGGAAAGTATGTGAATATACGTATCCTAAATGTTGACAATGAATAAAAATTTCTTCATAATAACCCTGCATGGTGTTTATAACATCAAACGAATAAATCATGGATCATACGAAGCTAAAAGTGAGAAATTACAAACTACAGGGGTTAAATGTGTCAACATGTTTAAATTATACCTCTGAGTGACCTTTTGACAAACCCGAAGCTTTGTAAATATTAGTTATGCTCACTAGAATGCACTATAAAAATTTCATAAAGTTTCGTTAACATATGAGAAAGTTATGATCAAATTCGTGTGCGAGGGGTTAAAGTGTTAACACCGAAAGTTAAGACTTTTCGGGTTAACCGGAAGTGTCCGGGGACTTGGCAAAGTGGGTATAAGTCCTAAAGCCCTTGTAGGTAAATAATACGGGTTCAAATTGCAAGAACAGAGCTTAGTTACCCTTTCGAAGAGCCAAGGGTCAAATATGTGGCAAATTGAAAGTAAGAAATTCTGATATCAAGGCCCATGCGGCCCGCGTAGATATTGAGAAAAAACGCAGGCGGGCCGCGTCAGGCATACAGTAACAGAAAAAGAAGACAGCAGCCTGCATTCGCGTTTAACCGACCCTTAAGCAGATATTTCTCATCTTGGACGACCCCTAGGCACCCCCTAAGCTCCAGAGACATGTGTTAATCAGTTGTGGAGAGTTGTAGACCCAAGTGTCAACCATCTATGGTGAGGAATTCACTATAAAAGGGCCTTGAACTTTCAACAAGTCTTCACACCTTCATTCAAGCTATCTGATCATTCCTGGAACTCAATTCTGCTTTCAAGAGTTCTCTAATCAAGCTTAGGACCTTTGTAAGTTGCCTAACCTTCTCTAATTAGTATTAGCTTAGTTAATTAACTAAAAGTCAAACCGTCACAATTACGGTTTGACTTCGAGATTAATAAGTAATGGCTCAGTCAATTCTCGAATCAAAAGTAGATATAAGGTGGTATTTATGTGGGTAATAAAACCTCAAAAGGGTTTCCCCTGATCATCACTCTAACCAGGTCAAAAGTCGGGTCAAACCTTTACTTAAAAAGTCAACAGGAAGTCTAAAATGCCATTTATGCATAATTAACATTGTAGATCATATACAACCTGTTGGATCATTGTTATAACTTAGTAATAAGTGTAAGAACATGTCTAAACATGTTCAAACCCGACAATTTCCTGTTTAGACCCGGTTCGGGACCGAAAGTCACATAGTTTGACTTTCACTTTGACTTTCAGTTCTGACCCGTTTAGGCATATTTTAGAAATGCCTCAGAGCTTTAATTGGACTAGGTTACATGTTATAACAACCCTCTGTGATTATACACCTTGGTTCATTAGTTATCCAATTAATATGCATGTTTCCGTTAATTGCTCATATGTTGACCGTTATGCCCTTATTACCTTAAAACGTGATTTATGAAAATATAAAAGTGTAGAAACCTTAGTTACTGATATATAGACTTGCATGCAAAGTTTGACATCAGTTTGACTTGCAGATTAAGAGTTATGCTCATTATCGCAAAATTAATGCTTTATGCTAATAAAATGGCGTAATTAGCGTATAGCCTAGTTAAACATACTTTTTGGTATCAAATCTTTCACCCACTGAGGCAATATATTATTTTGGGATTTTTAAAGATTTTTAATTAATTTTAGGCTGAGCATAACTCATAGTCGTAGGCTTAATTCGGTGAATGTCGGTTTTGCCCTTACGGGCCATAAAATGAGATTTACATATCTAAACGACTCCAAACCTTTTGCTACTGATCACATATGATAAATAATATTATTTTAAGCCTTCTGGAAATACAAAAATATCAGATTTAAGTATCAAACCTGGAAAGGGCTTTTAATCGCCTTAATTAGCGTTTTTAACGCATAGTATGTTTTAAAATTATATTGGACATACCCGGGTTGATACCTACTGATATAAGAGGCAAATTATAATATTTTAACAGTAAGCAAAGGTGGATAAACTCAGACTTCAGTTTTGAGCTTTTCGGCTTATGTGAAATTACCAAAATACCCCTACGGGGCATAGTTTGGTTAAAAATGATAAATTTCACACATATGCTTTATCTTACTGTTACAACTCATTAATTGGAGTATATTTACTGATTACATCAGACCTGTAACTCAGTTAAACACTTAAACCTTTTTACAACCTTTAAAATGACCAAACTACCCCTACGGGGCCTAGTTTGCGTTTAAACATGTTTCGGGCATAATGAAAGACACCTTACTGATGTCACAACATATTTGAGACATGATTAACTTAGGAAACCTGTATATAGCTCTCATGACTACCCGTCACGTTTATTACGCGTACGGTTCGGTTTATGTAACAAGTTTACATAAATTAACCGAAACGGGTTAAACCTTAACGGTTTTATCTCAAAATCCAGGATGTGGATAATAAACCCATATTAAGCAAGTCTTCAAACTTGTCGGGTCTGAATCACCTTCTATCCGGTCTTCGCTTAATCGTGCGTACGAACCGTATCTTGAAACTAGCCGGTCTAAGCTTAAGCTTAATAAAAGACCCGTTAGAATTCTAATAGGTTATTATAAACCTTCGTTCCAGATAAGGAGGACTAGTAAAAGCTACGTGCATTTTTCTTATTTTGATTAATACTTACTCAGGTAAATACTTTTAACTTATTTTCCCTATACGGGCTTGGGTTACGGTATATAGCATACCGCTTGATCGAGCATCAAATCTCCACAGTTAAGTGGGTAGTTAAATAATTTGATCAGCTCGTTTAAACAGTCTTGATTACTTAAAGTCTTTGGGGGGTTAATGACCATGTCCCGGATATCCTTGGCATCATCTTACGAGATGGCCACGACCTGAGCACGGGGTGTAGGCGTACACCTGTCAGTGTATAACTCTATGATGTGGTGTGTCTATTGATCTTTAACCCGGACAAGATCCGGGCTACTGAACGCACAAGTAACATGTAATTCGTTCACAAGATTATAATATTAAATAATTCTCCCAAGTTAAAATAAAAATGTTTATGCCACGTGCATCCAAACCAATTTTCAATCATTTTCCAAAATGAGTCGGTTGATTGTATTTACCAGTGTAAACTGACGTATTTTCCCAAAAAGACTGAATGCAGGTACTAAATGAAATTGGCTGGATTGTCTCCTTAGCATCAATAAAAAGTTTCGCAAGCTTAGGATGCCTGAAGTCTATTGAACTATTGTCTCATATTTTATTTCGATCCGTCTATGGATAAACAATCGAACGTTGTGATACTTGATATTACAATAATTAAATTCGGTTGTATTACATCTTTTAAATTGCTTCCGCGGTGCATATTAAATATTGTGTTGTTTGACTATTACGTTGCCAACCGCGTCACGATACTCCCCCACCGGGCCCACCGGTGACACGTGGAAATCGGGGTGTGACAGGTTGGTATCAGAGCCAACACTGAGTGAATTAAACACTAGCCTTTTGTGTTTAATCTCAGTTACACAATTACACAATTCTAAACTTCGAATCTAGACCTACAACATAGGACAAATTCCACTTTAATTGTGTTGTCCTTTATTTTTGTATATATTTTGTTTTGTTATCTCATGCCATATTGCTCAGGAACGAACAAAATGCCGCCAAGATTCTTCAGGAGAAGAGGAAGAGGCAAGGGGCCAATCACTGCCCCCAATAATAATGAAGCTGGACCTTCGAATGCACGAGCTCCACCTACCACGGAGAGTGACGATCCCCAGCAGAACCGGAGGAACCTCTTTGAACCGGCTAGACGGTCGGTCTCACACAGTTCAACACCTCCTAACCCTTATGGGCCACAACCAGATTCTGAGCCCAACAACCCTCAACCTTCATACATACCATTACAGCGATCCTTATCGCACAACTCCTTCGGTGACCCTACACCAGTTTTTAGGGGCCGGTTTAACCCGGCAAACTTCCTGCAAGAACCAGGAAATTTTAACCCATTAGGTCCAGAAGATCATTTCTCTGGAGATCATGCGGACGACATGGACGAGGATACGGACCCTGTCGAGCCTGCTAGTGGCACACCAAACCACCCGATAGAGATCTCGGATGGATCTTCCTTCCACGGATCACCCTATGTTGGTCCAGATAGCTTTCAAGCCATGTTTACCAGGCACGAATGGTACTATACGCCTCCTCGCCATTCATCGCCTCAACAGCAGCAACAACAGCAACAAGATCCCTCTGAGGATCCAAGGTTCGTGGCAGTCACGCCACCACCTCCTCCGCCACCAGTTCAACCGGCTCCCCCGCAACTGCCCAGACGAAGGAGAACCGGAGCACGTATGTCTACGCGAACAGGAGATTTTCATTTTAGTTCTCCGCTCCAATCAAGTGGCAGCCACTACCCGCCACATCAAAAAGATCCACAAATGGGTGGGGCCTTCACACCCAGTTGCACCACAATCACCGCCTATGGGTTTTGATAACCCAATTCCGGCATACACTGGTTCCATGGCGTACAACCCGTTTGAGCAGCCAACACACACCAACTACAATTACGCCGAAGCCGATCCGTACGTAGTAGCGGCTAACTATAACACCCAAGGACCCTATGGAGATCCATGGGGAGTAGGGTACCCAACTCATGGGTACCAGATACCTGCAAGACCTATTATACGGACACAATCGCAACCACCAAGGTTCTCTCCGCCTGAGCGTGAAGAAATTCTGCAAAGGTTGGACTATGTAGAGCGAGAATTTCACAGGGAGCGAAGGGAGCGACAAACGTTCTTCCAAGGATTGACAAGCTTGATCAAAGGAAAGAGCAAGAAGGACCACTGAATCCTTCCAAGTATTGTTGAGCCCCTGCGTGGGCCAGTCTTGTAGTATAAACCCCTGCGTGAGTATGTTTTGTTAATAAACCCCTGCGAGGGTATTTTATTTGTGTAAGTCCCTGCGTGGACTATTATATTGTTAAAGCCCTTGCGTGGGTATGTTTTGATATTAAGCCCCTGCGTGGGTACGTGTGTTATTCAACCCCTGCGAGGGTAAGTACTTGTTTAAACCCCTGCGTGGGTAAGTTGCTATTTGAAAAGACCCGTTTAGGGCAGCATGTAATATTGTAGTAAAGTAATGAATAACTGTTTTATAAATTTCATGTTGTTATTATATGCATAACTAATACATATGAAATAAATGAATCAAAAATCATTCCTTTTTTTAGTAAATGTCTGCCTATGTAAAATTTTTCTTAAAGTGTGAAACCTAGCCTTCAGGTCATTATAAGGCCAGGCCAAGATGGTAAGACCTGTTAGAAAGATTCAAATCCCTGTTAACATCTGAAAACAGGTTAACACTCCTGGCAGATGTGATTCATTTGAATCACACACATTATTTGATTATTTGAGGATCCTTCAAAGATTCCAAACCCAATTATCGATCTCTGAATCATGGGGTAAATTATCAATTAAGATGACCATACTTTTACCCTACGTGGTAATACGCGCCTGCGGGCCCTGCTCATTTCCACATGAGCCAAAAGACAGTAGTAGTGATGACTCCCTGTCAAATAAAAGTAATGAAATAGGTTCAACCTCAAATGCTTTGATTCTCTGAAATCCTAGCATATAATTTATAAATGTCCTTGTGACTAGGCCTATTGTGCCAGTATACCTTCATGTTTGATTCTCTGAAATCATAACCCATAAAATAAACTGTCCATGTGACTAGGCCTTTTGTGCAACAAAATAAAACTGTTATTGTTTTATAACTAGGGTAAATTATTATAGAAATCCTAAATAGATATGATTAATAAATTAACCAAATATGGTCTCTATGACCATGGTTAATGAATTACCCAAGGGGAAATTCCATAATAAACTCCCACATAAACTATTGTCCTTGTTTTCTGTAACAGTTCAATTGAAATGGCTAACTCAGACGAGATAAATAGCCATCCAACAGAGAATATTGATAACGCCCGGGTTACCTTAACGGGTGCTGAATTAAAGGCGTTGGTCGAGGACGCGGTTACAAAGGCTTTGGAAAGACAGTACGAAGAGTATAGTGGGACTCGTAGTAGGACCCTATCTACATAGCCTTCAAAGCCACCGTCCAAGAAGGATGACCCGAAGAAAGACGATGATCGACACTCCTCAAACCACAGTGCTCCATCACAGCAGGTTATACTGAACAGAGGACCCTGTGAGAAAGGTTGTACCTATAAATATTTTGTTTCATGTAAGCCCCGGGACTTCACTGGGGAGAAAGGAGCTATTGACTATATGACGTGGCTGGATGAGATGGATACGGTTGTTGATATCAGCGGATGCGCTGAGAGAGACGTGGTCAAGTTTGTGTCACAGTCTTTCAAGGGCGAAGCTTTAGCATGGTGGAGATCTCTGATTCAAGCCACCGGGAAAATCCCATTGTACAGCATGTCGTGGGATCAATTTGTTGCCCTTATCAGGGAAAATTACTGCCCTCAGCATGAGGTGGAGAAGATAGAGTCTGATTTTCTATCACTGGTGATGACAAACCTTGACTGTCAAGCGTACCTAACGAGCTTCAACACTATGTCCCGGTTGGTTCCCTACCTGGTAACCCCGGAACCAAAAAGAATCGCTCGTTTTATCGGTGGTTTAGCCCCTGAGATCAAGGCAAGCGTGAAAGCTTCTCGACCGACTACTTTTAGATCGGTAGCTGACATTTCCTTATCCCTCACTCTGGATGCGGTCAGACAAAGAGCGCTGAGGAATAAGGAGACGGAGAAGAGAAAGCGCGAAGATGATAGTTCGCGTAGGTCGAACAAGAAACACCGTGGGAACGGTGACACCAAGAAAGGATATTTGTCAAAGAAAGATGGGCATCATTCGGGTGAGAAGCCCAAATGCAAGATTTGCAAGAAGCAGCACTTTGGAAAGTGCAGACTTGAGTCGAACTCTCAGACTCAGTCAAAGACCTATGCTTGTGGTATATGCAAGTCCACGAATCACAAAACCTTGGATTGCAGGAAGATAAAAGACGCGACGTGCTACCGTTGCAATGAAAAGGGCCACATTAAAACCAACTGCCCTAAGTACAACAAGAAACCGGAAGAGGTTAAGAAGACTAATGCTAGAGTCTTCAGAATGGACGCGAAAGAGGCTGTGCAAGACGATAATGTCATAACAGGTACCTTCCTTGTAAATGATGTCTTTGCAAGAGTACTTTTTGATTCAGGCGCAGATAAGTCTTTCGTAGATCATAAATTTTGTGAATTGCTGAAATTACCTGTCAAAGCCTTAAAAGTGAATTATGAGGTAGAGTTAGCAGATGGAACCATAGAAACCGTCTCAACTATGTTAGATGGATGTGTTATATCCATTAAGAACCATTCTTTTCCTCTGTCTCTACTTCCGTTTAAGTTGGCTGGTTTTGACATAGTGCTGGGTATGGACTGGTTATCTCGCAACCAGGCCCAAATTGTATGCTGCAAGAAGCAGGTAGTGATAAAGACGCCGTCTGGCGAACCGCTTACCATTCGAGGAGATACCCAGTATGGGCTGCCTGAGCAGGTGACTATGCTCAAGGCTTCAAAATGTTTAAAGAAGGGCTGTGTCATCTACATGGCACAAGTAATTATTGATGATCCTAAACCAAAGATAGAAGACATCCCTGTTATTTCTGAATTCCCGGAAGTTTTTCCGGAAGAACTACCCGGTTTGCCACCAGATAGGCAAGTGGAGTTCAGGATTGATATCATCCCCGGAACGGCACCAGTTGCCAGGGCACCTTATAGGTTGGCACCCACCGAGATGAAAGAGTTGAGGACACAGCTAGACGAATTGTTAGCCAAAGGTTTCATCAAACCTAGTTCGTCTCCTTGGGGAGCGCCAGTTCTGTTCGTAAAGAAGAAGGATGGATCGATGCGTCTGTGCATCGACTATCGTGAGCTTAATAAGGTCACGATCAAGAATAGATACCCTTTGCCTAGGATCGACGATTTGTTCGATCAGTTACAAGGAGCCAGTTACTTCTCGAAGATTGATTTGAGGTCAGGCTACCATCAGCTGAAGGTTAGAGATGAAGACGTGCATAAAACAGCATTTAGAACTCGTTATGGTCATTACGAGTTCCTAGTGATGCCTTTTGGGCTCACTAATGCACCGGCTGCGTTCATGGATCTCATGAATCGCGTTTGCAAGCCATACTTGGATAAATTCGTTATCGTCTTCATCGATGACATTCTCATTTACTCTAAGAACCAAGCCGATCATGAGAAACATCTTCGATGTATTCTCAACCTTTTACATCACGAGAAACTCTATGCCAAATTCTCCAAGTGTGAATTTTGGCTTCGAGAGGTCCAATTCCTTGGACATGTGGTCAGTGAGCATGGTATCCAAGTGGATCCCGCTAAAGTTGAAGCAGTCATGAACTGGCAAGAGCCGAAGACGCCTACAGAGATTCGTAGCTTCCTGGGATTGGCAGGATATTACAGGCGCTTCATTGAAAATTTCTCCAGGATTGCTGCGCCCTTAACTTCCTTGACCAAGAAAAAGGAAAAGTTCGTTTGGGGCCCTAAGCAACAAGAGTCCTTTGAGATTCTAAAGCAAAAGTTGAGCAACGCTCCTGTACTGACATTACCTGAAGGCACTGAAGAATTCGTAGTTTACTGCGATGCTTCACACACCGGCATGGGGTGTGTGCTTATGCAGAAGGGCAAGGTTATTGCCTATGCATCACGGCAGTTAAAGGTGCATGAAAAGAATTACACCACCCATGATTTGGAATTGGGTGCCGTTGTGTTCGCACTGAAATTGTGGAGGCATTATCTTTATGGAATCAAGTTTGTGATCTATTCTGATCACAAGAGCCTCCAGCATCTGTTCAATCAGAAAGAATTAAACATGAGGCAACGCCGATGGATGGAGACCTTGAATGATTATGATTGTGAATCCGATACCATCCCGGGAAAGCGAATGTAGTCGCCGATGCCCTAAGTCGTAAGGAAAGGGTGAAACCCATCCGAATCAATGCCAAGAGCATTGAAGTAAGGAACAATTTGATGGAAAGGTTGTTAGCTGCACAGAAGGAAGCTGTGTTGGAAGCTAATTATCCAAATGAAAAGTTAGGAGTAACTGAGGAGCAGTTAACTCTTAGCAAAGACGGAATTTTACGATTGAATGGGTGAATATGGGTTCCAATTTATGGAGGACTTCGTGATGTTATCCTCCAGGAAGCCCATAATTCTAAATATTCCGTTCACCCTGGAGCTGATAAGATGTACCAAGATCTAAAGGCAAATTATTGGTGGATAGGCTTGAAAAAGTCTGTAGCCGCCCATGTAGCCAAATGCTTGACTTGTGCGCAAGTCAAAGCTGAGCATCAAAAGCCATCAGGCTTGCTACAACAGCCTGAACTTCCCGAGTGGAAGTGGGAGTGCGTAACTATGGATTTTATTACCAAGTTACCCAAGACAAGGAAAGGAAATGGCATGATATGGGTTATAGTCGATAGACTGACTAAGTCAGCACATTTCTTACCCATCAAGGAGACTTATAGCTCTGTTAGCCCAACTGTACGTTGATAACATTGTAGCCTTGCATGGCATACCTGTATCTATTATCTCTGACAGAGATACTAGATACATGTCGCATTTTTGGAAAAGTTTCCAGCAATCTTTGGGCACACGTTTAAATTTTAGTACGGCTTATCTTCCTCAGACTGACGGTCAGAGTGAGCGTACTATTCAAACATTGGAAGACATGCTACGTGCATGTGCAATCGATTTGGGTGATAGTTGGGATAAGAACCTACCATTAATCGAATTCTCCAACAACAATAGCTACCATACCAGCATTAAGGCTGCACCCTTCGAGGCATTGTACGGTAGAAAGTGTAGGTCACCGATCTGTTGGGCGGAAGTTGGAGATGTCCAATTATCGGGACCAGAGATAGTCTTTGAAACGACGGACAAGATTGTCCAGATTCGTGACCGTCTCAAGGCGGCCCAAGATAGGCAAAAGAGCTACGCAGACCCTAAGCGTAAGGCCTTTCACTTCGAAGTAGGTGATAAAGTGTTGCTCAAAGTATCACCCTGGAAAGGAGTGATGCGATTTGGTAAGAAAGGCAAGCTAAGCCCGAGGTACATAGGACCTTTCGAGGTTATCGAACGTGTCGGGTCAGTTGCCTATAAGTTAAACTTACCTGAAGAGCTCAGGGGAATTCACAATGTGTTCCACATTTGCAACCTGAAGAAGTGCGTCGCTGATGAATCACTGGTAATGCCACATACGGATGTACATATAGATGAGAGCTTAAAATTCGTGGAGAAACCTTTGTCGATTGAAGATCGACAGGTCAAGAAGCTTCGAAGGAAGCGTGTGCCTATTGTAAAGGTTAAGTGGGATGCCCGTAGAGGACCCGAATACACGTGGGAGGTTGAATCCACGATGAAAGAAAAGTACCCTTATTTGTTTCAGTAAATCTCGGGTCGAGATTTATTTTAAGGGGGTGAGGATGTAACACCTCGAAAATTCACGTCCTATAATGTGTTGACACGTGCCTTATGTTGAATGTGTGAATGAATGATATCGAAGGACTAAAAGTGACAATCATGGAAAGTATGTGAATATACGTATCCTAAATGTCGACAGTGAATAAAAATTTCTTCATAATAACCCTGCATGGTATTTATAACATCAAACGAATAAATCATGGATCATACGAAGCTAAAAGTGAGAAATTACAAACTACAGGGGTTAAATGTGCAACATGTTTAAATTATACCTCTGAGTGACCTTTTGACAAACCCGAAGCTTTGTAAATATTAGTTATGCTCACTAGAATGCACTATAAAAATTTCATAAAGTTTCGTTAACATATGAGAAAGTTATGATCAAATTCGTGTGCGAGGGGTTAAAGCGTTAACACCGAAAGTTAAGACTTTTCGGGTTAACCGGAAGTGTCCGGGGACTTGGCAAAGTGGGTATAAGTCCTAAAGCCCTTGTAGGTAAATAATACGGGTTCAAATTGCAAGAACAGAGCTTAGTTACCCTTTCGAAGAGCCAAGGGTCAAATATGTGGCAAATTGAAAGTAAGAAATTCTGATATCAAGGCCCATGCGGCCCGCGTAGATATTGAGAAAAAACGCAGGCGGGCCGCGTCAGGCATACAGTAACAGAAAAAGAAGACAGCAGCCTGCATTCGCATTTAACCGACCCGTAAGCAGATATTTCTCATCTTGGACGACCCCTAGGCACCCCCTAAGCTCCAGAGACATGTGTTAATCAGTTGTGGAGAGTTGTAGACCCAAGTGTCAACCATCTATGGTGAGGAATTCACTATAAAAGGGCCTTGAACTTTCAACAAGTCTTCACACCTTCATTCAAGCTATCTGATCATTCCTGGAACTCAATTCTGATTTCAAGAGTTCTCTAATCAAGCTTAGGACCTTTGTAAGTTGCCTAACCTTCTCTAATTACTATTAGCTTAGTTAATTAACTAAAAGTCAAACCGTCGCAATTACGGTTTGACTTCGAGATTAATAAGTAATGGCTCAGTCAATTCTCGAATCAAAAGTAGATATAAGATGGTATTTATGTGGGTAATAAAACCTCAAAAGGGTTTCCCCTGATCATCAATCTAACCAGGTCAAAAGTCGGGTCAAACCTTTACTTAAAAAGTCAACAGGAAGTCTAATATGCCATTTATGCATAATTAACATTGTAGATCATATACAACCTGTTGGATCATTGTTATAACTTAGTAATAAGTGTAAGAACATGTCTAAACATGTTCAAACCCGACAATTTCCTGTTTAGACCCGGTTCGGGACCGAAAGTCACATAGTTTGACTTTCACTTTGACTTTCAGTTCTGACCCGTTTAGGCATATTTTAGAAATGCCTCAGAGCTTTAATTGGACTAGGTTACATGTTATAACAACCCTCTGTGATTATACACCTTGGTTCATTAGTTATCCAATTAATATGCATGTTTCCGTTAATTGCTCATATGTTGACCGTTATGCCCTTATTACCTTAAAACGTGATTTATGAAAATATAAAAGTGTAGAAACCTTAGTTACTGATATATAGACTTGCATGCAAAGTTTGACATCAGTTTGACTTGCAGATTAAGAGTTATACTCATTATCGCAAAATTAATGCTTTATGCTAATAAAATGGCGTAGTTAGCGTATAGCCTAGTTAAACATACTTTTTGGTATCAAATCTTTCACCCACTGAGGTAATATATTATTTTGGGATTTTTAAAGATTTTTAATTAATTTTAGGCTGAGCATAACTCATAGTCGTAGGCTTAATTTGGTGAATGTCGGTTTTGCCCTTACGGGCCATAAAATGAGATTTACATATCTAAACGACTCCAAACCTTTTGCTACTGATCACATATGATAAATAATATTATTTTAAGCCTTCTGGAAATATAAAAATATCAGATTTAAGTATCAAACCTGGAAAGGGCTTTTAATCGCCTTAATTAGCGTTTTTAACGCATAGTATGTTTTAAAATCATATTGGATATACCCGGGTTGATACCTACTGATATAAGAGGCAAATTATAATATTTTAACAGTAAGCAAAGGTGGATAAACTCAGACTTCAGTTTTGAGCTTTTCGGCTTATGTGAAATTACCAAAATACCCCTACGGGGCATAGTTTGGTTAAAAATGATAAATTTCACACATATACTTACTGTTACAACTCATTAATTGGAGTATATTTACTGATTACATCAGACCTGTAACTCAGTTAAACACTTAAACCTTTTTACAACCTTTAAAATGACCAAACTACCCCTACGGGGCCTAGTTTGTGTTTAAACACGTTTCGGGCATAATGAAAGACACCTTACTGATGTCACAACATATTTGAGACATTATTAACTTAGGAAACCTGTATATAGCTCTCATGACTACCCGTCACGTTTATTACGCGTACGGTTCGGTTTATGTAACAAGTTTACATAAATTAACCGAAACGGGTCAAACCTTAACGGTTTTATCTCAAAATCCAGGATGTGGATAATAAACCCATATCAAGCAAGTCTTCAAACTTGTCGGGTCTGAATCACCTTCTATCCGGTCTTCGCTTAATCGTGCGTATGAACCGTATCTTGAAACTAGCCGGTCTTAGCTTAAGCTTAATAAAAGACCCGTTAGAATTCTAATAGGTTATTATAAACCTTCGTTCCAGATAAGGAGGACCAGTAAAAGCTACGTGCATTTTGCTTATGGTGATTAATACTTACTCAGGTAAATACTTTTAACTTATTTTCCCTATACGGGCTTGGGTTACGGTATATAGCATACCGCTTGATCGAGCATCAAATCTCCACAGTTAAGTGGGTAGTTGAATAATTTGATCGGCTCGTTTAAACAGTCTTGATTACTTAAAGTCTTTGGGGGGTTAATGACCATGTCCCGGATATCCTTGGCATCATCTTACGAGATGGCCACGACCTGAGCACGGGGTGTAGGCGTACACCTGTCAGTGTATAACTCTATGATGTGGTGTGTCTATTGATCTTTAACCCGGACAAGATCCGGGCTACTGAACGCACAAGTAACATGTAATTCGTTCACAAGATTATAATATTAAATAACTCTCCCAAGTTAAAATAAAAATGTTTATGCCACGTGCATCCAAACCAATTCTCAATCATTTTCCAAAATGAGTCGGTTGATTGTATTTACCAGTGTAAACTGACGTATTTTCCCAAAAAGACTGAATGCAGGTACTAAACGAAATTGGCTGGATTGTCTCCTTAGCATCAATAAAAAGTTTCGCAAGCTTAGGATGCCTGAAGTCTATTGAACTATTGTCTCATATTTTATTTCGATCCATCTATGGATAAACAATCGAACGTTGTGATACTTGATATTACAATAATTAAATTCGGTTGTATTACATCTTTTAAATTGCTTCCGCTGTGCATATTAAATATTGTGTTGTTTGACTATTACGTTGCCAACCACGTCACGATACTCCCCCACCGGGCCCACCGGTGACACGTGGAAATCGGGGTGTGACAATGTGACAGGCAACTAGGATGTTTATCTGCTAGGAAGGCGAGCTAGGAATAAGCGTCTAGAGCATAGTTGTCTGTAGATCTTGCAGATCGAGTCTCTAGAAGCATTTGAACAACATTTATATTTTTATTTAAATCTGAGTTGTCGGAACATAATATTTGACTAGATGCTTATCTGTAATAACTTGTTTTATTATTTGGGATACGGTATGGGACGTATTATTTAAACTAAATAGTAATGATAGTTGTTGTGGAAACTTCTGGACAATCTGTTTCGCTCAGTGCCATGCCCCGATGATTCCGCCTAGGGGGGTGTGCATGGGTCGGTTTGGGTCGGTTTTGACCAAAAACCATAACCATAACCGCGATGTCGGTTATTGGATAACCATAACCATAACCGATCGGTTATGGTGGTTATGGTTATTCGGTTTTGATGGTTATAGTGGGTCGGTTATGGGTGGTTAACCGTGTATTTAGCTTAGTTAAAAATAGCATAATTTTTTTAACATGGAATAAATTGTTATTGCCTATTTGTATATATATTAGTATATCACATAGTATTAAAAAATACATATAATCTATAATATTAATACCAATTATTATCAAATATTCATATAAAGTGATATGATACATTCCATAAATTCAGATAAACATTCAACCAAAACCACAAAATGATACCCATAAGTACTAAAAATCTTCAATCAAAAACATCAAATATTAAAAATATGGTGAAAAGTCCTAAATCCTACAAAGATTTATTACATGTCGGTTCCGTTTGGTTATGGTGGGTATGGAAAAAATGATAACCATAACCGACCCGCTACTTTCGGTTTTCAAAAAAACATTAACCGACCCACCGATTTTTTATTTGGTTTGGTTTTTTCGGTTCGGTTTTGTCGGTTAATTCGGTTATGGTTCGGTTAATTCGGTTTTTTTGCACACCCCTAATTCCGCCATCGGTTGGGGTGTGACATAACGGGTCTTTAATTAAGTCAAGGACATAGACCGGCTAGCTAGAAGGAAACCTTACGGTTCTAAACGCTAGATTAAGCGGAGACCGGAATAGAACGTGGTTTACACCCGACAAGCTTGGATACTTATATAATATGGGTAAACTAAACACATTCTGGAATTTGAGGATTTATTGATAAGGTTAAGCCCGTTTCGACTATTTTATGTAAACTAGTCACATAAGCCGATCCGAATGCGTAAATGCGTAACGGGTAACCAAATGAATTATATACAGGTCTTAATCGTTATTATGCTTAAAATATGTTAATACATCAGTAGGATGTTAACATATATGCCCAAAAAGTAATTTAAACCAAGTTAAGTCCCATAAGGGCATTTTGGTAATTTTAATGCTTATAAAAGAGCTTAAATATTAATCTGGGTTTCAGGTCTGATATGATCAGTAAAAATATGTATTTTTATAAATTATATCAGTAGAGTATTGCATATATGTGAAATTTATCTTATATAACCAAATTATGCACCGTAGGGGCATTTTGGTAATTTCACATAAGCTTTAAAGGTCAAAATTAGAAATCTGAGTTAAAAACTTTGGCTTACTGTTTAATTATATAAATTAACTTACAACATCAGTAGGTAATAAGTTTTATATGCCAAAAATAGTTTTGACTCATACCATGCGCTTAAAATGCTTAAAAGTCGGTTTTAAGCGATTTTCGGGTCTAAATAGGAAATCTGAGTTTTTGATCAGTTTATAAAGTTTAAAATATTTTATTTATCATATGAAATTAGTAGCAAAAAGTTTGGTATCAAAATGTTATGTAAAACTCATTTTATGCATGAAAAGGTAAAACCGACAATTACCGAATCAAAGCTATAACCCTATGTTATGCTCAGCCTAAAAATAATTAAAAATATTCAAAAATCCCAAAATATTATTTACATCAGTAGGTAAAAAGTTTTGTATAAAAAAATTATGCTCAGCCTAATTACGCCATTTTATTAATAAAAAGCTTCTTAATTACGATATTGAGCATAACTCCTAATCTAGACCTCAAACTGATGTCAAATTTTCGGGACAAGTCTAAATATCAGTAGCAAAGGGTGTTGTCCATTCATATTGCAAAAAATCTTAGTTGTGTGTCAAAAGGGCGTTTATGGCATTTTTAAGCATATTAGCGATCAAGTGCATATAATTCAAACCACTAAGCATCATGCAATATAACTCCAGAGGGTTATACTACTAAGTAATGTGGTCCTAATGTAAGCTTAAAACATGGGAGAATTAAGCTTAAACGGGTCAGAACTGAAAGTCAAAGCAAAAGTCAAGCTTTTGCGACTTTCGGTTATAAACTGGCCTTAGTGTTAATTGTCGGGTTAGGACTGATAAAACATGCTCTAATATTAATTACCAAGTCATTAGAATGTCAAAATATAATTTAGAACTTCTGTTTTACTAATTTAAATCATTTTCAAACATTCTGTCCAGTTTGACTTTTTGTCAAACTAGTTTAACCCGATAATTAACTAGTCAAACGAGATAATTAGGAGGTGCCCTTTTAAGGGTTAATTACCTACCTTAATATGGTTCCATAACCACTTTCGTTTTGATCAGTGGTTAGACCATATGTGATTAAACTGAAATTCAAATCTAAATTACGACAAGTTTGACTTTTCGGTAATTAAGCTAATAAAAATGACTAAGCAGGGATTAAGACTCTTACTTAGGGTCCTTGCTATCTTATATAGTGATTTCCAAGAGTCTTGATCACTTCCAGATGTTAAGGGACATCCTAGGATCACTCCAGGTGTCCTAGTTGATTTATAAAACCGTTTGAGAGCCCCTAGGATCGTTACAAACGAGTATAAGTCGGTTAAACTTGAATAACCTGAACATGTCCTTCATTTTCTGCGCTGGGCGTTTTCAGGTGGGCCGCGTAAGCCAAAGAGGGGACTTACGCGGGCCGCGTAGACCTGCTATCCAGTTTAAACAATTTTCTGAAATGGTAGAAACAGTTCCTGGCCCATTTAAACCCTATTCAACCTTATTGTTGACATATAAGGCCCTTGTAGTTAGTTTGTTGAGGCTCAAGGATGTATAAACTAACTTCGTTAGGCTCGGTTTCGTTATATATCACTATAGACAAGTTTCGTCAAGTTGACACTTATAGCCCAAAGTCTTGAAAACTTGCTTAACGATTCGAAACCACGTGAAATTTTTATCACTTATTCTTGGGAGTATATTTGAATATTTTGAAGCCTTGGTTTCGTTAAAAGGTAACTCAGAGGTCAGAATTGACATGTTGACACGTTTAACCCTTGTAGTTTTATAATCTTCCGATTATTTCCACAAACGGCTTCTTATATCCAATTAATCACTCGTTTAAGAATATATTCATCACGTATGGTCATTCAGAGGCACAAGTTTGACATGTTGACACTTTTAGTCCCTTCGCATACATATTTTTACTGTTTGTCAACTTTAGTCCTTCAAACTCAATCTTTCACATATTTAGAGTTTAGGACACGTGTCTATACATAATTGGACACGTTTTTAAATGGTGTTACATCCACACCCCCTTAAAAGAAATCTCGACCCCGGGATGTACTGGAATAAGTGAGGGTACTTTTGTCTCATAGTGGACTCGACTTCCCACGTATATTCGGGACCTCTACGGGCATCCCATTTGACCTTTACTATAGGCACATGCTTTCTTCGGAGCTTTTTAACCTGTCGATCCTCGATCGATATAGGTCTTTCAACAAATCTCAAGCTTTCATCAATCTGTACGTCTTTATGAGACATAGCTAGCGATTCATCAGCCAGGCATTTCTTGAGATTACAAATGTGGAACACATTATGAATTCCACTCAGCTCCTCGGGCAAGTTTAGCTTATAAGCTACACTGCTGACACATTCAATAATCTCGAATGGTCCAATATATATAGGGCTTAACTTGCCCTTTTTACGAAAACGCATCACACCTTTCCATGGTGACACTTTCAGTAAAACTTTATCGCCTACCTCAAACTTTAGAGGTTTTCGCCTCTTATCAACATAACTTTTCTGCCTATACCTGGCAGCTTTCAGGCGATCACGAATCTGGACAATCTTGTCCGTCGTTTCAAGGACTATATCAGGTCCTGATAACTGAGCTTCTCCTACTTCTGCCCAATAAACAGGTGTTCTGCATTTCCTACCATATAATGCCTCAAAAGGCACAGCCTGAATGCTTGTATGGTAGCTACTGTTATAGGAAAACTCGATCAATGGCAGGTGGTCATCCCAACTACCACCTAAATCAATAACACATGCACGAAGCATGTCTTCCAAAGTTTGGATTGTACGCTCACTCTGTCCATCAGTCTGAGGGTGGTAAGCAGTACTAAAATTCAAACGAGTGCCCAAAGATTTTTGGAAACTTTTCCAAAAGTGTGAGGCGTATCTAGTATCTCTATCAGAGATAATAGACACCGGTACGCCATGAAGAGCTACAATCTTATCTACGTACAAATGGGCTAATTTGTCGGAGCTATGAGTCTCCTTGATGGGTAAGAAATGTGCTGACTTAGTCAGTCTATCAACTATAACCCATATGGTATCATTTCCATGCTTTGTTTTAGGTAACTTGGTTATAAAATCCATAGTTACCATTTCCCACTTCCATGTGGGAAGTTCTGGCTGTTGTAACAGACCTGATGGTTTTTGATGTTCAGCTTTAATCTGAACACATGTCAGGCACTTAGCTACATGTGTGGCAATAGATTTCTTCAAACCTATCCACCAATAATTAGCCTTCAAATCCTGATACATTTTGTCACCTCCAGGGTGAACTGAGTACTTGGAGTTGTGGGCTTCCTGGAGGATTACATCTTGAAGTCCTCCTTGAATAGGAACCCAAATTCTTTCATTCATTCTGAGGATTCCATCCTTCCCAGGTGCTAACTGCTCAGCAGTTACACCCAACTTTTCGTTTGGAAGTTTAACTTCCAAAACAACATCTTTCTGTGCAGCTAATAGTCTTTCACTCAGACTATTTTTCAGCTCAATGCTTTTGGTATTGATCCTGATTGGTTTAACTCTTTCCTTTCGGCTTAGAGCATCAGTGACCACGTTCGCTTTACCTGGATGGTAGCGAATTTCGCAATCATAGACATTCAGAGTTTCCATCCAATGGCGTTGTCTCATATTGAGCTCTTTCTGATTGAACAAGTGTTGTAGACTTTTGTGATCCGAGTAGATCACACATTTAGTTCCATACAAATAATGTCTCCACAACTTTAGTGTGAATACAACAGCACCCAATTCTAAATCATGGGTGGTGTAATTCTTTTCATGCACTTTTAGTTTTCGTGATGCATAGGCGATCACCTTGCCTCGCTGCATAAGTACACATCCCATACAGGTGTGTGAAGCATCACAGTATACGACAAACTCTTCTACTCCTTCAGGTAAAGATAACACCGGAGCATTGCTCAATCTTTGCTTAAGAATCTCAAAGGATTCTTGTTGCTTTGGACCCCAGTCAAATTTTACATTCTTACGGGTCAAGGAAGTTAATGGTGCAGCTATCCTTGAGAAGTTCTCAATGAATCTTCTATAATATCCAGCTAAACCCAGAAAGCTACGAATTTCTGTAGGCGTCTTTGGTGCTTCCCAATTCATAATGGCTTCTATCTTGGCGGGATCTACTTGGATGCCTTGCTCACTGACAACATGTCCAAGGAATTAATCTTCGCGAAGCCATAACTCGCACTTGGTGAATTTAGGATACAATTTCTCCTGTCAAAGCAATCCTAAGATACACCGAAGGTGCTTTTCATGATCAATTTGGCTACGAGAGTAAATAAGTATGTCGTCTATAAAGACAATGACAAACTTATCTATGTATGGTTTGCAGACTCTATTCATGAGGTCCATGAATGCTGCAGGCGCATTAGTGAGCCCAAAAGGCATCACTAAGAACTTAAAATGTCCATACCTTGTTCTGAATGCTGTCTTTGGTACATCTTCATTTCTCACCTTAAGTTGATGATACCGAGATCTCAAATCAATCTTCGAAAAATAGCTCGCCCCTTGGAGTTGATCGAATAAATCATCGATCCTGGGCAAAGGATAATGATTCTTGATCATTACCTTATTCAATTCACGGTAATCAATGCATAATCGCATTGATCCATCCTTCTTTTTCACAAACAGAATTGGAGCTCCCCAGGGCGAAGAGCTGGGTTGAATAAAACCTTTCTCTAGTAAGTCGTCGAGTTAAGTCCTGAGCACTTTCATTTCCGTAGGTGCTAGACGATAAGGAGCTCTTGCAATAGGTGCAGATCCTGGTAGAATGTCTATGCTGAATTCTACTTGCCTCTCAGGAGGTAATCCAGGTAGCTCGTCAGGAAAGACGTCAGGATACTCAGAGATGATTGGAATGTCTTCAATCTTAGGCTTCAGATCATTCACAGTCACTTGTGCCATGTAAATGACACATCCACTCTTCAAACACTGCGATACCTTGAGAATAGACACATTGCTGGGCAATCCATATTGTGTATCTCCCTGAATAGTGACTGATTCACCAGAAGGGGTTTTGATAATAACTAGCTTTTTATCACAGGCAATTTTGGTTTGGTTATGCGACAACCAATCCATGCCTAAAACTATATCAAACCCTGCTAATTTCATTGGCAAGAGGGATAGCGGGATAGAATGATTTTTAATGGATATAGAACATCCATCAAGAAGAGTGGAAGCTGTTTCTAAGGTACCATCGGCAAGCTCTACCTCATATTTTATGTCTAGAGTCTTAATAGGCAAATTCAATATCTTACAGAACTTATGATCTACAAAAGACTTATCAGCACCGGAATCAAATAAGACTCTAGCATAGTTATTATTGTTGAGGAAGGTACCTGTTATGACGTTCTCGTCGTTCACCGCTTCCCTCGCGTTCATCTGGAAGACTCTCGCATTTGCTTTCGTCGCCTCCTCGGGCTTCTTTGCATTCTTGGGGCAATTTGTCTTGATGTGCCCCTTTTCATTGCAACCATAACAGGTTGCATCTTTGATATTTCAGCACTCAACCGACTTGTGCCCTTTCTTTTTACAAATCCCACATGGTTTGGCCTGTGGGTCTTGGTTGCACTTTCCAAAGTGCCTTTTGTGACATACCTTGCATCTGGGCCTGTTATCCGATTGTCCCTTTTTGGAACCAGAGTTCCCCTTGTTCTTTTTGTTCGGCTGAGGAGACTTGTCATCCTCTCTTTTCCTCTTACCATCATCGGTAGCTTTCTTTGCCCTACTCCTTACAACATCCAGAGTGAGGGACAAAGATAGATCCACAGCAGATTTATAAGTGGCTGGCTTAGAGGCCTTAACATTCCCTTTTACTTCAGGGGCCAAAGCACCAATGAAACGCGCAATGCGTTTGGGTTCAGGGGTGACTAAGTATGGCACAAGCCTTGACATCGAGTTGAAGCTAGTCACATAGGATCTACAATCCAGATCCTTCATTACCAAGGTGAGGAAATCAGTCTCTATCCTCTCTACCTCATGTTGAGGACAGTAAGTGTCCTTCACCAAATCAACAAATTTCTCCCATGAAAGGTTGTACGAATGAACCTTCCCAGTGGACTGCACTAGAGCTTTCCACCACGTGAGGGCATCACCCTTGAAAGATTGAGATACAAACATAACTATATCTTCTTTAGCACATCCGTTGATGTCTTTCACAGTCTCCATCTCGTCCAACCATTTCATACAATCAATCGCTCCCTTTTCTCCTGTAAAATCCCCCGGTTTACAGGAGACGAAGTATTTATAGGTACAACCCTTGGTGTACCTGGGAGTCGATTCAAAAACAGTCTATTTCTGAGGTTCACTCCTTTGATTAGTCGAGTGTTGAGACTCCTCTTTCTTTTGTGTATGCGAATGAGAATGGGACTTTGAATGGGTTTTAGACCGAACAACACTCGGCTCTTTAAATTTAGCATCCACAACCTGAGCAACTGCTGCGGTGATCATTGCTTGCAGTTCGGCACCAGTGACGTTAATCCTGGTGTTGCTCCCTTCAGCGGGATGACTGTTTGCTTCATCCGAGCCAGCCATTTTTGAATACTATATCAAACAATGATGATATTTAAATGATAAAGTGAATCATCGTATTGATGATCAGATGGCCATGGTATTATTAAACCATATAGACCATTCTTAAATAAATTAATTAAATCATAATTTGCCTAGGCTATAACAGAACCATAATAAGCAATTTATAGGATACAATCCTTTTTATTTATTAGACAGAGGATATAAATCACAACTGTCAATGTCATGAAGACATTTTTATATAGCACAAGGCTCGTCTCGAAGGACATTTAGATGGCACAAAAGGCCTTGTCACAAGGAAGATTAAAATACAATCATTGATCTCTTGGATCAGAGATCTTTTTAAGGGTCGAACGTAGTTCATCGCCTTTTTGACGAAAAGTTTAAAAACAAAACTATCATTGTCATTATTACACCTTTGCTTATAAGCATGCATCTCTAATGGATGTTTTGGTGTATACATCATATTGATGTTTATTAGCCATGCTTCGCATTGATCATATAGGCTATACATAAGTGACTTGGAAAATCCAAGTACATTTGGAAGCTTGTGTGGTTTCTCGTACCGCACAACCAGGAATGTTAACATATTTTCAGATGTTAACAAGGATTTACTGTCTTAAAAAGGTTATACCATCATAGCCATTTAATATTTTGGCTAGGTTATACCTCTAAGAATTTCTTTGGCAGATCAATTATAAATTGAAAGGAATAAGCATGATGATGTAATAAAGTACATAAATAAAATCCAAAGAAATTTCATTAAAACATTAACTATTACACGGCGCCTTAAACGGGTCTTAAAAAGAACACACTGCCCATGCAGGGGCTACAAAAACAGAAATAAGTCCTCGTAGGGACTTGGTACAGAAAGCAGAAATAATGTCCTCGCAGGGACTAAACTAAAGAACAATACAAGATAAAGTAGCTTCCTATTTCTTCTTGCCCTTAATAAGGCTCGCAAGGCCTTTGAGAAAACTACTGTGCTTCTTCTTGGTTTCACTTGCCTCATGTTCAACCCTATCTAACCTTTGCAGGATCTCCTGAGTTTGCTGCTGCTGGAAAGGAGGAGGTTGCTGATATGGGGGGTATTGATACCCCTGCACCGGATATCCAGTTGGGTAAACTGGAGGGTAAGAAGAAGGGTAAAGTGCATTGTATTGTGCAACAGTGAGATATGGATCATGAGTTCCATAATCTGATGGGTATCCTGATGGGTTATACCCAGATGAACCTGGGTAAGTCGGGATAGGGTTGTCGAAACCCATAGGAGGTGGCGGTGGTGCATAAGAAGCTGGCGGAGGATCGTTCTCCGGCACCGCGTGCGAGGGTCCACCCATTTGGGGGTCCTCGGGAATAGGAGGGTAAGAACTTGAACCCTGAGGAGAACTAAAACGAGGTCTTCCTCGCACGGATATACGTGCATTCCTCCTTCGCCTCGGAGGCTCGGGAGGTGGCTGTGGTGGCTGCTGAGGCGGCTCCTCAACAGGAAGTGGTGGAGGTGAAACTGCTTGAAGCTGGGGTTCAACCAAAGGAGGTTGAGCAGGAGAGTTATGGTACGAAGGAGTAAAGTACCAATCATATGCGGCCATCCTCTCTTGATATGAATCGGGGCCATGGTACGGTGATCCCTGAAATGGGGAACCGCTTGAGATGCTAATCGGGTGGCCCGATGTTCCAGTTTGCATTTCTGGGTCTGGGTCGTCGTCTATCTCCATTTCATGAGGAAAGTGATCCTCAGGGCCCAAAGGGTTGTAGCCCAAAAAGTCGTTGACATAATCATTCGGATTAAACTGTGCCTGGGAGTAGGTAGAATCCGAATGGTGAAAGGAATGAGAGTGCAACGAATGGTAGGATTGGTGAGATTCATGGGAGTGGTGGGAGTGTTGAGAATGGTGCGAATGCTGCGGCTCGTCTGAAACAGGCGGCCTGAATGATGGATGGAATGAAGGTGAGGAGCTCAACGTGACAGAGTGTCTCGCTGGTTCGAAGGAGTGACCCCACTGGTCGCAGGAGTCAGAACCGGAAAAGGACGCAGACGGGGTGCGTCGATTTGAAGGTCCTGCTGATGGTCCCCCTCGCATGGGACCCTTTCCTCTACCCCTAACTCTTGGAGGCATTGTAGCTGATATTCTTATCAAAACAAGAAAAACAAAACAAAATAAAATATAAACAACAAAGGAAAGTTAAGAATAAATCCAAGGTCATGGCCTAGACTCGAAAGTCTAAGTAATGTGCTTATTGCGTCATTGAGATTAAACACAAAAAGGTTAGTGTTTAATTCACTCAATGTTGGCTCTGATACCAACCTGTCACACCCCGATATTTCCACAAATTACCGGTGGGCCCGGCAGGGAGTATCGTGACGTAGTTGATATCATCATTGTCAATACACACAATAATATAGAATAGCGGAAGGCTGGGTAAATAAACTATTACAAACCATAATGTCTGAGTGTTCGAGTGTAAGAATATATAGGCTGGAATGTAATAAGATCCACAGGCGGATCATAAAAGTACAAAGAAACAAAAACAACAGACTTCAGGTATCTATGGATTTGCAAGATCCTCTTATGACACCTAATAGCTCCAGCCTATTACGAGAGGTACCTGTCAATCAGTCTTTAAGAAAATACGTCAGTTTACACTGGTAAATACAATTAACTGACTCTTTTGAAAACATTTATGAAAATTGATTTAAGTGCACATGGCACAAATCATTTATAACTTGGGACAATTATTTAAAGATAATCTTGTATACAGATTTACATGTTTGTCATACTATTGGGGCCGGTTAGAAGCCGGTCGTGATTAACCGACTCACCACTTATAGAACCCACAAGGAGTTATCCCCAACATGTGGGGTTATTTATATTATTTAGCATTTGCATCTGTCAGGTGTATGCCTACATCCCGTGCATAGGTCATGGCCATTTTCAAAAGAAATGAGCCGAGGATATCCAGGACACAGTCGAATTAACCCCCAATATTTATGTTATCAAACAAGACAGATTTAAACGGGTTATGCAAATTTATTAATCACAATCCAATTAAATTATTTCATACTCGACCAAGCGGTATTATTATACCGTATCCCAAGCCCGTATAAGGGAAAATAAGTTAAAAGTATTTACCTGAGCTAGCAGTACAATCCTAAAGCTTTTTGATGGCACCTTCTACCGGAAGCTATTTAATCTGTATAGAAGGTTTATTAACCTATTAGGATGCTAACGGGTCTTTAATTAAGTCAAGGACTTAGACCAGCTAGCTAGAAGGAAACCTTACGGTTCTAAACGCTAGATTAAGATGAGACCAGAATAGAATGTGGTTTAGACCCAACAAGCTTGGATACTTGTATAATATGGGTAAACTAAACACATTCTGGAATTTGAGGATTTATTGATAAGGTTAAGCCCGTTTCGACTATTTTATGTAAACTAGTCACATAAGCCGATCCGAACGCGTAAATGCGTAACGGGTAACCAAATGAATTATATACAGGTCTTAATCGTTGTTATGCTTAAAATATGTTAATACATCAGTAGGATGTTAACATATATGCCCAAAACGTAATTTAAACCAAGTTAAGTCCCATAAGGGCATTTTGGTAATTTTAATGCTTATAAAAGAGTTTAAATATTAATCTGGGTTTCGGGTCTGATATGATCAGTAAAAATATGTATTCTTATAAGTTATATAAGTAGATATTGCATATATGTGAATTTTATCTTATATAACCAAATTATGCACCGTTAGGGCATTTTGGTAATTTCACATAAGCTTTAAAGGTCAAAATTAGAATTCTGAGTTAAAAAATTTGGCTTACTGTTTAATTATATAAATTAACTTACAACATCAGTAGGTAATAAGTTTTATATGCCAAAAATAGTTTTGACTCATACCATGCGCTTAAAATGCTTAAAAGTCGGTTTTAAGCGATTTTCGGGTCTAAAAAGGAAATCTGAGTTTTTGATCAGTTTATAAAGTTCAAAATATTTTATTTATCATATGAAATCAGTAGCAAAAAGTTTGGTATCAAAATGTTATGTAAAACTCATTTTATGCATGAAAAGGGTAAAACCGACAATTACCGAATCAAAGCTATAACCCTATGTTATGCTCAGCCTAAAAATAATTAAAAATATTAAAAAATCACGAAATATTATTTTACATCAGTAGGTAAAAAGTTTTGTATCAAAAATTGTGTTTAGATAGGCTTTATGCTAATTACGCTGTTTAATTAATAAAAAGCTTCTTAATTACGATATTGAGCATAACTCCTAATCTAGACCTCAAACTGATGTCAAATTTTCGGGACAAGTCTAAATATTAGTAGCAAAGGTTTTTGCCCATTCACATTGCTAAAAATCTCAGTTGTGTGTCAAAAGGGCGTTTATGGCATTTTTAAGCATAGTAGCGATCAAGTGCAGATAATTCAAACCACTAAGCATCATGCAATATAACTCCAGAAGGTTATACTACTAAGTAATGTGGTCCTAATGGAAGCTTAAAACATGGGAGAATTAAGCTTGAATGGGTCAGATTTAAAAGTCAAAGCAAATGTCAAGCTTTTGCGACTTTCGGTTATAAACTGGCCTTAGACTGTTAATTGTCGGGTTAGGACTGATAAAACATGCTCTAATATTAATTACCAAGTCATATGTTAAAATATAATTTAGAACTTATGTTTTACTAATTTAAATCATTTTCAAACATTCTGTCCAGTTTGACTTTTTGTCAAACTAGTTTGACCCGACAATTAACTAGTCAAACGAGATAATTAGGAGGTGCCCTTTAAGGGTTAATCACCTACCTTAATAGGGTTCCATAACGACTTTCGTTTTGATCAATGGTTAGACCATATGTGATTAAACTGAAAGTCAAATCTAAATTATGACAAGTTTGACTTTTCGGTAATTAAGCTAATAAAAACGACTAAGCAGGGATTAAGACTCTTACTTAGGGTCCTTGCTATCTTTTCTACCCTTCTAAGTCTTCTCCTACTGATGCAAGCTCCAGAAGTGAGTCCCTTTGTAGTTGCAAATGAAATGTGCACAAGAACACTACACAAGTGCTTCATATATAGTGATTTCCAAGAGTCTTGATCACTTCTAGATGTTAAGGGACATCCTAGGATCACTCCAGGTGTCCTAGTTGATTTATAAAACCGTTTGAGAGCCCCTAGGATCGTTACAAACGAGTATAAGTCGGTTAAACTTGAATAACCTGCACCTGTCCTTCATTTTCTACGCTGGGCGTTTTCAGGCGGACCGTGTAAGCCAAAGAGGGGACTTACGCGGGCCGCGTAGACCTGCTATCCAGTTTAAACAATCTTCTGAAATGGCAGAAACAGTCCCTGGCCCATTTAAACCCTATTCAACCTTATTGTTGACATATAAGGCCCTTGTAGTTAGTTTGTTGAGGCTCAAGGATGTATAAACTAACTTCGTTAGGCTCGGTTTCATTATATATCACTATAAAGACAAGTTTCGTCAAGTTGACACTTATAGCCCAAAGTCTTGAAAACTTGCTTAACGATCTCGAAACCACGTGAAATTTTTATCACTTATTCTTGGGAGTATACTTGAATATTTCGAAGCCTCGGTTTCGTTAAAAGGTCACTCAGAGGTCAGAATTGACATGTTGACACGTTTAACCCTTGTAGTTTTATAATCTTCCGATTATTTCCACAAACGGCTTCTTATATCCAATTAATCACTCGTTTAAGAATATATTCATCACGTATGGTCATTCAGAGGCATAAGTTTGGCATGTTGACACTTTGAGTCCCTTCGCATAAATATTTTTACTGTTTGTCAACTTTAGTCCTTCAAACTCAATCTTTCACATATTTAGAGTTTAGGACACGTGTCTATACATAATTGGACACGTTTTTACGTGGTGTTACATACCCTCATGTCGGGGTCCATTTGGTTATTTAACCATGAAAACTAACTGAGTTAGGGCTAAAGGACATAACATGCAAGGGTTTGCAAACATCGAGTACGTTTTGATTATTAGGTATGTTATAAAGATTGTAAATGGAATTGGGTTTTGGATTTTGATCTGAGTTTAGTGGGGAGTGTATACAATGATAGCAGGTGTTTCTGATTTGAGTTTTGCGATTGGATGTGTCCGGCATCTGGTGGTGGTGGCAGGTGGGTGGTGGTGATGGCGACAAGTGGGGGTGGCCGATGGGGGTAGGTGGTCATGGGCGATGGATGATTATATGTTTTAGTATTTAAGGTAAAATGACCAAAATACCCTCATGTGGGGTCCATTTGGTTAGATTTAACCATGAAAACTATCTGAGTTAGGGCTAAAGGACATAACATGCAAGAGTTTGCAAACATCGAGTACGTTTTTTGTATTTTTTGAAGATAAATGACATAGTTTGCAATCAAGTATCAACATAAAGGACGTTTTTTTGTAATTTACTCAAATTTTTATATGTATAGAATATATGTTTGATAAATTTCGATATATATAGGATAAATTTTGAAATATGTATGATAAATGTTTTTGTTTAATTGATGAGAGAGAAATTGTTAAATTAAATATAATTTATTATATTTAATATATGACCATCATAATCATTTATATGATATTGGATCAAGATAATAAATTATACCTTATTATTATATTAGTTGGTAATTGTTGATGGATCGTATTGCCCTTATTAACTAATAAAGGTTTTCTCATTTATGTATATAAGGAGATAATTAGAGAGATTAAGGGGTTAGACAACATAACATCACTAAACCTAATTCGTCATTCTCTCTTTCTCTCCATTCACGAGTTCATCAACAAGAACTCATAAGATCCCATCATTAACTGTACGCTCTAAGCGAGAACTCGACCAATCTGACAAATATGTCGTTTATTTCCCTCTCTGCTGCGGTTGCTGGCTTATCGTGTACACACTTTTATATCTTTTCTATTACATACATATATAACAGACCAACAAAATAATTTATGGAAATAGTTATAAACTAATTTTTTCCATTTTCTTACCTCCATCCTCCCCCTCTCTCACACACCTATATATATAGTGGAGAGTTCAAATGAGAAGAAGTTTTTTGTTAGAAGAAGAAAGAACTTTTAACCAATAAGAATACTTTATTTTGCTTCATTTAATATTTGTATTTAATATTATTGTAAGAGTATATTGGTAAACTTAAATAAATCATTAATTAGTAGTCTTCCTCTTTAATTAACTACATTAAATTTGTAACTTATGTTTAAAAAAATATTTAAAAAATATAATTTAGAATGTAAGATAAGTTACGAGATGTGTAGGATAAATTACGAGTTGTGTATAATAAATTTCAATATGTGTAGGATATATTTCAATATGTGTAGTAGGATAAACTTCGAAATGTGTAAAATATATTAAATCGAAGTTTCGGTCTTTAAGATATGTTTTTTTTTTTCAAATCAAAATAGATATGGAAAGAAAGATGTTATCTCTACTTTATTTATGATTCAAGTCCACACCTTCACTAGGCAAAACCGGGCCATATATCTTGAGAGATGCAAGTTCAACTCTCACTTAGTGTAGATTGAGACATTGGTGGGCAATGATAGGAGACCCAAGGAAACCTAGGTTGGATCCTTGAGCCAAACGGGTTTTACCGATAATTTCACCGTCGTGCCTACGGGCGGGTGGGTTACCGGGTTTTCCCCGGAATTGGTGGTGGACTCGGGTTACTCTCGGAGTACTCCGTTTGTCCAGTGGGTGCCCCGAGAGTGTTCGAGATTGAGTTTGTTGGCCGTTAAAAAAAAAAAAAAACCATCTCCATTCCTGATAATTAAGTTAAAAAAGGAGGTTTTCTATAGACACTAATAAAATATAAGCTTACGCATGCAAATACTTTTATCAAATTTTATTGCCTTTCCTTTTCTAAAATGAGAAACCATTTCATTTGTGACTTACAAATCTTCTGTTAAAATATTTAAGTGAAACTAGATTTATATATATATATATATATATATATATATATATATATATATATATATATATATATATATATATATATATATATATATATATATATATATATATATATATATATATATATATATATATGATTCGAATCAAGTGAAAATTCCTACGAGTTACGAGAACTTAAAGAACTCGGTCTTATTGTGCGAGTTTTGCCCTCATTTTTTTATACCTCTATATTAAAATGTTACAAACACGGCTGTAAATAAAATAAAAAAAAAATCGAAGTGTGGTTTTGTAAAAAAACTGATGATATCAGCATTACATCAACTTTTTACAGCATTTACGGCAGCTGTAAATGAAAAAACTAGGGTATTTTTTGGAAAGTTGAATTTGTAGGATTTTTGGATTTTTTTTTTTTTTGAAAAAACATTCCGTATGGCTCAGTTCTCTAAGTTCTCACAACTCATATGAGTTTTCATTTTACACTAACCTTGTATGTATATTATATATATAAAGTCTAAATTTCCTAAAAAGTTACAAAACACCAAAATGTGAACTATAAAACACACTCAAAACCCACAAATAAGAAAACAAAGATTACTAAAACATCAAATATGTGGGTTGTGCTTTGTGTTTTAGATGATAAGACTTTGATTATCGAATGACAAACATTATTGTGTTTTATATTGATTAATATCTTTTGTTTTATATTCATGGTTCTACGATTGTGTGTTTGAAGTTTTTTATGAGCTATTATGGTTTGAATATCGTGTTTCAGTAGTCTTCACTCGGTTATTTGTGGGTTTTAGGTGTGTTTTATGACTTATTACATTTTTTAGCTGACTTTTTACATTTTATATATATATATATATATAGAGAGAAAGTATAATGTACTTCAAGGCTTAACCTACATTAACATACATGACAAAAAATATAACGTGCGTTATTATCATAGAACGTGCGTGATTATAGTCCCATCCGTGATTATGTGGTCCCATGCGTGATTATGTGGTCCCAGGCGTGATTATACCCCTGATCCAACGGTTACCATTGTCTCCTACGTAATGTATGATAAAGCTTTTTGTATGTTAACCGAACTCTCTCTCTCTCTCTCTCTATATATATATATATATATATATATATATATATAAGGTTAGGTTCATTTGTGAACAACCCCCTTGATATTAAACTGTGTGAACAAATCCTAGCCCTTGATTACCAATACACAAGTGTAAATCAATGGTCCGGATTTGATGATGAAAATACACTATTGTATTTTGCGAATACACTAGTGTATTTTACGATTTGATGATGTAAATCAATGGTCATGATTTGTTCACTCAGTTCACAAATACATTAGTGTTCACTCTAGAACCCCACCCATATATACATATGGTAGGGTTCATGCAAGTACCACCTTTATCACGAGAACCAATATGAACACAATCAAAATAAACGCACCCCACCACCACCCAAAAACTTAAACACCCATCCCCACCCCACCACAACCCAACTCTGTAGTTATTGAAGCACTGGGACCAAGTCTGCAATATCTGCAAACCATAGGGACCAACCATGCATTTAACTCCAGTTTTTTTTCTTAAAATTGCACCATAAAAATGAGAGTTATTTAATCTTTAAAAAGAGTATACTATTGCTATACTTCTGATGCGTAAAACACAAAGGACATTACAACACTATAACACAATGAACATTAGGGCTGGTATAACGGGTTAACCTGATCTGTTAAGACACGAACCTGAAACACGTAAACACGAACCCGTTAATAAACAGGTTACCCGAAACGACCTGTTAAGACTTGAAAAAATTACCAACGTATCATACGACATGTTTAAGACACGAACACGACCTGTTAAAACATGAACACGACCTGTTTAAGACACGAACACGACCGAATTGGGGAAGCTATGAACTGGATAGGGAATGGTGGTGTTTGTGAGAGAGATTTAAAAATTAGGGATTGGATTGTGGAAAAAGAACGCGTATGTTTGCGTATAATTCATCTCAGGTACCACGATTGATGATCTCATGACCACACCCACATATAATATTTTTTTAATTTTTAATTAGTAACATATACTTAACGGGTTTTAACCTGTTTAGACACAAAATCTGTTAAGGTCTTATCGTGTTGACCTGTTTTAGACACGAAACCTGTTAAGGTCAAACACGATACATGATAACTTCGTGTAGGTTCGTGTCATGTTATCGTGTTCGTGTCAGAATTGTCAGCCCTAATGAACATCTTATTAAAATACAATAAAAAACGCAATGAACTAAAACACAATAAAATGTGTTTTATTGTTGTGTTATAAAACAAAACTGAAGAACGCAATAAACTAAAACATAATAAATTATGTTTTTTCATTGTGCCATAAAAACGCAATGGATTAAAATACAATAAAATGTGTTTTATCATTGTTTTATAAAACACAATTAAAAACAGAAAACTTAATGGACTAAAACACAATAAAATGTGTTTTATGATTGTGTTATAAAAGGTAATGAACTAAAACATAATAAATGTGTTTTATCATTGTGTTATAAAGCACAATTAAAAAACTCAATGGTCTAAACACAATGATCTGGTATATGTTATGAAACACAACTAAAATTGCAACCAGTTAAACACGATTAACTAAAGTGTCATTTTCCATTAACACGAACACAGACATGTTTACAACTGTTACACGCCACGACATGTTTAACACAATTAACGAAACCCGAATTTCCTAAAAAAAGTATTAAAACCCAAATTTCTTTATGCAAGGTTTAATCGCTAAATCAAATGCAAAAAACTTGACTATAGAAATTAGGATCTATTCTATTAACCTTTGAATCAAACCCAAATTACACGAATGTCACATAAAGAAATACAAAATAGATGGCACTCCAAGCCTGCAACTGACCTTTGATGAAGAAGGTGGGTAAAAAAGTTAATTACATGACCAGATATCAAACACGATAGATGTGATTCTGATTCGATGTTGAGAGATATGATTACGATTAGGGTCTCATAGTCATGAACGAGGAATGTTGGAGATGCCACTGAACTCTGGTTCAATTTTGGAAGAATGTAATGTGATTGTGATTTGATGTCGAGAAATCTATGGCAATTTCAGTTAGATCTATGCCGATTGTTAAGACTTCCGTGATGATGACTCACCAAAGTGCGTTCGCCATGCTTGCGTTGGTTTCTCAAAGCTTGAATTTCATGTAATCGTCTTTCAGCTTTCGGATTTTGACTTCCGGGAACCTCTGGTGTGATGCTCTGTCCATTGTTGGTTCGTTCTATGTGTGTTTCTCTCTTTAGGGTTTGTTTCTCTCTCTGGGATTTTGAAAAGTTTGATATAGATAAAGATTGAAGATGAAATGTGTGGGTGACTACATGTAAGTCATATTGTTACATCCCAACCGATGGCGGAAACATCGGTCTGCGGCACTAAGCGTTCAGATTGCTCATGAGATTCCATAACACTAAATATTTCAATATAGATTAAATTCATTTCATAATAGCTGTCTTAAGTATCAACCACAAAACACCAATTACAAACCATCATCAAAATAGTTTCAAAATTTCTAGTTTAGCTTGATGTGTTTCTAAGCAGCATCCTAGCAAGTTCATGAATCCTAGCATCCTTTCAGCCTGCAACATATATTAAAATAAAGTTAGTACAAAACGTACTGGCGAGTATACAAGTTTGAGTATATAGCATAATAGATTAAAAGACTCATATCCATCATGTAAATGATAAAATAGTTTCAGCCATGCTAGTGTTCGCAGTCCAAGTGATAGCCCAAGTGTCCCAATGCTTTGGTGTTTTCCCAAGACTCAAGGAAAACTAGAATCCTCCTAACAATACCCCCGAGAATAATGGGGAGGTGCATCTTCCTATAGCGCTACTATTGTTAAGGCAGAACTACACACAGGGATTAAACGTTCACATAGCATAAAGAACCAAGAATCAAGAATCACAAGTATCAAGTTTCACATTCAGGATAGAGTTTAGATTCATAAGTATCAAGTTTCAAGTTTCATAGAATACATGTTGCATCCCAAAAGTTTAAAACAAAAAAGGATCGAGAATACTCACAGTGATTGCTTAACAGAATATCTGTTATTGGATCAAAGGGAGCTCTTTAGGATTAGACCGATTAGATTACAATAGATAAGCGTCGGACTGAATAATAAGATTCGTGCAAGAGTCAGATCAGTCAGCTGATCGGATGGTCATCCGGTCGAATGACATATGTGTGCTGGGACGGATCGTCATCCGATCGGATGGTCATCCGTATGGATGGCCATTCGATCGAATGGTCATTCTATCCCAGTGTTGAGATTCCAAAATGTTTAACCAAGTATTCAAACCAGGTCTTTTGATCGGATGGTCATCCGATCGGATGACCGTTCGGTCGAATGACTCTTCGTGTGCAAGTTTCAAAGTTCAAAGTTTCAGATTCAAAATAGTTTAAGCATAGAAGGTTTTAAAGACACATGCCACCTCGATCGGATGGCCATTCGATCGGACGGCAGTCCGATCGGATTGCCATTCGATTGAGAGGGCCTTGTCCCATTTCACAAACCTTGTAAAGTTTCCAAGTTTCAGTTTAACGATGACGACACGATACGTATTGAGACAACGGTAAACACATCATTACTCAGCCGGTCCGATCGGATGGGAATCACCCCAGCCCGACCATGCGTCTGCTCTTGACGGAGTTTATGTCGGGGTCCGTACTCTGGCCATCTTCTTCGGCGATGATCCATTTCTAAGCCGTCTCCAGACTAATCATTAAGTCCACAGTCCGTTTAGATCCGGATTCCACCATTTTAAGTGAAGTTTTAAGAAAAGATGAAGGAAAATCATGAGTTTTAGCTGAAAAGTCTTGATTTAGTAAAGATTTGGAGTAATAACATATGAAATTCCTTAGATCTGAGCTAGATCTTCGACTATAATGACATCACACAACAGTTTGTACAAACCGCCATGATGACGTCACCCTTAAGAGCTCAATATCAGAGATTTCATGGTGAAAAGTGTGATTTCAAAGAGGAATCATGTAGAGGTTAGTGTATAGATCAAAGATGTACAAGAATCAAGTGTAAAACATACCGAAATCGCTGGGAAATGGAAGAAATGTGAGAGAGCGTGCGTCTGGTCGAAGGAGGCTGTCACATCAGTGAAGAATGATGTGACAGGTGCTATTTATAGTGTGAGAGACAGAGAGAGAGAGAGATAAAGGCGGTGTGGCAGTGGATCGGATGGCACTTTGATCGAGTGGCCCTCCAATCGGATGGTCATCCAATCGGATGGTCATCCAATCGGATTGCCATTCGGTCAATCCCATCCTTTCCGCTTTCCCGTCTCTGGTTCGTTTTACGGGTTAGATTAAGCTTTGCGTTGCGTATTATTGTGTAATTAGTATCACATAACTAGATTATATTGTTAACTAAAAAGTTTCCAGGTTTCATAGTTTCCGCCAGTGACAAGTCTCCAGTCTCTCGTTCAACCAAGTCTCAAGTTTCACGAGTCTCAAGAGTCGAGCACCAAAGTATCAAGAATTAAGAATCTAGCTTCCAAGTAACAAGTATCAAGAATCAAGCCTCAAGAATCAAGTATCTAGAATCTAGTTCCATAGCATTAAGAATCAAGTGTCGAGAGTTAAGTACCAAGTCTCATAGTATTAAGTATCTAGCTTAAGTATCAAGAATCAAGCCTCGTAGAATTTAGATTCACCAAGTTTCAAGATTCAAGTATCACAAGTATCAAAAGTGTCAAGAATCACATAGTTTAGGGACTAAAATTGACAATAGCTAATAAGTTCAGGGACGCAGGCGTTACAGTCTCCCCTCCTTTAGGAGATTTCATCCCCGAAATCTAGGAAGAGGACTGCTCGAAGAGCTATGGATACTTGGTCTTCATCTCACTTTTAAGTTCCTAAGTAAACTCGGCGCCACGCTTTCCTTCCCATCGAACCTTGACTATGGGAATTTTGTTGCGCCTCTGTCGCTTGACACCTTGATCCATGATTTCGACTGGTTTCTCCACGAAGTGTACAGCTTCATTTATTTGCAAGTCTTCAAGGGGAACCTGCAGTTCCTCGTTGGTTAGGCATTTACGTAAATTAGATACATGGAACACTGGATGCACATTGTTTAGTTCTTGTGGCAGGTCGAGTCTGTACGCCACCTTGCCAATCCTTTCGAGTATCGCAAAAGGACCCACATAGCGAGGAACGAGCTTTCCCTTCTTACCAAAACGAACTACTCCATTCCAGGGAGATACCTTGAGCAGAATTCGATCACCAACATCAAATTCTAAACACTTGCGCCTTTTATCAGCATAGCTCTTTTGTCTGCTCCTAGCCTTGATCAAGTTATCACGGATCTGAAGAATCTTATATGTTGTCTCTTGAAGGATTTCAGGGCCAGTAAACTGCTTGTCACCAACCTCATGCCAGCTGAGAAGAGATCGGCACTTGCGACCATACAAAGCTTCGAAAGGAGCCATCTGAATACTGGAATGATAGTTGTTGTTGTACGGGAACTCAATCAATGGTAAATGTACATCCCAGTTACCTCTAAAGTCGATGACATAAGAACGGAGCATATCCTCTAGGGTTTGAATAGTACGCTTGGTCTGTCCATCCGTTTGAGGATGAAAGGTCGTGCTAAGATTCAAATGAGAACCCATAGCGGACTGAAAGGTTTCCCAAAGACGTGAAGTAAAACGACCATCACAGTCAGAGATTATGTCAATAGGTATGCCATGGCGGCATATAATCTCATCAGTATAGATTCGAGCAAGCTTCTCCACTTTATAATCTTCACGAATCGGAAGAAAGTGGGCTGATTTGGTCAAACGATCAACGATCACCCAGATACTATCGTGACCAGAAGGTGTTCGAGGTAGTTTGGTAATAAAGTCCATAGCGATGCTATCCCATTTCCAAACAGGGATTTCCGGTTGTTCTAAGAGTCCTGAAGGACGTTGATGTTCAACCTTAACCTTTGTACAAGTAAGGCATTTCGAGACGTAAGCAGCAATGTCCTTCTTCATACCAGGCCACCAATAAGTCATACTCAGATCGTGGTACATCTTATCAGCACCTGGATGAATAGAGTAACGGGATTTGTGAGCCTCATTCATAATGAGTTCATGGAGATTATCGCGATCCGGTACCCAGATGCGATTGAGATAGTATTGAAGTCCATCATACTTAGTTTCGAGTTAATCCACAGTAGCACCACGTATTTCAACGAATAGACTACCTTCATTAGCTGACGAATACTGAGCTTCACGAATACACGCATGGAGGTCACCATAGATACGAATAGCATTAACATGAGTTTTACGACTAAGAGCATCGGCCACTACATTCGCCTTGCTGGGATGATAGCGAATTTCGCAATCATAGTCCTTTTGGTCAAAGATGTGTTGAAGGCTCTTGTGGTCCGTGAAAACCACACACTTAGTACCATACAGGTAGTCTCGCCAGATCTTTAACGCAAACACAACTGCACCATGTTCCAGATCGTGAGTAGTATAGTTTTTCTCATGTATCTTGAGTTGACGAGAGGCATAAGCAATAACCTTGTCCCGTTGCATGAGCATACAGCCCAAACCACGGTTCGAGGCATCACAATATATCACGAAATCGTCATTCCCACCAGGGAGAGTAAGAACAGGAGCGTTACACAAAAAAGTCTTAAGAGTCTGAAAAGATTCCTCTTGCTCGGGACCCCAAGCAAAAGGTTTCTCTTTCCGAGTCAACGAAGTAAGAGGAACGACGATTTTAGAAAAATCGGAGATGAATCGGCGGTAATAACCCGCCAATCCTAGGAAGGAACGAATCTCAGATGCAGACTTAGGTGTACTCCAATTCTTCACAGCTTCGATTTTCGAAGGGTCAACATGAATACCTTGCTTACTAACGACATGACCAAGAAATTGTACTTCTTTAATCCAAAACTCACACTTAGAGAATTTAGCATACAAACGCTCACCACGCAGAAGTTCAAGCATCAAGCGTAAATGAAGAGCATGATCCGCTTTAGTTTGAGAATAAATAAGAATATCATCAACAAAGACTATAACAAAACGATCCAAATAGGGTTTACACACACGATTCATAAGATCCATGAACACGGCGGGTGCGTTGGTCAATCCAAAAGGCATGACCACGAACTCCTAGTGCCCATAATGAGTACGAAAAGCGGTTTTAGGTACATCGTCTTCGAGAACACGAAGCTGATGATACCCAGAACGAAGGTCGATCTTTGAGAAACAGGACGCGCCTTGGAGTTGGTGAAATAGATCATCGATACGAGGGAGAGGATAACGATTCTTAATGGTAAGCGTATTAAGTTCACGGTAGCCGATACACATACGAAACGAACCATCTTTCTTCTTGACGAATAACACGGGAGCACCCCACGGAGAGGTACTTGAACGAATGAATCCTTTGTCGAGCAATTCTTGAAGTTGGCTGGATAGCTCTTGCGTCTCAGAAGGCGCAAGTTGATAAGGAGCTTTGGCGACAGGAGTCGCACCAGGTACGAGATCAGTACGAAAATCAACGGATCTAGGAGGAGGAAGACCAGGAAGATCTTCAGGAAAGACATCAGGGAAATCACACACTACTGGAACATCACTTATGTTCTTCCCTTTGCCCTTTTGTTCCACCACGTGGGCCAAGAAGGCAAAGTTCTGTTTATGTAAGCATCTGTTCGCTTGAGTGCATGACATCAACTTCAGTTCTTTCGAAGGTCGGTCCCCATAGACGTGCAAAATATCACCGGACGGAAGAGGTAGACGAACAAACTTCTCGTGACAAATAATCTCGGCATGATTCTTACGCAACCAATCCATGGCAATAATGATATCAAAGCTACCCAAAACGATGTAGGTAACTTAGAGCGTGCATAGGCAATCTCCACCGAAACGATGTAGGTAACTTAGAATAGAATCAACTAGAATCGATTTACCATTGGCAATCTCCACCGAAAACGATGTAGGTAACTTAGAGCGTGCATAGTTTAGCAAAGATTCAAATTCTACGGACACAGAGCTTCTGTCGGCACCAGTATCAAATAGTATCGAAGCGTAAAGATTATTAACTAGAAACGCACCATTAACGACGTCATTGTCGTTACGGGCCTGATTAGCATTAAGGTTGAACGCTCATCCACGAGCGGCTGGCTGTTGGTCCTGGTTCAACTGAGGACACTGATTACGGAGGTGAGTAGTATCTCCACACTTGTAGCATGCACGAACAACGTTGACTGGCCTTGGATTCTCCTGAGGAGCTGGAAGAGCTGGTAAGGTTGCCTGAGCTGGGGCTTGCTGAGCTGGTTGTGTAGGGTTAGCTTGACGACAATAAGGAGTCGTGTGACCATAGCGATTGCAGTTGGTGCATAAGCGACATGCAGAAGCAACAGGATGATGAAAGTTACAAGTGGTACACTTGGGGTGAGGCCCAGTGTACTGCCTCTTGACTTCAGGAGCAGCAGGGTTCTGAACAGCAGCGACTTGCAGCAGGTACAATAGCATTGCATCCTGAACCCTGTGACTTTCTCCTCTTGTTCTTGCTGCCACTTGGCTACTGGGTAACTTGATGTGCAGACTTAGGGGGGAGCAGGAGTAGCAAACTGCTTATCATGAATGCGGTTGTTGTTGAGACTGGCTGCAAGACGGTAGACTTCATCAATAGTTTCGAGCTGGGTTGCTTCAATAGAATCACGCATAGCAGGAGGTAGACCATTGATGTACTTGGTTATCATACGCTTAGGAGTAGAAACCAAGTGAGGAACGATCAAGCTGAGCTGCTTGAAACGAGTAGTATAAGCCAGATTATCATCACCAATCTGTTTCAAATGCCAGAACTCTTCTTCAAGCTTCAGTTGTTCATGGGGAGGGCAGAATTCAAGCATCATCAATTCTCACACCTCAACCCATGGAAGAGCATAGGCTTCTTCATTAGGGCAGATGTTTCTCTCATTTGACCACCACTCCAGAGCTCTGCCTTGAAACATTCCCATTGCACTCCTAGTCTTTAGATGCTCTGGGCACTCGCTGTTGATGAAGGTAACCTCGACGCTGTCAAACCACTCGAGCATAGCGGTCACCCCATCACTGCCCGTGAAAGGCTTAGGGTTGCAAGAGATGAAATGTTTATAGTTGAACTTAGTAGGCTTTAGCTTATCGTCTTTTGATTCTATAGAGGATGGAGGAGTGTTTGATCCTTGGGTCTCAGAAACGATCTTTGGCACGCTTCGAGCGATCCGATCGGCCATGAAGGACCTCATCTTTTTCTAAGACTTCTCCCTGGATCTCTTGAGAGTGTCGGATAGCTTACGAGAAGACATCTAAAGATCCAATAAAAGGATCTTATGAGTCTAGATTCACAGAGTCTCACAATATAGATTCACACACGATAGATTAAAGACTCAAGATTCAACAAGTTTCACATAGTTTAAAGATTCAAGTTTCCAACAAGTTTCATAGATTCCAATAGATTCCAATAGATTCAACACCGCAAACCCACGACCTTCGCATGGCACGTTGTACGAAGTTTGGCAACATGTCAAAAACGCTTATATATAGGAAGTACCAGCGGCGTATCCACCACGCTTCGGGCACATCGATTCCACCTCGTACTCGATGTCATGTTACGTGTCGCAATTGCCAGACATAACAACACACTCATCATCATACACACGTAGATTAAACCGGTAGATTCACATAGATTACCTAATAGATTCACATAGATTACTCAATAGATTTACACAGATTACTACATAGATTAGAGTTAACAACCTCATCACAGTCTACTAACAACGAATTCCCGCATGGCACGTGCTACGAAAGTTGGGCAACATGACAGAAGCACATATATATAGGAAGTACCAGTGGCGTGTCCACCATGCTTCAATCATGCCACGTCCGTCTCGTCATCGGTGTCATGCTTCGTTAACCATAACATTAGATTCCATCATATCTCACAAAGATTTCACGTAGATTACCAAATAGATTCAACAACTTCAACCCGAGCCTACAAAAATACAAACTTCACTTAGCGCGTGGTACGAAGGTTCGGTAACATGCCAGAAACACTTATATATAGGAACTACCAGCAGCGTATCCACCATGTTTCGGACATGCCACGTCCGCCTCGTCTTCGGCACTAGGCTACATTTCGTATTTTGTTACTCAAAACCACACATTCACACTAGAATACTCTTAGATTACACATAGATTACACATAGATTACACAAGTAGTTTCCCATAGCTTAGAGTTCAACATTCACATCACCGGTCTGCAAAACACTAAGTTTCGCATGGCACGTGGTATGAAAGTTGGTAACATACCGGAAACACTTATATATAGGAAGTATCAGCGGCGTATCCACCATGTTTCAGACACGTCACTTCTCCCTCGTATTTCTATGCCATGTTACGTTTAGTGTTGCACAACCACAATGTCACATAGATTCATCGGGTAGTTTCACATAGTATCATAGTCGATCAAGATTTCCACATAGATTAACATCATGAGTAAAGCTTTGTAAATTTAGTTTGATCCTAAGAGATTAGTATTAGAGTTTTAGATTGAGGACACACGTGCGCCTTGTGTAAAAAGTCTCAAAACAAATGAGGAATCAAAATGAACGAAGAATCAAGTTTAAATCCACACATAAAATCGAGATAACATAAAAGATAGGCTCATAAAACATAGATTGTTCCGGGTAGAGGACCAGTGACTAACCAAAGTGATTCGAACCCCTTTCGAATTGAGGCAATGTGTCTTGACTTACTTAGACAAATACGTCATCGATGTTAGGCCTACAATATTCGTCCTTTTGGTCATTTCACATTCCTAATTGATTGGGAATTTCGAGACTTTGGCGAGACATGAAAATATCAAAGAGTGGGACAAGTTATCAAGGTCTGAGTTTCACCTCTATCTTGACAACATCATACCCTAATAGCGTCGGTACTTATCAACAGATAAGACCTATTAGAATATTATAAGGAAATTTCCATCAAGGTTCGGGTGTCACTCCTGACTTGAGGGCAATTTCGTGCAAAAATACAAACACCGATTAACAACATTTTCAAAGTATCCATGTGTATATTGTATCGACCTTAGGAAAGGCACGTGAGTTTAACTGGAAAATGTGCTCCTAGGAAGCAGATACGGTAGAATGCATAAGTCTTAAACAACAGATAAGAGTCAAGATTCCTAGAACTGTAGACTAGGGCATGTATTCCTACTTATCCTGATTCCCTATAGTTATGGCTCTGATACCAATCTGTCACACCCCAACCGATGGCGGAAACATCGGGGTGCGGCACTAAGCGTTCAGATTGCTTATGAGATTCTCTAACACTAAATATTTCAATATAGATTAAATTCATTTCATAATAGTTGTTAGGTCGAGAAGTTTTACGCTTATCTTTATTACATGTATTTATGTTTGTTTGGTTTAGATTACAATTGGGCTTGGACTAGGCCATGTGGGCCAATGGGGTAGAGGCTCCTATATATAGTATTGATTAGAATATTGTAGCTAGAGCTCTCCCACATTTGTAATCATATAGCCCCAATAGAGAACCTTGTACCCGACAATCCTAGAGATTGTGTGCAAGGTTCTCGAAGATCGTACCAGACAGTCCTTGAGACTGTGTGCGATCTAAGCAGCGACACTATGTTATGCAATGAATTATTTTCTTTTTGTTCTTATGGATTGGTCTTACTTTCCGCATTCGATTAATCCTAGAGTGATGTCATGGGTTATTCGGGACTAACAAGTGGTATCAGAGCCTTGAAAGACTTCAATGGCTCTGATACCACTTGTTAGTCCCGAAAAAAATTCTAACCCAATGAAAATTCTTTAACTTCTGTTGTTGTAAATTGTGACCAAATATCAACTAAATTGCCAACAAGCTAAAGTGTTGAATTCCGTTTTCTTAGGTTCACCCATGTAACCCAAGTCCACGTAATAAAAAGAAACTCAAGCAGCCCAAACAACTTGTAATCCAGGTTATGCTACTCACAACATTTTAGAGATCATACATGGGCTTATAATTTTCGATCCATTAGCATAACTAGATCATTCTGATCCATATTGTTCTATACTGGGCTTTGACTATAAATTCATCATGGGCCTGTTCAGTATTGTTAAGCCCAAATGAATTCTTCTCCAATACAGCACCAATGGTCCCCACCATCACACTTTATGTGCATCAGATCCCACATTTGCGCCACATCCTCCCTCTTTTTTTTGGCCGTTTGATCAACTCCATCTGACGGTTAAGATTCCTTAGGGTTTTTTATTGGCATTCTCTGCAGCCGCCAACAATCATTGTCCCAACATTCTCCCCTGCTGATGTCATCGATGTATTCATTTGATTCATTTTGATAATTCATCGGAAAGTATCAACGTTAATCATCAACAGCAGCCGATAAAATCATTACTCATCATCATCTTATCATGACTTTTCTTTTGTCTTTATCTAAAAGTCATCATCTTATCTTTTGAAATTATCACAGCCGTACTGTTCTTGATCATCATCTCATTTCATCATCTCTGATCATCAACTGCACGTTCATTCTCCGGAACCTGTCGTCACCGGAACCTGCAACCGCCGTCACAGCACCGTTTCACACTTCTCCATCTCCGCCGTTCTCCGACCACTCTTCCGACATACTCTGTCATCTTCAACGTCATCCACTTTTCATCATACAAAATCCGATCTCCGTACACCGCTCGTATCCGAAAAGCCACCACCATCTTTGCTTCTGTCACTCTTCACCGCCGTTCTCCATTGGACTGGTCTCCACTATGATGATGGACAAAAACGACAATAACAGTTTTCGTTATTCTCCAACGAAAACGACATCCGCCTTCTTCTTCTTGATGTTTGCCGGAGATAAAGATGACAGACGACACTGTTATTTTTTTTTTGTCGTATCTTCAAATCACCATCACTCTTTTTCATCCATTATCATCGTACAACCTGCAACTACTAGGTCTTGTTCTCCGATGCGAACTCTGATCATCCTCCGTTATAAGACAATCTCCTCCGTTCAGCTGTCGTCAAGTCGACACCATCTTCAACGGAGACTAAACCCAGATCTGAATAAACCAGAAACCAACAGCTCCTCAGATTCCGAAAATCAAAGTGAATCGGCGACACTTGTGCAAATCTTTCTTCTTGATCTTCGAGTGACATCAAAACCGAGCCTTTGAAAGACTTCAATGGCTCTGATACCACTTGTTAGTCCCGAATAACACGTGATATCACTCAACGGTTCGATCGAATGCGGAAAGTAAGATCAAACCGACAAGAACAAAAAGAAATATTTCAATACAAATCTTAGTGTCGCTGCTTAGATCGCACACGGTTTCTAGAACCATCTGGTACGATCTTCGAGAACCTTGCACACAATCTCTAGGATTGTCGGGTACAAGGTTCTCCTTTGGGAGGTTACATGGTGACACTATGAGAGAGCTCTAACTACAATATCCTAATCAATATTATATATAGAAGCCACTACCCATTGGCCCACAAGGCCTAAGCCCAAGCCCAAAACTAATCTAAACCAAATAAATATAATAAATATAATAAAGATAAAGCATAAAACTTTTGGACCTAACAATAGTTGTCTAAAGTATCAACCACAAAACACCAATTACAAACCATCATCAAAATAGTTTCAAAATTTCTAGTTTAGCTATGATGTGTTTCTAAGCAGCATCCTAGCAAGTTCATGAATCCTAGCATCCTGTCAGTCTGCAACATGTATTAAAATAAAGTCAGTACAAAACGTACTGGCGAGTATACAAGTTTGGGTATATAGCATAATAGATTAAAAGACTCATATCCATCATGTAAATGATAAAATAGTTTCAGCCATGCTAGTGTTCATAGTCCAAGTGATAGCCCAAGTATCCCGATGCTTTGGTGTTTTCCCAAGACTCAAGGAAAACTAGAATCCTCCTAACAATACCCCCGAGAATAATGGCGAAGTGCATCTTCCTATAGCGCTACTATTGTTAAGGCGGAACTACACACAGGGATTAAACGTTCACATAGCATAAAGAATCAAGAATCAAGAATCACACGTGTCAAGTTTCACATTCAGGATAGAGTTTAGATTCATAAGTATCAAGTTTCAAGTTTCATAGAATACATGTTGCATCCCAAAAGTTTAAAACAAAAAGGGATCGAGTATACTCACAGTGTGTAACACCCCGTGTTTTCGAATGTCAAAGTCAAAGTCAAAGTCCAAGTCAACTTTGACTTCTTTGACTGTAATTAGTCGATTTTGTGCTTTATTTGTATTATGTGGAGTAAGTGTTGTCTAAATGAATTGATCGAATGTTTAATCAATGCGACCAATTTACGATTGTGAATGATAGGAAGTAACAATGCGATAAAGTTAATCAATCAATAATCAAGTTAATCAAATCAATCAATCGAACTCGAGGCTCGTAACTGGTGTGGAAATACTTACGTGTGTGTGTGCCTTATGTGTTACTTGTGCATGTTACTTTACGTTTTGTCTGGTATTCAATCGAATCAATCGAAACTTGAATCAAAACTCGAAAGGTAATCGAACTCAATCGAAACCGACATCGAAACGTGACTTATAGAAGATTGTATGTTGGATATAGTAGTTGAGACTGAAAGTAATTTGACTAGGAACTCTATCGTATCCGTATCATCGTCCACCGAAATCGAAACATCGAAAACCGTCGCGAATACTCAAAAAGGGTTGCTGATCGAACAGGAGGCATCCTGATCGAACAGGCCAGCCGATCGGCTAGCATGTCTCTAGCCGATCGAGCAGCCCATCTGATCGGAGATCTTGGCCGATCGGCTGACACTTTCCTCTTTTGGAGCCTATAAATAGCCCTGTCATTGTCACCCTTACTATTTTTGGAAAGCTCTGACCGAACCAGCCTTGTTCTTCACCTTTTCTCAGATTTCTCTCAACTCCGGTAAGTTTTCACTCTAATTCTTGTACGTTTTTTATCATTACATGATTCTACACCTTTCTATCTTTCAAAACTTGATTTCTAACCGTGAAATCACCAAGATCTAAGTGTTCTTGGGTGATGTCATCATGGTGTTCTTGAAGAACATCAAACTTTGGCCTCATTCAACCATGAATAGATTAGATCTGACCGATTTCCACATAAACAAACTAAGATTTGTAAGAATCTTAACATTTTTATGAGTGATTTCCAACTTTCTTAAACCTTTTACACTCGAAACCTTAAAACCGATAGAGACGGAGCTCGAACCGGCTAACTAATCACTCTAACAGTTAGGAGGTTCAAGATTCGGATTCTATCTACAAGGTTCACCGATTTCGGGTTAAACATCAAACTACCGTTCCGAACAGTTCACCGACCGAACTTGGGTGATTCCTGTCCGAACCAGTGCAACAAGTAAGAACCCACGTTCTACGGTTTAACTCGCTATCAAAATACCTTAAAAGCATGACAAATAATCAAATAGCCAAGTGTTAGACGAAAGGCCGACCAGGTCAGAATTGCTGGCCGAACGGCTAGGCTGTTCGAACAAACAGCCCAGCCAATCGAACATACCAGCCGATCGACCGGGCCAGCCGATCGGCTAGCACATGGTCCCACACTTTTCAAACTTCATGAAGTATGCTATTGACGAAGTAATGTTCGATCGAATATGCTACTCGATTGGTAAACGTTACTCTTCGGATCATGAGATACTATGCTTCAACACTTAATCGATTTTGCAACTCGTTCGTAGTACGGAATGCCAGCCGATCGAATAGGCTGTTCGATCGAGTGACATCCTGCTGAGAACCACTTCTAAAGTTCCTAACCGATCGGTTAAGCCGGCCGATCGAACAGACCATTCGATCGATCGACCTGAAAGGTAAGAACACTTCAGTGTTCTCAAATACTACAACGAAAACTTCAAAAGTTCAAACCATCATACACAAACACATCAGAGGAAGAAACAATCCACTCGAATGGACCAGCCGATCGAGCCTACCAGCCGATCGAACAGGACTGTTCAAACGGACTTTCAAGCCGGTCGAACAGCCCGTTCGATCGAACCTGCTGTTCAATCGACCAGGCTATTCGATCCATCTACACATGTTTGCATTTCCGCGTTACTCATTGTTGTGCTATCGAACTATTCAGGCTAACCCTACTCTCAGCGCTCCCTTCAATCCATAACCAATCACAGTGAGTATACTCGAATCCCTTTTTGCTTTAGCTCTTTTGGGTGTTACATATGTTACTTATCAAAATCACAATCGAACACACTATTCAAACTATTTGAACGCTAACCGATTGCATGTATTACGTGACTAAATGTATGCTTGTTGTTATGTTTACACGTGGAATGCTGTCTACTTACCTTAGCAACGTAGTACTATAGTTTGGACTCAGCACCCGTTCACACGGAGGTTGTTAAGGACAATTACTTGCATGGATTACGGTGGTAATCATGTATTGCGAACTGTCTCGGACAGTCAACCCGTAGTCGTTGGTATTGATGGACCCATGTCGATAATTAACATGCATCATTTCCCTCTGTGTACGTGCTGGTTATGCGTAAATTATTCGAACTCTATATGCTATTACTAAACTTGTATGCTCACCTTTACATTTTATGTATTGACTTTATTTTAACGTATGTGACAGGTGTTTAAGGCATTTGCTAGCTAGGGAAGTGAAGCTAGAATAAGTTTCTAGAAGCCCCCAACAAATAGTTGTCTGCCAGGAACAAGCGTCTGGGGCATAGTTGTCTGTAGATCTTGTCCTCTGGCACTACAGCCAGAAAATCAACAGAATAGGGGTCTAGAAGCAGATAAACAATTGCTGTATTTATATTTGAATCTGAGTGGTCGGAACAGAATTAATTGTTTGGATGTTATCTGTAATAACTTGTTATTTGTTCGGGATACGGTATGGGACGTATCACTTTAAACTGAATTTGTATTAATAGTTGTTGTGGAAACTTCTGGACAATCTGTTTCGCTCAGTGCCGCGCCCCGATGATTCCGCCGTCAGTTGGGGTGTGACAGATTGGTATCAGAACCATAACTATAGGGAATTAGGCCAGACATGACCTAGTCCGGGTCGCTGTCTTAGAGACCTAGACTATAGTTAGGAACCAACAGACCAAGTTTATGTACTTTATTCTGCCATTCTTCACTATCACTGCACTCGAATTTTCAATTAAAGTTAAGCGATTTGGTCAGGAATAGGTGTGAAAACCGCAAACTCCCGGCTAAATTGCCTAACTTATGATGATTTTATCCATTTACTCATGCTCATCCTGATATTTTCAATAACATACGAGGAGAATTATACCAAATTAGGAGTGAAATCCCCATTTTGATGAAAATTCTCCTTAGATTTTCTTAAAACAAGGAAGAAATTGCTAAGCCAGGGGTGAAACCCTAACCTTGGCAAATTGTTCCGAATATTATTTCATCTCACCAAGGCATTCGACGGACTCCAACGACCTGAACTCACAATAATGACCTAAGGAATGCGTGTTGAATGCCCAAGAATCGAGGCAGAAACACCACCCTTAACGTCGAAAGTGACGACAAGTCCACTGTGAATAGTCGGACTGCTTTAGGTAGTCGATGTCTAGTAGCCGCAGACAATCTACCTCTCGATTCTATGCGTTTTGATTTTGAGAACCGCAGCAGTATACTTTGATAATTCGTCGATTTTATGAGTTTTTATATGTACTATTTGTTTGTGTGTTTAAATTGTTAGCGTGTTGGGATACTATGGATTTTGATCTAACGCTTTCCGTCTCCGCAAATCACACCACACACAACACATCGCTAACAAGTCGCTACAATTCTAGACGACACCACGCTACGATATACGCTATACTATACTCAATAAGCTATACGATTGCGTGGTACTATTCGATATACTATACGCGATCACTATATACGAACGACACGCGAGCTTTGAATGATAGGTTTCTGTATTCTGACTGCCTCTGTGATTAAATACCTAGGTGCTTATGTGCTTCTGTGTTTATGTGACTCTGTGTTTTACGTGCCTACGTGCTTACGTGCTTCTGTGCTTACATGAACTGTGGTTATGTGCATATGTGTTTATGTGATATGTGCTCCGACGTTTTCCTAAGCTTTAGTAGTCTAGACGTGTGAGGTACGACTTCGTTGTGTTGAGTCCTGTGACGATGTCTATTGCAGACCATGTCGTCGTCTGGATCCCAACACCACCTGACCCGTCAGGAAAAGAGAGATAAGCGACTCGCCGCTATTATCGCCAAAAGCGTAGCAAAGGCTGTGAGTAACGTTTATGAAAACGCTAGCAAGTCGTCTGAAGAATCGCGAACGGATGCACCCAAAGATGCTAGCAAGGCTGCTTTCAGCTTCAAGCAGTTCAAAGTATGCGAACCTAAAGAGTTCACTGGCGAGGATGGCCCTACCGCCATGTTTCACTGGTTTGACTCGGTTGAAGTCACTCTGCGCCAAAGCGGCTGTCCTGAGAATCTCCGCACACTCAATGCTACAGGCGTCTTCCAGTCCCGTGCTCTAGACTGGTGGACGGCCGAACGAAACAAGCGCGGAAATAATGCAGCTTACGAGCTAACATGGGAGGAGTTGAAGGCAATTATGATCGACGAATTATGCCCTCCTCATGAGCGCCAAAAGCTGGAGGACGAGTTTTGGACCATCAAGCAGAAGGATGGAGACAACGCTGCTCTCACTGCTCGCTTCAAGCAGCTTAGCATCATATGTCCCGATCAGGTCAAGACCCCAGATCAAACCATCAAGAAGTACATTCGAGCCCTGCCCGACTGTGTAGCCGACTTTGTTCACGCCGCCAAGCCAGCAACGATTGAAGAGACTTACCTACTCGCCGCTGAGATCAATGACAAGCGAGTGAAGTTTGGTTTCTGGGATAAGCATACCAAGTCTCTGCACCAAGCCACCGCAGCACCCACCGACTCATCTGCTCAACCCTCCAAGTCATCAAGAAGAAAGAAGAAGCACAACAACAACAGCTCCAGCAACAAGAGCTGTGCTGCCGCAACAACTGTTGCTCCTCTACAAGCTGTACCAGCTCAGCAGCAACTGCACCACCGCTCAGCTCCAATGATCAATGCACCGCCAGCGAAGCGTGCATACACAGGCCCTCACCCACTCTGCCCGACATGTTCGTATCACCATCCAGTGGGTCTAGCCTGTCGTTTTTGCGCTCACTGCAACCTTTACGGTCATTTCACTGTGAACTGCCGCTATGGTCCCCGTCAAGCCCCAGTTCAAGCTACCGCCAACCAAGCTTTGCTCCCCGCCCCTCAAGGCCAACAAGCAGCTCAAGCACCTGCAGTCAATGCTCGAGTCTGCTTTGCATGTGGTGACCCTAACCACTTTGCAAACAGGTGCCCAAACAGGGTGGTTAAGCAAGAACCCTAGCAGCCCCAGCAGCAACAACAGCAGCCTCAGCAACAGCAGCAAGCAGCCCATGCTCGAACCTTCAACATCAATGCCCGTCAGGCTCAGCGGATAACAACGTGGTTAATGGTACATTCCTTGTGAATGGTATTTATGCATCATGTTTGTTTGATACTGGAGCCGATAACTGCTTTGTGTCATTTGAATTCGAGAAGCTCCTTAGACGTAAGCGCTCTTATCTGTCCTCGTCATTCGAAGTCGAAGTCGCTACTGGAAGAACTGTCGCAGTTAACTCTGTTCTTCGTGATTGTACCCTCGAGCTCAACAATCACATCTTTCCAATTGACCTTATTCCGATGCAACTCGGAAGTTTCGACGTCATAGTAGGCATGGACTTTCTTCGCGAAAACCATGCTGAAGTTGTGTGCTTTGAAAAGATGATTCGATTCTCACTCGCAAATGGTGATCTTCTATGCGTATACGGTGAAACAGCGTCGAAAGGTCTCAAGCTTATGTCGTGTATTCAAGCCAACAAGTATCTCCGCAAGGAATACCGAGCCTTCTTGGCCAACATTGTAGTAACGGAGAAGGAAAAGAAAAAGAAAGTTGAAGTCAAAGATGTTCCAGTGGTCCGTGAGTTTCCTCAGGTGTTCCCTGACGATCTCCCCGGGCTACCGCCAAGTCGTGATATCGACTTTAGTATTGACCTCATTCCCGGAGCTAACCCCGTTGCCAAAGCTCCGTATCGACTTGCTCTATCTGAAATGCGGGAACTCTCGAACCAACTCCAGGAATTACTCGAAAAAGGCTTTATTCGCCCAAGCACCTCTCCTTGGGGCGCGCCAGTCCTTTTCGTCAAAAAGAAGGACGGGTCGTTCCGGATGCGCATTGATTATCGGGAGTTGAATAAGCTAACCATTAAGAATCGATACCCTTTGCCTCGAATCGACGACTTATTTGATCAGCTGCAAGGTGCCAAGTGTTTCTCGAAGATCGATCTACGTTTAAGCTATCATCAATTGCGGATTCAAGAGGAAGACATCCCCAAAACCGCTTTTTGAACCCGTTATGGCCACTATGAATTCGTTGTTATGCCTTTTGGTTTAACTAACGCACCCGCGGTTTTTATGGATCTGATGAATCGCGTGTGTAAACCTTTCTTAGACCGTTTCGTCATCGTGTTCATTGACGATGTCTTGATCTATTCCAAATCAAAAGCCGAACACGCGCAACATCTACGTTTGGTTCTTGAGTTACTCTAGGGAAATCAACTCTATGCCAAGTTCTCCAAGTGTGAATTCTGGTTAGAGGAAGTTCAGTTTCTGGGTCACATTGTGAATAGTCAGGGAATACACGTCGATCCCGCAAAGATTGAAGCCGTCAAAAGTTGGATTACGCCTAAGAACCCGTCTGAAGTTTGTTCTTTTCTCGGACTAGCGGGCTATTACCGACGATTTATTGAAGGATTCTCCAAAATTGCTGTACCGCTTACCGCTCTTACTCATAAAGACAAGCCTTTTGTGTGGGGAACCGCACAAGAATCTGCCTTTCAAACCCTCAAGCATATGCTGTGCAACGCTCCGATTCTTACGCTGCCCGACGGAAGCGACGATTTCATTGTCTACTGTGATGCTTCCAACCTTGGTCTTGGTTGTGTCCTCATGTAGCGAGACAAGGTTATAGCTTACGCATCTCGACAGCTCAAGATCCACGAGAAGAACTATACAACCCATGACCTCGAGCTAAGCGCGGTTGTCTTTGCATTAAAGATTTGGCGACACTACCTGTATGGCACTAAGTGTACAATCTACACTGATCACAGGAGTTTACAACATATCTTCAATCAAAGGGAACTTAATATGCGTCAACGCCGATGGGTAGAACTCCTCAACGACTACGACTGTGAGATTCGTTATCACCTAGGCAAGGCGAATGTTGTTGCCGACGCGCTCAACAGAAAGAGTTACGTGCTCAGTATCCGAAACATTCAAGCCCAACATAACCTCGAAGCCCTTATTCGCGAAGCTCAACATGCTTGCTTTAATGAGCGTACATTGAAGAGAGAAAGGATCTATCACGATGGAGCTCAGTTAGTGAGCAAAGCTGATGGGATATTCTACTATCTGGACCGAATTTGGATCCCTAAACGGACCAATTTGCGAAAGATTATCATGAATGAAGCCCACAAATCCCGATACTCCATTCATCCCGGTGCTGACAAGATGTACCAGGACCTGCGTTATAAGTACTGGTGGCCGGGCATGAAACGGGATATCGCTCTCTACGTTGGAAGTTGCTTAACTTGCGCAAGAGTCAAGGCTGAACATCAAAGACCTTCTGGCTTACTCGAACAACCGCCGATACCTATATGGAAGTGGGAGAGTATAGCTATGGATTTCATAACAAAACTCCCGCCCACGCCATCGGGTCACGACAGTATTTGGGTTATAGTCGATCGTCTAACCAAATTAGCCCACTTTTTGCCAATACGAGAAGAGTACAAGGTGGAACGACTAGCCCAAATCTACACCGACGACATCATTTGTAATCATGGTACGCCTCGCGACATCATCTCTGACCGTGATGCTCGGTTTACTTCTCGGTTGTAGGAAACGTTTCAAGCGGCTCTTGGTACGTCGCTTAATCTGAGTACTGCATTCCATCCACAAACTGACGGACAGACTGAAAGAACGATCCGTACTCTTGAAGACATGCTCAGGGCGTGTGTCATAGATTTTGGTGGTAGTTGGAACAAACACCTGCCACTAGTCGAATTCTCGTACAATAACAGCTATCATACCAGCATTCGAAGCTTTGTATGGAAGGAGATGTCGATCGCCTATTGTGTGGCACGAGATCGGTCATTCGCAACTAACCGGTCCCGAGATCCTACAAGAAACGACTGACAAAATCCACCAGATTCGAGACAACTTGGTAAAAGCTCGAAGTAGACAGAAAAGTTATGCCGATAGAAGATGCAAGCCCCTTGAATTTGACGTTGGCGACTACGTACTCCTAAAGGTATCCCCTTGGAAGGGTGTAGTCAGATTCGGCAAGAAAGGGAAACTAGCGCCTCGATCCATTGGACCTTTTAAGATTCTGGAAAGGAGCGGAAAGGTCGCCTACAGACTCGAACTACCGGAGGAACTCAGTAACGTCCACCCGACTTTCCACGTCTCTAACCTCCGAAGATGCCTTGCTGATCATGATCTAATCATACCACTCAACGATCTTCAGGTCAACGAAACCTTACACTTCGTGGAAAAGCCTGTCGAAATCATGGATCGCCAAACCAAGCAACTCAGGCGCTCACGCATCCCTATCGTGAAAGTCCGATGGGAAGGCAAGCGAGGCGCGGAGTTCACTTGGGAACTCGAAAGCGACATGAAGGCCAAGTACCCGCAGTTGTTTAAATAGATCTGAAGCATCAAATTGGTAAAATGACTCACGGTGATGTGCAGCTTCGAGCCTAATTTCGGGACGAAATTCCCTAAACAAGGGGAGGCTGTAACACCCCGTGTTTTCGAATGTCAAAGTCAAAGTCCAAGTCAACTTTGACTTCTTTGACTGTAATTAGTCGATTTTGTGCTTTATTTGTATTATGTGGAGTAAGTGTTGTCTAAATGAATTGATCGAATGTTTAATCAATGCGACCGATTTACGACTGTGAATGATAGGAAGTAACAATGCGATAAAGTTAATCAATCAATAATCAAGTTAATCAAATCAATCAATCGAACTCGAGGCTCGTAACTGGTGTGGAAATACTTACGTGTGTGTGTGCCTTATGTGTTACTTGTGCATGTTACTTTACGTTTTGTGTGGTATTCAATCGAATCAATCGAAACTCGAAAGGTAATCGAACTCAATCGAAACCGACATCGAAACGTGACTTATAGAAGATTGTATGTTGGATATAGTAGTTGAGACTGAAAGTAATTTGACTAGGAACTCTATCGTATCCGTATCATCGTCCATCGAAATCGAAACATCGAAAACCGTCACGAAATACTCAAAAAGGGTTGTTGATCGAACAGGAGGCATCTTGATCGAATAGGCCAGCCGATCGGCTAGCATGTCCCTAGCCGATCGAGCAGCCCATCCGATCGGAGATCCTGGCCGATCGGCTGACACTTTCCTCTTTTGGAGCCTATAAATAGCCCTGTCATTGTCACCCTTACTATTTTTGGAAAGCTCTGACCGAACCAGCCTTGTTCTTCACCTTTTCTCAGATTTCTCTCAACTCCGGTAAGTTTTCACTCTAATTCTTGTACGTTTTTGATCATTACATGATTCTACACCTTTCTATCTTTCAAAACTTGATTTCTAACCGTGAAATCACCAAGATCTAAGTGTTCTTGGGTGATGTCATCATGGTGTTCTTGAAGAACATCAAACTTTGGCCTCATTCAACCATGAATAGCTTAGATCTGACCGATTTCCACATAAACAAACTAAGATTTGTAAGAATCTTAACATTTTTATGAGTGATTTCCAACTTTCTTCAACCTTTTACACTCGAAACCTTAAAACCGATAGAGACGGAGCTCGAACTGGCTAACTAATCACTCTAACAGTTAGGAGGTTCAAGATTCGGATTCTATCTACAAGGTTCACCGATTTTGGGTTAAACATCAAACTACCGTTCCGAACAGTTCACCGACCGAACTTGGGTGATTCCTGTCCGAACCGGTGCAACAAGTAAGAACCCACGTTCTACGGTTTAACTCGCTATCAAAATACCTTAAAAGCATGACAAATAATCAAATAGCCAAGTGTTAGACGAAAGGCCGACCAGGTCAGAATTGTTGGCCGAACGGCTAGGCTGTTCGAACAAACAGCCCAGCCGATCGAACATACCAGCCGATCGACCGGGCCAGCCGATCGGCTAGCACATGGTCCCACACTTTTCAAACTTCATGAAGTATGCTATTGACGAAGTAATGTTCGATCGAATATGCTACTCGATTGGTAAACATTACTCTTCGAATCATAAGATACTATGCTTCAACACTTAATCGATTTTGCAACTCGTTCGTAGTACGGAATGCCAGCCGATCGAACAGGCTGTTCGATCGAGTGATATCCTGCTGAGAACCACTTCTGAAGTTCCTAACCGATCGGTTAAGCCGGCCGATCGAACAGACCGTTCGATCGATCGACCTGAAAGGTAAGAACACTTCAGTGTTCTCAAATACTACAATGAAAACTTCAAAAGTTCAAACCATCATACACAAACACATCAGAGGAAGAAACAATCCACTCCAATGGACCAGCCGATCGAGCCTACTGGCCGATCGAACAGGACTGTTCAAACGGACTTTCAAGCCGGTCGAACAGCCCGTTCGATCGAACCTGCTGTTCGATCGACCAGGCTATTCGATCCATCTACACATGTTTGCATTTCCGCGTTACTCATTGTTGTGCTATCGAACTATTCAGGCTAACCCTACTCTCAGCGCTCCCTTCAATCCATAACCAATCACAGTGAGTATACTCGAATCCCTTTTTGCTTTAGCACTTTTGGGTGTTACATACGTTACTTATCAAAATCACAATCGAACACACTATTCAAACTATTTGAACGCTAACCGATTGCATGTATTACATGACTAAATGTATGCTTGTTGTTATGTTTACACGTGGAATGCTGTCTACCTGCCTTAGCAACGTAGTACTATAGTTTGGACTCAGCACCCGTTCACACGGGGGTTGTTAATGTGACAACCCTCACTAAACCAGGTATCCGTACTATCTAATTAATAATTAATTACTACTTAATTACTGTGCTTAACTGAAATTGCTGATGAACTGTTACTTGATTTCTAATACTTGTATATTCCTGCATCATACTTTGACTACCGTCACTTCATTATTTACATGTTGAACCTTAGTGACAAACATGATGCACAAAAGCACAGTAGCATTTGAACGGATAACCTATTGAACATGCTGATAAAGCCAGCATCAGGCAGACACTGCCTCTAAGGCCTGTATGAGCCAGAAATATTTTACTACACCCATAGTGAGTGTAGGGATACAAGGGTTGTAGAACTGCGTCTCTAGGAATAAGATATAATGACTGGATGTGCCTAAAACGTACTCTAAGCACAAAACACAGCACTTTAATTAACATATCAGCTTTTGGCAAACTAGTAAAGTGCCAAAACATGAGGAAAATATTCCTGACACTTTGGGGAATAAGTTGTGTCACTAAAAATGGTATTTACGACACTTAAAAGCTTTGTTAAGCACTTTAACGGATTACTATCCAACCGAACAACCGGACTATACCCGGGACATAAAAATATTGACAGTAACATTACTGGTCTTTTTCTGAGCCATCTAGGGTCCCTGAATACCCTAACACCCGCTATAAAACATAACACACCAGTAACCGAGTTAAGTGCTTAACTAACCTACTTAACTAAACTCTAAGCTAACTAATGGTTAGAATTCAACTAGAAACCCCCCCCCCCCATGACCGATTTCGGTCCCAATGTAACTAAGCTTGTACCATTCTTGATTATTTTATAATTACTTGTCCCATATCTAGTAGACAAGGGATCCATTGGATCATAAACTTCCTAATTGCCTATAAGTAACATAATAGTGCACATGAGATTAAACCCTCCATACTTTTCACCACAACTCCCTCTCTCCCTCTTGCTCAACTCACGGCCGAGACCCCCTTGGACACCCCATCCATTTTCGAGTTTGATTCTTCTCATTCCAAGGTTACACAAGTGATAAGGGTCGCATACGAGGAGTCTTGGAGCTAACGGAAGGCGAAGGACCTCTCTATCTAGCTTTTATCCACCTCTTTTTCGCATAGATTCTTCCCTAGCCTCGAGCTAGAGGTATAATGCTTAAAACACTCTCTCGAACTATTCTAAGGTGGTTAATATGTGTTGTAACGGTTAAAAGTCGGAAACTTACAATTTGAAGCACAAAAGTCTACTAAAAATGCAAGTATTGTTGGTTAAAAGATCATAAGTTGTGTAAATGATGTAGTAATTGAAATTTGTGGTTATCTAGGCCCGATCTACGTTGTGGTAGCTCGGATCACCATTTAACCCGGTTTGGTTAAGATCATGGATCTTGACATAAGCTTGTTTTGAATGAGACAAGGGTTAAAAGGTGAAACTCTACCACACGAGAAACATGAACTTGTGTGAAAATATTTTTACTTGTAAAATAGTGTTTGAAACTAGCGGATCTACGTATGTACAAATGGTATTTTCAAAGAACCACGTATCAAAGAAAACATGTTTTCTAAAAAAAAGACGGATCTTACACTAACAAGTATGATTTTTATAAACCACAAGTGTGTAGACACTTGTGAAATGAAAGGTTCGACAAAATAACAATCTTTGTGAAAGATGACGGGAAGTTGTAAAGATGGATTTATTCTAAAAACGAGGTTTTTACGAGATTAAGCTACTTTATATAAAGATCCACAAAATATAATGGGATTTACACTATAATTTCGGAAAAACTACAAGTTCATGTGATTATGCAATTTACATACTTGTCGACTAGTTTGATGTGTCGGAAATTGTTGATTTAATAAAGAAGTTGTTGAAATGATTTTGTAAAAGAAAATGATACGCTTGAAAGCGTGGCCACCTCCAGTTACAGGGGAAACTCTGGCGAAATTTTTCTAAAACCTAACACTTAGAATTATGTACAAGTGTTAGAATTATTTTTGACATGTTTTCAAAATATATTTAGCCACGACCTTATTTACAAATGTTCGGAGGTGGGATTTTCACAAAACTAAACGCGATAAATATATATTTGGTAAATATATTTTCACAACACTGTTTATGATTATTTTGTGAAAAATACACAAATATTATTTTTAGAGTAAAAATAATATTTACAAACGTTGACGAATCCAAAATAATACGAACGCTTCCACGATAAACATATAAGTTACAACGGTAATTATTATTACCACTCGAACGATAAAAACGTAACTTACGCATTATGCGGAAATAATTACGAACACGCATTCTATCAACGTATTATTTTTGGGAGTGTTATGTGAAGTGAAAATATAATATTTTTGAGAAAAATACTTATATTTTGGAATTGGAAATAAATATATTAAGTGAGACTTAATGGTGTAATTCGAACGCACATGTATTAAATCCCCCATCCTTGGGAAGGAGATTAACTACCAAGTATATACGAGAAGTAAACACGAAATAGTTGTCTAACTATTTCCCAAAAACTTAAACTATAAAGCTAAGGCACGGCCGTCCGTCTAATAGAATTAGCACATGTAGGTCGTTGCACAGCTGCCCGATTTGGAGTACTTGGTAGAGACGCACCGACTGTGAGTTCATGTCCCCCTTTTCTCTTAACTGTTTTCAGTTTTCTAAAATGCGGGGGTGAAATACATGTTACTATGATTACGAATATTTCTTACATGGTATGGTCAGCTAAGGAAGGAACTGTTAGGTTATGTGATATGGGTAGGTGAAACCTTAAGAACATTAGTCCTCGTAGTACGATCGAGGGATACAAGTGATAGGCCTATTTGAGCATAACAAACCCCACCCATGCGCCCGCAGGTTGGACCATGTGGTGACCTTGTCGTAACACCACCCATGCGCCCGCAGGTTGGACCATGTGGTGACCTTGTCCTATCCCCTCCCATGCGCCCGCAGGTTGGACCATGTGGTTACACATTAACTGATATGTTTCCTTATTTGCTTTCATACCAGAGTTTACAAAATATTCACACTTACAATGATTATAAAGGTTTATTCGCGCGCACATACTAAACGCATGAACTCGCTCAACATTATTGTTGATTTTTCAACTTACATGTATTTCAGGGAATTAAAGGATCTGGCACGGTATGGCACGTTTTCCTGCTGCACTAGTTTCCGAGGTCATCTGGGGTTTAGGGAATGTGACTCTTTCCTGGACAAGTCACAGTCCTTAAACTGTGTTTATGTTTTGTTTGTTTGTTGAACAAGACTATGGTTATTAGGGTGTATTCCCGTTAAAACAATGGCATTGTATTTGGTTTCCAAAACTTAATGGATGATCTTGCATGTTTTTAATTCATATAGCTTTGTTATGATTAAGCTAAGGTATTAAGAAGTCACACCAAATTAACCACGCTTCCGCAAAGCCAGGGTGTGACAGCTTGGTATCAGAGCTCTGATCATAGCGAACTAGGATTCTTTCTCGAGTCTAGACTATGATCACTAGGGCTCTCACGAAAACATTTTTACTGCATACCACTTAAGTCCAGATCCAAAACCTTTTTATAAACACATGTTGAGCACATTTTATTTATTTATTATTAGGCTCAGTCTTGGAGGCTGAGGCTCGGTCTTGGAGGCCGAGGCTCGATCTTAGAGATCGAGGTAGATGGCTAGTGAGACTAGGAAGAGTAGGCTCAGTCTTGGAGGCTGAGGCTCGGTCTTGGAGGCCGAGGCTCGATCTAGGAGGTCGAGATGGATGATAGAGCAGTCTTAGAGACTGGGAGAATTTGGCTAGTGGGACTAGGAATGTCAGTCTAGGAGACTGGGAGGCTAGTGGGACTAGGAGAATTATTTGATTGTTTATTGTTGACTTACATGTTCATATGAATATATGATTGATTATTATACGTGTATGTGTTTGTGTTACAAACGTCATGTTTTCATCATGTACTAGAGAGATATACACTACGAATCCCATGGCCATAGTATCAGACGACATAGTTTCATCGGAGCACGAGGTGTACATTTCCGATACTACCGGCACAGACGATGACGACTTTCAGCCCCTTTTGCGCTGCCTGATGTCGTAGCAGAGCCTACTGATGGCCATCTTGTTGGGAATTTGCCATTCGCGGTGATCCCTGTTCCTGTGCCCCTTGCCGCTTATCCCATTGTTGATTTGCCCCCCCCCCCGACGTGGCCTCTGACGACGATAACGATCTACTAGAAGAGGACCCATTCGAGGGCGAGGCCCTATTGCTGCTGGTATTATCCTACTGCTTGCGGACGCTCCTGCAGGGGAAACTCATGCCCATTCCCCTGTCCCAGACTCATTTGAGTTGCTGACATCCGCATTTTCGCATATACAGGGAGTGCAGCACCATTCACACAACGCCGACCCTGATACGGCATCATCGGCTGCACCGGTTCCTGCACATAGCTTTGAGTTTGATCACAGTATTGAGGGTGGTCCTGTTCTTCCATCTGGTTTTGATCCAGACCATGACCTTGAGTTCATACGCTTAGGCCAGCCCTTGGAGGATCCTGTAACCCTCTATGATGGTTGATCCAGCTGATTTTGAGATGAAGTTGGTTGATCCGGAGCCAGCCGTGGCACTTGAGCCAGGCGTTGCTCCTAACACCGCATTGGAGCATGACCCGGTTCATGCCGATGCACCTGCTGTTGCTCCTTGATTGATCATCTGCTTGGACGAGAGAAAATTTGGGGTAACTGTGCAAGACAATTTATTATTACGGGGGCCCACGTAATAACGACTTGTAGTGCACAGAAATCCTGGTGGACTCTGCGGGTCAAGCTAATGAAAACCAATGTGGCAGGAAATAACTCGAACACGAATGACCAAGGCGATGAAGCCTCGAGTTCGTCCTAATTCAAGCAACAAGCCAAATTGGCAAGCCTATGTGAAGGCTCAGTAATTTATTTCCCCACCCATACATTGAGTATATCTACGTATAAAATTAGGTGAGTACATGATGGCTTATGGTGCTATGTATCTCATAGACAATTGGGAAGTTGTCTAACTCACTTCATGCCATTTCGGCAGAAGAGAATGCCACCCAGGCATGACACAAACACCAGTATGTTGCCAAGGATAGAAGCCGAGCTGCAAAAACGCATCTCACAGGCAAATGCATGACATGAAGCACTCCGCACTAAGCGTAGCGATGGCACTACTGGGAATAACCCCCCCCCCCCCAAACTGACCGCACCTATAAGCAGTTCCTGAACTGCAAGCCTTTGAACTTCGACGAAACAGTAAGCGCCATTGCAATTGTTCGTTGGTCCGAAAAGATTGACTCCATTCTAAGGATGACTAACTGTTCACCCCAACAGAGTGTTACCTTTACCTCGGGGTCATTTCTAGATGGCACACTCTCATGATAGGATCTTCGGATTCAGACCCTTGGTACAGATGCTGCTTATGCACTGAGCTGGGACGAGCTCAAGGAAATGATTAAGGAGAAATATGGTTCTAAGACTGGAATAACAGAAGCTTGAGATGGAGTCCTGGAATTTGAAAATGGACGAATCCGAGATTCCTGAACATGACCAGCGATCGCACGACTTGCCTAGGATCGTCACCTACTAAGTCATTGATGTTGTATGATACAGTTGGGTACCTGTAAACCTTACATTCTGGTCTCGATTTGTGGCAATGCAATCGAAGTGATCTATTGTTTATGTCTATAACATGAGATGTTATGCGATTGATTAATTTATAACATGAGATGTTATGTGTTAATATTGTTGTATACTTACGCGCATTTTACTTACTATGACCTGACCCGTACGATCATCATAGGAAGATGCCTCTAAGACGGGATGTACGCATACCCACCAATGAGGCGGAACTTCAGGGAATCATTGCTGCAGTCATCGCACAATACGAGGCCCATCACTCCGAGCGCAACGGAGGTACCTCAGGAAATAACCCACCCAACGGCTGCACCTACAAGCAGTTCTTAGGCTGCCAGCCCTTACATTTCGACGGCACTGGGGGTGCCGTAGCCTTCGTACGCTGGATTGAGAATACGGATACTGTTTTGCGTGCGAGCAAATGCGCCCCAAGAGATCAGGTCACGTACATATCCGGGCTGTTCCGAGATGAGGCTCTGTCATGGTGGAAACTTCAGGTTCAGACAATGGGCGAGGTTGCTGCGTATGCTCTATCGTGGGACGAGCTGAAAGAGCTAATGCATAAAAAGTACTGTTCAAGAACAGAAAGCCAGAAGGTAGAAACTGAGTTCTGGAACTTGAAGATGGAAGGTCCAAAAATAGCTGAGTATGTGGAGAAGTTCCAAGTTCTATCGCGTATCGTTCCTTACATGGTAGATCCGGAGTTTAAAAGGATTGAGCGTTTCATTTGGGGATTGGCACCCCAAATCATGAGCATGGTAACGGCATCAAAGCCTGCCACAATCTCTGAGGCCATCAATCTAAGTGTAGCCCTGACGGAAGAGGCAATCAGGATGGACAAATTTTCAGCCTCTGAGGAGAAGAAGGAGACTCATGTAGAGTCATCTGGGAACAACAAGAGGAAGTTGGCGAATTTCAAACAGGGTACCCAGTCGAGTAGCGACGACAAGGCCAAAAAGAGAAAAGAGTACACGGGTATTCTACCAAAGTGCGACAACTGTCGACGTCCCCATAACGGGCGGTGTAGATATGGAAAATGTGGTAACTGTGGTAAGGTGGGACATGTCAAGGAAACATGTCGGCAAGGTACTGAACATGGAAATAGAGGTCAAGATGGTAACGGAAATCGCGGAGGAAATAACAACGACAACAACTATCAAGGCAGGGATGGTGACAATCAAGGCTGTGGCCAAGCATGTTTTAATTGCGGTGAGGTGGGGCATTTCAGGAAGTATTGCCCTAAGAACACTCAGGCACGTGGATGAAAGCTCAACAGCGGGGATAGAATCCAAGCGTGGATATCGGTACGTCTCATAATAGTCAATGTTACGCTCTATTTGACAGTATTGTCAAACTTTAGCTTCAGAAAATATAGTTGTTTTAGTAGTAAGTAACCTAGATACCCGGTTCTCGATAGAACAAGCCTAACGGGAGCTTCGATGTGATAATTGGGATGGATTGGTTGTCGAACAACCCAGCGGAGATTGTCGTCCGCACCCCGACGATGAACGGAGAAATGATGGTGATTCATGGAGCAGGATACGCTCCTACGGATCATCAGGCAAAGAAGACACAAAAATTTTCGCACAAAGGATGTGTTGCATTCTTGGCTCATGTAGTGGAAAAAGAAGCCGAAGAACCAAAACCCGAAGACATCCCTGTGATTGGAGAATACCCCGAAGTCTTCCTCGAAGACTTGCCGGAATCGTCTCCTCAACGATTAATTCCAGGCAATGCACCCGTAGTCAATGCATCGTAGCGACTTACATTTTCGGGGATGCAAGGAATGACAGAGAAGTTTTAGCAACGGATAGAGAAGGAAGATAACAGACCAAAATTCCCTTTTGGGGTAACCCCATTACTACTCGTCAAAAAGAAGGATGATGATTTTCAAATAAACATCATCTACCGGGAGCTGAACAAGCTGACGATCAAGAATAAATACCCTCTGCCAAGAATTGATGATCTGTTTGACCAACTACAAGGTTCAAGCTTCTATTCGAAGATCGACTTGCGATCTGGATACCATCAGTTAAGGATACAAGAGGAGAGTATCCCAAAGACAGCCTTCAGAACTCGTTATGGGCACTACGAGTTTCTGGTTATGCCGTTTGGTCTGACAAACGCACCTGCAGTATTCATGGATCTAATGAATCGAGTTTGTAAGCCGTACTTGGATAAGTTTGTGATTGTATTCATCGATGATATTTTGATTTATTCAAAGACGAAGGCTGAGCACGAGCAGCATTTAAGAGCCATTCTGGAGCTGCTAAAGAAGGAACAGTTGTATGCCAAGTTCTCTAAGTGCGAGTTTTGGCTACGAGGAGTGCAATTCCTTGGGCACGTGGTAAATGGAGATCGAATCCACGTGGATCCAACCAAGGTCGAGGCGATCAAGGATTGGGAAACGCCAAAGACGCCAACCGAGATTCAGCAATTCTTGGGTTTGGCTGGCTATTACCGAAGATTCAATGAGAATTTTTCAAAGATCGCTCAACCATTAACGCTACTCACACAGTAGGACAAGAAGTTTGATTAAGGAATCAAACAGGAAGAAGCGTTTCAGATATTGAAAGATAAGCTTTGCAACGCGCCAATCTTAGCACTACCGGAAAGTACAGATGATTTTGTGGTATACTGCGACGCATCGCGTCAAGGATTGGGTTGTGTGTTGATGCAACGCTAAAAGGTTATTGCCTACGCGTCACGCCAGCTGAAGGTACATGAAAAGAACTATACCACACACGATTTGGTGCTAGGCGCAGTGATATTTGCACTGAAGATCTGGAGACACTACCTTTATGGTACGAAGTGTACGATCTTCACAGATCATAAGAGCCTACAACATATATTCAACCAGACAGAGTTGAATATGAGGCAAAGACGATGGGTTGAGCTGTTGAATGACTACGACTGCGAGATAAAGAATCATCCAGGGAAGGCGAATGTGGTCGCCGATACCCTAAGTCGAAAAGAAAGGATCAAGCCCATAAGGGTTAGGGCTTTAGAAATGATTATTCAAACCGATCTTTCCATACGCACTCGTACAGCGCATCAAGAAGCTCTCAAGGAAAGAAACCTTGAAGAAGAGTATCTCCGTGGGATGGAGAAGTTATTGATGCCAAACAAGGAAGGAACGTTGTGTTTTGAGAAAAGGATTTGGGTTCCTTTGTTTGGAGGTTTAAGGAAGGTTATTTTCGATGAAGCTCACAAGTCGCGGTACTCTATCCACCCTGGAGCGGATAAGATGTACCAAGATCTTAAAGATTATTATTGGTGGCCTAGGATGAAAGGAGATGTGGCTGTTTATGTGAGCAAATGTTTAACTTGCGCTAAGGTTAAAGCGGAATACCAGAAGCCTTCAGGACTTCTGCAACAACCAAAGTTGCCAAGAACGCCTAGAGGCCATGACACTATCTGGGTGGTAGTGGACCGATTAACGAAGTCAGCACACTACTTGCCTATCCGAGAAAAGGATAATACAAGCAAATTGGCTGAAATTTACATGAGAGAGATTGTTACACGCCATGGAGTACCTCTCTCGATTATCTCCGATAGAGATGGGAGATTCGTATCAAGGATATGGCAATCCTTCCAAGAAGCCTTTGGCTCGAAGTTGAATATGAGCACCGCGTTTCACCCGCAGACCGACGGTCAGAGCGAGCGGACGATTCAGACGTTGGAGGACATGCTGAGAGCATGTGTTATGGATTTAGGCGGTAGCTGGGATAAGCATTTGCCTCTGGTTGAGTTTTCATACAACAACAGCTACCACACCAGTATTGGTGCCGCGCCATTCAAAGCTTTATATGGGCGCAAATGCAGATCACCGCTCCATTGGTCTGACGCCGGTGATAGACAGTTGGTTGGTCCTGATGTAGTCCCGAAAACCACAGATAAGATTACACAGATACGAGATCGTATCAGTGCGGCTCGTGATCGGCAGAAAGCCTACGCGGATCGAAGCAGGAAACCTCTAGAGTTTGAGGTTGGAGATATGGTTTTGTTGAAGGTATCACCCTGGAAGGGTGTGGCACGCTTTGGGAAGCGTGGAAAGTTGAATCCGAGGTATATTGGACCGTTCAAGATCTTGGAAAGAATCGGGTTAGTAGCATACAAGTTGGACCTACCTACTGAACTCCATTTAGTTCACGATACATTCCATGTATCCAATCTGAAGAGGAGTCCAACTCAAGTTACCGTTGCCATTCCCACCGACGAAATTCATGTTGACGACACGCTCCATTTCGTTGAAGAACCTGTTGAGGTCACGGATTGGAAAGTGAACAAGACCCGCCGGAGCAGTGTCAAGCTCGTCAAAGTTCGTTGGAATGCTAGACACGGTCCTGAATTCACCTGGGAGCGTGAGGACCGAATGAAAGAGAAATACCCCCACTTATTTCCTAAGAACCCTGCTTCTACAAGCAGAACTTAAATTTCGGGACGAAATTTCTTTAACGGGGGGAGAATGTGACAACCCTCACTAAACCAGGTATCCGTACTATCTAATTAATAATTAATTACTACTTAATTACTGTGCTTAACTGAAATTGTTGATGAACTGCTACTTGATTTCTAATACTTGTATATTCCTGCATCATACTTTGACTACCGTCACTTCATTATTTACATGTTGAACCTTAGTGACAAACATGATGCACAAAAGCACAGTAGCATTTGAACGGATAACCTATTGAACATGCTGATAAAGCCAGCATCAGGCAGACACTGCCTCTAAGGCCTGTATGAGCCAGAAATATTTTACTACACCCATAGTGAGTGTAGGGATACAAGGGTTGTAGAACTGCGTCTCTAGGAATAAGATATAATGACTGGATGTGCCTAAAACGTACTCTAAGCACAAAACACAGCACTTTAATTAACATATCAGCTTCTGGCAAACTAGTAAAGTGCCAAAACATGAGGAAAATATTCCTGACACTTTGGGGAATAACTTGTGTCACTAAAAATGGTATTTACGACACTTAAAAGCTTTGTTAAGCACTTTAACGGATTACTATCCAACCGAACAACCGGACTATACCCGGGACATAAAAATATTGACAGTAACATTACTGGTCTTTTTCTGAGCCATCTAGGGTCCCTGAATACCCTAACACCCGCTATAAAACATAACACACCAGTAACCGAGTTAAGTGCTTAACTAACCTACTTAACTAAACTCTAAGCTAACTAATGGTTAGAATTCAACTAGAAACCCCCCCCCCATGACCGATTTCGGTCCCAATGTAACTAAGCTTGTACCATTCTTGATTATTTTATAATTACTTGTCCCATATCTAGTAGACAAGGGATCCATTGGATCATAAACTTCCTAATTGCCTATAAGTAACATAATAGTGCACATGAGATTAAACCCTCCATACTTTTCACCACAACTCCCTCTCTCCCTCTTGCTCAACTCACGGCCGAGACCCCCTTGGACACCCCATCCATTTTCGAGTTTGATTCTTCTCATTCCAAGGTTACACAAGTGATAAGGGTCGCATACGAGGAGTCTTGGAGCTAACGGAAGGCGAAGGACCTCTCTATCTAGCTTTTATCCACCTCTTTTTCGCATAGATTCTTCCCTAGCCTCGAGCTAGAGGTATAATGCTTAAAACACTCTCTCGAACTATTCTAAGGTGGTTAATATGTGTTGTAACGGTTAAAAGTCGGAAACTTACAATTTGAAGCACAAAAGTCTACTAAAAATGCAAGTATTGTTGGTTAAAAGATCATAAGTTGTGTAAATGATGTAGTAATTGAAATTTGTGGTTATCTAGGCCCGATCTACGTTGTGGTAGCTCGGATCACCATTTAACCCGGTTTGGTTAAGATCATGGATCTTGACATAAGCTTGTTTTGAATGAGACAAGGGTTAAAAGGTGAAACTCTACCACACGAGAAACATGAACTTGTGTGAAAATATTTTTACTTGTAAAATAGTGTTTGAAACTAGCGGATCTACGTATGTACAAATGGTATTTTCAAAGAACCACGTATCAAAGAAAACATGTTTTCTAAAAAAAAGACGGATCTTACACTAACAAGTATGATTTTTATAAACCACAAGTGTGTAGACACTTGTGAAATGAAAGGTTCGACAAAATAACAATCTTTGTGAAAGATGACGGGAAGTTGTAAAGATGGATTTATTCTAAAAACGAGGTTTTTACGAGATTAAGCTACTTTATATAAAGATCCACAAAATATAATGGGATTTACACTATAATTTCGGAAAAAACTACAAGTTCATGTGATTATGCAATTTACATACTTGTCGACTAGTTTGATGTGTCGGAAATTGTTGATTTAATAAAGAAGTTGTTGAAATGATTTTGTAAAAGAAAATGATACGCTTGAAAGCGTGGCCACCTCCAGTTACAGGGGAAACTCTGGCGAAATTTTTCTAAAACCTAACACTTAGAATTATGTACAAGTGTTAGAATTATTTTTGACATGTTTTCAAAATATATTTAGCCACGACCTTATTTACAAATGTTCGGAGGTGGGATTTTCACAAAACTAAACGCGATAAATATATATTTGGTAAATATATTTTCACAACACTGTTTATGATTATTTTGTGAAAAATACACAAATATTATTTTTAGAGTAAAAATAATATTTACAAACGTTGACGAATCCAAAATAATACGAACGCTTCCACGATAAACATATAAGTTACAACGGTAATTATTATTACCACTCGAACGATAAAAACGTAACTTACGCATTATGCGGAAATAATTACGAACACGCATTCTATCAACGTATTATTTTTGGGAGTGTTATGTGAAGTGAAAATATAATATTTTTGAGAAAAATACTTATATTTTGGAATTGGAAATAAATATATTAAGTGAGACTTAATGGTGTAATTCGAACGCACATGTATTAAATCCCCCATCCTTGGGAAGGAGATTAACTACCAAGTATATACGAGAAGTAAACACGAAATAGTTGTCTAACTATTTCCCAAAAACTTAAACTATAAAGCTAAGGCACGGCCGTCCGTCTAATAGAATTAGCACATGTAGGTCGTTGCACAGCTGCCCGATTTGGAGTACTTGGTAGAGACGCACCGACTGTGAGTTCATGTCCCCCTTTTCTCTTAACTGTTTTCAGTTTTCTAAACTGCGGGGGTGAAATAACAAACCCCACCCATGCGCCCACAGGTGGGGGCGCATGTTTTCTCTTACTATGATTACGAATATTTCTTACATGGTATGGTCAGCTAAGGAAGGAACTGTTAGGTTATGTGATTTGGGTAGGTGAAACCTTAAGAACAATAGTCCTCGTAGTACGATCGAGGGATACAAGTGATAGGCCTATTTGAGCATAACAAACCCCACCCATGCGCCTGCAGGTTGGACCATGTGGTGACCTTGTCGTAACACCACCCATGCGCCCGTAGGTTGGACCATGTGGTGACCTTGTCTTAACACCACCCATGCGCCCGCAGGTTGGACCATGTGGTGACCTTGTCTTATCCCCTCCCATGCGCCCGCAGGTTGGACCATGTGGTTACACATTAACTGATATGTTTCCTTATTTGCTTTCATACCAGAGTTTACAAAATATTCACACTTACAATGATTATAAAGGTTTATTCGCGCGCACATACTAAACGCATGAACTCGCTCAACATTATTGTTGATTTTTCAACTTACATGTATTTCAGGGAATTAAAGGATCTGGCACGGTATGGCACGTTTTCCTGCTGCACTAGTTTCCGAGGTCATCTGGGGTTTAGGGAATGTGACTCTTTCCTGGACAAGTTACAGTCCTTAAACTGTGTTTATGTTTTGTTTGTTTGTTGAACAAGACTATGGTTGTTAGGGTGTATTCCCGTTAAAACAATGGCATTGTATTTGGTTTCCAAAACTTAATGGATGATCTTGCATGTTTTTAATTCATATAGCTTTGTTATGATTAAGCTAAGGTATTAAGAAGTCACACCAAATTAACCACGCTTCCGCAAAGCCAGGGTGTGACAGTTAAGGACAATTACTTGCATGGATTACGGTGGTAATCATGTATTGCGATCTGTCTCGGACAGTCAACCCGCAGTCGTTGTTATTGATGGACCCATGTCGATAATTAACATGCATCATTTCCCTCTGTGTACGTGCTGGTTATGCGTAAATTATTCGAACTCTATATGCTATTACTAAACTTGTATGCTCGCCTTTACATTTTATGTATTGACTTTATTTTAAAGTATGTGACAGGTGTTTAAGGTATTTGCTAGCTAGGGAAGTGAAGCTAGAATAAGTTTCTAGAAGCCCCCAACAAATAGTTGTCTGCCAGGAACAAGCGTCTGGGGCATAGTTGTCTGTAGATCTTGTCCTCTGGCACTACAGCCAGATAGTCAACAGAATAGGGGTCTAGAAGCAGATAAACAATTGCTGTATTTATATTTGAATCTGAGTGGTCGGAACAGAATTAATTGTTCGGATGTTATCTGTAATAACTTGTTATTTGTTCGGGATACGGTATGGGACGTATCACTTTAAATTGAATTTGTATTAATAGTTGTTGTGGAAACTTCTGGACAATCTGTTTCGCTCAGTGCCGCGCCCCGATGATTCCGCCATCGGTTGGGGTGTGACACAGTGATTGCTTAACAGAATAACTGTTATTGGATCAAAGGGAGCTCTTTAGGATTAGCCTGATTAGATTACAATAGATAAGCATCGGACTGAATAACAAGATTCATGCAAGTGTCGGATCAGTCACCTGATCGGATGGTCATCCGTACAGATGGCCATTCGATCGAATGGTCATTCGATCCCAGTGTTGAGATTCCAAAATGTTTAACCAAGTATTCAAACCAGGTCTTTCGATCGGATGGCCGTTCGGTCGAATGACTCTTCGTGTGCAAGTTTCAAAGTTCAAAGTTTCAGATTCAAAATAGTTTAAGCATAGAAGGTTTGAAAGACACATGCCACCTCGATCGGATGACCGTTCGATCGGACGGCAGTCCGATCGGATTGCCATTCGATTGAGAGGGCCTTGTCCCATTTCACAAACCTTGTAAAGTTTCCAAGTTTCGAGTTTTACGGTGACGGCATGATACATATTGAGACAACGGTAAACGCGTCATTACTCAGCCGGTCTGTTCGGATGGGAATCACCCCAGCTCGACCATGCGTCTACTCTTGACGGAGTTTATGTTGGAATCCGTACTCCGGCCATCTTCTCCGGCGATGATCCATTTCTAAGTCGTCTCCAGACTAATCATTAAGGGGCTGTTTGGTAGCCTCTGAATGGCCATTAAGAGGCTACCTCTTAATGGAACCATTAAGAATTTTACCAATGAGAAGGTAGAAAAATGTGACATGTGATGATTTACCATTCAGAGGTTACCTCTTAACCATTCAGACTTGAGGTTACCTTTTATTCATTCAGAGGTTTTAAACCATTAAGAAGTAGCATCTGAATGGTCATTAAGAGGCTACCAAACAGCCCCTAAGTCCACAGTCCGTTTAGATCCGGATTCCACCATTTTAAGTAAAGTTTTAAGAAAAGATGAAGGAAAAGCATGAGTTTTAGCTGAAAAGTCTTGATTTAGCAAAGATTCGGTGTAATAACATATGAAATTCCTTTGTTCTGAGCTAGATCTTCGACTAAAATGACATCACACAACAGTTTGTACAAACCGCCATGATGACGTTACCCTCAAGAGCTCAAATCTCAGAGATTTCATGGTGAAAGTGTGATTTCAAAGAGGAATCATGTAGAGGATAGTGTATAGATCAAAGATGTACAAGAATCAAGTGTAAAACATACAGAAATCGCCAGGAAATGGAAGAAATGTGAGAGAGCGTGCGTCTAGTCGAAGGAGGCTGTCACATCAGTGAAGAATAATGTGACAGGTCCTATTTATAGTGTGAGAGAGAGATAAAGGCGGTGTGGCAGTGGATCGGATGGCACTTCGATCGAGTGGCCCTCCGATCTGATGGTCATCCGATCAGATTGCCATTCGGTCAATCCCATTCTTTCCGTTTTCCCGTCTCTGGTTTGTTTTGGGGGTTAGATTAAGCGTATCGTTGCGTATTATTGTGTAATTAGTATCACATAACTAGATTAATTGTTAACCCAAAAGTTTCCAAGTTTCATAGTTTCCGCCAGTGACAAGTCTCCGGTCTCTCGTTCAACCAAGTCTCAAGTTTCACGAGTCTCAAGAGTCGAGCACCAAAGTATCAAGAATTAAGAATCTAACTTCCAAGTATCAAGTATCAAGAATCAAGCCTCAAGAATCAAGTATCAAGAATCTAGTTCCATAGCATTAAGAATCAAGTGTCTAGAGTTAAGTATCAAGTCTCATAGTATTAAGTATCTAGCTTAAGTATCAAGAATCAAGCCTCGTAGAATTTAGATTCACCAAGTTTCAAGATTCAAGTAACACAAGTATCAAAAGTGTCAAGAATCACATAGTTTAGGGACTAAAATTGACAATAGCTAATAAGTTCAGGGACGCAGGCGTTACACATACACTAGTTGAGAAGGAGAACAAAGTCTTCCTTATAAGTGGGTGGAAACATTCTCTACTAAGATGTGTTTTGCCTGGGCGAGCAACTCGTCGGGTGAAAACAAAACCGTTAGTTCCTAGATGGGCAACCCTTCGGGGGAAAACAAACAATATCTTGGCATGGTTTACTTGGTCTATACAAATGGTATCAGAGATAGGGGTCGGGCCGGTGTGCCAGCGAGGACGCTGGGCTCCCTAAAGGGGGTGGAGATGCAAGTCCTACATTGGTTGAGAAGGAGAACGAAGCCTTCCTTATAGGGGTGAAAACCTTCTCTACCAAGACGTGTTTTGCCTGGACGAGCAACTCGTTGAGTGAAAACAAAACCGTGAGTTCCTGGATGGGTAACTCATCAGGGTCAAAATAGACAATATCTTGGCACTGTTTATTTAGGCTGTTACACTACAGCTGTTGGGTTTGGTAAGGATATGGTTGGGTTGGGTTGGGTTGGGTTGGGTTGGGTTGGGTTGAGTTGAGTGAAGAAGATAAGTGGTGATAAATCTAGGATGCCTTCTTAAACTTCCTATAAATATCAAACTTTCTATTTGATCCTTGAATTTCTATTTGATGCTTGACCGTATTATTATATTGGACTATAAATTGAGCATGCTTATTTATGTGCAATGTATTACCTCCATACACCAAAATTATGGGCGGCAATAGTTCCACCATTGTAATGGTGGAAAAAGGCGGCAACCTTTCTTTATTATTTTTTTTTTCTTTTGCTTTTTGCATTTTTCAAGTTAGTATAATTATAACTGAGCACAAATTTATTCATAAGAAGTGTATGTGGTGTAGTGGTTTTTGATGTTTGATATGTGACTTAACAAAGTAAACAAACCTGTGTTCTAGACCCAATCTGTGCATTTTTTTAAATATTACATTTATATCCCTAACGTTTACCCAGTTTTTCGCTTATCCATATTTTGTCAGTTTACCATGCTGTTACGCGCAGACTTTAATAAATTTACTCTTCATTTCCTAAACATTAATAATAAAAATTTGCGTTTTTTTATCTACATCTCGATGCAATTTTATTAAGATCGTGTTATGAGTAATATGTACAAGTAACTGTGTTATGAGTAATATGTACAAGTAACTGAAAAAAGAAGCCACCATGTTAACAAACGAAGAAATATACGGTTTAGCACCTCGCATCGTGTTCGGGACATAAAACCAGGTATTATACAAAAACACACGAAATTCTCTAAAGTCTAAACTATTATGCTTACACATTGCGTAGATTCTCATTTTCACATCGAATAAGGTTCTCTAAAATTAAGTGGGACCGATACTATAGACACCAACAATATATCAAAAACTCATATTTTTAATGCTTTTATTAGATCAGAAATTTTAAATATCTATACTACCGCTATAAACTTTTTAAGTGTAACCTCTATATTGAGACAAAAGAGTGAGAAATCATTTTACGATAAAAAGAAGGCGTCATATTCATAAAAGAGGCTTTTCCACTACTATATATTTTTGACTTAGGCTTTGATTGGTTTCTTGATGCAACTACGTAACTACTATGGTTTGGTGAAATATGGCTCTACGTGGTTCAAAACTGGACTCATGACTTAAGTATTTATGTCCACTGATTTTCGTCAATACGCGAAGGTTCCTAGAAACATAGAAATCGTATCCCGTTGGGTATAGATAGCAAAAAGAGGTCAGGTCAGGACTAGTGTAGGGTTGGGTTTATGATTATTCTCTTGGGTTAAGTTCGTCTATTGATCGGGTCCCGACGAAACAACATCTCATTTTCCAACCGGTGCCACAACATTGATTTCACTTGTACATTTGACTTTTGAAGTTTTGTGTTTGACCCACCATGTGCTCTTCCATGGCTAACGAAATCATGCATTTATGTCGTGTGAATTTGTTTTCATGAAGGTTGACAACTTTAGAAATATCTAGGGTTTTACTCAGTAATATTTATCAATTACAAACTGTATTGGTTACTCTTCTAGTTATATTAACAATAATATTTGTTTGTACGATAAGTTATGTTAAGTATAAAGAGATGTAGAAATACATATACAAGCACTGTTAGCTGGGATATGTGGATGTGGGTGTTGTCCCCAAAAGTTATAATATTTTTATGACAAAATGATTGTCATGCAACCATACCAACTCTAGAAAGCTTTTGAGTTTCAGTTGTGCCTTGATATTACACCTTTTAATTCAAAAGGCCAACAAAACTATTCACTGATCTCGAATATATATTAGTTGGTGCATTTCCATTGTGTAGTCCACTTTCATTGCATGCTCATGATTTCTTTTTCAAAAGTCACATATACAATTATACAAAATAACTTCTATCATTATCCATCTATGAACAGGAAAGTTGGTATTCTCTTGTGAGACTTTGAAGGGAATTTTAGTAATTTATCATAATAATACGAGAAATTAAGTTTTGGGTGGGTTTAAGTGGTGGAAACTCATTTTTCAAAGTTGAAAATCATGATTTCAGATATTTATATATATGGATTTATATGTAGATATTCGACAAGAATTGATGTAATAAATTTATCCTTGTTTGTATGCAAATAAGATAGTGTGTGATTATTTGTTTTCTCAATAAATGTGTGAGTAGGATACCATCAACAACGGTAATGGTTTCCTAACCAACTAACTAATATGTCCTAATAAATTAGGTTATTTGGGTTAATGAAACCAACTAACTAATATGTCCTAATAAATTAGGTTATTAGGGTTAATGAAAGTGGGCGAGGAGTTTTTGTAAATGTTGTTAAATAAATATTAACTAGTGTTAAAGCCAATGATCCGCAGACCAATTGGTTTGGAGGAGGTAGGAAGGTTTACCCACTTATATAGGGTTCCTGTCCGGGAGGTCTCAGGATCGAATCTTGTGTGGGTGAAAGGGAGGGGGGGGGGCTGTGGCATCGGTTCAAACTGGCAATAATACGCCAACCGCGGGATTCCTACTCGTGGCCTAACTGGGTGATCTAGTCGTCCAAAAAAACTAATGTTAAGCCCCCGCGTTGCGGCGGGGGTGTAAATCCGTGTCAAGTAGCACCAATGCCAAACAGGGGCGGAGGTTAGAATGTTAGTAGGGGTAGCACGGGCTACCCCTCAACCCCGTCTCCGTAGTGTCAAAATACCCCTTAACTCCGTTTCCGTAGTATAAAAATAGCCCTCAACTTCGTCTCCGTTATAAAAAGGATACCCCTTTATCCAAAAATAAAATAAAATAAAATTGAGATAGCACTAAATTTTTAGGCTAATTCCGCCACTGATGCCAAACCACCGCCAATGCCCACCATCATTGCCAAAGCTCGTAAAACAAAAGAAATAAAAAAGAAAAATAAAACTTAATGAAAAGTAGATGTAAAAACGTTAAACCACTCGCACGCATTGCAACATGTTAATGTGCAAAAATTCTACCAAAACGTAAAACATATATGAGAATAACTAAGTCAATCTAGGTCAACCGTTAAATTGGGAAAAATAGATGTAAAAAACGTGGAATCACACACGCATGTTGCACCGTTGCGGCGTGTTAATGCACAAAACCAGACCGAAACGTTAAACATATAAAAGAATAACTAAATCGATCTAGAAACCGCGGTTGCGACGAGACAGTTAAACGAGAAAAAATACACATAAAAATGTTGAATCATGTATGCACATTGCATCGTGTTAACTAACAAACTTTTAAACAAAATGTAAAATTAATATATAGTAAAACATAAGCAATAACTTTTCGTGTTTTTTCTATAAATTAACCAAAAATAGGTATATGTATGAGATATAATAGGCTAAATCAGCAATTTTCACTGTCATGCCTTCGGGCTGGTGGAGGTCGGGTTTCTGTGTATCTGGGAGAGCTAAGGGGCTGGCGACGGTTGAGTAGTCCACCTTGACTATATCGCTCGATGTCACGGTAATTGGCACGTAATTCCTTACCGTCAAAAAAAATTAGCAATTTTATGCTAATAAAGTGAAAAAGTTTTGTTAAAGTAAACTAATAAATTGTTAAAATCAATGTTTACATATTTAGATTATGTGCGCCGTTAAGTGTCACCTTATTTCGATGGGGCCAAACACCACATCGTAGGGGCCATGGAGGGGCGTCGTCGCTTTAATGGGCGTGAACAAAAGAAAGACTAGGAAAAAAAATTAGTCAATCACATCAAGTCTCTTCTAGTGTTTTTTTTTTTTAATTCTTTATTCAATTTGGGTTAGTGAACCGTTAGACAATTTTGAGAGTTTAGTTAGTTAAAGTTATACTGTCTACGTGACAGTAACGTGACATATTTTTTTTTTCACTTTTTAATCAAACCAATACACATAGTCTTAAATTATAAATTCAAAACGCTTCGATTTAGATCTAGACCATGGCTGGTATTATGATTAGAGTTGTTTACGAGCCAAGTCAATTCGAGCGGACCTTTGCTCATGCTTGGCTCGTTTACAAACCGAACTGAGCTGATCAGCTCATTTACGACCAAGCTGAAAGCCGTGGCATCGGTTCAAACTGGCAATAATACGCCAACCGCGGGATTCCTACTCGTGGCCTAACTGGGTGATCTAGTCGTCCAAAAAAACTAATGTTAAGCCCCCGCGTTGCGGCGGGGGTGTAAATCCGTGTCAAGTAGCACCAATGCCAAACAGGGGCGGAGGTTAGAATGTTAGTAGGGGTAGCACGGGCTACCCCTCAACCCCGTCTCCGTAGTGTCAAAATACCCCTTAACTCCGTTTCCGTAGTATAAAAATAGCCCTCAACTTCGTCTCCGTTATAAAAAGGATACCCCTTTATCCAAAAATAAAATAAAATAAAATTGAGATAGCACTAAATTTTTAGGCTAATTCCGCCACTGATGCCAAACCACCGCCAATGCCCACCATCATTGCCAAAGCTCCTAAAACAAAAGAAATAAAAAAGAAAAATAAAACTTAATGAAAAGTAGATGTAAAAACGTTAAACCACTCGAACGCATTGCAACATGTTAATGTGCAAAAATTCTACCAAAACGTAAAACATATATGAGAATAACTAAGTCAATCTAGGTCAACCGTTAAATTGGGAAAAATAGATGTAAAAAACGTGGAATCACACACGCATGTTGCACCGTTGCGGCGTGTTAATGCACAAAACCAGACCGAAACGTTAAACATATAAAAGAATAACTAAATCGATCTAGAAACCGCGGTTGCGACGAGACAGTTAAACGAGAAAAAATACACATAAAAATGTTGAATCATGTATGCACATTGCATCGTGTTAACTAACAAACTTTTAAACAAAATGTAAAATTAATATATAGTAAAACATAAGCAATAACTTTTCGTGTTTTTTCTATAAATTAACCAAAAATAGGTATATGTATGAGATATAATAGGCTAAATCAGCAATTTTCACTGTCATGCCTTCGGGCTGGTGGAGGTCGGGTTTCTGTGTATCTGGGAGAGCTAAGGGGCTGGCGACGGTTGAGTAGTCCACCTTGACTATATCGCTCGATGTCTCGGTAATTGGCACGTAATTCCTTACCGTCAAAAAAAATTAGCAATTTTATGCTAATAAAGTGAAAAAGTTTTGTTAAAGTAAACTAATAAATTGTTAAAATCAATGTTTACATATTTAGATTATGTGCGCCGTTAAGTGTCACCTTATTTCGATGGGGCCAAACACCACATCGTAGGGGCCATGGAGGGGCGTCGTCGCTTTAATGGGCGTGAACAAAAGAAAGACTAGGAAAAAAAATTAGTCAATCACATCAAGTCTCTTCTAGTTTTTTTTTTTTTTTTTAAATTCTTTATTCAATTTGGGTTAGTGAACCGTTAGACAATTTTGAGAGTTTAGTTAGTTAAAGTTATACTGTCTACGTGACAGTAACGTGACATATTTTTTTTTTCACTTTTTAATCAAACCAATACACATAGTCTTAAATTATAAATTCAAAACGCTTCGATTTAGATCTAGACCATGGCTGGTATTATGATTAGAGTTGTTTACGAGCCAAGTCAATTCGAGCGGACCTTTGCTCATGCTTGGCTCGTTTACAAACCGAACTGAGCTGATCAGCTCATTTACGACCAAGCTGAAAGCCGTGGCATCGGTTCAAACTGGCAATAATACGCCAACCGCGGGATTCCTACTCGTGGCCTAACTGGGTGATCTAGTCGTCCAAAAAAACTAATGTTAAGCCCTCGCGTTGCGGCGGGGGTGTAAATCCGTGTCAAGTAGCACCAATGCCAAACAGGGGCGGAGGTTAGAATGTTAGTAGGGGTAGCACGGGCTACCCCTCAACCCCGTCTCCGTAGTGTCAAAATACCCCTTAACTCCGTTTCCGTAGTATAAAAATAGCCCTCAACTTCGTCTCCGTTATAAAAAGGATACCCCTTTATCCAAAAATAAAATAAAATAAAATTGAGATAGCACTAAATTTTTAGGCTAATTCCGCCACTGATGCCAAACCACCGCCAATGCCCACCATCATTGCCAAAGCTCGTAAAACAAAAGAAATAAAAAAGAAAAATAAAACTTAATGAAAAGTAGATGTAAAAACGTTAAACCACTCGCACGCATTGCAACATGTTAATGTGCAAAAATTCTACCAAAACGTAAAACATATATGAGAATAACTAAGTCAATCTAGGTCAACCGTTAAATTGGGAAAAAATAGATGTAAAAAACGTGGAATCACACACGCATGTTGCACCGTTGCGGCGTGTTAATGCACAAAACCAGACCGAAACGTTAAACATATAAAAGAATAACTAAATCGATCTAGAAACCGCGGTTGCGACGAGACAGTTAAACGAGAAAAAATACACATAAAAATGTTGAATCATGTATGCACATTGCATCGTGTTAACTAACAAACTTTTAAACAAAATGTAAAATTAATATATAGTAAAACATAAGCAATAACTTTTCGTGTTTTTTCTATAAATTAACCAAAAATAGGTATATGTATGAGATATAATAGGCTAAATCAGCAATTTTCACTGTCATGCCTTCGGGCTGGTGGAGGTCGGGTTTCTGTGTATCTGGGAGAGCTAAGGGGCTGGCGACGGTTGAGTAGTCCACCTTGACTATATCGCTCGATGTCACGGTAATTGGCACGTAATTCCTTACCGTCAAAAAAAATTAGCAATTTTATGCTAATAAAGTGAAAAAGTTTTGTTAAAGTAAACTAATAAATTGTTAAAATCAATGTTTACATATTTAGATTATGTGCGCCGTTAAGTGTCACCTTATTTCGATGGGGCCAAACACCACATCGTAGGGGCCATGGAGGGGCGTCGTCGCTTTAATGGGCGTGAACAAAAGAAAGACTAGGAAAAAAAATTAGTCAATCACATCAAGTCTCTTCTAGTGTTTTTTTTTTTTTAATTCTTTATTCAATTTGGGTTAGTGAACCGTTAGACAATTTTGAGAGTTTAGTTAGTTAAAGTTATACTGTCTACGTGACAGTAACGTGACATATTTTTTTTTTCACTTTTTAATCAAACCAATACACATAGTCTTAAATTATAAATTCAAAACGCTTCGATTTAGATCTAGACCATGGCTGGTATTATGATTAGAGTTGTTTACGAGCCAAGTCAATTCGAGCGGACCTTTGCTCATGCTTGGCTCGTTTACAAACCGAACTGAGCTGATCAGCTCATTTACGACCAAGCTGAAAGCCGTGGCATCGGTTCAAACTGGCAATAATACGCCAACCGCGGGATTCCTACTCGTGGCCTAACTGGGTGATCTAGTCGTCCAAAAAAACTAATGTTAAGCCCCCGCGTTGCGGCGGGGGTGTAAATCCGTGTCAAGTAGCACCAATGCCAAACAGGGGCGGAGGTTAGAATGTTAGTAGGGGTAGCACGGGCTACCCCTCAACCCCGTCTCCGTAGTGTCAAAATACCCCTTAACTCCGTTTCCGTAGTATAAAAATAGCCCTCAACTTCGTCTCCGTTATAAAAAGGATACCCCTTTATCCAAAAATAAAATAAAATAAAATTGAGATAGCACTAAATTTTTAGGCTAATTCCGCCACTGATGCCAAACCACCGCCAATGCCCACCATCATTGCCAAAGCTCCTAAAACAAAAGAAATAAAAAAGAAAAATAAAACTTAATGAAAAGTAGATGTAAAAACGTTAAACCACTCGCACGCATTGCAACATGTTAATGTGCAAAAATTCTACCAAAACGTAAAACATATATGAGAATAACTAAGTCAATCTAGGTCAACCGTTAAATTGGGAAAAATAGATGTAAAAAACGTGGAATCACACACGCATGTTGCACCGTTGCGGCGTGTTAATGCACAAAACCAGACCGAAACATTAAACATATAAAAGAATAACTAAATCGATCTAGAAACCGCGGTTGCGACGAGACAGTTAAACGAGAAAAAATACACATAAAAATGTTGAATCATGTATGCACATTGCATCGTGTTAACTAACAAACTTTTAAACAAAATGTAAAATTAATATATAGTAAAACATAAGCAATAACTTTTCGTGTTTTTTCTATAAATTAACCAAAAATAGGTATATGTATGAGATATAATAGGCTAAATCAGCAATTTTCACTGTCATGCCTTCGGGCTGGTGGAGGTCGGGTTTCTGTGTATCTGGGAGAGCTAAGGGGCTGGCGACGGTTGAGTAGTCCACCTTGACTATATCGCTCGATGTCTCGGTAATTGGCACGTAATTCCTTACCGTCAAAAAAAATTAGCAATTTTATGCTAATAAAGTGAAAAAGTTTTGTTAAAGTAAACTAATAAATTGTTAAAATCAATGTTTACATATTTAGATTATGTGCGCCGTTAAGTGTCACCTTATTTCGATGGGGCCAAACACCACATCGTAGGGGCCATGGAGGGGCGTCGTCGCTTTAATGGGCGTGAACAAAAGAAAGACTAGGAAAAAAAATTAGTCAATCACATCAAGTCTCTTCTAGTTTTTTTTTTTTTTTTTTAAATTCTTTATTCAATTTGGGTTAGTGAACCGTTAGACAATTTTGAGAGTTTAGTTAGTTAAAGTTATACTGTCTACGTGACAGTAACGTGACATATTTTTTTTTTCACTTTTTAATCAAACCAATACACATAGTCTTAAATTATAAATTCAAAACGCTTCGATTTAGATCTAGACCATGGCTGGTATTATGATTAGAGTTGTTTACGAGCCAAGTCAATTCGAGCGGACCTTTGCTCATGCTTGGCTCGTTTACAAACCGAACTGAGCTGATCAGCTCATTTACGACCAAGCTGAAAGCCGTGGCATCGGTTCAAACTGGCAATAATACGCCAACCGCGGGATTCCTACTCGTGGCCTAACTGGGTGATCTAGTCGTCCAAAAAAACTAATGTTAAGCCCTCGCGTTGCGGCGGGGGTGTAAATCCGTGTCAAGTAGCACCAATGCCAAACAGGGGCGGAGGTTAGAATGTTAGTAGGGGTAGCACGGGCTACCCCTCAACCCCGTCTCCGTAGTGTCAAAATACCCCTTAACTCCGTTTCCGTAGTATAAAAATAGCCCTCAACTTCGTCTCCGTTATAAAAAGGATACCCCTTTATCCAAAAATAAAATAAAATAAAATTGAGATAGCACTAAATTTTTAGGCTAATTCCGCCACTGATGCCAAACCACCGCCAATGCCCACCATCATTGCCAAAGCTCGTAAAACAAAAGAAATAAAAAAGAAAAATAAAACTTAATGAAAAGTAGATGTAAAAACGTTAAACCACTCGCACGCATTGCAACATGTTAATGTGCAAAAATTCTACCAAAACGTAAAACATATATGAGAATAACTAAGTCAATCTAGGTCAACCGTTAAATTGGGAAAAAATAGATGTAAAAAACGTGGAATCACACACGCATGTTGCACCGTTGCGGCGTGTTAATGCACAAAACCAGACCGAAACGTTAAACATATAAAAGAATAACTAAATCGATCTAGAAACCGCGGTTGCGACGAGACAGTTAAACGAGAAAAAATACACATAAAAATGTTGAATCATGTATGCACATTGCATCGTGTTAACTAACAAACTTTTAAACAAAATGTAAAATTAATATATAGTAAAACATAAGCAATAACTTTTCGTGTTTTTTCTATAAATTAACCAAAAATAGGTATATGTATGAGATATAATAGGCTAAATCAGCAATTTTCACTGTCATGCCTTCGGGCTGGTGGAGGTCGGGTTTCTGTGTATCTGGGAGAGCTAAGGGGCTGGCGACGGTTGAGTAGTCCACCTTGACTATATCGCTCGATGTCACGGTAATTGGCACGTAATTCCTTACCGTCAAAAAAAATTAGCAATTTTATGCTAATAAAGTGAAAAAGTTTTGTTAAAGTAAACTAATAAATTGTTAAAATCAATGTTTACATATTTAGATTATGTGCGCCGTTAAGTGTCACCTTATTTAGATGGGGCCAAACACCACATCGTAGGGGCCATGGAGGGGCGTCGTCGCTTTAATGGGCGTGAACAAAAGAAAGACTAGGAAAAAAAATTAGTCAATCACATCAAGTCTCTTCTAGTGTTTTTTTTTTTTAATTCTTTATTCAATTTGGGTTAGTGAACCGTTAGACAATTTTGAGAGTTTAGTTAGTTAAAGTTATACTGTCTACGTGACAGTAACGTGACATATTTTTTTTTCACTTTTTAATCAAACCAATACACATAGTCTTAAATTATAAATTCAAAACGCTTCGATTTAGATCTAGACCATGGCTGGTATTATGATTAGAGTTGTTTACGAGCCAAGTCAATTCGAGCGGACATTTGCTCATGCTTGGCTCGTTTACAAACCGAACTGAGCTGATCAGCTCATTTACGACCAAGCTGAAAGCCGAGCGAGCATTTTTCGAGCACACATTTTTACATGAGAGCATCCAGTGATTTTGACAACCCTAAATTTAGGATGTTTTCTTCGATGTTTCCGTTGTTGGGTGATAATTGAGGTCTGGCCGTTTGAAGATGACACTATGCCTGAGGTTCGACTGTCCGAGGATGAGGCTCAGGTTGAGGCCAGTGAGGCGATGAACATACTGCAGAGAACAATTGTCACATTGTGGCGAAGTGTGATAACGGGAGACGATTGACAATAAACGACTAATGAGAGAAAGAAGTTAATGTTAGCGAATATATGTTTACCATATATTCGACCCACCATATCTTCTCTATTTAAAAAGAGAAGATAACCATATATTCGACCCACCATATCTTCTCCATTTAAACCGGAGCATATCTCCTACTGTATATTAGTCACAGAATAGACCGGATGAAGGTGCCCGGGTTTGGGGGTTTCTGATGCGGATTTAGCGGAATCATCAGGATGAGCCGTAGCATCACCTGTGTTAGCGGAAGAAGGGGTTTGAACCATGGTGGATGGACCGGAACAGGAAGCAGGAAAAACAAATACACACAAGGTCTGATCGAGACCAGAAGTTGTGCGGCGACCGAGGTCAGAAGGAGAAGAAGAAAACGGTGATTAGGGTATTGAGCGACTGCGCTTTGATACCATGTAAGTTTCTGTAAAAACTGATGATCTTCTCATTGATAGATAGCGGTATAAATAATACAATGATGTACATACATAAGGAAACTAAATATGCTATACGGTAGGAGATATACTCCGGTTTAAATAGAGAAGATATGGTGGGTCGAATATATGGTAAACATATATTCGCTAACAGTTAAGACTATCACTTCATGACTTAGGATTTTACTTTTAAACTTAGTGTAAAAAAAATTTGTTGGGTTGATTGGGTTAGCAAGTGTAAATATAATTCTATATTTACATATACTGAGCCAAACCCACTAGGGCGGTATGTATAAAAATATAAATTCAATTATACTTTGTGTTTATATATAATAAATTAATAAAAATTATTTTGAGCCGAATCGAGGCAAGTAAACCTTTTCTCGTGCTTACTGCTTAGCTCGTTTTACAAACAGAACCGAACGATTGGCTCGTTTACAAGCAAGCGAGAAACTGAACAAGTATTTTCCAAACGAGCAGCCAACGAATTTGAACAACCTACGTAACATGATTTTTTTTTTTTTCACTTTTTAATTAGATCATTACATATAGTATTGAATTTTAAATTCAAAACGGTCAGATTTTAAATCCAGTCCATGATTGGTAATCTGGTATTATAATAGCATGATAGTATGTATGATATGTGAATATCTTGTGGACCGGTTCAAGGCCCAAAAATGTATTAGAAATTGATAGAAAAGCAAGGATATGGGTTTGTGACACATAAAGGTAATTTGTGTAGAATATACATTTATATATATTTATATATATTTATATATATTTATTTCGAGAGACGATGAATAGTAACTTTATTTTTATTTATATATATTCATTTCGAGAGACGATGAATAGTAACTTTATTTTTATAATAATATAGAGTTTTTTATTATTTTATTATTTAATATATTATAATAGTTTATTATTATATTTACTTTTAATAATATATTTCTCTTTTTTAGTAAACATCTATTTCCTTACCTTTTTTTAATAATTTTTTTTTCTTTTTTTAACATATATTAATTTATCGGTTAATTTGATACTTCTTTAATAAGTTACATTTATAACTTTTTTTCTAAATACTTAAGTACGTAGTTGTGCTTGATTTCTTTCCCTGACATTCCGTTATAAGTTTTGTTAAAACGAGGTTATACTCAAAATAAAGTACTTATGTGGTATCATAAAATGGTACGATGACAAACTAAATCGTTTTTCTTTTTTTAACATATATTAACTTATCGATTAATTTGATACTTCTTTAGTAAGTTACGTTTATAACTTTTTTTCTAAATACTTAAGTACGTAGTTGTGCTTGATTTCTTTCCCTGACATTCCGTTATAAGTTTTGTTAAAACGAGGTTATACTCAAAATAAAGTACTTATGTGGTATCATAAAACGGTACGATGATAAACTAAATCGTTCTAATGGTTTGACTTTCTAAACAACATGCTTTATTTTCAAATCACGTTTGTTTTACATTAGCATTTACTTGGTTTCGTCGCAACGTACGATATAAAAAAACTAGTTCCTATTGTTAGCCGCCAATATTTATTTATTTTTTGGTAGTTTTAAGTGAAACTCTTTAGCGAATAACAGAATTTAGTTTTTACCATATAACTATCGTAATAACCTGGAAAAGATGAAGATATCGTTTTCCATATAATTTTATTATTACTTTGGAAAACTAGGTTCTTGATGGTTGAAGATTATTACCAGGGCCGACCCAAAGGGCTTCAGACCCTAGGCCCAGTTAGGGCCATGCAAATTAAAAGGTCTCTAAAATTTGGTGTGCTTTCTTTATACTAGGCTCAATAATTATAAGATAATACACCGAACAACCCACTAAAAAGGCCTGCAATTGAAACAACCCATGGCTGGTCCATTACTCAAATTGAAAGACCTACAATATTTAGCTATTATATCAATTGAAAAAGATTTTTAGAAGAACTTGATTACGATAATTTCATCAAACAATTTTCCTCAATTAAAACTAGAAAAATAAATTTTATTTAAACATATGCTATCTATAAAAAAGTGTAACTTAATTTTTTTTAACTATATCAATTATAAAATTTTTAGTTTTTAATTGCATGTCTCAAGCCCATGTAAAGGAGAGTTTTGTTACTAAATATATTGAAAAGGATAATTTTGCAAAAGGGTCTCTACTTTGTAGTTCGCTTAGGGCCTTTAAAAACGTAGGAACGACCCTGATTATTACTTTATAGTAACAATAAATATATGAATGTTTAATCCATGGATGTTAACTTATTAATATGTTTAATCTGTTAAGTATTAAATTATACTTTATAGTAACAATAAATAATTGTAACTATTAAAAATCTAAAGTGTTTCAAGTGTACTTTTTTTCATAGTTGTAAAATTCCTGACTAGGCATCGATTAATCCTCGATTAATAATAATTAATCCTGATTAATCGTTAGTCCCCACCCCACCAGCCGACTAGCGACTTCTATAACCATGTTTTTTTAAAGATTTAACAAACTTTTTACACAACCGACCATTTTACTATTCTAGGAATTTAGGTGTAGGTGTGACAATTGTTTACGATCTTTTAGTTTATCAAACTTTTTAACTATATAAGCTTATATTAATTAGTTAATCATCTAATTCAAATTAAGTAAGTGATTAAAACTAACAACAGTTGTTTTTAGATTGACGAGTTTCGAGTTGAGGGGTTCAATATTTGAACCCTAACTTAGATATATTTGAAATCATGTAACCCAAAGAAAACGCGTTTAGTCTAGTTATCTAAATGAGTTAAATGGGTTGACAAATTATAAATGCGTTGTATGATAGTTGCCAATGTGTTAAACGAGTCACAAACAAATGAACAAGTTATAGCAAACGGCCTAAACAAGACAACTCAAACACAATCCGTTAAATAAAATGGGTTAAACATGTTAAATACGATCTATTCACATAAGGTCAGATATGACAACCAATTACATGTTTTTCTTTTCACACATCACGAACCTAACACAAAAATATCCAGTTATAATTTAACAGATAAACGAATCGTCATCAAGTTCAGCAATTTCAACCTACCAATCCCAAATCCTTACCCGACATGATTACCAGGGGCGTACCCACCCTATGCCAAAGGTGGGCGGGCGCACCCCATGAAAAAATATTTTTTAGTGTTATTTTTCGCCGGAAATCCCAACCGCACCCCTTGGAATTTTTAACCCGCACCCCTTGAAAATTTTCACCCGCCCCACTTAGAAAAAAATAATTATTAACCACTTATTCACTTAATTATTTAATCCAATCAAAGCCCAATCTGCAATTAATTTTTATTAACACAAGCCCAAACCCAACCTAAAGAAATTTGAACTAAATAAAATAACCCAAACCCATCCACCCATTCCATTTCCAAATCCCGCCCCCAAAAAAACTCACAGCGACTTAACGCCACTGCTCACAACCTGGTGGCTTTTTTTACCGGAAAAACCAAAATTCCGGTTGGACCGACCCATATTACGTCAGAATTCCAATATAGAACTAGTATGGTTTATTTATTTATTTATTTTGTTTTATGTGATGATCAGAAGAAAATATAGATGTGTAAGGGTTTAATCTTTTTTTATTTTTATTTTTATTTTTATTTTTATTTTTTATTTTTTTGTTGTTCTAGACTTGTAGTTAAATGATTTTGTTGTTTTATTTATAGCTTTGTTAGTTTAAATGATTAGCTACAAGTAATCAACATTTAATATCAGGGCTTGATTGTTTAAAAATATAATTGAAAGTTATGGGATATTGTTGAAGATGATTGTTTATTTTGTTTAAGTGTTTAGTGTTGTTTTATGAACTTATGGAGCAAATTATATGTGTTAGGAACAATGAGTAGAATGTAATGAACTTATGGCGTGTTTAGTATCTTTAGATGATATTTTGGATATATTTCAAAAAAAAAAAAAAAACCTGTAGGGCACAATTTTAAATACGTTTGTAATTTGTAATGACGTTTGACGAGTTTTTGATGATTTATAAATTTTAGTTTGATGTTCTTTTGTCTTACGTGATCCGACCCGATCCGCTATGAACCGATATTTTTATACAGCTAGGGGCCTAAAATTTTTAAAAATATTCCGCACCCCCACGAAAAAATTTCTGGGTCCGCCACTGATGATTACCACCCTCTTGGTCTTATAAATTAAATGGATTCTTAATAGATTTAAGAGAATCAATCAATTCCTTAAAGCTATCAAAATCTATTTGTTAAACTCCAAAAGCAGCAACAACTTATAACATGATTGTGGGGGCTTGTTGTATTGTTGTATATTAACGCATATGAAATATTGAGATTAAGAACATTAGAGACAACTGACCCACAGGATTGCTTGAATTGTCTAGATGATGTTTCCTTGGATATGATTTCACTCAGTCTATACAGATTAAGAATATAACAAACACCAAAAAGTTATTGAAACAAGTAGCAATTAAGTTATAGAGTTGCAAGTAGGATCACGCTTTATTCCATATTCTAAAGAATCAGAGACAAACCAAACCATACATATAATAGCACTCATAGCATAACTGTTGTAGGGTCAGGGGAGAGTGTGACGTACGTAGATAAACGTTACCCCTATCCCAAGGGATATAGAGGCGGATCCGCTGAGACCCTTGGCTGAATGAAATATAGCACTAAGATATGACTCTAAAAATCCTAACAAGTAACCATCCAAGTGTAAATGAAAATCAACGGATATGGATGCATTAGCTTGTTCTTCAAAGTTCAAACACTAGCATTTCCATATATATTTGCAATTTGATCATATGAATCTATGAATTTCATCTGAATCAATATAGTCAACAAAATTCAATAAAAAAAATGAAATTAAACAACTTTCAAAATCTAACTATTAGACTTGCCTACAGATCAATTACAGGATCAATCAGCTAAAACTCAGTCTTAAATGAAACCGCAGGAACATCCGGCTCCTTCGCAGCATGACTAGACGGAATTCGATCATCAAAATCACCATCGGAATCATCAACATCTTCTACCGGTTCCAGAACAGAAAAAACCTCAGAAACACCATGAATCACCAGCCAATCACTATAATACATATCCGGAAACACAACCGGAACCTCATTCACCATCAACACACCACCAGATCTACTAACTCTTACTCCAAATCCACTAAAATACGTACTCAAACTCGTTCCGTCAACAACATTATCAAACTCTCTCCACGAAATTCTACAATTCAACACATGCCGCATAAACAGAGAAGCATAATCCGGAAACCTTCCTGAATAATCAACCATCACTTCATCAACCGGAGCGAAAACCGTCAAACTCAAATTATGTTCACTCCGAAACCCTAGCAGTTGCAGGTTCAAAAACGAAGCCATAACAGAGTATCCTCTGGATATCAACACGTTATTCGCGTTACGAAACGAGTAGTTTTTATCACCTGAACCGTACGATGCATCACAACCGTTGAAACTGTTGAAACTCTCGATCTGCACCGGAGCTTTCGAGATCTCAGAATCCGGATCGAAGAAGTTCTCGATACTGTATATAATCAACGATCCGTCGTCGAAAACCGGAGATCCGATGATGTTGACGTTGTTTATTGAGATCTGATCGGAGAATGAAGGAGAAGTAACTGTTAGGTAGGTGTTGGAGGAAACGGTGGGGATTCTGGTGCCAGGAAGGAGAGAACGGAGGCTAGAGAGAGAGAAAAGTAACGGTGAGATGTGGAGTTGGAGGAGAGAGAGAGGCGGTTGGCCGGAGAGAGCGAAAATGGAGTCCGGAGGTGTGAAGATGGTGGCGGAGTTTGTTTGAGAGAGTAAGGAAGTGGAGAGGAGGTTTAGGGTTAGGGACATAGCGACGTAGCCGGAGTTGGAGAGCGTGTCGGCCGCGTTGGCGATGGTCTCTGGTGGGAGCGCGGTGGTGAAAGGAAGGAGAAGTAGCAGGAGAGTCACCGGAAAAAGCAACAGTTTGGCTGCCATTGAAGAATAGTGGTGGTGGTAGGTGGTTGAGTATGTATGTCATGCAGAATGCATGTCAAAAGTGGTGTGTTTGGAATTGAGTTTTGGCGGGAAAATCTGTTAAGATTGGTTATTATGGTCCCACTTAAATTTAATCTAATAGGTTGAATTATGTTACAAGGGAACAACAAGTGTTAAAAAAATAAGGTGTAGTTGGAAGTAAGATTTGTGACAGGATAATTTTGAGATTAGGGCATGAAAGTGTAAATCATGGAAGTTATGTTTCTTATTCAGTTTTGGTGAAAATTTGAATGTCGTTTTAACAATTGTAGCAATGTGGATAGTATTACACAAAGATGTAAGACACTAAAGTGTGTGTAAATATTAAGTTGTGAGTTCATTTGAAAACCGACCAACTAGTAAGCTTTGTGTTCCTTTGTTTGATTTTAGTTAATGCCAAGTGGCAGATCCAAAAAATTTTTTGAGTGGGTTCGTTTTGATAGACTCTTACTAAATTTTTTCATATCATACAGGATTCTCACTAATTTTTTCTATTTCTTCCATACTGAGTGGGTTCATGTGAACCCACAAAAGAGTGCTGGATCCGCCACCAAATGTAGCTCCTTTTAATCTCAAGTATTCGAACTTCGAGCTACACATGCAAGCAAAACCACAACGTAGACGGCACCTTTATTGGGCCTAGTGGAGAGTTTGGGCCACAGCCAAGTATTCTTGTAAAAACCGACATAACTCTTATTTGAAACTAAGAGGCTTCTCCACCACCCTACTCTCTCTATTTGTCTTACCATGCTATACACTTACTTACCCGTATACATACACGCATATGGCTTATGATCTGTGATATATGGTGTACGCTGGGTTCTAGCCCCAATCACCATGGACCTTGTAACGGATCTCTACTCTCTAGTGATTACAACTTGCTCTTGGTCTCGCAAAGACTAGATAGATACAACAACACAACATATCCATCGATATGACGGCGATCTCCGGACCAAATCACCAAATAAGTTTCCTCCACACTGTTGTTCAAGTCCTGCTAGTGGACAGGTGTTTTTTGTAGCAACATTCCACTTCGATTTCCCATAAAACCGCATGGATTGGACCTTGGTTATCTGGTAAAACAAGGGGTGGCTTATTGTTTTGCTTGGTTTCTGGGCCTTGATTATTGGGCTTTTATTTTATGATTAAAGTTCATAATATAGTTAGGTCCAATTGTATTTATCAACCGTAGTAAAAAGCCTAGATTATATAAAATCATATATTTTTTTTCTTGAAGTATAATTTTGAAACTCGTATTTGTTTTATGGAATTAGTTTAGCCAAAAGAAAGTTGTCCTTTAGCATACTTTGCTATTTAATATTTTTATAGACTTTTTGTCATCAACTAGACAAACGATTACGTCATGTAAGACGTATTATATATGATGTATTTTGTGCATACAATCTAACACCATATTTTACATTAGAGCAATTATGTTAGTTAAATAATTTTTTTGGGGAATTGGGGCTTTGTAGAATGAAATTAAAGTTTCTAAGTCTTTGCTTGTTTGTTGGTCGTTTTTAGTTTGATATAAAAATTGGGCAAGTGATAAAATCTAATTTACCAATATGCTAGTTTTAAGTATATATGTGCTTCGTGATATATGGATGTTAAAACTTAAAATATTGTAGTTTGCATAAATAACAATGGCCATAGGTTTTCCCTATCACATTTGAATTCGATTCTTTATGCAAATAAATCATCCTCTTAAGAAATGAAACTAAACACGACATTTTTCTTAGAAAAAAAGGACGATTTAGACAAAAAGGTGTGTTTAATTTAACAAAATTTTGCTTAAATTTGTAACGGCTACATACATCAATGTAAAGAGAATATGGTCAACGTGTGATTATCGATTTACAATATTTGGTTTGCCGAATTATAGTGTTTGGTTTGCTTACTTTACTTATCACTTTGACTAGCAAATATAAGTACCAAATACCTCTTTTAGTAGTTTAAAAAAAGAATTTTTTTTCTTTGTAATTTTGTTTAATCTTTTGGTGACTTTATCTTTGGTAATGTTTGCTGTATAGTATTAAGAACAGATTTTGAAACTTGTTCGAACGAAGTCATATAATGAACTTGTCTTTTTGCATGTTTATTCGATAATATTTATGATAGAATGTTTGATGTTTGTGTTTGTAATTTTACAAAGCATATATCATTGTTGAGATCAAAAAACAATGTTTAAGATTGTTGTTTTGACTCAAGTGCCTGTCTCCTTGTAGGATACAAGTTGTATAAATAGGTTAATGTTTAGCACTCTACAGCACAACAAAAGCATTCTCTTCATCTACAGGCATCAAGATAATTGGAATCATGTCTAAGATCAACAACAAAACAATTATCAGCATGCTTATTGTGTTCGTTTTTGTCGGTATCATGACAACAACCCAAGGCGAAACTATTTCCGTCGGTAAAAATTTTACAATTAGAAAGCATGCATACTCAATCTCGAAACCTTTCATTTCATGTCATTTTACGTATATATTATATAAAAAATCTGCGTTTAAATTATTTCTCAAATAATTTTGGACAGATACTCCAACAAAAATCCCTTTTTGTACTTCGGTGATTGGCGTGAAAAGTGGAGATACATGTTACGATATCGCTCACAAGTTCAAGCTAAGCTCTACACTCTTCAATTCGATCAATCCGAATTTGAATTGCAACAAGTTGTTCGTGGGAGAATGGATTTGCATCGGGGGAGTAGCCCTTCCTTAAACAATATATCGAATCCTAAAGCCAATAAGAATTGTATGTGTATGTGATGTTGGCGCCTAATCAATCATGGTTTCGTATTAGGCGTTTCTTCTACTATTAATAAAAATGTGTGATTGGTAAGTCAGATTGTATGTGTCAAATAAAATCATGGTTGTATACAGATCTTGCTAAAAGCCTAAACCTTAGTCTATGGGAAAAATTAGCGATATAGTCATGTTAGATCAAGAAAATAACCAAAATAGTTATTGAATGTCATATGTGCGAAAATATTCACGATTTCAATCAATCACCTTCCAATGAAAAGCTTAGCTCGCTGTGACAGCTTAAGTTTGGCCCGCGCTTTTTGAGGCTTAGCCCCGCACCTTTGGAGGTTGGGCCCCCACTAAGTCAAAATGGTGACAAAACCCAAGTAAAAAAGGTAAAAAAAAAAAAAAAAAACTTTCATGACTTGCTCGTCTATGCTTAAATGATTTGAACATTATGACACACAACTCGACTTAAACGAAACTTACATCAAAACGTAGATAAACTAAGTAATCAGTTGAAAAAATAAACCATGAAAACTCAACGAATTTAAAGCAACTATTATTCAAGCATGTTTGAATTAATATTAGTAGTAATAACAATAACATTAATAATAAATAAATAAATTTATAAAATATAGGGTTTATTTAAAATTCAAACTAAACCATAAAGGTTACATATTTGGTATTATTACTAATACTTTAAGGGAAGAAAAGGAAAATATATCACATGCTATAAAAGCTTATACATAGAGCTTATCAAGATATACTAGGAAAAGAATATTGGATAGTGGACATCTGTGGCATCTCCCATTGATATATGCAGGGCCGGCTCAACGTTTTAAGTGGCCTAAAGCAAAATCAAATTTTAGGGCCCTTTTCGAATTAAGTCCTCAAGTATTAAGGCATTTAACAACTTTTAACAAAATCAATAACGAATTAGGAACATAAAATAATCATGTGTTGCAAATGAACTTTGCACTAAAACAGGTAGGCACAACTACTATTTCCAGATAAACTAAATTTGACTTTTTAGCCTAATTAAACTGAATGGTGGGCACCTTTTTTTTTTTTTGGTTTCCTGCTTGCTTAGTTTCTCTATTATGTTATAAACCCAATGCATAGGCACAACAGCCCCAGGCATATATAATAAATACAAGGGTTATTGGATTTTACCACCCTTAACTATTGCCCGTTGGCCGCTGCCACCCCCAACTATCACTATGACGTCTGCCACCCCCAACTTAACACTTAGGGTGTTCTATCACCAGATCACTAACTTTTGATCATGTTACTATACTTTCAAGGGTGTCCTAAGATCCCTAAAACCTTCCCAAGATCCCTATGACACCCCAAAAAGTGTATTATCATGCTCAAAAGTTAGTGATTAGCTAACGACATGGTGACAGGACACACTAAGTGTTAAGTTAGGGGTGAGGGACGTCAAAATGATAGTTGAGGGTGGCAGTGACCAATAGCCAATAGTTGAGGGTGATAAAATCTAATAACCCTAAATACAAAATGAATTTTTAGGATTATGGGCCCAAACGAAATGGTGGCCCTAAGAAGTCTCTTGACTTAAATGTCCCTTGAGCCGGGCCTTGGATCTATGTAATTGAATTGTAACTCTGTGTAACTATGTAAGTGAAGAGAAAATTCCTAATCTTCCTACCTAATAAATAAAAATACGGTGTCATATGGCAGTTTTTCAGCGATCACCCTTAAAGTTTTCAACCAACTTTCTTGTGATGTATCTTCGACACGTGTAATGTTGTGGTTAAATAAGAAGTAACAAGTGGATCCTACCAAATTTATTGTATTTCATTACCAACCCGTTAAGTTAATTGAATAACTAATAACAAAATAGAAATTCTATTCAAACCCTAGCATCTAAGTCGCTTTCTCTACAATGGCAAATGGTGATTTGTACTTTGCCACTTCGGTTCAGATAGTTTAGGCGATTGATTTATTGTGTTTTTAATCATGTTTTCAATTATCGGGTGATCCTTCTTCTAATAGGTTGGAATTATGTTTAATTCTCAACGATTTGGTGTTCGTTTTTCTACAGTCGTTCTTCCATTCATGGGTTCAGTCTTCCAGTCGGCCATTCATGGGTTCAGTATTCTAGTCGGCTCCAAACTAGATTCATTTTTCACACAAGTTTTAAAATTATTATAATTATTTAATGGTTTTGATATGGAGATGGTTAATTGAATCTATTGAATGTATAAAACTTGAAGCACGTATAAGTACTTTTTTATTTTTTCAATCATTGTTGTTGTGGTTCGAATAGATTTAAAGAAAAGTCACTATTTATTATCATGTTTCTTTTTAATGCATGGTAATAAAAAGTCAAACTCTCTTAAAAAATCAAACAAAAAGTCAAACGAAAGTTCTTCTTCTTTCTCCTAGATTCAAGCCCTCCATAAAATAAATGATACTTATTTTGGAGAGGGTTTAACGCATTTAGATGAAAGGACGGCTAAAAAGTAAAAACCTTTTGTTTTGCAATTTAAACATACTATTTACACTAAATCAATTAAAATGTAGGTACATTTAAGAATATAAAGTTTGTTAAATAGCAGCAAAGTGTAATGATAATAAAAGCATTACTTAATATGATGTTTTTTCACTTCAAAAAACACCACCCTCCAAAAATTATCAAATTACCCCACCAAAGCACTCATTTTTTTAACTAAAAAACACCCAACTCCTAAACGCCTAGACGGGGCGTCTAAACCTCTCAAACTTTGTGCCTGACATCACACTCAGAGCCACTTGAATTCAGTGCCTAGACGCCTCGTATAGCCTTAGACGAGACGTCTTGGGCACCAAAGGTGTTCGAAAAGCCCAGCAGGGTGTCCAAATAGATTGAGCCTTATATAAAATCATTTTTTTCTTGAAGTATAATTTTGAAACTCGTATTTGTTTCATGGAATTAGTTTAGCCAAAAGAAATTTGTCCTTTAACATACTTAGCTATTTAATATTTTTATAGACTTTTTGTCATCAAGTAGACAAATGATTACGTTATGTAATACTTACTGTATATAATGTATTTTGTGCATACAATCTAACATCATATTTTACGTTATAGCAATTATGTTAGTTATATAAACCTTTTTGGGAATTGGGGCTTTGTAGAGATTAAAGTTTCTAAGTTTTTGCTTGTTTGTTGGTCGTTTTTAGTTCGATATAAAAATTGGACAAGCGTTTTTAGTTTGATATAAAAATTGAACAAGTGATAAAATCTAATTTACCAAAATGCTAGTTTTAAGTATATATATGTGCTTCGTGATATAATGCATGTTAAAACTTAAAAGATTGCAGTTTGCATAAATAACAATGGCCATAGGTTTTCACCATCACATTTGAATTCGATTCTTTATGCAAATAAATCATCCTCTTAAGAAATGAAACTAAACACGACATTTTTCTTAGAAAAAAAGGACGATTTGGACAAAAAGGTGTGTTTAATTTAACAAAATTTTGCTTAAAGTTGTAATGGCTACATACATCAATGTAAAGAGGATATGGTCAACGTGTGATTATCGGTTTACAGTCGTTTGCCGAATTATAGTGTTTGGTTTGCTTACTTAACACTTTGAGTAGAAATATAAGTACCAAATACCTCTTTTAGTAGTTTAAAAAAAGAATTTTTTTTCTTTGTAATTTTGTTTAATCTTTCGGTGAATTTATCTTTGGTAATGTTTGTTGTATAGTATTAAGAACAAATTTTGAAACTTGTTCGAGCGAAGTCGTATAATGAACTTGTCTTTTTGCATGTTTATTCGATAATATTTATGATAGAATGTATGATGTTTGTGTTTGTAATTTTACCAAGCATATCATTGTTGAGATCAAAAAACAATGTTAAAGATTGTTATTTTGACTCAAGTGCCTGTCTACTTGTAGGATACAAGTTGTATAAATAGGTTAATGTTTAGCACTCTACAACACAACAAAAGCATTCTCTTCAAACATCTACAGGCATCAAGATAATTGGAATCATGTCTAAGATCAACAACAAAACAATTATCAGCATGCTTATTGTGTTCGTTTTTGTCGGTATCATGACAACAACCCAAGGAGAAACTATTTCTGTCGGTAAAAATTTTACAATTAGAAAGCATGCATACTCAATCTCAAAACCTTTCATTTCATGTCATTTTACGTGTATATTATATAAAAAATCTGCGTTTAAATTATTTCTCAAATAATTTTGGACAGATACTCCAACAAAAATCCCTTTTTGTACTTCGGTGATTGGCGTGAAAAGTGGAGATACATGTTACGATATCGCTCACAAGTTCAAGCTAAGCTCTACACTCTTCAATTCGATCAATCCGAATTTGAATTGCAACAAGTTGTTCGTGGGAGAATGGATTTGCATCGGGGGAGTAGCCCTTCCTTAAACAATATATCGAATCCTAAAGCCAATAAGAATTGTATGTGTATGTGATGTTGGCGCCTAATCAATCATGGTTTCGTATTAGGCGTTTCTTCTACTATTAATAAAAATGTGTGATTGGTAAGTCAGATTGTATGTGTCAAATAAAATCATGGTTGTATACAGATCTTGCTAAAAGCCTAAACCTTAGTCTATGGGAAAAATTAGCGATATAGTCATGTTAGATCAAGAAAATAACCAAAATAGTTATTGAATGTCATATGTGCGAAAATAAATATTCACGATTTCAATCAATCACCTTCCAATGAAAAGCTTAGCTCGCTGTGGCAGCTTAAGTTTGGCCCGCGCTTTTTGAGGCTTAGCCCCGCACCTTTGGAGGTTGGGCCCCCACTAAGTCAAAATGGTGACAAAACCCAAGTAAAAAAGGTAAAAAAAAAAAAAACTTTCATTACTTGCTCGTCTATGCTTAAATGATTTGAACATTATGACACACAACTCGACTTAAACGAAACTTACATCAAAACGTAGATAAACTAAGTAATCAGTTGAAAAAATAAACCATGAAAACTCAACGAATTTAAAGCAACTATTATTCAAGCATGTTTGAATTAATATTAGTAGTAATAACAATAACATTAATAATAAATAAATAAATTTATAAAATATAGGGTTTATTTAAAATTCAAACTAAACCACAAAGGTTACATATTTGGTATTATTACTAGTACTTTAAGGGAAGAAAAGGAAAATATATCACATGCAATAAAAGCTTATACATAGAGCTTATCAAGATATACTAGGAAAAAAAATATTGGATAGTGGACATCTGTGTCATCTCCCATTGGTATATGCAGGGCCGGCTTAACGTTTTAAGTAGCCTAAAGCAAAATCAAATTTTAGGGCCCTTTTCGAATTAAGGACTCAAGTATTAAGGCATTAAACAACTTTTAATAAAATCAATAACAAATTAGGAACATAAAATAATCATGTGTTGCAAATGAACTTTGCACTAAAACAGGTAGGCACAACTACTATTTCCAGATAAACTAAATTTGACTTTTTAGCCTAATTAAACTGAATGGTGGGTACTTTTTTTTGGTTTCCTGCTTGCTTAGTTTCTCTATTATGTTATAAACCCTATGCAGAGCCTGGGTTTTAAAAAGCGCGCCTGAGGCGCACTAAGGCGCAGCCTCTGGGGCTTTTTCGCTCAGCGCCTTATGTAATTTCAAGAAGCGCCCGAAAAGCGCAAATTTTAGGGTTTTTTTCGGGGCGTTTTGGCCTGAGGCGCGCGCCTCACGTATCTAAGGCGTTTTACTGCAGAAAAATGTTGTACCTTGGTTTTGTTGACTTGTACATGTAAGTAAAATGGTATAAAAGCCTTATTTATAGCTATATTTTGGTTAAAGGAAGCTAAAAACCTATGGGATATGTATGGGATATATAAAAATATTATATAAACATCTTGCGCCTCGGGTACGAAATCCCTACCGCTTTTGCGCTTTGCGCTGCGCGGCTCAATTTTAGACCTCGTCGCTTTTGTGCACCTCTCGCTTTTTAAAACCAAGTGCATAGCAACCCCAGACATATATAATATATACAAAATGAATTTTCAGGATTATAGGCCCAAACAAAATGGTGGCCCTAAGAAGTCTCTTGACTTAAATGTCCCTTGAGCCGGGCCTTGGGTCTATGTAATTGAATTGTAACTATGTGTAACTATGTAAGTGAAGAGAAAATTCCTAATCTTCCTACCTAATAAATAAAAATATGGTGTCACATGGCTGTTTTTCAGCGACCACCCTTAAGTTTTCAACCAACTTTCTTGTGCTATATCTTCGACACGTGTAATGTTGTTGTTCAATAAGAAGTAACAAGTGGATCCTACCAAATTTATTGTATTTCATTGCCAACCCGTTAAGTTAATTGAATAACTAATAACAAAATAGAAATTCTCTTCAAACCCTAGCATCTAAGTCGCTCTCTCTACAACGGCAAATGGTGATTTGTACTTTGCCACTTCGGTTCAGATAGTTTAGGTGATTGATTTATTGTGTTTTTAATCATGTTCTCAATTATCGGGTGATCCTTCTTCTAATAGGTTGGAATTATGTTTAATTCTCAACGATTTGGTGTTCGTTTTTCTACAGTCGTTCTTCCATTCATGGGTTCAGTCTTCCAGTCGGCCATTCATGGGTTCAGTATTCTAGTCGGCTCCAAACTAGATTCATTTTTCACACAAGTTTTAAAATTATTATAATTATTTAATGGTTTTGATATGGAGATGGTTAATTGAATCTATTGAATGTATAAAACTTGAAGCACGTATAAGTACTTTTTTATTTTTTCAATCATTGTTGTTGTGGTTCGAATAGATTTAAAGAAAAGTCACTATTTATTATCATGTTTCTTTTTAATGCATGGTAATAAAAAGTCAAACTCTCTTAAAAAATCAAACAAAAAGTCAAACGAAAGTTCTTCTTCTTTCTCCTAGATTCAAGCCCTCCATAAAATAAATGATACTTATTTTGGAGAGGGTTTAACGCATTTAGATGAAAGGACGGCTAAAAAGTAAAAACCTTTTGTTTTGCAATTTAAACATACTATTTACACTAAATCAATTAAAATGTAGGTACATTTAAGAATATAAAGTTTGTTAAATAGCAGCAAAGTGTAATGATAATAAAAGCATTACTTAATATGATGTTTTTTCACTTCAAAAAACACCACCCTCCAAAAATTATCAAATTACCCCACCAAAGCACTCATTTTTTTAACTAAAAAACACCCAACTCCTAAACGCCTAGACGGGGCGTCTAAACCTCTCAAACTTTGTGCCTGACATCACACTCAGAGCCACTTGAATTCAGTGCCTAGACGCCTCGTATAGCCTTAGACGAGACGTCTTGGGCACCAAAGGTGTTCGAAAAGCCCAGCAGGGTGTCCAAATAGATTGAGCCTTATATAAAATCATTTTTTTCTTGAAGTATAATTTTGAAACTCGTATTTGTTTCATGGAATTAGTTTAGCCAAAAGAAATTTGTCCTTTAACATACTTAGCTATTTAATATTTTTATAGACTTTTTGTCATCAAGTAGACAAATGATTACGTTATGTAATACTTACTGTATATAATGTATTTTGTGCATACAATCTAACATCATATTTTACGTTATAGCAATTATGTTAGTTATATAAACCTTTTTGGGAATTGGGGCTTTGTAGAGATTAAAGTTTCTAAGTTTTTGCTTGTTTGTTGGTCGTTTTTAGTTCGATATAAAAATTGGACAAGCGTTTTTAGTTTGATATAAAAATTGAACAAGTGATAAAATCTAATTTACCAAAATGCTAGTTTTAAGTATATATATGTGCTTCGTGATATAATGCATGTTAAAACTTAAAAGATTGCAGTTTGCATAAATAACAATGGCCATAGGTTTTCACCATCACATTTGAATTCGATTCTTTATGCAAATAAATCATCCTCTTAAGAAATGAAACTAAACACGACATTTTTCTTAGAAAAAAAGGACGATTTGGACAAAAAGGTGTGTTTAATTTAACAAAATTTTGCTTAAAGTTGTAATGGCTACATACATCAATGTAAAGAGGATATGGTCAACGTGTGATTATCGGTTTACAGTCGTTTGCCGAATTATAGTGTTTGGTTTGCTTACTTAACACTTTGAGTAGAAATATAAGTACCAAATACCTCTTTTAGTAGTTTAAAAAAAGAATTTTTTTTCTTTGTAATTTTGTTTAATCTTTCGGTGAATTTATCTTTGGTAATGTTTGTTGTATAGTATTAAGAACAAATTTTGAAACTTGTTCGAGCGAAGTCGTATAATGAACTTGTCTTTTTGCATGTTTATTCGATAATATTTATGATAGAATGTATGATGTTTGTGTTTGTAATTTTACCAAGCATATCATTGTTGAGATCAAAAAACAATGTTAAAGATTGTTATTTTGACTCAAGTGCCTGTCTACTTGTAGGATACAAGTTGTATAAATAGGTTAATGTTTAGCACTCTACAACACAACAAAAGCATTCTCTTCAAACATCTACAGGCATCAAGATAATTGGAATCATGTCTAAGATCAACAACAAAACAATTATCAGCATGCTTATTGTGTTCGTTTTTGTCGGTATCATGACAACAACCCAAGGAGAAACTATTTCTGTCGGTAAAAATTTTACAATTAGAAAGCATGCATACTCAATCTCAAAACCTTTCATTTCATGTCATTTTACGTGTATATTATATAAAAAATCTGCGTTTAAATTATTTCTCAAATAATTTTGGACAGATACTCCAACAAAAATCCCTTTTTGTACTTCGGTGATTGGCGTGAAAAGTGGAGATACATGTTACGATATCGCTCACAAGTTCAAGCTAAGCTCTACACTCTTCAATTCGATCAATCCGAATTTGAATTGCAACAAGTTGTTCGTGGGAGAATGGATTTGCATCGGGGGAGTAGCCCTTCCTTAAACAATATATCGAATCCTAAAGCCAATAAGAATTGTATGTGTATGTGATGTTGGCGCCTAATCAATCATGGTTTCGTATTAGGCGTTTCTTCTACTATTAATAAAAATGTGTGATTGGTAAGTCAGATTGTATGTGTCAAATAAAATCATGGTTGTATACAGATCTTGCTAAAAGCCTAAACCTTAGTCTATGGGAAAAATTAGCGATATAGTCATGTTAGATCAAGAAAATAACCAAAATAGTTATTGAATGTCATATGTGCGAAAATAAATATTCACGATTTCAATCAATCACCTTCCAATGAAAAGCTTAGCTCGCTGTGGCAGCTTAAGTTTGGCCCGCGCTTTTTGAGGCTTAGCCCCGCACCTTTGGAGGTTGGGCCCCCACTAAGTCAAAATGGTGACAAAACCCAAGTAAAAAAGGTAAAAAAAAAAAAAAACTTTCATTACTTGCTCGTCTATGCTTAAATGATTTGAACATTATGACACACAACTCGACTTAAACGAAACTTACATCAAAACGTAGATAAACTAAGTAATCAGTTGAAAAAATAAACCATGAAAACTCAACGAATTTAAAGCAACTATTATTCAAGCATGTTTGAATTAATATTAGTAGTAATAACAATAACATTAATAATAAATAAATAAATTTATAAAATATAGGGTTTATTTAAAATTCAAACTAAACCACAAAGGTTACATATTTGGTATTATTACTAGTACTTTAAGGGAAGAAAAGGAAAATATATCACATGCAATAAAAGCTTATACATAGAGCTTATCAAGATATACTAGGAAAAAAAATATTGGATAGTGGACATCTGTGTCATCTCCCATTGGTATATGCAGGGCCGGCTTAACGTTTTAAGTAGCCTAAAGCAAAATCAAATTTTAGGGCCCTTTTCGAATTAAGGACTCAAGTATTAAGGCATTAAACAACTTTTAATAAAATCAATAACAAATTAGGAACATAAAATAATCATGTGTTGCAAATGAACTTTGCACTAAAACAGGTAGGCACAACTACTATTTCCAGATAAACTAAATTTGACTTTTTAGCCTAATTAAACTGAATGGTGGGTACTTTTTTTTGGTTTCCTGCTTGCTTAGTTTCTCTATTATGTTATAAACCCTATGCAGAGCCTGGGTTTTAAAAAGCGCGCCTGAGGCGCACTAAGGCGCAGCCTCTGGGGCTTTTTCGCTCAGCGCCTTATGTAATTTCAAGAAGCGCCCGAAAAGCGCAAATTTTAGGGTTTTTTTCGGGGCGTTTTGGCCTGAGGCGCGCGCCTCACGTATCTAAGGCGTTTTACTGCAGAAAAATGTTGTACCTTGGTTTTGTTGACTTGTACATGTAAGTAAAATGGTATAAAAGCCTTATTTATAGCTATATTTTGGTTAAAGGAAGCTAAAAACCTATGGGATATGTATGGGATATATAAAAATATTATATAAACATCTTGCGCCTCGGGTACGAAATCCCTACCGCTTTTGCGCTTTGCGCTGCGCGGCTCAATTTTAGACCTCGTCGCTTTTGTGCACCTCTCGCTTTTTAAAACCAAGTGCATAGCAACCCCAGACATATATAATATATACAAAATGAATTTTCAGGATTATAGGCCCAAACAAAATGGTGGCCCTAAGAAGTCTCTTGACTTAAATGTCCCTTGAGCCGGGCCTTGGGTCTATGTAATTGAATTGTAACTATGTGTAACTATGTAAGTGAAGAGAAAATTCCTAATCTTCCTACCTAATAAATAAAAATATGGTGTCACATGGCTGTTTTTCAGCGACCACCCTTAAGTTTTCAACCAACTTTCTTGTGCTATATCTTCGACACGTGTAATGTTGTTGTTCAATAAGAAGTAACAAGTGGATCCTACCAAATTTATTGTATTTCATTGCCAACCCGTTAAGTTAATTGAATAACTAATAACAAAATAGAAATTCTCTTCAAACCCTAGCATCTAAGTCGCTCTCTCTACAACGGCAAATGGTGATTTGTACTTTGCCACTTCGGTTCAGATAGTTTAGGTGATTGATTTATTGTGTTTTTAATCATGTTCTCAATTATCGGGTGATCCTTCTTCTAATAGGTTGGAATTATGTTTAATTCTCAACGATTTGGTGTTCGTTTTTCTACAGCCGTTCTTCCATTCATGGGTTCAGTCTTCCAGTCGGCCATTCATGGGTTCAGTATTCTAGTCGGCTCCAAACTAGATTCATTGTTCAAACAATTTTTAAAATTATTATAATGATTTAATGGTTTTGATATGGAGATGGTGAATTGAATCTATTGAATGTATAAAACTTGAAGCACATATAAGTACTTTTTATTTTTTCAATCATTGTTGTTGTGGATCGAATAGATTTAAAGAAAAGTCACTATTTGTTATCATGTTTCTTTTTAATACATGGTAATAAAAAGTCAAACTCTCTTAAAAAAATCAAAGAAAAAGTCAGACGGAAGTTCTTCTTCTTTCTCCTAGATTGAAGCCCTCTATAAAATAAATGATACTTATTTTGGAGAGGGTTTAACGCATTTAGATGAAAGGACGGCTAAAAAGTAAAAACCTTTTGTTTTGCAATTTAAACATACACTAAATCAATTAAAATGTATGTACATTTAAGAATATAAACTTTGTTAAATAGCAGTAAAGTGTAATGATAATAAAATCATAACTTAATATGATGTTTTTTCACTCCAAAAAACACCACCCTCCAAAAACTATCAAATTACCCCACCAAAACACTCATTTTTTTAACTAAAAAACACCCAACTCCTAAACGCCTAGACGGGGCGTCTAAACCTCTCAAACTTTGTGCCTGACATCGCACTCAGAGCCTCTTGAATTCAGTGCCTAGACGCCTCGTATAGCCTTAGACGAGACGTCTTGGGCACCAAAGGTGTTCGAAAAGCCCAGCATGGTGTCCAAATAGATTGAGCCTTATCTAAAATCATTTTTTTTCTTGAATTATAATTTTGAAACTCGTATTTGTTTCATAGAATTAGTTTAGCCAAAAGAAATTTGTCCTTTAGCATACTTGGATATTTAATATTTTTGTAGACTTTTTTGTCATCAAGTAGACAAATGATTACGTTATGTAATACAATCTAACATCATATTACGTTATAGCAATTATGTTAGTTACATAAACTCTTTTGGAATTGGGGCTTTGTAGAGATTAAAGTTTCTAAGTTTTTGCTTGTTTGTTGGTCGTTTTTAGTTCGATATAAAAATTGGACAAGCGTTTTTAGTTTGATATAAAAATTGGACAAGTGATAAAATCTAATTTACCAAAATGCTAGTTTTAAGTATATATGTGCTTCGTGATATAATGCATGTTAAAACTTAAAAGATTGTAGTTTGCATAAATAACAATGGCCATAGGTTTTCACCATCACATTTGAATTCGATTCTTTATGCAAATAAATCATCCTCTTAAGAAATGAAACTAAACATGACATTTTTCTTAGAAAAAAGGACGATTGGGACCAAAAGATGTGTTTAATTTAACAAAATTTTGCTTAAATTTGTAACGGCTACATACATCAACGTAAAGAGGATATGGTCAACGTGTGATTATCGATTTACAGTATTTGGTTTGCCGAATTATAGTGTTTGGCTTGCTTACTTTACTTATCACTTTGCGTAGCAAATATGAGTACCAAATACCTCTTTTAGTAGTTTAAAAAAAGATTTTTTTTTCTTTGTTATTTTGTTTAATCTTTTGGTGAATTTATCTTTGGTAATGTTTGCTGTATAGTATTAAGAACAGATTTTGAAACTTGTTCAAGCGAAATCGTATAATGAACTTGTCTTTTTGCATGTTTATTCGATAATATTTATGATCTAATGTTTGATGTTTGTGTCTGTAATTTTACCAAGCATATCATTGTTGAGATCAAAAAACAATGTTTAAGATTGTTGTTTTGACTCAAGTGCCTGCCTCCTTGTAGGATACAAGTTGTATAAATAGGTTAATGTTTAGCACTTTGCAGCACAACAAAAGCATTCTCTTCAAACATCTACAGGCATCAAGATAATTGGAATCATGTCTAAGATCAACAACTAAACAATTATCAGCATGCTTATTGTGTTCGTTTTTGTCGGTATCATGACAACAACCCAAGGCGAAACTATTTCTGTCGGTAAAAATTTTACAATTAGAAAGCATGCATACTCATTCTCAAAACCTTTCATTTCATGTCATTTTACGTATATATTATATAAAAAACCTGCGTTTAAATTATTTCTCAAATAATTTTGGACAGATACTCCAACAAAAATCCCTTTTTGTACTTCGGTGATTGGCGTGAAAAGTGGAGATACATGTTACAATATCGCTCACAAGTTCAAGCTAAGCTCTAAACTCTTCAATTCGATCAATCCGAATTTGAATTGCAACAATCTGTTCGTGGGAGAATGGATTTGCATCGGGGGAGTAGTCCTTCCATAAATAATGTATCGAAGAATCCTTAAGCCAATAAGAATTGTATGTGTATGTGATGTTGGAGCCTAATCAATCATGGTTTCGTATTAGGCACTTCTTTCAACTATTAATAAAGTTGTGTGATTGGTAAGTCAGATTGCATGTGTCAAATAAAATCATGGTTGTATAGATCTTGCTAAAAGCCTAAACCCTGGTCTATGGGGAAAATTACTGATATAGTCATGTTGATCAAGAAAATAACCAAAATAGTTATTGAATTTCATATGTGCGAAAATATATATTCACGATTTCAATCAATCACCTTCCGATGAAAAAGCTTTACTTGTTGTGGCAGCTTAAGCTTGGCCCTCGCTTTTGGAGGCTTAGCCCCGCACCTTTGGAGGTTAGGCCCCCACTAAGTTGAAATGGTGACAAAACTCAGATAAAAAGGGAAATAAAAAAGATAAAAAAAGTTAAAAAAAAAAAGCTTTCATGACTTGCTCGTCTCTGCTTAAATGAATTGAACATTATGACACACAACTCGACTTAAACGAAACTTACATCAAAACGTAGATAAACTAAGTAATTTGTTCAAAAAATAAACAATGAAAACTCACCGAATTAAAAGCAACTATTATTCAAGCATGTTTGAGTTAATAATAATAATAATAATAATAATAATAATAATAATAATAATAATAATAATAATAGCTAAATAAATTTATTAAATATAGAGTTTATTTAAGATTCAAACTAAACTATAAAGGTTACATATGTTGTATTATTACTAATACTTTAAGGGAGAAAAGGAAAATATATCACATACAATAAAACTTATACATAAAGCTTATCAAGATAGTGGAGGGTTCAAATGAGAAGAAATTTTTTGTGAGAATAAAATAGAACAAAGTTCAACCAATAAGAATGGTTCATTTTACTTCATTTAATTTTTGTATTTAATATGGGTGTAAGGGTGTATTGGTAAAATTAGATAGATCATTAATTGTTAGTCTTCCTTTTTAATAGCTAACTAAATTAAATTTGTAACTTATTTTCAAAAAAAATATATTTTTTCAAAGAAGAAAAAATTTAATTTAAAGTGTAGGATAAATTATGAGGTGTGTAGGATGAATTACGAGTTGTGTAGGATAAATTTCAGTATGTGTAGGATAAATTTCAAAAACGTGTAGGATAAATTTTGATGTATCTAGGCAAAAATTTAGTGTGGAGGATGATAGTCTTTATGACTAATTAATTAGTCAAAAATAATAATAAATGAGATGAAAGAAAAACTATTTAATGTTTTACAATTGTACCCTTTGTTCTTTTTCTTCTCAATTTAATTTTCTTCTCAAATTAACCTCCCCCTATCAACATACCCAGGAAAAAATATTTGATAGAGGATATCATGTGTCATCTCACATTGGTCTATGTAATTGAATAGTAACTATGTGTAAGTGTGTAACTACGTACTTAAAAAAACTGCTAATCTTCCTCCCTAGTAAAAAAAATATGGTGTCACATGGTTGTTTTTCAACCACCACCCTTAAAGTTTTCAACTAACGTTCTTGTGCTACATCTTCGACATGTGTAATTTTGTGGTTCCACATGAAGTAACAAGCGGATCCAACCAATTGATTGGTTTGCATTACCAACCCGTTAAGTTAATTGAAAAACTCAACACAAGGTAGAAATTCTCTTCAAACCCTAGCATCTAAGTCGCTATCTCTACAACGGCAAAGGGTGATCTGTACTTTGCCACTCCGATTCAGATTGTTTAGGCGCTTTTGATTTATTGTGTTTTGAATCATGTTCTTAATTATCGGGTGAACCTTCTTCTGACAGGTTGGAATTAGGTTTAATTCTCGGCGATTTGGTGTTCGTTTTTCTATGGTCGTTCTTCTATCCATGGAAAGCCTTCCAATCGGCTCCAAACTAGGTTCGTTGTTTACACAATTTTTAAATTATTATAATGATTTTTGGTTTTGATATGAAGATGGTGAATTGAATCTATTGAATGTATAAAAGTTGAACACGATTTGTTGGAAATTACAATGTATTATGATTTTTTTTGAAACTTTCAAGGACTCATAGAAAACTAGAAGGTGAAACTTAGTATGGTTGACCTTAAAAGTCAAATTGTTTCAAGGGTATTTAAACCCCCTTTGGTGGTTCTTTTCACATTCACTATATTTATTATTATGTTTCTTTTTAAGGGTGTCGGCAGCACCTTCGGTAACCCCATACGGAGAGTTGTTTACCGTGCGGGAAGGGTGCCGCCAACACAAGTTTACCGCGCGGGAAGGGTGTAGCTCGGTGTATGTTCACCGATTGAGAGAGAGGAGAGAGAGGGGGGTGATTGGTTGGTAATGTGGGTCCATTATTTTTCCACCAATCATATTTTTTTCTTCTTTTTTTTATAAAAAATAATTGTGTGAGTGGAGTGATGCCATCAAATTGAGGGTGTGAGGGGAGTTAAGAGGAGAGTTGACATGACAAGTACTGATTGGGTGTGTGTAAGAGAGGGGACTCCCCTCTTAGGAGAGTGCCCCGCTCACCCTAACACATGGTAATAAAAAGTCAAACTATGTTAAAAAAATCAAATAAAAAGTCAAATGAAAGTTCTTCTTCTTACTCCTACGTTGAAGCCCTCCGTAAAATAAATGATACTTATTTTGGAGATGGGTTTAACTCATTTAGGTGAAAGGACAGCTACCACTTAGCGTATAGCCTAGTGGTTAAGACGAATGATCTCTTGCGGGGAGAAAAATGTTCAATCCTTAAAAGTTGTAAGTATTTAAAAGGAAAAATTAACCGTTCTAAAAAAAGTGAAAGGACGGCTAAAAAGTAAAAACCTTTTGTTTTACAATTTAAACATACTATTTACATTAAATCAATTAAAAATGTATGTACATTTAAGCATATTAATTTTGTTAAATAGCAATAAAGTGTAATAATATAGAAATCATAACTTAAATAAACATGCTTGTGTGGACTTCATGGGGTTTCCTCTTTGGTTGATTTAAGGGAAAACGGGTTTATAGTTGGACAAGCAGCAAGAAAGGCAGAATTGAAGAAAGTTGATAAACACAGTAAAGCTTGTGCAGAGAACCAGCATGTTTTTTGTCCATTTTTCCTTTGACACATTTGGCTCTCTAGCGACAGAAGCTATCCACTTCCTAACCAGGGTCCAACGGGCCATCCACGGTAGTTGTTCAGCCTCAGGAGGGTTTTGTCTTTGGTAGATTAGGGTTTTCAATTCAGAAAGGGGTGGCGGCGCAGCTTGTTGCCCGTCTACCTTTCGTTTTGATATAACTTGGCAAATATGAATCAATCAAAACCCTAATAATAATTTAAAATTCAAATATGATGATTCTAAGTATATATATGTGCTTCGTGATTTTGTTGGATTTTTGAACCATCACATTTGAATTTAATTTGTTAAGCAAATAAACGATTATCCAAGACAAATGGAAATAAACACGACATATATTTTTTTTAAATGTGATTTGAACAAAAGGTAAGTTTTAAGAATCTGACAAATCTAGCTCAAATAATGAAGAGAGGATATGGTCACGGTGTGGCAATCGATTCATAGTATCGTGCCTGTTTATCATATTCACCTTTTATAGAAAATGAGTACCGAGTACCTGATTTTCTAGTAATTTTGTAAACAAATAATTATTTGGGTGATTTTGTTTTTGGGTGAATTTTTCATTGGTAAGAGTTTGTTTTATATATTGAGAATAGATATCCAAATTTGTTCGAGCAAAGTCATATTCTGAACTTTTCTTTTTCTGCATGTTTGTTCGATTATATTTATGATAGAATGATTGCTGTTTGTGTTTGTAGTTTTACCAAGCATATCATTGGTGAGATCAAAACCAATATTTAAGATATGTTCTTTTGGTTTATACGTGCGTCTCCATGTAAGATACAAGTTGTATAAATAGGGTAACGTTTTGGAGCCAACACACAACAATAACACTCTTTTCAAACCTTTACAAGCATCAAGATCATTGGAATCATGCTTAAGATCAACAACAAAACAATTTTATGCTTATCGTGTTCATTTTTGTTGGTATCAGGACAACAACCCAAGGCGAAACTATTTCTGTCGATAAAAGTTTCACACTTGAAAAACATGTCAGAAATGAGATTAATAGATAGTGTAGGGGCTTGTATGTAAAGTGGTGTCCTATATAATCACCACTCTTGTAACTCTATTTTTTGATGAATCGAATACAACCCTCAATACAATTCAAACCCTAATTGCTGTGTTTGTCCTCTACACTAGACAACAAAACAAAGTTCCCAATCTTTCATTTCATGTATTTTTTTGTGTATATTATATAATGATGTGTGTTTAAAACTATTTCTCAAATAATATTTGATCAGATACTTCAACACCAACCCCTTATTGTACTTCTGTGATCGGCGTGAAAAGCGGAGATACATGTTTCGACATTGCTCACAAGTCTAAGCTAAGTTCTAAACTCTTCAAAATAATCAATCCGAATTTGAATTGCAACAAGTTGTTCGTAGGCGAATGGATTTGCATCGGGGGAGTAGTCCTTCCATAAATGATGTACGCGTCCTAATGGCAATAAAGTTGTATGCGTATGTGATATTGGAGCCTAATTAACAATGGTTTTATATTAGGCGTTTCTTCTATTATTAATAAAACATGTGTGACTCGTAAGTTATATTGCATGTGTCAAATAAAATCATGGTTGTACGAATCTTGCTTTTTTTTGGACGGGTAATTTCTTTAATCGTCTGTGAGACTTGAACCCAAGACCCCCATCTCCCAAACCAAGATGTTTAAAGGTTTTGCCTTCGCCAATGGACCACCATTTGTATGAATCTTGCTAAACGTTTGAACCAGTGACAGAACTAGAACTTCTTTATCGGGTTCTAAATCATATTTTGTTCTAACAATACTCTATATATAAATTTAACAAATTCTAATGATTGGGGACATTTGACATTTGAGTCTTGATCACCATTTAGTTCAACCCATAGCCTAATAAATCATGACATATGGTGTTTCATCTTGGTGAAAGTCATAAATTCCAAACTTCTTATTCAACACAATTTTTCTGCGTTTTTTACACCATCCTTTATTTCCAAAATTATTGTATTAAAGATAATACAAAATTATATTGTTGAAGAAAAAAAAACAAATTGTTTAATGTTGTTGTATTTGCTTACATGTAAATAGGATAAGATTGCAAGTTTCCGTCTTGTTTTTTAACAATGAAACAGTTGTGTCGATTGCATCAAGTTTTGTGGCTAAATAAACACACAATATGTGTTTACCTTTAAAAAGAAAGCAAATGAATACAAAATATTAGGTAGCCACGTAAATAACAGTATTTGTGACAATGTGAGTAGCCCACTTGCTAGAGGCATATGCCTCTTAAGTGAGAGGTCTCGAGTTCAATCCTAAGCAAGGGTGAAAAATTTAGAATATTAATGAATAATAGAGCAAGCGTTGCCATAAAAAAAACAACAGTATTTGTGAACAAAAATGTCAAAAGACATGCTCTCTCAATGAGAAAAACATGTTTCAAACTATTGCGATGTGTTATTTTATCTACGTTTAAATCGATCCGTTGTAATGAGTTGCTGTTGTGTTTATCTTTGTATACGTTTTGGTATAAATTTTGTTTAAATAACTTGGCTTTCGTATATAACGAGGTAAATTTTCCGTAGCTTTCGAATATGCCGTCGTGTCATAGTTTTTTTATCAACACGTTCACGATTTGATTATTTTATCTACGCTTCGAACCCCCCACGAAGTGCGGGTAGGAACCACTAGTTATATGTATAAAACCGAAAATACTTATTTGTTCCTGTACAGTCTGTACATATAGTCTTACTAGAAGGGTGCTCGCGCGATACATCGTGAAAGCGGTGTAACACACACATTGATAATCTAGTAACATGTTAATAATTTTGTAAATTTTAAAAAATAGCAATACCAAGCTCAAATTACAAAGAATAAAATGCTCATTTTTATGGCGTAATTTTTTTTATAAAACAAATATCAATATATGAAAAGATTATAGCTGTTTAAAAATCGTGAAAGAAAATTAGTTTAAAAGTTAACTATATATTTTAAAAATTATATCATATGTTTTAAAACTTGTAATTACTCAAAGTCTTAAAATCATATAAAGTTAGCTTCTTGTCCTTGTATTATAGTATAGTATAAATATCGATAACACACAATTACTAGAACCACTTATAAATATATATGGCACTAATTTGATATATATTTATTCCTCAAAAATGATTAACAAATACAGACATTCCATAATCATTAAGCTAAGAGATATAAATATAATCTTTTCTGAATCATGAAAAAGAGAAGATATACAAATAAAATAAACATGTAACAATTTGTAATAAGAGTTTATGCATAAGGTGTGTGAATTTAAGGAAAAATTGAATGATGTTTTATATCTAGGCCAATAATTACATAAATATATATGTAATATACATATGTAACTTTTATTTAAAATTTGTCATGATAATTTAGTATTAAAATCATAAAAATTGGAACTAGATGTGGACAAAGGAAAAAACGAACCGTGATGCTGGCTTGAGCGGTCCCTCGCGTACTCCGTGGTCCTGGATCTGTTTAGTGAGTCTTATGTTTAATATATGCAAATTAGAGAGACGTAACACGTACAAAATCAATTTTAATGAGTGATATGTTACATCTTATAGATATTTACCAATTTTAAAGAGTGATGTGTTACAATCTTATAGATATTTACCAATAGTACTTTATCGACATTACTTGATTTTAGCATCACAATTCATACAAGTTGTTTCATAAACATTTACTTTTGAGGGACAATGTAGGAAATCATCAATTTTGGCGTGTATAACGCTACCTATAAAATTTTACATTGTGCATGAATAAAATAACATATACCACACATATTTTTTTTTTTTTTGAATGACTGATGTTACTCTCTCAAACTCCTATATTTATAAATAGGGTAAATTACTTTTTGAGTCCCTGTGTTTTATGTGTTTTAACTAGTTGAGTCCAAAAGCAAAAAGTTTAACGACCTGAGTCCCTATAAGCATTTTCTTTAACCATTTGAGTCCAAATTTCTAACACTGTTAAAATTATTCTGTTAACTTTGGTTGAATGACCAAATTACCCTTTTAATTAAAAAGCCATTTTATTATTAAATATATATATATTCCTTATTCATATATTCATATCCAGATCATCCTCCATATCATAATTCATTACCAAATTTCTCCACCACTTTCTCTCTCTACTATCAACACCTCCACCAACCACCACACCTCCACCATCAACACCACCTAGCCACTGCACCTCCACCGTCACCACCACAACACCCACAACTTTCTCTCTCTACTATCAACACCGATCTAGCCCTGTTGCACTATCTCCCTCTCAACTCTCTCTCATTCCTCTTTCTCTCTCTCAAACACCCAATGATAAGGCCTGTGAGTAGGCTACACTCCAAGAACAGTAAAGGAGGAGAAGAGATCACTTGGGACAATTTTCTGTATATCTCGAAATGCAAAACAGGAGCAAGTATTTAAACATGCATGGGAATACATGTCCACCATGCCATGAAAGCATGTTCACCATGTCACCTCCCTTATTTCATGCCATGATCTACCACTACTTCTAAATGCACATGTGACTTAAAAGAAAAATTCAAAACTTGCAAAACAATTAAAAACATGCAGTAAATAAATTATAGAATTAGTCCAGGAGCCTTGCGGGTTTCTTGGCATCTCTTTTGGGCCTAGTGATTGGGCCTGCGGCTACTTGACTTGGACCGGTGGCGTTTTGGGCCGTAACAACTGCCTTCCCCTTCAGTTTCAGCTCGTCCTCGAGCTCAGCATGGAATTCCGGATAACGCGCACAAAAATCTTCATATAACTCCCAAGTCGCCTCTGCTATGTCTTGACCTTTCCATGCGACTAGCACTTCAACTTTCCCCAGCTTGTAACGATGATCCAGCACTTGACTTGGCTGCGACATAGGCTCCCCTATCCCGGTGAAATCTGGTAAAGGAACTGGACTCGGGTTGCCCTTCGCTTCTCGCAGCAACGAGACGTGAAAAACATTGTGTATCTTAGCTCCGACAGGTAGTTGAAGTCGATATGCCACTGACCCGATACGCTCGATTATCTTGAATGGCCCAAAAAACCTTTTTGAAAGCTTCCTCGTATTGCGATGCTCCACCGATCCTTGGCGATAATCTTGTAACTTGAGAAAAACCATATCACCAATCTTGAATTCTTTCTCCATTCGATGCTCATTTGCGAAACTAGCCATGCGTTGTTGTGCCCTCTTTAAGTTTTTCTTAACAACTGATCTAAGGCGTTGCAGCTCGTTAAGTGTTTCGTCAATCGAAGGAATGTCCGAAGCTCCTGGCTTGTACCGCATGACGTCCGGAATGGGCTGCCCATAGAGTGCTTGAAAAGGACTCATATTAATAGAGGAATGGTATGATGTGTTATACCAGTATTCCGCCAAATACAAATATTTGCTCCAACTTTTAGGCTCGTCACCTGCAAAAGAACGTAAAAAGTTTTGCAAACATCGATTAACAACTTCGGTTTGGCCGTCTGATTGAGGGTGATAGGCCGTGGAGTAATTGAGCTTTGTTCCAATTTGTTTGAAAAGTTCCTTCCAAAACTTGCTCAGAAAAATCGGGTCGCGATCCGTAACAATGCTCTTAGGTAATCCATGTAGGCGATAGATGTTTTGTAGAAACAAAGTTGCCAACATCACTGCTCCATAATGTGGTGGTAAAGAAATAAAATGAGCAAATTTAGAAAATCGGTCGACTATCACCCAAATTGCGGTTTTCCCGTGAGACGCGGGCAAGTGGGTAATAAAGTCCATCGACACATCTTGCCACACATTCGAAGGAGTGGGTAACGGCTGCAAAAGACCATAAGGCTTGTGGGTTGGGTATTTCACTTGTTGGCAAACTTGACATTGTCGTATAAATGAAATGACATCGGTTTTCAGTTTCGGCCAAGAGAAGGCTGCCGCAAGGCGTTTCATCGTGACCCGAATGCCCGAATGTCCCCCCGCTTGCGATGCATGAAACTCATGAAGTAAAAGAGATCGAAGTTGTTGGTGAGAGGGAATAAATATCTTGTTGTTGTGAAAAAGCAATCCCTCCTTAAACAAAAAGTTTGAACCCGAGGACTTTGTCATGCACTTTTCTACCAGCCCCTTGCCCTCATTTGACTCATAAAACTTCTTTAATTCACTGATCCAAATAGGACTTGAAAAAGAGATAGCCATCACCTGAACAGAATGTATGCGACTTAGAGCATCGGCTACTCGATTGTCTTTTCCCGGTTTATAGTGTATTTCGAAATCGTACCCAATCAACTTAGTGGCCCATTTATACTGCTCGGGTGTTTGAACAACCTGCGATAATAGATGTTTGAGACTTTTTTGGTCGGTAAATATGTTGAATTTTCTCCCGAGCAAGTATTGCCTCCACTTTTTAACGGCTTCCGTAATTGCATATAATTCTCGAACATACGCCGATGCAACCTGCATTCTTGGGCACATTTTTTTGCTAAAAAAAGCGATAGGGCGGTCCGCTTGAGATAACACGGCACCAATAGCGACGTTAGAAGCATCTGTTGTAACATCAAATGGTTGTGAAAAGTTGGGAAGGGTAAGTGTTACCAAGGAAACCATAGCAGATTTCAAAGCCGTGAAAGCCGCGTCACTTTTTGCCGTCCAATTAAATGCCGATTGTTTTAGAAGATCCGTTAACGGTGCTGCAATCTGAGCGTAGTTACGAACGAACCGGCGATAGTAACCCGTTAAACCCAAAAAACCCCGTAAGTTTGTGACGTTCGTTGGAGTCGGCCAAGATTGAATGGCTTTGAGTTTTTCGGGATTGGCTTCCACACCTTTTGCCGATATTATATGACCCAAATAGTCAATAGAGGACACTGCAAAGGTACACTTGGAAGCCTTTGCGAAAAATTTGTGTTGAGATAATGTCTCAAACACCTGTTGTAAGTGGTAATAGTGTTCCTCATTGGATTGGCTATAAATCAGAATGTCATCAAAAAACACAAGTACATACCGTCGTAATACGTCTCGAAAAAGATCGTTCATTGTCGCTTGAAAGGTCGATGGTGCGTTCGTTAACCCGAACGGCATAACAAGAAATTCATAATGCCCATCAACGGTTCGAAAAGCGGTCTTGTGTGTATCCTCTGTCGCTACTCGGATTTGATGATAACCCGCTGTGAGATCAATTTTTGAAAAGACGACCGCGCCATGAAGTTCATCAAGTAACTCATCCACCGTTGGAATCGGAAAACGGTCTTTTATGGTGATGGCATTTAGTGCACGATAGTCAACACAAAAACGCCAAGAACCGTCTTTTTTTCGAACCAAAAGCACTGGTGAAGAAAAAGGGCTTTGGCTCGGTTTAATTATGCCATCACGAAGCATCTCAGCGATTAGGTTAGACATGATTTGTTTCTGATAATGTGGGTATCGGTACGGACGAACATTGATTGGTTTAGATAATGGTGTGGTGGGAATATGGTGATCCTGGGAACGATTTGGTGGTAATTGGGTAGGTTGTTGAAAGAGATGATCATATGTTTGTAGTAATTGTTGTATGGTGGGGTCATGGTGGGGTTCAATAATTGGTGGAGGGTTTTGAGTGGGTACAGTAACATGGAAGTATAAAGCGTGTAAAGATGCCACACCATTCTTGGAAATTAGGTTTTGAAGTGAGGTGGTTGATACTTGGGCTGCATGAGTCTCTCCACGTAAAGTGATAGCTCTTGGGCCCACATTAAACGTGAGTTGTGGCACCGCAAAATCAGCCAACACCGGGCCCAAAGTACGAAGCCATGCTAACCCTAAAATAATGTCAGCGCCTTCCACTGGTAATACAAACATAGGGATGTTGAACGAGGCTTCCTGAATCATGAGATTTACTGCTGGGCAAATGGCATTACACTTCAAATTATCGCCATTGCCAACCATCACCGCGAATTCCGGGACGTCTTGTTTTGGTAGTTTCAAAAAGGAGACTATGCGGGGTTGCACGATATTATGCGTACTGCCGGAATCTATCAACACCTGGACCGGCTGGTTGTTGATATATCCGGTGATTCGTAACGCTTGGGGGGACGACAAACCAAAAAAGGCTGCTGACGATAGCGAGAAAAACTGGTTAGGGTTTGACGGATCGATGAGTTCCGAGGTAAGAGATAATACCATGTTATCGGGCAGCGGTTCGGTATGATCCTCCGGTTCATTATCTGCAATCAATAGAAATTGCGGCGGATTACATTTATGGCCCGGAAAATACCGCTCCGGACATCTGAAACATAAACCTTCAGAACGTCTCTTCTGTAAGGCTTCGGGCGAAAGCTTAGTGAAGGAAAGATGTGGTTTGGGGTTGGGTAGAAGTGGTGAGTTGTTGGTTTTAGAGGGAGGCGCTGGTGTGGTATTGGAGGGGGCAGTTAAGGTGTTAGAGGTTGTGGAAGGTGTGAAAGGCGATGAGGTATAGGTTCGAGGTTGGAACGACTTGGGTTTATTGAGGTTTAGTTTATCTTCAACACGTTTAGATAAACCATATGCTTGGTGAAGGGTAGTGGGCTTAATGATGGCGAGTTCAGCTTGAATGTCGGTTTTGAGACCGGATAAGTAACAATTCAGCAGCGCTTCACTCGAAAGCCCAACAATACAGTTACAAAGCTTCTCAAATTCCGATTGATAAGCCGTCACCGTGGTTGTCTGTTTGAGCTTAAAAAGAGTCGCTTGATGGTTCTCATAATCCGAGGGACCAAAACGAAGCTCAAGAGCACGGGAAAACTCCTGCCAAGTACCTAACAACGAATTGTTATGAAGGTACTTGTACCAGCTTAAAGCTTCTCCGGTGAAATAAAAAACGGACAACGAGAGTCGACGATTTTCGGGAATGTTGTAGTAAGTAAAGTAGTTTTCGGCTTGGAAAATCCAGTCTAACGGATTGGATCCGTCAAACATGGGGAGGTTGATTTTTGGTGGTCGAGGAGTGGGTGGATCGGGTGGGTCGTCTTGGGTGTTCGGTTTGTGTGTAATTTTAGGACGGTTAGGGTCGTTCGTGAGGGAGGCAATGAGACGGTTGGTGGTATCGTTTTGATGCTGGATTGAAGCTTGAATAGCTTCAAACTGAGCTAACGAGCGGGATTCGGCTTGTGCGGAGGTGGTGGTGTAGTGGGTAAAGAATTGTGTGAATTGATCACACAAGTTTTGGATAGGATCGTCGGATTGGGTTTGGTCTTTGCGAGGAGGCATGGTAAGGGAATGAAAGCACCAATGATAAGGCCTGTGAGTAGGCTACACTCCAAGAACAGTAAAGGAGGAGAAGAGATCACTTGGGACAATTTTCTGTATATCTCGAAATGCAAAACAGGAGCAAGTATTTAAACATGCATGGGAATACATGTCCACCATGCCATGAAAGCATGTTCACCATGTCACCTCCCTTATTTCATGCCATGATCTACCACTACTTCTAAATGCACATGTGACTTAAAAGAAAAATTCAAAACTTGCAAAACAATTAAAAACATGCAGTAAATAAATTATAGAATTAGTCCAGGAGCCTTGCGGGTTTCTTGGCATCTCTTTTGGGCCTAGTGATTGGGCCTGCGGCTACTTGACTTGGACCGGTGGCGTTTTGGGCCGTAACACCCAACACCGGTACCACCACTACCACCAAATCATCCTATAATCAACCTCCTTAACAACAAAGATCCCACACCAAACAATCATTCTGTGTTAACCTTCAGTTACTTCTTCTTAAGGTTTCTTTTTCGACTTACACATGAACCAAACCATTTCTTTAGGAAAAAACAAGGAAAAAGACTCATAAACATCCATGGGAACCTAAACCCCAGGATACACAGGTGACCAATTACCTCTGTTCTCTTTTTTCTGTATAAAATTTTAATGTGTGTTTTACTTTTTACACTTTTATTACTACCGTTTGGATGTTAACTATGTTTGCAACAGTGGGTATAACTCAATTTTTGAAACGGATGTTAACTATGTTTGCAACAGTGGGTTTAACTCGATTTTTGAAACCCTAATTTGATTGTTTTGAACAGATTGTTATGTCAGATAAGCAGCCACAGAAGTCTTCAGGGTTAGTGACATCGTATTTATAAGAAAAGTGCACACGGTGCCTCACCTTCTGGGCGATAGATAGCTCCGATTCCAACCGTTTGATGTTATTCAAAGCTTCAGGAGCCAAATCACCAAAACAACTTTGAAGATTTAGTCTCTCAGATTCTTCTGTACAACAATCTGTAACAAGATTTAGTCTCTCGGAGGTGGTGTTGATGGTGGAGGTGTGGTGGTGGGATGGAGGTGGCTTATGTTTTAGAGAGAGAGAATGAAATATGAGAGAGAAAGATCTGGTTGAGAAAGGTAAATGAGAGAGAGAGAAAGGGAAAACTAAAAATAAATTAGTTTTTTAGTTATAGGGGTAATTTGGTCATTTAACAAAATTTAACAAAAAATGCTAACAGAGTTAGAAATTTGGACTCAAATGGTTAAAGAAATTGCTTATAGGGACTCAGGTCGTTAAACTTTTTGCTTTTGGACTCAACTAGTTAAAACCACTAAAACACAGGGACTCAAAAAGTAATTTACCCTTATAAATAAATCACCCTTGTTTAAGATTGAACTTAAGACCTTTCACTAAAAGACAAGAGTCTCTACCAAATAAGCTAGCTTCATTTGGCCATATATTACACATATTATATTCTCAAGTCGTGTATTATATTACTCTGTAATAATAATTACTTGCATGAATAAAATAACATATATTACTCTGTAATAATAATAATTGTGAGAGTTTTATTAGTATAAGAGGATACATAACTAAATGCAGATAGAAATTTATATTTGGGACGAGTATTACAAATTACAAATGTATATAAAATTATGCCCTACATGTTTTTTTTTTTTTTTTTTTTTTTGAAATATATCAAAAATATCATCTAAAGATATTAAACACGTCATAAGTTCATTACATTCTTACTCATTGTTCCTAACACATATAATTTGCTTCATAAGTTCATAAAACAACACTAAACACTTAAACAAAATAAACAATCATGTTCAACCATAGCCCATAACTTTCAATTATATTTTTAAACATTCAAGCCCTAGTATTAAATGTTGATTACTTGTAACTAATCATTTAAACAAACAAAGCAATAAATAAAACAACAAAATCATTTAACTACAAGTCCATAACAACAAAAAAATCAAAAAAAAAAAAAAGATTAAACCGTTACACATCTATATTTTCTCCTAATCATCACAAAAGATAAAATAAATAAATAAACCATACTAGTTCTATATTGGAATTCTGACGTAATATGGGTCGGTCCAACCGAAATTTTGGTTTTTCCGGTAAAAAAAGCCACCAGGTCGTGAGCAATGGCGTCAAGTTGGTGGGAGTTTTTTTGGAGGCGGGATTTGGAAATGGAATGGGTGGATGGGTTTGGGTTATTTTATTTAGTTCAAATTTCTTTAGGTTAAGTTTAGGCTTGTGTTAATAAAAATTGATTGGAGATTGGGTTTTGATTGGATTAAATAATTAAGTGAATAAGTGGTTAATAATTTTTTTTTCTAAGTGGGGCGGTTGAAAATTTTTAAGGGGTGCAGGTGAAAAATTCCAAGGGGTGCGGTCGGGATTTCTGGCGAAAAATAACACTAAAAATATTTTTTCATAGGGTGTGCCCGCCCACCCTTGGCTTAGGGTGGGTACGCCCCTGATATAATGTATAACACATAGTGTAACGCCCAGCGTCCCTAAATGTTAGACACTTGGCAAGAACAGTCCCTGAACTTCTATTAGTTGTCAATTTTGGTCCCTGTAGTTTTATGGAATTGATGTTTTTACTTCGGTATGAATCTTGTTGATACTTGATGCTTGACACTATGATGCTTGACTATTGATGCTTAATCTAGACACTTGATTCTTGATGATTAAACTAGATACTTGATTCTTGATTCATATGATTCTTGATACTTGATACTTCGAATCTTGATTCTTGATGCTTGAGAAGCGATGATTCTTGACCCTTGAGACTTTAATTGATGCTTGACTCCTTAGACTCGTGAAACTTGATTGAACGAGAGACTGGAGCCTTGTCACTGGCGGAATCTATGAAACTTGGAAAACTTTTGGTTGGTAATGTAATCTAGATACCTTATATAAACTATACGCAATGCAACGCTTAATCTAACTCGCAAAACAATCAAGAACTGGAATACAGAAAAGTTGGGTTAGCCAGAATGGCCATCCGATCGGACTGCCATCCGATCGGATTGTCACCCTATCGGATGACCACCCGATCGGACAGCCGTCCGATCGGACTGCCATCCGAACCAAACCACACTTTCCCTTCTCTTCTCCTTCACCTATAAATAGGCCTGTCATATCACCTTTTCAGAGATGTGACAGCTTTGCTCGACCAAGGCACGCGCACACGTCTTTTTCTTCATTCTCTCATTAATTTCGGTACGTTTCAAGCTAGATCCTTGTACTTCCTTACTCTACACATCATTCTCTACGTGATTCTCACTTGAAATCACATTTTTCACCGTGAAATCTCTCAGATCTGAGATCTTGATGATGATGTCATTATGGTGTTTGGTACAAAATGTCATATGACGTCATTCTTGGTGAGATCTAGCTAAGATCTAAGGGATTCCACGCTTATTTCCTCAAATCTAAGCTAAATCTAAGAGTTTTTATACTAAAACTTGAGTTTCTTCTCCAAATTTCTGATTTACTTCGGTAATAAAAAGGGACTGAACGGACTGTAGACTAGATCGGTGGTCTAGAGTTGGTTTAAGAACGGATGGTTAACTGATTAAGCCGATCACGGGATTGGTTCCGGCATAAACGCGTCACTAACATACAAACGGGTCGGACTGGGGTGATTCCCGACCGATCAGAATGCCCGTAAAGTGATAAGTTATTGTTGCCTCAGTTTGTACCATGACATCACCATCAATTTTCAAACCTAGAAATTGTACGAAAAATAAGCAAAAACAAAGGATCGCCCGATCGAACGGCAACTCTATCGGACAGCCATCTGATCGAGCAGCCGTCCGATTGGAACCTCCAAAATATCTACACTCGGGCCAAGTGGTAATCCGATCGGATTATTGTCCGATTGGACAAGCACCTTAATCCCTTTAAACTTCACTCGAGTGGCAACCCGACCGGATGGCCATCCGATCGGGCAGTCACCAGCCTTGTTACAAGTACGGATCAACCGGTCGACTGGCAATCCGATCGGACAGCCGTCCGATCGGACAACCATCCGATTTAGTGACCATGTTGATTCCTTAAGCAATCTCATATTCTGCCCAACTCTCACCCTATTATATAATCTAATCAGGCTAACTCAAAAAGAGCTCCTTTTGATCCAATAACAGTTGCGACTCTTAAGCAATCACTGTGAGTATACTTGATCCCCTTTTACTTTAATCTTTTGGGGTGTAACATGTGTTCTATGAAACTTAAACTTGAATCTTTGAAACTCATACTCTATCCTATGTGAAACTTGTGATTCTTGATTCTTGATTCTTTGTACTACGTGACGTTTAATCCAGAGTGTGTAGTCCCGCCTTAACAATAGTAGCATTATAGGAGATGCACCTCTCCCATTATTCTCGGGGGGTATTGTTAGGAGCATTCTAGTTTACCTTGAGTCTTGGGTAAACACTAAAGCATCGGGATACTTGGGCTATCATTGCGTGGACTGCGACACTAGCACGGCTGGAACTATTTTGTCGTTTACATTATGGATATGAGTTGTTTTAATCTATTATTCTACTATCAAACTTGTGTACTCGCCAATACTTTTGTATTGATATTTTAATACATGTTGCAGGCTGATAGGATTCTTTGGGAATGCATGGAATCAAGCTAGGAGATGCTTAGAAATGTCACCTAGTTAATTTAGTCCTTTGAACAATTCGAACAATTTATGATTTGGTATTTACTATGATGCTTGTGATAACATGGTTAGACAATTGCAAGAAATCAATTAATCTCTATTGAAATAATAGTGTTATGGAAATTCTCATGAGCAATCTGAACGCTTAGTGCTCGCACCCCGATGTTTCCGCCATCGGTTGGGGTGTGAGATTGGTATCAGAGCCATAACTATAGGGAATTAGGCTAAGTAGGAATACTTGCTCTAGTCTATAGTTCTAGGAACTTGATTCTTATCTGTTGTTTAAGACTTGTGTACTCTACCGTATCTGCTTCCTAGCAGCACACATTCCTATTAAACTTACATGCCTTTCCTAAGGTTGCTATAATGTACACTTTATACTATGAAAACACTGTTACACAGTGTTTATATATTTTGCACGAGATTTGCCCACAGGATAGGAGTGACATCCAAACCTTGATGGGCAATCTCCATATTATTCTAGTAGGCCTTGTCTGCGGATAAGGGCCCACAACATATAGGGTACGATGTTGTCAAGTTAGAGGTGGAACTCAGATCTTGACAACTAGTCCCATTCCTTAATGATTTTATGTCTCGCCAAAGTCTCGTGACTTCCGATCAATCGAGTACGTGAAATGACTAAAAGGACGAATATCGTAGGCCTAACATCGATGACGTATTAGTCCAAGTAAGTCAAGACACGCTACCTCAATTCGAAAGGGGTTTGAATCACTTTGGTTAGTCACCGTTCCTCTACCCGGAACAATCCTATGTTTTATAAGCCTATCTTGCTTTTATGTCATCTCGATTTCTTGAATGTGGTTGTATTTATGTGGTTTAAACTCGATTCTTCATTTATTTTGAAATACTTTTACAAAATTTGCACGTTGTTCGCGATCTAAAACATTAATTCTAATCTCGGATCGAACTAAATTTATGGAGCCTTATACTATGTGCGACCTATGTGGTAAGCAAGATTGACTATTGGCGTATGATATGTTGTTGTGGTGTGAAACACTAAGATGACATGGAAGTACGGGACAGAAGTGGCATGTCCGAAGCATGGTGGATACGCCGCTGGTACTTCCTATATATAAGTGCTTCCGGCATGTTACCAACTTTCGTACCAAGTGCCATACGAGATTAGTGTTTGCAGACCAGTGCGGAATGTCTGTGCAATCTATGGAAAGCCTATGCAACCTATAAGCAGACTATGTAATCTATGAAAATTCTACTTGTGAAATCTATGAAAGTATATGTAATCTACGTGAAATCTAAAGCTATTCGTACAACATAGGGAAATCTACGTGAAAACTAATGTGTGCACTAGCATGTTCTATGTTGATCTTTTGTGTTAACCTGCTGAGTTAATCCATGTTAATATTTTGAGTTAATCTATGGTGAACTGACAAGCTAATCTATGCAATCTATTTGAGCAATCTATGCGAAACTATCTGGCAATCTATGATATATGATGATGATAATGATGAGTAGATTGTTATGTGTGGTAATTGTGACACGTAACATGACACCGAGTACGGGGTAAGGCGATGTGCCCGAAGCGTGGTGGATACACCACTGGTACTTCCTATATATAAGTGTTTTTGGCATGTTGACCGAGCTTCGTGCAACGCGCCATGTAAAGGTCGTGAATTTTGTGATGGTTCAATCTAGATTCTTAAATTTATCGTGTGTGTAATCTATATTGTGAGATCTAGTGAACCTAGACTTATACGATCCCGTTTGTTGGATCTGTAGATGTCTGCTCTTAGAACATCTGATGCTCTTAGGAGATCCAGAGAGAAGTCTCAGAAGAAGATGATGTCTTTCATGGCCGATCAGATCACTCGAGTCATGCCATGAATCGTCACTGAGCTTCAAGGTTCAAACACTCCGCCATCCTCTGCGGACTCAAAGGCTGAGAAGCAGAAGCCTACAAGGTTCAGCTACAAACATTTCATCTCTTGCAACCCTAAGCCTTTCACGGGCAGTGATGGGGTGACTGTTATGCTTGAGTGGTTCGACAGCATGGAAGTTACTTTCATTAACAGCGAGTGCCCATATCATTTGAAAACCAGGAGTGCGACTGGAATGTTTCAAGGCAGAGCATTGGAGTGGTGGTCGAATGAAAGAAACATCCGCTCAAATAAAGAAGCCTATGCTCTTCCATGGGCTGAGGTGCGAGAACTAATGATGCTCGAGTTTTGCCCTCCTCATGAACAGCTGAAGCTTGAAGAAGATTTTTGGCATCTGAAGCAGGTTGGCGACGATAACCTGGCTTATACTACCCGTTTTAAGCAGTTGAGTCTCATCGTTCCTCACTTAGTTTCGACTCCTAAGCGAATGATAACCAAGTACATCAATGGACTACCTCCTGCTATGTGTGATTCTATTGAAGCAGCTCAACTGGAAACTATTGAAGAAGTCTATCGTTTGGCAGCAAGTTTGAACAACAACCGTGTGCGTGATAAACAGTTCGCTACTCCTGCTCCCTCCAAGTCCGCGAATCAAGTTACACAGCAACCAGGCGGCAGCAAGAACAAGAAAAGGAAATCCCAGGGTTCCGGATGTAATGTTATTACTCCTGCTGCAAACCCTGCTGCTCAACCCGCTCCTGCTACTACTGCTGCTAACCCTGCTGCTCCTGAAGCTAAGAAACAGTACACTGGTCCTCATCCAAAGTGTACTACTTGCAACTACCATCATCCTGCTACCTCTGCATGCCGGCTGTGCACCAACTGTAACCGTTATGGTCACACGGCTCCCTACTGTCGTCAAGCTAATACTGCTCCTCAATCTCAACAAGCTCCTGCTCTACCAGCTCAAGCAGCTCTTCCAGCACCTCTGCAGAACCCAAGGCCAGTCAACGCTGTTCGTGCATGTTATATGTGTGGAGATACTACCCACCTCCGTAACCAGTGTCCTCAGCTAAACCAGGACCAGCAGCCAGCCGCTCGTGGACGAGCGTTCAATCTAAATGCAAATCAGGCTCGTAATGACAATGACATTGTCAATGGTATGTTCCTTGTTAATAATCTTTATGCTTCGATTCTATTTGATACTGGTGCCGATAAAAGCTTTGTGTCCGTGGAATTTGAGTCTTTGATAAACTGTACACACTCTAAGTTACCTAAGTCGTTCTCTGTTGAGGTCGCCAATGGTAAATCAATTCTTGTCAATTCTATTGTGCGTGATTGTTCCCTGATTCTTAATGATCACGTTTTCTCTATTGATCTCATACCCATGCGTTTGGGCAGTTTTGATGTTATCATCGGTATGGATTGGTTGCGTAAGAACCATGCCGAAATTATGTGTCACGAGAAGCTTGTCCGTCTCCCTCATCCGTCTGGTGATCTTTTACATGTCTATGGAGACCGACATTCGAAGGGACTAAGGCTGATATCATGCACACAAGCGAGCAGAAGTTTACGTAAACGGAGCCCTGCCTTCTTGGCCCATGTGGTGGAATAAAAGGGCAAGGGGAAGGACATAAACAATGTTCCAGTTGTGTGTGACTTTCCTGAGGATCTATCCGGTCTTCCTCCTCCCAGATCTGTTGATTTTCGTATTGATCTCGTACCTGGTGCGACTCCTGTCGCCAGGGCTCCTTACCGTCTTGCACCTTCCGAGATGCAAGAATTATCCAGCCAGCTGCAGGAGTTACTCAATAAGGGTTTTATTCATCCAAGTACCTCCCCGTGGGGTGCTCCTGTTTTATTCGTCAAGAAGAAGGATGGCTCATTCCGTATGTGTATCGAGTATCGTGAACTGAATAAGCTTACCGTGAAGAATCGTTATCCGCTTCCTCGCATTGATGACCTATTTGATCAACTACAAGGCGCGTCCTGTTTCTCGAAGATTGACCTACGTTCTGGATATCATCAACTACGTGTCCTCGAAGATGATATTCCTAAGACTGCATTCCGTACTCGATATGGGCACTACGAGTTCGTAGTCATGCCTTTTGGCTTGACTAACGCACCTGCAGTGTTCATGGACCTTATGAACCGTGTTTATAAACCTTACTTGGATCGTTTTGTTATAGTATTTATCGATGATATTCTCATTTATTCCAAGTCTAAAGCTGATCATGCTCGCCACCTACGTCTAACGCTTGAACTTTTACGTGGTGAACGTTTGTATGCTAAGTTTTCTAAGTGTGAGTTTTGGATTGACGAAGTGCAATTTCTTGGTCATATTGTTAGTAGACAGGGTATTCATGTTGATCCTTCGAAAATCAAGGCAGTGAAGAATTGGTGTACGCCTAAATCCGTGTCTGAGATTCGTTCTTTCCTAGGATTGGCGGGTTATTACCGCCGGTTCATCGCAGATTTTTCAAAAATTGTTGTTCCTCTTACTACGCTAACCCAAAAGGAGAAACCTTTTGTTTGGGGTCCCGAGCAAGATAACTCCTTTCAAACCCTTAAGAATCTTTTGTGTAATGCTCCGATGTTAACTCTACCTGATGGCAACGATGATTTTGTGGTATATTGTGATGCCTCGAACCATGGATTGGGCTGTGTGCTCATGCAACGGGACAAGGTTATTGCTTATGCCTCTCGTCAGCTCAAGGTACATGAGAAAAACTACACTACTCATGATCTGGAGCTTGGTGTGGTGATTTTTGCGTTAAAGATTTGGCGACACTACCTGTATGATACAAAGTGCGTGGTTTTCACGGACCACAGGAGTCTTCAATATATTTTTGACCAAAAAGAACTGAACATGCGACAGAGACGTTGGGTGGAATTGCTTAATGACTACGACTGCAAAATTCGCTACCATCCTGGTAAGGCGAACGTAGTAGCCGACGCCCTTAGTCATAATACCCATTTCAAGGCTATTCGTATCTCTAGTGATCTGCATGCTTGTATTCGCGAAGCTCAGTATTCGTCCACTAATGAAGGAAGTCTATTTGAGGAAGTTCTTGGCGCTAACGTTAATCAACTCGAAACCAAATCTGATGGTCTTCAGTACTATCTAAATCGCATCTGGGTGCCGGATCGTGATAATCTTCGTGAGCTCATTATGACTGAGGCTCACAAATCCCGCTATTCTATCCATCCAGGTGCCGATAAGATGTACCAGGATCTGCGTACGACTTATTGGTGGCCTGGCATGAAGAGGGACATTGTTGTTTATGTGTCTAAGTGCCTTACGTGTTCGAAGGTAAAGGCTGAACACCAGCGTCCCTCTGGACTCTTGGAACAACCTAAGATCCCATTTTGGAAATGGGATAGTATCGCTATGTACTTTATTACTAAGCTGCCCCGTACCTCTAAAGGTCACGATAGTATCTGGGTGATAATAGATCGTTTGACCAAATCCGCTCACTTTCTTCCTATTCGTGAGGATTACAGAGTGGAGAAACTTGCTCGAGTCTATACCGATGAGATTATAAGCCGTCATGGTGTACCCCTTGACATAATCTCGGACCGTGATGGTCGTTTTACTTCACGTCTTTGGCAAACATTTCAATCCGCTATGGGTACGCACTTGAATCTTGGCACGGCCTTTCATCCTCAGACGGATGGTCAGACCGAGCGTACTATTCAAACCCTAGAGGATATGCTCCGTTCTTGTGTCATCGACTTTGGTGGTAACTGAGATGTACATTTACCATTGATAGAATTCTTGTACAACAATAGCTACCATTCCAGTATCCAGATGGCTCCCTTTGAAGCTTTATATGGGTGAAAATGCCGATCTCCCCTCAGCTGGCATGAGGTTGGGGAAAAGCAGTTCACTGGCCCTGAGATTGTTCAAGAGACAACAGATAAGATTCTTCAGATCCGTGATAACCTGATCAATGCTAGGAGCAAACAAAAAAGCTATGCTGATAATAGGCGGAAGCCTCTGCAATTTGTTTTTGGTGACCGAGTTTTACTCAAGGTATCTCCCTGGAAGGGAGTAGTTTGTTTTGGGAAGAAGAGAAAGCTTTCCCCTCGCTATGTGGGTCCTTTCGTGGTACTTGAAAGGATTTGCAAGGTAGCATACAAACTCGACTTGCCACAAGAGCTAAACAACGTGCACCCAGTGTTCCACGTATCAAACCTACGGAAATGCCTAGCCGACGAAGGATTGCAAGTTCCTCTTGAAGACTTGCAAATAAATGAGGCTGTTCAATTTGTGGAGAAACCGGTCGAAATCATGGATCAAACTGTCAAGCGTCTGAGGTGCAGCAAAATTCCCATTGTTAAGGTTCGATGGGAAGGAAAGCGTGGCGCCGAATTCACTTGGGAATTGAAAAGTGATATGATGGCCAAGTACCCGCATCTCTTCAAACAGTCCTCTTCTAAGATTTCGGGGACGAAATCTCCTAAAGGAGGGGAGACTGTAACGCCCAGCGTCCCTAAACGTTAGACACTTGGCAAGAACAGTCCCTGAACTTCTATTAGTTGTCAATTTTGGTCCCTGTAGTTTTATGGAATTGATGTTTTGACACTTTGGTATGAATCTTGTTGATACTTGATGCTTGACACTATGATGCTTGACTCTTGATGCTTAATCTAGACATTTGATTCTTGATGATTAAACTTGATACTTGATACCTGGACTCTTGATTCTTGATGCTTGAGAAGCGATGATTCTTGACCCTTGAGACTTAAATTGGTGCTTGACTCCTTAGACTCGTGAAAATTGATTGAACGAGAGACTGGAGCCTTGTCACTGGCGGAATCTATGAAACTTGGAAAACTTTTGGTTGGTAATGTAATCTAGATACCTTATATAAACTATACGCAATGCAACGCTTAATCTAACTCGCAAAACAATCAAGAACTGGAATACAGAAAAGTTGGGTTGGCCAGAATGGCCATCCGATCGGACTGCCATCCGATCGGACTGCCATCCGAACCAAACCACACTTTCCCTTCTCTTCTCCTTCACCTATAAATAGGCCTGTCACATCACCTTTTCAGAGATGTGACAGCTCTGCTCGACCAAGGCACGCGCACACGTCTTTTTCTTCATTCTCTCATCAATTTCGGTACGTTTCAAGCTAGATCCTTGTACTTCCTTACTCTACACATCATTATCTACGTGATTCTCACTTGAAATCACATTTTTCACCGTGAAATCTCTTAGATTTGAGATCTTGAGGATGATGTCATCATGGTGTTTGGTACAAAATGTCATATGACGTCATTCTTGGTGAGATCTAGCTAAGATCTAAGGGATTCCACGCTTATTTCCTCAAATCTAAGCTAAATCTAAGAGTTTTTATACTAAAACTTGAGTTCCTTCTCAGAATTTCTGATTTACTTCGGTAATAAAAAGGGACTGAACGGACTGTAGACTAGATCGGTGGTCTAGAGTTGGTTTAAGAACGGATGGTTCACTGATTAAGACGATCACGGGATGGGTTCCGGCATAAACGCGTCACTAACAGACAAACGGGTCGGACTGGGGTGATTCCCGACCGATCAGAATGCCCGTAAAGTGATAAGTTATTGTTGCCTCAGTCTGTACCATGATGTCACCATCAATTTTCAAACCTAGAAATTGTACGAATAATAAGCAAAAACAAAGGATCACCCGATCGAACGGCAACTCGATCGGACAGCCGTCCGATCGAGCAGCCGTCCGATTGGAACCTCCAAAATATCTACACTCGGGCCAAGTAGTAATCTGATCGGATTACCGTCCGATCGAACAAGCACCTTAATCCCTTTAAACTTCACTCGAGTGGCAACCCGACCGGATTGCCATCCGATCGGGCAGTCACCAGCCTTGTCACAAGTACGGATCAACCGGTCGACTGGCAATCCGATCGAACAGCCGTCCGATCGGACAACCATCCGATTTAGTGGCCATGTTAACTCCTTAAGTAATCTCGTATTCTGCCCAACTCTCACCCTATTATATAATCTAATCAGGCTAACTCAAAAAGAGCTCCCTTTGATCCAATAACAGTTGCGACTGTTAAGCAATCACTGTGAGTATACTTGATCCTCTTTTACTTTAAACTTTTGGGGTGTAACATGTATTCTATGAAACTTAAACTTGAATCTTTGAAACTTATACTCTATCATATTTGAAACTTGTGATTCTTGATTCTTGATTCTGTGTGCTACATGACGTTTAATCCAGAGTGTGTAGTCCCGCCTTAACAATAGTAGCGCTATAGAAGATGCACCTCTCCCATTATTCTTGGGGGGGGGGTATTGTTAAGAGGATTCTAGTTTACCATGAGTCTTGGGTACACTACTAGAAAAGTGGTCATTTTGCTACGGAAATTTCCTACGCAAAAAAATGCGTCGCAAATTCTGACACATTTACTACGCATTTCCTACGGAAAAAAGACCTTATTTTTTTGGGCAATTTGTGACACAATAGTGACAAATATACTAATTCTAAGTATTGTGCCGGAAATGCGTAGCAACTTGCTACGCATTTCCGATGGAACCATTATTTATTTGTTGGAATTAGATTTATATGTTAAATTCATTTAAATATTAATTGTTGCGTCGTTGCTACGCATTTATGACGAATTATTTATTATTATACTTAGATTATATTTTAATGTTTAATCAGCATTATTATTAATTATTGTATAGGAAATGTGTAGCAACTTGCTACGCATTTGTGATAAAAAAATTTATTGTGTAGGAAATGTGTAGCAACTTGCTACGCATTTGTGATGGAAAATTTATTACCATATTGCGTACGAAATGTGTAGCAACTTGCTACGCATTTGTGATGGAAAATTTATTGCGTAGGAAATGTGTAGCAACTTGCTACGTATTTGTGATGAAAAATTTATTGCGTAGGAAATGTGTAGCAACTTGCTACGCATTTGTGATAGAAAATTTATTACCATATTTAAATATTTAACTAGTTTTATTATTACCATACATTTCTTAATGCCCTTTCAATCATTACTATCCACCATATTAATAATTTCGATACAAGTCTATACTCACCGGATGTCCTAAATGGAGTTATATTTTTAGGCTTGCCAAATCATTGGTAATTACCAAAGTTCAGTGTTCCAGTGACGTTATCAAGAAATATTGATCAAAAGAATGGTTTATGTAGTGGAACTCGACTACAGGTCCTATCACTGGGTGACCAGGTTATTGAGACCCTTATATTATCCAGAACTAATACCGACACTTGAACGTTTATCCCTAAATTTCGTTTAATACCGTGAAATAGAAGGATTCCATTTAAATTGAAAAGAAGATATTTTCTTTCGCTTAATGTTTTGCCATGACAATAAATAAAAGTATAGAACAATTTCTAAGTAAAGTTGGTGTGTTTCTAAAATAATCGGTTTTTACACATGAGCAATTATTGCGTCATCTATGGTAACAAATTTACTTATGTAAATTTTTGAAGAGAATATAAATTTAAATAATTTATAAATTTATATCCTTAAATCCGTGTCGTACACGGGTCTAATAATCTAATAAACATATAAAAAATATACGATTTAACTTGTAAATAAAAGATGAATACTTTTCTAGTAGAAGCTGAATAAATAAATAAAAAAATATACGATTTAAATGGTGATTAAAAAATAAACACTTTTCTAGTAGAAGTTTTTCTTTATTTTTTTAATAAGAATTTAACTATCATGAAAGAGTTTGGTTCAAATTTAATCCTTGCATCATTGGTTAATAAAATAATATTTTTTGTATTTAATACAACTTTAAGAAGGTATAAATAAAATTATAGAATCACCTATTAATTGAATTTTTTTGAACGATACAGAAATTTTAGAATAACTAGTATTTTTTATGTGTACACATATTTATGGTAAATACTTTTTCCATCCACACTATAATGGGAAAAAACTCTCAGTTCCTTAGGATAGCAATTTCTACCAAAAAAAAAAACACTTTCCTAAAAAAAACAACTTTTAGAAAAAAAAAACTTTTTATAGTAAAGCTATACAAAACATTTTAAAAAAACTAACAATAAAAGATTACAAAATGAAAAAAAAAAGAAAACAAAAAGGTTTACTTACACATAATTGAGCCAATCAAAAGCATTACTTCAACTTCACATGGATCACCATCCTATGGTCCATGGTTCACCTAATAATCAATCTAACGGTTAAAAATACTCTAGAATCAAAAGCTTTAGTTTAACCCTAATTCCTTTTACTTTGAACACAGCACACCACAAACCCCCCTGCCCCCTTCTCTCTCGATCATCCTTTTACTTCGACATGCCAGCCGGTGCCGGAGAAGTTGGTAATCGTCGTTGTTAGCCGGCCGCTCTCCGACAACCACGCCGGTGATGTGACGATGATGATTGGATGATGACGAGGCTCCGACAGCGGTGGTGGTCGACGATGGCGTATAAGCAAGCGGCGGCGGCGGGTATATCACTAAATCCTGGTAATAATCCATCTCGATTTCAACTAGTCTTGGCCAAACAGATGGTGGTGGTTCAGTCGACGATGGCGTATAAGATGGTTGCCAACAGTAGTGACGCCGACGGTGGTGGTGGTTCAGTTCGTCGGAAAGCATAAACTAGAGCACGTCATCTCGTTTTCGGTATACATTTTATTGTTCCAGTTAATTTTGGCTATTGATGCATTTTGTCCATAACCATTGATCCCCTCACATCACTGGATGTGTTGTTGATTCGTACGAATCAAGGCTGGGGTGTGTAATTATGGATCTGCATCATTTTCATACAAATCAACAAACACTTAATCAACAGATCTGGAAGTTATATACGAATCTGGAACAACAAGTTCATACGGATCCATGTTTTATCTGCGTTGGAATTCTTTTCTCACCACTTGAGTTGCTGATGTTGTGTCGGTTGCTGATGTTGAGTTGCTGAGTTGCTCGGAAGGTGTTTGATGTTGGTTTCGATTCTTCAGAGCTGAAAAATGAGATGGGTGTGGGTTAATGTTATTGAATTTGTTAAAGGAATATGTAATTTTATTTTCTTTATGTTAGTAGATTTTATACATTTTTTGTTTGTAAATTTGTATAAATTATGATTAATGTTATTGAAATTTTATAGTTTTTAGTTTTATTTGCTTTTGTATCTGATCTCTCGGATGTTTTATAAATAGAATAAAACTAGAAAAAACATTAAATTTCGTGACAATTGTGTAGCAAAAATAAAAAATTAAATTCCGTTAAATGGGTAGCAAAATGCGTAGAAAATGCGTAAAGAAACCAGTTTCCTACGAGTGGTTTAACTACATATGCATTTCGTCACAAATTCGTAGAAAATTAAATTTCGTGACAATTGTGTAGCAAAAATTAAAAATTAACTTCCGTTAAATGGGTAGGAAAATGCGTAGAAAATGTGTAGCAATTTGTGACAGCCCTTTTCTGTCAGAAATGGGTAGGAAAATGCGTAGAAAATGCGTAAGAAACCAGTTTCCTACGAGTGGTTTTCCTACATACGCATTTCGTCACAAATTCGTAGAAAATCGCAAGTTGTGATGCATTTCCTACGGAAAATGGTGTCAGAAATTTTAATTTTTCTAGTAGTGGTAAACGCTAAAGCATCGGGATACTTGGGCTATCATTGCGTGGACTGCGACACTAGCACGGCTGGAACTATTTTGTCGTTTACATTATGGATATGAGTTGTTTTAATCTATTATTCTACTATTCAACTTGTGTACTCGCCAATACTTTTGTATTGATATTTTAATACATATTGCAGGCTGATAGGATGCTTTGGGAATGCATGGAATCAAGCTAGGAGATGCTTAGAAATGTCACCTAGTTAATTTAGTGCTTTGAACAATTCGATCAATTTATGATTTGGTATGTAATATGATGCTTGTGATAACATGGTTAGACAATTGCATGAAATCAATTAATCTCTATTGAAATAATAGTGTTATGGAAATTCTCATGAGCAATTTGAACGCTTAATGCTCGCACCCCGTTGTTTTCACCATCGGTTGAGGTGTGACACATAGAGCATAGATATATTCGTTGTTTTCTCCTTTTTTTTTAAGAATAACTTTTTACATTATATTACACCTAATATTGTATTTGTAAAGAATTAAGCTCAGACTATTTTTATGATAGGAAACGTTATACCACTAAATTAATAGGTCAAACATGTTTTCTCTCAAATGATACAAAAGAAAACGAGGTTATTATTTTTTTCAACAGTATAATTTTGTATTAACCTTAAAAAATGACAAAACTATATATGAATGTAATTAGCATATCAAATGTTTTCTTTCAAATGAAACGAAAAGAAAAGGGGGTTACATTTTTTTTTTTCAAAAGTATAATTTTGTATTAACATATAAAAAATGACAAAACTGTATATCATATATGAAAAAAGAATAAATGATAAACCACGTTTCAATTTTCAAGTCGTAAACCGAATAAAAAGCTGTTGAAATCTTATTATTGAACCGTATATATATTTCATATTGGCCAAACTAAGATAGTTTCTTCGATTTATCAGTTTTAATGGCTTATGCATACCTCTGCTTAGGAATGTAAATGAGTCAAGTCAAGTTAGAACTCGACCAAATTCGAGCTTATTTAGCTTATAAGACCACCTGTAATAGGCGTAGTCTTTTCAAATTTTTCAGCCAAACACACCCAATCTTGCCCAGCCCCACCCCTGCGACGTATTCGAACGTTTTTTTTTTTTTTTGAATAAAATCGTTCCAGCGTGTTTTAAAACACGCCAATTTTGCACAAGTTTTCAAATTTTGACCGTTTTCAAACGGTAAAAACATTTAATGTTTTTATTTTTTTAAATTCCCATATAAATCTTTAAATACCCTACCTTTCAAAAAAAATCTTTAAATACCCCACATTTCTTCCAACTTTTTATAAAATAAACTCACTTTCTCTCAACCCAATCTTTCAACTTTTATAAACTCAACCATGAAGCCATTCCGACCCCTTTTTTTAAAGTTTAGTCGGTTTTTATTTTTTTTTTATTTCCAGTAGTGTATTTTTTTTAATTTAATGAAGTATTTTAAGTTTTTAATTTAAAAAAATTGATAATTGTGTAATGATTGGATGGGGTGTTATTAGGCATTATTTGCTGACTGGACTGCCACATGGCAGAAAACGCTCAAGAGTGAGAGCATTATTCATCAAACCATTACGCATGGTCCAAGAGCTTCAACTTGGCTCGTAAATGGTCTTTTCAGTATTCCATCTATATTTATATTGTATATGCATTTCTAAATTATTTTTTTTCACATATAACATAATATTTATCATATAGATATTTTTTCATTAGTTTATATAATTATTATCATTTCATAAATATACTAAATACACTAAATACGAATTATATAAATAATAGGTTTGTTTAGACCCGCTCCACAGATAAAGCTTAGACTTGTGCTTATTTATTAAACAAGCTTACTTTACGTCAGGGGCGGACCTAGAGTGATAGAAGGGGCAACCTCCATTGCCCATTGACGCTACGGTGACACTCCAATGTTGTGTACATTTTTGGAAAAATTTGACCTTTTTTTTTTATTTCGTTATCCCTTTTTATTGAAACGTTGCCCCTACGTGGATCTTCTAAATCCGCTACTACTTTACACGTGACTTTAACCAAACATTTTACCAAGCCGATCTCACAAACACCTTAACACACCCCTAGCTCTACCTCCACTTATAAATCACCCAAACCCATTTTCCCAAATCTTCACCAATGTAACTCTCCTAACCTGATCTTCCCAATTCCCAAATCTCAAACAACTCTCAAAACCCTAACAACAATATCCATCTCCTCAAATGGCTCTAGCTTATCTCGAATCAAACAAAACCAACCCCACCTCACCAATGTCCTCACCACCCCAACTCATCCTAACCCAAGACCAACTCAAAAAAATCGCAGCCTACAAAGCAGTCGAGTTCGTCGAGTCCGGCATGGTCCTGGGCCTGGGCACCGGCTCCACCGCCAAACACGCAATCGACAGAATCGGACACCTTCTCAGCCAAGGCAAACTCACAAACATCATCGGCATCCCCACTTCAACCAAAACCCACGAACAAGCCTCATCGTTAAACATACCCCTGTCGGATCTTGACACCCACCCGGTTCTCGATCTGGCAATCGACGGCGCAGATGAAGTCGACCCGGATATGAATCTGGTTAAGGGCCGGGGCGGGTCGTTGTTAAGAGAGAAAATGATAGAAGGTTGTTGTAAAAAGTTTGTTGTGATTGTTGATGAAACAAAATTAGTGGATTATGTTGGGGGGAGTGGTTTGGCATTGCCTGTGGAAGTGGTGCCGTTTTGTTGGAAATTTACTGCTAAAAAGCTTGAATGCATGTTTGAAGAAGCGGGTTGTGTGGCTAAGTTGAGGGTTTGTTGTGAAAATGGTGAACCGTATGTGACGGATAATGGGAATTATGTTGTGGATTTGTTCATGAAGAAATGTATTGGGGATTTGAGAGCTGCGGGTGATAAGATGTTGAGGCTTGCTGGTGTGGTGGAGCATGGGATGTTTGTTGATATGGCTACTACGTTGATTGTGGCTGGGGAGTTTGGTGTTACGGTTAGGAATAAGTGTTGAGGTTTTGATGTTCCGGCTAACGTTGTTAGGATATGAAGCTAGGGTTTATGTCTTCGATTTTACAATGTTTTTTTTTTTTAATGTTAATGGGATAGTTTGACAAATGATTTTTTTGTTTTGTTTTGTGTTTGGTAAGAGTGAGTGGCAATTTGATTGCGTTTGGATGAGTGATGGGATGGTTAGTTTTGGTGTACAAAATTAAAAAGGGAATGTTACATTCCGTGATGCAAGTGGGAGGCTGCTAAATATGGGAAATAGTGAACTGGATGGCTAAAATTGGATCCATGGGTCATTATCTTTGTTTCTTTTTTAACATAAAAGTTTTTTTTTGAACGGCCAACGAATCCTCCAAATGGGCTACTGGCGAAATTCATCACATCGGGATACACTCGTCTTCCGAACCGGGGAAAACCCTCACCTAGGGCCGAAGCCCGTGAACACTCGCCCGAAGGCACGACAGTGCGGTAAGGTAAAACCCGCTCAGTTCAAGGATCGAACTAGCGATCGCCGCCTACTCGCCTAGTCTCCCATCATCACCAGGTGCCGCAGAAACTAAATGCTAGGGGTAGGAATTGAACTTGGGTCACTTAGAACACAAGATCTCTCCCTTACCACTCCACCACTAGCTCATTGGCTTTTTAACATAAAAGTAGCCAACTTTTATTAATCAACTAGAGCCAAAGGTTGAGTACACATGGGTCATTATCCGAATGATAAACATACAACTAAACACATGGGTCACTATCCGAATGATAAACATACAACTAAAGAGGAGTGTAACAACAAGATTCAAATAGCATTCACATCCCTCCCCTCAAATTATGTGAGAGAGGTTTTTATTTTACGAAAAGTGGTTGTAGTAGATAAGAGAGAATTTTACTGTTTATCGTTAAATTTGAAAGGACACTGTTCACCCTTTTTATTTTACAAAAAGTGATTGTAGGTGTGTGTGAGTGGAAGAGAGAAAAAATGTAATAATAAATATATTAAAAAGTATTATTTAATTGAGAATATGAGAAAGAAAAGATAGTGATTTTTAGTATAATATAAGGTAAAAAATAGAGGATTGAATGTGAATGCTCTAATAAGCTGGGGAATGTGCTATCACGCCCTTTAACACCCTCAACGCTACCTCAGGGGTGCCAAGGTGCACCCATGAGTGCAATGGTGGGCGTGAAAGGGCTCTCATTTTGGAGCTCTGTTGGCCCAATCAAATTCCTCTAAATGGAGGGGCGCTAAAAGTGTTGGCTTCTCACTATTTTATTTTTATTCAAGTGTGATTTTCTTTTTTAAATTTAAGTCGTAAAGGTGGAGGGTATAGTCAATCATCCTAGGGTGTTTGAGTGAAATCCTACGCAATAATATTATGCCATGTCAACTCCCCATTTTACACTCAATCACTAGGTATAGTCAGACACCCCTCAATTAAAAAAAAAAAAAAAAAAAAAAAAAACTTGATTGGTGTCTCCTCTCTCCTCTCCTCTCAACACAATCGGTGACTACACACCGAATTCCACACCCTCTCTCCAACTCAAACACCCAACTTAATCAAGTGGGGATGGTCACCGATCGATGACCCCCACTCCCCGCCTAAGTCACCGCTCCTTATACCCTGTACCCTAAGGGCTCGACATAGTACTAATCTAAGTCATTAAAAATGCCAAAAAAGGGTCCTGTTACATCAGCAAGGCATTGATCTTTTATAGATGCTAATTTACTTTCCAAGGTACCACTCTTCAGGAAAATATTCTTAAATTTCACATAATCATCACCCTCAAATTATACATCTGTATTAATAATCAATTTATTTTGTTACAATAAACCCAAGTATTTAACAAATTACTTCAACTTGTTATAACAAACAGGGGCGGAGCTTTGTTGGGACCAGGGGTGCCTCGGTCTCCATCATTTTTTCGTTCATAGTGTTAATTCTACCATTTTTTTTTTGTTTTTTAGTGTAAAATTTTGGATTTTTAAGAGTGCGGCTCCCACCGATTTGAATTTTTGAGAGTCCGGTCCCACCGAGTTTTCGTTCAAGCTCCGCCAGTAATAACACACATGTACTATATTAGAAAAGTTTTTGATTTAAAGTAAAATAATGCATAAGAGAAATCAAAGTTGTGTAAATACATATATAATTAGTTCATGTATCAGTTGGTGTAACTTCTCCCTTGTATAGCATCTTGCTAGCTTGGGTTGGGGTTGTTTTTTGGTTTGAATAATATTGGCTTGCTTGGCTAGTCAAAAAAATAAAAACAAAAATAAGTTCATGTTTTTTAAATAAAACATTAGATACTTTTTTTAGTCCAATACTATATTTAAAATAACTTACAAAACTGATTCATGTATTTATTTTAGTCACATACTATATATAAAATAAGTTACAAAATTGATTGATGAAAAGTTTTGGCTGTGTTTATTTGGGACTTGGGTAAAGAAAGAGGCTCATAGTGACAACACATGACAAGGATTAGACTAGAGAGTGGTCAAACATCAAGAAATAGAAACAAAATCTTAAGTAAGTAAGGTATCTTTTAGTTACCGGACGGACCCCCACCCTAAACAGATGTCATCTTCAGCTGTCCAATAATGGGCAATACAAGTGGTACTATGGTGGTCTTAGCTTGTGCATTTGGCATTCAACATTTAATAGTACAGCTTTATCTGTTCACAGCTCACAAGACTTGCAAGGAGATTGAGGTGATGTTTGTTTTTTTCAGAAAATCCTCTGGCTTCTTATGTCTGCGTCGCGCAGATGTTTAGCTCTGTAGACCGTTTGTTTGTTAGAATACATTTCATTAAAAAATGTCTTCAAACATCTGCGCATCCTTTTCCGCACGCAGACATGGTCCAATGTCTTCTCAGCTCTTCCAACCCTTCTAACCTCTTCTTCTTTTCTAATCTCAAAACACAGACATCTCTTATCAAAACCCTAGCACCTCTCCTCCACCCCTCTCCTCCTCCCAGCCGTCACCTCCACCTCCTCCGCCACCACCTCCACCTCCCCCGCCTGTTGCCTCGACGCCCAGCCGACACCTCCACCTCCTCCGCCACCACCACCACATCTCCGTCACCTCCACCTCCTCCGTCGCTCCCACATAACAACCACCTCCCTTCTCCACCCTAGCTGCAGCCACTGGCCTCCCCCCTCCACCCAGCTGCTGCAGCCGTCGCCATCCGTTGTTGGGTTCCGGTGTCGGTGATGGGTATTGCAGATCCAGGGGCGGGTAATTTCTTCTAATCTGCAAATTCTCTTTTTTTTTTGTTTAAACAATCGTTTTGCATACTGGGCGAGTGTCAATTTACATAATTGGTAATGTTGTTTTAATTTTTATAGTTTCTTCATGATAAATTGAAGTCAATCTTTTTTTGTTGTTCATAATCCCAATTTAGTTATGGTTTATTTGATGAAAGTTTGGCTAATTTTATGTGGGTTGTTGCTGATTGTTGGAAAGTTCCCGTCAACATTGGCAGTGTGTGGTTGTAGATGAGGTGGTTGTGGTGGCTACGAGGAGATGGTGGTGGTGTATGATGGTTGTGGTGATTGTTTAGAGAGAGAGAGAGAGAGAGAGAGAGAGGTGTTGTTTGCTTGCAGAAGTAAAAAAACAAACAGTCTTTTTTCTTTGCAGACTGCAGAGGTTTGGTCCATCTCTTCTGCTACAGATGTTTGCAAAAGTGGTCCGCCAACTACAGATATTTTACCTCTTAAAAAACAAACAGCACCTAAACGGTTAAGAAGCGGGTGAAAAAAATAGAGTAAAGATTTAGTGTCTTCAAATTGGTATAATTTCAAAATTGTTAATGCTTGAGTACGTATGATGTTGATATCTAGCTTCTTGCTAGACTTTAATAATAAAATTTTCATTGTTAAAAAAAAGTAAGCTAGCTTTCATTTTTTTTCCTTTTACAACTTTATTTGATTTAGTAAATGCTCGGTTCGTATACAGGCCTACCTTAATCTGAGAGAAGTTTCTGATGAATAATTATTTTGTAGAAAACTCAAAGTACAATGCTGAGACGTTTAGATATTCAATTACTCGATTCCGATGAAGAGTAGTTTTTTTTACTTTTTAAATATGAGTATTTATTTTTCTTGTTATTTGTATTTTTATTTAATTTATTGCATTCTAAAAACGGTGGTTTATATTTTATATATATTTTTTTTAAATAGTGATGAAATGTGATGGGTGTGATGGAATGTGATGGGTGTTATAAATGTGATGAGTGAAATGTGATAGAACGTGAAAAAATGAATTGTTAAATGTGTGTAATGAAATTTTTATGTGATGGTTATGATAGGACAAAATTACAGTCCATTAGTACGAAAACCTGTGTTGGCAATTTTTAGAACTAATGGGACTATAATGGTTATTTTTAGCAAAGCACGGGGATGAAAAACGTAACTAACTTTTTATTTATTTTAATTTTAATTATAATAACATGAGCAGTATAGTCATTTCAATTAAACTAACAGAATAACTGGACGGTGTTAGTGTAGGCGGACTGTAATAGTTATGAAAGTGAAATCACATGAACTATTTTAGCAATTTTAAACTAATGGACTGAAGTATTGATTTTTGACAAAACATAAAGAAAAAAAACGTAATTAACTCATTACATAATTACTATACTAATGTAAAATCACGGAGCATTTACGACGGTATCTAAAATTTAAATATTTTCGAAAAACCTTCCCCATCTCATTCAACATATATTTCCATATTCAATTAAATAATAATCTCTTATTATTTTTTTTGTTACTTTTCTGTTACACTCAAAAAAGTATAGAAAATAAATATAGTGGGTGAATATTTTAGGGATGAGGTATGAATGAGGATGAGGATTCTAGAAATGAAAAAGAAGAATTCTAGAAATCAAATGTGAGAAGAATGGAAGTAGAGACCCAAACGAGAATTGGAAATTTGGGAGCCTGGTTTGTGGCCCTGTGGGTATGATTTTGGAAATGAGCAGTCTTATTTGGGCTTCGTTTTACTTAATTATATGGGCTTAAAGTCTCAGCCTAGTCTAATTTGTTCTTTATTTTATTCGTTAGGTCATATTTGATTATCGTATAATGTTTACCTCTGTAATGTGAAGATATAATTTTTGGTGATCTATCAAAGTTACCCCTGCTAGTTTTTTAAACGATAGTTAATATCAAGTGGTCTTTATAATACACAAGTTACACCAGTTTGACCGATCTAAATTCCGAATTTTCTCCCAACAACAAAATGATTAGTGCATGGTTGTGTTAACCTGGTAGTCGAGCACCTCATGATATAAACAAGAAGAGAACTATAACTCGTTCAACATTACTTGTTTACCAAGTAAACCATAATTACAATACGAATGATTAACAAAGACTTTAACCATGTTTATATCTAAACAACTCGCCATGCAAGGCAAACGTATCTAATTCACATTAAACTAATAATGACTAAGTTATACCTTGATCCCGTCAACTTATGAACTCCTCCAAAGTCCAAACCACCACTTTGAGATCGATCATACCTCCTATCGAGTCTTTTATCTTTACCCGGCTTCATGAACCATGTGTGTTGGTGTTGCTTATGTTTTCACTCGTTGGCCCTTTTTCAAGTTACTATGACAAAGCAGACACATATTTGTGGACATGTTCTTTGCGACCCGGTTAGAGTTGTGATGTATATTGGATATTTATACATGTGTAAGAATAAATCATCATTATCATTTATCTTATAATTTGATCAAAATATTATCATTTCTTATTTAATTAGTTAGTAATTATTTGATGGACGTAATTACCCTTGGTACCTAATCAAGTGTGTTTCCTCTTCTTGGGTGTATATATAGAGATGATCGTGGAGATTAAGGTTGCACACTAACACAATCCATATAACACTATAAATTTGTCACATCCCTCACTCTCAAATCATGTTCTCTTATAATACACAAACCTCATTAGAACTGTACACCCTAAACGAAAACTCAACCAAGATAATAGATATGTCGTTTTTTTAATCAAATTATGTATTTATTTTTATTAGAGTTTCTGTATAATTTGTTTTCTATTAGATTAATATTTAACAGATTATTCGATGACATGCAAATAACAGATTATTCGATGGCTAAATTAATGATCTAACAACCAATAATTTTGTCACTAACATTCACATAATTTTAGTAGTTATTGTTGTCACTAACTTTTTTTAACAACAAAATTTTACACCTGATTACCACATAAAGTATACTTACAAGAATTTAAGGACAAACACCATATCACTAGTGACTAGTCCTTTAGGTGATGGGTTATTGTTGTCATTAATTAACCAAACCATCCTAGCAAATTTACCACCCTCAGATGTAAGGAATGGAGTCCTATCGCGCCACGTCAACATGGGCTTTATTTCCCTTCGAATAACACTCATGCAATGAAATAAAGCCCTCAATCGTTACTAAATCATTAATTTTTATGTTTTTTTATTTATAACATTTAAACTAAATAAAAAAAAATAAAAACATATCATTTAAAAAAAAGATTACATTTAAACTAAATAAAAAAATTAACTTCGAAAAAAATAACATTTAAATATTAAAACTACTAAAAAAATAACAAGGTGGGTTGCAATAAAACATAAACTACTAAAAAAATAAATACTAAAACTAAAGGTACAAATTTAAAATTCTTCAACCAGTTTCTCAAAATTTTGCAAGTTGCAACGTTAGCAAACTGAATTTGGTGTCGTGCTTGGAACTCGCTATGTGCCACGACAAGCGCTTCATCCTCGAGTAAACCCTTATCGCGGTTCAACGCATGGACATAGCACATCTCAAATTTTGTACACTTTATTCGTAGAAGCACAAACCTTCCTAATATTGCATTCATATTATGATGGTTTGCACCTACGTGTTGATGAAATGTGAACAAACCTTGTTCCAAAAGTGTACACTATCTAAATGCATCCCTAACTCAACAACATTCATCAAACTTATGGCTAAAGTGATAGCCTCTTGCTCGGTACAACATTTTGCCATCTGAGAGTAGAGATTTTGAGAGTATTGAAAGTGAGAGTAGAGATGGGGTAAAAAATAAGTGTGTATGTGTGTTTATATAGATGGAAAAATAAAAAATTTGAATTTTTTTGTTTTAGTTTGACCGTTCAATGGTCATTTTAATTTATTGGCCCACCAACCAAGCTCATTATTGTAGTCGTGGACCACCAATAGCGTCCCTCCAATGCCGTCATGACAATGAGAGGGGGCATCAGCTCATACCCACCGACCTTAAAAATCGATTTCGTTACTTGAATTGTGGGTCTGTAAAAGAATTCCTGCAACTATTGGCTAATATGCTACTAAGTAATTAGATTTTGTAAACCTAACTAAACAAGTATTATATACTTCTAGTAAAAATAATAACTACCCCGTCTCTTTGTATGTTTTGAAACAAGAGAGATGCGTAATGTATATGTCTGAGGGACTGTTTGTTTACCTCTTAATGGAGTTCTTAATGGTTCAGACCTCTTACTGGTTCAGTATTTAATGGTTCAGACTGTTTGTTTCGCGAGCAGATGTCTGAATGGTTCAGACATTTACCTCTGAATGGTTAAAATTTATACTGGGTCTGAATGGTTAAGGCCTCTAATCTGAATTTGTCAGACATTTGCCTCTGAACGGTTAAACATTATACTGGCTTTTAATGGTTCAAACATCTTAATGGTTTAGATCTCTTACTGGTTCAGCTTGTCAAACGGCTCTGAGTGATGATGCTCATATTATGTTGATTACCTTTTCTAAATTTTAACCTTTACGCTTTAATTATTTTTAACATAGATCCTTAAATTCCTTGATAAGTAAGAAACAAGAGCAAATACGTGACAAAAGATCAAAAGTTTATCCAATAACTTTTTTCACCTTTATATGGTCACACTTTATTTAATCAACCTCAGAAATCAAATTGTTATTGCTTTTGCTTATAAAGTAAGTGTAAATCTCTTGTTTAGTTCTAAAAACCTGGGTTGAGTTATAATTTATATAATCTATAAAAAGAGACTAAAGGCTGACCTCATTTTGCTGATGTGTCAACCAACTAGATATGCCACATAGAATCTGATGATGTCATAAATCTCAATTAAAAATGATGTCATAAATCTCAATTAAAAATGTTAATATAATCTATCTATACTATATTTCAAAATTCAAATAAAGAAAGGGTTTTTAATGGGCGCTCAAATATAAACTCCACATATATATATCTGCACATCAAAGGAAGAGATTCAAAATTCAAATCAAATCTCGAAATTTTGGCTGTCATCCTCTCTCAAGAAACCACACTTTCCTAGAATCGGAAGAGATCTTGATTCATAATTCTTTAAAAAGAAACCCTAAATCACAAAATCACCAGTGGTGCCGCCGATGATCTTGCCGGACGCGGAGGAGGAAAAAACCCTAGAATCGGAAGTAATTTTATACATCAGCTTCAAAAGGTACTTAACTTTGATTGAATTGAAGTTTTTCATAGATCTTAACTATTTCTAGGGTTTCAATGTCTGATTCTTATCTTACGATTCAAGGTGAACTACCAATCAAAGAATCTCATCTCTGGTGCCATTTTCAAACAGGTTTCTTTCAATTTCTTCTTTCATTTCTCGAAATCTGGTAATATGTTTTCGGTTACTTCAGAGAAATAATTACTGATTTATCAGTTCGTATGAGCTCCAATGCTTATAATGATTGTACAAGCTTTAAATTTGTTTTCGGTTACATAAGCATATCAAGCGATCTAGAAAGCTCAAGTATATGTAGCCGTCACTATATAAATTTTGAAGTATATGCTCAAGTATATGTAGCCGTCACTATTCAAATCAAGCGATCTAGAAAGCTCAAGTATATGCTTATAATGGAGAAAAGTCTAGGGTTTATTAATTATTTTCTTTTTCTATCAGATTTTTGAATGATTTTTGGATTATATTTTATGAATTGTTGGATTAACTACACAAATTTCATTTATATAAATTGTTTTATGTTCATGATGAAAATCTGTCAATAATATAACTGTTCTTAAGTTTTATTGTTTTGTAGGATACTTTCACTGTAAAAAAACCTTAGAATTTATTAATTATTGTTTTGTTTTTGTATGAGATATGAATGATTTTAAGATTATATTTCATGAATTGTCTGATTTTTCTGTATCAGATTTAAAGCAGAATAATGTGGGACAGAAAGAAAGAAGAAACCGGAGAGTCTTAGGTAATATCGGCAATCTTGCTCCAACTATTGTTGTCGAAACTGGAAGCACCGACTCAGATATCTCGCCCCATCACAAGGTTCTTGGCTTAAATTTGATTTGATTATGAAGTCATTGTTTGTAAGATATATGTTATTATTGTTCTTGACTCAATTTGATATGATTTTGATTAGAAATTATTGTGCCCAATTGGCTGCAAATGCGCAAGGAGCAGCAGGCAAGAATGTTAAGGTAGGTGTTTAGAATCTTTATGTTTGTTTAACCGAATCAAAGCAGGTTTTATGTTGTCTAAAATGTTGTTTTTCACTTTTATGGTTATGTTTGAATTCTAGATACAAAAACCACAATCAGAAACTAACAATGGTGAAGAAGAAGTATTGAAAAATCAAGAAAAAACTCCAAGAAGAAGAGCGAAAAAGCCTTCAAAGTCGCTAACCGCAGTTCTCTCTGCGCGTAGTAAAGTTAGTTTCATTCATTAAAGTTCTGATTTTTATGATCTTTTTATCAATTATTTCATACCTATATAACTCAATTTGAATCTTTTTATTAGGTTGGTTGTGGGATCACATCAAAACCTAATGATCCAGTGGTTAACATAGACGAATCCAGCATCAATAATGAACTGGCTGAAGTTGAATACGTTGAAGACATTTACAAGTTCTACAAACTCTCAGAAACCGAAGGCGGGTTACAGGATTACATGAACTCACAGCCGGAACTTAATGATAAAATGAGAGGTATTTTGATAGATTGGTTGATTGAAGTTCACCGAAAGTTCAACATGATGCCGGAGAGTCTTTACCTCACTATCAACATTGTGGACCGTTATCTTTCCGTGAGAAAAGTTGTTTTTATATCTCAAGTGTAGCAGTAGCAACAACTTTTAGACGTTTTTAAGGTTAATCCAAAGAAGAAGTTGCTACCATTAAGGTTCAGGCAGCTTTTCGGCGTTTATTGGTAATGTTTTCTGCGTAAACTCTGCTTAAAACTGTTATATCATTGCATTTTAAATACCCTAATACAAAGATTTTGGTTGTTATTAGGCACGAAGAAAGTTGCGAGCTTTCAAAGGGCATGTGAGGTTAAGAGTGTTATATCATTGAATTTTAAATATGCTTAATATTTGTCTTTGATTTCACATTAAAATTGGTATGCTTAATATTTGTTTCTTAAGGTATGAACTAAAATATATATTGTTTATGACTTTTTATCGACATGTGTTTAATGTTGAACTATTAATCGTTTTAGATCTACATGCTTATTTTGTTATTTGAGAGTGTGAATTGGTTTCCGTGAAGTGCATTTAGAGTCCAAATGGCAAACTGCAGTTTTCATGAAGTCTATGAATATGTCACAGCTCAAGTAAACATAGCAATTGAGGTATTATCATACTTATTATGTAAGGTGATTTACTATTCTATGAGGCACAGTTTGATTTTTGTGAATAAGATTATCTAAAAATTTGATGTATACAACTTTTAGGTAAATATACGAAGTCAATAATCTGAATTATTAGTAGGAAATGAATAAAAACAGCTAACGCATTTGAACGGCTAAGGTGCAGAGCTTGATCTTCATCTATCATATCTGATTACCTGATTACACATAAACAAACTGATTAACTCATAACATTTACAACAGTTATGCATGATCGTACATTGATTATCCTTTTAGTGAATTTTACTCATGTTTAGAGATCTAATTGATTGAATTAATTCATCAATGCTGTTAGTTTGTATGTGTTTTGATCAAAAGTGTAACACCCCGTGTTTTCAAATGTCAAAGTCAAAGTCAAAGTCCAAGTCAACTTTGACTTTCTTTGACTATAAATAGTCTATTTTATGTTTTATTTGTATTATGTGGAGTAAGTGTTGTAATCAAGAAAGAATCGAAGTAATCGAATGTTTTAACGCGAGCCGATTTACGACTGTGAATAGTAAGAAGTAACAATGCGATAAAGTTAACTAATCTATAATCAAACCGATCTAACAATCATCGAACCCGAAACTCGAATTATGCGAACTTGGTATTGTATTACTTGTGTGTGTGCCTTATGTGTTACCTGTGCGTGTTTACTTTATGTTTTGTGTGGTATTCAATCGAATCAATCGAAACTCGAATCGAAACTCGAAACTCAAATCGAATGCAATCGAAATCGAACTACGACGAATGGTAAGGTAAGGATAGGGTGAAGTATAGGAGATTGTGTGTTAGATATAGTAGTTGGGACTGAAAGTAATTTGAATAGGAACCCTATCGTACTCGTATCGTCTTCAATCGAAATCGAAATATCGAAAATCGTCGCACCAAATACTCGAACCAGGCTGTTGATCGATCAGGCTGTCAGCCAATCGGACGGACTGTCCGATCGAGCAGGCTGTCCGATCGGGAAGCCTGACCGATCGGCCAGCCCTTTCCTCTTTTGGAGCCTATAAATAGGGCTGTCATTGTCATCCTTTCCACTTTTGGAAAGCTCTGACCGACCAGCTCGTGCTCCTCCTCCTTTTCTCAGATTTCTTCCATTTCCGGTAAGTTTTCATCCTAAATCTTGTACTTTCTTAACCAAAACACGCTCCTACACCTTTCTATCTTTCAAATCTTGATTTTTAACCATGAAATCACCAAGATCTAAGCATTCTTGGATGATGTTATCATGGTGTTCTTCAAGAACATCATGCTTTGACCTCAATCCACCATGAATAGCTCGGATCTAACTGATTTCCACATAAACAAGTCAAGATCTATCAGAGATCTAAACATTTACATGATGTAAAGGATTGAAAGGAGGATTTCCAACTTTCTTTCAACTCTTTTACACTCAAAGCCTTCAAACCGGTAGAAACGGAGCTTGAGCCAACTCACTGATCATTCCAATGGTTGGGTGGTTCAAGATTCGGGTTCTATCTACGAGGTTCATCGACTATGAGTTAAACGTTAAACCGACGTTCCGAACCGTTCACCGGCCGGACTTGGGTGATTCCTGTCCGAGCAGGAGAAACAAGTAAGAACGAAAGTGTCATAGTTCAACTCATTGTCAAACTACCTCAACATAACGTCAATTAAGCGAAACAGTCAAGTGTTAGACGAACAAGCCGACCAGGTCAGGATGCTGACCGAACGGCTAGGCTGTTCAAATGAACAGCCCAACCGATCGGACTTATCAGCCGATAAACCAGGCCAGCCGATCGGCTAGCATGTGGTCCCACAATTTGACAAACTCATGAGGTGTGGTTTTGAACGAAGTGATGTCCGATCGAACGATTGATTGGTAAACATTACTGTTCGGATCATGAGATACTATGCTTCAACACGTAATCAATTTTCAACTCGTTCGACGCATTGGGGTACCAACCGATCGAACATGCTATCAGAACGAACAGGCTGTTCGATCGGATATGCTGCTCGATCGAGTGACAACCTGATGAGGACTACTACTGAAGCTCCTGACCGATCGGATAAGCTGACCGATCGAACAGACCGTTCGATCGATCGACCTGAAAGGTAAGAACACTTCAGTGTTCTCAAATGCTACAACGAAAACTTCGAAAGTTCAAATCCTCACACAAAACACATCTAAGGAAGAAAAAAATCCACTCGAACAGTCCAACCGATCGAGCCTACTAGCCGATCGAGCGGCTGTCCGAACGGATAGTTCAGCCGAACGAACAACCCACCCGATCGAACCTGTCGTCCGATCGACTAGGCTGTTCGACCCACCTAACACTGTTTTCCATTCTACATGTTATTCATCGTTATACTATCGAACTGTTCAGGCTAACCCTACTCTCAAGCGCTCCCTTCAATCCATCAACCAATCGCTGTGAGTATACTCGATCCCTTTTTGCTTTTAGCACTTTTGGGTGTTACATACGTTACTTATCAAAATCACTATCGAACACACTACTCAATTATTTGAACGCTAACCGATTCGCATGTATTACGTGACTAAATGAATGCTTGTTGATTGTGTTTACACGTGGAATGTTGTCTACCTGCCTTAACGACGTAGTACTATAGTTTGGACTCAGCACCCGTTCACATGGGGGTTGTTAAGGACAATTACTTGCATGGATTACAGTGGTAATCATGTATTGCGAACCGTCCCGGATGGTCAACCCGCAGTCATTGGTATCGATAGATCCATGTCGATAATTAACATGCTTCGTTTTCCTCTGTACGTGCTGGTTATGCGTAAACTATTCGAACTCTATATGCTATTATCAAACTTGTATGCTCACCTTTACATTATATGTATTGACTTTATTTTAACGTATGTGACAGGTGTATAAGATGTTTGCTTGCTAGGAAAGCGAGGCTAGAATAAATCTCTAAAGGCCCCCAACATATAGTTGTCTGTCAGGAACAAGCAACTAGAGCATAGTTGTCCGTAGATCTTGTCAGGCTGGGTCTTAGAAGCATTTGAACAATATTTATTTGTTTTATTTAAATCTGAGTTGTCGGAACAGAATTACTTGACTAGTTGTTATCTGTAATAATTTATTGTATTATTTGGGACACGGTATGGGACGTGTTATTTGAACTAAATAGTAATGATAGTTGTTATGGAAACTTCTGGACAATCTGTTTCGCTCAGTGTCGCGCCCCGATGACCCGCCATCGGTTGGGGTGTGACAAAAAGAATGAATTCACAGTGTTGCTCCATAGGGTTTGCATCATTAATGTGATAGTCTGATCTTGAGTTGTATCCGAACATGTTGAATTCAACGTATTTTGATCGGAAGAACGAATTCATAGCTTAAAAGAAAGCACAAAAAACCCAAAAAAGAGTAGTTTTTTAAATGGTTTGTGTGAAGAAATGTGGAAAAAGATTTAAAGACTACAAGAGACTTTGTTTTTCACTTCTGATGAAGTTTAAAACTAAGAGTAGTCGAAAAAGTAAGGGGGATATGAGTTTGACTGTGATGTGAAAATGGTTTTAAATGAAGAAACGAAGTGTGAGGTTGTCGAGAGCTGGTCTCATGGTGTTTTTTTTTACATCTTTTGTTTTTTAAACGTGATTATTGTGTACTTGAGTTTAATTAGCAGCCAAATCTGTTTAGACTCTCAATATCTACTTATATAAGAAAGTATTTATGCGGATTTTTCGACACCAAAGTTGGGTAAAACTTGATTCTTTGATATGAATATTTGGTGTAAAGCGTCATTTATTGTCTACAATTTGTAGGAATAAAAGAGAAACAAAAAGTTATGTTGAAATCTCGGAGTCCCTTTGAGTCGACAAGCCATCCGAAGTTCTGTTTGTAACTGATGTTATTCAAGAGGCGGTAGCAGCAAAGGCAGCTGGTACGCACAAAACGCATGGACTCATGCGCACACGCACTTAAATGGTTGCGTGATTGTTTTACTTTTGAGTTAATTTGGACTGTTGTTGTCTTAGTTCTGGAAGTGATCATCTTGGTTAGGCCTGGAAACGCTCCGCTACCTGAGAATCATGGATTTGATACGGTCGAAATGTTTACAGAAGTACCCTTTTGAAGGTTTTTGTGTGAGATGTCATGTGAGGTAATGGATTTATGGAATTATGGTAGCGTTGGATATGTCAACAATGTTTATAGCATAATTCGATATTGTCAATAAAACACCAATACTTAAAAAAACATGAGCCAACTTCAAAACATCTTCATAAAATCATCAACTACTTCATTATTTCTCAAATTCATTCATTTTTTCTCTTTCTGTAACTAAAACTGTCCTTGATCTTATCTCCGTTATCAGGATCTTCTTTGTGGTTCGAAATCAAATCAGCTAAGAACAACCTCGAGGCTCTGAATTTGAGTGTTGCAACTAACGTGTTTTGCCCGGATGTTGGTATGTATTTAGACTAGGAGTTAACGAATCTCTCTTCGGTTACATGGTTTGTGATTCGAGTTCAAAGCTGATTCCAAAGCGGGTTACGAAATTGAAATTTACAGGTCAGAACTTTGACTAATTTTTGGTTTTATATCAGCATTTAACTGTCTAAATTGTGCAATTTCTATTCTTTCATACAATTGATTAAGTTCGAGATCAAAAGCTTACTAAAATGGAATCCGTTTTTGGGCTTTTTAGAGTTTAGATTCTCTGAAATTGCTATTTAAAAACACCTGATGTTTATTTTTTGGGTTGGTTGGGTATCTTTTAAAACTTATATTTTCCTTTTCGTGTTCCGTTTCATGTTTGTTATTATATTTTTCTTTTCATCTTATGGAAGTAGTTTAACTTATGGTGAGAACCACGTGGAAGCCCAAATTCGCAGCCGGCGTATGCTACAGGCACAAGTTTTATCCTTATTTATGACAAGTAAATGAGTTTTGTGTATGACAAGTAAATGAGTAATCGGTACAGATAAAAGCAAAAATCAGATAGAATTTGCTCCAAAGCTCCCCAACGTTCGTTACGAATGCACTTTTTAATAATATCTAATTTTACTCTGATGTAAAGTACTTTATGTATCAGATGGTATTGTGATGTCAAGGATTCTTATAAATACCTGTATAAAAAATAACTATACATAAGTTGTTGGTCAAATTGATACAAATGAAAGGTTCATGAATTTATTGTTTTAATATATTTATTAGAAGAGTTAAGAGTTAAGACACAAGCTACTTGATGAAAGTTCAATGGTTAATATTATATTGGTAGAGTATTGTGTGTTTTGATTTAAATGGATTGTTATACTCAAGTGGAATGAGCTTGAGTTGCTAAATTTGTATAAGTTGCCATACTTTACTTAATTAATGTTGTGATGTTTAAAAGATAATTCATGGATCTATATTGTAAGATTAAGATTTTAAATTGAATGGTAATGTGCCGAACTTGTATGTATGATGATGTGAATTGTGGATGCCATCATAGGATAGTTAACTTGGGTTGTTTGGATGTATGCACAATCTAGAATTGATAAACTAACAGAAAAACGAGTGCACGAATAAGAAAACTAACTTAAATACGATATAATATATCATGAGGCGACTGAGAAACTAACGGTAAACGAGTATCCTATTGTAAGTGTCCACCCCCACCGCATCACGCGGGTAAATGACTAAAAACCCTCTTTAATTCGTAATGTGTCTAATTAGTTTTGCTTCTCTTGTGTCTAAACATGTTTTTGTGGGTGCGTTATGCTTCTCTTGTGTCTAAACTTAATCAATCGACAAGTTTAATGTATTCTTAAGTATAATGCGAACGTGAATTCATTAAATAATTTCACATCAAATTTTACATATAAACGTAGGCTTACATTCAATGTTTACGATCTACCCGCGCCCGTCGGGCGGGTGTCCACCTAGTACAAAGTATTTAATAGTAAGAAGGGTAAGAAGTCACCAGAGAGTGACAAGTGTCCTAGGAGGAATTAAATGGAAAGGGTAATTTTGTCTACAAGAGGAAAGAGAACATGCACATGCAAATCACATGTTATTTCTCCCCCAATTTTTAAACGTCTGTAACTTTTTTATACATCATTTGTTTTAAAAAAAATTATATCATAAATCGAGCGTTTTTTATCTTTAATATGAGTACCATATTGTTATATTTTTTTAAAAAAAAATTCAAAAACCCAGTTGCATATCTATACTATATTATAATGCATGAGGCAAGGGTATTTTAGGATACCCAAAAAATAAGAACTTTTCTCCCCCTTTATTTATAGATAAACCCCTAAAATGAGGGTAATTTCGTCTTTTAAATACTATTTATTTTTTAACCCCTCAAATTATTTACATTTTAATCCTTTTTTTTACCAACCAAATCTCTATGTTAATAAAGCTACGGAAACTTTCAAAAGGTTAAACAGGTCTTTTAAGCTCTAATTTTAAATTTTGAAATTCCAAAATATATCACTTGCCACTTTAATCTTCCACACAAATAGAGAGATAGAGAGAGAAGCTTGATGTTGAAATGCAGGCCTTCAGAACCTATTCCGGCGATTATTTAGGTCTACACCATGGTCAACATCTCCTTTTTCACCTCAAAGCTACAAATCGAGACATGAGGAGGCAATCATGTATCAAATCTAAAACTATCATTCGATCTCATAACCATAATTTAAAATCTCACTTTCATATAAGATTTTACACACAAAATCATCACTGAATTGTAACACCTCGAAAAATTTTGTCCAATAATGTCTTGACACGTGTCATAAGGTTCCGGTATGTGAAAACATACTTTAGAGGGACTAAAATCGACAAACAGTGAAAACTATGGAACGTAAGGGTCCAAAGTGTCAACAATGGATAAATAGACTCTATGATAACCCTACATAATGTTCATAACCTTAAACGGATGGTTCATGGATCATACGAAGCGGAAAATGCCCAAAAGTGAGGAATTACAAACTATAGGGGCCAAAAGTGTCAACATGTTGAATTTATACCTCTGAGTGAACTTTTGGCAGACCCGAAGCTTTATAATGCTAAAATGTACTCACTAGAATATGTGGTTAAAATTTCGTGAAGTTTCGATAACGTATGAGAAAGTTATGGCCAAAACCGTACTTGAGGGGTTAAAAGCGTCAACGTCGAATTTCATGGCTTTTCGGTTGAGAGCAAAGTTATCCGAGGACATTACCATGTTGGTAAATGTCCCAAGGTTCTTAAAAACCAAGATTTAGGGTTTACGAGTCAAGATAAGCAGCCAAAACCTCGCGTGCGAAGACAGGGACCTAAACTGCCAATGTTTGAAAGTTTTGGGCCTGCAGAACCCCAGGCGGCCCGCCTGGGATACCTTAAGCGGGCCGCGTGACCCCATCAGAAGCAGAAATTCGCGAATATTGCTGTTTGGGTCCGAATTTTGAATGGGAAACAACTCATACCACCTCTAAAATGCACCAATGGATGGTCTTGCATGCCTAGGCTACTGGGGACTCTCTACAACCTCTGATTTCCTCTTAAAAACAGATCAATTGTTCAATTCATGAGCACTTGTGTTAGTAACAAAGAAAACCATAAACTTGCAAGAACACTCTCAAGGCTTCTGGAGCATTTCTGAACGTCAAGGCAACATCCTAGTGTTAACTAAGCTTCATTAGGACCTTTGTAAGCTTCTATATCAGTTTATAATTCGTTCTTGCATTGATTATTAGTAAAAGTCAAAACCGTTGTTCTTGTAGTTGGACTTTCTGATTAAACGAGTTTTACTCAGTCATTTCTCAAATTGAAACCACATATATGTTGGTATTTATGTGGGAAACAAACCCTCAAAAGGGTATTCTCTGATTCCCACTTATTGCATGCTAATTGTCGAGTCAAACTTGTTTCTAAAAAGTCAACAGAAGTTGTTTTTGCAAAAATAAGCTTAAATGGTAATGTAGAGGACATGCAATCTGTTTGATCATCATAAATAACTTATAATATATGCAAGAATGTGTTTTATCATAATCAACTCGACAATCTTGAGTATAAATACGAATCGGAACCGAAAGTCTTATAAAAAGACTTTTTCGTAGACTATCGATTCGGATCCGTACATGCATGTTTGAGACCTGTATTGGAGAGTACTTTGAACCATTTTTATTTTGGTAAAACTCTCTGGAATTTTTATATCTCGAGTCTATTCTTAGCCGATTCATTTGCATGTTCCGATTTATGCTTAAAGTTGACTGTTTTGCCCTTTGTGATATAAAACGTGATTTTTGGAAAAGTAAAAGAGTAGAAATCTTTATTATTAATTTATAAACTTGCACCGAAAATTTGAGATCAGTTGGTGGTCCAGATTTTGAGTTATGGCCGATAGCGTAAAACTATATCTTTATGTTAAATAAACGGCGCATTTAGCGTATAACCTATTTCAGGCCACTTTTCGATATAAAACTTTTTACCCACTGATGTTATATAATATTCTGGGATTTTTGAAGATTTTTATTTAATTTTTGGCTGATCGGATCATACGTCGCTAAGTCGATTCGGTTAATGCCGGTTTTGACTGTTTAAGCCATAAAATGAGTTTTATACATTCTTTGACCCCAAACCTTTTTCTACTGATTTTATTTGTTAAATAAATTATTTTGGGCATTCTGGAAATATAAAAATCTCAGCTTTCTTTTAAAAACCCGGAAACGGCTCTAAATCGCATTTTTAGCGTTTTTAGCGCATTGTAAGCGTTATACTCATATTAAACATATAAGACTCATACCTACTGATGTATTTAGCATATTTTCATATCATAACAGTAAGTATAAGATTTTGAACTCAGATTTCCAGTTTTGTCGTTTTTAGCCCTTGTGAAATTACTAAAATACCCCTACGGTGCATAGTTTGATTTTAAATGATAAGTCTTGTCTACGGGTCATACCCTACTGTTATAATATGGCAAATTAAGTATATTTACTGTATAAATCAGACCTGTAACTCAGATTACCAAATTGACTCTTTCATAATCTTTTAAATGACCAAAATGCCCTTATGAGGCGTAAATTGAGTTTAAATACATTCGGGGCATAATAGGACATAACTTGCTGATATTATATCATATTTAAAGCATATTATCTCAGGGAACTTGCATATGATTTCTTTTGGTTACCCGTAACGCCCTTTTTGCGTTCGGTTCGGTTTACGTAACTGGGTTGCGTAAATTGACCGAAACGGGTCAAACGTTATCATTTTTATCTCAAAATCCAGAATGTATTTAGTATACCCATATTATACAAGTATTCAAACTTGTCGGGTCTAAATCACATTCTATCCGGTCTTTCGCTTAATCATGCATCTTAACCGTATATTTCTTTAAGACTAACCGGTCTAAGCTTAGGCTTAATTAAAGACCCGTTAGCAGTCTAATTGGTTATTTATACCATTATTCCAGAATAGAGCCTTCCGGTAAATTGTACCTACGCTTACTTAAGTGAATACGGCTGAGTTATTATTCTTGCTATTTAAGACAGGAGCTAGCTCAGGTAAATACTTTTAACTTATTTTCCCTTATACGGGCTTGGGATACGGTATTATAAAAATACCGCTTGGTCGGGTGTAGAAACTGTTTAATCGGAGATGATTAAATTGCATAATCCCGTTTTAATCTGTGTTGATTGATAACAAATAACATTGGGGGTTAATGACCGTGTCCTGGATATCCTTGGCTCATTTTAAAAAGTGAATGGCCACGACGTAAGCACAAGGTGTAGGCAAAACACCTCCTGTTGCATATGTATAACGTATACTCACTCGTGAGAGTATCTTCTTGTGAGATTATATTTGTGGTGTGTCGATTAATCTTGTCCGGCTTGTATTGTATAATCACCGGCCCTAAATGTTGGACAACCATGTAAATCGGATACAAGATTTTTATTAATAAAATTGTCCCAAGTATAAAGATTAATTTTGCCTCTGTGCATTTTAATCAATGTGTCAAGATGTTTTGTGCCGTTTGCACTCGAATCACTTTTCAAACTCTTTTTCCAAAATGAGTCAGTTAATTGTATTTACCAGTGTAAACTGACGTATTTTCCGAAAGGTTGAGTGGCAGGTACTATGCGTAATTGGCTGGGAGCTCGGGGCGTCACTAGGGGATCTTGCAAGTTCTAGATGCCTAAAGCCTATTGAACAGTTTTCTTTTATTGATCCGCCTGTGGATCCTTTACCTTCCGTTGTAATACTTTGACATTACTTATATTCGGAATGTAATATATTTATCTTTTGCTTCCGCTGTGCATTTATATATTGTGTTGTTTGTCTATGATGATGCCAACTACGTCACTATACTCCCCACCGGGCCCACCGGTGACACGTGGAAAATTGGGGTGTGACATGAATAACAATCCACTTCAGTGCTGGCTGATTCATCTGAGTCTTTCTCATCAGGTTCGGTTTTTGTGATTTCAAGTCGTCAATTGTGATGTTGTTTAATTATTCATAGTGTTGCAAGAGTGATTCGATTTGGTTGTTTTTAATCTGTGATGTTTTTCTGCATGCGGCTGATTAATTTTGAAGTAGACTTAGTTTTACATAGATCAGGTTTTGCAGAGTGAACATCAAATTGTTGGACCCTTGTTTTGATTGATATCATGCCATGCTCGTGACTTATTTTATTTTGTTTTGCGTTTGGTTGCTATAAGTGCTAGCTTCTTTTCAGGTTCCTGAAGAGCATGGTGCCTTTTTTGTAGGTTGGTTACTAAACATTGCGGTTCTGGAGTCTTGATGACCATCCGCACTGGAATTTTTTGCATTATTTGTTTCTGGTCCTCTCCTCCTGAATAATATTTCTTTAATTTTGCTCTCTCGCTCATAAGTTTATGAAAGTTTGTTCCTTGATTGGACAATTGAGTATTTGAGTTGTCTGATAGTTTTGAGACATATGGCAAATGAGTCCAAAGTTTTCTTTAGAAGGTCAAAGAAGAATGCGATGATTATCTGGTTGAATCTTCACACAACATGTAAGCTACACCTTCCAAGACCACTACTGTGTGTTTTTTTTTTCAACTTTAGCATTTTCTGATTCACTGTCATTGCAAAGAATCAAACCGTTTCTTTTACAATAATAAATTATAACAAATCGTGTATAGGTGCGATTGTGGATTGAAGAGATTCTTTGGGACATGCAAAATGACATGGATGTAGAGTCACCCATATACAAGAGAGCTTGGTCTTCAGCGTGGTTAGGGCAGTTAGCTGTGGAGTCATCAGTCTTGTGGTCCGAATCTAAACTGAATTATTTGAGAAGCAGTCCTGTTAAGGTACACACAAAGGGGTAACTGGTTTAATCTACATCGGCGATGTTTATATATGAGGCTGAAGGTTCAACGTCATTCTCATCCCTCCCTTCATTTCCCGAAGTTGCAACGTATCTTAAAATGGTATCATACCCAATGTTAACATCTGTTTTGCATTTGACACTTTTAAGATAATTGGCCAGTTTGACCTCATAAGGGTTATACATAACCAAAATGGTATCACACTCAATGTTAACATCTGTTTGCATTTGATTTTTTAAAGATAAATAGCCTGTTTAACCTCATAAAGGTTGCACATAACCAAATCATGCATATTATATAGAGGTGGAAAATGGGAGGGTCAAACAGGTTGGGTAACGGGTCAAATGGCTTAGTGGCAAACGAATACAATTTTTTTCAGAAAAAGTTTAAATTATGTTATAAATAAGTAGTAAGTTCAATATGATTAAAGGGAAAGAAGAACACGCAGAGGTGAAATTCTATCTGGGTATGTTTTATATTTGGATCTTTTTATGTTTTTTAGCCTCTTGATTTCTCTTCTGTTTATCTTTCAGGGTTTATTTTTTTGGTTAATATTGACACTTTGAATTTGATTAAGGGTAATCTGTAGTAATCATGCCCTTCATAATATGGTAACAAGTGCCATATTACGTTTGTTGAATTGATGTAAAAGACTACAGGGTACGTACATATTTTGAAGACTTATAGGCTAAGTTTACTGCATTTGTCCCACAAGAATCACACATTATTTGACACGATACAAAAGTCTATGGAAGAAGTTGATTATTATGATTGAAATGCCCTAATATGTTGTTTTGTATATTCAGAAGGGATATGCTTAATACATTGATTTCTTATTTGTGGTGGGTGCTTGGTTTCATTTGGATGGTGTCTTACAATAATATTGCCCCTCCACGTCTATTCTGGTATGTCTTGAACTAACTGTGATCTTTCATAAACAATCTAGAGAAAGGCTAAATCATAAATAATTATTAAAAGTGGATAAAAGTGTTCGTGGGCTGATCCGTACTAAAAAAAACTCTAATTTTAGTCTGAATTTGTTTGACTCGTTATGGGTTCAAGCCCAAAAAAATGATTTTTAACATGGGTTGGGTCAAGTTTTTAACCAAAACTATGTTATTTAAAATTTGTTTTTGCTTAAAAGATGTAATGAAATATGTCCTACTCAAAAAATATGTGTGTGTGCCTATACTAATGCACACTGCAAGGGCAAAATGGTCATTTGACCGGAAAAGGTAAAAACACAGTTCTTATATTTGTATTCTTATACCAAGAATTTTTCTGGGTCTGGAGACTTTTGATGTAACACTGTAGCTTAGTGCAGCTCAGATATAATAACAATGTTTCTCAATTTTCCTTTTTAGTTTAATTTTCTAAGTTTCATATATCTCTTACCAGATTCTGCTAATGATGTTGATTGGTTTTTCTTTTGCAAAACAGGTTGGCTGGACAACAACCCTGTATCTCATATTCGGAATATACTTAACATGTTTTGGTTCTGTGAAAGTTGGGTAACCCACAAAACTAAGCATGGTTCGGGAAAAAAAACACACCATGGCTGGTGAAGGAAAGCTACAAGAAAGTCAGGGAAACATGAGCTCGCATTGTAAGACATTTTTATTTTTCATTGAATTTTGTTCATTTGAAGTATCTACTACGCATGGTAATATGGGCGTGCTAAGTATGTGTCCAAACCCAGACTTAATTACTACGGTTTTTTTTGGTTGACTATATAGCTTTTGCTGTTAAAAAAGTTACTGCAGTTGTTATGGGTAAACCACAGTTATCACTATCTTAGTCACCAATGAGGGCAACACTTAATGCCGTGGACCTCAACTTTAGCCTGATGTCCAGTCTAGACCATTTTCTGGCTGCTTGAGACCGATAAATGGTTTGGCAGTTTGGGAAGTATCTATAACAAAGGGAATTAAAAAGGATAAAAATAAGATTTAACAATAATAGGGATTTATAAAATAGCTTGTTACTTAGATGTGTTTATAAAGTAGCACTTGGTTGCCATTAGTTCTTTTGTTTTTTAATGTGATGGAGTATTTACCTTTAGAAAACCTTTATTATTATTATTATTATTATTATTATTATTATTATTTTTTTTTTTTTTTTTTGCACAGAATGTGGCATTGTCATTTGACATTATTTTGTTATGATTACATGTAACTTTAAACACTATGTGGTTATAAATCATAGCTATATATGAAGCATAACTATGTTAAGGCTGTCCTTGTGGGACTAATTTTACTCACATGATTATTGAATATAATACCCTATCTTAGTTTTGAATATTGGTATATATATCCTTCCTTCGAGAACCATGCCAAATATTTATTAACTATAATTCTTCTACAATTATGTTCATGGTTTAAAAACCGTGCCTAGATGCCAGGCGCATTGAATGTGAGTTTGGCATGAAGATATGCATTGGTTCCTCTTGCCCTCCGCTGTTGACCTATAGGAGTAACTATAAGGCCATGTTAACAGCCTTGGATGGAGATGTCCAATTGGTTGTTGACTACCCATACCTAGCCGGGCAATCTGTTGTAGTGTAGTAGAATCAATTTGGTTCTTCACATGGGGCCCTAACGATGATATACACATACCTGGTATAACCCATGATGATATGGGTTTGCCATACTATTTGTTTTCTATATGAAAAAAAGTGTTTTTATATCTTATATGTATACTCAGAACTTACTGGCTCAACGATTATTATAGGTATTGTTTTTTTTAACTTGCTCATCATTCCTTCAATTTGTATGTAGAAAGGAGGAACTCCATCTTTAAAGCGTGAAGAGAATTTGAAAATTTTTATCTAATTTGGTATGTTTGAAACTGCAGCTGGTGGTTTGTTGCTCAAAGTCGTTTACTTTTTGTACAAGTAACGAGTCGGGCTGAGTTAAGTCAACATGTTATTTCATATGAATACTTAGCATCCATATTATTACAAATGACCCATGTTATTACAAAAGTAATCTATTTTTTTAACAAAATGATATAAGAGGTTTTCTTTGTAGTAAAAATACACTTAGGGTGACATACAAGGTTCAACACATCTTATATGTAGAGATAAAACCTAACCCGAGTCAACATATTATAAGTAAACTTCTAAAGTTATCACCCACAGTTCTCATGTTTTATTATTTTTTAAATATGTAATTTGTGAATTAAGTTTATAAAACCATTATTTTATAATAATTATCTAAATATTTGAAAAAAAAATGATTTTGGGGGTTGCATACATTGAAATGGGTCAAAAGTCAGCAAACTATATTAGTTCATTTGGGTAGCATGTGGATTAATAAAGTAAAAGAAAACTAAAACGAGTCTCGCGATGCTACAATACATATAATATGAATAAGAAAGCTACTAGAAACGTGTATTGCAATGCAAAGTGTCGCTTTCGCCACATTGCGCTCGCAATGCAAAGTGTTGCCCTAGCCGCATCACGTGGACACCTTACTATAAATATTAATTGAATAAGAAAACTACCAGAAATGAGTGTCACAATACAAAGTTTCGTCCCCGCCGCATCGCGCGGGCTTCATACTAGTTTCACAATAGACATGATGTAAAACACAATGTAAAGTAGATCAAAAACACAATCAATGACAACAGATAAAGACACAATGGACAACATACTAAAACACAATGACCATAACGTATAACACAATGGCGATAACATATAACACAATAAGTATCAGACTTAATAAAAACACAATTGATAACAACAGATAAAAGACACAATTAATGACAGCAGATAAAAGACACAATGGAGAACAGATGAAGACACAATGGAAAACAAACTAAAAACACAATACACAACAAACTAAAACACAATGAACAAAGATAATAAAAAAAATTGAACAAATTATTAAAACACAATGGAAACATATTAAAACACAATGAATAACATATTAAACACAATGACCTGAACTAATAACACAATTTATAGAAAACCTAAATATAACACCATCTTCATTGTGTCATATATTGTGTTATAGGTTCTTATAAAAACGCAATGGATAGAACCCAAATTAACATTGTGTTATAGGTTTTGATAATAACACAATGTATAGAAACTCTACTGACCAAAACCCAGTTAAAAGACACAATGACCTGAACCTTTAACACAATGCAAAAAAACCCAGTAAAAATGAAATTTTTTATTTTATTTTTATATGATGATATGGTACTCATATTAAAGATAAAAAAACGCTCGTTATTATGGTAAAGTTGTTTTTTTTAAAGAAATGTCGTATGAAAAAATTATGGACGTTTTAAATCGATTGGGGAATTGACATGTGCCTTGCATGTGGAGAGAGAAAATCCATAAATATAGGATTCCCTTTATACCATTCTATTATCTTCTTTTCTCTACAACTAATCTCGATCCTCCAAATCTAAGATCAATGGACTAGAATCTTTTTTACCCTTCTTATTTATTTTATCATTTGTATTTGATCCTAAAAATCCATAAATATAGGATTCCTTTTATACCCTTTTATTATCTTCTTTTCCCTACAACTAATCTCAATCCTCCAAATCTAAGATCAATGGACTAGAATCCTTCTTACCCTTCTTATTTATTTTATCCTTTGTATTTGATTCTAACCCCTAAAAACCTATATCATTTCATATAACTTTGACCTATAACTCTTTTATGCAGTGGCTCTATAGTATCATTTTCTTGATACACTGGTTTCTGGTTTCTAATAAGCTGAAGTCAAAAACTTTTGGATCGGGTTGAGTCAGGTTGAATCACATAAAAGTCAATATCATATAAATGTACAGTATCATTGAAAAAAATATAATAAAAATATAGAGTCATTTGAAATATACAAAAATAATACGTTTTATGGTTGCTCCCTACATTCAAGAACCTTTAAACAACTAAATTTAACAATCCTATAATTCTACAAGGTATTATACTTTCAATAAATTCAATAACAGAGATTAAGTCTAGTTAGTCTATAATCTAACAAAGTAACAAATAACAATTGCTTAAACAAATTATTAATTAACTAATTTCAACTTTAATCAAGCATTCAAAATTCAGGTATCAAAACACATAACATTGTTTGATTACAAACGACTAATTTCATGCTTGATGTTAATCTGTTGTCTGTAGAATAATGAATACTTGAATGTTGATGGTAAATTTTTAATGATTATTGAACTCGTCCCTACTCCCTCAACCCTTGTGGGCTCTTCTTGGTTGTCCAGTTCATTCTATTGTTCTCGCTCCAGAGTTCCCATAATATACATTTCGTGTTTTTTTTTTTTTTGGTTTCTATTTAGTTAAGATTAAACGATTCAAATAAACTAATTGGGCATGAGCTACAATAAATTAATTTGGCTTAATTTTTAAACAATAAATTTGTTTTGTACAAAAGGTTTAGCAAACAAACAACAGTGTCGTTCGTAAAAAGACAATGGTGTCAGTTGAAGTTTTCTTATTATGGGCTATATATGATACCCAAAATTCAATGGTGTCGTGTGACACGCTTCTCCGTATGGTGGCTCCACCAATGCTTTTATGTGTATGTTTATTAGAATTTTCAAATACTTAAATTTTGATAGGAGCTTTCTTGTTTTTGTTTAATGACTTTTGAAAAAAAAAAAGGTTGTTAACTCTAATGTCCAAAAACGACTAATTTTTTTTTATTTAAAGTTAAATCTTTAAAATCCCTATAAAACTCGTTGCTAACCATGCTTAATTTGTAATGAGAATTTTTAGCTAAGTTTAAATATCTAAACCGGCCCAATGCTCAGATGTTAAAACATTTTCTTCTCCAATTAAACAATAATTAAGTTCAAGTTGGAAGACGTACAATTTACCTTTTAATGGAAAGTTTTAAGGCTAGTTAATATTTGTGTAGTATATAAAAAAGACTAGTTATGAAAACTTGTAGTAGGCATGATGCTTTTCTTGAAGATAACCAAAAGTATAAAGCGAAAAAAGATGAAGGGCTAAAATGTGCCACACGGTTTTGGCCTTTGCTTTCGGCTTTGGCTCTAGCTAATCTCATGTGGTGATAAAGCAACCAAATAATCACTTTTGACTTAATGCACCATATCTTGGTAAATGGATAATTTTTATACACCTAGTAATTTAATTTGTTAATAAAGTGTAATAAATTATTTAAACGTATAACTTGAAAAGAAAATGGACAGAATTAAACCACTTATCTAAAATAAAATGCAAATGTTTTTACCAACTTTTATATAAGCTAGTGAACTTAAAAGGAAAAAAAAAACTTGAAAACGATAATTAAGAGCTTCTACAATGGGGTTTTTTGGGTCATCTATCGCTTAGATGTAAGAGAGAGGGTATGTAAAGTTAATGGACAGAGAACCATGAACATGAGATAGATAAGAATGAGAGGGTGTTGGGGGGGGGGGGTTTGTGTGATCTATGGATTTCGTTGACGGGGAGTTTCGTGGATTTCGTCGGTTGCAGATGTTATAAGCATTTGATATTACCTCTACGATGTTTTAAAACTTTAGCCTTTTATTAAAATATTGAATTTGGTTGTAAAAATAAAAGTAAGATGTGATGATTGTTTGATAAATAAAAAAAAACAGAAAGAATTACTGGGGAAAACTTTTGGATGTAAAACTTATGCTCACCAAAAATACACTACCTAAATAATTTTATATAACGTAAATGATTACCAATAGACGAGAAACTTTTAGAATACAAAAATAAAGAAAACTTACTTATGTTTGTTAGGCCATGTGTAATGGGCATTATAGTGGCGTGAAATGGTTTGATAACGCCTTTAAAATCACTCCATAAGTTGTAGGACATGAAGAGGGAGAGACGTTTTTAGTATAATGTCAAATGAGGAGAAAAAAAATAGAAAATAACGTATGAAAGGAATTTAACTATTACACATTTATTAATGGCGTTATGATAATGTGGCGGAAAATGCCTCCTAAGGATATTAACCATTATGGGCTTTTTTTTAGCCATATTTATGTTGTTTTTTTAATAGCAACTCCTAACTAATCTAGAATTAAATTCTTAATACATACGATATAGGATTAAAATTTTCAATCTTTTTGTTGCAGAGTATATTATTTAAGTTAACTAGTTATAGCATAATATATTTTAGTAAAATGTATATATTTTGGCGTAGAGTGCGAAATAAAAGAGTGATCAGTGGCAAATTAGGCAACATGTGGGCCTGTGGGACCCTTTAAAGCAATAAAAGAGGAGCACTAAGATCCGGGGTGGGCCACATGCAAAACGAACCCGATTTTAATAGTGCACCTACTTGATCCCGGAAATGAGAGTTCCTTTCATATATTTTTTTCTTTAAAATAAAATAATATAAACCACATGTTATATGAAAATTACTAAATATTAAAACTGCTACATAGAAATAAACCCAGAGAAAACTAGAAAATGTTTTACTTAAGAGTATTTATTGTGGTGAGTGTAAAATGTGAAAAAAAAAACATATCACGCAAGCATATGGAAGTTTTATTATTTAATCTTAAGAATATGTGTTGTGATGGGGCAAGTAATAACAAAATGAAAAAAGAAATAATGATATGGAGCTAAATAACTAGTTTGTATATTCATTAATAATTAAAAAAATAACCATCTTCGCCTCCCCTATGTAAATCGGCCTTCTGAGATCGTCTTTTGCGGTGTTTCGCGCCCTTCATAATTGACATGATGGGGCTTATCGCCCCAACAACACATACTCATACTATCTTTGGAGAATATGGTATTCAAGTAGCAATTTACTATTTATAAAACAACTTTGATAAGTATATTTAGTTTAAAAACAAGAAGGTGACAACGAAAATTTAGTCGTGACTTATCTATACATTCTTCTTTTGACTAGTCAAAGATTTACCAATAAATATATCACAAAAATCACGAGATGAACCAACTAAAATTCCACTCCCCCTTAGACCACCTGTACCACCTATAGTAGGGTATTATTTGGGCATTATTTTCAGAAAAAACGTCCTACCCCCCATTAAATAAGGCGTTGTTTGGCATTATTTTTGAAAAAAATTTACTTCAGCGTTTTTAAAACAACGCTCAACATGCATGCAACCATGTTGACTAGCCAATGGGAAGGGTGCACTTGTAGTTTCTTTTTTTTAACCTCCTCTTAATAAAAAATAATTGTTTAATAATTGGAAGGGACGTTATTGGGCATTATTCTCACTACGCCACTTTTACAATAACGCCCAATAATGCCGCATGCTGACTGGACTGCCACGTGTCGCAAAACGCCCCATGGTGAAAACATTATTTGGCTAAATCAGTACACATGGTCTTATTACTATTTTATTTCTCTTTGCTTTTCTTTCTCAAGTTATTATATGAATGTAAATAAAAATAACTACTAATCATTTTAAATAGTTACGATTTTGACCCATATGGTTATATCACTTTTACCCTTTTAGTCTAATTTTTTTTTTAACATCTGAGCCCTAACGTCTTTTTTTCTAACCTTTTGGCCCCTAACACTAGCATCATCCATTAAATGTTATGGGCTAAGAGGGTTAAAAAAAAGACGTTATGGGCCAAAAAGGTTAGAAAAAAAGACGTTGGGGGCTTAAATGTTAAAAAATTCTTTTTTGGATTAAAAGAGTAAAAGTGATATAACCACATGTGCCAAAATCGTAATTTACTCTTTTAAATACTCTAACCTTCGACAAGTTTCAAAAAAATTTAATGTTTTATCAAACTTAACTACCTATAAACTTATAAACTTTCATTTTCATACTCAAAAATCAATTCACTACTAACTTATAACATCATGTTAAAAAGTACCCATATTATATTTAAAAGTACTCGTAAGTTGTTTTCATACACGAATAGTAAGCATAAATCAAAGATTGCGTTAAACTCAAATCACGAATTTATTTTTCCTTTTACTATCTCAATATACTATTGAGTGGATAATAAAGACTCAAAATTTTCTATTAAACACTTAATTAATAACCGTTAAAGTATAAAAAAAAGTTACAGAAAAGACAAATAAAACCCATAAATCCTCTTCTATACCTTTCTTCTCATGTAATCTGTACCCTGCTCCATTCACACACACAGTCTTACCCGCCTTTTCATTTCCCACCATGACCCCATATCATCATCCTCTATATATAAACAATTTCTGTACGTATAGGTTAGCTTAGAAGACTAATGTGAAACAACAACTTTTGCCGTGTTTCCTGTTTTCTTTCTCAAAATAAACCCATTTAATTCATTTCAAGACTTATTAATATTTTGGGATATCTTGTTATATGGAGTGAGGTGTTTAATCATCATTAGCAACTGAAGAATGGAGAAGCATTATTTGTTGCTGTTATTGTTCTTCATTGTGATTATCTCCTCTGTTTCATCTTGTTCTTCAAGTTCAGAGTATCAATCAAAGTTTTTGTTAGGTTTGATCTTCTTATTGTTTGTATATTTATGTGGGTTTTGGGTTTATTGATCTCTGGGTTCTGGATGTTTCTTGATTATAGGAAAGAAATATTCACTTTTGCCGACAAAGAAATTATCTTTTTTTTTTTTTTTTAGTTTTTAGACTTTTTTGAAATGGGGTTTCAGTGATCAAGATTCTTGTTGATATTTTCTTGAAAATGGTGAATCTTTTCTAAATTAGAATTTGATTCATAAAGATATAACATTTATAATTCATTTGGTGAGATTTTGATTGGGGATTTTTTGTGTTTTTATCCTTTTTGATCATTGTAATGTAGAGACATTGGGTAGTTTTTAAGATTGAATTGCCAAAAAAAAAAATCAATCTTGATGATGAATTTAGATGTTGATTGACACCTATGACTCACAACTCAGTTTGGGATAATATGATTGTTACTTATAGGAGAAGATAACTTGGGTCGTTGGAGAAACTCAGCGGATGCAAGCGAGACCCCTGGTCCTGCCAATGGTCCGTCCGGGCCGCTTGTATTGGCAGGGTCAAGAACTAAGAGGCCTGATGTTCTTAACCACCTCAAACGGTATCGAGGTGGATGGGATATTACCAACAAACACTACTGGGCAGTAAGTTTCTTTAAACAAAACTGGTTATTTAACTTTCAAGAAGCCTGAATTTATGTAATTGTTGTCTTTGTCGATGGTTATCTACAGTCGGTTGCATTCACAGGTGTTGCTGCGTTTATTCTTGCAATATTATGGTTTGTATGCTTCGGTTTGGCTATGATTATCCATCATTGTTGCGGATGGAGAATAGACATTAAAGGAAAAGAATCCCGTGGTTCGCAGAGGATTTGCTTGATCTTGCTTATCGTTTTCACTTGCGCCTCAGCGTCAGTAACTCAACCGTAACCTTTTTAATTTTTTTTTTATTTAGGATTGTATTTTTGTCACTTAACAAGCCACTAAATGATTGTATGATATTACATTTAGTAATAAAATACTCATGTTTTTGTTGCTATCCAGTACCGGCTGCATACTTCTTTCGGTGGGACAAGATGAGTTTCATCGGGAAGCTGTAGACACATTGAATTACGTCGTAAACCAATCCGATTACACCGTACAAACTCTCGTAAACGTCACGGGCTATTTGTCACTGGCAAAAACCGTTAGTGTGGCCCAGGTTTTTCTTCCTTCAGATGTAAAAGACGATATTGACAAATTGAATGTCGACTTAAACAATGCTGCTGGTACACTGAGGCAGAAAACACACCTAAACTCACAAAAACTAAGATTCGTTTTTGATACTGTGTAAGATTCCTTTTATGAACGACTACGTTATAGTTTCGTTTAGTTAAGATATCTGATTGTTTTCGATTCTGTTCATTGTTTGTTTCAGGCGGTCATCTATGATTGCTATCGCCATACTCATGCTTCTAGTTTCGATTTTAGGCCTTTGTAAGTATCCGCAAAACAAAAAATCGGTTTGTTGATTTGTGTTTTTACGATATTCATCGTATATACTCTCTTGTTTTCTTGCAGTTCTGTCTATCCTGGGTCGCAAGAGTACGATTTACATGTAAACTTCCGTTCTTTATTTGTTTTTCGTTTTCTCGAGCTCGTTTTTTGTTGATCTTAGCCGCTGCTATGCTATTCTTTGTGCAGATTCATTATCAGTGGTTGGTTACTTGTCGCGGTGACATTTATTCTGTGTGGAGTTTTTGTGATTATCAACAAGTAATCGATTATTATTTTTTATTTGTCAAATAACATGAACCCTGATAGAAGAAACTAATGCTGCACAACTGTGTTTTTTTGTTTTTTCAGTGCAATAACGGACACTTGTATGGCGATGGGACAATGGGTCGATAACCCGCATGCTGAAACAGCCCTTAGCAACATCCTTCCTTGTGTTGACCAAGGAACCACTAATGACACTTTGTACAAGAGCAAACTAGTTGTTAATGATATCGCAAATATAATAAATGGTTTCATAGGTTCGTTTGCAAATTCATACGCATCTCCTGGTGGGAACTCTAACTACTACAATCAGTCGGGCCCACTTATGCCGTACCTTTGTTATCCGTACGACTCTCAGTTACATGAGCAAGAATGCCCTCCCCAGTTGGTTTCATTGGCAAACGCTTCTGTGGTACCTAAATTGAATTCTTATATAGTTCAGAGTAAAATGCCATTTTCGTCCCTGAGGTTTGGTCAGTTTTGCGACTTTCGTCTAAAGGTTTGTTTTTCCGCATCTGGATCCAAAAGGCTTTGAACTCTTGCCATTTTCATCCAAACCTCAGGGACGAGAACTCTATAGTTTGTTAACAGTTTGACTGGTTGTTAATTGATATCTTGAGAATTGTTAAGATTTGACTTTGGTTTGCATATTCAGGTCTGGCAGAAGTACACTTGCAGTGTCTCAGAATCAGGAATTTGCACGACCGCCGGAAGACTAACACCCGACATGTATCAGCAACTAGTCGGAGCAGTGAACATAAGCTACGCCCTTCAACATTACACACCACCATTGCTCAGCCTCCAAGACTGCAATTTTGTACGAGAAACGTTCAGAATTATCACCTCTGACCACTGTCCTCCGCTAGAACACCGTCTTCGAATGGTCAATGCAGGCTTGGCTCTCGTTTCCGTAGGAGTCATGCTCAGTCTTGCGCTTTGGATTATATATGCAAACCGGCCGCAAAGTGAGCAGCAGGCGTTTGCAAATAGTTCATCAAGTTTCAAAGGCGGAAGCAATGGTAATATCGCCGTTGATGTATCATCGAAAAATGATGAAGTCTGATATGTTGGAAAAATCGATATAGAATAGTTTTAGGTAACATAGAATGATGTTATATGGGTTTTGTCGTTTTGACAGACCCTTTCCTGCCAAATTCAAGATGGCGCGAAGCGCCGTTTTGGGTTTTGAGCTGGCGTAATATGTATACAACAAAGAGTGAAATCTATAGTTGTTCTAATGTTACTTGTACCAAATTTTAAAAATCTGATGAACTTGTATTTATATTTCAGCTAAATTATAACGATTACACATTATTTAAATACAAAATTTTGGTTTATTTCTAAAAATTAATAAAATATATAATAACCAAGTATAAATAAAATTGAAGTGGTATATGTGTTTGAGGTAAACGTTAAGAGTGATTTAAAATCTTTGTACGTATAAATTGCTTTAAGACTGTTTATTATTTTCTTTGAAAGCTATGTAATTAAGATATTAGTTACAAATTTATTATTCGTTGTGTAAGTCCAGTATCAATCAATCAGTCACGTTAAGCTTAGGTGTGGGGTGTGAGTGTGTGAGGTTGGCCAACACTTGGGAGTGAAGTTATGTTGGATAGACTAAGCATCGACAACATCATTCTGAGGTGCACCGGTGTTTAAACACCCAACGTTAGTTCGTTGACGATGGAATACGCAACTATAGGTGTTTCAAGGATTGCATCGTGTGCGGAAGCTGTGTAGTGGAATGGGGTGTCGATCGACCGCTGGAAAGTCGATGGAGCATAATGGGGTGCAGAGTCGGGTAGATTGAGGTTACTGTTCAAAAACCAAAGGGATTGTAGCCCAACTAGGTGATGCCTTGCCCGCGTTGCGGGACGATAGCCGAATAATTCTCAACCAATTAAAAAACAGTATTATAGTTTTGCTAGAAAGAAATAGTAAAAAGAGTGTTAGACGGCTTTTTAACATAGTTTTGCTAGAAAGAAATAGTAAAAAGAGTGTTAGACGGCTTTTTAACATAGTTTTGCTAGAAAGAAATAGTAAAAAGAGTGTTAGACGGCTTTTTAACATGATTTTTAGATGAGGCAAAGTCATATTTTTATTTTTACTTGGGGAAAAAATCAATTTTTTTCCCGAGGGTAAAATCCTAATTTTTAGCTTGGGGAAAACCATTTTTTTATTTTGCAATGGGGGCAAAAACGTAATTTTGAATTGGAGATGATATCGTAATTTTGCACCGAGTGGAAGTTCATAAGTTTTAGATGTGGGCAAAAGCATAAATTTATTTTGAACTGTGGGCAAATACGTAATTTTAAACAGTGGACAAAGCCGTAATTTTAAAGTAGGTATAAAATAATGAACTGGTGTAAAATCGTAATTTTGAACCGGGGGAAAAACAAATTTTTTTTTGAGCTGGGGCGAAAACGTTATTTTCGCTGAGGGTAAAAGCGTAATTTTTTACCGAGGGCGAGCAAAAGCGTATTTTTAACAGAGGGCAAAATCGTAGATTTAAGCCGGGAGGCAAAGTATATATTTAATTTGGAGCTGGAGCAATATCGTAATTTTAAACAGGGGATAAAATCGTTATTTGACGGGACTTATAAATAACTATTTTATGCAAAAAAAAAAAAAATTAAACATGGCCGCCACTTTTTGTCACACCCCAACCGATGGCGGAATCATCGGGGCATGGCACTGAGCGAAACAGATTGTCCAGAAGTTTCCATAACAATTATTATCACTATTCAGTTTTAAATAACACGTCCCATACCGTGTCCCAAATAACAAACAAATTATTACAGATAACAACTAGTCAAATATTCTGTTCCGACAACTCAGATTTAAATAAGACAAATAAATATTGTTCAAATGCTCCTAAAGACCCAGCCTGACAAGATCTACAGAAAACTATACTCTAGTTGCTCCTTCTTGACAGACAACTATTTGTTTGGGGCCTATAGAGCTTATTCCTAGCTTCACTTCCCTAGCAAGCAAATATCTTAAACACATGTCACATACGTTAAAATAAAGTCAATACATAAATGTAAAGGTGAGCATACAAGTTTGATAATAGCATATAGAGTTCGAATAGTTTACGCATAACCAGCACGTACACAGAGGGAAATGATGCATGTTAATTATTTACATGGACCTATCGATACCAACGACTGCGGGTTAACTGTCCGAGACAGTTCGCAATACATGATTACCACCGTAATCCATGCAAGTAATTGTCCTTAACAACCCCCGTGTGAACGGGTGCTGAGTCCAAACTATAGTACTACGTTGCTAAGGCAGGGAGACATCATTCCACGTGTAAACATAACAACAAGCATACATTTAGTCACGTAATACATGCAATCAGTTAGCGTTCAAATAGTTTGAATAGTGCGTTCGATTGTCATTTTGATAAGTAACGTATGTAACACTCAAAAGTGCTAAAGCAGAAAGGGATTCGAGTATACTCACAGTGATTATGGATTGAAGGGAGCGCTAAGAGTAGGGTTAGCCTGAGTAGTTCGATAGCACACAATGAGTAACGTGGAAATGCAACAAGTGTGAATGGATCGAATAGCCTGGTCGATCGAACAGCAGGTTCGATCGAACGGGCTGTTCGGTCGGCTGGTATGTCCATTTGAACAGTCCTGTTCGGTCGGCCGGTAGGCTCGATCGGCTGGACCATTCGAGTGGATTGTTTCTTCCTCTGGTGTGTTTGTGTATGATGGTTTGAACTTTTGAATTCGTCACAAAAGATCAAACAAAAACTATATGCCAACAGATAAAACGAAATTCAATTGATTTACCAGATCAGAGACGAAAACACGATACCTTCAAACCCATATCGTGACGAAAAATCAACAACTGAGTGTGTAGTGACAGTGGTGATGGGTGCGTGATGAGTTCTTGTTGCTACATTTATATCCGAAATGGGATATTGATTGTTTGTTTTGGTGGAGAGATCAAGAAAAATGCCACCAATTCCACCACAAGATGACGGTAGGTGGGGGTGATAAGAGAGAGAGAGGAGAGAGAGAGAGAAGAGAGAGAGGGGGAAGGAAGAGTTTTTATATTTTTTTTATTTTTCAGTGTTTTACAATTAGTCCCTGTATAATAATTCATTGCAAAATAGCCCCTGAAAGATAAAATGACAAAGATGCCCTCATGTGCAAGTCACATGACCATACTTAACCAAAAAAATCTAACTGAGTTTGGGCTAAAGGACATAACGTGCATGATTTTGAAACGTTAAGGACAAAACTCGTCAAATTTAAAGGCAAAGGACAGCGCCTGCAATTTGATACAAACATAAAGGACAAAACTTGTAATTTACTCAATATTAAATTATTTACTCAACAGTCCTAAGGAGGTAAAATGACAATAATACCCTTATGTGTAAGGCACATGACCATAGTTAACAAAAAAGTCTGACTGAGTTAGGGCTAAAGGACATAACGTGTAAAGTTTTAAAACGTTAAGGACAGAACTCGTCAAATTTAAAGGCCAGCGCCTGCAATTTGTTACAAACATAAAGGACAAAACTTGTAATTTACTCTAAAACTAATTAACCAATCGACATCAAGTTTTTACCAAACGTGTACATAAGGAAGGGATCATATAAAAACTTATCTAAGGAGTTACGTATATCTAACTTTTCTTCACGTACAAACAGTCTTATCATACAAAACGTACGAAAGACATGAAAAAAAAAACACGGTAGCATTTTCGTAATTATTTGCTTGTAGGGTAATTATCAAAATTACTCTACAACTGATCTTGTGGGGTAATTTTGTAAAATGTTCTTTTAGGGTAATTCTGAAACTTGCAGACTAATTTTGATATACGTGTAGAGTAATTAAGATACTCTACAAGATCATTTGTAGAGTAATTATGATATTCTACAAAATTACTTTACAAGATTAAAATTACCCTACAAGAACATTTTACAAAATTACCTTACAAGATAAAAATTACCTTACAAGAATATTTTACAAAATTACCCTACAAGATCAAAGTTATCCTACAAGATCAATTGTAGGGTAATTTTGATAATTACTTTACGAGTAAATAATTACGAAAATGTCACCGCGTTTTTTACCTTTTCACCCTATTCATACCTTTCGTATGATAAGGGTATTTGTATTTGATCTTTTACCTACATATTATTATTATTATTGTTATTATTATTATTATTATTATTATTATTATATTATTATTATTATTACTATTATTATTATTATGGAATACAAGATCAAAGTTATCCTACAAGATCAATTGTAGGGTAATTTTGATAATTACTTTACGAGTAAATAATTACGAAAATGTCACCGCGTTTTTTTACCTTTTCACCCTATTCGTACGTTTCGTATGATAAGGGTATTTGTATTTGATCTTTTACCTACATATTATTATTATTATTATTATTATTATTATGGAAAAGTTTAAAATACAAAAGTTCTTAACGTGTGAAGTACACGCGAACAGTAGTATAACGTGTGTGATTATGCTACAACATGTGTAATTAGGGTTTCTGACCATCGTGATTTTGGTTTCTTTTACCATGCGTGATTTTGTGGTCATGCGTAGTTAGGGTTTATAAATTATAAGATGCGTAATTTTACAATGCACATGTGTAATTTACTCGAATACGCTTCACACGTGCAACTATATATATTGTACGTTAACTTTCCCTTATTTATTAATTATTATTATTATTATTATTATTATTATTATTATTATGCATAAAGGAAATGAAAAAAATGATCGGTTTGTACTACTTTTTTATTTTTAAGTTTTAGTAGTTTTCTAATGAGCCTAACATCATATACATATACGGTATACCGTAGAAGTTAAACTCTATCAAGGAATCAATTTATGAAATAATCAACTATTGAAAATAAGAAAACATTAAAACACAACATATGCATATATATAAATGAAGCTCTCTAAATCGCTGCTTCAATTTTAACAACTTCAGTCGTCTTCAGCATATCTTTGAAGCTCCTTGTCCTCTTGAAAGACACTCATCTCTTTTTCTTCCAAATGCACTGTTGCTTCAATACCATCTCCACTCGGAGGAGGAGTATCCATCAAAACAAAAACATTTCCCTCAATACCTCCACTTCGCAACATTACTCGTACAGGTTTTCCCCAACCAAAATCCACTTGGTACAATGGAAACCTACACACACTCGATACTCCATACGTTCTAACATGATCACGCATTAACGTTAGCCAAGCGTTTACCATCATTTTGCCTATATCCTCCACTTCTCTTACTCCTTGAACCTCCATTATCCCTTTCCTCATACTTGTAACAACCTCATTCAACTCTATTCGACTAGAATCCATGATCTTCGTTGTCACCATCGCGTACAAGTTTCCTAGAGCTAATTCAGGGATGTTTGCATTGGTTTTTCCTCTAACGTTCACCATTCGATTCAAGCTTATTGGTTGTGAGGACATTGGTTTTGTTGCGGCTGCACATTTGAATAGCAGAGATGTTAATGACTCAACACGAGTAGGGTTCACTAGGCGTGTACCCATCGCGTTAATCTTGTTCTTGAGCGCGCTTAGTTTTGAATTAGGGAAAATAAATCTCCTTGTTGCATACTTCAGTTTGGGTGCTTCCTCTTGTGCTGCTATTGAAAACTCTATTGGAAACTCTGGAATTTTATAGTTACTTGTGGAGGAAGTAAAGAAAGTCGGGCTTAATGGGGATCCGCCACGTGTAATAGTGGCCCAGTGGTTAACAAAGCTCAACATCGTGAATGCATCACCTGCCATGTGTGATATGGACACACCCACTGCGGCTCCACCACACAAAAAATAGCTGAGCTGGACCGCGGCTGTATTTGGGCTAGTTTTGTTAACAATACACCCAAGAGCATTAGGAACAAGTTGGTCTAACGTTTCGTCTTGGTATCTCTTGCGAATGAATTCATCGAGTGAGCTATGAATAGAAGCCTCCACAAACTCGACACCTTCGTCGTTACACTCAATTGTTTGAGGCCCAAGGAGCCTACCCGCGAATGGATAATAATGTGTTAAAGACTTCGATAACGACTTCTTTAGCTTGTTGATGTCCTCATTGTTGTAGTTTTCAAAGAAGAAAAGCCATGGGACATGAAGGTGGGGTGAAAGGTAGTCAATTAATGAAAGATTATGAGTTTTGAGGTGAAGAGGTGTTGGAAAAGATGGTTTGATGGTTTCTCGAGATATGATGGTGTGAAGTTTTCTAATCCTCACATATCTTTGTATGTTTGTCATAACCTTGTTCATCATTGATGCAACTATGCAAGTAACACAAAGATATATAGAAAAGGTGGTGCATATACAATTATACATGTATATACATGAGCTGTTGGTTGAACTATATATTGTTCACCTGGGACGCACTCTTTTGTTGAATTGGTAACTTTTTTATCTCAAAGAATTTGAGTTTTTTTTGTTTAAAAAAAATACAACTTTTCACGTGGATATATTTTAATGAGTTTGATATAACTGGAATGGGCTAGATAAACGATTTTGGAATGTAGTCTAATAAAAAGGACGAAGTGACAAACTAATCGGAATCATTTATTGGGCCACAGCCCAAAAAAGGAAATAGATATGATTCATTATTTAATATTCATAAACTTGGTCACCACTCACCAATCTTAGAGCATCCATAATACACTCGTCAAAGTTCAAGATTCAAATCCGTCATATCATTTCAAACCTTAACCGTTCTAAATCCTATTTTTTCCTTCAACACCAAATCATTCCAAACCTTCACGTCACACCCCACTTAATAATGAACACAATCATGGCAAAGATTCAAAAAACCAATTAACCATCTTCCCAAACACCTCATAAAGCTCGTTATCATCGTTCACTTGCGAATGGTTTTCTTCTACAACAATGGCATTATCAACATCCCTGTTTTTAGCAAAATACCATCCACTCGTCGCACCTTATGTCGACTGTAACGATGCAAGAGTCGAGTTAACTGATTTCATACTCAAGAAAGAGCAAGATGAATTGAAATGTTAGACCGACTCGTTCCTAATAGGCAACTACTTAAGTATAATATACTAAATGATTTTCGGTTTAAACACATCCTTACCGCTATTTAGTAACATATAATTCACTTCTTTTATGTTTAAAAACATCTTTGCCGCTATTTTTTTTTTCATTTTTAGAAATAACCTTTTTGAAATATTAACTTCATATATTGTATACTAGGTTAAAATCTTGTGTATTACATGAGTTAATAAATGTAATGTTATATAATTAATACTAGGTTAAAATCATGTGTACAATAGTAAAAAAAATTATTTTTAAAGATACATGCATTGCATGATTGAATAAACTCGTGTATTATACTAACAGAATAATTATAATGTAATTTGTTAACATATACACTCATCAAAATATGTATTTAAACAAATGAACATTGTCGTGAAGATTATAAATTTTGTTAAGTTAATTTTTAAAACATGATTTCCTTCAACTTGGTATATAGTTTGATTTTTTAATACTACCTATTTTTTATTATTTAACATATTATATTTTTGCCATTTTTACCATGCAACCATATTAAGTATTTGAACATTTTTAGAAATCACACCTAAAAACAATTATCATCATTATTCTTTGTTTTTAATATTTTAACCAACACAATTTTAAACTTGGTGAAGTTTTTAAGTAAAAAATATAAGTTTATTTAAAAAATTAATAATCACTTTCATATTATAGTATATAATAATCATCTTCAATTAAAAAAATAAGTATCTACGATTGAGTGGAAGAGAAAGACGGAAAAACCAAAAAGTATATAACTTCAATGAATGACATGTGTTTCCACACTTTTTATTATATATATATATAGGAAGCTTCATTTGAGAAGAAAATTTAATTGAGAAGAAAAAGAATAAAGGATAATTTTATAAAACATTAAATAGTTTTTTCACTTATCTCATTTATTATCATTTTTGACTAATTAATTAGTCATAAAGACTAGTATCCTCCACACTAACTTTTTTTGCCTACACATGTCAAGAGTTATCTTATATATTTCGAAATTCATCCTACACGTTGAAATTTATCCTACACAACTCGTAATTTATCCTACACAACTTATAATTTATCCTACACTTTAAATTATTTTATTTTATTTTTTTGAAAAAGTATATATTTTGAAGATAAGTTACAAAAAATTTAATGTAGTTAGCTATTAAAAAGGAAGACTACAAATTAATGACCTATGTAGATTTACCAATGTACCCTTATAGTAACATTAAATACTCATCTATACTATATAATAAAAGAAACCACTTTAGGGACACTTGTCATGATATTAGGTCATCTCTTATAGATAAATATTTTTTTTAATTTAATATTTTCTAATTAATTATAGATAACTCTCCTACTTAATATTATTTAATTTAATATCTTATGGATAATTATTATTTAGTTTAATCTCCTTCTCATTTATAATATTATTTAGAGTTAATTACATAGTTAGTCCATGCGGTTTGCACAAAATAACATACTTAGGTACTAACAGTTTAAAATCACCTTCTAGAGTATCAAATAAATTTTACAAACTTAAAATATAATTAACTAATATTGTTTATCATTTATACATTTACGGAGTTTTAAATAAATGGTTAAATTTATTGAGATTTCGTTAACAAATTTTGCAACAACAGAATAATCTATTTTTATCACGAAAACCAAACTTTATATTAATATATTAAATATTTTTATTTTCACTATACAAATTACATTTACTCGACCCGTGTAACGCGTGAGGTTTTCTAAGATATAACTTTTTATTATTTGATATATAAAATTAGATTTATTCAATTCTTACAATACACGGGGTTTTTTAAGGATATATATTTTTTATTATTTAGTACAAAAAATTATATTTATTCAAACCGTGTAGTTCGCATATTTTTAAAGATGTAATTTTTTTTTTATTATTTGGTAAATAAAATTACATTTATTTAATCCGTGTAATAAATGAGGTTTTTTTAAAGATGTATTATTTTATTATTTGGTAAACAATATTACATTTATTCAACCCGTGTAATACACGTGGTTTTAAAAATATAACTTTTTTATTTGGTATATAAAATTACATTTATTCAACCCGTACAATAAAGAAGGTTTTCAAAGATATATTATTTTATTATTTAGTATATATAAAATTTATTTATTCAACCGGTGTAATATACGGGGTTATAATCTAGTATTAAATGAAGTAAAATAAAACATTCTTGAAACTTCTTTTTTCTTCTTACAAAAAATTTCTTCTTATTTGAATTCTCCACTATATATATATATATATATGCAGATTATAATCATTTCTATTAATTAATAAATGTTAATGTTAATTGTATGAATAAATTTATAAGTAAATGCTAATCTATACTATATAATAAAAGAAACCTGATTTTGTACACGTGTCATTCATTGAACATGTCTACATTTGTAATTTCCTACCTTTTCATACTTAAAGTATATACTAATAAATTGTTAGGTATAGTTGCCGATAATTTAAAATAATATATATACTTTTGATTTAAATTAAATTGATTTATATATAATAGTTAAATTATATCGTAATTTATTGTTGTAATTTAGGTATAATAATATAATAATAATAATAATAATAATAATAATAAATGTAGCTAATGATAATTTAACAAGTATATACTAATAAATTGTTAGGTATAATTGCCGCTAATTTAAAATAATATATATACTTTTGAATTAAATTAAATTGATTTATATATAATAGTTAAATTATATCTTAATTTATTGTTGTAATTTAGGTTTAATAAAAAAATAAGTTATAACTCATCTATATCTATACTATATAATAAAAGAAACCAATGGGAGGACACATGTCATTCATTGAAGCCGTCTATTTTTTAAAGATAATTAATATTAATTAAAAGATAATTATTAAATTAAATTTAATATAAATTTAAACAATTCGTATAGGAGATAATCTAATATTTTAAAATATTTATCAGATTTCAAAATTATTTATTCTGAAATTAACAAATTATGTACGCTAAATATAAATTAATATAATGTAAATGATTTATTTATTTTATTAAACTAAATTAGTTAATGGTAGAGCGTATTTCAAAAATGTTTATAAGGGGTAAATAAAAATATTAATCAATGTTTATTGGTTCTATACTTTTATTTTCATGTTCAACTCTCAACTCAAATACGGTAATAACTATGTTTACGTGACATTTATAAGAACCATCACCGCAATCACCCCATCCATCGTATATCGAGTATATCCATTAGTTTTTTTTAGATTCATTCAACCTGTGTGATAAACGAAGTTTTTTAAAGATATAACATTTTTATTTTTTACTATACAAAATTACATTTATGCAACTCGTGTAATACACGAGGTTTTCAAAAATATAACTTTTTTTTATTATGTAGTATATAAAATTAGATTTATTCAATACATATAATACATAAGGTTTATAAATAGGAGACAATCTAATATATTAAAATATTTATTAGATTTCAAAATTATTTGTTCTGAAATTAACAAATTATGTACGCTAAATATAAATTAATATAATGTAAATGATTTATTTATTTTATTAAACTAAAGTAGTTAATGATAGGGCCTATTTCAAACATGTTTATAAGGAGTAAACAAAAATATTAATCAATGTTTATTGGTTCTATATTTTACTTTCGTGTTCAACTCTCAACTCAAACACGGTAATAACTATGTTTACGTGACATCTATAAGAACCATCACCGTAATCACCTCATCCATCGTATATCGAGTATATCCGTTAGTTTTTTTAAGATATAAATTTTTATTAGATTCATTCAACCCGTGTGATAAACGAGGTTTTTAAAAGATATAACATTTTTATTTTTTACTATACAAAATTACATTTATGCAACTCGTGTAATACACGAGGCTTTTAAAAATATAACTTTTTTTATTATGTAGTATATAAAATTAGATTTATTCAATGCATATAATACATAAGGTTTATAAAGATATAACATTTTATTGTTTGGTATATAAAATTACGTGTGCTCAACCTGTATAACACATGAGATTCTTAAAAATGTAACCTTTTTCATTATTTAACATATAAAATTAAATTTACTCAACCCGTACTATACACGGGTTCATAAAAATACAATATTTTTTTATTATTTAATATTAAAATTACATTTATTCAACCCATGTAATAAACGAGATTTTTAAATATATATTGTTTTATTATTTGATATATAAAATTACATTTATTTAACCCGTGTAATAAATGAGATTTTTAAATATATATATATATATATATTATTTGATATATAAAATTACATTTGTTCAACCCGTGTAATACACGGGTTCTAACCTAGTCGTATTATAAAATGTTAGACTTTAAAATACAATTTAAATCGTCAGCATATCTTGCTTTAATAAATCTAAAATCTTCCAGAATCCTTAATTGTATATGTAAATTGTAATGTATGTCAAATAAGAAATTAGAAGGGGGCCTCAACTCACTTGCTTTTGCACACCAAACTATTCCGGTCTCGTCAGCTTCAACTTCTTCTTGGCCTGAAAGTTTTCTCCATCATGCAATGGGGAGAAGTTTGCTGCGGGGTTGTTCCCAGAGGATATTGGGAGGCCTAAGCTGGGAGTCAAGTTATTGGGGGGTGCTGTCAGCCGTGATCGGGACTTCATCAGTGACCTGGCTGTTAAGAGGGCCTCCCGGGCTGTCGATCTCATGGGGGTACTCCCACAACTTAAGAACCCACAATGTGAACTCCTTTTACTGCGTTCGTGCATGGGAGTTGCCAAGCTTATCTTTGGTCTCCGCACATGCCAACCATCTTATGTTGGAGCGGCTGTTACTTTGTTTGATGAAGGACTTCGGCAAGCCATTGATGATATTGTGGTTGGCGGGGGACCGTTCTTTGGGGACTTGCAATGGCGATTGGCTTCCTTGCCAATCAAAGAGGGTGGGCTTGGATTACTATCGGCGGGGGATGTCTCGTCTTTTGCCTTCGTGGCCTCGAGAGTGCAATCTTTGGAACTTCAAGATCATATTCTGCGAGCTTGTTGTATGGGTGATTTGGATTCGGACTTTAGGGCTGCGTTGGATGGTTTACAAGCCGTTCTTCCTGATGTTGACCTTGGCGGTTTTGCTAATAAAAGCCCCGCCCCCCGTGAACCTCAAACTATTTTGGCGAGTGCTTTTTATGGTAAAACCGTGAAGGAAATCAATGGTGTTTTCGGGTTATCCCCTCGGCAAAAAGCTGTTTTTGATTGTTTACGAGCCCCCCACGCTCAAGATTTCCTTACTGTTATCCCGATCGAGGGCTTGGGGCAATGTATGTCGGCAGTAGAATATCGGTCTGTCCTCAAATATCGATTGATGATACCATTGTACCCTGAGGATGAACCGTGCCCTGTTTGTCGGAAGGTGTGTCTTGATAGCTTCGGGGAACATGCCCTTCACTGCAAAGAGCTTCCTGGCTTCAAGTACAGACACGATCTGGTTAGAGATGTGTTGTTTGACGTTCTCAAGCGAGCTGGTATCGCTGCTAAAAAAGAGGCTCCGGTTAATTTCCTAACGGACCCGAAGGAGGGGAGGTCTTCCCTTCGACCAGCCGATGTGCTGGTTTTTGGATGGTCCGGGGGTAAGCATGCTTGCATTGATCTCACGGGGGTGTCGCCTCTTGCCGGTTTCAGGGGCAGTGGTTTTGTTTCAGGGCAAGCGGCGCAGAAGGCTGAGGCGGGGAAAATATCCAAGCACGAGCAGGCCTGCATAGATAATCAACATGCCTTCCTTCCTTTCGCGTTCGATACCTTTGGTTGTCTGGCCCCTGTGGCGTCCGGATTCTTGAAGCGGGTTCAAAAGGCAGCACTTGCACATGCGACAGTGTCTGTAGGCCATAGTTATGTGTTTAGCCGAGTAGGATTTGCAATTCAAAAGGGGGTGGCGGCGCAGCTTGTTGCCCGTCTACCAACCCATGATTTGTAATTTGCTCTAACCTTCTAATAAAATTACATAATTCAACATAAGATATAAACATTACATAAAAAAAAAAAAAAAAAAAATAAGAAAATTAAAAACAGAAAAAAAAAAAAAACAATTTCTTCACAAATCAAATTGTTTTTCCTTTTAATATTACTTTCATAGGTTCAATTTTCACCTAATAATAATTACACAATCTTTAAAGGTTGGGGTTTATGAAAATACTTCCGGTTCTTCTGTCGCGACCGCCAAAACCAAGCAAGTGCACCAAACAAACAGCTTGCCGCAGCTATCGCCAAAGCGGCCCCCGCAGGAACCACAAGTGCATTTGTTGACTGCAATACTTGTTCCGAAACTGCATTGTTTTTTATCTGAATTTGTTCTTCGTCGTTCTCCTTGTATAGGGACACCAGCATGTTTCCATAGTAACTGCTTAAGAACTTGAACACCTCATCGTGGTTCCAGTCAATTGAGCTGCTTTCTTCGTTTTGATTATGGTTGTTGTAGCAGGTTGGACAAAGGCGTTTTGTAGGCCAGATTGTTTTTGGGAATTTGGGGTCACTGGTTTTAAGAGATTCTTCGGCGTTCTTTAGTCTCTTGTTGACTTCGTTATGTGCAGTCCATAACCAGAGTACATATTCACGCTTGCTGCCGAATGGAGTAGACACCCTAAAATGCCGTATTGAATTAGAAACTTATTAGAATAAAGTCTGATACGCGAGAAAAAGTAAATTTACAACACTTGGGTCGCGTATCACATGGCCAGAGGAATGATTTTTCTTTAACATGACTATATAAACAAAAACGGCTACTTTCATTTTTTTATCAAAAAACAAATTGACATTTAAAAAGATTTATACGAGCAACATTTATCACACAGATTATTTACCTTGAGCACATATTGTAGAAATGTTCACTGCACTCCTCACAGTTAAAAAACTGGTGGATAAAATCACAAGTAGTTGTAAACGCCATTTGACTTTCTCCGTCTTCCACTCTCACTGAGATTGAATGTAACAGAACCCATAAACCACAACTGAGAAAATCACAAATTTTGTTAATATTCTTTTTATCCTGTATAAACGTAATAATAATTCATATTTGAAGCAAATAAATTGATTAACATACCTGAAGCCTCTGGTATCATTCGTGCTGCCACGACAAAACGTCTGCATAAAAATCCCAAAAATTCATTTGAGTATGGGAAAAAAAAGCACAAAAATTCATCCAGTTGAAAAAAAACTGAAACATACCCAATATCCCCGAGAAGCTTCTTTTCCACATATGCCAAATTCATCCAAAAGACCATGTTTTTTTGAAAGATATAAATCATCAAAATTGACAAGTATATCCGCAGTTCCCCTCCGACACCTAAAATATACAGACTTTATATTACTTTGAGTAAAATGTCATTTTCGTCCCCGAGGTTTGGCCGGTTCTGCGACTTTCGTCTAAAGGTTTGTTTTTCCGCATCTGAATCCAAAAGGTTTGAAATCTTGCCATTTTCATCCGACTCGTTAACTCCATCCAATTTTCTCTGTTAAGTCAGGGGTATTTTCGTCTTTTTGTTAACTTAAAGGGCAATTCGGTCTTTTTTAGGGGTATCCAGTCTTTTTACATAAAGTAAGAAAGACCGAATTGCTCTTTAAGTTAGCAAGAAAGACGGAAATACCCTTAAAGGAGAAAAATGGATGGAGTTAATGAGCCGGATGAAAATGGCAAGATTTTAAACCTTTTGGATCCAGATGCGGAAAAACAAACCTTTGGACGAAAGTCGCAAAACTGGCCAAACCTCAGAGACGAAAATGGCTTTTTACTCTATCATATTAAGCAAATATCAAAATTATTTATCTTAAAAGGTTTTACAAGGGGGTTATTGAACCTTCTGGAAGGATGATGAGACACCATTAGTTGCATGAACTTGATAAGTGTACCTCTACTCTCTGGTTTAACCATCTGCTAACAAATACGAATATTATTATCAAGTCAGTGCAGTCAAATGCAACATAATTATAAACGGTACCAAACATGCATTCACCTTGTTTTCTAGAATCATGTCAAATGCAATAATTGTAGCCTCTTCAACATCATATACAGCCTGTGCAATCTATCGCACAAAGCAAGAACAAAAATAAAAAGTTAATTAACACTCCGTTGTGAATATGACTCGTTACATATTGAACAATGTCTTTAAAATGTAAATATTTTTCTTCAACAAACCTGTCCAGGGTCCGACACATTTGAACGAGTAACGTGATCATTTTCATGTTTCTCATCTTCAAGCTTATATGAACTGTTATAATACAAAAACGCAAAATCAAGCAGATGTGTTAATAACTTATAAGAGTTGACTGCCATTTTCGTCCCTATTGTTTGTTCACTTTTGCCATTTCAGGCCAATTTTCAAAAATGCATCAGTTTCCTCCCTAACATACTGGAAACGTGCCACTTCAGTCCAAAAATTAAAACCAAGTTAAGTCAGACGGGTTAAATGGAGGGTATTATTGTCAATTCATATATATCTTTTATTTTCACCTTATTTTATGAATTGACAATAATACCCTTCATTTAACCTGTCTGACTTAACTAGGTTTTAATTTTTGGACTGAAGTGGCATGTTTCCGGTATGTCAGGGAGGAAACTGGTGCATTTTTGAAAATTGGTCTGAAATGGCAAAAGTGAAAAAACCACAGGGACGAAAATGGCAGTTAACTCCTCAACTTATAATATGAATGGTATCAATATATAAAAATTTTGAATTCATTTGGAAATAATATGTTTATTATCTCATGCAGTCGTACCTTCCTAATTGTGAATTAATCCATTTAAGCAAACGATCAGCGGTTCTTCCATCATCAATAAAACGAATCTCACTTTTTTCATCTTTTCCGTCCCACCCACCACCAACAAATTTAGAAGGCGGGCCCCAATAGAGTGACGGGTAGTGAGTAACAGAGAATTTATCGCAGAGCTTAGTATTTATCTGTGCTGCCAAACATGGATAAAAGAGGAATCGGTTGCTAGTTGACAAAACAAAAAAGAATGTAACGAAAATATATTACATAGAAACATAAAGAATTATCATTTTTCAGAAGAATGAAAAAAAAGTTAGTAGTGTTACCGTATCCGCGCAATCTACTCGAGTCATGAATATAATCCCGGGATGAGCAGCATTGGCTCCGTTAAAAAGCCTAGCAACCTTTTCATATTGGGGCTGCAAAGTTAAAACTAAAACGATAAGTGATTTAACAAACGCAATGTGTAGCCTTTGTGAATGAAGAATACGAGTACCTTATAATTTCTGCAAGCCGGGCACCTGCAAAGCGTAATAATAGCTAAAATGTCAGTTTTATTTTTAAAAACGTCTATTTACAAAAAAACTTTATCCTCTCAAATACGAACATTAACCCGAAATTCAACTATCTAGATAGAGCTCACAATAAATGCTAGATAAGTCTTGTACAAGATTAAAAGAAAAACACTTTGGTAACCAACAAGCTGTCCTATAACAACCCTACATAATAAACACATTTAAACTTCAGCAGAAAACTTTGGTTTACAATTTCAAGCACTTTTGCATAACACAAACAAACAATAGGTTTCCATAGCTGAATTCTACTGATCCAAAAATAAGGACTTTTAGCCATAAAAAGTAAAATTCATTTCCTTTATTTGTTTATAAACATAATAATGGTATGGCTCTTCTTCATCTTTGTTCTTGAATTCAATACACACCCATGTGGGACCTTCTAAGTTCTACTTCCACCTTTTCCAAATAGAGCTAACATTAAACTTTCAGGTGACCCTATCTAAATTCTACTACAATATAAACTTTCAGGGTGGCGGCCCGTCGTTTTGATGTAACCTGACAAGTTTTTTGGTGAAATATAATAACATTTCCATAACAAAAACAAAACATATAATACAATTGCAACCCTAAACTTGTAACAGAATCCATATGATTTTTGGTTTAAGCATGTTTTTAACTACAAAAAAAAAAAAAAAAAAAAAAAAAAAAAATCCAATTGCAACCCTAAACTTGTAAAAAAATCCATATGAATTTGGGTTTTAAGCATAACTACAAAATAAATAAAAAAAATAAAAAACACATAATACAATTGCAGCCATTAACTAGTAATAGAATCCATATAAATTTTGGTTAACTACCAAAAAAAAACCATATATATGAATTAGGCCAGCCTTAAACTTGTAACAGAATCCATATGAATTTTGGTATAAGCATATTTTTAAGCCCATGTGCCACCACAACAACAAGAACAACAACAACAACAACAAAAAACAAAAACAAAAACAAAAACAAAAAATATTTTTTTTAACAAAATGTAAGATCTAACACAATAAGCCCTAGAAGTGAAGAGAATCAAGATTCAGAAGCTTACCAGTGAGCGAAGAACTCAACAATGGCGTAAGTAGTGGTGGCATCCTTAAAAGCTTGATCAAAATTAGTGACGTTCAAATCAACCGCAAAACCAGGCTGATTTCCGGCGCCGTCAACGACACGTAAGAGTGATCGAGATCCGGCGGCCGGATTTATCAGCAACGCCGATGATAATAAGTTTAATGAAACGAAGGTCCATAGGAGTAAGAATGTTGTCAAAAGGTTAAATAGTGAAGACATTGAGAGAGAGATAGAAGTTGTTAGGAGATCGGAGTTGTGTTAGATTGACGGCCGGCGGAGTGTTTTTTCCGGTTGAAAATGGGAAGAATGTTTTAAGACTAGAAGTGAAGGAGTTTTGAATGAAAGTTGTAACATATTATTTTGTTGTTTTGTTTTTTATTGCGTATAAGGGATGGTTATATTATTTCATTTTTACATCAAACGCAAGTGAAGCTTTTTGGGACTACGAGGTCTGGGTTCATTAGTCTGTTAGACCATGTGTAGTGGTGGAATAAAATAATGTCTTCATCATAGGGCATTATTCGACACGTGTCATCTTAATCAGCATGGGGTATTATTGCAAAAGTGGTGTAGTGGGCATAATGCCCCCTTCCAATTATTAAAAAAAAAAAAAAAAGGAAAGTAGTTGCTGCAGGCCAAAGTCCTCCTCATTGGCTAGTCAAAGTCCTCCTCACACTCCATTGGCCACATCCATTTTCCTTCCAACCCCATGCAGCGTTATGATTAAAACGCCGGCCACCATTTTTTCAATTTTTTTTAAAAAATAACGCCCCATGTAATGGGGGGATGGGCGTTTTAAGGCGTTTTTTTTCAATTTTTTTAAAAAAAAAACGCCCCACTACGGGTGGTCTTAGAGGTCTAAATTTGTCGTTAAAAAAAATCTTAACCAAATTATACTATGTTAAATAATTATATATAATATTAAAACAGAGAAGTTCTACGGTTGCCTTCTACAATGATTTACTTTCTTCTAAACATACATTGATTATTATAGATTTGTTAGATATAATAATTATATTGCACCGAGATTGCATAATTGTTTGCCGGCGGTGGTCTTTCAGTTGCTTATATTGCATCGAGATTGGATAATTATTTGCCGACAGTGGTCTTTCAGTTGCCGGTTGCATTAATATGCCTCAGCTCTATTATTAGTATCAGAAAATCTTTTTTTTTTGCATATAGATCATCATAAACCCTGGTTTGTTCTTCTCACCTACTATTTAAACTAGTTCTAAGGAGAGAGAAAGGGAAAGGGGCGGTCGTTGGAGAGTCAACATGCGTGTTGTCGCGGAAACACAACAGAAATTCAATCAGTATCGGTTTACGATAGCGACACATGCTATAGCAAGTGAAAGAAAAATCCCAAAAAATTAAGTCGTAGGATATGTTTGGCAAAAGTAGCTGTAGCTGGTAGCTAGTAGTTGTAGCTTTTTAGATATATTTGGTGTTTGGCAGAATAGCTGAATCTTTTAATAAAATGTATAAAATAACCAAAATGAACATAACTAAAAATTTAAAAAGATTGTGCATTAAAAAATTTATTATCTTTAGAGGTTAAAATAGTCATTTTTTCCCTAAAAGCTTATAGCTCCTTCTAAACGCTACTAGTAGGAGCGTTCAACCAAAAGCTTCAAGCTCCTAACCTAAAAGTTTCAAGTTCCTTCAACCAAACAAGGTTTTTTATTGAGTATGAGCTTTTTCTTAAAAGCTTAAAGCTAGAAGCTCTTAAAAGCTCCTAAAAGCTCCGTGCCAAACATACCCGTAGCATAATTAAAATGATATATATACACATGTTTGTTTCGTTTAGAGAAAAAGTAACCATAAAACATTCACTTAAGTTTAAGCTAAAAAAATTAAATTGAAAAAAAAACTAACATACATGATTTTAATTAAATAATAATTATGAATTTAGAACAATAATTCCTCAAACTAATTACTAGATTTAATTTAAAGTTTAAACAATAATAATGATTGCACTTTTGTTTTGATGAAAGTCCAATGTGAAAGAAATGACTTAACAACCAAGCCATACAAACTATTAATCAACATTGCCGATGATGATAAAGATAGTGAAACGAAGGCCCATAGAATGAGATCTGAGGTTGACCGGCGGAGTGTTTTCGGTTGAAAATGGCAAGAATGTTTTAAGACTAGAAATTAATGGAGTTTTGAATGAAGGTGATAACATATTATGATGTTTTGTTTTATGAGGATTGCGTAATCGATGGTATATTATTTCATTTGTTACATCATTTAAGTTTTTTTCTTTATCTTTTGTTTTGTTTGGTTTGGGATGTTTATCGATTTAGATATCAATTTATTTAGTTTTGAATGGAATCAGACTCACATTTCGATTCGGATACGTTAGAAACTGAAATCCAAATTTATTATTCGATTTGGGTTTTTCAGTTATGAATACGGTTTGATTTTCGGGTTTTTTCGATTTTCAATTTTTTGGACACCCCTCGTTTTGTTTTTAGTTGTCCTTGTAATGACAATGATAGTGCACTTAACTAGTAAGGATTTTTATGTTAATCTTGACCATAATATACTATTTTAAAACAAAAATAACCTTTTTTATATTAATAAAATTATGGATCGTTTTTATTTCAATCTAAGTAATCTCAATTCACCAATAGGATGGTGGTCTATTGGCAAAGGCAAAACCTTTAAAACACTTAGGTTGGGGAAGGAGAAGGGGAAGGTCTTGGGTTTAAGTCCCATAGACGATAGGAGATAAGAAATTAGCCGTTCAAAAAAAAAAAAGTAATCTCAATTCAGTTAGTACTAAATTTTGGAAAATAATAATTATTTAATTTATGAATGTATATGGATACAACATTTATTATAAGAAATTGATCAATCATGTTATTTTTCAATGACTAAAAGGATTACATATATACAAGATTATAGTTATAGACTAGGAACTAATGAGCTAAAATTAGGGAACTAAATAAGTTAGGATCTTGACCAATTAATTGGTAAGTTACAATAATAGAATTAAAGCTAGGATCTTGACCAATTAATTGGTAAGTTACAACAATAGAATTAATTTGAATTTGAAACTTCTTTGGTAGGAGATTCGGTTTTGACCGAATGTGTTCTAATATGCCCCCGCAAGATGTACGATCGTGAGAGGAGACCAATCTTGGAGGTGAGAAGTTGAAACCGTTGTCGTAGTATTTAAGAAAGAGGAGTTGAGGAAGTTGAAGATGTAAACGAAGATGAAGTAGATGAAGCAAAAGAAGATATATTTTGTGGTTTTTTTTTTTTTTTTTTTTTTTAGGGTGAATGCAATAAAAGATAGAAGATAGAATGATGGTTGCGGTAGTGATAGGATTATAGGTTTTGCAAAACCTAATAGATGGAGAAGTTGCGTTTGAGGAAGTAACCATGTCTAATGGTAATGTAGGTCGAATGTTTTATTTTTATTTTTTTTAGGAGAAGATGGATGGAAAATGGATTGTAGGTGACAGAGGGTGGTGGAGTTTGAGGAGAGAATGATAGTTGTGGCAGTGATAGGATTATAGGTTTTTCAAAACCTAACTGATATAGATGGAGAAGTTGTGTTTGAAGAAGTAACCATGTCTAATGGTGATGTAGGTCGAAGGTTTTATTTTTTATTTTAGGAGAAGATGGATGGAAAATGGATTGTATGTGACACAGGGTGGTGGAGAGGAGTAATATTGTGATTGTAAGAGATATTACTTGAATATAGAAATAAGAAAGGAGATTTTGAAATCTACAGAAGAAGAGAAGGGTCGAGATGTTGAAGTGAGAATGGAGGAGAAATCATTGCTAATGGTAGACTTGTTTAGGAGTGTTGGTTAAAGAAATGATGGTTGCAGGATCAAGAGCTTCTCGGTGGAGATAAGTGCTCTGATACCATATAAGAAATTGATCAACCATGTTATTTTTCAATGACTAAAAGGATTACATATATACAAGATTATAGCTATAGACTAGGAACTAATAAGCTAAAATTAGGGAACTAAACAAGCTAGGATCTTGACCAATTAATTGGTAAGTTACAATAATAGAATTAAAGCTATGATCTTGACCAATTAATTGGTAAGTTACAACAATAGAATTAATTTGAATTTGAAACTTCTTTGATAGGAGATTCGGTTTTGACCGAATGTGTTCTAATATTTATAACTAATATGTAGACCAAAAATCGATTAACATTGTAAGATATTAATACAAAATCCAAAATGCATAACGAACTAATATCATTTCCAAAACATAAAGGAAGCTAATATAATAAAAAGGAGTTATTGGGTTATAGTTAGAAACACATTGTTTACATCAACGGATCAACCTAACTTTTGACTTTTTCATCAAACAAGCACTCATGACAACTATATAACACTTAAATCCGTTTTATCAACAAAACTAACGTGTTTATTTTATAGATGGGCTAGGCCAGCATATGTCGCCGGTGGAGTACCGTACTATCCTTAAGTATCGCCTCATGATTCCTTTATTCCCAGTTGATGAGGTATGCCCAGTTTGTCATAAGGCGTGTTTGGATTCTTTTGGTGAGCATGCGGTTCATTGTAGAGAGCTCCCGGGGTTCAAATACCGACATGATTTGGTTAGGGATGTCCTTATTGACATATTCAGGTGCGCTGGTATTTCTGCTAAGAAAGAGGCACCCGTTAATTTCTTAACAGACCCGTTGGAAGGGAGATCTACCCTTCGACCAGCCGACATTCTGGTCTTTGGATGGGTAGGAGGAAAACACGCATGTGTGGATCTAACAGGGGTTTCCCCGCTTGTGGGCTTAGGGAGTAGTGTTTTCACAGTGGGTCAGGCTGCTTTAAAGGCTGCTTCGAGTAAAGTGATCAAGCATGAGAAAGCGTGCCTTGACAACCAACACGTGTTTATCTCATTTGCTTTTGATACTTTTGGTTTCCTGGCGCCAGAGGCTGTGGACCTTCTTAGTCGAGTTCAAAGGGTCATGCATAGTAATGTTATGACCCCGAGATCTATGGACGTAGTTTTTAAAAGGCTTAGTTTTGCTATTAAAAAAGGGATAGGGGCGCAACTTGTTGCCCATTTACCAACTATCTCGATGTAAATTTTTATATAATATTAACTAGTGTTTTTCAATTACGCGCGTTGCGCGAAAGGTATTGGTGTTTTCGACTGACATCATTCTTCAAACGATTCGAGATAAACGATGCGTAACCAACCATATCCAGCATCGTGGAGTGTATTAAAAAGGGAGCAATTGGACGATTGGATGCTGGGCTAGGTGTTTATTGGAATGCCCACGGATTGTTCGGGTCAAAACCACGATTATGAGGATTAATTTTTCGTATTGTGGTTGGATGAGATTTTTTTTAAATAAGATAGAGATGATTATAGAAGAGGTGGAGTAGTTGTGGTAAAAAATGAATAGAAGTGTGAGTATTTATAGTGAATAATTTTTTTTTAAACACATAGCCGTTGGCCAACGGCTAGCCCAAACGGCTATTTGTCTTGGCCAATGAGATCCTGCCATGTCATTTTGATAGCCCCGTCCAACGCCCGGGCTGAAACCCCAACCCAAGGGACCACGCCGAAACCCAAGCCCACCCGGGGTGGTGACTTGGGCGTTTGTACCCAACCCACGCCACAACCTCGCCCCATACCTCATATTCTAATATACCCGTTGCGGCAGGACCCAATGACTACAAAAGGCGTGTCAGCAACGGCAAACAGATACCGAATATCAAAACATAAATAAAATGACATGGTAAGAATAGTCACTCCGTCATAAAAAAACGATTTTAAATAACCTAATATATAATAATAGGACTCACACGTCCTACACGTTGGAAATTCGGTTGTTTTCAGTTCAGTTATTACGGTGCTAACACGTTAAAATATGGATGAGCTCGGTACCGGTAACAGCAGTGAAAGTACCAATCTAGAAAATCATCGAAATTAGGTACCGGCATCGAAAATGCTCGGTACAATACGATATGGTATTTAAAGGTAAAAATCAATAACTACAGGTATGGTGCTAGACCGGTGTCGAACCGAAAGTAACGATTCTGAAAACGCCAAAAGGTGGGTACCAAATTGGTACCGAAAATGATTTGGTATAGTAAATTTGGTACCGATATGATACCGGTTCGTTTACAGGATTTGATACGATTTGCTCATCAATATTCTAAATATCCAAGTTAATTTTATATGCTACAATTCATTCATTACAGAAAAAGACAAAAAAGAAAGCGAATTAAGTTGTTGTGTATATAAAACCTCATTCAAACGAAATACAATTTACTTACTGTGTGTATGAAAAGTAATCTAAACGGTGCAATTACATGCATTGCTGCGTTGCTACAGGATTTGATGAGCTCGTTACCAACCGGTACCGAAATCCCCAAAAGTGGGCACCGGTACCGAATATACCTAGTATGGACGGTTCGGTACAGGTCGGTATTGGTACGACACCGGTATTTGAGAGTAAAAACCGGTGAATACCTGTGCGGAACCGGTACCAAAAATATACCGGTTTGGTAAATTTGAGATCAGTACCTATACTCGATACCATTTGCTTATCTCTTAATCATGTTACTAATTTTAAATAATTCTAATCTAATTCTAATATTAATTTAATAATATGAATGTAATATTAATTTAATAATAAATCAACTGTTAATCTAATTCATATATGAATTTAATAATATGAATGTAGTATTAATTTAATACTAAATCAACTGTTCATTGTGTTTAGTTTTTATCATATATGAATTACCTATACTCGATACCATTTGCTTATCTCTTAATCATGTTAATAATTTTAAATAATTCTAATCTAATTCTAATATTAATTTAATAATATGAATGTAATATTAATTTAATAATAAATCAACTGTTAATCTAATTCATATATGAATTTAATAATATGAATGTAGTATTAATTTAATACTAAATCAACTGTTCATTGTGTTTAGTTTTTATCATATATGAATTAATATAAAAAAAAGTGAGATTTAGGATGTACCAAGAATTGACATCCTTATTTTTGTGTCTTATTTATTATAAGTTAAAAGATGGATTGGTCAAGAACAGGGCGGACCTATATAGTGCGGGTCGGGGTCCACGGACCCCAATGTTTTAAAAAAAAATGGTAGAACCGGTATGTTAAATTTTAAAGGACCCCATAAAATAAAATAGTTGGAACCCATAATATTAAAAGAAAAGATGGTATGATGGTAAATCTCCTTGTGTTCCAACAAATAGGTCTCAAGATCAAGATTAAACTACTGTTTTAAAACATCAAAGCCACCCATTGACCCTCTAATTTGCTTCTTTAAAGTGATAAATTTAATGTCTCCGAATAATTTTATTTCACATTTGATTACCAAATAAGACTTCAAACATATAGTGGCGTTAAAAAAAATAAAAGCTTAAACAAAATTTTGAAGTTACGTGAAGTAGTTATTTTTTTTAGGTAGCTATTGGTTTCAACCAACTTATTAATCACCACAATTTGAAACTTGATTCTTAAAAATGGTTCTTAATAATGTAGTGGTTTCATGCCCACTAAATGCTTCTACATTATTTCCTAGCCTCGACCCGACCCGACTACGATGACCGACCCGGATATTTTAATGTTTGGTTGTGAAAAATTCTAACACAAAAAAATGGACCCCAATGGAAAAAAATCCTGGGTCCGCCACTGGTCAAGAAAGCGAAACTATTAAGATAGTCACTTTAATAAAGTATACAAAATAACATTTTTTTTGACAAAACTCTATGAGCTCTTGAAAAGTTGGTTGACATTATACTTGCTTTGAAATTTAAGAAAAGGGTCACCCTAATCTGTCTTGAAATCCACTTTTTCAATGTTTTTTTTTTCTCATCGTATTGAGATTGGTCAATATATATGTTTACTCAAGTTGAACTAAGTTTAATCTCCAAGTTGTTAAGTATCAAACTTGAATCAAGAAAAATGATATAAGAAGACTGGAAGAAATTTAAAAAGATATAGACAAACTTTTATAATTTTCATTCATAACTTTCACTAGCAAACAAACTATGGCTTATATAAGCCATTAATGTTGGTTCAGTTCTGTTTATGCATGAAGAAAACAATATAAATCATACCTGTCACAGCAGATAGTGCAGAGGAGAATCCAGTAATGGAGTTCGACATGCCTGTCATCTTGATCTGGTTCCTCCTTAGGGTGCTGACTGATGATGGGGACTTAGAGAACCGAAAAGGGGTATCGGTTATGGAGAGGAGGTTTCGTGATGATGTTATGGCTAATGGGGTGTGTGAATTGTATATCTGAGTGACCCCTAAACCTCCACATAACTCTCCTTATATAAGCACCCAGGAGGAAACCTAATTAGTTACTAAGGGTAATATGGTCCATCAACAATTACCAACTAATTAAATAATAGGTTCTAATATATTTTGATCTCTATAATGTAAATGATTATGATGGCTATAGATTAAATATTAATACGTAATATATTTAATCTTACATTCTCCCACTTAGCCGAGTAATCATTTACTATGAGTATTAGATAAGCCTGATCAGGAGTTAACACTCATTTTAGCCTTAAACAAGTACTATAGCAGAAAAATACAGCCGTTGAATCATTATGCGACTCAGGACCCCCATTAATCATACTATAGCCTTAATTTAAAACCTAATCATCATGATCAAAATACGCGTAAGCCCTTTGTTTGATTTGTAACTTTTATTTGTCTATATGCCATTATACCGGTTGAACATATTCTAACAGACATACAAAATCAAACTTGAGGAAAATTAACTAATACTTAGTCATTCATAGTACGATATGCAATTGCGCATGACTATTAATTAATACCCGTCTATGAGCTCTCTTAATAAGACTTATGGGTAATAGCCCTTCAGTTATAGGATCCTTAAGCATATCATGAATGTATTCGATACAAAACTTAGTTTCCTCAATTCGTTCATAAACGAATAATTAATTGCGTATCGAAACTTAATGCAGCACCTCTTGAACTGTTACTGTTCAAGGAGTTATGGTAGCTGACTTTATCACACTAATTCTTCAAAACATTATATGGAGTTAATAAACTTATGAGTCCACTGATTAAATTTCCAACAACATTTAGTGACCATGTTATGTCGTTATAACTCAGGTTGTTTAATATCAGTGCATTATGACTCCTCCATGAAATAGGTTTTGTCTGCTGACATAAAGATATACCCGAAACTGCATTTTATAATCTTCGAATATCTCAAAGTTAGAGTAATAAACCGGTTTTAATTCTCACTTCTTCTTTAAATTGTAGTCTCTCGTTTCTTTTAAAGATATTGTAATACTCCATTAGATGCTACACATTAATCTAGACATATCTAGTGTGTTGCAATATGAGTAATATCTAAACGAGTATAGACTTAAACTTACATAAGGCTTCTAATTAATGAAGCATAAATAAATAATCTCATTTATCCTATTGTCCTCTAAAGGAGAGCAATATTGATTGTTACATATGTAAGGACCCATTTAATGTTAAACTTATGGAACGAAACTAATATCCCATTGGGTCTATCTCAGTATGTTATGATATCAATCACGTAAGAGATATCTCTGAGTTTTATTATATCAAAGTTTGTGTTAACAATGCTTTGACTTATGTAACATATGCTTGTCAAAGAATGTCATCTATATAGACAAGTTTATTTTGGTTGCTCCCACTCATCTTGAGGTAGGTACATTAATCCACTTGATTCTTGATGAAAATAATTACGTTAGCTTTTCATCACATTATGATGTTTGCATTAACCCATACATGGATATTATTGGCTTACAAATAAAGTGTTCTTTAACCTTCAGTTTGAAACTTTAGGTTGTTATCTAATGAACATGTAAATGTGTCAGCCATTTATTAGGGAAAATCGTTTTAATGTTCATCTAATGTAGCTTAAAACTATTATAAGTTACTAGAACAGTGATGATCCTCAAAGAAATCTTTTGTTAGATATGCAATAAAGATTCTTTAATAATTTATCTCTTCCTGAGAACAACCTTTGACAACCAATCATGCTTTTGAGTGTCTTAACGCTTATATTAGGATTTGGTTTAGTTATGAACACTCTAAGGTAATTCAATCAAATCCCAAATGTTACACAAACACATAAAATCAGTTTTACTAGAAAACTGTTTTATTCCATTCATATGATTGATTTACACTAATGGCTTAATTTGAAGAGATAGGATCAGTAAACATTTCCAAAATCCATTTCAACTTCAATTAGGGAGGTTATGTAATCATCAAAGTTAGTAGGCTTTTAAACCTAGATGACCTCCTGAGTTGATTATTGGGTTCATTAGAAGTTTCAATTTTATGGATTAGCTCTTGGTTAGGTTGCTATCATTTTCATTCTAAGTTTGTAAGAGTTGGTGCAGTATAGTGTACAAGAGGTGTAATCGGAGTTAAATTCGGAGTGAAATTTAATGACACTCTTCCCCCCGCCTCTTGTATTCCTTGCAAATATTGATAAGGACTTTGACTGCTCCCACCGAACTTAGAAATCTTTAGGAACTCAGCATGCGTAGGGTCAATGTGAAACGACCAACAAATTCTAATAGAGAAACAAGTTAATGACGTTAGTTGTTGTAGTTTCTCTTGTTGAGGATTATGTTAGTTTAGGTAAGAAATCTAAGTGTGCCCACAATTAAGAAACAATGAAACTTTTGTAAGAGTAGCATTAGATTTGAGGAGACAAGTATTGATGATAGAACAGTGTCATGATGGAGCGGTGTCTTGTACAAGAGGTGCAAACTTATAAGGTAATGTAAAATTTTCACTCCCCACCTCTTGCAACTATTGCAAGTTATTATTAAGACACTTAATGCTCCCACTGATCTTTAATATCTCTAAAATGCTACAAGAAAAGTTTCAATGAGCTACGTGACGCGGGAACCTATCACATATACGTTAGACTTTATTTGATTTCTTTAATGTCCAGATATCATAAGAAACTTTAGGAACATATTTAATAGAAATCTTATAAAGTATATGTATGAATAAATTTCTTCTAAGACCGTGGGCCATATGTGACAAAATTTAGATACAAGTTGATAGTCTGTTAAATGATAAATGAATTATGTCTGAATATTCCATTTGGAATAAGTTCCACAAATGTCAATGAATGACTTATGATGGACCCATGCTTATTCCCTAAGTCAAGTCATATTTTAGGGCTTTAACGTCATGATTTAAAATCACTTAAAATGAGATTAGATGAATAATCATCCTCATTAACCATGTCATGATTTCTCATGAATTTTGGTTCTAATGGATGAAATTTATAAGTCTCATTTTCCTTTTGTCAAATTCTCATTTGCATAATGACAAAAGTTGTGAAAAAAAAATAAGGAATCATCTAGTTTCATCTTAGTAATGTTTCTATCCAGATATTTAGAACAAATAAGAGGAGAGTTTAAGATAAGTGTGACTTTATGATGACCATGCAAACCTCATAACCTTCATAACATTGCTTAATCATGATACTATATTCTGATTAATCAGAATATATAAGGTATCGAAAAGCGTTGTTGGAAGACTGTTCATTATGGTTCTTATAGTCTTAACATTTAATTTTGTCACTAACTCTCATGTTAGTTATTTGTCGAGTTCTGGTAAGGAAACGTATGGAACTAGAGTCAACTAATCATGTGTTAATTGGAATATTAAAATTATCAGACTTAAATATCATTAGTAAGTTTCTATCTAATTAATTTATCCAACTGTTCTTTAGAATAATGGATAGTCTCGTTGCTTATGCCTAGTCTAATGACATAATTATGCAGTGAGATTTTCCCTTGAAGAACCTTAACGTTGGGATTAGCACTTGTAATTTGTCTATGGACTTTAGAACAATCCTCTCTTAAGGTTTTAGTGGTTGTAAGGTGAATAACATCTTATTTTCCAGTTTCAAACATTTATTTCTATGTACATATGTTGCTTATCAACACACTCGTTATACTTTGGTACTTTTGAGTGTTATAGCTGATTTATAATGCATCAAATCGTACAAATGAAAACTTAGTATGTAATGTACTGGAAAATGTACTTATTTCCATGCGTAAGCCCTTAACTTTATGGGTCATGGTATTGTACATTATAATATATTCACATATACCACTTAACCTTATAATTTATAATTTTAAATGAAGACATGCGCCTTAGGAGTTCTTGTGATTATTCCACAATTATAGATTAGTCTTAGGAAAAACTGAATCTGGAATAACTTTAGTGATAGCAATTATGTTAGAGAGTTCTTGATTATCATAAGAGACATCATGTTCGATTTACCCTAATCATCATGCTCTACTTTTCTTCTGTAGTGCCTTATCAGAAGAGAGCAATAGGGTTACCGTGTCTTAAGAGATAATCAAGGATTTAATTTAAGAGCTAATTCTTATAGAAACTTTAAATAAAGCAAAACATTTTAGGCTTAGGAATTAGAGTGGATGAGATATAGATTTATAGAAGAAGATTATAGTGAGTAAAAAATATGGGTACTAAGAATAAGGCAGACAAAATGATCACAAAATTAATTGAGGATCATTAATATAAGGATCATTATGTGAAGAGGTTGTGATATGTCTATTACTAACATCAAAATAATAGACTACTTAAAGTTCTACTTAAACGAAGACAAAACAGCTTTGGCCAGAAGTGTAATCATTTAAGCATATGTGCAAAGTGGTTGTAACAAATCAGCTTTGGCCAGAAATTGAGACAAACACTTTAGTTATGCACTTATTGAGTATGCCATCTATGAATGAATTAAATCAGCTTTGGCCAGAAATTAAGACATTCATGCTTATGATGCACACACAACATAGCTTTCGTAATACTTGGATGATAAGTAGATGCATCAAGTCAGCTTTGGCCAGAAATGATGCATCAGAAGCTCATTCAAGTAAAGCCATTTTGGTTTTGTAAAACATTATTTGATCCTCATTAATTAACTAAATAATTACAAAAACCAATCATTTAATAGCAAACCACCTGTTAGCGCGGATCGAACTAATGACGTTATGGTTGCGAGTCGCAACTACGGTCTCGACTAATGACGTTATGGTTGCGAGTCGCAACTACGGTCTCGACTAATGACGTTATGGTTGCGAGTCGCAACTACGGTCTCGACTAATGACGTTATGGTTGCGAGTCGCAACTACGGTCTCGACTAATCACGTTATGGTTGCGAGTCGCAACCTCATGGTTGCGAGTGATGACGTTATGGTTGCGAGTAGCAACCTCATGGTTGCGAGTAGCAACCTCATGGTCTCGAGTAGCAACCTCGCTAACAGCTGTTAATTGTGATATCATAACCAAAAATTCGAAATCTAAGGGATTAAGAGATATTCTTTCCTGTTTTAAGCTGATCTAATTTTGTCAACAGATTTCGAAATTGCAATCTCTTTATCTTTTTAACAGTTTTTCTAAAAAATTTAGAGGATAAAAATAGATCAAAACCAGGAAAAACACTTAATAATCCAAATCATATTCCAAATCATAACAGAATACTTCGAATTTTCTCAAGAACATGATGAACCCTAAAACATAAAACATAAATCCTGGAACCCGAAACCTGAATTTTAATAGTTTTTTCTAAACAGATTTCGGCTAAACATAAACAAGTTAATTCCGAATGAGCATATCATTAATCTTTTTCCGAAAATCATGATTTCGAGTCGATCTTCATGACTCGAAACCGGCTGTGACGGTTTTGAAATTATAAAAAAAATAATCCGTTTTCCAAGTTTCAATCCCAGAATTATGGATACGAAAACAGAACTGACTAATCAACATATGCTCTGATACCACATGTTGGTTCAGTTCTGTTTATGCATGAAGAAAACAATATAAATCATACCTGTCACAGCAGATAGTGCAGAGGAGAATCCAGTAATGGAGTTCGACATGCCTGTCATCTTGATCTGGTTCCTCCTTAGGGTGCTGACTGATGATGGGGACTTAGAGAACCGAAAAGGGGTATCGGTTATGGAGAGGAGGTTTCGTGATGATGTTATGGCTAATGGGGTGTGTGAATTGTATATCTGAGTGACCCCTAAACCTCCACATAACTCTCCTTATATAAGCACCCAGGAGGAAACCTAATTAGTTACTAAGGGTAATATGGTCCATCAACAATTACCAACTAATTAAATAATAGGTTCTAATATATTTTGATCTCTATAATGTAAATGATTATGATGGCTATAGATTAAATATTAATACGTAATATATTTAATCTTACAATTAAGCCTTACAGGAACAAAGGAAACCACAACTAAACCCACTAACTTCACTAACCCAATGTTACGGACTCAAATAACTCAATATGCAAAACATGAAATAAAGAAATAGTTATGAACGTGTGCATGTATTCTGTCATGAAATAAAGAAATGGATATAAACACTTGAAAAACTTGGTTCTTAACGAGTGAAGTTTCTTGTAAGTTTTATGTGAAAACGGATAGTTTTGTAGAACTCAATGCGTAACAAAGTTCAAAGTGGAGATTTATTATATCGTTAAAAACTTACTTAAAGAGGTTAATCTAGATATACATACTTGGTCGTAATTACTATTTTCGTTATTTTTCCATAAGAAAAAAAACTACAAAAAATTATAGAAAGTGGAAATATGATGGAAGAAAGAAATGAGTGTTGATATGCAAGTGGTTGGTTTTATGAAAATAAAACTTATGCATAATAACCACATTTCAGTATGCCTATTTAAAAACTTATGTTAGACCTAAGACAACTTATAAGTTTTTTATGCTACTCGGGTCAAAATCTAATAGAGATCAACCCACCACAATATAATAAGTTTGTGGATGGAGTCGGGTTAGGCATGTGTTAGGCCTTGTGGTAACAATATTCCAAAAGTTAGGTTTGTGAGGCAGTGAAGATGGCGATGTTGGCAAGTTTCGTCCAAATAAAGGACTTTTCACATGCATAAAGGCGGCATCGATGGGTTGCGATGATGGTGTTCGAGCTCTAACAGCAGGCACCACAACCACTCCAGTTTTTAGACAATTATGATTAGGGTTTTTTCTGTCCCCCAAATTAAGTTAGTCAAAATGTACAATCCATAATCTGAATATGATTAATCACATCCCATCTAGTCATCTACTCTTGATCCTCTTTAACCGAACGGGTTTGCGTTCGGTTACCAACATCATATACCAGCAACAAAAGCTTTGGGCTTTCCAAGTTATAATTTGTTCAAATATGGAAATCATAGTTGTGTTGTGTATTATAAATAATCATCTATTATTATATTTTACATTATAGAAAAAAACAACAGATTAACTCAACAACAATAGCGACAGCAACAACAACAACAATGATAATAATAATATCACATTAGTAATAGTAATATGGGGCGGTATCTACGCCATATTCCTTAATATCAAGGAAACTCGATAAGGAGAAATAACTGAGGATATTTTGAAACTATTCTTCCTGTCTAGGGTTGCTTTATGAGCCAAATCAGCTTCAGTTCAGGATCGAAGTTAAACGAACTAGCTCGACTCGATCTTAAAAAAAACACAATTCAACTCGTTAAAATAAAATTGATAATTAATATGTACTTTAATGTTGAAGTAAAATTATTATATATATCAATTTACAACAGGTGTTTGCTACAGTAAATGACGAAATTACAATTTTGCCCTTCTTTTAACCTCTTGCTTGCTGCTGGAAAGTCAAAACTCATCCTTCATTCAATCTCTTCTCATATGTACAATTCACCAACAAATCTTTCAACTATAACTCTGAACAAATGGTGGAAATTGTTAGCAGTACTTCTTTACTCAACGAGCACAGATGCAGAGATCAGACTGCAAATGATAATTGTACCAACTGTGTACTACTACAACCGCCAACGGTGATGACGGGTTTGAGATCTGAACGGAATCTAAGGCGGCGTGTTTGGGTCTTTTAGATAGAGAAAGAGAAGTTAGGGTTTTTTAGGGAGAGAGAAGATAGAGAAGCTGAGAAGAAATGTTGGAACTTGGTGAGTAATTGTGTTGGCGGCGGCGGTGGTCAGGTGGTGGTTGCCAGATGTGAACGGAAGGTTGTGGCTTTGGGTCACAGAGAGAAAAGAATAGTTAGGGTTTTTAAAGAGAGTTGGTGGCGGCTGCTGTGGTGTGGCATCGGTTGTCGTTGGGTGGTGGTGGTGGTGGTGAGGTGAGGTGAGGTGGTGATCGAGAAGCAAACAAATAGTGGAGACTGGAGAGAGGATAAAGAAGAAGACAATAAAATACTTTTTCACAAATGAACCATGGTCATTCATTTTCATCATTTTTTTTAACCAAAGTTGTACAATTACATCACTCAATATTAGCTGGAAATTTCAATTATACTTTGTTTCTAAAACCAAAATAGTTCAGTTCTTATAGCTTAATTTGTTGTTCTTCCGCAGCTTCGCAAGGCAATACTTGGTAGTTAGTTAGTTTGTCGTAGCAAATGCATCGAAATGCAATATTAAACGAGTCTCCGCCACAATGCACGGGAATAAATAACTAGTATATAACATTTTGAGTAGTATGTTATCTACGGAAAAAAGGAAACCTTCCTTTGACACTTAATTAGTGTAAGGTTATCTTTTATTTTTCATCAATTTTTACACCACAAAGTGAATAGGATTGGTGAATGTAGTGAATATGATTTTTTTTTGTACTTATTATTTTTTTTTCTTTTATTATGGTTTAAATTTTCGGTCCCTCAGATTTATTAAACTCTGTTGTCACACCCCAACCGATGGCGGAAACATCGGGGCGCGGCACTGAGCGAAACAGATTGTCCAGAAATTTCCATAACAACTATAACTACCAGATATTTAAAACAACATGTCCCATACCATGTCATATAAGATAATACAATTATTACAGAAAAGATCTAGGCAAATTGTTCTGTTCCGACAACTCAGATTTTTATTACAGACAATTGTTTATTGTTTCTAGACCTTCCCTAGCCTCGATTTCATCACCAAGCACCTAAGCATCCTAGCAACTTAAGCACCTGTCACATACGTTAAAATAAAGTCAATACATATAATGTAAAAGTGAGCATACAAGTTTGATAATAGTATATAGAGTTCGAATAGTTTGCGCATAACCAGCACGTACACAGAGGAAAACGAAGCATGTTAATTATCGACATGGATCTATCGATACCAATGACTGCGGGTTGACCGTCCGAGACGGTTCGCAATACATGATTACCACCGTAATCCATGCAAGTAATTGTCCTTAACAACCCCCGTGTGAACGGGTGCTGAGTCCAAACTATAGTACTACGTCGTTAAGGCAGGTAGACAACATTCCACGTATAAACACAATCAACAAGCATTCATTTAGTCACGTAATACATGTAATTCGGTTAGCGTTCAAATAATTGAGTAGTGTGTTCGATAGTGATTTTGATAAGTAACGTATGTAACACCCAAAAGTGCTAAAGCAAAAAGGGATCGAGTATACTCACAGCGATTGGTTAATGGATTGAAGGGAGCGCTTGAGAGTAAGGTAGCCTGAACAGTTTGATAGCATAACGATGAATACACGTAAATTAGAAACAGTGTTAAGTGGGTCGAACAGTCTGGTCGATCGAACGGCAGGTTCGATCGAACGAGATTGTTCGTTCGGCTAGACAGTCCGTTCGATCGGCCGGTAGGCTCGATCGGATGGACTGTTCGAGTGGATTGTTTCTTCCTTTGAGTAAGATGTGTTTGTGTGCGAGGATTTGAACTTTTGAAGTTTTTGTTGTAGTATTCGAGAACACTGAAGTGTTCTTACCTTTCAGGTCGATCGATCGAACGGTCTGTTTGATCGGTCGGCTTAACCGATCGGTTAGACACCTCAGTAGTTAGTCCTCAACAGGATGTCAACGGATCGAGTGGCATATTCGATCGAACAGCCTGTTCGTTCCGATAGCATGTTTGATCGGGTGGCACTCAATACATCGAACGAGTTGAAAATCGATTAAGTGTTGAAGCATAGTATCTCATGATCCGAACAGTAATGTTTACCAATCGGTCGTCCGATAGGACATTACTTCGTTCAATACCATACCTTATGAGTTTGTTAAATTGTGGGACCACATGCTAGCCGATCGGTTGGCCTAGTCGATCGGCTGACCTGTCCGATCGGTTGGGCTGTACGTTCGAACAGCCTAACCGTTCAGTCAGCATCCTGACCTGGTCGGCCTATTCGTCTAACACTTGGCTGTTCTGGTTATTTGATGTTGTATCGAGGTATTTTGACAACGAGCTAAACCATGGAACTTCCATTCTCACTTGTTTCACCCGCTCGGACAGGAATCACCCAAGTTCGGCCGGTGAACTGTTTGGAACGGTAGGTTGTTGTTTATCCCGAAGTCGGTGAACCTCGTAGATAGAATCCGAATCTTGAATCACTCATCCACTAGAATGTTTGGCGAGTTGACTCAAGCTCCGTTTCTACCGTTTTGAAGGCATTGAGTGTAAAAGAGTTGGAATTCCTTCTTTCAATCCTTCACAACATGTAAATGTTTAGATCTTTGGTAGATCTTAGCTTATTTATGCGGAAATCGGTTAGATCTGAGCTATTTATAGTGGATTAAGGCCAAACATGGTGTTCTTGAAGATCACCATGATGACGTCATCCAAGAATGCTTAGATCTTGGTGATTTCACAGTTAAAAATCAAGATTTGGAAGATAGAAAGGTGTAGGAGCATGTTTTGATCAAGAAAGTACAAGATTTAGGATGAAAACTTACCGGAATCGGAAGGAATCTGAGAAAAAGAAGGGGGAGCACGAGCTGGTCGGTCAGAGCTTTCCAAAAGTGGTAAAGAATGACAATGACAACCCTATTTATAGGCTTCCAAAAGAGGAAAGGGCTGGCCGATCGGCTGGCATCTCGATCGGACAGCCTGCTCGATCGGACAGTCCGTCCGATCAGCTGGGCGGTTCGATCGGCTGACAGCCTGATCGATCCACAGCCGGGTTTGAGTGTTCGGCGCGACGATTTTTGATGTTTCGATTTCGATTGAAGATGATATGAATACGATAGAGTTTCCTATTCAAATTACTTTCAATCCCAACTACTATATCTAACATACAATCATCTATACTTCACCTTATCCTTCTGTTATCATTCGTCATAGTTCGATTTTGATTGCATTCGAGTTGAGTTTCGAGTTTCGATTGATTTGACTGATCACCACACAAAACATAAAGTAAGCACGCACAGGCAACACGTAAGGCACACATACACATAAACAACAACCAAAGTTCGCGTAATTCGAGATTCGATGATGGTTAGATCGGTTTGATTACTGATTAGTTAACTTTATCGCATTGCTACTTCCTACCATTCACAGTCGTAAATCGGCTCGCGTTAAAACATTCGATTGCTTCGATTCTTCCTTGATTACAGCACTTACTCCACATAATACAAATGAAACATAAATTAGACTATTTACAATCAAAGAAGTCGTCTTCACTTTGACTTTGACTTTGACAATCGAAAACACGGGGTGTTACATCTGTAAATTTTGTCTTTAAGTTAAAGCCTTCTAACTGTAAATTCGAGTTCGTCTATATTTTACACCAGCTCACGACATAAGTTCACATTTTTCTTTGCCTACGCTTGATGTTACGTGGCAGTATATATTTGCTTACGCTTTTTCGGGTTTTGGTCGGTGTTTGATTACTACTTAGCACGGTTTTTCGACCTACACTCCCGCAACGCAGGAAGTAAAACACTAGTTTAAAAACAAAAAACAAAAACTTGTGATTGGTTGATTTAAGTATTGCCCCCACCATTCTTCCCCTCTCTCTTCTTTCCCCCATCGGCAACTTCTCGCTGAAATCAAGTCTCTATCTCTCTGTCGCGCGGATGTTATTGTTGGTGGTGGGGTTGCCGATCGGCAACAGCTTTGCCTAAGACGTTTGCCGCAACCACCCCGTTGGGCCTTATTGTAATCTTAGCATTAGCATTTTCAAAATATGAGATGTTGCAATTATCATGTGACTTTCCAATTTGAAATGCATCGGTATGTAGTTTGCACGTTGTACCCAAACCTCAATTTGTGGCGTAAATAAATGAGTTGACCGCAAGCAACCTTCAGCCTAATGTCATTGATGAATTCTTTTCAATTCATTGTGAGTATTTAAGTGGGTTTTAGGTGATATAAAGTTGGTGAGTGTGTGTATCACAAATCTAAAAAAAACCATATATGGGCCCAAAATGAGAGACTAGCACTAGGTACCATTCATACGGTAAACATAGGCTTAAGTGTCTGTTTGGTATGGGGTAATGGAATAGATGAGAGAATAGAATGTACGAGGTAATGGAATGGACAACAGAATGAAATGGATCATTCCATTCCATTGTGATGTTTGGTTACTCATATATGAATAGAATGAATCATTACTTTGTATAATTTGATAAACAAAAAAAGATGAAGTAATGAAATATAGGGGAAAGTTCATTTGAGAAGAAAATTTAATTGAGAAGAAAAAGAACAAATGGTACAATTGTAAAACATTAAATAGTTTTTCACTTATCTCATTTATTATCATCTTTGACTAATTAGTTAGTCATAAAAACTATCATCTTTCACACTAATGTTTTTTGACTACACACATCAAAAGTTACCCTACACCTTTCGAAATTTACCCTACACATGTTGAAATTTATCCTACACAACCCGTAATTTATCATATACACATTGTAATTTATCCTATACTCTAAATTATTTTATTTTATTATTATTTTTTTTAAATATATATTTTGAAGATAAGTTACAAATTTTAATGTAGTTAGCTATTAAAGAGTAATACTACTAATTAATGATCTTTGTAGGTTTACCATATTACCATTATAGTAACATTAAATACTTATATTGAATAAAGTAAAATAAAACATTCTTATTGGTTGAAATTTCTTCTTTTTTCTTCTTATAAAAAGTTTCTTCTCATTTGAACTCTCCACATGAAATATAACTGTATTAAAAACGACAAAAATATAATTGCCTCAATAATAATAATAATATATTAATGATAAAAAATTAATAGTAGATTTTTGATATATATTAATATTAGTATGAATATTAATAAATATAAATATAAATAAACGTATAAGTAATAATAATAATAATAATAATAATAATAGTAGTAGTAATAATAATAATAATAATAATAATAATAATAATAATAATAATAATAATAATAATAATAACATATTTCTTACCATTTCTTCAAGGAATGGAAAAAAAAAACACCTACATACCAAGGAATGGAAATTATTATATTTGAAAGGAGTTACATTCCTTTAGAATGCTCCATTCTATTACCACATGATAACCAAACATGTTTCTTTTCATTCCATCAGAATAAACCATTCCATTCCACCTTATATTCCTTTATACCAAACGCTACCTAATTGTCTATAAGATTTAAAAAGATTATAATTAATAATAGGTTGGGTTAGATTAGATTTCTGGCTTATACAAGGTTTACATCAGATTAGGATCAAATACAACCCACATTTCGTATACGATTAGGATCAAATACAACCCACATTTCGTATACGAATGGTAAGAACCGTTTAAAAAGTGTCATTTGACATTCAACCAATTATAGAGAAATACTAAAATAATAACCTAAATAATGTCAATTATATTGAATTCCCTATAATTATGTTAACAAACGATTAATTCTTTATTTGGATCTTCCTTTTGTTTTTAATGTGCTGATATAAATCTTCATAAAGAGAAGTGCTAATTTTATTAACATATATGTTAAAATCAATTATCTTGATTAATTTTCATATGCTAATATAATTCAAAAGTGTTAATTTAACTTTTTTAAGTGTTAGGATCTGTTCTCACGGTTAATATGATAAATATGATTTGTACCATAACCAACCCTTATGTTATTTCATAATATATGGAATCAACATAATCATATCTAACTTTAATCTAAATCACTGAGATTCTTAATTGCTTATATTCTTCCAAATGAAATAAAACCAAGAATTAACTTTCGTTTTATTTCTTGTGTTTTGGTCATTTTAACGGTTTTGCTCCAATCTTTTAAAAATAGCTATTTTACTTCCTGATATTATGTCTTTTTATTTACTCCATGACCCTAACTCCATTAACAATGTTTGTTACATTGGAGGGTATTTTGGTAATTTTATATACATAAGTAAGAATGTATATTTTTATTATTATATAAAAAAACTCTCTCTCTTTCACACACACACAATCTCTTTCCTCTTTCTTCTTTCCCTCTCTCTGCATATGTTCTCTCTATCATAACCCACCACCAGTCATCATCTCTTCTCCATCACCCACCACCAGCCATGACCACCATTAACCACCACCCTCACCCAATTCCCACCACTAACCTGAACACACTCGGTCACTCCTCACACACCACCCGCCATCACCACCATTAGCACCACCCATTCCATACCACCAACAGATCCCAACACATTAGATCTGAACACAACAACTCACTCCATCACCCACCACCACCCATTACCACCACCATCATCCACTCCAGGGGCGGATCTATATGGTAGCGAGGGGTTGCCCGGGATACCCCTCAACTTTCTTAGCGAAATGTAGTTTTCTTTTTAATATCTGTTTTATTTATCAGGAATACCCCTATACAAATGCTAGGATACCCCTGAGTAGGGCTGTAACGAACCGAACGTTCAGCGAACAGTTCGTGAACCGTTCGGCGGGAAGTTCGTTTATGTTCGTTTGATTAGCTTAACGAACGAACACGAACAAAAAATTTCGTTCGGTTAGCTTAGCGAACGAACACGGACACCGGTCTTGTTCGTTCGACTACATTCGTGAACGTTCGGTAATATGTCCGTTTACGTTCGTTCGTGTTTGTTTGATTATATCAAAAAAATAATAAATAATAAACCTTTTATTTAAACATATTGAAAACGTGAAACCCTATTTTTTCTAAGTAGCTAAAATTTGGACATTCTAAGACCTTTTTGGGGATAATTATGTCTAAATTAGTTAAACTTGATTCATCGTTTGGTGGTCTAGTAGACTTCTTGTGTTTTGATTTATCAGTTGATGGTTGTATTAACTACTTATATTCAATGTTTAAGGATAACGATTTTTTTATTTTTTTTTATTTTCAAGTTAAATGTTCGTTTGCGTTTGTTTTTATTTGTTTGCGTTCGTTTGTGTTTGAGACCAGTGTTCATAAACTGTTCGTGAACAACTGAATTTCTTTAATGAACGAACACGAACATAAACTTATGTTCGGTATGCGTTCGTGAACAGTTCGCGAACATGTTAATTTCCTTAACGAACGAACACGAACATGACCTTGTTCGTGTTCGTTCGGTTCGTTTACAGCTCTACCCCTGAGTGTAGTGAAAATAAAATAGAATGAAATTTTATGTTCGATTGAAACAAAATTGTGGTTGACGAAACTTGCAGGTTGCAATGGCACCTTGTTAAAAGAAAGAAGAAGATGAAGAAGGGATATTATATTATATACGCATTGGTAGAATAAATAGAATAATGAACAAAAAGACATACTAGCCTTCAAAAGAAAAAGTAGAACTCACGTTTTAGTCAAACTTCAATAATATTTAACCATTTAGTTTGTTTATTTATTTAATTTATTATTATAAACGTTATTTATTTGTTTTTCAATTTGTTTATTTATGTATCATTTTACCGACATACATGATCATTAACGATATGCACCCACAATTTTCACAAACTTTACTTGATATCAATATACAGTTGCTCAAGGTTCCTAAGGGCTCTCGAATTCTCAGGGATGACCTTAGGTAAAAGAAATTTTTAAAGACCCATTTTTACTAGCCGCACAGGGCTGCTTAGCGGCCCTCGAATTCTCATAGATGGGTCGAGATAAAAAAAAAAATTAGGATACCCCTGAATTTTCCTTCTAGTTCCGCCACTGATCCACTCCGTACCGCCGCAGCTCTCTCTCTCTCTCCCTCGTCTCAAACTAGTAGATCTGAACACGCCACCACCATTTCCATGTCTCTTTGTCCCCCACATCCACATCCTTAATTGAATCCCTAGTTAAAGCCTTCATCGTACCGATTTCGAAGCTACCATTCAGACAAGGACTATTCTAATGGTTGAGCCATAAGCTAAACTAAGTTAATATTAAAGTAGACTCTAGTGGGCTTATGGACCATATTTTTGTGGGCTACTCTATAAATAGAAATGAGTTCTAAACATTGAAAATTTGGATTTAATTTAGACAATTAAAACGAGCGAGTTTACTTTGGCTCAAGCTCGGCTCAGAGTTTATAACTAAGTTGGTTTTTACCCTAAAAGTATTCCAAATAACATTTAAAAGACAACCATCTATGTTAATAAGGTAAGAAAATCGTTCATTTTCAAGTTGAAAGAAACGAATTTGAACTCAAAAGTCAACCTATTCATCTTTTTTAAAATGAGTACCTCAAGGGCTATAAACGAGCCGAGCTAGATCTAGCTTGAGCTCGGCTCGAACTTGATTCGAGTTGGCTTAGCTTGAGCTCGAATTTCAAATCGACCTGAGATTTGAGGCTTGAGCTCGGCTCGATTAGAATTCGAGCTAGCTCGGCTCGGCTCGATCTAGCTCGAACTAACAAAAAACCGCAAATTTTACTACTTAAAAGCCCTTAAAAATGAATTTCTTCATAGACTGAGGGCTATAATTGCCATTTAATTTAACCATATACCTAAATATGCAAGTATAAATAGTTAATTTACTTTGTACATTGTCTTTACCTTCTTTTACAGGAGAGATACTTCCTTAGTTTTGTTTTCTAAGCGATGTGAGACAAAAAAAATGAAGGATGTAAACCTTATCGAGCTAGCTCACGAGCCGAGCCAGGCCAAGCTCGAGCTCGGCTCGTTTACAAACCGAGCCAAGCCGAGCTGACTTGTTTACAACTGAGCTAATTTCGAGCCAAGCTTCCTTCGAGCTTTTTTCGAGCGATCTGCGAGTCACGAGGTTTTGAACACCCCTACTCAAATTCAATGGAATACTCCCTAACCCAAAGATGGGGGATGGTGATGTTTAGCCTGTTTTGAGTTATTGGCTTGTGCACTTGAGTCATTTTTTTAATGATGGATTAAAAGCATTCACATTGAATTCTTTATCCTCAAATTTATAATTACACTAAAATCAGTACTTTTTCTCTCTCATTATTAATTAGATAACAAAAATTATACCCTTTATCATTACATTTTATCTCACCCACTCACAACCCCTATAAAAAATACATAGGGGTGAACAGTGTTTTCCGTATATTTACATATGAATAGTAACATCTTATCTCTCCACTCATAACCATTCCTTATACGATAAATAACACACTCACAAATATATAGGGGAACCATTATGAATGCTCTAAGAATATACATTGGGCCTCAAACAATTTTTAAACCTTAGACTATTTGGTGTGGAGAGGCTTGAAGAATGGGCATTAAGCGACACGTGGCAGACACGTTAGCAGAGAGGAATTTCTCCTTCAACCCCTAAAAAGCGCAGGGTGGGAAGAGGTGTGGAATGACCCCACCTTTCTTTTATTGTTTTTAAAAATAAAACAAATTAAAAATAAACAATCCATTAATAAACAACCTCCGAACAAAACCTACCACTCATGCGCACCATAACCTCCCAAAAGAGCCCCTCACCGGTGAAGAATTCCCTGTCCCCCCTCCCCCACGACACTCCCATGCCCCTATACGGGGCAGTGTGCCCGACGTGGTTGAGGCTCCCACGCCACCACACCGTATAGACTTACGAGATAGACCAATAAATGGAAGTGGGGGGACAATAAAATAGTAATATTGTCCCTGTCGTGTATTTTTCATATTTTATCTTATACGGTCGGCTCAAACTCTAAAATTTAGTCCATTTAATTACTATTGAGCATAATGGGAGTAAAATGTTAAAATCATCTATGTGGTTTGAGCAGATTTGCCAATTTCAACTACGCAACTCAGGTTTTCAATTTATTTTCATTTCCATCCAATTAGCTAACCCCGTTTAATGTAACGTTAGGTGAGGGGCTTCTTGGACTTTTTTTCGCATTGGTTTTTTATTTTAATCAATTAAGACAAATTTAACATTTGTTTTTTTATTTACAAACTACCCTTTTAATAAAAACCAGTAATAAAAACAAAATAAATTAGAAGATATAAATATTAATTCAAACCTTTCTTCTCTCTAATTTATCATTACCACCGGTGACCATTAGGGTTTTCAGATGACTGGCGATTCCAACCAAACAACCATTAGGATTCTCTCTAATTAGATAAACGATCCCAACCAAACGACCTCTACTCCTCGAGTTGTTTCCTTTGTTAAAACTTAAAAGCGAGATTTACATGCAAAGGAGAGCAAGCTCTCTTTGTCCATTTTTACCATTGAATATCTTTTGTTTTTTTACCAAGTTATAATCTTCTATAGCTAATAAACAAGTAACTGGTTCCATCACATGTTAAAATTATATGAGCTCAAATTTATATTTTGTGGTTCTTTAATTTCACTCTTTTGTATTTTTATTTCTTAATTTAAAAAGTTAATTAAAAAATCAATCATATTATATCTTAAAATATCGTTTAAGAATTCTAAACTAAATCTCTATAATTAACTATTTAATATTTTATTTATTCAACTCATATAATACATGAGTTTCTAATGTAGTAATGTTGTCTATTAAGGTCCTCTTCAATATAACCTAATATACAAGTCAAGTTTGCTCACATTAAAAAAATGTATCAGTTTATGACAAAAATAAAAAGTCTATTAATTTATTGAATATACTTTTTTTTTGTTTTAATAAAGATAATGTCTATTAATTTATCGAATATGTTTTTTTGTTGGTGTAAATAAACATATTCTCTAATGTAAGAAAAAGAAAAAAAATTGCCTCAACCCACGCCCGTTAGTGGGAATCCTTTCACACGAATGCCCAACCTCAATACAACTCACAGACGTAGGCATGATACGTGGTGTTTGTGAGCCTCCCGTCTGTCGGTCACATGCATGAAGTTTTTGTCGTCTGTAGGAGCCCATTACAGGTGCTCGATACATTTTCGTGGTGTTAAGAAAGGAATAAAGAAATGTTTTTCAATATATATATATATAGGGGGGGGGGGATATTCCACGGTCCTCCCAACCGCCGAGGTGATCCCACCTCGCAGACCGCCACCCAGCAAGCCTGAGTCTGGGGGTAAATCCGCTACCGTAGGGGCATTGGGAACGAGCAAGACTCGAACCCGCCACCTCCGGGTTAGAATGCGGGCTGGTGGCCATTGGGCTGACACCCAATGGTTTTCAATATATATATATATATATATATATATATATATTAAGGTTTAAGGATCCTGTAAAAATGATATTTTTCGTGAGAAGTGTGAGAAGACATAAGAATTGACATGTAGGCATCATGTTTTGGACTTGGGCATAATGTTTTCGGTTGTTTTGACAAGAAAAACGCCAAACATAACAATTTAAGACACAATGCAATGAATTCTAGGCTTAAAACGTAAAACACCATGCCAATAACATTAAGTAGTGTGTTTTAAGTGTTAAGGAGTGTGTTTTAAATTTCACGCCCATAATATGTTGCATTGTGTTTAAAATTGTTATTTTGGTGTTTTTCTTGTCAAAACAACCTAAAACATCATGCCTAAGTCCAAAACATGATGCCTACATGTCGATTTCTATGCCTTCTCACACTTCTCACGAAAAATGTCCTTTTTACAGGAACCTTACCCTATATTAAGAGAAATTTTTATTTTTCTTTCTGATTTATGAAAATTACAAGAATCATTTTCTGTAAAATATAGTAATGAAAAATCTTCTATACTAGTTTCTATACTTTTGGTCTCTGAAACAAACAAAGTCCTCCTGCCTAGACCGTTAAACACCACAATGTATCGTGTCATACATATGATGATTAATTTGACATTTTGCTTCACAAAAAATAAAAATGTATAATCGTGATATAATTATTCTTTTAATGCGTATAGGATATAACAAGATTGTTATGTAATATGTTATTTTATATTCTTACATCAGAAATGTTATAAGAGAAGAAAACAAATCACAATTTAATACGTGAGACCAAAGAAAATTGTTTAACATATTATTATTATTATTATTATGTTGATTGTATTACAATAATAGAGTAGATTTCAACATGGATAATCACATTGGCAATATAAAAGACCACTTGTACCAGCCTCAACACAATACCCTCTCCCCCCACTGTATCTTCCACGACATTGTTCATCGCAACATGATGTCCCACACGGGTAGGGACAAGGCCCTATGTATGTACTACACGAACCCGTTGGATGCACTTTGAGACTTTCGCTAGTAGATTTATCCATTGCAGTCACTAACGTTATGTCTGCATTTGTTAACGTCATATTTTATCGTAAGTGAACAATAATTGTTGGATATGAGATTGAAATTAATACACGTTTGAAACAAAAATAATGAAAGAGAAAATATATGATTGATTTAAAAGGTATGTGTTTTATAAGTTGATATAAATTTAAAAATAATGGAGATTAACTATCATCATAAAAAAAAAGGAAAGATAATACATGATGATGAAAACTGTCATCCCTATTTCTCTTAAACACACATTGATGGGTTTAACACAACTCATAATTTTTGTTTCGTTTAGTGCATATGTAATGCCAAAAGCTTAGCAAACAATGTTCTTTATTTTGATTTACAAAACACACCCTAAATGCATAAATAGTTATTTTTTTAAATTTAATTTTAATATATATATATAGTTATTGAATGTTTTAACTGTTGTAACCAGAAAATTTGAAACAAGCGAGGTTACATTCTTTTAGTTTATGAAAATAAAGATATTTCAAACTTTGGATGATGTGATAAGATCATAAGAAATGTTCATTACTAAAGAACCGTGTTAAACATTATTACTTTAAATATACCATTAATTTTGTGAGTGATGATAATTGATTGAAACAATTTTTACCGTGTATCAAATTTCTTAAAACTTATAAAAGTAAGAATATGAAATGCAAATTATACCTGAAACACTACCGAGAAGAATAAAGATGATGTAAAATGTGATGAAAACTTTAGCCATGTGGATGAATCACTCAAATTTTTTATTTGAATATCGGAATGGTAAACATATGTGATGTGTATCCATATTTATAGTAGAGATACTCGTAAAAATCAAGAATTTTATGAACTTAAACAAATATTTCTAAACGAAAAACAAACATTAAAAAACAATGGTTATTTGTTTTTAGCACGTGTTTTGCTATTGCTCTATGATATTTTTATGAACTTAACTAAATAGTATTATACTATATCAATATGAGAATAGATTGTGAAGATGTCATATAGAATATAAAATGTTAAAGCACTAAATCTTCTAAAATTGAAATAAAGTAATTGAAAAGTATACGTCGTCTATGGTAAAAGTTATTTTTTTCGAACGGCAATGGACAAAGTTAATTAAAAAGAGTAATTTATTACACCTGATAAAATGTTAAGATAACATCCCTTTCCTTATATATCTGACTGGATTATGTATTTTATAAAAAAAAAAAAAATGATTGTAAGTTCTTCTAAGTAGACAAAAAAAAAAAAAAGAAAGAAAATGTTAGGACAGATGGTATCATTCAATCACTTTAGGGTGTTTGAGTTATCGTCTAGCTAATAATATCATGCCATGTCAACTTGTCAAGTCCCATTCCACTTCCCATTTTGCACTCAATCACTGACAGTGATTCAAACACCTAGATAGAGTGGTAAAAAAAATTTAAAAAAAATTATGATTGGTTGAAAGGGGTTGAAACCCACCATTCACCCTCTCTCTCCCACCTCTCCTCTTCTTCACCGAATCAATGATTATACACCGAATTAGCAAGTCCCCACTCACCAATCACCGAGCGGTGAAACCACTCCCCGCTATGACTCCCCAACATCATACCGTCCTGCCTTACTGCTGATCTTTATATTTAGAAGGACATTGTTCACCATATTAAATTTTTAATATTTATTGATAGTGGTTGTGACTATAGTATAGGAGAGAGAAAAGTTAATGATAAAGGTATAAAAAATAGTTTAATTGAAAAAGTAAGCAAAAAATAACAAAAGATAGTGATTTTTAATGTAATTATATAAATGAGAATAAGAAAAAGACGTGAATATTCTAAATCTTCTAAAATACAAGTAATGCAAAAGAAAAGTATAACTCAATGGTGAAAGTTGACAAAAAAAAAAAAAATTATTTGCCATTGAACAATCACATGATGTAAGTAATTCTGTTTTCCTTGGTCCAGGGACACCGACATTAGTCGTGTGTTCAAGTCTTGGAGTTAGCAAGGTTTTACACATAGGTGGGATTATTCTCTACTAACTACTCACGTAGTATATGTGTGGATCCTTTAATGTTCAGTCAAACTTTGAAATTCGTGTGGACTTAGTTAAGACAACATAGTTGACTGGAGTATTTTTTTTGAAAGGTAACTATCATTAACACAAACACCGACCCAAGCCGGGCCGGCAAAACAAAACAACACCAATTACATATTTACAAAAGACAACCAATCCCTCCACTCCACACCTTTATGTTTCGATCTATAAGAAAACCATAAAAAACTCAAAGCCTTGATCTCACTTATAATATTCTCTAATCTAATAGGAGCATTAGAGAATTTTGCATTGTTCCTAGCTCGCCACAAGCTCCAACAACCAATCAAAATAATTCCTTGCACCGCGTCCTTTTTCTTCTCCGAAACGTCAAGGTCTTTGAAAATAGATAATAGGTCTTTGAGATAAAAAGCGAAAATGTTGGGTATCTTACACCAAACACTAACACCGTTCCAAACGTTCGCGGCAATAATGCACGTATTAAACACATGATCGACAGTTTCTTCTTCCGAGTTACACATCGGGCATAAGGAGGTGGTGATACCAATATTTCTCCTTAATAAGGCTTCGGCGGTGGGGACTCTATCCATCTCCATCCTCCACGCGTGTATGTTAACCTTAGCGGGGACCCATTTACACCAACTCAAGATGAAAGAACTGTTGGAAGTTATAGTGTGAATGGAAAGTCACAAGTGGTAAAACCACTTTGTCCCACATCGGAGTGGGAACAAAAAGATAGGTTGTTTATAAGGTGAAACCTTAATGAAGCCTTTGAAGTCTTATGACATGTTTTACCACAAGTCCTACCCGCGCGCGCGCAGGGGGGGTGCAAAAAATGGAACCGGATTTAGTTGAACTCGTGTACGCCCGCACGCCCTGCGGACACGAATGCAGCTCCGAAAACCCGGGCTCGCGGGAGACGGTTTTTGCACTCGTGACTGACTAATCTTTTTTTTAATTAGTCTTCAAAAACTGTAACAGTTGGGCTAGTTAATGAGTTTTAAACTGAAATGATTATTCAGTATTATGCTGATCATTATTGTGTTAAATGGTTTTTATTATCAGTTTTAAAACTATACTAATGACCATTATCAGTTTAAAACGGTTCTTAATTCATTGCAATAATGTCCAGAATTCGGTTATGAGTTCTGTGACTATAAAACTAGACCAGACCAACACAGTTTGACACACCGAAATACAATCTCTTCTCTCGATCTCTCTGCAGCATTCTCCGGTTTACTTTTCAGGCAAGTGTTCAAGTCCGGCAGCGCACGGTGCTGTTTCGAACCGGCGTACCCTGGGAACAGACGACGAATCTGTTTAAGGGAATTGTGTCAAACACAAGCCCAGTTCAATCGTTTACTATTTCTTCAGTTTTCTTATTTTCTGTCCAGATTATGTTCGGTTATTTTATACAGATTACTAACAAACTTAAACAGATTACATTACTGATTTGTTCCTGCATTATGTTACTTTTCAGAATGGAATCCCAGCCGATGACTACTGCTGTTTCTGCTGTCATGACCAGTGCTGTTTCTGCGGTCATGACTTCCGCTGTTTCTGTCACTACCGGTCTGGTTGCACCACTGCCTAATGCAGTTTCGCATGCTGAAAAACCAGAGAAATTCAATGGTGTGAATTTCAAACAGTGGCAGCAAAAGATGTTCTTTTATCTGACCACGCTGAATCTGGCAAGGTTCTTGACTGAACCTAAACCCCATGTTGATGAAGGGGAAATGGATGCTCAAACTGTGAGCGCGATGCATGCTTGGAATCATTCGGATTTCCTGTGCCGCAACTTTATCTTGAATGGTTTGGTGGACACATTGTATAATGTGTATTGCAAAGCCAAGACTGCCAAAGAATTATGGGAGTCGTTGGATCGCAAATACAAAACAGAAGATGCGGGCACTAAGAAATTCGTTGTGGCTAAGTTCTTGGACTTTAAAATGATAGATGCTAAAACTGTCATGAGCCAAGTCCAAGAATTGCAAGTTATTCTTCATGATATTCATGCGGAAGGAATGGTCCTCAGCGAGACATTCCAAGTTGCGGCAATGATTGAAAAACTGCCACCAAGTTGGGTTGATTTCAAGAACTATCTCAAGCATAAGCGAAAGGAGATGACCATTGAAGATCTCGTTGTTCGTCTTCGTATTGAAGAAGATAACAAATTGGCTTTGAAACGGATTGATGGTCCTGAAACAGTGAAGGAAAATCTTGTTGAACATGGCCAATCTTCAAAGGGAAAAAACAGTGGAAAAGGCGGAAAGAAAGGTCATGGGAAACGCTCCAACCTTGGTCCTAAAGGAGGAGTTGGGAAAAAGAAGTTCCAAGGAACTTGTTATAATTGTCAAAAACAAGGCCACAAGGCTAGCGAATGCAAGCTTCCCAAGAAGAAGGAAAATGCTCAACAAGTGAACATGGTAGATGAAGTCGATAAGCTTGTTGCCATGGTCACGGACCTATCGATTTTGGTCACGGAAGTGAATATAGTTGGGCAAAATAACAAGGATTGGTGGGTCGATACGGGGGCTACCCGACATGTGTGCTTTGATAAAAGCCTTTTCAACACCTTCAAGGAGGTGACTAATGGAGAAAAGGTTTTCATGGGAAATTCTGCCACGGCAGAAATTAAAGGCGAGGGTAACGTGGTCTTGAAGATGACGTCTGGAAAAGAGCTCACATTGTCCAATGTGTTGTATGTTCCAGAAATTCGTAAGAACCTTGTTTCGGGGTGGCAATTGAACAAGTTTGGGTTCAAAATGGTGATTGAGTCGGATAAGGTCGTGTTGACCAAAAATGGTGTGTATGTTGGAAAGGGCTATGCCCTAAATGGAATGTTTAAACTCAATGTAATTGTCGTGAATTCAATGAAAGAAAACGCTACTAGTTCTACTTACGTAATTGAGTCTTCTAATCTTTGGCATGGTAGACTAGGTCACGTAAATTATAATTCCATTCGTCGTTTAATCAAACTTGATTGCATACCAACATTCGATATCGACTCGATTAATAAATGTGAAACTTGCGTAGAAGCAAAACAAACAAAATCGTCATTCAAAAAGGTTGAACGAATCACCGAACCCCTCGAGATGATCCACACTGATGTGTGTGATCTAAAAGCAATTCCTACTCGTGGTGGGAACAAGTACTTCATCACGTTTATTGATGATAGTACAAGGTTTTGCTATGTGTACTTACTAAAGAGTAAGGACGAGGCTGTTGACAAGTTTATCTTGTTCAAAGCCGAAGTTGAGAATCAACTAAATCGGAAAATCAAAATAGTAAGGAGCGATCGAGGAGGTGAATATGTTTCACCTTTTATTGACGTGTGTGCAAAAAGTGGAATCATCCACGAACTCACGGCTCCTTACTCCCCTCAATCAAATGGCATAGCGGAATGGAAAAATCGTACCTTGAAAGAAATGATGAATGCCATGATGATAAGTTCTGGTGTAAACCAAAACATGTGGGGGGAAGCAATCTTATCGGAAAATTATGTGTTGAACATGATACCCAATAAGAAAAAGAATGTAACGCCTTACGAATTATGGACGGGAAAGAAAGCACCATATAAATCCTTGAAAGTGTGGGGGTGTCTAGCTAAGGTGGTGGTCACACCACCTAAGCGCCTACTAATAGGTCCCAAAACGGTGGACTGTGTACTTATAGGATACACCCGTCGTTATGGTCCTTATCGTTTTATTGTGCATGATTCCAAGAACCCTGGAATATGCAAAGGCACCATAATCGAATCTAAGGATGCAACATGGTTTGAACATGTGTTCCCATGCTTAGATAGAAGTGAACCGAGTTCTTATAGACCGGTTGAGGAAATTGTTCCCGAGGGTGAAGTTGAAAACGATGAACCTCGAGAACAATCTAAGAATGAGGAAGTTGAAGTCAGGAAAAGTAAACGGCAAAGGACTGAAAAATCCTTTGGTCCTGAGTTTCTTACCTATATGGTAGAAGATGAACCTCAAACGTACCAACAAGCGGTGCATTCCTCAGAAGGACCTCAATGGAGGGAGGCAATCAAAAGTGAGATAGACTCTATCTTACAGAATCATACTTGGGAACTAGTGGATCTTCCCCAAGGATGTAAACCACTAGGATATCGATGGATCTTCAAGAAGAAGATGAAACCAGATGGAACCATCGATAAGTATAAAGCAAGGTTGGTGATCAAAGGATATAAACAACGAGAAGGTTTAGATTATTTTGATACATATTCACCAGTTACGCGAATAACATCCATCAGGTTGGTTCTTGCCATTGCCGCCATTAGAAATTTGGAAGTTCACCAAATGGATGTGAAAACAGCTTTCTTGAATGGAATTCTAGAGGAAGAAATCTACATGGAGCAACACGAAGGCTTCACAGCTATTGGGCAAGAAAAGAAAGTGTGTAAACTTGTGAAATCCTTGTATGGATTGAAACAAGCTCCAAAAAAATGGCATCAAAAGTTTGATCATGTCATGCTTGATGCTGGGTTCAAAATCAATGAATGTGACAAGTGTGTGTATGTGAAGGACACATCTGATGGATATGTCATTTTGTGTCTATATGTAGATGATATGCTCATTGCTGGAAGCGATGACAAAATCATAAAATCTACAAAGAACATGCTAAAAGCAAGATTTGACATGAAAGACATGGGTCTGGCGGATGTGATTTTGGGGGTCAAAATCACGCGAACCCAAAATGGACTCGTTTTAAGTCAATCCCACTATGTGGACAAAATTCTTGAGAAGTTCAATGCAAATGACTCTAATGAAGCTAGAACTCCACTTGACACAAGTCAACATCTAGCCAAGAATAGAGGTGAACCCGTAAACCAGTTGGAATACTCAAGAATTATTGGTAGCTTGATGTATCTTATGAGTTGTACTCGACCAGACATAGCATTTGCTGTGAGCAAGCTAAGTAGATACACAAGCAACCCAAGTTCAATGCATTGGAACTGTATCATTCGGTTGCTTCGTTACTTAAGATACACTCGAGAATACGGGTTGCATTATAACAGATATCCAGCAGTTATAGAAGGACACTATGATGCAAATTGGATATCTGACACGAATGATTCCAGAGCAACAAGTGGGTATGTATTCATACTTGGAGGTGCAACGATATCGTGGAAATCATCAAAACAAACGGTTATTGCTAGATCCACGATGGAATCTGAGTTCATCGCTTTAGATAAAGCAGGTGAAGAGGCAGAATGGCTACGTCAATTTGTTGAGGATATACCAAGATGGCCTAAGCCGGCAACGGCCATTTGTATACATTGTGATAGCCAATCGGCACTTGGCAGAGCTCGTAGCACAATGTATAATGGTAGGAACAGACATATCAGATGTAGACATAATACGATACGACAACTAATCTCTACAGGAATTATCATTATTGACTACGTGAGGTCAAAGGATAATATTGCGGATCCGCTAACAAAAGGCCTAAGTAGAGAGTTAGTACAGAAGTCGTCCATGGGAATGGGACTGAAGCCCTTGAAAATATAAGTTCATATGATGGAAACCTAACTCAGTAGACTGGAGATCCCAAGAGCTGAGTTCAATAGGAAAACCTAATTGTATGAATTAGTAAGGTCACTGTGGGGGGATAACCCTACGTATATATATAAGGGAGTTTATTGCAAAGCTTAGTAAACTTCCTAGTCCATTCCTAAAAGTGACAAGTGTGAGGCTAAGCCTATGGCTTTTAATGATTCGACTAAAATAGTGAATCACCCATGTGAGAGAGAAGTGGGGTCGCTTCGAAGGGTATTATTGGGGCAAAATACCTAATGGCTCTCGCAGAACCAGGCATCATGTTCATGACCATAACGAACATAACTATGAGGACTTGACTTTGTCAGGGAGAGTCTTTTGTGAAGTGCATTGTCGTCTACACAAACGGCTTCAAAGACATCGAGTTCTACTCAGAGCTAGTGGGCTAAGTGCATTTCATGAACGAAGGTTCAAAGGGTAACACCTACCTATCGTATGCAAAACTCAACTGCTGAAATGTAATAAGGAATTATGTTGTTTCTGAGATCGACCTCCATTCATGTGGGGGATTGTTGGAAGTTATATTGTGAATGGAAAGTCACAAGTGGTAAAACCACTTTGTCCCACATCGGAGTGGGAACAAAAAGATAGGTTGTTTATAAGGTGAAACCTTAATGAAGCCTTTGAAGTCTTATGACATATTTTACCACAAGTCCTACCCGCGCGCGCGCAGGGGGGGTGCAAAAAATGGAACCGAATTTAGTTGAACATTTGTACGCCCGCACGTCCTGCGGACACGAATGCAGCTCCGAAAACCCGGGCTCGCGGGAGACGGTTTTTGCACTCGTGACTGACTAATCTTTTTTTTTAATTAGTCTTCAAAAACTGTAACAGTTGGGCTAGTTAATGAGTTTTAAACTGAAATGATTATTCAGTATTATGATGATCATTATTGTGTTAAATGGTTTTTATTATCAGTTTTAAAACTATACTAATGACCATTATCAGTTTAAAACGGTTCTTAATTCATTGCAATAATGTCCAGAATTCGGTTATGAGTTCTGTGACTATAAAACTAGACCAGACCAACACAGTTTGACACACCGAAATACAATCTCTTCTCTCGATCTCTCTGCAGCATTCTCCGGTTTACTTTTCAGGCAAGTGTTCAAGTCCGGCAGCGCGCGGTGCTGTTTCGAACCGGCGTACCCTGGGAACAGACGACGAATCTGTTTAAGGGAATTGTGTCAAACACAAGCCCGGTTCAATCGTTTACTATTTCTTCAGTTTTCTTATTTTCTGTCCAGATTATGTTCGGTTATTTTATACAAATTACTAACAAGAACTACCTTGAACCTCCTCCTCTTTCAACAATCTTTTAACGGATTTAACAGAAAACATACCTGTCGGGTTTGCACTCCACTTCCACCGATCCGAATAAGTCGAAACCAAAACCCCCATAAGATCCGATTGCAGCTGGTTAAGGTTCGAGTCCTGGCCTGCGGCTACGATATCCGATCTCCAGCTCCAAAGAAACTGAACTATGTTGTCGGTAGGCTTAATTCTGTCGGCCACACTGCATTTTTTTTCAACCTCCAAGCTGAATAAATCAGGATATATATCTTTAAGAGGATTATTAAACAGCCAAGAATCTAGCCAAAAAGATATATCCTCGTCATTACCAACGTTGCCTTTCATAAAGCTCCTTAACGGCCGCCCCCAACCTTCGTATTAATAAAATTTTTTGCTATGTTAAGCCAAACACCGGAGCATGTATTTTTAAAAGGAATGCAATCCCAACCCACCCGACTCGAATGAATATCATCAACGACTTTTTTCCAAAGGTTATTCTTCTCCGTCTTGTACCTCCAACCCCATTTGGATAACAAAGCCGTATTAACCACATCTAAATTATTCAAACCCGAACCTCCGTTTTTCTTGTGCCGAGAAACCTTATCCCACACGACCCAATGCATCTTTCTATCTTCCAAAGTACCTCCCCACAAGAAATTTTTTATCATAGACTCTAAAGTAGTGATCACTTTCTTTGGAGCTTTATAAAGCGAAAAATAATACGTTGGTAGACTTTCCATAACCGATTTGATAAGCACCACCCTACCACCAATAGAGAGAAGTTGGGATTTCCATTTTGCAAGACGATCATAGAAAATGTAACATACCAGTTGCCAATTAGCTATCCGGTTCATATTCGCTCCAACTTTAAGCCCAAGATACTTAAAAGGCGGACAATCCGGTTTGCAGCCCACTATACTGGCCAATTCCCCAACATCTTCCACTCCTACACCTAACCCGTATAAATTGGACTTCTCGATATTAATTCTCAATCCCGAACTTAAGAAGAAACAACGAAGAATTCTAGCAACGTTCACCACTTCATTCCTTGACCAATCACCCATCATAATAGCGTCGTCTGCGTAAAGAAGGTGAAAGATACATGGACCGTTGTTAGCTATCTTTATACCTCTAATTACTTCAGCTTCCTTCGCATTCTTGATCATACACGAAAGGGCTTCCATAACGACCGAAAAAAGGAAAGGAGAAAGCAGACCTCCTTGTCTCATACCTTTTTCACATCTAAACGTGAAAGTCGGCGAGCCATTGACCAATATCGAAGAGTTAGCCGACTTTAGGATGCCCCGTATCCACTTGCACCAATTATCATGAAAACCCATTTGTTGAAGCACGTCCACCACGAAATTCCAATTAACATTATCATATGCTTTGTCAAAGTCCAGTTTAAGGATAAAGGCTTTGGATTTCTTCCTTTTAATCCAAGAAATAATCTCATTGACAATGAGAGGACCGTCCAAAATATACCTTCCTCTTAGAAAAGCCGATTGAAAATCCGAAATGACCCCGTCCAACACCAATCTCATTCGGTTCGCGAGAACTTTAGAGATCGCCTTGCTAATCACACCGACAAGATTGATGGGTCTATAATTATTTAGAGAAACCAGGTCAACAATCTTAGGAACAAGGGAGTATGGTGGTAGGAGAAAGACGAAAAATCAAAAACTAGGACTCAAAAGAATTCAACATGTAACATAATATTTTATAGGAGATAATTGCGAGAAAAACCAAGTTTTAGATAGCCTAAAAAGCTAATACATATTCTCCATTATTTTTATTTATTAAATATAGAAAATAGAAAACTAGTAAATTGCCCCGCGCGTTATTGTAACATTTCGAAAAAATTATGCCAAAACGTAGACAAACTGAAAATGGATATAAAAATAAACACGAAAACGTATTATATTTGACCCGACTCATTTCCGGAAAAAATTACATCAAAACGTAAACTAACCGAAAACGTACATAATAAAAACCATAAGAGCATATTATATATGAGACGACTCATTTATGGGAAAATAGTTACGTCGAAATGTAAATCAACTTGAATTTATACTCACATGTACATAAAAATACACACGTAAAACTCGATTACGAAGTATTTAGAAAGTTAAGGGGTTGTAAGTGTCAATATTGAAAGTTGAGGGTAAAAGTATAAAAAATACAAAAAATATCCAAAAGACAAAAAATAACCCCTCTAAGTCACTATTCACGCAAAGTTGGTAATTGGTAATTATAGTATACTAGTGGAATTCCCGCGCGTTTCACTGCAGGCCTTTGGTCATTATCGGTCTAGTTCATTACAGTACCAGTACGATACCGATACCTGGCATAGCAATCGTTGCCAATCGACAAGTTTTTACATCGATTGAAAACCCATAAAAACAAATACCCGTACCGTTGTTGTTTGGTCGGTATCCGTCCTTTACGATCGTACAGACAGTTGATATAGCTTACGATACCAAAAAGTACGTTATTGCGAATATGACTTTGTGTTCAATGAATTTTATACCACCACATCGAGAATTCTATAAAAACGAATACGGTATCGTTACCGATGTTGTTTGGTCGGTGTATGTTCTGTTTGTGATGATAAACAAAATCAACTATATATGACCCGTTCAAATGTCGGTGTTGTTTGGTCGGTATATGTTTGGTTTGTGATGATAAATAAAATCAACTATATATGACCCGTTTGAATACCAATGTTGTTTGGTCAGTATATGTTCGGTTTGTGATAATAAAAAAATCAACTATGTATAACCCCTTCGAGTAGTACTTTTATCGAATCGTATAAGGCACATGATGGCGTTAATAATAAAAAACTATACCAATGTTATAAGATATCGGTACCGATGTTGTTCAGACAGTATTAGTAACATAATAATAATGTATTTTAATATTGAAATGATAAAAATATGTAAAAAAAGAAACTATATATATTATTGTAAAAATCAAATTACTACTCATAAAAACAACTATATTATATTAAAAATATGAAAAAAAACTATATATATTATTATACAATCCAAATTACTATTCATGAAAAAAGAAATATTGTAGGATCGTCGTCGGACCCGAAACGAGTCGTTCAGAGGCGTTCTACTCAAAATGAAATGCGGAAACAGACATGATGAGTTGAATTCAGCTAGATCTTCACTTAAACTGTCTTCTATATTGATTCTCACACAGTTACAGATCAGTAGACACTTCGACAGAGCTTCGCCGTCGGAAAACACCCCACTAATTTCGTTCCAAATGACACGATATTAACCCTATATATAGATGACCTAATTTCGCATGAAACATACTCAAACGGAATTACGTACATACGAAATTACATCTCAAACGGTATTAAAGTATAGTTTCGCACGGAATTAATGGATGTCTCTTCAAGTGGAATTATCATCTTCATGCGAAATTAACTGTTTGACTAATTTCTCGATCTTCGTGCCATGAGCAATGTAAGACTCGATACAAGACGAAGTCGACAGACGCATGCACTAACAAATATATTATATTATTATAAAATTACTATTCATACTTACTTTCCAATTATATATAACAATTTTCAATTAGATCAAATATCTAATGGTGTAGATTCTTTCTTACGCTTCTCACAAAAAAAAAACTTTTTTTTATAGAAACCTCTACCTATAATAATATTAAATATTAAATATAATAGAAAACATATATGATCTATCTTGTTATTGTAGTGGTTTTTTGTATTCGTTTTTTAAAAGTATTTGTTTTACGTTTTTTTTTGTTTTGTTGTCTGTGGTTTTGTTACGTTTAACTTTAGGTTTTTCTTTTATTAACGTTATATTTTTCTGTTAGTACCGTAACGAACAGAACATGATGATGTTCAAATTCCTTGAGCGTCCCTTCGGCAACGCGTTGGTACATCTAGTTTCTATCATTTTACCCCACTAGTATATTTAAAAGAAAAGATATATAAGTCACATTTACCTAGGGCCATGTTCACGCGGATTAAGCTCTTGGGGATGGGCATTCTCACATCAGAGTTACGGGCATCACTCAATTTTGATTGCCTTTGATTCTTATTAAATATGATTTCAATCTATTATTTATTCTTCTATTCCATTAGTCTTCACTTGTAATTTTCAGAAGTATTTCAATGATAATTTGATTGTTAAAAAAAAGTAACATCTTAAAGGATAAAGAAGTGTTGCTTATCATTTTAATTTTTATGTATAATGAAATAGAATAATTTATAATTCTATCATTTAAGCTTAACTCAATTCTCTCAGTTGAACATGTAATCATGTATCAACTTCGTTAACCAAGTTAAACCAGTTAGAATTTGATAATATTATCATCTGGGGTGTCTCTTTAATAAAATACATTTATTTTTTGTATATCACTTTTGTTAACAAACAATAAAAAGCTACACTGATTCATGTCTTCTTGTTTGGTTTAAATCTTATTCTCCGTTCTTGTATGGTTTAAATCTCATTCTCCGTTATTTTACTATGCTATTTTTATTTTATTATCGATTTAATATCAATATATAGATATCATCGAGGGTAGGTTAGTTAGAAAACTAACCTTACAAATTAGTGGTATGTGGTACGAGTTAAAATCCTTACAAATTTCAAAATTACATATAAAAATTATTCTTCAGTATATATGATTTCGGTAAGTTCTGGATTACATTCTTTTTTTGGTAACGACATTAACAAAATCTAAAAGCCATCAAAATCAAAACATGATTTTAATTTTAAAAAAATAGCTTAAACATAAATGATAATTAAATCAAGCAAATCACATCATAAGATGAGTGTTTCTTAAACAAGTAATTTATGATCCCTATATATATTCAAATATGTAGGTAGTGTATAAACTTAGTATATGTTTTTCATTTATTAGTATATGTTTTTCATTTATGTTTAGTTGTGTCAATTTAACTATCAATTAAGAAACATATAAACGAGCACACACAACTTCATTTTTGTAATAACCAACTTCGTTTTTGTAATAACAAAAATAAGCATACACGAGTAGTGTGTCACGTCCCACCTAAAATATATACCGTTAATTAAGACTTTGAGGATTTAAGGGGTATGGTCCTTAATCCTGAGCCGATTGTACGAGGCAAGTTCAGGTCGTGCGCAACAAGCCATACCCAAAATATACAAAATCTAACAATTAGTCCATTTTGCAACGGAATGGCACAAGCCTAATAGGCGCATGAAAGGCTGCGTCAGCAACGAAATGACTGCGCCAGTTAGACGACCTTAGATAGGATAACTGGTACGAATGGCAGAGTAGATAGCCAATAGGCGCACGACAGGCTGTGTCGAACAGTACTGCACGATGAGCGATCATGCAGGAGATAAAAAGTACATAAGGATGCATACGTGTCATCAATCATCGTGTGCCAACCACTGCTCCACAGTCTCCATTGAACTACTGATGGCAGACCAGACAACAATCGTGACACATCAGAAGTGATGAACATCTGGAGAAGTGAGAACGAAGGCCTAGAAGAATTTATCACTCGTTTTAACAAAGTGTGCTTAGAATTCGGGAACATCAGCAAAGATCTGATGCGCTTGCATTTTACTTATGTGGTACGCTATGACAGCCTAATCAGGACTATCACAGGAAAGGAATGCCTAAAGAATGGGACAAGGTGATGGCTGCCGCTAAAATCGTCGCGCAAACAGAGAAGACGCTGACCGGAGCAAAATCGAGCCACTACCCGAATGAGCATTACTCGACCAGTCATGCGCAAAACCACAGCAGGCACAATAAAAAAGGGAAAAACTCTGGCTGGAAGTAAAACCAGTGCAACACTTACGAGGAGAAGTCTCGCCAGAGTGATGATGCACGCACGACGATCAACAGAATCAGGTACAAAATGGCTGTTAAGAACGAGAATAGAGAAGAACACTGGACTCCGTTGACCAAGACACCCTTGGAGGTTCTTACATCAGAGAATTATCAGTTCAAGCCTCCGCAACCATGAGAAACAAGAAGGGCCAAGACCCTAATTTGTATTGTGATTATCACAAGAACTCTAGGCATATGACAGACGATTGTATCAGTCTGCGCAAAAAAAAAAAAAATCGAGAAAGCTTTGAAGAGTGGGAAGCTGACACACTTAGTCAAGAACGTGCGAAAGGAAACAAGACAAATCAACGCACAGAAGAAGGGCCAAACAAGAAAATTCGCCAGCTTGACGCTCATATGGTCAACGGAGGACCAACACGAAGCACAAAGAGCCAAGGGAAGCGACCGATCAATGATTCATGATGCGAGTAGCAAGTTATCTTTCTGGTGGTGCGCAGGGGTCCTCGCGCCACATGACCCGTCGTAATCATCGGAGTCATGGGTCGCACGAATTATTGATTAATTAATTTATATTAATTATAAGAATTACTTTATATATAATATAATTATTATTTAAATATATATTTATTAAAAATTATATAAATAACATGCTTATTTAGGCTCGCGAACCTGCTTAAACTCGATAAGGGAAGCTCAGGCTCGTTTACTAAACAAACTTATTTTTAGGCTTAGACCTGAGCTTTGGTTAAGGCTCGAGCTGGTTTCAAGCTTTTTTCTGAGCCAAATTCAAATAGCTCAACTCGTTTGCACCCCTACTCAAAACTACCTCAAGAATACCTTGCAACTCTCTTGTAAATGCTTCAACGTTATACACAAATTTTTTCTTACATAATCTTGCGTAACGTAATTCGTTTGAATCACTACACAGGTTCAAAAAGAGAAAACTTAGTAGTGACTATCACACCAAAGGATATAAAAGACAACTACGTGAAATGTGAGTATGTGTTTTTATCAACGCAGTGATTCCACATTTGCAACATTGTTGTTATTATTAGTGTTATTATATCATTAAATAAAACTTTTAGTTATTACAAAATCATCAAACGCAACTTTATTACGTCTGCATACAGTGGCGGATCTAGGATTCCGACCAAGCGGTAACGTTTTATAAATAGGCGGTAACGAAATAAAAAAAAACGTCAAATTTTTCCAAAATTTACACTAAAAACGTCAAAAATTTTCCGACCAAGCGGTAGCGGAGGCTACCCCTTGTTCCTATATACATCCGCCCCTGTCTGCATAAACATTTAAATTGCTAAAATGATCTTGAGTTAATTGCCAAAATCGTCCTTGAGGTTTGGGCAGATTTGCCATTTTCGTCTAAAATGACAGTTTTGTACCAAATTGCACCCAACGTTTGTATCCTTTTGCCATTTTCATCCAAACCACTAACTTAGTTTATTTTTCTGTTAAGTTGAGGATATTTGGATAAAACTGGCAAATATAAAACCACATTGACAATTTTGGCAATTTACTCAAGCTTTTTAAAATTTCTTTTATTTAATTAATTTTGTTACATATATAATAAAAAAGAATATACATTCAATTTATATATGAAAAAAATAATAGCTTTGTCACATAATTTTTATAAATTTTCATTCAACCACTAACTAAGTTAATTTTTCTAATAAGGCAAAGGATGTTTACAAACTAAGACAGAAATTAATTTCTAATTTTTATATAGATCAGTTTTATAAAAATAAAATCTACTTAAACCTCTAAACTTTGTAAAACTAAAATGATGGTGACCTTATTGAAAAAGGTTAAATAAAAAAATCTTATCATATGTACCAAGTTTGTAATTCATCTTCTACTATTTTAAATTCGCTCCTAAGGAAAAACAGAAGCCGGTGCCCCCACCCCCCTATCAAACAACATATCGTTACTGATGAAACAATGGTTAACCGGGCGGGGTTAACTCACTGGTCTCGTCATGTAGGGTTAATCCCTTCTTTCCGAGGATCGGTGGCCTGACCGTCAGCTGGGTTGTCTCCTGCACAAGGAAAACACACCGTGACTCGTAACAAGGAGAAATGGGTGGGTGGGTGCTCCTTGCTACCACTCCCCGGCGTGAGAATCAGTAGTTTGCTTGGGAAGCAAAGTGTGATAGTAGTAGTAGTGAGAGAGCTGCGAAGAGATACCTCAAACCTGGTTTGGGGTTGGTATTTATAGCCGAGGAGTGAAGGAGGAGTTGAATGGACGGACTGACGACGTGCTGCCCTTATGCAGGTGTGTCAGGCTTGTCGATTACGGAGGTGAAGCCACGTCATACTGTAGTGTCAGTCTGTCGCTTACGTATGGCCTGACAGGCGACTGTCATTGGTGCCACTTGCTCTGTGGTGTCAGCCCCACTTGCCTTGTGGGCAGGATGCGGTGCCGCATCGCTGCCTGCGGTAACCACTGTTGTCTCCGCGTTCTTACTTTGGCTAAGATTTGTGGGATGCGGTGCCAGGCCGCATCGCCACTTGTGGTGACTGTTGCTGTTTTCCCGATCCGTTGTATTGATAGAAGTGTTCACAGGATGCGGTGCTAGGCCGCATCGCTATGCGTACACCGTTTTCATATACTAGATGCGGTACCGTTCTCATACTCCAGGTAAGTCCTCTTCCATCATTGGGCAGATTGGATTCGGCCCTTGTGTTCGCGCGTGCCCGCACGGACATAGATAGGTCATTAGCTAGTGGGGGTTTTGATAAGGGTAATGGTCACTCGCGGTCATGCTGACGCGAGATCTGGGACCATACCCCTTCAAGTCCCCCCCCCAGTCTAGTGCTGTTTCCGTATGCAAGTTGCATGTGGGAGGAGTACTGGACTATGGTTTCTAGAAGGTAATGCGTATGTTGTAGAAGATTCTAGGCCATGTGGATGGCTCCTGCTTCTAGCAAATCAAACCGGGGGTCCGGTAGAGTCATGTGACGTCTCTTCCATACCGGTGAGCAAGTTTCGTCTTATGCGAAATTCTCAGCCTAGGGTTTTGATCTGGTAGTATGGTCTACCACTTCTTGATGTCATCAGGGTTAGGTGCCACCTATTGGTGTGTCGAACCAACCTCTGAGATTGTGGCTGAAGATGTCCACAAATTTCGAACCAACCTTTAAGGTGGTGAATAAAGAAGAGAGTAGGCTTCGAAACAACCTTTGTAACGGTGACGGAAGATGTCCGCACCCGCAAATTTAGTTGTAACTTCTGCGGTAGATGATGCAGTGCCGTGAACAGCTTTGCTCAAGCTCTATGTTCCGCAATTGGATATGTAATGATGAACCCTACTATGTGGGGTTTTCGTGTTCTTCCAATTAGCTCTCAAGTAACCGCACGGGCTTTGCGGTTACCATGTTGCTTTGCGTTGTTGCAAAGTTGGGTACTTGCGTCATTGTTGGCCGTGTTTTGTCGAACAATGTGAATCTGGATAATGGTCAAATAAACATGGTCATAGGCATGGCGATGCCCACCATTGTTTATTCTATCCAGTTCATAAGGGGGTGAAACAAAGTCATAAGCAGACTTGTTACCTTTGTTCGTTTGCTTGTTGCTCAACGAGATCTCCTTAGATGATTTGGAATCTTGTCTGCGTTTGTTCTGTAGCCACTTTCCTTCATGCTTCAATGGGAATTAGTTTTCCTTGAAGTAGTTTCGTTCATCTGTGTGATGATTTTGTCGTGGCTCTTCCGTAGCAACCATTTGCAGGGTTGTGTTCCGCCGCAGCTACTCGTGAGTGTCTGCGGTCTTTTTCAGAAGACCCGCTTTGAAGGAGGGTTTCTCTTTGATGTAGCTCTTGAAGGATTAGGATTCAGGGTTGAGGGTGTGCGGTCGCGCATCATGCTTATCCTTTTCCCTACGGAGAAACCGTTTGCGTACCCTCTGTGGTTGTGAACCGGACGCGAGAGATTTGAAGCTTGAAGAACTTCAAGGTGGTGCGGTTTACCTGTTCCTGAGATGCGGCTTTCGCAGTCCAAAGAACAACGCTGGTTCTGAGTATCTGACACACCTGTACGGGCTCGTGTGTGTCATCTCCGCATATTCCACGTGTGCTCGTAGGTTCATGCGGATATTGATTTATCCCCTTTACATAGTGTAAATATATTTTTTGTATTTTTTGAAGGGGTGTAAAAAAACAACATGCGGTATGGGTTATGGTGCGGAATACCAGAGAAACCGCATGCCGCTTATATCTGGATAATGTGGTCGTTTTTTGTTGCATACGTGGCTGGACGCACGTGTGAGTTGGTGAAAGTTGGTAGGATTTTCTGCGTGTGCTGATAGGAAAGGACGTTTGCACTGCCCAAGGTCATTAATGCACCGTAGCAGGAGTGTAAACGTCTCCTTTGTCAGGCGCGTGGGCAGCCACGCGCGCGTGGTAACCGTCAGCGGGACTGTCGCTGGACACGTGTCGCCGCGTATCTCGTTCTTTTTGATCGTGATGATTCGGTTACCCCTCCACATTAATTGCGATAAGTATATAAGGGGAAACTGTTTGTGGTTTCCCCTCACTTGTTTAAAATTTTCAAAAATTTTCCGGTGAGAGAAAGAGAGTTTCTTCGTCTTCCCCGATCAATTTGTTTGAATTTTCCGGTGAGGTTTCCATGTTTGTTCTGAACTTAAACTGCTCTCTGCTTTATTACATTCTGCAATGGCTGAACCATCGAATGTTCACCATGCTGAGGGTGACCCTGAACACCGGTCGCCGGCGGCGGCGGAAGAAGATGAAGAAGGTGGTAGTGCCCCCGGCGGGGGTTTACCGGTTTTGAAGTGGTCGAAAGGTCTGTTTGATATCTTGATGACCAGCATTCAAATGCCCAAAGAGTTTGGGTTTATATTTCCACAAGAAGGTGACACTGGTGCCGATGCTCCGGCCGGTTATGTCACCATGTGGGCCGATTGCTTTTATGATGGTAACCTCTGACTGCCGTTGACGGTGTTTGTTGCCGACATGTTGGAGTATTACAAGATTCATATCTCCCAAATGAGCCCATTCAGGATGATTCGAATCAGGCATTTTGAGTACACTTTCCGTGCTCTTGGTCTGGATGTTACTGTCGAAAACTTCCGGCGGTTTTACCAGCTGACTGTGAATACTGGGTTCTTTTCTTTTAGCCAATGGTATGGGAGCCCCAAACTGATGACCCCTACGAAGGGTATTACGAAGTGGAAGATGAAGTTCTTCTATGTTAAAGCTGTTGCGGTTGTCATCAACATGCCCTTGCGGAATGTGAATGAGACCATTCATGTGGAGGATATCGCGCTTCCTAATGCGAAGACGGTGGAATGGTTCCCTAGGTTGAAAACCATTAAGTTTAAGCAGCTGGACAAGTCGCAGTTGTGGATACTACGGATGATGTTAATCAGGCCTGATAAGAAAGCGAGGCCTGTTCTACGGGAGAAGAGTGGTGGTAAGTGTTCTTACTCTTGCGCGGTTTCCTTTCTTTTGTGTGTTACTGATTTGTAATTGCATTTTTAGAGGATGCTGTCCTGTGGAGGATTTTTGATCCGAACTACACAGGCAAAGTTGTGTTACTTGCATGCGCGGAAGGTGAAGGTTTTAACCTGGACATTGTTGACAACTTCCGCGTTCCTACACGCGATGTGTTGAACGCCCCCCTGCCGCAAGGCAAAGGTATAATACATAATCTTCTTAGTTGCCTTGTAAAGTTCTCCTCTCTTATTTGGTTGTTTGGTGATTTAAACGCAGGTAATCTTGGGGCCCTGGGAAAGTTTGAGGCGAAGGCCGCTCCCAAGAAGCATGCTGAAAGAAAGCATGTGGAGAAAGCTGTGCGGGGCCGCGGCAAGAAAAAACCTGAGGCTCCTGTTGTTCCTCCTTTGGTGCCACATGCGGCAGGTATCTCTCGTTCTTATTTCCGCAGATACACCGATTACGTGGTAGTGTCTGACACCCTTGAGGGTTTGGGTGTTCCAGGTGGTGGTGCGGCTGTTGGTGGGACCTCCGCGGGTTCCAAACCTGCGGATGATAAGAAGAGAAAACCGGAAGAGAAGGCTGCTGATGCCGGTGAGAAGAAGCGTTCGAGGATATAGATCAAACGGACGACTGCTGTTTCTCAGGAGAAGCCTGTGGTTGCGGCTGGTAAGTGTTTTATAACCTTGTAAGTTTTTGCAGTTGCAACTTTGTATTTTGTTGGTGCACTACATCTGTTGATTTCGTCTTGGATCGAGTCTTTCATTGTATTGTATAGATTAGGGCGCATTTTACGAGAAAACTGGAGAGTATAGGTGTTTTAGAGAGTACATGCCGTATGTGGGAACCTATCAGGTTCGCTTATACGGACATGTCCGAATATGGGAACCTACCAACACCATATATACCCTTGAGCGAATCTCATTTGTAACTTTGCCAATTCCATACCGAAGTGCTGCCGGTGTGAAGAACGAGCTGTAAACATTGTCAAATCAATAAAACAGTAGATTAAATTGAAGAACAAGCTATTTCTACCTACGTTTCTTGTTATTCCGCACCTGAAACATAGGAGAACGCCTCTGAACGACTCAATCGGGTCAAAACACGATCCTACAAGTGGTATCAGAGCTTGGAAGGAGGTTTTCTACAGAGAATAGCTGGAATTCTTCATCATTTCTTACTTCTACACCTTCTTTCTTCATCAGAACGAGATTTAACGGTCGAAATTCGCTCAAAATTTCACAGGTTGTAGGTAATTGTTCATAGATAAACCCTTGAAAGTTTGAGTTTGAAATTCGGATGAAAAATGGGTGAAATCATCTTCGGAAGTAGGTCCGTTTTTTCGAACATGTGAGTAGATCCGCTTATTTGGCACTTCAGGTTCGCTTTTAGGGACAATTTTTTTGTTAGATCCGCTCCAAACATCACAGGTTCGCTTCAAAGTGTGTTAGATTCGCTCCAATTTGCGGATTCGCTCCAAATTAAATTTAGGTTCGCTCATTGTGCATTATTTTGAGGTCCGCTTATCGGTCAAAAAGTCAGGTTCGCTCATAAGATCATTAGATTCGCTTATGTGGTTGATGTGGTTCGCTCATTAGAATTAATTTTGTGGTTCGATCTTAAGACAGTTTGATGGTTCGCTCATAGTAATAGTTGAGGTCCGCTTTTGTGACATTAGTTGTTTCATAGATCCGCTCATATGGTTCAATAGAAAGGATCGCTTATCTGTCATCTTCATCGCTGTGTTGAACAAATAAATAAAACAGTTGTCGACCAATTGAATTTTTAACTAATTGAGTGTGTCGGCTAAGTGGTTAATAAGGTCCAATCAAAAGGTTTGAAATATAATCTGTGTCGGGATATTAAATTACTAGTTGACGTTGTCGGCTGGTTGTTTTTGTTTGCACGTGAAGTCACAAGTCGGTCCAATAGTGTGTGTATAATATGCTTGTTGTTCAGATCCACTAAACAAGAGGCCCAATCACAATTAGTTGTTAATTGTGTGTCGGCTTAGTAGAAACATTGACCCAATTAAAAGGTGTTGCTGAAAGCTTATAGTGTTTGACCATATATTGATATTTGTTCACTAATTGAAAAGTCTTATATCTTGAAAGTGAATTAATTTCCTTGTTGACCATTGTTTTCAAGTTCAAGTATAGTACTCATAATCAAGTGGACCAGGTCATTTGGAATTAAGTTCAACTCGCACAGTTTGATCATTCAAAGGTTTAGTTCGTTCGAATTCAAACTCAGTCCCAGGTCGTGTGGATTTGTCAGGTTGTTTGATTTTAATCCAGGTCATAGCAGTCCGCACAGTTTATCAAATCTTCAGTCCGCACAGAATATTCATCAGTTCGAGTGATTCAGTTCGCACGGAGTATCAGTTTGATTCAATTGCTTTGATAAGTGTTGTTTTTTAAACTGATTGTGTGTTGTTTGTTTTTGTACATCAGGTGATACAGGTGTGAAACATGGATACCGAGTTCTACAACGCATTTGCAACACCGTCTACTCCAGCCGTGATTGCTCAGGCTATGAATTTAGAGAACGAGACGGGAAGCACCCAAAAGCCCCCGAGATTAATGAGTATCGAAGAATATTATGGGTGGAAAGATCGATTCGAGAACTGGGTTCAGGTAAATCATCTTAGATCATGGGAGTGTATATTGAAGAAGTATGTGTTGCCTCGAACGGAATTGCAAGTTATCAAACAGTTATCCGAATTCACGGATCAGGAACGGGTGATGTACAAAGCCGAGAAGATGATGATCAGTTTGTTGCAGCAAGCGATCAAAGAAGATATATTTATTCTGCTACAGCACGACAAAACTGCAAAGTCGATATGGGATGCTCTTAAAGTTAAATTTGAGGGAAGCGAGAACATGATAAAGAGCAAGAAGGCGCTGCTTAAGAAAGAGTTTGATCTGTTCAGCAGCTTACCGGGAGAGGATACAAAGAAGCTGATTGAGAGATACTATCACTTAGTGCGATCATTGTCGATGTTGGGTGTTGATAAAGACCGTGAAGAGTGGGTGGATAAACTTGCTGATGCACTACCACAGAAAGAGTGGGGAACATATCTGATGATTTTGAAAAACACGGGTGTTTATGATGGGTTAACGATTTCTCAGTTTATCGAAAAGATCGAGAGTCAGGATCTGGAACAGCAAAAGATCGCGAGGATGAACAGTCCGAGTGGTCAACAAGATGTTAAGATGTACTATAAAGGAAGTATTCCAGTTCCTGAAGCTGATAGAAGTCCGAAAATCCAGACTGCATTCAGTGCTGGAGATTCATCAGAAAAATCAGATCAAAGTTCAACCAAGAGTAGCAGCGGATTCTCATCATTTCCAAGTGTAAATCCTAAAGAGTCAAATTCAAGTTTTCAGTCACAAAGCACAAAAACGGGAAATGGATATGTGATTCAGTGTAACATCGCGCTAAATCTTCCAGAAGGCCAAAGCTTCTTAGAAGACATTGCTAAAGACCACATGGCTCTACTTGGTTCTGTATTGTTATCTTATGAGGGACTAGTAGCTGGTCGGATCGGAAATCCTATGCTCACCAAAGAGGATTACGATCAAATAGACGCCGAAGAGATGGAATTAATGGATATCAAATGGTGTCTTGCAAGTGTTCTTCGACAGGCAGAAAAGTTCAAAACAATTACCGGGAGTAATGACTTTCTTGATGCTCATGTTTCTACTTTAGGTTTTGATAAATCTAAAGTTACTTGTTTTCGATGCAGGGAGAAAGGCCATTTCAAACGGGAATGCAAGAACAGAGAAGCTAGTGGTGCTCAGAATCCGTTCGGAAAAGAAGACTACTACCGGAAAGCCATTTATCAGCAAGTTGGTCAATCACAAGAATCACAGACGGCTCATGGTAGGAAGATTGAGGATTCGAAAAGAGCATGTTTGGTAGATTTCAGCTGGAGTAACTACATATCATCTGATGGCAATGCAGCATGCATAGTCGATCAAGATGATGAGAAACTACCTGAAGGTTTTAGTTGGGATATGTTTGTTGATGAAAAAGGAGAGTATAAAGCCTTCATTTCCAAGATTGTCAGAGAGCCAGACATGTTTGCTACTTGGATGAAGTCTATCGGAGTGAATGTGATGAGTGTGGAAGAACGGTCTGTTACATCTGAAGAAAGCTCAGAAAGTGCTGATGAATGTCTACAGAGTTCGGATGAGAGTGCACAGAATGATGTTACTTCGGAAAAGGAAGTTGTATTTGATCAAAAACCATCTGAGTCTGGTGTATCAGATGTTGATTCTGAAAAATCTGTACTATTTGATCAATCACTAGTTGATAGTAGTAGTGATGATGAGGAAGAAAAACATATAAATGTTGCAAAATCTCATCTTTCTCCTGAAAGTTTTCATTTCTATTTTGCAGATCGCATGGAGAAACTGAAGGAGAAAAGAGCTGCTAAAGAACAACAAAAGAAATCTGAAGATGATGTTCAAAATGTTGAAAGTGTTGCTGAGAAGATTACTGAAGTTGAGAAAGTAATTAAAGCTGAGCAGGTGAAAGAAGAAGAAAAGGTGATTGAAGTTGTGAAAACAATCGAGGTTGAGAAGATTGTTGAAGTTGTCAAGCCTTGCGAGAAGTGTTTTGAAGCTTGCAAGGAATGTGCAGCGAAAGACGATATAATTGCTAAGTACGAGAAGAAGAAGGAGCAGTTACTGTTCAACCTCAACTACGTGAAAGAATCGTACGATGTCTTGAACAAAACAGTAACTGGTCTCCGAAAGACAAACTCAGAAAGAGAACAAGCACTGACGATGATGAATGCAGTCATGATGTCAAAGCAGAAAGCTATAAATTTCTACATCGAAGAAAGTGCTAAATGGAAGCAAGAGTTGGAGACAGAGAAAATAGAGAATGAGAGAATTAGACGTTTGTTACAAAGTTATTCTAGTTATGATTATCTCATTGATCGTATTTACCCAACTGTTGCAGGTTTTGAAGCTTTCCAAGACGACAAGCCAAAGAAGAAGAAAGATTGTGGTAAGAAACCGACTGTTAGCTATAACAAGTGCCCGCCTCCAATTTGGGAAGGGTATTCTCCTAGAAAACCAAACGAGGAACAACTTGAGAAAGCAGTCAATATAAAGCTAAAACCGACACAACTGACGTTTTACCAGATAACATTGATGTCACGTTTACCTCGTCCGATACCGATCATGAGTCTGAGTTAATTAAAAAGGTGGTCGATCAGGTGTTGGATACTGATGAGGAGTCCGAGTCAAAATCTGAGTCTGGAGGGTCAAATTCGTCAGTCAACAGTCAAAATTCGTCGGTTAAACGGTCTTACAGTATAGAATTTTTGTTATCGAAAGCAAATTTGGATGATGAAACATTTGAAGTTGCATATACTTTAAATGATTCGGACAAATTATACTATGACAAAGAATTTCCAATAAGAAGTGTTCGTTTTGACATGATCAAAAAGGTTTTCAAAATGACAGAAATCAATATTTCTGAAATAAAAGATTTAAATCTTACTGAAAAACCTAAAAAGTACACTTCAAGAGTTCAACAACGTCTAAACAAGAAAAAGGGTTACAATTCTGGTTCTGGTTTTCAAAAGAAACCTAACCAAAATCGTAGCTACAAAAAGAAAGGATTAGGCTTTGTTCCACCAGAAAACTATAAAAATGATAAAAATTCTAAAACAAAAACAGAATTTGTATCAGGTGGAAGCTCAGAAGATGAACAGAAGAAACCATTCTGGAGACAGTCAAACCAGGAGTTTCTTGCTGAAAAGAAGAAATATGGAACTGTAGTGTTTTATCAAAGAGAGACTCGTACCTGTTATCGATGCAATAAAGTTGGTCATATTGCATGGAATTGTCAGAGAAATGCAAAAATAAAACAGGGAGTTTCTCAGAAATTAAAAGACAAAGTTGTTGATGTTGAACCACCAACCAATAGACTTAAAATTTTTGAAAATTCAAAATATGAGGTTGGTGAGTGTTCGAAAAAGAATTTTTATAAAAGAAAAGAGAATGACAACCAAGTGTGGGTTGAAAAAAGATTAATGTGAATGTCGGCGATGAATCTGGTTCCACAAAGCCAGAAGAGACACAGGTTGAGGAGAAAATTTCAGTGAATGATGAAGAGTTTCCATCACTGAAGTTTGAAGAGATTAAAAAGAAAGTTGGTAAAACTGAGATTTCGAATCAGTTTTACAATGAGAAAAAAGATTTTGATGTCGAAAAAACATTCAATGTGAATGTTAAAAAGATATTTGGGAAAATGTTAAGTGGGAGAGCAAAGGGGGTTAAAGACTTTTATGCAACTAAAAAGGCAACATACAACCCCACTGTGCAAGAGTTGAAAGCCATCAAGTCTGAAAAGACTTGGATGGAAGTCTGTTTTCCATGATAGTCAAAGGACTATGCCGGAGATCCCAAGTTTATATCGTGGATCAGGAATCGACATCATTCTAGTGTTTGAAAAGTTTGATTGAAAGATTTTGAATAGTGTTTGAATGTTTACAGGTGAAAGGACTACGCCAGAGCTTCCAGGTTGGTAATTGAGAAGCAGGAATCAGCATCTTTCTGTCTAATTCGACAAGTGGTAAAGAGGTTTCTGTAAATGTCTCATTCCTACAGCAAAACCTACAAGTGGTATTATTTGGTGTACTTACAAATGGTATTTGTTGGTTATACTTTGAAGAGATTATGTTTACAAGTGATACAGAGGTTTCTGAACTGCAAATGGTAAATCAGGGACATTAAGTTGTACTTGATTTACTATTCATATGAGATTGATAAACAAGATGATGAACCATATCCCCATGCTTCATAAGTGGTAAACTTAAAAGTGGTAAACACAAACTCATTTTCCGGAAAAATCATTTCGATTAAATCAAACTTAAGTGTTTTGAGATCTAAATGAGAAAATGGTTTGTTGAAAGGGGGAGTTCAGATTGTTTATGCCGAGTGAATGGCGATTTGATGTGATTCGATGTCAGTTGTCAAGTTTTTGTACAGTTTGTTTTACTTTTCATGTTTCTAGTGGGTCAAGAGTCTAGAAGTTTTCAAATTTTCTTTGAAATGTGTTTGCATTTTAGGGGGAGTAGGGAAATTTCTGAAAATCCAAAAACATTAGAAAATTTGAAAAAGCCAAAAAACATGATAAAATTAAAAAAATGAGTTTCGTTGTGAAAAGAGGAAATGATAGTACATCAGTAGGCTGTCACAACATGCTAAAGAAATGTAAAGATAAAATGTGATAAACAATCTCACTGAGGATGTGCCAGTAGGTTTTTTACACATTTAGTAAATTGTGACGAGATATAAACTAAATTTCAAAATTGCTTGTTCTGTGGGTTAACACAAACTTGGATATATAGGTAACCCCTGAAATCTTGTTTGAAAGGTCCCTTATTCTGAGATACTAGGTCTTTATGCTCAGTGATATCTGGGGTATTATCCCGGGACTTCTGCTGTATGGAAGTACTGACCTAGTCCCCGTATAATGCTTTCTGCAAAAAGCTTGAAACATAGCTTCGACCTCACCATGCTAATGAAACAATAAAATTGATAGTCGCTGCTGTTGAAATAAAAAGATCCTCCAAAGGGGACACACCAAAAGTCGAAGCCGCCATCTCTCTGCGTATACGGAAGTATCGACCTGAGCTCTCACGGCCCTTGCATCTAACCCCTATACAGATATCAGCTATGGTATACTCACCTGTAAGACTGAATATTGGGATCTGGATACAGGAGTATATTCAAGTAGTGAGACACACGAATAAGTCAGTATCTAAGACATTAACATCGTATCTCGGATCAATTGAACTTTGTGTAAGAATTTCAGTGGACCGATATACTGACAATCTAGGTGAATTGTTTTGAACTGAAAATGTAATCAAGCTTAACGGTGTTAGTGACATGTCTCATAAACTGATATGATCCTCTTACACGAACTCACAAAAATATGTTTGTAAATATTTCATTTCTACATTCTCATGTTTTTACAAATGGTGTCAGTTACTTTCTTTTAGAAAATCCAAAAAGATTTTCAGTGTGTTTTAGCATAAACTTTTGAAAAAGTCAAAAAGATTTTCGACAACTGATGTAGGAAAGCTGATTTTCAAAATTCCGAGTGCTAAACATGATGATCTTGTTGTGAGGGGGAGTGGAGTGTGTCTAAATTGTCAAAATAATTTTGTTTTGATTAATCAACAAGTGGTTCATCATAGAGAAAGTAATTTGAGGGAAAATTGTAGTTGATGCACATGTTAGTGTTGGTGCATGAAAATTGTTAAAACTGGAAATTTATTTCTGGGTTTAGAATGTGCAGGAATAGCCAGGTTTGATCTTGGATCTGAAGATAGAGTGCCAGGTCTCGATTCCTGAAGATCTCTGATTGAAGAAAGCCAAGTTTCAATCCTGGAAATCAATCTTAATTCTGTGAAGACCAGACAACGATCCTGAAGATGTTACTGAAGAACAAAGGAATGCCAGTAAATCGAGAGGGGGAGTCTGAAGATAGAGAGAAAGAAAAGCCCAGAGACCGATCAAGACTGAAGATGTGAAGACACAGCATAGTTGTGACTCGATAGTCGACTCCATCAACATCTGAGGGGGAGTCTGTTGGTGCACTACATCTGTTGATTTCGTCTTGGATCGAGTCTTTCATTGTATTGTATAGATTAGGGCGCGTTTTACGAGAAAACTGGAGAGTATAGGTGTTTTAGAGAGTAGGTCCGCTTATACGTACATGCCGTATGTGGGAACCTACTAGCTTATTCGTACATGCCGTATGTGGGAACCTATCAGGTTCGCTTATACGGACATGTCCGAATATGGGAACCTACCAACACTATATATACCCTTGAGCGAATCTCATTTGTAACATTGTGATTTCCATACCGAAGTGCTGCCGGTGTGACGTTTAAGCTGTAAACATTTTCAAATCAATAAAACAGTAGATTAAAGTGAAGAACAAGCTATTTCTACCTACGTTTCTTGTTATTCCGCACCTGAAACATTGGAGAATGCCTCTGAACGACTCAATCGGGTCAAAACACGATCCTACATATTTGATGGTTATTGTTGCTTTTGCTCGCAGAACCGCAAGATGGAGGTTTCTCTATCTTTGATGCTCCTCCTTCCCCCCCCCCCCGCATGCCACGGCTGCGGATGCGGGGGTTAATAAGGAATTTATAAGCAGTCCCTCCATCGAGGTGGTTACTGAGCCTTCTGCACGGGCAGAGGACACTGGGAAAAAACCCAAGGCTCAGATTTTTGACACGGTCGACTCCTCTGATAATCTGATCTCCTCGCGGGATACCGATGATCTGTACCAAAAGTTTGCTGCTGATGGTGAAAAGCAACAGTCTGATGCTGAAAAGCACAAGTCTCCTGTTGCCGAGAAGGTTTCTGGTTCCGCTTCTGGGAGTGCGGGTTATGAAGGACCTCCTATTCAGCCTGGAGAGTCTGAATTGGAGTTTTACTTCCGCACCTATACGGAAGATCGGAGTACGAGCTACCACCGACCCCCTGGAGTGTTATGCAAGGGGATAATATTTCAAGTGATCCTTCTGCTTGTAAGGAGATTTTGGGTGGCTTGGGCACTCCGTTTGAAGTTAACCGTGCCCGTGTCTTGCCTCGTGAGCTCCGTATTAACCAACTCTCCTCCATGCTTGTGGGGAGTTCCATAATGGCGAATGCCATTATGGAAGATTACAAGGTGCTGGGGCGCAAGGAGGAGGAAACTGCTCTCTTGCGGGCTGAGGCTGAAGAGTTGGTGAAGGCTGCTCATGAGGGTGCAGAACAGCTCAAAAGGGATAAGGCTGCGTTTGAGCAGCATAAGCAGACTGAGGAGTGGGCTGCAACTGCTGGCCTTAAACAGGTTCGTACCCTCGCCAAATTGCTTTTTGACGAGCGTAAGAGTTGGAAAGAAACCCTTTCTAATGAGCGTAAGTCATGGAAAGAATCTTGGGCCAAACAGAATGAAACGCTGTTTCGTGTTCGTCAGGAGCTGACTAATGTCAAGGCAGCGAATGCTGCGTTGGTCAAGGAGAAGGCCGCAGCTGAGGCGGTTGCCAAAGAGGCTAAGGAGGCTGAGTCTCGTATTGCCAAGGCTCTTTAAGATGCAAAGGGAGCGGAGGTCCGTGCTTCCAGGGCGCTTGAGGAGGCAAATGCTGACCGTGCCAACTTAAACAAGACTGTTGAGGGCCTCCAGGTATGAGTTGTTTTTGCTCCGGAATTTGTCTTTCTTTTATAAGTATGTTTACATACTTGTTTTCTTTGTTTGTTGAAAGGCTGAAGTGCAGAACCGCGTGACTGTCCTTGCGGATGTCACTGCCCGCGCAAATGAAGCTGAAGCGCGGGCAAGGGAGGCTGCTGAGGCTAGGGATAGCGAGTGGATGCGTGATCACGGTATTGGGCATGTAAGTAACCGGTGTCTTCGCTTTTGTTTATGTTTGCCTATGATAACCTTATTGCTTGTGCTTTCGTAGATTGTTAAGGCCATCCTTGACGCGCCTGAGAACGCAGCTGGTATAGACCAAATTAGGCTGCGCGCGCGGGATGCTGGTTTTAAAGCTGGTTATCACCGATGCATCAGTCATATCAACATTTTATCCCGAGGCGGCTATACTGATGAAAGGTCCGGGTTCCATGGCGTTGATACCGAAGGGCTTCTTGCTGCCGTTCTTGCAGCATACAATGACATGACCATTTCGGCCCTTGAGGAACTTGACAATGCTTGGACGTAGAAGACTATGTAGACCACTTACGGATGTTGTATGCTAATGCTGATGAAGAGGAAGAGATCACTGGTGATGGCAAGGGTGGTGCCGGTACCAGTGGTACAAAGAAGGACTAGGTTGGCCTGCGTGCCCTTTTTTGTTTCCTCAATGTAAATGTTAGAAACTTTATGTAAATCTCTTGTGCACCGCGTAGGTGTAGAAAATTTTTTGAATATAAAGTTTTAACTGTTTTGGTCAAGTTGTACAAGTGTTTTTACTACTTGCATATTTTACCTTGGATGAGTTAACGTTATTGTGAATAGCACTAAGTCTGAATTTGCCTTTTGCATATCTAGGTGATATGCAAGTATATGCGGCTCAAAGTATGTAAAAAAAACTTTTACTTTCTTTGTGTGAGCGCGTAGATAGATGACTCTGTTGGCTTGTGAAGCGCGGTTGAGTATACTCTATACTTTTGTTGTATGAGTATTAGTTAATTCCTGTTTTCATCCCGTTAGGGTTTTGGACTTGTGCAGGTTTTGTAAAAACCGTATGTGTGTATCTAGCCGGATAGACACTTAATGTTTTGCCTTTGCTTTCCTATTTCAATATTTGTGTGTGGTCACCACTTTGTGTGGGTATTGCGAATGAAGATTTTGCCAATCTGTTTTTGCAGATACCGCAAAGTGGAACACGCATTTGTAATAGAAGGAAAAAATAAACAATATTGCATTGAATCATTCATTTAATTATTTGTAAATGGCCTGCGGCCCGAAAGGATACATGGAAAATGTAAATACATGGCTTACATGTAGCAGCGTCGGAGCTGTTGTGCATTCCATGTGCGTGCGATAGGTTCGCCTTCAAGCGTTTGTAGTTTATATGCGCCTTTGCCCAGGACCTCTTGAATGAGGTAGGGTCCTTCCCACTTGGGGGCAAGTTTCCCTGGGCGTTCAACGTTAGATGCTTCGTTATCGCGAAGGACATAGTCTCCCGGGTTGAAAGTACAAACGCGGATGCGTGAATTGTAGTACTTTTCAAGCTTGGTCTTGTACTTGGCCTCGTTGATGGCAGCGTTTTCACGCCTTTCTTCCAGGAGGTCCAAGTCAAGTTTGCGTTCCGCAATGTTGTCTATCTTTTCGATAGCCAACATTCGGGGTGAGGGGAGGCCTACCTCCACGGGGATCACCGCTTCTGAGCCGTAGACCAGGCTGAAGGGTGTTTCACCGTGACTTGTTTTTGGGCTTGACCTGTGAGCCCATAAGATACTTGGGAGTTCATCGACCCAACCGCGTCTGGCTGCTCCCAACCGTGCTTTGATGCCTTCGACTAGACTTTTATTGATACTCTCAACTTGGCCATTCCCTTGCGGATGCGCCACTGAGGAGAATACGTGTTCAATGTTTAGTTCTTCTAGCCATTTTTGAAAGTCGTCGGCAGCGAAGTTGGTGCCGTTGTCGGTAATGATGCACATCGGTAGACCAAAACGGCAGATGATATGTTCCCAGATGAATTTCCTTGTTATCATAGCGGTGGTTGAGGCGAGTGGTTTTGCCTCTACCCATTTTGTGAAGTAATCCACCGCTACGATGATAAATTTCACCGCACCTGGTGCGTCTGGAAATGGTCCTACCACGTCACATGCCCATTTCTGGAAAGGCCATGCGGTGGTGACAGGGATCAAGTTGTTCTTGGGCCGCAAGGTCTTAGGAGCATGTCGCTGACAATTAAAGCACTTGCGCAAGACTTTGACCACATCCAGGTGCATGCCGGGCCAGTAATACCCAGCATTCATAATTTTGGCCACTACCATGCGTGGGCCCGCGTGTATACCACATATTCCCTCATGTATTTCTCTGATAAGGTATGTAGCATCTTGTGGATCGACGCAGCGTAGGAATGGCCCCAGGTATGATTTACGGTATAGGATACCGTCTCCCATTTGATAATGGCACGCTTTGTATTGCAACTTACGTGCCTCTGACTTGCTTTCGGGAGTAACACCTGATTGTAAGTATTCAATGATTGGTGTCATCCAGGATGTCGTACCGTACTGGATGACATTGACTTGGCGCAGGGGTACCGAGGGGTTTTGCAGAATCTCAATGCGTATCTCCTTTGCCAGGTGTTGGAAGCTGGTGGATGCGAGTTTTGATAGTGCATCCGCAGGTTTGTTTTCACTTCTGTTGATGTGGCGGATATTGAAGGAAGTGAACTTGGATTTAAGTTGCAAGGCTTGTTCGAGGTAGAGGATCAGGATATCCTCTTTTGCGGCATAGTCTCCGCGCACTTGCCCTGCAACTTATAGTGAGTCGACGTGTGCTTCCAAATGTTTGACGCCGAGTTTGACCGCCAGACGTAGCCCTGCCAGTAGAGCCTCATACTATGCTTCGTTATTTGTGCTCTTGAAATCGAGGCGGATTGTGTAGGTGAGCTCTTGGCCATCGGGGCTGACGAGTTGCAGACCTGCACCTGCACTGTCCTCGTTGGATGCACCATCCGTTTATAGTGCCCAGGTTGCTGAGGAGGGTGGTGGTGGTGCAGGGTTTTGTTCTTCTTCTCATTCTTGGATGCGATTTGCCGGTACCTCGGCAACGAAATCAGCCAGGACTTGGCCTTTAATCGCGGGGCACGACTTATAGTTCAGCATGTGTGCGCCCAGCTCAATTGCCCATTTTGCTAATCTCCCAGAGATGTCAGGTTTAGATAGGATCGGGCCCATCCTGTAGTTGGTTAACACCGTGATGACGTGGTTTGCGAAGTAACGTCGCAACCGTCTTGACGTGTGTACTAGTGCCAGCACCAACTTCTCCATGATGGAGTATCTTGTCTCTGGGTCGTTTAGCATTTTGCTGATGTAGTAAATGGGTGTTTGAACTCCCTCCCGCTCCACTATGAGTACCGCACCTACCGCATTGTCTGCGGCAGATAGGTACAAGATAAGTGGTTCTTCCTTGCGTGGTGCGGTTAAAGTTGGGAGTTGTATCAAACACTCTTTCATCTCCCGGAAAGCGTTTTCGGCCTCTGTGGTCCATTGGAATTGCTCCTTTTTAAACAGTTCCGCAGGGTCTTGATGAAAGGGTAAGACTTAGCTGCATGATTGGCTAAGAATCTATTTAGTGCGGCTAGCCTTCCGGCTAACCGTTGCATTTCTTTCATCGTGGAAGGCGATGGCATGCGCTCGATCTCCTGAACCTTTTCCGGGTTCACCTTGAATCCATCTTTGGTTAAGATGAATCCAAGGAACTTTCCTTCTTCAATTCCAAACGAGCATTTCCCTGGATTGAGCTTCATATTGACGCTTCGCAGAGTTTGGAATGTTCTTTCGATATCGGTGAGCATGGTGTCTTCCTCCATGCTCATGACGACCAGGTCGTCCATATAGATTTCGACACTCTTGCTGATCTGACCGCGGAAAGTGTCGTTCATTAACTTTTGATAGGTTGCGCCCGCGTTGCGTAACCCAAACGGCATTTTTGTATAGCAGCAATTCCCAGTAGGTGTGCGGAATGCCGTTTTATCTTCGTCCTCGATTGCCATCTGTACCTGGTGATAGCCTTTGTAACAATCGAGGAAACACTTCCATCGAAATGGTGCGAGGTTATCAACCTTTTCGTCAATCTCCGGAAGTGTGTAGCAATCCTTGGGGCAAGCTTTGTTGAGATCTTTATAATCGACACACATGTGCCAGCCCCTGGATGGTTTTTCTACCATGACTGGGTTGGACAACCAAGTCTGGTACTTGACTTCCCGCAGGATGCCTGCGGAGAGCAGTTCCTTGACCTGCTCATGCATCGCCTCGTTTTTTGCGGATCCAAGGTGGCGTTGGCCTTGAATCACTTGTTTGATACCTGGTAAGGTATTCAGGAAATGTTGCGCAATTTCACGTGGGATTCCTGTCATATCTGCGGGCATCCATGCAAAAATATCCTGGTTCCTGAATAGGAGCTGCTTCAGGTGCGCTCTAGTGTTGGGTGACAAGGCGTGGCCCAACGTGACTGTTTGCTCTGGGTGTCTCGCGTTGAGAACCCATTTTTCTGGTTGGGTGTTGGGGGTAGGCCTTGCCATCTTGGTAGGACGCAGCTCGTCCGATGACATACTTCTCTGCGTGCGTAGATTATCGCGACCCCCGTTTCGGTTGGGAACCCGACCGTAGAGTGGGGTACAGACGTAATCATGTTGAAGTCGCCTTGGGATTCTCTCCCGAGAAGCATGTCATATTTGGAGGTGTGAGGTAAAACCATGAAGTTCACCTCCTCCGTTCGTGTGTGCCTTCAGTTGGTGAGGCGCACAGGAAAAGTGATTTGACCTAGGGGGAAAACGGTTTCCCTTGCGAACCCGGCCAAAGGGTAGTCCACCGCTTGCAACCGATCCTTGTCTTCTTGATCGAACTGGTTGAAGCACTGCTCGTATATGATGTCAGAAGTACTGCCCGGGTCGATGAATAATCGCTTGGTGCAATAGTGAGCCAGGTGGCCTATGATAACGACGGCGCGCCTGTCGCGCGGTCCGCCTTGGACTTTTGGAAAGACAACTTGCTCGTCTTTCCAGTCATTATCCGGTCTTCTTGCCGCCTTGCGCGGCCTTCCTTTTCCTCCATTAATCATGTGGGTTGAGGCCACGTACATGGTCCTCTTACCCATGGAGAGGCCCTCGTTGTGGGGGGTGATGCGCTTGGTTGGCTTTTGTGCGCCTAGCAACAGATGTTGCAGTTTCCCCTCTTTTAGGGCTCGCTCAATCTCCAGCCGGAGACTGATGCAGTTGTTTGTTGGGTGGCCCAAGTCCTTGTGGTACTCACAATAGAGTGTGAGATCCTGATTCTTCTTGGACTTCATCGTTTGGGCCGGTCCCAGGTAATGCGCGTCCGTAAGGAGGACGTCGCTTGGCGACTGGGTGATCTCGGTCCAGTGGTGGTCCCGAGATTCTTTCTTTGACGCCCGGTTTTCACGCTGGGCGTTGGTTGTTGCCCTTGCTTCGGGCTGGTTATTGTGTGGGACATATGGTCTGGGATCGCTGCCGCGATTCCATGTGTCCCAGTTGCGCTTATTGTTGCGCTTGGGCTCTTGGCAGGAGGACTGGCCTTCCGCTTGGGGCTGTGCCTTTTTGACGTGCGGTTTGAGGGACTGCTGAGTTTGGGCATACGTCTTGACCGCAGCCATGACGTCTTCTCATTTCTTTGGCAAGCCATCATTGCCGGAGATGGTCATAACCATTTGTTCGTCTTTAACGACCACGATGAAATGGTTGCGTGCCATTTGATCGGCCACGCCACCTATCTCCAGGCACTTTTTGTTGTAGCGGACGACAAACGATTCGAGAGACTCGTTGTCTCCGCGCCAGATGTTCATGACGTCCATTAAATCACGTTCGTGACGTCGCTGCTGGCTAAAATGCGCGAGGAACTTTGTGTGCAAGTCCTCGAATGAGGCCAGTGATCCCACTGGCAAAGAATCGAACCAAGCCCTGGCCAAACCCGTGAGGGTCTGGGGGAAAAAATGACACCAGGTGGGCTCGTCCCACCTGCCGTTGCACCCTGCGCCGATGAAGATGTTCATGTGATCGTCCGGGTCGGACGAACCATTGTATTTCCCAATGTTTAATGGGAATTTAGTGGCGGTGACATCGGCGCGGGCAATCTCCGGTACAAACTTGGAGTTTTCGGCCACAGATTTTGGCCTGTAGGGTTGGTTCTGGGGGCGCTTTGCAGCGCAGAGGTATGTGGTGCGGGGTTGAGTGGGAGGAAAATAGTTACGTCCTCCCGGTCTGCTGCTAGTAGCGTGTGACTCCCCGCCATACGCATGGTAGTCCGGATCGGTACGGCCATGTCCCTCCTAGTGGGATTGTGGTCCAAGCCGGCTCTGGATGCCGGAGCGGCGGTGGGCCGTAGATTGCCGCCTGTTTTCGCCATAAGGGCCTAGGCGGCTATGTACCAGGCCCCTTGTGTGAGACCCGTATGAGGAATCGTCCTCATCAATTGTGCGGACCTCACAGTAAGAGGAGCCGCGGTCTTCACGCCTGCTTCTGGAAGTTGGGTGCGTGGGGGCCCTGCCGTCGTATTGTAAAATACGACCCGCATAGGTATGCGGTGCCGGGGTAGGCCCGACTGGTACTTGCGCTTCCGGGCAAGCTCTATTGTATGCCGCAGCCAGCAAAGCTTGCTGCTGGTCATACCAGGCATGAAGATTCTTGTCTGGAGGAATCACAGATGCGTACTGTGACAAATCGTGTCCAAACTTAAGGGGTGCGCCCCCTTGCGTTGATGTGCCAATGTGGTCAGTGTTTAGGGCTGGGGGAATAGCCCCCGTGGGCCCTGGGTTTGCGGGGTTTAGGTTATCCCCGGTAGTGTTGTTTAGACGATTAGTCATGATCTCAAGAAAGAAAGAGATGCGAAAAAATAAAGTGCTAAGAGTAGCGGTGGGCGCCAATGATGAAACAATGGTTAACCGGGCGGGGTTAACTCACTGGTCTCGTCATGTAGGGTTAATCCCTTCTTTCCAAGGATCGGTGGCCTGACCGTCAGCTGGGCTGTCTCCTGCACAAGGAAAACACACCGTGACTCGCAACAAGGAGAAAGGGGTGGGGGGTGCTCCTTGTTACCACTCTCCGGCGTGAAAATCAGTAGTTTGCTTGGGAAGCAAAGTGTGATAGTAGTAGTAGTGAGAGAGTTGCGAAGAGATACCTCAAACCTGGTTTGGGGTTGGTATTTATAGCCGAGGAGTGAAGGAGGAGTTGAATAGACGGACTGACGACGTGCTGCCCTTATGCAGGTGTGTCAGGCTTGTCGGTTACGGAGGTGAAGCCACGTCCTACTGCAGCGTCTGTCTGTCGCTTACGTATGGCCTGACAGGCGACTGTCATTGGTGCCACTTGCCCTGTGGTGTCCGCCCCACTTCACTTGCCCTGTGGGCAGGATGCGGTGCCGCGCCGCATCGCTGCTTGCGGTAACCACTGTAGTCTCCGCGTTCTTACTTTGGCTAAGATTTGTGGGATGCGGTGCCAGGCTGCATCGCCACTTGTGGTGACTGTTGCTGTTGTCCCGATCCCTTGTATTGATAGAAGTGTTCACAGGATGCGGTGCTAGGCCGCATCGCTATGCGTACACCGTTTTCATACACTAGATGCGGTACCGTTCTCATACTCCAGGTAAGTCCTCTTCCATCATTGGGCAGATTGGATTCGACCCCTGTGTTCGCGCGTGCCCGCACGGACATAGATAGGTCATTAGCTAGTGGGGGTTTTGATAAGGGTAATGGTCACTCGCGGTCATGCTGACGCGAGATCTGGGACCATACCCCTTCAGTTACCAAACCTTAAAATTACCCACCAAATTGTAATTATAATGCTATGAACCAAAAGTTTCTTACTCAAGCCACTCAGAATAAGTATTAGCTAGTTACCCTCATAACCTTAATTAAATAAATATTTTATTTCTAGCAACATATTCATAGGTGCTCAACACATTTAAAAAATATGTAACGTTTTACAATTTTTTTCTATCTCTACAACTGATAAATACTAAAAGTTGTAATCGATTGTTATGTGTTGCACACCAATGACGTTTTCTCTTTATAAAACTGATTTATATAAAGAAGCTGTAAATTAATTTCTGTCTTAATTTAAAAAATATGAAACATCTTTCACCTTAACAGAAAAAATAATCTGAGTTAGTGATTTGGATGAAAATTTTTAAAAATTATGTGACAAAACTATTAATTTTTTTTCTAAAAACTCCATGTATATTCTTTTTTATTATATATGTAACAAAAATAATTAAATGAAAGAAATTAAAAAGGCTTTGAGTAATTTGCCATAATCGTCCCTGTGGTTTTATATTTGCTAGTTTCATCTAAATATCCTCAACTTAACATAAAAAATAAACCTAAGTTAGTGGTTTGGATGAAAATGGCAAAAAGTTACAAACGTTGGGGGCAATTTGGTACAAAAGTGTCATTTTGGACGAAAATGGCAAACGTACCCAAACCTCAGGGACGATTTTGGCAATTAACTCAATTATCTTTTTAAATAGGTTAAGAAAAAGTTTCCACGGTGCAAACGAGCCGAGTTACTAGTGAGCTACCAGAGCTCTCGGCTCGAAAAGAGCCGAGCCGAGCCTTAAACCAACTCGAGCCCAGACCTAAAAACAAGCTATTTAATAAACGAGCCCAAACTTCGTTTATCAAGCTCGAGTTGGCTCGCTAGCCTAAACGAGCCTACTATTTATATAATTTTTTAATTCATAAATTTATATAATGTTAATTTACAAGATTTCTATGCGTTATTAGTTGTACTTTGTGCTTTTCCTTGCTTTGAGTAGGTTGTTACTTTGCTTTTATTTGTATCTTGGTTGTCGATGGGGGCTTTAAAAGGGTAAACCCCTCACCAGACCTATTTTCTCTCTCTTTCTTAGTGCAGACGCTAAGAAGCTTTCTTTGGGAACTTCCAGCAATTCCCCGATGTCGACCTTAGGTGTGTTTACTTTATTTCTTCACAGCTGTATACGATTACGATTTTAGTGTAAATTTTGTCTTCGTTGTCGTATAGGATTACGACTGTAGTCTAAGTTTTGTCTACGTTTGTTGTTTGTTGATGTTAGGGTTTTGTTTTTGTTCATGGTTTCGTTTTATGATTTTGTTCTTTAAGTTGTCGAATTTCGTATGATTTTGCTTGCATTAACTGTTATCTCTTACTGTTGCATTTCGGGTAACAATTGTCTTTCAAAGCTATTGGATTTTCTAGTGTTTATTGTTGGTTTGTGGATGATGATGACTGTTTGCTTTTTCGGAAACTGTTTATACATGCATTTACATACTTTTTGGTTCATTGCATGTCTTCCAATGTTGTTTGAATTTGTTTTTTTTTTCCAGTTTTCTTTTTAGTTTGCGTGTGTTGTTGTTTGTTGGTGTTAAGTTTTTGTTTTTGCATTTGTTGATGCTTTCGTTTAGCGGTTTCGATTTTCTTACGTTTTTGTTAACGTTTTTTGTTATCTCTTATTGTTGCATTTTTTTTTGTCACAAATGTCTTTGAAAGCTATTGGGTTTTATGTGTTTATTGTTGGTTTGTCGATGATCATTATTGTTTACTTTTGAGAGACTATTTATATATTCATTTACATACTTTTCGGTTCATTACATAACTTTTAATGTTGTTTGATTTTGTTTTTTTGTTTTTTTTTTCAGTTTGCGTTGCTCTCCGATGTTGATTTTTTGGTTACCGGATATTATAGTTTGTTGTATGATGGGATGCTAAGATGTTTTGTTGTTTAGGGTTTCCTATTCTGTCAATTTTATACCGTTTCTTCAATCTTGTGTTTTCAGTTGAGTTGTGTATGATTAGTGAGGATGACGGTTCAGTTGGCCGAGACTATTTGCACTTTATGTATTGATGGGTGTTCAATGTTTGTGTTTGATTATTTGGGTGTGCAGTATTATTTAGGTTTTTTTTTCGGTCTATGATGTTGTGTTGAGACCATTGTTGTCTAATGTTTCCGTGTGCAACTTCATTCTTGTGTTGAACGTTTACGTGGCTTGCTGCTTTTTCGATGTGTGTACTTTGCCTTACACTAAATGCTTGACTTTATTCTTTTCAAGCTCATTTTGTGTTTGGTTTTGTTACAAAATTTTGTCGGCGATTTGTGTGACAGTCGTTTGTTGCTTATTTAGTCAGTTTTGTTTTGAGCTATTGTCGCATATACCGAGATCATTATTGTTTATTGTTTCGGACTTCTTGGTTGTTCGGTGTGCGAGTATAAGCTATGGTTGCATGTGTACAAAACATTTTGGTGATTAATTCATATTAGTATGTTTTCCTTTGGGACTATGATGCTATGATGAGACCGGCTGTAAGTTCATTGTCTTCGTATTGTTGATTTCAATGTCATTTTGACTTCTTGCATATTTACAGAAAATTTTGGTGATTTATCACATTTGTGTTTCTTTTTTTCGTATTGTTGGTTCGAATGTCATTTTGATTTCTTATATATGTATATAACATTTTGGTAATTGACATTATATTAATATTGTGGGCTTTTGGATTACTATGATGTCCTTTGGCTCTATGATGTTATGCTGAGACCTTCCGTAAGCGTTTAATATGCTTTACTTTACCTGTTAAACTCTTACAAATTTATCACGTTTGTGTTGTTTGTTTTTGTATTTTTCGTTTTGACTTCTTAGTGGTTTATCGTACCTATGTTGTTTCTTGTTGGGTGTTTTTTTTTACATTTTCATGTGGTTGATGATGCTCTTAGCTTTTTTTTCCATGAGGTTTGATACTTTAATGGTTCGTTTTTTTGGGGTTTGCATATTTACGTTTTATGTTGTATATGTGTTTTATACCGAACAATAATTACCAAACTATTACGTAATCTTCAAAGGCTGTGAAGATTCTTTTATCTAGGCATGACAACCAGAGTGGCTTCAACAAAGCATGTGATTGCTGCTGATAGTCTGAGCCTCAAAATCTATGTTATATAGTCTTACTTAGTAATAGTTCGGTTCGTTACGGATTGTACGTTTGCCTTGCTTTAGGTGACTTGCTCCTTTGCCTATGACAAGTGTCACTTTGTTTTTAAGTTGTGATTATTTGGTGTGCATTTTTTATTGTAGGATGTCTTCTTCACACTTGGACCCTATCGTTTTACAACTTGAGATGCTTTTGAAGGATGTTATGGAATCTGATCGAGTGCTATCTAAGAAGCTTAATGACTTAACCGTTAGAGTTGTTAGCATACGCGAGAAACCAGAGGAGTTGCAAATCTCTATTAACGTTCTTTATGCGTGTTACGAAGGCCAAAAGGATGTTAAAGTCTAGCTTTAGCATTACTTCGTAGCGCGTAAGTATAGATGACTGTAAATTTTGTATGTAATGTAAAATCCATGCTTTAGTTATTAGACTTAATATATTAGTTTTTATGTTTTTAGGTTGTAAATTTCAATTCTTATTACTATATAACAACAATTTCGAAGCTTTATATTACTTTGTATGTTGTTAAGTTGTAAAAATTCAATCCCAAAAACACATGACATATTTCAACCGACATCGAATCAAGGGCAATGGTTACATGGAACTAAATGTTGACTTTAAGTCTTGTTGTTTTTAGTATGTCATTTCATCATACGTAATTGCAAAGGTGTCTTTTACCTTATGTTACATCTTTGTAAACAGCGAATACATGACTTATTCAGATGTTGCGCCATATTACGGGCGATTCCGGATACTAGTTAAATATAGATTTAAACAATAATAATTATTGTTTATAAAATAATGAAAAAATAACTTAATTATACACAAAATAATAATTATAACTAATAAAAACTAATTAATTAATAATAAACAAGCCGAGCTCTAGCTTGAAAAACTATCTACAAGCCGAGCTCGAGCCTGAAAAACTACCTATAAGCCGAGCTAGAGCTTTAGAAGCAAAACTCGAATCGAGTCAAGCTCGAACTTAAACTTGAACTTTCTAAAGTTAAACGAGCTCGAGCCCAGTCGAGCTCAGTTACACCACCCATATGACAAAAAAGGTTAGAAGGCTAAGAGTAGGAATTTAGAAAGTTACGAGAGTTATCTTATTATTATGTGCTAAAACTTTAAAGAGGTATAACTACTATTACTAGACTTTGATAGCGGGTTCTAGCCATAATTGGTTAACTTGCATCTCTAATATTACACGAACACACAGATTGTAAATCTAATTTTCATTTTAGCTATAACAACTTTGATTTTAGTTTTCGTGTGTCGAGGCTGTGAATGAACGACTATCCGATCTTTTTTTCTCCAGTTATCCGGTCCAGCCGCCAGCTTGACCGACCGATCATGTGCAAATCCAAATCAACCATACGAATTGGACCCTTTTTGCTATCAGGTGGTCCTGGTAATTAGACCGGTCGGTCCGGTCCGGATCTAAGAACATTGATTCCGAATCTCCACCTCATTATCTACCTCGTCATCTAATTTTCCTTTTATTTAACTTATTAATAATTTATATCTATTTATAATTTATTTAATTAATAATGTTATTTTATTTTTATTAAAATATTAAAAAATATGAAAAATTAATAACAAGATAATCCATTAAATTAAAAAACACACCTTACAACAATTAAAAAAACACATACACACTTAAAATGCTAAAATAAAAAAATAATAATAAAACAAAAAACAAACATAAACCTAAAATTAAAAAAATACAACAATTAAAAAATAACACACTTAAACCTAAAAATAAAAACATATAACAAATTAAAGTCCATGTTTTTTCCTAATATCCTCACAAATCCTTTCGTGAATTTGACATTGAACCGGGTCCATATTCGAACGGTCCATGAAGAGGATGGTGTAGTCTTGATTCGTAATAAGTTGATTGAGTCGTCCCTTTAGCCCATCCTTCAACTCCTCTTTTTTCCGATGTATTGATGCATTTGATGCTTGACCGCGTCGTCTTCTTCACGATTCGGTCTCTTTTTGTTTTGTTTCCATCCTCGGTTTTGCTTTAGCCTCTTTTACCTTTTTTCCCCATTGGACGAGGCAACTCTTCAAACTCATTAGGGGTATCATTATCATCCCCAAGATTGATACTGAAACTCCAAATCACGATCTAGATTTCATTCTTTTCTAAGTCAACCGCATCGGTAGCAGACAATGTATACGCTTCTGACTCCGATGTATTTGACCTTTTTGACATCACTGGCAGTGGTTCATATCATTTCGGTTGTTTTTCACGATGTGAAAAATATGCTTGTAGTTGAAACAAACTATGTATTAAGCTTTATACTCTACTTTGGGCTGATTGATGTATAGATCATCAGAGTAATTGTTATGGCTATTTTCTTGTCGGTTATAAATTCCACAAAAAATATTTGTGAGAGTGCTCATATAATGCCAATGAGACTTCACGTTTTTCTATGTTCGGTTATACATATTATTGATTTCTTCACAAAAATAGTGGTGGATGTGCTCCTAGTAGTCTTTTAGTTTTTTTTACTATGTCGCAAGTTGACACATGAAGGGAAGCTTGTGTAAGAACTTCTTCTTCTATGGACCATTCATGTATTACAACTCTTGGCCTCGAACCGACAACTATTTTGCTTTTGTTTCTTCAGCTAGAAGACAGAGATGGAGTAGAAGTACCAGACGATTAGAACCCGACACCCAGTTGGAGATTGGGGTTGAAATCCAACTCGATTTGGGGAGGTAACCCATTGAACTGGTAACGTGGTAGATATGACACCAGGCAGAGGCATGGAACCATAGTTGTAGACTTGCGGATGCATGAAACCAGGTTGAGTCATGAACCTGGATTTGTTGGAAGTGGCAAGACATGAAACCGGGTTAAGTCGGAAACCCATAGGTTTGGAAGAGTGGGATGTTGTTAGATTTGTTTGGGTTTCAGCCGGAGCCTAACGATTCTTGAAAACTTCTTTCGTCATCCATGGAAGGAGTTGTATTGGTGTGAAATAAAAAATTGGTTGAGAGTGGAAGTTTAAAAGTTTGAGCCTGGTGTGAATTTTGGGAAGGTTTAAATTAAAGCGAAGTGAGTTAATATTTTTGAAAATTAATATTGATTTTTTAAAACAACCGTTGGGTTAAAGGGATTAAAAATTGACATTTAAATCAAATAGTCGATTGAAAAAATTGGGGGACCCACATGTCATCGTCCGGACCCGTTAAGGCAAAACCGAACAAGCCCATGTCATAGGCCACAATGGGTGGGGGGTCCGGGTTGGACGAGTGTTTTGGACGAGCTGTTGAGGTGATCTAATAATAAGTTCTTTCCGTATGATCTCCTCAGAACATTTCCAACACCTGTACTTCCTCTCCACCCCTACCTCAACCATCTTCACCTTCCATTCGTCATGCCCACCATTGGCCACTCCTTCATAGTCTCTAATACATTTCTTTTAAAATTTAAATATATAGGTAACATGAATGCAACATCTACATTTGTCAAAAAATCTTTGCTAAATATAGGAAAAACCTTTTCCCCAAACACCCACCCAATTGCAGATAAACAAGCCCTAGCCCTAAAATCATGAACTTAAGCTGGATGGAGAGAAACGAGGCATGTCAGTTGTCGGCATTTGGTGGTTTTGAAATGGGGCTTGAAATGAACATCGGTGGTGTTCACAACACTACCACTTACCAACCCACTAAACAACAAGCTACACTTGTTGTTTCTAGTTAACCCATGTAACATGTTTATTTATTCAACCCATGTAATACATGGGTTTCTAACCTAGTTTGATTATAAACTAAATCAACTACCCTTTATTGTGGCCGATGTTTGTATTCGACTCATAGTTACCCATATAAACTAATGGTTTTGATAGATTTATTTATTCAATCCCATGTAATACATGGTTTCTAACCTAGTTTGATTATTTTATGTATCAAAAACATTATTTGCTTTGGCTTCAATAAAAGTCTTATAAAATTCAAACCATGTTTCTTAATCACTATTGTCATTTGACTTTTACCAACCAACTAATTTACCTGTTCCTTTTTACAAGATAAACATTTTTCTTATCAACACCCATGCTAGAAGCACCTCCAACGCTTCTTGCATGGAGGTGTTCGGATGTCCGAACCGACAGACAAACTAGACGGGTTCCTGCATTGGAGTGGGCGTCCAAGATGCATCTGTCCGGATTTCCGGACTCGTCCAAAGGAGATGGTGTGGGTACTATCAAATGTTGAAGCTTTTTATTAAAAAAACATGATAGCTCACATTTGTTTCTCTATATTCACCGGACGCCTAAAAAATCTCAACAAAACTTCAATCAAACTCACAAAAAAAAAAAAAAACATTTAACTGACTTTGCCTAAATCGGATATCATGAACTTGCGCCTTACAAATCTCTAATACTTATGTCACAATATCATATCATTGTTTTCTTGTTACATTAGTTTTTTTATTCAAGAAACCATTGTTGTACCTTGTTATAGGATAAACAAATTTCTTAATGATACCAAAGATTATATTTCAACCAAAAAGAGAAAGATTCACATTTACATATGCAGGTTGAACCCCCACTCTAAGATGAATCCTTATGTCTTGAAATAAATTAGATTTTATGTGCCAAGAATTTGTGTTTTTAGTTCATATTCCAACTATTACAAAGGGAGAAGTAGATGCTTATATATGGAAGTTGAATCCTCGTGTCTTGAGATAAGTTAGATTTTTATGTGCTAAGAGTTTGTGTATTTTAACCGGTACCAAAGATGCTGCCTCAAAAGAGGATGCTATTTTAGAAGAAATTTGTGCTTAGAAAAGAATTGCATACTTTCTTATCTAGTGATTCTTTTTTATAGAGATTTGTGAATACGTTAAGAATTTCTATGAAAGGAAGCCCTTCAAAGATAGTTGAATAGCTTAAGGGCAGACCCATGTATCTTTCTTATAAGAGTTTAAGTGAATAAATTGATGGTATTTTTTTTACCTTTTTAATTATATCTATTTTCAATACATGCAAGATAAATTGATTTTCACAAAACACAAGGTGAATAAGTATTTTCAATATAATAACAATGAAATACGTGACTTTACACAAGGGAATAAGTATTTTCAATATAACAACAATGACATACGTGACTTTATATAGTTGTGAGGATACTTGTGTTCATGTATATCTTTTTGTGTGATAATAGTACAAAAACCATGAGTTACACAATCCTATCCATAGACAAAAAAACTAGTGTGGAAAACCAATTTCAGAAACAGTTTTGAAACCGGAACCGAAAATCAAATTGTCTACACTTTCCAATTATATTGTTTAAGTATAACCAAATAAATGTCATAAGCAATTTTACCTATCCAAATCAACCATGCTTGAGTAAGAGTACAATATGCATTACATCAGTGTCATTTAGTACTAAGATTATATCTATTTTAGTTACATGCAATGTAAATTGATTTTCACAAAACACAAGGGAATGAGTATTTTCAATATACTAACAATGACATATGTGACTTCATATAGTCGTGGGAATACTTGTGTCAACGTATATCTTTTTTTTTTTATAATAGTACAAAAACCATAAGTTACACAATCTTATCCGTAACCGGCGTGGAAAACCAATTTCAGAAACGGTAAACCAAAAATTAAATTGTCCACACTTTCCAATTATATTGTTTAAGTAGAACCAAATAAATCTCATAAGCAATTTTATCTGTCCAAATCAACCATGCTTGAGTAAAAGTAAAATATGCATTAAATCTAGTATCATTAGTGCTGAGACGAATAAACCATTTTTAAGTGATGTTTCAGATTCCCACAAAGGGGGGTTTATGACCATTAGGTCATGGGTTCGATTCCTACAAAGGGGTTTTTTCCCAGATTTAAGATTTATTGGGTTTCCTCCTGAATTGGTGTATAGGCATTATTGCCTAGTGGAGATGGATATGATCGGGTGGTTCTGCTGGTGGCACGATGATACTCCAGTGGTCCGTCAGTGATCCAAATTTGCCGTTCAAAAAAAAAAGAGATGTTTCAGTAAGTGTAAAATAAGCAATAACTATTTACATGAAATTACTATGATATAACACAAAACACATGAATATGAGTGTTTTTGTAATCATCTCTTATTTTAAAACGGCGGGTAAAAAATTTATGGGCTAAAATAAAGGTTATTGGGCCGAAAGGCACAATGATGGACGAAAAGGGTGTGCCGGACGTGTAGGTGTGTAACTAGGGCTTGTGATACCTTTCATTTATATATATAATTATATATATATATATATAATTTTATATATATCATGTTTGTTGTGTCATGTTTTCTAATAGAATACTAGTTCCCCATTAATTTCATTTAACACTCATACGAGATGATGGGTGAATGCACACATAAGATCTACACAAGTAGCTAGTATAAATTTCTTGTTGACAAACCACCGCCAGTGGGAAGCCACACAAAGTTTCTAGACTATCTTAGTGACTTCAGAGAGCTCGAGAAAAAGTCATTACAAAGTAATGTGTATATCTATGTGACTATGTGTGCATATTATGAACTACTGAGTGTGCATATTTGATTATGTTTATTCAAAGTAATGTGTATATCTATGTGACTATGTGTGCATATTATGAACAAAGAAAAGCCCATGGCATTATAGCCTAGTAGCATCTTAGAGGTGGGATAAGGCTTCTGACCATTAGGTCATGGGTTCGATTCCCACAAGGGGGGGTTTTTTCCCAGATTTATTAAGTTTCCTCCTGAATTGGTGTATAGACATTATTACCTAGTAGAGATGGATATGATCAGGTGGTTCCACTGATGGCATGATGATACTCCAGTGGTCCGTCAGTGATCCAAATTTGTCGTTAAAAAATGAACAAAGAAAAGAAAGATGGGGGTATCTATAGGTTTTCACTATATTCTCGGTTTTACAAATAATGATTAGCGGGAATAACAAATAAGCTTTTAATAATTATCACACAGTTAACTTCTTCTTTTATTAATCTTGCATGATTACAGTTTGAATATATATAGACTTTTCTCATTGTTGCTTTCAAAAATGCGTAAGTTCGAATGTGAGCTTGTATAAAACAATTAGATACTTCAACTCTTTTCTCTCATTTGCGTTTGTTACTTTTAGTTTGTATCAATATGATTGTATCAATACTTCTTAGTGTCATATAAGTTTCAAGAATAATTACCCTGTTAATTAAATTATTCTCTACTAATCGCATTGTCTCACTTTCAATGTGCATCCGTTTGATTGCAGTCTGGTTCTATCTAACCTTCTTACACGATTCATTTGTAGTTTTAGTAATAATTGTGTGTATGGGGAAGGTTCATTTGAGAAGAATCTTCTTAAAAGAAAAAAAATGAATTAATCTATACCCTATATTTTTTTATCAATGGTTTGAAATCAAGATATCATTTTTGTCCACTTTTAATTAATGCTTTAATTACTAAGGGTAGTATAGACATTTTGATGTAGAATATTAATAAATATTTTAAAGAGTTACTTAGTCTTATTAATGCAACCATAAATTCCTCCTTCACCATCATTAATGTATTGGCTCCTACACAAATTTTATTAGACGCGATAAAATTATTTAAAAATTTTGTGTCCTACACATATTTTATTATTAGTCGCAAAATTATTTAAAAGTGTTTAAGTCCTAAATATTCTGTATCCTACACCAAAATATTGTTTTAATGGTGTAGGAAACGTTGAAAATGTAAGATCATGTGCAAGATTGTTTTTATTGTGTAAGGTGCACAACTATTTTATAAGATAGACTCGTTAAATGATTAGAGTTCATTAATTTGAATAGCAAAAAATAAATAATAGACTCATTAAATGATTTATTCAAATTACCTTTGTATCCTTTATTTTTTTTATTCTTAATTTTTAATTCTTCTCGTTTGAACTCTCCACTTGTGTGTATATCTTCGACGATTATAAGTATTTGATTCATTAAACTTCTACAATTGTAATTAATTTTGTTTCATTTCCGATTAATCAATATGTAAAAGGTACACTTAGATCATGTAATTTAAGATGCGCTTGTGGTCTATTTGATTAGTTGATATATATGCCACAATTTCATATCATCGCTTTTTAAAAACTAAATTAACTTTTTTTATTTATGTATGTGAACTAGTTGGATGCCCCGTCCGCTTTGCGGGACGCTAAACCGAATATTTCTTAGTTTAATAACATGTACGTATGTATTTTAGTTACCTGTGCCTACTACTCATAAGACGATCTCAAAAAAATTACATCGACTCAACCAATTAAACCAAAAGACTGCCATAGTTTTGCTAAAAAAAAGATGGCAAGCTTGAGTTGGGGGCAAAATAGTAAACTGTCATAAACAATAAGCGAGTGTCAGACACCTGCTTGACAAAAAAGTTAAATTGAGTCAACCAAGTAAAATAAAAAAACCTATAGTTTTGAAAAGAAAAAACTAAAACGATGGCAAGAATACAAATTTTAACTTGGGGCAAAATCATAAGTTTTTAGAAGAGGGCAAACTCATAATTTTAAACTGAGGGCAAATTCGTAATTTTTAGCTGAGGCAAAACCAGAATTGTGTTTTGAAATGGGGCAAAATCGTTGTTTTGAACTAAGGGCAAAATCGTATTTTTTAGCTAGGGACAAAAACATCAATTTATTTTAACCTGAGGGCAAAAACGTAATTTTAAACTGTAGGCGAAATCGTAATTTTTTAAAGGGGGCAATTATAATTATATTATATTATACTAACATTAAAAAAATAATAGGGCAGCCACCCATTATCCACCAATTGGGTGGCCGAACTATTGCTGTCTAGAGTTATGCGCTGCCCGCGTTGCTTGGCGCTAAACAAAAAATTTATTAGTTTAATGACATGTACGCATTTATTTCGGTTAGTTAGACATGCTACTTATAACACGATACAAAAAAAGATACATCAAGTTAACCAAATAAAGAAAAACACTATCATAGTTATGATAAAAAAAATAACTAAAACGATGGCAAGCGTGTAATTTAGAGTTAGGGGCAAAACAATAATTTGTCAGGACCAGTTAGCGAGTGATAGGCAGCTGTTTGGCACGAATAAAAACTAAATTGAGTAAACCAACTAAAATAAAACACTACCATAGTTTTGCCCAAAAAACTATGGCAACATTGCAATTTTTAACCTGGGTAAAATCGTAATTTTAAAATGGAGGTAAAATAATATTTTGAACTGAGTGCAAAACCATTTTTTATTTTGAATCGGGGGCAAAGTCGTAATATTTTTACCGAAGGCAAAATCGTAATTTTTAGCTGTCAAAATCGTAAATTTAAGCTTGGGGCAAAGCATAAATTTAATTTCTAACTGGGGACAAGATCATAAATTTAAACAGGGGATAAAATTGTAATTTGACAAGACCTATAAATAAATATTTTATGCAAAAGAGAAAAAAAAATAAAGTTGCCGACTCTTTTGTCCAACCATTTGATTTCACTATTGAAAATGACATATCAAGCTTGTAATTGTATGTAGAGTAAATTTCAAAGTTCGTCCTTTATGTATGTCTAATATATCAAAGTATGTCCTTTGTCTTTAATAACCTCAGAAAACATACTTAATGTTTGCAAACCCTTACACATTATGTCCTTTAGCCCTAACTCAGTTATTTTTTATGGTTAAATCTAATCAAATGGAACCCATATGAGGGTATTTTGGTCATTATACTGTTTATTTATATTAACCAATTTACTCTCTCACAATTACATTTCAGTCTCTGTAAACACAATTACAGTGTCTCTATCCTCTCCAGCCAAAAGATCTTTGTTCACCACTACCGTACCACCTACCTCCGGCGACCAAGCCACCACTCACCTGCCACTGCCTCCAAACTCCACACCCCACCTGTCACCACTAATCAAACCAACCACCATCTGCCACCACCACCACTTGACCACCACCAACCTACCTACAAACCCCATCTCTCACAAACACCCACAACCACCACCGTACCAAGCACGAGAGGTTCTAGATCTGGATTTGTGGAACGACGACGGTGGATCTAAATCTAGGGTTTCGCTTTTGATCCTGCTCCGACACCGACGTCTGACGCCACCACCGTCTTCCTCTCCACCGGCGTCGCCTCCGTATCCGCATTCATATGGTGTGGGAGCTGGCGGTGGTGGGGTTGTGCAGCGGGGGTGGAGGTGTTTACTTGTTATTGGGTCTCTCTCTACACTTGTGTTTCTCTCTCTACAAACAGGTTTTGAATCAGATCTTTCAAGTTGAAGAAGATGGTATAGAAATGAAGAATATATTGTTGTTTTGTTTGATGTTGTTGTATTTTGATGTTGTTGTAAGGTATTAAGACTGAAATTGAAAGAAATGATTTGTTCTTCAAAATATGGATTTGTCTTTTGAAGTTTCGAATTGTTTATTTTTTCATTGTGTTTTGAAGATTTGGGTTATTGATGATAATTTGGGTTTTGAAGTCTTGAAGATGTGGGTTATTGATGATAAATTTTTATTTTTTCTTTGTGTTTTGATGTTTTGAAGATCTGGGTTTTGAAGATATGGGTTATTGATGATAATGTGTTTTGAAGTTTTGAAGATCTGGGTTATTAATGAAAATGTGCAGATTATGAAGATTAGAGTCAAAGAGAGAAGATCTGATTTTTTTATAATTTTTTTAGTGTTTAGGGTAAAATGACTAATATACCCTCATGTGCTTCTCACATGACCTGATTTAACTGGGAAAACAAACAAGGTTTAGGGTAAAGGACATAACCTGATTGGTTTTTCAAACATTAAGGATGTTTTCTGAGGTTATTAAAGACAAAGGACATACTTTGATATATTAGACATACATAAAGGACGAACTTTGAAATTTACTCTTGTATGTATTGAAAATGAAAATGTGTGTACATACAAAAAAAAAAAAAAAAACGAGGGCAGTTCAGACTATAGTCAGTGATAGTTTCAAATTAGTACTAACTAGAATTACCACCCGCCGCGATACGGCGGGATTCTTTAGTTATATATCGTATTAGATGAAATGCAAATATTTTTTAAATGACAATGAGACTGTGTGTAAAACATAGAAAAAGAATAACTAAGTTGATTTCTGACCCGCACGTTGCGACAGACCTATCAAACGGGAAAAATAGACGCACTGTGATGGGCCTTTCAAACGGGAAAAGTAGATGAAAAAACATTGAACCCCACACGTACATTGCGACGTGTTAACTCGGAAAATTTAGAACGAAACGTTAAACGGAAAATTTACGAAAGATGAAAAGTCTAAGAGATCAAAATTGAAAGTAAAAAGGTGTTGGGGTTAAATTGTAAAAGATGAAAACTTTGTGTTAAAAGCAACAGAAAATCAAAGGGGTTAATTGTAAAAGATGAAAACTTTAGAATTAAAAGTGAAATATCAAATTAATCAAAGGGTTAAATTACTTAATATTGAAACTTTAAACCTAATTTGCCAAATATGTAAACTTTAGAGTTAGAAATGAAAATTTCAAAATTATTTTTGAAAAACTCCCAAAGCATCATGTAGTACAACACATATATGCATAAGTAAGTTGCTAATTTATAGTATTTAAATTTAAATTAAATGGTTACCGAGGACTATTTTTTTAAATCCACCAACTAGTCCCTTATTCTAGTTCTAAATAGTGGCCTTAGTAACTAAAAATAAGTTTCCATTGTATGGTCTCAATAGGGACTAAGATTCACTCATTTATTTCTATTATACACATATTTAATCCTTAACGTGTCCCTGACCGAACAACTTCGGCATCGGTACCGTATTCATTTTTATGGTTTTTGTTTCGATAAACTAACAACATATTGTACCATACCAAGCTGAACCGAACAACATCAGGACCGATACTCATATTCATTTTATAATTTATCTGATTTTGATAATATTTTATTTATACAACTTTGCTTGCGATGATAAAACCGATACTGATAGCATGATATCATCTGAACAACATTGATACCACTACTAGTGTTTATTTTTATGATTTTGGATCGATGTAAAACACATGATAATTGTTATACTGAGTGTCTGTATCGTACCAGTATGTAACAAATCGAACCGATAACGACCAAAACCCGCCGTGATAGCGCTAGAAATCCTACTATATTATTATATTATATTATATTATATTATATTATATTATATTATATTATATTATATTATATTATATTATATTATATTATATTATATTATATTATATTATATTATATTATATTATATTATATTATATTATATTATATTATATTATATTATATTATATTATATTATATTATATTATATTATATTATATTATATTATATTATATTATATTATATTATATTATATTATATTATATTATATTATATTATATTATATTATATTATTATTTTATATTAAAATTGAGGGATGATGAATAATAAAAATATTTATTTGTTATTATATAAGTTAATTTTATACATATTTTTTCTATTATAACTTTTAAGATCCGATGTTTATACAATTTCGAGTAGTATATCATTGCGATGTGTGTAGATTTATCTAGATCTCAATTAGTAAAAAAATTTAAAACTGAGTTGTGAGTTGTATATTAACATATACAAGTAATTGATCGAAATACGAACGTATATATTATCAAAGCAACCCCACATTTAGTTGTTTTTTTTTTGGTAAACCGACATTGTTTGCTCTTGTTGTTATTATAATAATATAGCTTAATGCTTTATAAAATTCTGAATATAGCGTCGTGACATGCTTTTTTATATAAGTATAAAACTTTTTTTCAAAATCAGATGCGTAGAAGGAAATTATAGTCCACGTTGGTCCCGTTCTTACCTTGATGACCATACCCATTAACTGAAAGTGTGAAACTAAGTCCCCTTTTATAATGCATTAATGATTTTTTCACTAAACTCATTCTCATTTTTAATTAATGCATGATCATCGTGTATCTTGTTTGTAGTATAAATGCATGATTACCATGTTATTTACACCTACATCAAGTTATATATATGCTTACTGCTCTCGCTTCTTTTTCGATTATGGCATCTAGTTTTGCTGTTCTTTTTCTTGATCTGATTGCTGCGACTAATTTCACTTATGTGGACAATTTACTTGAGACTTTGATGATTTGAATATAACGTTGCAAAGAACATGAAGAGATTCTCCATGTGACCTGCTGGGTTAATTTTGAGAGCATTTTGCTGTTAATCTTCAGTCTGTAAGTGAACAAATTAGTTTTTGACATCCATTCCATTACTTTTATTATTAACTTAGACTTGTGGATTGTGATGCTAACTAAATGTGCCATCAATATGCTGCTTTGTATCAAAGCATGTCTTTTAAAATGTGTTTATCTTGACTCTGATCTTATTATTAGTAGGAGTTTCAAGGTATAGCGCCAAGGCTCACTAATGTTAGCTAGCTAATGCTGTAGTTGAAATTACTACGATCTATTTACTTCTATTGATCATTATATTATTTGTGCACAAAAAAAAATTTACTAAGATCGATTGATTCATACCTCATTAGAGGTATGGTTTTGGCACAAATTCTCAAGTCTGTCATCATGCGTTTTGAATAAAAAAGATTGTAACTAATTAATATTATGCATGGCACTAAGTTTACCATTGAAAAAAAGGTTATTGGATTTTATCACCCCTAACTATCGGCTATTTGCCGCTGCCACCCCCAACTATCAATTTGACACCCGTCACCCCCAACTTAATACTTAGTGTGTTCTGTTACCACTTCGTTCGTTAACTGATCACTAACTTTTGATCTTGGTACTATACTTTTGGGGGTGTCATAGGGATCTTATGAAGGTTTTAGGGATCTTAGGACACCCCAAAAGTATAGTAACAAGATCAAAAGTTAGTGATTAGTTAACTACGTGGTGACAGAACATAATAAGTGTTCAGTTGGGGGTGACGTAGGTCAAAATGATAGTTGAGGGTGCCAGCGACCAATAGCCAACAATTGAGGGTGATAAAATCCAATAACCCTTGAAAAAATAGCTACATTATGTGGCATATATTTTTACTCGCAACTTCACATGGCTGAAATGTATATTGTATAAAGAACAAGACGGAACACCAGACAAGAATAAAAGTGTGTTAGACAGAGCACAGGAATGAATGTTGCTGCAAGAGAAACACCGTTAGCTTCACTACAGTGAGGAGATTCTCCATGTGACTCGAACCAACTCGAGTTTGAGATTCTTCGTGGGTGCACCACTGGGTATATAATCATGGGTTCGTCCATTTGTAATTTACATTTAAGGGGGGATTTTTTATACCTTTTTTTGATTTATTTATTATTTATGTATTTTTTTTGGTGAAATGTGGTCTTTAACATAGGTTGCTCGAAAACATTGTTTTTATGGTTGGTCTTTTAAACTAAAGTCTTAATTGTTTTTCTTTCCATACACACTATTCTCTCTATCTCTCTCCTATTCACAAACCTTTTAGATTGATAACTACAACCCCAACACACTACCTTTGAGGTACCCGAATAGATAGGGGCGGTGTACCCGATTTGGGTGCTAACCAAACCCCCCTAATGGTTGAAAATGAAAAGGGTTGAATTCGTTATTTGACACCAAGTTCAATTTAATTTTTAACTTATATTTTAGTTTTTCCTTGGTGGTATAGAATAATTAAGATTGAAAGATGTTATAATGCTTAGTTTTATTTGATATTTTTTTTGTATGAATTTCAATATAAATTTTAGGTGATGTACGAGTGCTACATGTAACAATCCTTGGCTGATATGAAAAGTGAAAAAGCCATTCGATGTTTGTGTTTCAGTATTTGAATCTTTATGATATGTAAAGGATTGTGTAATATTATTTCTTATTATTCAATGATATACAAAGTTACATACGACATGCTCTATGGCCAAATCACCATTCAACTTATATCCCTAATCATCATTTTGTCACATATATATACACTAAACTCTGTCTTGTATATAATTGTTCATCAATAACATTATATATCTTGCTTTGTCTGTATTAGAATTCTCTCTCAGTAAACCAGAAAAGCTTCGTGCCTTGATATTACCAAAGTTCTCACATCCAAAACAAAAAGATCATCACAAATGTATGTCTTTTTTACCTTGCATTATCTTATGTCTTTTCTTCTCCTCGAACACATGATATCTAAAGGTGAGACCAGACTCTCCACATACTCCAAGTCGTGTGTTCTCTAAATATCACTGCCTTAAAGTGAAATGTTGAGTGTATCATACATATCTTTCGATGGGTCGTATATAATGAGATCCTTTGAGGGACCCGCCATAAGATTTCATCCACAATCCAAAATACAAAGAGCGTAGGAGGACATCCTCGGAGTACCATTCAACGATAGTTCAAATAATTATCTTTTAGACCATCGGTTGTGTTCCTACACAACCCACATGTCGAATCACGCATCATTGATTTGGTGGAGTGCACAAATGCATCCATTAATCCCACCCGAAAGACTAGAATATCATTTTTTTTCTTAAATGGTACATGGTAGATTTCTCTATGAAAGTCCCATATCTTTAACATCGAGGACGATCAACACATTCCTACATATGCAATCTTATACAAAAATCCATTTGTAAATGTACCTATGCCATTTTTAAACTTAATGAAAATGTTGTATTCTGAAGTGCTCCATGAACTCTCTTTAATTTTGTAGACATGACATATTTTTAGAATGTTGTCTAAACCTTAATAATCGAAACAATTTGAAGTGAGCCTTCAAACTTTGTTTGGTGGTGGAGTTGGTGGTGACAAGCGATGATTGTGAGTAGTGCTTTCTTTTTTAATGCCAAAATCAACCATTTCTTGAAAAATTATGTCGAAGTTTATATGTGTATCATATATGTTACTCCATTTTTGTTTGCTTTGGTTTCTCAGTTTGTTTGTTTTACACATGAAATGTGGTGATTAATCATTAATTGATGTTTTACAAAGATTTTAACTATGAACTCCAATAAAATTAGTCACCCTATTGTTATGATCATATTGTTACAAGTCTAATACGTTTATGAAAAGCTTAGGCACAAGCCCGGACATTGAAATTTCAAGTGATTACTAAGCGTGAAAATTGGAAATGTTACAAGATGCGTTTTCCAAACCCAGTTATTATCGATCATGTTGACGGCCAGTAACCATTCTCGTGGATATATGCCTCGTTCACTCCGTGACTATAAAACCAACTTGGAGTCCGCACCTTATGAGCCAATAGTAATACTACTTTGATTCCTGTGACTATAGAACCAACTTGGAATCCGCACCTTATGAGCCAATACTACTTTGATTCCTATGACTATAGAACCAATTTGGAATCCGCACCTTGTGAGCCAATAGGCCCAATACTACTTTGATTGGGTTGTTAGACCTTGGTATAACAAGTAAATACATAAATTGTTTTGAAAATTTGAGATGCTAGTATAGTACGTCTTGGTTATCCGTTATTGTATCACAATTAAAGTTGTGTGTTTTATAATATTCAGCCATGTGATAATTCAATATATTTAGTGGGCTTGCAACAAAACACTTTGAGCTAATTATTACACGTATGCTAGTACCTTGTTATACACATTATTATAATGGTCACAAACACATGTGTAGGCATACATCAACGGTTGGGGCGTGATTTGTAAAGTTAGTAGATCTAGCTTAAGTCCTGACTCAAACATGTGACAAGCTGTAATTCTAGTAAATTAAGATACTCATCTCTTGATTATTAAACGCTTTATAAATGAGTGTTAATTGTATAAATGAAATGTCATATAGTAATAAAAAAATGTTTGTGTTACATGAAGTTTTTGTTTACAGATTATATCATTTTATTGTAAAACTACGTGTATTACACGGTTTCATAACCTGTTAACTTTTATACAAGGTTGGAGAACTCGTTAGTCGCTAGTCGGCCGGTGAGGTGGGGACTAGCGACTACTCGGGATTACTCGTGATTAATCGGATCAGGTTTTTTATATGTAATTTTCAGTTTATGTATACATATACACATTTTTATCGGTAAATATTTTAAGTAGCTAGGTTTTAACTTTTACTCAACTCATTTTTTTAAGTATACAAGGTTTATTGTTAGAATTCACATGGTTTGGTTGGAAATTGGCCGGAAATTAGAGGTTTTGGCCGGAATATACAAGTTTTTTGTTGGAATCTGACCGGACTCGCCGATTTTTGGCTGGCCGACTAGGTCCGACTGGGCCGACTAGTCCTGACTAGCGATTAATGGACTGATTAACGAAAAATTACTCAATTACTGGCCAACTAGCGATTAATCACCGACTAGTCGCCGCCTAATCTCGATTTTTACAACATTGCTTTTATATATACACACTTTAATTATTTATATAACTTCGTAATAACAATAACAGTTATTTAATATTTTTTTTATTATTACTATATATATTGAAAATACTAAATACGTGTCTGTATGTTAAATTGTTAATAGTTTTTTTCTCAACGTTCTCACACATATTTCATTGAAAACGAGGTTGTGATTAAAATAGTACCATGACATGCTGAGCTGCTGCCAACATTGGTATTATCATAAACAATACACATTATGATTTTTGTGCAAAACACGTATCAATACTATTTTGTGCATAGGCTTTATATTTTGGTCCATGTCCCATAACTCCTATGTTAATTTGACCATATAATTCCCACATAATTCTTGGGCCCATTGATCAAATTAGGCAATTTCATTACTTTTCTTAGTAACTTAGATCTGTTTTTTTAGTTAGTGGACGAAGCTACAATAATTTGTGACTCTCTCTAAACCTTTCGTCTTCCTCGTCGTCGGTAGCTGGAAGAGCTCGACGATAAGCATCACATCGAGATAGAGTGCGAGGTTCCGAGGCTCTCATTCAGGTGGTGAGCTTCGTTGCAACCTGTCTCCCTATTCGGTTCTGGTTGCTCTATCCATTCGCCTTCCGGACCGGTTAGGTTTTTGCTTCGAGTCTATCTTTTCTCCGCGTCTTTTCTGGTCTTTCCCCGGGCCCTCGATTGCTTAGTAGGTCTGATATCAGTCGTGGCTATCGTGGATAGTTGAGCTAGATTGGTTTGAATCCTATTAACCTCTTATAGCTCCCGGGTTTTTGTTTCTCTTCTCTTTTTCTTTGGTCTCACTATGGGTAGGAAAACCTGGAAGGGACAAAATGATAGTTGGCATACCATCCTGAGCAAGAAGGACTATAGAAAGGAACAGGGGTTCGTAGACAGAGAAGCAAGGCTCCGAAACGCCACTTCTTTCTTCATTTTGAACCTGCCGGATTCCTGTAATCGAGATTCGCTTTGGAAGGCTTTTGAACATATTGAAAACCTTGAAGACGTCTTTGTCCCGTTCAAAAAAGACAGGGCTGGAAATAAGTCCGGCTTCATCAAACTGTCCAATGTTAATGACCCAACAATTTGGATCGAGAAGCTGAAGGAAGTTCGAATCGAGGGGGCTGTTGTGGGTGTTACTCTTGCTAAATTTGACAGGTATGGAACGAAGATAGTGGGACAGCAAATGGGGGAGAGAGTGTCTGTATTTTCGAGGATTCAAGGTCTGAAACCTACCCCCAATCCGGTCAGAAACCAGGGGAATGTGTCCGTATATCAGCAAGGTAAGAGAACTTATAACTCGGTAGTTCAACAGCATGGTTTCGACAGCAACGTGGTATCTATTAATCTCCCCCAATGAACACCGCTACTAAGAAAACATGGGAATACAAATCTCTTATTGGAGAAACCAAAGATATCGATACTTTGAACAACTTGAAAGAACTCCTCTCGGGGATAATAGAGGATGAAATTTTGTTAAACTATTTGGGGGGGGGGGTTTAAAAGTGCTGTTATGTTTCAAATCCTCGAAGATGCGAAAGATTTTTGGTACCAAAAGGTTAACGAGTGGGAAAACTAGTTCTCGAGACTATACCTGTGGGAGGGTATACCTCCGATTTTTGAGAGGGTAGCTTGGCTAAAGATTCTGGGAGTCCCTTTACCACTTTGGGATCATAATGTGATCAAGAAGATTGGTGAAAGATGCGGCAGACTTTTGGTCAAGTCCGAGGCGGAAGTTACAGACGGGAACATGGCTGAAGACCGGGTGGCGGTTCTAGTCAGGTCAGGGAAAAGAATTTCCTCGGAATTCAGCTTAAAATGGAAAGACCAAATCATCACAATTTGGGTTGAGGAGATCTCCGGTCAGTGGCGACCGGTTTTCCTTGATGATAACGTTTTGGAATTGGGGTCACCGGTTGCATCTTCAGATGCTGGTGACTGTTTATTTTTCAGCGGTAGGAACTCGATGGGTGGCAGAAACTTTTCATCTTCTACGTGCATGGGAAACTCGAAGGGGCTCATGAACGCAAGTCCCAAGGATATGGTACAGGAGAGAGAAAAGCATGGGGAACATTCTCCGCCGACTGTTTTGTTTAATTCGGAGAGAGAAGAAGTGGACCAGGAGGGTCAATGTCTGGATTGTGACGAGAGGAGTGGAAACCCGTTGGACCCTATGAGGCCAAGTTATATAACAAATCGGCCCAAACCCAAATTGAAGGGTATCCCCTTGCATTCACCACAGACCCAGGCGAAGGCCATACCCGATCTAAACAATGCGGCGGAGAACTCATTGGGTTCTGATCCTTTTAATCTTGCGGATATCTTCAGACTGGAGGAAGAGGAAAACAGAGCTCCGGAGGTAGAGGAAAACAGAGTTATTGATGATAATCCGGTTCCGGGTACAGGTGGGGATTTGCCAGTCAATCTAGGGGATGAACAAACTCACCGTAGGTTTGAGAAAGAGGTGGCAGACACTATGGAATTTGGAGCGAGTCTGGGCATCGGTGTCGAAGGTTTCGAAAACCAGGTGAAGAAAATTGTTAGTGGGGAAATGGAGAAGACTCTTTGCCAATGAATTTTATTTTCGTCAATATTAATGGGACGTCCGATTCTCGTAAGAGCTTTTGGATTAGAAACCTGAGGAGGAAGACGAGGGCGGATTTTATCAATTTACAGGAGACCTATCTAGAGGCCTTATCCGAGCTTGAGCTTCGAAGGTTCTGGGATAATTCCAAGATGGAATTTGCTTATGTCGAGTCCATGGGTTGCTCGGGGGGTCTGGCGTCTGTGTGGAACCCCGATGCTTTTATGGTCGATAGGATTATAAAAAATCAACGGTTCTTATTGTTGTCAGGTAAAATTTCGGAAGTGAATGACCGAGTCAACCTTTTGAATCTGCATGCCCCTAACGATCCGGCTTAGAGGAGAAGTCTTTGGGCGGCCTTAGCGGACCTCATTAGCCCAGGTGTTTGTTTGGCGACTTCAATGAAGTGAGATCAGAGGAAGAAAGAGTTTGTTGGTACATATGTCTGTCGACTTCGTCTTGTATCGAGTCTTGTAATAGGACATATAGATCAGGGCTCGTTATACGAGAAAAACGAGATTCATACAGGTTGGAACCATTTCGCACGAAATGGATTATGATCATTCCGTGTGAAATAGCTTCCCTATAAATACCTGAGCCCTCATTTCATTTGTAACGGCTCCAGATTCCAGAGCTGAAGTGCTGCTGACGTGTCGTTTGATCTGTAACGCTTTCAAATCAATAAACAAGACAATTAAAGAGTGAATCAAGTTGTAATCAAGTCTGTATCATTGAATTCCGCCTTTGATATGGATTAGAACTCTTCTGGTAGACTTGTTTAGATCGAATCACGATCCTACAAGTGGTATCAGAGCTCAGGAGGAAGAGTTCTTACCGAATTTAGCTTGATTTCTTCAAAATTCTGTCTTCTACACCTTCTTTTTCTAAATTTACAAGATTTTACGGTTAAAATGGATTGAATTTCACATATAACATGCAAAACATAGTTTTAATCAATCCTTGAAAGAATCAGACCTAAAATCGACCTAAAACGTGATCAATTTGAAAAAAATCTGGCCGATTGGATGACGTCAGCACCATTTCGCGCGGAATAGACTTCCATTTCGCTTGAGATAGCCCATTTCGTGTGAAACAGACTTTCATTTCGCATCAGAGTGTCATTTTACGTGAAAGAACTTTCATTTCGCACGAAATGGTCCATTAGACTTTCATTTCGTACGAATTGATCATTAGTGCTCCATTTCGCACGAAATAGTTTTCCATTTCGTACTAGGGTTCATTTCGCACCAAAAAGGTTTTCGCATCAAAATATCCATTTCGTTTGAATCTGCATTTCGCTTGAACTTCGTGATTTTGTGAAACATTTTACCGAGAGATGGAAGAAGAGTTTTACAACGCGTTTGCTACTACTCCAGCTGCCCCAGTTACACCTGCAGAAACAATTGAAATTGAAAATGAAATGGGAACATCTCAAAAGCCTCCAAAGCTTATGTACATCGAGGATTTTAAAGGATGACAAAATCGTTTTGAAAACTGGGTGCAAGCCTATAAGTTTGATGCATAGTGGTCGTTAGATGTAGATTACGTTAAGCCGAAAGATGAACGTGGGATTGAAAAAGCTTTAAGTGACTATTCAGCGGTTGAGAAATTGAAATACACCAGTGAAAAAATGATGATTAGTATTCTCCAACAAGCCGTAAAGGAAGATATTTTTGTGTTGCTTCAACATGAGGAAACTGCTAGATCAATTTGGTTGGCATTGATTAACAAGTTTAAGGGAAGTGCTGATATGATCAAAAATAAATGTGCATTACTAAAGAAATCATTTGATATGTTTACAGCATTTGAAGGTGAATCAACAAAAACGACTATCGATAGATATTGTCATCTTGTCCTGGAAATGAAAAGGTTGGAAATATAGAAAGAAGATGACGAATGGGTTAATAAGCTAGCTGATGCGCTACCACAGCATAAATGGGGAACATATTTGTTGATCTTAAAACATATGAGAAAATCTGAAAGTATGAATTTGGCTAAGTTCATTCAGAAGCTTGAAGAACAAGAATTAAATATTCAGAAAACTGCTATCATGAATAATCCAAATGCTCAACAAGATGTTAGTCTATACTATAGAGGAATCAAATTTGAGACTACTCCAAGTCCAAAAATCAAACTGCTTTCAGTGCTGATGGTTCTTCTGGAACAAATGTTAGCACTACAACTCAGAGTGGTGGATATTCGTCATCGTATTCAAGTTTTGATCCGAATTTTACAACACCAAGTCCGCAACGACAGAGTTCAACAAATCTGCAATGCAATGTTACATTGAATATTCAAAATGGTCAAAATCTCTCTCCAGAAGTGGCCAAGCAACACATGGCATCACTTGTTACTATGTTAGAGTCGTATGAAAGCTTAGTTGCTGGAAGAATCGGAAATACAATGCTTACTAAAGAAGATTATGATCAGATTGATTCTGAGGAACTTGAGTTGATGGACATCAAGTGGTGTTTAGCCAGTGCTGTAAGAAGAGCAGAAAAATTCACACAAATCACCGGAAGAAATGATTTTCGTGATGTTGCTACATCTCCGTTAGGGTTTGACAAATCAAAGGTTACTTGCTTTCGTTGTAGAGAAAAGGGGCATTCTAAACGAGAATGTAAAAATAAAGAAGCAACCGGAAGACAAGATCCGTTTGGAAACAATGATTATCATCGAAAATTAATTTATCATCAGCTTGCTCAACAACCGTCATCATCCCGTGCCATTGAAGATGGAAAGAAGAAAGCTTATCTTGTAAATCAAGATGATGAAAAAGTGGCAGAGGGTTTTTGCTGGGACAAATACGTTCCGGCTGATTCAGCATTTATTGCTCAAATTCTTAAAGATTCAACTTCTGCAGGAAAATCAATCTAGTCTAAGAATCATCCAAGAAGAATACCGATTTTTAAGGAATTAGGAAGTGATGCAGACACCGATGATGAAGAAGAATATATTAATAAAGCTAGATGACAATTGGATTCTTACAGTTTTAATTTGTTTTTTGCAGATAAGATCGAGATCTTGATTAAGAAAAAGGATGCAAGACTGAAGAAAGAAATGGAAGCAAGAAAGTAGGTTGAAGAAGAAATTGAAGCAAGAAGGGTTGCTGAAGAAAAAGAAAAAATGAAAGCTGAAAAAGATAAGGTTGAAGAAAATTCGACAGAGATTGTCGAAGATGAAGAATGTGAGGTAAAAATAGAATTTGATGAAGAACCAATGAAGACTGTAAAGGTAATTGAGAAAATAGCTGAAAAGATCGTCGAAGTTGAGAAAATCGTCGAAGTTGAAAAAATCGTCGAAGTTGAGAAGATTGTCGAAGTTGAGAAGATTATTGAAGTCACGAAACCTTGTCTAAAATGTTTGGAACCTTGCAAACATTGTGAAGAGAAAGACAAGAAGATTAGTGAGCAAGAAGAGTTGAAAGAAAAATTGTTGTTTGATGTGAAATACGTAAAAGAATCGTATGATGTGCTAAACAGAACAGTTGATAGTTTGAACAAGTGTCACACCCCGATTTCCACGTGTCTCACCGGTGGGCCCGGTGGGGGATTACCATGACGTAGTTGGCAACAATATAATCAAACCACACAATTATATGAATGCACAGCGGAAGCATAAAGATAAATATATTTCAACGTTAAGTGTAACATAAAAGTATTGTAGGATCGTTTGCCGACCTGACGAGTCGTTCAGAAGAGTACTTAGACTAATTCAGAGGCGGAATTCATTAAACTAGTCTTCGTAAAGCTTGATTTCACTACTTAACGTCTCCTTTATTGATTAATTGTCAAATTACAAACACATGGAGACAAACGGACAGGGCTTCGCCTTTACATACACACATACGCTACTGGAACCGCTCATATGATCATCTATATATAGGAATCATGGGCCGCTCATATGGACAAGTCCATATGAGCGATCCAAACATCTACCACTCGAGCGGTCCAACAACAAGTCACTCGAGCGGTCCAGATGTTATGCCATTCGAGCGGTCCAACTCATCTACCTATAAGCGATCCTATCTAAAACAAGTTTTCTCGTTTTCCGTTCACAATACAATCAGCCCTACCCTAAGACTCGAACGAAGATGTAGTCAACAGACAACTGCACCAACAGACTCCCCCTTGAATGTTGACGGAATCTTCAGTGAGAGTCTTCAATCATTCACAGCTCTTCAATCTTGTTCGGTCTTCTTCAGGAACTCTGCCTGGAATCAAATCTTCTTCAGAAATTCCTTCCTGAAACCATATGCCTGGATCTTTCTCTGGTTTTAACTTTCGTCAGACTCCTCCTATCATCATGCTAGGATCTCTGTCTGGAAATCGTTATCACCATTGAAATCAACTCCTGGCTTTCTCTGTTTAAGCTCTTCTCTGGTTCTGATATGTCTCCTGGCTATCTGTAGCAACAGGATCAGAAACCTGCAAAACTCAACCACTCTATCACAAACCAAAATAATTGTGATTCAACTTAGTGAATCAACTAATCATTTGATACTTTTTACAATTAAACACTAATTCACAAATTTGAAACATTCCAATTTCTGATTCAACCTAATGAATCATTTTAAACATTTCAAACAACTTAACCAACCTGTCTGTTCATCAAGTTTAGCCTTTGAGATTTTGAAAATCAGCTTTTCAACATCAGTCGTCGAAAATCTTTTTGGATTTTTGAAAATATAAAACGTAAAATGCAAAAACAGAAATTTAAAAGCAAAACAAACATATTTTTGTGAGTTTGTGCAAGAGGATCATATCAGTTTTTGAGACACATCACAAGCACCGTTAAGCTTCTAATCGTTTTAAGTTCTAAACGATTCACGTAGATTGACGATATATTTGTCCTCTTAAATTTTCATACAATTTTCAATCTATTCAGGATACTATTTAAGTGTTTTATAAACTTAGATCAATTCATGTGTCCCACCTCTTGAATATACTCCCGTATCCAGAATCTCAATATTCAGTCTTACAGATATGAACACTACAATGATGTCTGTACATAAATTAGGGGAAAGATGCGAGAACTGAGGGATCTCAGGTCAGAACTTCCGTTCAGCAGAGAGATATCAGCTTCGACTTAGCAGTGTGTCCCCTTTAGAGGATCTTTTTAGCTACAACAGATGATTATCAATTTTATTGTCTAATCAACTGAGGGCTTTATGCTATATTTCAAGCATTTTGCGGAAAGTATTAGCCAAGGACTAGGTCAGAACTACCGTTCAGCAGAAGTCCCGGAATAATACCCCAGACATCATAGAGTATAGACACCTAGTATATCAGAATACGAGACCTTCCAAACGAGATTTCAGGGGTTACCTATATATCCAAGTAGTGTTCCCCACGAATTTCACAAGTTTGAAATTTTAGGTTTATATCCCGAATAAATCTACTAAATGTACAAAAACCTATCGTCACATCATTAGTGAGACCGTTTATCACATTTGGCATTACATTTCTTTAGCGTGCTGTGATAGTCCACTGATTTACTATCATTTCCTCTTTTTCTGCAACAAAACTCATTTTTACAATTTTTCAATGTTTTTGACATTTTCAAATCTTCTAATAATTTTTTTAAAATTTTACTCCCCTAAAATCAAAATATGTTTCAATTTTGATTTTCTGGGAAAATTTGAAACAAACTGTACAAACTTGACAACTTGATGAGAATCACATCAATTCTCCATCCACTTGGCATAAACAATCAGAACTCCCCCTCACAACAAACTATTTTCCCATTATGATTTCAAAACACTTAAGTTTGTTTTAATCAGAATGGTTTTTCTGGAAAATAAGTTTAGTTGGTTTTACGACTTGTAAAATGGGGTTCACATCATCACTTTGTTTACCAAATTCTTGAATGATAATTAAATCAAGTCCAATTCAATGACCTTGATTTAACCACTTGTAAGATCAACTGGTTCTCGTTCTGAACCATTTATAACATCCACCAACATTCAACCACTTGTAAGTTTAGCAATTCAAGCTCTTCAAACCTGTTTTTCAACCAATTACCGTCTTTTGGTTAAATTCTCAAGGTGCCGATTCCTACTCCTCGCTTACAAACCTGGGAGTTCCGGCAAGTCCTGCAATTTCTCAAACAGATTTAGAAAGATGCCGATACATGATCCACGATACCATCTTGGGATCTCCGGCAGGTCAGGTTTTTCATTTAAAAAGATCCACCCAAGCCCGACCAGCCTTGGATGTTTTCGATAACTTTACCTCTACCAAAGGCTCCTCTGGCTTTAACGAACCAGAATCATTGCCTGAATGTGGCTTGTCTGACTTTACTGAGTCAGATTCATCGACGACATGTGGCTCCTTTGTTTCCGAAGAAACAGATTCATCGCCACAGAATGTTACCTTTTTCTTCTTCTTCTCCTCTTTTGTCCCCAGATTTGTATCTGATGAATTCTTTTTGCTTGTCTTTGCAGATGAGCGAGTAGATTCATCAGAACTTTTATTCTGTTTATCCCGTGAACCCGAGGACAAAATCTTCTCAAGATACTCTCTTGCCTTCTTTCTCTTTTTCCTCAGTCTGTCTTTCTGCCCCTGTGAAAGTTTAACTTTCTTTTCCTGAATTGACTGTTCTTGAACTTTAGGTTTCAGAACCTTCTGTTCCTGGGGCTTGACTTTGACTGGAATCTTTGCCGATTTCTAAGAATTAGCCCTCAATCTTTCATTCGATCTCCTTGGGCAATCTCTGGCAACGTGACCTTTGATGTTGCAGTTAAAGCATTTCCTGGTCTCATAACTCCAATACCGGCAGTTAACAGCAATATGCCCCTGATAGCCGCAGCTGTAGCACACCCTGTTATCATACCAGTTACCACCGTTGTACCAAACATTTAAGTCGTAACATTGTTTGGCCTGGTGATAATCCTTCCTCAAATTTGTTGAATTTGGCTTTGAAGCACTGTGGTCCGACCTGCACCACTTATTACCAACATTTTTTAAGTTTTCATTTTTTACTTTTTTTAATTTTTTCTTTTGAATGGATGAACAATCTGATGAATTTTTTCTATCTTTTTGAACAATTTTCTCATTTTTAATTTTTTGTTTCTGTTCTGCTCTCTTCTTCAAAGGTTTTTGCTTTGAGCATTCACCCTTTTCAGTTGATTGCAGAACAGTTTTCTGAAACTTTTCCTTTTTATCATCAGATTTTTCATCACAATCTTTAACTTTGACTTTGTCAAAGTTTGTGACATTGTCACTCATTGGAACAGAATTGATTGGTTTTGGACAGGGAAAATTCAAACTGTCTGATTGAGTCACAAAACCTATCAATTTTTTCTCAAGTTCATCAATCTTGCTTCTGGAATTCTCAGCTTCTTTTTCAAACTGAGAGATTCTTTCAAGATGAGACTTGATTGAATTTTCATTTTTCAAGTTTTCAAGAACAGATTTTTCATTTTTCAAAACATTTATCTGTTCTTGAAGTTTCACTTCATTAGCTGTCAGATTTTTGTTCTCCAATTTTATCCAGAAATCTTCATTTTCTGATGATTTCTGTTTGCTTTCAAAAACCTTTACATTTTCTTTCAACTTCTTGTTTTCTGATGTCAAACTGTTCATTTTATCCAACAGTTTGTCATTTTCAATTTTCAATTTTTCACAATTTTCTTGTAACATAAGAATCTGTTTAATATCAGCTTGCTTCTCGTCTTCCAACTTCTTGACTTTTGATGTCAAACTTTCCGCATCCTTCAAGAGTTTGTCATTATTAGTCTTGAAGTTGTCACATTCGAAGCATACTGTTTCAGAACATGAAGTTTCATTCTTCACAGATTCTTCAACCTTCGGCACTTGTTCTTTCTCTATCTTATATATACCTGCACCAAAGATTGTAACAAGATCAAGAGGATTTCTATTATCATCAATATAACATCCTCTTTTCATATCATACACCGAATTTCTTTTTGTTTTCAAACAAACATTGATTTTTTTATTTATTTCTTTGATCACTTTTAAACTCAAATCTTCCAAATTTATTTTTATCTTATCCAATATTTCTCTCTTCTTTTGATAATTTTCATAATCGTGATTTTTAAGTTCGCTGATGAATTCATTCAGAGTTAATTTTGAAAAATTAGAATTTTCTTTCAATTTTTTCAAAAAATCATCCCATTCAACTGATAAACCATTAGCGAACTTTGATACCATCTCAGCTTCTGATATCACTATTTGATTTTCCTTCAAATAGTTCATCAAACGATCAAAACGTTTCTCCAAATCATCCAATTTTTCATCTTTCTTACTAAAAAAACCTTTGAAACGTTCATACCAAATTTCTTTTGATATTTTCTGATAAGAACTACTAAGATATCCTCGATACCAACTATTCATTCTCTCAAGATCATTGTTTTCCTGTACATCAAAACTCATTGTCATTTTTTGCAAATCCAACACGTGCTAGTTGACTAATAAGTGAACCAACTATTGATCAGATGAGCGGTCCAGACAAATAACCACAAAAGCGAACAAACAACTGTCCCAAAAGCGGTCCAATGAATTTGTTGAATAAGCGGACCAGGACAATGTCTGAATGAGCGGTTCAAACAATACACGTTCGAGCGGTTCAGACAACTTGTATCAAATCCAATTTTGACCCACTTAAACTTCGAATTTTGATCTGAAACTTTCCAGGGTTTGTCACGGTACTATTGCGCATAATCCCTGAGATTTTCAGTAAATTTCGACCGTGAAATCTCTTCGAATCAGAAAAAGAAGGTGTAGAAGTGAGAATTTCGAGCAAAAATCGAGCTAAACGGTAAGAACTCTTCCTCCTGAGCTCTGATACCACTTGTAGGATCGTTTGCCGACCTGACGAGTCGTTCAGAAGAGTACTTAGACTAATTCAGAGGCGGAATTCATTGAACTAGTCTTCGTAAAGCTTGATTTCACTACTTAACGTCTCCTTTATTGATTAATTGTCAAATTACAAACACGTGGAGACAAACGGACAGGGCTTCGCCTTTACATACACACATACGCTACTGGAACCGCTCATATGATCATCTATATATAGGAATCATGGGCCGCTCATATGGACAAGTCCATATGAGCGATCCAAACATCTACCACTCGAGCGGTCCAACAACAAGTCACTCGAGCGGTCCAGATGTTATGCCATTCGAGCGGTCCAACTCATCTACCTATAAGCGATCCTATCTAAAACAAGTTTTCTCGTTTTCCGTTCACAATACAATCAGCCCTACCCTAAGACTCGAACGAAGATGTAGTCGACAGACAACTGCACCAACAAGTATCACCATTGTTGAAATAAAATCCACAGGGGATCAATAATAATAATAAAGTATTGTTCAACAGACTTCAGGCATCTTAAGCTTGCGAGACTTCTAATGATGCTAAGGAGAAATCCCAGCCAATTACGTATAGTACCTGCATTTAGTCTTTTTGGGAAAATACGTCAGTTTACACTGGTAAATACATTCAACTGACACTTTTGTAAAATGTTTAATAAAATTGGTTTAAATGCACAAGGCACAAACTCTTTATAACTTGGGAAAATTTATAATTAAATCTTGTAAAGAATTACATGTTTACTATGCGTTCGGTCGCCCGGATCGTGCCGGGTTAAAGTTTAATAGACACACCACATAGCATAAAACCGTGGCGGGAAAACCAACGGCTATACTTTTATAATTATGGACATAATGCCGGGTGTACGCCTACACCCGGATGTCAGGGTCGTGGCCATTTCTTAAAATGCTGCCAAGGATATCCGGGACATGGTCATTAAGCCCCCAACGGCGTAAAGCCAAAAAAAAACAAATTTTTAAACGGGTCACATTGATAATACCCAACTACTAATGAGTTGGGGTCAATTTCCCGACCAAGCGGTATTTTAAATACCGTAACCCAAGCCCGTATAACGGAAAATAAGTTAAAAGTATTTACCTTTGCAAGTATAATTCCTTAATTTAAATAAATTGCAGATAGCTTTTACTGGTCCCCTAATCTGGAACGAAGGTTTAAATTAACCTATTAGAATCCTAACGGGTCTTTAATCTAGCCGTAGCTTAGACCGGTCAGTTTCAAAGGATAGATACGGTTTAATCGTGTGAAAGGCGAAAACCGGGAATGGAATGTGATTTTGACCCAACAAGTTTAAAGACTTGTTTTATAGGGGTATAATATTCACACTCTGTATTTTGGGGTCAAAACAATATGGTTTGACCCGCTTCGGCTAGTTTATGTAAACTAGTTACATAAGCCGAACCGTGCACGCAAAAGGTGTAACGGGTAACCGTAAGAGTCCTACACTGTTTTCCTAAGTCAATATGCTTTAAAGAGGTTGTGGTATCAGTAGGATACCTTTCATAATGCCCGTAACGAGTTTAAGTTCATTTTATGCCCCGTAGGGGTATTTCGGTCTTTTTAAAGATTATAAAAGAGGTTTCTGAGTTCTACAGGAAATCTGAGTTTCCCGAACAGTTTATAAGGTCTAAAATACTTTATTTATTATTTAAAATCAATAGCAACTGGAATCGGGTCAAAAGACCTTGTAGAACTCAAGTTATGGCTGAAAAGGGTATATTCGGTATTTACCGAACCGTTGCCATAACCGCAGGTTATGAGCAGGTTAAAAATAATTAAAAATCTTTAAAATCCCAAAATATTGTTTTACATCAGTGTGTAAAAGGTTTGGTGTCGAAATCCGGGCTTAGATAGGCGTTATGCTAATTGCGCTATTAAATTACTAAGGTTTCCGTAATTTGCGCTATTTTGCATAACTCCTATTCTGGACCTCGGATTGATATGAAATTTTAGGGACATGCTTAGAAATCAGTAACTAAAGTTATGATTCTTTCACATGTCCGAAATTCTCGTTTTAATTTTAAAAGGGCGTTACGGTCAACTTTTAAGCATTTAACGGAAAAGTGTAAAAGACCCGGACAAACAACGAACCGGTCACAGAGGGTTATACCATCATGTAACCTGGTCCTAAGAGAGTCCTAAGGCATATCTAAATCATACTTTAACGGGTCAGAACTGAAGTCAATGCGAAAGTCAAAGCTTTGCGACTTTCGGTTCCGAACCGGGTCTAAAATATCAAGTGGTCGGATCAAACAAGCTTAGACTAGTTAATATACTTATTATCATGTTTTATGAGTGTTTAAACAGGTTACATATCATCTACATTACAGATTATGCATGAAATCGCAGAATGACATTTCTGTTGACTTTTTCTAAGCACGTTTGACTCGACATTCGGACTAGTTAGAGTGGGAATCAGAGGGTGCCCTTTTAGGGGTTTAAAGCCCACATGATTACCAACATATAACTACCTTTGATTCGACAAACCACTGGACCATTTGTGATTTATCGCAAAGTCAATCGTTAATTACGATGGATTGACTTTTAAGCTAAACTATGCATAAACTAAGCCACAAAAGGGTAGGCACACTTACAGAAGCTTGGTGCATGTCCTAGGATGTTAGAAGAGTGCTTGAGAGCTCCAGAGATGAATTAGAATGCAGGTTTGAGGTGTGATTCACTTGTGTGCAATGTGGTGCCTTTTATAGTGAAAATTTGGACTTAAGATCATTACAACACACTCTACATTGGATCATGGATGATCAGCAGGTGGCCCTGGGTGCTAGGGGGCATGTAGAGGGCGCCCATGCTTCATTAATTGCCTCAATGATCGTTCACAAGCTCAAACAGCAAGTCTGTCCAAAGTTTCTGCATCTGGGGTCCTTACGCGGCCCGCATTAGGATTCAGGCTACATGCACGCGGGCCGCCTGAATCTTCATGTCAGGAAACATATCCACAGGTGGCTCGCGGCCCGCATTAACTTGCTTGTTTCACTCAGGCGGGCCGCCTGAGGCCTGAATTTCAAGATTTTCAAATCTTTTGTAATGATTAACTTGACCTTTCGGTTTCGAATGGGTAACTTTGTGATTTGGCCCTCGATTATTTACCGTTAAGGGCCTCGTGACTTTTACCCGCAATGTTAAGTCCCCGGTTAGTTTAATTACTATCCGAAAAGCCTTATCTTTTATTGTTGACGCTTTTAACCCCTCGCATACGAATTTGATCATAACTTTCTTGTTTTAAAACGGAACTCCGCGAAGTTTATATTACATATTCTAGTGAGCGTAATTTACTGTTACAAAGCCTCGGGTTCGTCAAAGGGTCACTCAGAGGTATTAATTAAACATGTTGACACAATTAACCCCTGTAGCTTGTAATCTCTCACTTTCTTCCGTGTTTCGCTCCGTACGATCCATGATTTATTCGTTTGAAGGTACTAGCATCATTTAGGGTTACTATACAGTATATATACCCCTTGTTGACATTCTTAACCCTCGAATTTACATACTTTCAAGGTTTGTCAACTTTAGTCCTTTATTTAATCCTTAATGCCACGTGTAAACTCATGACACGTGTTAACACATTATTGGACACAAAATTTCGAGGTGTTACATCCTCACCCCCTTAAAATAAATCTTGACCCAAGATTTACTGAAATAAATAAGGGTATTTCTCTTTCATCGTGGATTCAACCTCCCACGTGAATTCGGGACCTCTACGGGCATCCCATTTGACTTTTACAATCGGTACATGCTTCCTTCAAAGCTTCTTTACCTGTCGATCTTCAATCGACAAAGGTTTTTCCACAAATTTTAAGCTCTCATCTATATGCACATATGTATGTGGTATTACCAGTGATTCGTCAGCGAAGCACTTCTTTAGATTGCAGATGTGGAACACATTGTAAATTCCATTGAGCTCCTCCGGTAAGTTTAGCTTATAGGCAACTGACCCGACACGTTCGATAACCTCGAAAGGTCCTATGTATCTCGGGCTTAGTTTGCCTTTCTTACCGAAACGCATCACCCCCTTCCAGGGTGATACTTTAAGTAACACTTTTTCACCTACTTCGAAGTGAAAGTCTTTACGTTTTGGATCCGCGTAACTCTTCTGCCTATCTCGGGCAGCTTTGAGATGGTCTCGAATCTGGACAATCTTGTCCGTCGTCTCGAAGACTATCTCTGGTCCTGATAATTGGACATCTCCAACTTCCTCCCAACAAACAGGCGATCTACACTTTCTACCGTATAATGCATCGAAAGGCGCAGCCTTTATGCTGGTATGGTAGCTATTATTGTAGGAGAATTCGATTAATGGTAGGTTCTTATCCCAACTACCACCCAAATCGATAGCACATGCACGTAGCATGTCTTCCAACGTTTGAATAATACGCTCACTTTGACCGTCTGTCTGAGGATGGTAAGCCGTACTAAAATTCAAACGTGTGCCCAAAGATTGCTGGAAGCTTTTCCAGAAATGAGACGTGTATCTAGTATCTCTGTCAGAGATAATAGACACAAGTATGCCATGTAAGGCTACAATCTTATCAACGTATAACTGGGCTAACATGTCGGAGTTATAGGTCTCCTTGATGGGTAAGAAATGAGCTAACTTAGTCAGTCTATCGACTATAACCCATATTGTATCATTTCCTTTTCTCGTCTTGGGTAACTTGGTAATAAAATCCATAGTTACACATTCCCACTTCCATTCGGGAAGTTCAGGCTGTTGTAGCAAGCCTGACGGCTTCTGATGCTCAGCCTTGACTTGCGCACAAGTTAAGCATTTGGCTACATAAGCGGCTACAGACTTTTTCAAGCCTATCCACCAATAATTTGCCTTTAGATCCTGATACATTTTATCTGCTCCAGGATGGACAGAATATTTGGAACTATGGGCTTCCTGGAGGATAACATCTCGTAGTCCTCCATAAATTGGAACCCATATTCGTCCATTTAGTCTTAGAATTCCATCCTTGCTAAGAGTTAACTGCTCCTCAGTTACTCCTAGCTTTTCATTGGGATAGTTAGCTTCCAACACAGCTTCTCTCTGTGCAGCTAACACCCTTTCGATCAAATTATTCTTCACTTCAATGCTCTTGGCATTGATTCGGATGGGTTTTACCCTTTCCTTTCGACTTAAGGCATCATCGACTTCATTCGCTTTGCCGGGATGATATCTGATTTCACAATCATAATCATTTAAATTCTCCATCCAACGGCGTTGCCTCATATTTAATTCCTTCTGATTAAACAGATGTTGAAGGCTCTTGTGATCCGAATAGATCACAAACTTGATACCATACAGATAATGCCTCCACAGTTTTAGTGCGAACACAACAGCACCCAACTCCAAGTCATGGGTGGTGTAATTCTTCTCGTGCACCTTTAACTGTCTTGAAGCATAGGCAATAACCTTGCCTTTCTGCATGAGTACGCACCCCATGCCAGTGTGTGATGCGTCCCAGTAAACTACGAACTCTTCGGTACCTTCAGGTAAAGTCAGCACAGGAGTGTTGCTCAACTTTTGCTTCAGAATATCAAAGGACTCTTGCTGCTTAGGGCCCCAAACGAACTTTATCTTCTTCTTGGTCAGGGAAGTTAAAGGCGCAACAATCCTTGAAAAATTTTCAATAAAACGCCTGTAATATCCTGCTAACCCCAGGAAACTACGAATCTCTGTAGGCGTCTTTGGCTATTGCCAATTCATGACAGCTTCAACTTTAGCGGGATCCACTTGGATATCACGTTTGCTGACAACGTGTCCAAGAAATTGGACTTCTCGAAGCCAGAATTCGCACTTAGAAAATTTGGCATAGAGTTTCTCGTGATGCAGGAGTTTGAGAATACAACGAAGGTGTTTCTCATGGTCAGCTTGGTTCTTCGAGTAGATAAGAATGTCGTCGATGAAAACGATGACAAATTTGTCTAAGTACGGCTTGCAAACGCGATTCATGAGATCCATGAACGCAGCCGGTGCATTAGTGAGCCCAAAAGGCATCACCAGGAACTCGTAGTGACCATAACGAGTCCTAAATGCGGTTTTATGTACGTCTTCATCTCTGACTTTCAGTTGATGGTAGCCTGACCTCAAGTCAATCTTCGAGAAATAACTTGCCCCTTGTAACTGATCGAACAAATCATCGATCCTCGGCAAGGGATATCTATTCTTTATCGTGACCTTATTAAGCTCACGATAATCGATGCACAGACGCATCGATCCGTCCTTCTTCTTTACAAACAGGATAGGTGCTCCCCAGGGAGACAAACTAGGTTTGATAAAACCTTTAGCTAGCAGTTCATCCAGCTGGGTCCTCAACTCCTTCATTTCGGTTGGTGCTAGCCTGTAAGGTGCTCTAGCAATAGGTGCTGCTCCAGGAGTGATATCAATCCTGAATTCCACTTGCCTATCCGGTGGCAAACCAGGTAGATCTTCAGGGAAAACTTCTAGATATTCCGAAATGACGGGAATGTCTTCTATCTTCGGTTTAGGCTCATCAAAATCACCTGTGCCATGTAGATGACACAACCCTTCTTTAGACATTTAGATGCCTTGAGCATAGTCACTTGCTCAGGTAATCCGTACTGGGTATCTCCCCGAATGGTAAGCGATTCACCAGACGGAGCCTTTATCACCACTTGCTTTCTGTTGCAGACGATTTGAGCCTGGTTGTGAGATAATCAGTCCATACCCAATACTAGGTCAAAACCGGCCAATTTAAAGGGAAGTAGAGATAGAGGAAAAGAGTGGTTCTTAATGGATATCACACATCCATCTAACACAGTGGAGACGGTTTCTATGGTGCCATCTGCTAGCTCTACCTCATAATTCACATTTAAGGTTTTGGCAGGCATATTAAGCAATTTGCAAAATTTATGATCTACGAAAGACTTATCAGCACCCGAATCAAAAAGTACTCTTGCAAAGATATCATTTACGAGAAAAGTACATGTGATCACGTTATCATCTTGCAAAGCTTCTTTCACATCCATTTTGAAGACTCTTGCATTGCTCTTTTTGGTTTCTTCAGACTTCTTGGCATATTTAGGGCAGTTGGTTTTAATGTGCCCCTTCTCGTTGCAATTATAGCAAGTTGCATCCTTTATCTTTTTGCAATCCACGGTCTTGTGGTCCTTGGACTTGCATAACCCGCAAGCAGATGACTTCGACTGAGTCTGCGAGTTTGATTCGAGTCTACACTTTCCAAAGTGATGTCTCTTGCAATGCTTGCACTTGGGCTTTTCACTAGACTGTTGCCCATCCTTCCTTGACTCAGACCCTCTCTTGTTATCACCGTTTCCACGGTGCTTCTTGCCCGACCTTCGTGAAGTATCATCTTCACGCTTTCTCTTCTCAGCCTCTTTGTTCCTCAGCGATCTTTGTCGGACCGCATCAAGAGTAAGGGACAAAGATATGTCGGCTACAGATCTAAATGTCGCTGGCCGAGAGGCCTTCACGCTTGCCTTTATTTCGGGGGCTAACCCACCGATAAAACGAGCTATTCTCTTTGGCTCCGGGGTTACCAGATACGGAACCAACCGGGACATCGTGTTGAAGCTCGTGAGGTAAGCTTGACAGTCAAGGTTCGTCATAACCAACGATAGAAAGTCGGTCTCGATCTTTTCAACTTCAGGTTGAGGGCAGTAATTTTCCTTGATGAGAGAAATGAATTCCTCCCATGTCATGCTGTATAGAACAGCCTTTCCCGAGGCCTGAACCAACGACCTCCACCAAGCCAGGGCCTCGCCCTTGAATGATTGTGACACAAACTTTACCACATCTTTCTCTGCGCAACCACTGATGTCCACCACGGTGTCCATCTTGTCTAGCCACGTCATACAATCGACCGCGCCTTTCTCCCCGGTGAAATCTCGGGGTTTACAAGATATAAAATACTTGTAGGTACAGCCCCTGGCGCGAGATGCATCAGTATACACTCTTTCTGGACGGACACTGTTTTCATTGGATGAGTGATTATCATCGTCCTTTTTGGGCTTAGACGGTGGTTTGCTGTGAGATTTTGAGTGGGTTTTCGGCTTTGAGTGTGGTTTGGATATGGTTCTGCTCCGGGATTCAGTATACTCCTCGTATTGTCGATCCAGGGCTGCCTTAACAGCATTGTCGACAAGAGCTTTTAATTCAGCGCCCATCAAATGAACCTGGGCGTTATCGTATTCGTCTTCTTTCGAAGGACTATTCTCCCCACTTGGATCAGCCATGGTAACTTGAATCTGCTACAGAAGATAACGAAAAATTTTATTTAGGAGTTTATTATGGAATTGTCTTTTATGGCAATTCATTAACCATGGTAAACAGAGACCATATCTGGTTAATTTGTTACTCACTTTTATTTAGGATTTGAACATACTTATCCTAATTACAAACAATATTGTTAGTGGCATAAAAGCCTAGTCACGAGGACGTTTTTATAATATTAGCCGGGATTTACAGAGAATCAAGGCATGAAGGTTTGAACCATAGTCCTTTTACCTTTTCTGACAGGGAGTCATAGACTACCACTGCCTTTTTGTCTTATATGACAATAATTATGGCCCGTAGGCACTACATCACTAATGGATGTTTAATAATTTGGCCCGTAGGCACTACATCGCTAATGGATGTTTTAATAAGTTTGGCCCGTAGGCACTATATCACTAATGGATGTTTTAATAAGTTTCGCCCGTAGGCACTACATCACTAATAGATGTTTAATAGGGTTGGCCCGTAGGCATTACATCGCTAATGGATGTTTTAATAAATGATCATCTTTATTGATGATTTAACCCATGATTTATAAATCATTAATTTGGGCTTTGGAATCCTTAGAAGGATTCTTATATGAGAATGACGCGTGCGATTTTTAACGAATCACATCTGCCATGAACGTTAACAGGATTACAGAGGTTAACAGGGAATCTGAATCTTTTAATCAGGTCTTACCATCTTGGCCGGATCTTATAAAGACACCTGGTTAGGTTTCACTCTTAAGATTCTTTATTTAGGCAGATTTAAATTTAAAAGGAATGATTTTGATTTATTTCATATATAATAACAAAAATGAAATTTATAACATAACATTCCATAAACTTCAAATACGATTACACGCTGCCCTAAGCGGGACTTTTAAATAAATAACTACCTACGCAGAGGTTTATAGAAAAACAAGTCCACGCAGGGACCATTACAAGATAGATGTCCGCGCATGGACTAAAAGATAAGTCCGTGTAGGGACTGAAATACGATAAATGCCCACGCAGGGACTAAATTGCAAATACAACAATACATAAGGAGACAATGATCTCGTTTCTTCCTCCCTTTTAGCAGGTTTGCTAGGCCTTTGAGAAATCCACAATTACTCTTACGTTCTTGTTCGAAGTCTCGTTCCACACGGTTTAAACGGTGGAGTATTTCTTCTTGCTCCGGTGGAGAAAAACGTGGCTGCTGCGACGGTTGCTGAACCGGAGGTCTAGGAGGTATTGGATACCCATGAGCTGAGTAATCTGGTCTCCAAGAGGTTCCATGGAGGGCATTATAATTTTCCGCTACCACATATGGATCGGCATCATAGTTATAGTTGTAGTGTGTGTGAGTCGGCTGCTCAAACGGATTATATGCGGTGGAACCGCCATATTCTGGTATCGGATTGTCATATCCGAAAGGTGGCAGAGGTGGTGCAACTGATGCAGAATTCACCTCTGCAGCGTGACCAGAAGGTTCCCCTAGTTGTGGTTCTTCTTCAGGTACTGACGGAAAGTGACTAGCACTCGAGTGGCGAGGGGTGCTGAAATGGAATTCCCCTCCTCGGGTAGACATCCGTACGCCTGATCTTCTACGCCTTGGCGGATCTGGAATTACTGGTTGAACCGGTGGCGGTGGCGGTGGCGTAACTGCCACGAACCGCGAATCCTCAGAAGGATCCTGTTGTTGCTGTTGGTCATGAGGCGAGAAGTGATGGGAAGGTGTAAAGTACCAATTACATTGGTCAAACCTCGCCTGGTAGCTGTCGGGACCTTGATAGGGTGTTCCATGAAAGGATGACCCATTAGAGATCTCGATTGGATGATTGGGAGTACCCCTTGTACGCTCGACGGGGTCTGTATCCTCGTCCATATCCACTGCATTATCTTCAGAAAAGTGATCCTCTGGTCCTAAAGGGTTATACCCTATTGGCTCTTGGACATAATCCGCTGGGTTAAACTGTCCTACGAAGAAAGGAGAAGGATCGCCATAAGAACGGTGCGAAGCAGATCGCTGAAGAGGTATAAAGGATGGTTGAGGGTTATTGGGATTGTTTTCCGAATCTGGTCCAAACGAATGACAGTATGAGGGTGTCGAACTGTGCGAGGTGGAATGTCTCGCAGGTTCAAAGAGGTTTCTTCTTCGTCTCTGTGGTTCTTCACTTCTTGTACTGGAAGGAGCTCGCATGTTCGAAGGTCCAGCCTCGTGATCATTGTGAGTAATGATCGTCCCTTTGCCTCTTCCTCCTCTTCCTCGTCTGATTGCAGGTGGCATATCTCCTGCTTTCAAAACTTTAAATAACAATAAACAATAAAAAGACAATTGGAATAACAATTCGAATTTGTCCTATGTTCTTGTCTAGACTCAAGTATGTGCAATTGTGTAACTGAGATTAAACACAAAGGCTAGTGTTTAATTCACTCAGTGTTGGCTCTGATACCAACCTGTCACATCCCGATTTCCACGTGTCTCACCGGTGGGCCCGGTGGGGGATTACCGTGACGTAGTTGGCAACAATATAGTCAAACCACACAATTATATGAATGCACAGCGGAAGCATAATGATAAATATATTTCAACGTTAAGTGTAATATCAAAGTATAACCATTGTTGAAATAAAATCCACAGGGGATCAATAATAATAATAATAAAGTATTGTTCAACAGACTTCAGGCATCTTAAGCTTGCGAGACTTCTAATGATGCTAAGGAGAAATCCCAGCCAATTACGCATAGTACCTGCATTTAGTCTTTTTGGGAAAATACGTCAGTTTACACTGGTAAATACATTCAACTGACACTTTTGTAAAATGTTTAATAAAATTGGTTTAAATGCACAAGGCGCAAACTCTTTATAACTTGGGAAAATTTATAATTAAATCTTGTAAAGAATTACATGTTTACTATGCGTTCGGTCGCCCGGATCGTGCCGGGTTAAAGTTTAATAGACACACCACATAGCATAAAACCGTGGCGGGAAAACCAACGGCTATACTTTTATAATTATGGACATAATGCCGGGTGTACGCCTACACCCGGATGTCAGGGTCGTGGCCATTTCTTAAAATGCTGCCAAGGATATCCGGGACATGGTCATTAAGCCCCCAAAGGCGTAAAGCCAAACAAAACAAATTTTTAAACGGGTCACATTGATAATACCCAACTACTAATGAGTTGGGGTCAATTGCCCGACCAAGCGGTATTTTAAATACCGTAACCCAAGCCCGTATAACGGAAAATAAGTTAAAAGTATTTACCTTTGCAAGTATAATTCCTTAATTGAAATAAATTGCAGATAGCTTTTACTGGTCCCCTAATCTGGAACGAAGGTTTAAATTAACCTATTAGAATCCTAACGGGTCTTTAATCTAGCCGTAGCTTAGACCGGTCAGTTTCAAAGGATAGATACGGTTTAATCGCGTGAAAGGCGAAAACCGGGAATGGAATGTGATTTTGACCCAACAAGTTTGAAGACTTGTTTTATAGGGGTATAATATTCACACTCTGTATTTTGGGGTCAAAACAATATGGTTTGACCCGCTTCGGCTAGTTTATGTAAACTAGTTACATAAGCCGAACCGTGCGCGCAAAAGGCGTAACGGGTAACCGTAAGAGTCCTACACTGTTTTACTAAGTCAATATACTTTAAAGAGGTTGTGGTATCAGTAGGATACCTTCCATAATGCCCGTAACGAGTTTAAGTTCATTTTATGCCCCGTAGGGGTATTTCGGTCTTTTTAAAGATTATAAAAGAGGTTTCTGAGTTCTACAGGAAATCTGAGTTTCCCGAACAGTCTATAAGGTCTAAAATACTTTATTTATTATTTAAAATTAGTACCACTGGAATCGGGTCAAAAGACCTTGTAGAACTCAAGTTATGGCCGAAAAGGGTATATTCGGTATTTACCGAACCGTTGCCATAATCGCAGGTTATGAGCAGGCTAAAAATAATTAAAAATCTTTAAAAATCCCAAAATATTGTTTTACATCAGTGTGTAAAAGGTTTGGTGTCGAAATCCGGGCTTAGATAGGCGTTATGCTAATTGCGCTATTAAATTACTAAGGTTTCCGTAATTTGCGCTATTTAGCATAACTCCTATTCTGGACCTCGGATTGATATGAAATTTTAGGTACATGCTTAGAAATCAGTAACTAAAGTTATGATTCTTTCACATGTCCGAAATTCTCGTTTTAATTTAAAAAGGGCGTTACGGTCAACTTTTAAGCATTTAACGGAAAAGTGTAAAAGACCCGGACAAACAACGAACCGGTCACAGAGGGTTATACCATCATGTAACCTGGTCCTAAGAGAGTCCTAAGGCATATCTAAATCATACTTTAACGGGTCAGAACTGAAGTCAATGCGAAAGTCAAAGCTTTGCGACTTTCGGTTCCGAACCGGGTCTAAAATATCAAGTGGTCGGATCAAACAAGCTTAGACTAGTTAATATACTTATTATCATTTTTTATGAGTATTTAAACAGGTTACATATCATCTACATTACAGATTATGCATGAAATCGCAAAATGACATTTCTGTTGACTTTTTCTAAGCACGTTTGACTCGACATTCGGACTAGTTAGAGTGGGAATCAGAGGGTGCCCTTTTAGGGGTTTAAAGCCCACATGATTACCAACATATAACTACCTTTGATTCGACAAACCACTGGACCATTCATGATTTATCGCAAAGTCAATCGTTAATTACGACGGATTGACTTTTAAGCTAAACTATGCATAAACTAAGCCACAAAAGGGTAGGCACACTTACAGAAGCTTGGTGCACGTCCTAGGATGTTAGAAGAGTGCTTGAGAGCTCCAGAGATGAACTAGAATGCAGGTTTGAGGTGTGATTCACTTGTGTGCAAGGTGGTGCCTTTTATAGTGAAAATTTGGACTTAAGATCATTACAACACACTCTACATTGGATCATGGATGATTAGCAGGTGGCCCTGGGTGCTAGGGGGCATGTAGAGGGCGCCCATGCTTCATTAATTGCCTCAATGATCGTTCATAAGCTCAAACAGCAAGTCTGTCCAAAGTTTCTGCATCTGGGGTCCTTACGCGGCCCGCATTAGGATTCAGGCTACATGCACGCGGGCCGCCTGAATCTTCATGTCAGGAAACGTATCCACAGGTGGCTCGCGGCCCGCATTAACTTGCTTGTTTCACTCAGGCGGGCCGCCTGAGGCCTGAATTTCAAGATTTTCAAATCTTTTGTAATGATTAACTTGACCTTTCGGTTTCGAAGGGGTAACTTTGCGATTTGGCCCTTGATTATTTACCGTTAAGGGCCTCGTGACTTTTACCCGCAATGTTAAGTCCCCGGTTAGGTTAATTACTATCCGAAAAGCCTTATCTTTTATTGTTGACGCTTTTAACCCCTCGCATACGAATTTGATCATAACTTTCTCGTTTTAAAACGGAACTCCGTGAAGTTTATATTACATATTCTAGTGAGCGTAATTTACTGTTACAAAGCCTCGGGTTCGTCAAAGGGTCACTCAGAGGTATTAATTAAACATGTTGACACAATTAACCCCTGTAGCTTGTAATCTCTCACTCTCTTCCGTTTTTCTCTCCGTACGATCCATGATTTATTCGTTTGAAGGTACTAGCATCATTTAGGGTTACTATACAGTATATATACCCCATGTTGACATTCTTAACCCTCGAATTTACATACTTTCAAGGTTTGTCAACTTTAATCCTTTATTTAATCCTTAATGCCACGTGTAAACTCATGACACGTGTTAACACATTATTGGACACAAAATTTCGAGGTGTTACAACAAGAAAAACTTAGAAGTAGATGTTGCTATGACAATGATGATTTCAACATTAATGACGAAGCAGAAGGTCATCAATGAATATATTGAAGATTGTGCAAAGTTGAAGCAGGATTTGGAACTCAAAAAGATTGAAAATGAGAGAATCAAACGATTGCTGATGAGTTATACAGCTTGTGATTATTTGATTGATAGAGTTTATCCTACTGTTGCAGGTCTTGAAGCTTTTCAAGATAAAAAGTCGGAAGATAAGGATACTGGTAAGAAACAAAGTGCCAAGTATAACAAGTGTCCACCTCCGATCTGGGAAAGTTATTCTCCCAGAAAACCAAATGAGGAGCAATTAAAAAAGGCAGTCAACATAAAGTTAAAGTCTGAAACCATTGATAAGTTACCAGACAACATTGACGTCACATTCACAGCGTCTGACACTGATCATGAGTCTAAGTTATTAAAGAAAGTGGTCGATCAGGTGTTGGATATGGATGAAGAGTCAAAGTCGGAGTCTAAATCCGAAAGTTTGAGTTCATCAGACAAAAGTTTGAGTTCACCGGTCAAACGGGTTTACAATAAAGAATTTCTGATGTCGAAACATAATTTGAATGACGAAATATTCAAAGTAGCATATACTTGAATGATTCTGACAAATTATTTTCTGATGAAGAATTTCCAATAAGAAGTGTCAAAACGGAACAGATCAAACAGGTTTTCAAATTAACAGAAATTAATATTTCTGAAATAAAAGATGTAAATCTTAATGTAAAACCTAAAAAGTATACTTCAAGAGTTCAACAAAGATTGAACAAGAAAAAAAGGTTACAGTTCTGGTAGTGGTTTTCATCAGAAACCAAACCACAACGGTAATTTCAAAAAGAAAGGTTTAGGTTATATTCCCCTAGAAAATTATAAAAATGAGAAAAATTATACATCAAAAACTAAATTTGTTTCAGGTACAAGTTCAGAGAAAGAGAAGGAGAAACTGTTCAGGAAACAGTCAAATCAAGAGTTTCTCGCAGAAAGGAAAAAGAATGTGATGATGGTTTCAAAGCAAAGAGTTGACAGAAGAACTTGTTTCAAATGCCAAGAAGTTGGATACATTTCTTGGAATTGTCCCAAATCCATCAACACAAAACAGGGAGTTGCTACGAACTCTAAAATGAAGAAAAAATGTGTTGATAAAAAAGAACAATCAATTGAAAATTTTAAAGCGTTCAAAAATTCGACTTTCAAAGTTGGTGAAAGTTCGAAACGTTTTTACAAAAGAAAAGTTGATTTGAACAAACAAAAGTGGGTTGTTAAATCTGAGAGTAGTTCTGACAATGAATCTGACTCGTCAAAGTCAAAGGAGTCATTTGTGGTGAAAAACGATGAGAATTCGGTTCTAGAAATGAACGATGAAAACTTTCCACCATTGTCAAAAGGAAGTTAAAAATTGGAAAGATTGAGATCTCAGATCAATTCTTCCCTGGTAAAGAAGAATTTGATGCTGAAAAAGTGTTTAATGGAAAAGTGAAACATATTTTTGGGAAGATGGTCGATGGAAAGGTGAAGGAGCAAAAGAATTTTATAAATAAAAAAGATGGTGGGTTAACGATGATGAACAATCACCCAAGACTGGTCAGGCTTGGGTGACAGCTTTTTCTACTTAAAATCCTGACTTGCCGGAGCTCCCAAGTTGGTAATCGTGGAGCATGTATCGGCATCTTTCTTGAGAAATTGACATTTGTGAAATTTCGTCCTACAAGTGGTAGTTTTTATTGAAAATTGTCATATTTTAATCTTCAAATGGTATGGTTGATAAGTGAACCTACAAGTGATTGAAAAAGAGGTTTTCGCCTACAAGTGGTTAATCAAGGTCATTAAATTGAACTTGATTTAACTTTCATTCAAAATGGTTGAAAGAACATAATGATGAGTTTATCCCCTATCCTACAAGTGGTTTCAACAAAACTTATTTTCCGGGAAAACCATTTTGATTAAAACAAACTGAAGTGTTTTGAAATCATAATGGGAAAATAGTTTGTTGTAAGGGGGAGTTCTGATTGTTTATGCCAAGTGGATGGAAAATTGAAGCTTGAAAATCAGTTTGTCACTTCATCTGTATAGTTTGTTTTCAAAATTTTCTTGAAAAATCAAAAATTGAAACATATTTTTGATTTTAGGGGTTTGAAAAAACCAAAAACATGATAAAATCTAAAAAGCCAAAAACATGAAAAAATGAAAAATGAGTGTTGTTGTGAAAAAGAGGAAATGATAGTACACCAGTGGACTATCACAGCACGCTAAAGAATTGAAAAGTCAAATGTGATAAACGATCTCACTGAGGATGTGCCAGTAGGTTTTTGTACATTCAGTAGATTGTTTCCGAGATATAAACCTCAAATTCGAATACTTACTTATCTCGTGGGGAACATCTTTCGGATATATGGGTAACCCTGAAATCTTGTTTGAAGGGCTTTCTATTTCTGACATACTAGGTCTTTGTGCGTGATGATATCTGGAGTATTATACCTGGACTTCTGATTTTGCGGAAGCAATAGCCTAGTCCTCGTATAATGCTCTTCGCTACTTTAATCTTAAAGCCCACCCTCAGCATAAAAAATGATGAAACATTGCAAAATGCTAATCATGTGCTGTTGAAAAAAAGATCCCCAAACGGGACACACCTAAAGACGAGCCATCATCTCTTTGTCTGAACGGAAGTTCTAACCTGAGCTCTCATGGTCTCGCATTAACCGTTTACAGATATCATTAGTGTGCATTCACCTGTAAGACTAAATATAGGAGTCTGGATATAGGAGTATATTCTGAGGTGGGACACACAAATAAGTTTAAGTCAATTAAAACACTAATCTCGTATCTCGAAACATTTGAACTTTGTGTGAAAATTTAAGTGGATCACTATACTGGCAATCTAAGTGAATCGTTTAGAACTTTAAATGTTTAAAGCTTAACGGTGTTAGTGATTTGTCTCATAAACTGATATGATCCTCCTACGCAAACTCACAAAAATATTGTTTGTAAATATTTCTTTATTGATTTTCAAAAACCCAAAAAGATTTGAAGTGTGTTTTAGCATAAAGTTTTGATAATTCAAAAAGATTTTCGACAACTGATGTTGGAGAGCTGATTTTCAAAATTCCGTGTGCTAAACATGATGAACAAGAGGTTTGGAAGAGTTTGTTTGAGATAAAAAATGAATTCGATAAAGAAATTTGATATTCTTACAAGTGGTCATCAAAGTTTATAAATGTTAAATCATTTTGATGGATATTTGCAAGTGGTTTATAACTTTGTTAAAATAATTGTGAATCTTATGTTTTGGGTAGAGGTTGTGCAGGTTAAACAGGTTTCGATTCCTGTTGCTACGGAGAGCCAGGAAACGTTCCTGAACCTGTGAAAGTGCTATGTCAGATTACGATCCCAAAACAACTTAAGGGGGAGTCTGCTAGCAAATGGGAGTTTGAAATCAGTAGAGCCAGGTTCTGATTCTAGAAAAGAATAGAAGCTGCTGAGAGCCAGACTCGATTCCTGATGATTTAAGATCTTAAAGAATCAAGAGACCTGATCAAGAGAATTAAGAAGTTCAAGAACTAGGTTGCGATTCTGGAAGAGAGAGTAGAAGAGAAAAGAAATTGAGGGATGCTTACAGTGTCAGATACTTTAGCAAGAGCAAAGACTGGTAAAGACTGAAGTTTGTGAAGACTCGACACTGAAGACTTCGTCAACATCCAAGGGGGAGTCTGTTGGTGCATATGCCTGTCGCCTTCGTCTTGTGTCGAGTCTTGTAAGAGGACAGATAGATCAGGGCTCGTTATACGAGAAAAACGAGGCTCATACAGGTTGGAACCATTTCGCACGAAATGGATTATGATCATTCCGTGCGAAATAGCTTCCCTATATATACCTGAGCCCTCATTTCATTTGTAACGGTTCCAGATTCCAGAGCCGAAGTGCTGTTGACGTGTCGTTTAATCTGTAACGCTTTCAAATCAATAAACAAGGTAATTAAAGGGTGAATCAAGCTGTAATCAAGTCTGTATCATTGAATTCCACCTTTGATATGGATTAGAACTCTTCTGGTAGAATCGTTTAGATCGAATCCTCTAGATTTGACCGTGGTAACACCGAAGCCTTCAATACGTTCATCTCCAGATCTGATCTTTTTGAATTCTCAATGTATGGAGGTAAGTTCACATACGTTTCCGGTCATAGCACTATTAAAATGAGCAAACTAGATAGATTTTTGGTGAATGAGTCTTTCATTTGGCCAAAAGCAAAATTTGAGGTTCATAAGAGGGGTTTTTCGGACCACTGCCCAATTTCCCTGTCTTGCATCGCCGTTGACTTCGGCCCAGTTCCCTTTAAATTCTTTAATTCTTGGATTGGGGAAACGAGATTAGATGACATCGTTGCCAATGCGTGTAACTCGGTTAGCAGAGATGACATTTCGGATTTAAGTCTTGCTGATTTTCAAAAACGTATTGAAGAAACACCGGTTTAATCGATCAGAATCAATTGAACCAGGGGGTTTGAATCTGCATAAAAGGGTTAGGTCTTCTCGTTCTATTCAGGGGTGAATGATCTTCTTCCTCGAACAACTGCTAAACCAACAGCCGTTAGACTCGCCATGGGGAGAATGGAGGGTCTCTCCGTGACCACCCTCCGGCGTGAGAATAATTACAGGTTTGATGAAGAAGAAGAAGTGAAAGTAAATTGAAGTGAGAGTAACTTGAAGAATTATAACTGAATTATCCTTTATTTATAATCGAGGTTTTGGGGGGGGGGGGATTGTTGATCGAAAAGATGACGGAAAGTGCTTTTCCGTCAGCGGTTATTTCTCCCTCCGTTAATCATTAACAGGTGTGTATGCACACGGATTGTGGCCATGATCAACGGCTGGGGTGATGCCACATGGAAAGTGGGCAAGTGTGGATCTTCCTTCAATTCGGTGCCACCATCGTGACTTTGGAGGATGTCCAGGATGATGCCACATGGCCATTCAGTTATAACCGAATGGTGGTGCCTGATAATGCCTTCTAAAAGGATTACAGCTGTAATCCTATGTGGCTCTTCCTCATGGTAATTCTGTTATGACAGGTTTATTTCTGTCCAAGTCTGGGTGACTTTTGCGCGGAGATATTGTTAGGACTTTATCCTATCTGTTGCATGAGAGCTTGCAAGGATTTATAAATTCCTTTTGGCGCGCGGATGTTGAATACTGTTTTCTTTCTAAGTTCTCTTTTAGAACCGGTACGCTGCTGCGCAAGGTTCATTCTAGAGAGAGCTTATTGATGAGGTTGTGGTATGGTCTCAATCACCTGTGTAAGGTTTTTGGGACCTTACCCCTTCAAGTCCCCCTAGTCTAGTGTTGCTCTTATGCAAATAAGTGGAGCACTGGACTATGAGAGGTGGGTGTTTTTTGGTGTGGAGTTTTTGGCACGAAAGTGGAGAATCTTCTTAGGGAAGATACTCTTGCTCATGATTTCAATTTTGAAAATCTTGAATTTTGGCAGGTGAAAGGGTACAATGATGGTTGTTGATGTGTGACAGGCTGTCACTTGTCAGCTGCACGTCATCGATCATAGCTTTCACGCGCGCGTGAATTCGCATCATTGTTATTCCCACTCGCCCTTGATGCTTAGATAACCGTGTCCATTCCGAAAAAGGTGTTATTGCAGTTATCTAGGTCATTTATGGCGGTGGGTATATAAACCCTTTGATTGCATATCTTTGTCAACATTTCCATTTGAAAACCATCCTTCTTCTTCTTCTTCCCTGTTGCTCCTTCGAAGAGATCTGCTATTTCCCTCTTGATGTCAACCGGAGAACACCACGAAGATTCTTCCGAAGAGATGGCGACTGGTCTTCCACCATTAAAGTGGCCGAAGGAAACTTTCGACGTTATGGTTCGAAACTTCAACTTCCCTGACAGCTGGGATGCTCGATACCCTAACGAGGGCCAGATGGCGGCGGATGCTCTGGCCAGGTATATTACTTTGTTTTGGGATTTCTTTTCTGCAGGCAATTTCCGATTGCCTGTGATGAAAATTTTCCTCAAAATTCTTTCATATTACAAGTTTCACATTTCTCAAATGCACCCTATTGGGATGGTTCGTGTTCGTCACTTCAAATTTGCCTGTCGAGGGATGCGTATTTAACCGACGGTCGATCGCTTTCGGGTATTCCATCAAATGCATTGTTCACAAGGCTTTTATTCATTTGTTCAACGTGCTTCGGCAAAGAAGATCTTGTTATGCCCCCTAAAATCTTTACATCATTGGAAGCCGAAATTCTTTTTTATAAAAGCCGGAGTAATTCCGATGAAGATGGTTTCCAAGGGTAAAGAAGACGTTCCAACCGAAACTATACAAACTCCTTTTTCGGAGGCTTGGTACTAGGACATAAAGGACGTACCGTATATTGCTCTGCCGGAAAAGGCCCTGGTTGGTGCTGCTATGAGCCTTTGCTGGCGAATGAATCGAGAAGACAAGCCGTTGTACATGGAGGGTGATAACAGTAAGATTCTAGATCTCTTTTCTTCTCCCTCTCTCTCTCTCTCATTTTTTTTTGAATTTGCCCTTCTTCCCCTTTTGCAGTTGTCTCTTTATATGTTGTTGGTTTTAAGAGGGAAGGTGGACGGATGGCCACTGTGCCAAAAAGGGCTGATGAGGAGCTTCGGTATCATCAGATTATCAGGAATTTTGTTCTCCCGCCGGATGAAGATTTGTCCGCGCAACCCGTAACTGGCGCTGGTAATTTTACTATAATTGCAATACTACTTTTTGCTGTTGTTGCGCATTGGATAACCTTTGCAAGTTTTTGTTTCTCCCAGTAAGTGAGTTGTCTAACCTGGGCGTAGGCCCTGAAAAGAAAAAACGTGCGCCAACTGCTACTACTGCGCCGAAAAAGAATGATGCGGAGAGAGCTCAATCATCCAAAGCCAAAAATGTGAGAGGAGAGAAGAAAGGTATGTGCCATTCCTCTGACTCCTGGTGTGATTATGTGGTGGTATCTAACTCATTGGAGGGACTTGCGTCTGTAGTTGTGAAGAAGCCAAAGGCGGAACCTAGGGATACTGCTGACCTCCCTCTTTCGAATCCTGATGAACCAATTGACTTGGAGTGAAGTCCCGAGCCTTTGTTGAAGACAGAGGCGGGAAAAAGAAAACAGACTGATACTGAGGCTGACGGGCAGCCTGCCAAGAAGGTCCAAAGAAAGAAAATCACCAGAAGAGGCAATCTTGATGCCTTTATTAAGAAACCCCCTCCAGGTAAGCATGTTCTTTATTTGCTTCCTATGCGCTTTGCATGTTTATAATATGTTTATTATTTTTGTAGAAAACCAATTTTCCCTGTGCATGCGGGGTCATCGTCCGCGGTTAAGGAGGATCTTCCGCCTTCACCTCATCGCGCCTTGATTAGCGAGCGGTTAGAAAATACTAAAGCTGGTGGTGATGATGAGGCGGAGAAGACTGCTGAAGCAAGGAACCCTGAGGTTGAAAACCCTGTTAAAACAGAGAAGGTTATTAGCCTGGAGGCTGCGGGTGTTGATGTTGGGCATCCAAAGTCATCTGAAGTTGTGGCGCGTGACTCGGAGAAAGGAAAGTCTGCTCAAGAAATTCCTGTAGCCACTTCTCCTTCTGCGGCTTTTGGTTCTGCGCCTGAGAATATTGAGAGGAATCCTGGTGGAGAACAGGGTTCTTTTATTCAAGCTAATGAAAATTCTCCTATCCGCCCGGATGAAACTCCGGGGGATTATTATTATAGATTTTATGCGGAGAAACAGGCGGGTGAGGTTCATGCGCCGGTGTGGAAGTTGAAAAAAGGGGATACTTTTTCTGATTGGCGTGTGTGCCGTGATTGGTTGCAGGGAACCTTTCCTCCTGGGAGATTAAGTTCCAAGAAGGGCGTCCTTATGAGCAGACCTATCATGCTTATCTTGAAAAAGCTGCTACTTATACGTCTACTACGCATCGCATAATGCGTGAGTGGCATAGTATGCACAAAGAATGGGCTGCCTATGAGGAGTCCAAGAAAAAATTTTCTAAAGATGAGGCTCGAGTAGCCCAGTTGAAAGCTACGTTGGAGGCTGACCGGGCCAAGTTTGATCATGATCGAAAAACTGAAGAATGGTCGGTTGCGAGATGGAAGAGAAAAGCAGAGGCTGAGGCTGCCTTTCTTTCCAAGGAGCGCAAAAATTGGAGAGAGATTTGTGAGAAAGATAATGCTGAAAAGATGAGTCTCCGTGATGTTATCAACAATCTTAAAGCGGAAGTTGAAAAATTGAAAAAACAAGATGCGGAGATTGAGAAATTGAAGCAAGAAAAAGCTGAGGCTGAAGCAACACGTGATGAGGCGCGCTCTCATAGGGAAAGAAGTAAGCAGAGAGAGGTACATACTTGCGCTGCCCTTGCCCTTAAAGATAAGGAGATAGAAGAACTTATGTCTTTATTATCTGAGCAGGAACAACTTAAGGCGGAAGTTGAGTCTGCTAAAAAGGATTTGCAGCTTGAACGGACTAAACAGGCTAAAACTTCCCGCCGTCTTACCGAGGCTGAAGATAAGTTGGAGAATTCTGAGACTACGCGGGCAACAGCGGAGAGTGAGCTTGAACCGTTGAAGAGTGATATGTTGTGGTTCAAAGAGCACGGGATTGCAAGCGTAAGTTTATCTATCTCTGATAATATTTGGTGGTATTTGTGCGTCTTTTTACTCTTCTTTTACTTTTTATGCAGGTTGTTGAGTCAGTTCTTAATTCTGAAGAACTAGATAAGACAGTTGCGCATCAGCTGGTTGCTTCGCGGAATGATGGGTACGCCCAAGGGTATGTAGAGTGTTCTCACCATGTGGTTAACGCTTTAAAGGTTGACTGGGACACTAGTAAGTATGCTACTCATGGTGTTGATACTGAAGCTGCCCTTGCTGCTGCAAAGACGCAATTTAACACTTTACAGCTTCCAGTTATGGATTTTATTAATGCTGCGCTACACCCTGAAGAGTTTATGACGCGATTAAGAGAATTTTTTCCAGATAGGGAAGAAGGTGAAGACGAAGACCTAGCTTAGGTTTTCCTTTCTTTGTATGAACAATTGATAGTTAACTGTAGGTTTTGGGATGTGGATCCCTGCTTGTTAATGCGTTCTGGCGCAAGTAACTTTATTTAATACACTGCCGTGTATGTTTATAATTTTTTGTTAAGGCGTGTAATGCGCTAGTAACTAGTATGAAGTGTGTTTGACTTACAGTATTGTGCATGAGTACAATTGCTTTGATTAGGTAAGGCGAATAAAGGTGGTATAAAGCTCATGTGTAAACGTAAGGCTGGGCCTTGCGCGATGCATGTGATCGCTGACCGTTCATGAGACTTGTGTTACAGTTACCATAATGTTTTTGCGCTTACCAAAAGGAATTGCATACACTTTGTAATAAACACATAAATAATAGAACTAACTCTGCTTTGATTAATGATAAGGCTCAGAGGCCATAGTACAAAGTCATGTGTTTAGGATAATTAAATGGAACTTAACTTACTCATACTATAGTTCCACGCCATGGATTGGTAAGTTAAAGAACTTGACCAACATGTGATGAGGCTATTGTATGCTACTTGCTTCTTGCGCCGCTTAGTTTTTTGCTTTCTTACTTGGGCCTTCATCACTGCGAGTAATTTGCTTTATATCCTTCCGCACATTCTGCAGTGTGAGTTCACCACTTTTGAGCGCTTTTTCAATCTCGGTGCAGAGAGATATACAATTGTTTGTAGTGTGACCATTATCCTTTTGGTAGTTACAATATTGATTCGGATCTTGACCCCTCTTGTTCTTCATTGGCGGAGGGGTTTTAAACTGATAGTCTTCTGTGCTGAGCACCTCCGCCGGAGTTTTCGTTAAGGGAGTCCACTGCCGTTCTCTATTCTCTTGCTTTGTTTCCCTCTGTGCTGCGAGCTTGTTTATGGTTGCTTGCGCATCTTTAGATGAGTACGTTCCAGAGGTTGAGTCGCGCCAATTCTTCTTGAATTTCTTTCCACCACTACCACTCATGTCTTGTGGGCGATTGTGCAGTGGCGGTGGCCTATTGGTTCTGAGGTTTCATTCTGTCTGGGTGTATACTTTGGCCGCAACCATTAGCTTCTTCCAACTCTTGGGTAATCCCTCCGTTCCTGACAGAACCTTGATCATGTCATCGCAGGGGACAACATACTTGAACTGCGCTCTTACCAGATGTTCGTGAACATCACTGATCTCTAGTACTTCCTTGTTGTAATGCGTTATGAAGTCCTCTAAGATCTCATCGTCACGCCTCCAAATATTCATCACGTCAGCAGTGTCTCTGATAGACCTTCGTTGTTGGCTAAAATGCACTAGGAATTTTTCTCTTAGATCCACCCACGACGTTATCTTCCCAACTGGTAGGTTACCTAACCATAGTCGCGCTGCACCTGTGAGAGTTTGGATGAATAGATGGCACCACATTGGCAAGGTCCATCCTCCTACCAGACCTGCGCTGGTGAAAAAACGAAGGTGATCGTCCGGATCTGTCATGCCATTGAATTTGCTGACATTTGATGGCAGTTTCGCTTTTTCCAAAGGGGCTAGGGCGATCTCACTGATCAACTTCGAATTCTCCGCTGCCTCTGCCGGGCGGTAGATTAAGTTGTAATCGTGCTCTGCTTCTGGATTATAAACCGCGCGAGGTTTATAACTTTTGTGATCCCGTTGCAACCGGCTGAACACACTTGTATTATCTCCCGCCTGGTATGTTCTGTCATATTCGTCGGTGTGGGTGTCCCGCTTCTGGCAGGAACACGAGCCCAACCGAGAATGGATCGATTACTTTCGATAGGGATGGGATTAATCATGATACTCTCTTTGTCGATTCTCGGAATGTGTAGACTCATACCTTGTAGGAGATCTGGGGTAAACTTCCGTGTCTTCCACATAAACTCGTGATGGTGCTTCATGGTGTGAAGTACGAGGTGCAGATGGTGCTCGTGTACGAGATGCAGGTCTTCGTGACCGAGTGGGAAGAGCAGTTTGTGCACAAAGTTGTGCGTATACGGCGTTTATTGCTCCTTGGGATCTGACATACCACGAGATGGGAGTTTCACCGGGAGGTAAAATTGAACTTATCGGGATCTCGGGTTGTACTCCTGGAGTAACAGGGTTGTTTGGATGATTATCGTTGTACTGGACTTTGTTATCATCCGAAGCTTCTTCCACAATCCCTTCAACTTGGGTATTGTGTGCGAAATTTGGCCGAGGGTCGGATTGACGGTTTGTCAGAGTTTCTTCCATTGAAAAACAAAGATGGAAGAGTAAATTAAAATGAGAAGGTGTGAATAAAACTGAGAAGTCGGTGGGCGCCAATGAAGAAACACTGGTTTAATCGATTGTAATCAATTGAACCAAGGAGTTTGAATCTGCATAAAAGGGTTAGGTCTTCTCATTCGATTCAGGGGTGAATGATCTTCTTCCTTGAACAACTTCAAAACCAACAGTCGTTAGACTCGCCACGAGGAGAATGGAGGTTCTCTCCGTGACCACCCTCTGGCGTGAGAATAAGTACAGGTTTGATGAAGAAGAAGTGAAAGTAAAGTGAAGTGAGTGTAATGTTAGTGCATACGTCTGTCGACTTCGTCTTGTATCGAGTCTTGTATTAAGAATGTTAGATCAGGCACGTAGTTTGAGAAATAGGGTTTAGTGGTAATTCCGCTTGAAGGAGGTAATTCCGCTTGAAAGTGTGTTGTTGTATTTCCGTACGAAATTAGTTTCTGCTTGGAATCTAATTTCGTTCGAGTATGTTTCAAGCGGAATTAGAGGCCTATAAATATCCTCCCAAGAGAAGTCATTTGTAACCTTCATGATTCCGGTACCGAAGTGCTGCCGACGTGTCGTATGATCTGTAAACGTGTTATTATCAATATACAAGACATTTGAAAGTGAATCAGGCTGTTTTACAAGTCAATTCATCTGTTTCCGCCTTTTGAATTGATAAGAGCTCTTCTGAACAACTCGTTTGGGTCACAAGTCGATCCTACAAGTGGTATCAGAGCTTAGGAGGAAGAGTTCTTGCCAAAACAGCTTCAATTTCTATCTTCTACACCTTCTTTTTCAATTTGAACTAGTTTTTACGGTCGAAATGTCTTGAATTTCCCATATTAAGTGCGAAACTGTGTTTAAATAAATCCTTGAGAAAATTGGACCTTAATTCGACATAAAACTGATAATTTTGATAATTCCGTTTGAAAATCAGATCGAATTTGATGACGTCAGAATAATTTCGTACGGAATAACCAGCCTGTTTCAAACGAAATTACAGAATTTCGCTTGAAATCCATAATTTCGCATCAATTGTGTAATTTCGTTTGTAAGATCACACGGAATTAGCATAATTCCGCACGAGATTAGCTTTATTTTCGCACCAGTGTGTAATTTCGTTTGTTTGCCCCATGAAATTACATAATTCCGCACGAAATTACAATTTCGTTTGAAAACATATTTCGTGTGAAGAACTAATTTCGCTTGTAAGTTGTTTTCCAGGTAATTTCGTTTGAGGAGTATTTTCGCTTGGATTGAAATTTCGTTTGAAGTTGAAATTTTGTGAAAAATTTGCGAATCATGAATGAAGAATTCTACAGTGCGTTCGCTACACCAGTTGCTCCAGTTACTCTTGCTAAAACACTTTATAGTGAGAACGAGACAGGAACTTACCAAAAACCGCCAAAGCTGATGTATATTGAAGATTTTAAAGGATGGCAGAATCGATTTGAGAACTGGGTGCAAGCATATAAGTTTGACGCATGGTGTGCTTTAGACAAAGATTACGAGAAACCGAAAAATGAGCGTGGGCTTGAAAAAGCTTTTTGTGACTTCTCAGAAACTGATAAATTGAAATATACAAGTGAGAAAATGATGATTAGTCTTCTACAACAAGCGGTAAAGGAAGATATCTTTGTTTTGCTTCAACATGAGGGTACTGCTAGATCGATTTGGAATGCATTGATTCAAAAGTTCAAAGGAAGTGCAGATATGATTAAAAACAAGAAGGCGTTACTGAAGAAATCATTTGATATGTTTGTAGCTTTCGAAGGTGAATCAACAAAAACAACCATCGACAGATATTGTTATCTTGTTTTGGAAATGGGAAGATTGGATATAAAGAAAGATGATGAGGAATGGGTTCATAAACTAGCTGAAGCATTACCACAGCAAAAGTGGGAAACTTATTTGATGATTGTGAAACACATGAGAAAGACTGAGAATATGAATTTGGCACAGTTTATTCAGAAAATTGAAGAACATGAACTGGATATTCAGAAAACTGCTATCATGACGAATCCGAATGCTCAACAAGATGTTAGTTTGTATTATAGGGGAAATAAATTTGAGGCTACTCCAAGTCCTAAGATTTAGACTGGTTTCAGTGCTGATAGTTCATCGAGAACAAAGAGTAGTAATGTGACTCAAAGTGATGGAAAGTTGTCCTCATATTCTAGTTTTGTTCCGAATTTTACGACTTCAAGTTCTCAGTCAAAAACTTCAACAAATTTCAACGGTCAAAATTTGCAATGCAATGTCACTTTGAATTTTCATAACGGTCATAATCTTTCTCCAGAAGTTGCAAAACACCATATGGCATCACTTGCTACTATGTTAGAGTCATATGAAAGTCTGATTGCAGGAAGAATTGGAAATCCTATGCTTACTAAAGAGGATTATGACCAAATTAATGCAGAAGAGCTTGATTTGATGGATATCAAGTGGTGTTTAGCAAGTGTAATTAGAAGAGCAGAAAAGTTTATACAAGTTACTGGTAGAGATGATCTTCGTGATATTGGTAAATCTCCATTAGGATTTGATAAATCAAAAGTTACATGTTTCCGGTGTAGTGAAAAAGGACATTTTAAGCGGGAATGTAACAAGGAAGCCGGAAGACAAGATCAGAGTGAAAAGAATAATTATTATCAAAAGTCAACTTATCATCACCTTGTTCAACAACCACAAACTGCACATGCTCGGCCCATTGATGATGGAAAAAGGAAAATGATTGAAGATGCAAATAAAAAGGCTTATTATGGTATCATTGATCAGGATGATGAGAAAATGTATAACACCCGACTTTCGCAGAGTGAACACAAGCTCTGTTAACTCTGTCAGCTTATACATTCACTTAGGCGTTACAATTGAGTTCGAGTAGACCTAGTACCTTAGAAATTTTACAAACGCTCACGACACAGTATACTTAAGTAAATAGTTATGTGATATTCCCTGTTATGTGAAACGAGTGTAAACTATGTGAAATTTCATGTTATATGAATTATGTGAGTTTACGTGCTACATGACTTTATGTGCTATGTGATTAACATGATTCGTTTTGTAAACTTTCATGAAACTACGTCTACTTACGCTTAACAATAGGGTTACTAACGAATCTATAATGAAGAGCGCATCGTATGTCTTAGTTTAAATTTCGAGGACGAAATTCCTGTAACATGGGGAGAATGTGACATCCCGTACTCTTGACCCGAGTCGTCGAAAGAAGGATCTTATTACTATTATTATTATTTATTAAATAATAAATCGCAACGAGAGAAACACACCAGTTAACTGATAACTCGAAACTAGTGTTTTTTTTTTTAAATTCGACACACGCGTATATATGTTAAAATCAACCGACATGTTTATCTAATAATTCCAACAGGCAAGTTCGTTAGACAAGGCATGATATTTGAACGAGTGTGCACATGGACCGAGCCCAACCCAACTTAGCTAAACCCTACTATATATATATATATAGATATATACTCTTGTAATTTTACTTTAGAAGAAACCCTATATAAAAAAAACAACAATGCCGCACCATCTCTCCCCTCTCCAATCACCGGTCACCTGAGTCGGTTCTGGCCGGCGCTCTGGCGACGATTTGCCGGCGAACTACACACTCCCAACCCTCGTTCCTTCTTAAACCCTTTCTTGTATTATTGTGCATGCACACATCCAGAAGTAGAGCGAGAGATCAGTGAGAAAGAGTGATTGATCGGAGAAAGTTTAAGGGTCGCCACCACCCATAGCGGCGGCGCTCGACGACTACGGAGACAGAATGAAGGCTGAGCCGTCGCAGCGGGTAGCCGGAAACACCACAAATGGCAGCAGGTAGTGTGGGTTCGCATTGAATCGGGATCGAAGGAAGGGTGGTTGCCAGCGAGGTAAGCCCCTTCCACTCTGTTTCGTAACTTCAGTTTCGTGGATGACGGCGACGGTGGCTGTAGTGTGGCTCCGACAAGTGACGTTAACAGAAAAAAACCCACCGGCGAAGCTCTCCGGCGAAGACCGACCACCAGAACTCCGATTCAGGCTGCAGCGGACACATCCTTTTGTACTCTCGGTTAGTTAACGTTTGTTCGAATATTGTTTTTATTTTGAGCTCCATGCTTTTGTGTATATGATTGTTAGAAACCGTTTTGTATTCTTCATATATATATATAACTGGTAGTTGGAAAGGGTTAGTGTGCGTATTGATTGATTAGTGGAATAATGGTTAAGGTACAAACAATTATATGGTCTGATGGTTTTGGGTCGATTGATTGTCTGAGATCGTGATTTTATTGTAAAATGAAAATATATATATGATTTGTGACAAATGGATAGTTTAAGGCCTACACTTATGATTGCTGCTATAGTATATGTTCTCTTTAACAACTGGTGTTTGTGATGATGATTGTTAGTGGTTAAGAATAATGATTCGTATGAAAAACATGATTCATAGTGATTATGATATTGTTAGGAGGGTTTGATAGGATTCTCTGATATGAAGACAATGACTGTTAAAGCCTTGATATGGGTTTTCTTAAAATGTACAAGAAAGGTTGCATAGGGTACAACCCACTTGCTTGAATGTGTCATGAATTGAACATTGTATGTTAAATGATTTTTGTCGTATTTTATTTGATTTAGAAAAAAAAATATATGTATACAAAGGAATGTGTGATGTTGACTCTTGACCGCACGCTTTATGAGCTGGCCCCACCACTTGTTTTGGAAAAACTTTTGATTTGGTCTCACACTTGTCTCGACGTACACTGAATTTTGGAACATGCACCCCACTATTTACTTTACATAAATGTCTGGTCGCACACTAAGAGATCAGCCGCACACTAACCTTTCATCTCATATTATTGGGCCTCATAAACCTTGGACCATCCACACACAATGGGCCGCACACTAGCGGATCCATGTTTTGAAGATTTGATCGCACATTTGGCACTCTTCTCATCCATTTTGTGAGCCACTAATATGGTTAAGAATTTATGATAACCTATTATGTGAACTTATTTGTTGAATTGAATACGCGTTTGGTATCGTCCGTACACTACTTGTGAAATACGTGTTATATGTGCACAACTTGTATACGGTCCTAACAAATGATAACCATAATAGGATATGGTTCACCAACTTAGGACAAATGCTTTATCTACCGAGCAAAGCAAAGGTGAGTTCACACTCTTACCAAGGCATGGGATTCCCGGGGTTGGGAATGGGATTGAATGATTACTTGTACTTCCATCGTTACTGGAATACGTACCACTGACCTCGTTAGGGGAAGGTCACTTAAAGATACGGCTAGACTAGTAACACATGGGAAGCCCCCACTAATCTTCGCACACATGCCTGGAAGGCCGCGATACGAATACTAATCTTCGCACACATGCCTGTAGGGCCGCGATACGAATACTAATCTTCGCACACATGCCTGTAGGGCCGCGATACGAATACTAATCTTCGCACACATGCCTGTAGGGCCGCGATACGAATACTAATATTCGCAAACATGCCTGGAGGGCCGCGATACAAATACAACTAGTCTAGAATACAAGGGAAACCCCCACTAATCTTCGCAAACATGCCTGGAAGGCCGCGATACAAATAAATATGATACATGGTTTACAAAACGAACATATGATATACGAAATGAATACTATAACTAAACAACCAACTGTGAACTCGCTCAACTTTGTTGTTGACTCGTTGTTACATGCCTTGCAGGTCTTTAGGTGCATACTGACTGGAACTTGCTGTCTGGGAAGCTGGAGTGGTCATGGGTCGAGTTACATGGAAACGCAACACAAGACTAAGGGCTTTTACATGTGGTTTATAAACTCTTAACAAATGAATTTTTGCTTCCGCTGTAAACTGTGAAATATTGTAACGTTGTAACACTTATTGTTAATAAATGAAAGTTTTATTTACATATATCTATGAGTTCAATGTGATTGATGGCTAAGATCCTGGTATGTCACACGCCTCGCGGGGGTTTCCGCATGTGCTATTTTGGGGGTGTGACAGATTGGTATCAGAGCCATTGGTTATAGTGAACTTGGTTTTGAAAAGAGGAAAAAATTTTTGTAAAACCAGACTATAACCGAACAGTTCTAAAGACGTGAATAGGACCATGACACTCAGCTCCAGATTGCAAGGTTCGTCTCTCTTATACTCATTGTACTACTGTAACACCTCGAAAAAATTTCGTCCAATAATGTCTTGACACGTGTCATAAGGTTCCGTTATGTGAAAACATACTTTAGAGGGACTAAAAGTGACAAACAGTGAAAACTATGGAACGTAAGGGTCCAAAGTGTCAACAATGGATAAATAGACTCTATGATAACCCTACATAATGTTTATAACCTTAAACGGATGGTTCATGGATCATACGACGTGGAAATTGCACAAAAGTGAAGTATTGCAAACTATAGGGGCCAAAAGTGTCAACATGTTTAATTTATACCTCTGAGTGAACTTTTGGCAGACCCGAAGCGTTGTATAGCTAAAATATACTCACTAGAATATGTGGTAAAAATTTCATGAAGTTTCGTCAACGTATGAGAAAGTTATGGCCAAAACCGTACTTAAGGGACTAAAAGCGTCAACGTCGAATTTCAGGGCTTTTCGGTTGAGCGCAAAGTTATCCAAGGACATTACCATGTTGGTAAAAGTCCTAAGGTCCTTAAAAACCAAGTTTGGGGGTTTACGAGTCGAGAAAAGTAGCCGAAACATCGCGTACAAGCTCAGGGACCATTTCTGCCAAAAAGGAAACTTGTTTGGCTGAACCAGGGGTCAGGCGACCCGCCTGGGAAAGCCCAAGCGGGCCGCGTGGGTTGCCCAGCGACAGAATTCGCAAAAATGGATAGTTTGGTCCGAATTTGATGTTGGTAACAGCTGGTGGCACCTCCAATTTACCCAATAACATTCCTTGCATGGCTACTACAACAGTAACCTCGAATTTGTGGCTTTAAATCAGATTTTGATCATATTTCTTGGACATTCTCAAAGTAAACAAGGAGCTCTCTATCAAGAACCTTCAAGGCAAGCTTTCTGGAGATAATCTGATCAACAAGGCCGACTTCTAGTGTTCTCTAAACATCTATAGAACCTTTGTAAGCTTTCAATTCGTTCTATAATCCGTTTTTGCTTTGATTATTAGTAAAAGTCAAACTGGGTGTTCATAAGCTTTGACTTTCTGATTAAACGGATCTCTTTCAGTCATTTCTCGAATTGAAACTTGTTATAGATTGGTATTTATGTGGGAAACAAACCCTCTAAAGGGCACTATCTGAATCCCACTATATGCATGCTAAATGTCGAGTCAAACCTATTTCTAAAAAGTCAACAGAATTGATTTTCGCAAAAATAAGCTTGAATGTTAAGATATTAGACATGCAATCTGATTGATCATTATAAATAACTTGTAATACATATAAGAATGTGTTTTAATCATCATCAACTCGACAATCTATAGTATAGCCACGAATCGGAACCGAAAGTCTTATAAAACGATTATTTCGTAGACTATCGATTCGGATTCATACATGCATGTTCGAGATCTGTATTGGAAAGTATTTTTGACTATTTTTATTTTAGTTAAACTTTCTGGAATTTTCTTTGATTGAGTCTATGCTTAGCCGATTCGAATGCATGTTTCCGATTTATGCATAAAGTTGACTATTTTGCCCTTTTTGATTTAAAACGGGATTTTTGGAAAAGTGAAAGGATAGAAATCTTTATTTCTAATATATGAACTTGCACCGAAAATTTCGGATCAGTTGGTGGTCCAGATTGTGAGTTATGGCCATTAGCGTAAAACTATATTATAAATTTACATAAACGGTCCTTTTCGCGTAGAACCCGTTTCTGGCCACGTTTTGATACGAAACTTTTTACCAACTGATGTATTATAATATTCTGGGAATTTTGATGATTTTTAATTAATTTTTGGCTGAACGGATCCTAGATCGCCTAGTCATTTCGGCTTATGTCGGTTTTGACCGTTTTAGCCATAAAATGAGTTTTACACATCCTTTTGACCCGAAACCTTTTTCTACTGATTTTATATGATGAATAAGTTATTTTAAGTATTCTGGAAATATAAAAATCTCAGATTTAATTTGAAAACCCGAAAACGCCCTTAAATCGCATATTTAGCGTTTTAAGCGCATAGTAAGCGTTATACTTGTTTTAAACATATAAGACCTATACCTACTGATGTGTTTAGCTTATTTTCATATAAAAACAGTAAGTATAAGTATATGAACTCAGATTTCCAGTTTTGGCATTTTTAGCCCTTGTGAAATTACTAAATTGCCCCTACGGTGCATAGTTTGGTTTTAAATGATAAATTTGATATATGGGTCATACCCTACTGATATAATATGTTATATTAAGTATATTTACTATATGAACCAGACCCGAAACTCAGATTTCTAATTTTACCCTTTTATTATCTTTTAAATGACCAAAATGCCCTTCTAAGGCGTAAATTGGGTTTAGAATTATCCCGGGCAATATAGAACATAACTTACTGATATAATATCATATTTTAAGCATATTATCTCAGGGAACTTGCATTTGAATCATTGGTCTACCCGTATCGCCCTTTTCGCGTTCGGTTCGGTTTACATAACTAGTTTGCGTAAATTGACCGAAAACGGGTCAAACGATATCATTTTTATTTCAAAATCCAGAATGTATTTAGTATACCCATATTATACAAGTATTCAAACTTGTCGGGTCTAAATCACATTCTATCCGGTCTTTCGCTTAATCGTGCGTAAACCGTATCATTCCTAAAACTAACCGGTCAAAGCTTAAGCTTAAATAAAAGGCCGTTAGGAATCTAATAGGTTAATTATAAACCTTTGTTCCAGATTAGGAGGCCCGGTAAAAGCTACCAACACTTATCATTTGTGACTTATACTTGCTCAGGTAAATACATTTTGACTTATTTTCCCTATACGGGCTTGGGGTACGGTATTTAAAATACCGCTTGATCGGGCGCACAAGTCCTGCGCCTTATGGGTGTACAGTCTTGAATAGCTTGTGCGACTTCGTTTAAACAGTCTTGTCTTACTAAAAGGCTTTGGGGGGTTATTGACCGTGTCCCGGATATCATTGGCATTATCTTACGAGATGGCCACGACCAGAGCACGGGGTGTAGGCGTACACCCGACGTGTATAACTCTTTAATGTGGTGTGTCATTTAATCTCTAGCCCGGACAGCAGATCCCGGGCCACCAGAGATACAAGTGCATGTAATTCGTTCACAAGTTTATATCTTATAAATATCCCAAGTTAATAAAAATATTTATGCCTTGTGCATTTAAATCAATTTTCAATCATTTTCAAAATGAGTCAGTCGATTTGTATTTACCAGTGTAAACTGACGTATTTTTCCCAAAAGGTTAAGTGCAGGTACTATACGAAAATAGGCTGGCTGTTTCCTAAGAGCGTCCACTATAGTCTCGCAAGCTCGGACGACAATATATCTGTTGAACTATTGTTATCTTATTTTATTTGATCCGCCTGTGGATCCATTTCAACTACTGTGATAATTATTATTGCATTTTATTTAAAGTTGAAATGTTTCTATTCTGCTTCCGCTGTGCATTATTATATTGTGTTGATTGTCTATGACGATGCCAACTACGTCACTGTACCCCACACCGGGCCCACCGGTGACACGTGGAAATCGGGGTGTGACAGGTTGGTATCAGAGCCAACGCTGAGTGAATTAAACACTATCCTAATGTGTTTAATCTCAGTTACACAATTGCACATTCCTCGATTTTCGAGTCTAGACAAAGAACTTAGGAAATGTTCAACTTTTCGTTTAATTTATGTATATTATTTTGCATTGTCTTATATATTTTGTTGTGCAACTTGTTTGACTTTTGACAGGATCACTATGCCGCCAAGAATGAGTGGTCGAGGAGGATTTGCTACAACCCACGACCATGAGGCAGGGCCCTCACATAGGCGAGCACCATCCGCCACGCACAACACAGCCGCCAACGACCTTTGGAGGTCTTTCGCCGAGCCTGCTAGACACTCGGTATCCGCCAGCACTTCACCGTCTTTACCCCACTCGTTTGGGCCCCACTCGGAGAATGGGCCCCATGGTTCGCATGGATCCTACATACCTTTGCATCAGTCACCGCACCAGTATCCAGCGCCAGTCTACCAGGGTTTATATGACCCTAATGCTTTTGGGGATGAGCCAGTGGGCCATAACCCACTTGGACCGGAGGACCACTTTTCTGGTGGTCACGAGATGGACGTCGACGAGGATACGGACCCCTCGCTACCGCCATCAGGTACGCCTAACCATCCGATTGAGATATCGGATGGGTCGCCATTTAGGGGATCACCCTACAATGGTGGGGACAGCTTTCAGGAGAGGTTTAAGCAGCATGATTGGTATTTCACCCCCAGCCACAACTCTCCGATGCTCCAGTCTCACCAGGTTTCGCCGGTGCACTCGCAGCACCACTCGCAGCAGCTTCAGCAGCAGCCGCCTCTACCGCAGGACCTATCTGAGGCCCTATGGCGTGACGTGATCACCCCGTCACCACCGCCGCCACCAGTTTTACCTCCTCCGCCTCAGAGGCCTAGGAGGAATGCGCGCATGTCTACGCGCGGAGGGATTCGCATAGGCACCCCTCCACATGTTAGTAGCAGTCGCTACACGTCTCTTCCCGGGGAGTCCGAGACGGGGGAGTCTCAACATCCCGTATCGGAGGTTACTTCTGTACCGATTCCGCCTCTGCCGCCGCAGAACTTTGGAGAGCCGATTCCGGCTTATGCTAGTGCAGCTCAGTATAACCCATTCGAGCATGTATTCCCTCAGGGTTATGATTACACAGGAGACCCTTATTGGCAAGCTGTGAACTACAGCTCACTCCCTCCTAGTGGTCCATTGGGAGACACTTGGACTGCTGGGCAGTCTACTTTTGGTTACCCTCCAGGTTACCAGCAGCCACCGCAGCCGCAGCCGTACCAGCCGCCGCAGCCGCAGCACTTCCAGCCACCGCCACCGGCGCCTATGATGTCGCCGCCGCAGGTTCAGGAGATCCTGCATGGGATTGATAGCATGCGACGGGAGTTGCAAAATGATCGCCGTCACAACCGTGGCATGTTCAAGAAGGTGTTTGACCTGCTCAAGGGTAAGAGCAAGAGGGATCATTGAATCCTTCGATTTTTGTCTCATGTACTTATGTCCCTGTGTGGACATCTATCCTTGCACTCTACCCCTGCGTGGGTATATCTATCTTATCCTACCCCTGCGTGGGTATGCTGTTCTGTTGACCCCTGCGTGGGTTTGCTTTATTTTATTTTTGTTATTGATATTACTTGTTTAGCCCCTGCGCGGGCATGTTATTCATGTTATTCATGTTACCCATGTTATTTCAAAGTCCCGTTTAGGGCAAATATGTACTGGTATTTTATTTGAGATTTGAAATGGTTAATTTGAATTTATCATTTTATTTATATGCATGAATATAATATTAAAATAATGGAAAATATCAATTTTTATTTGATTTGCCATTTTATAAGAATCTTAGTAAGGTATAACCTAGCTTGAATGTCTTATTAATAGACCTGGCCCTGATGGTAAAACCTGGTTGAAGGGATTCAACTCCTTGTTAACGTCTGAGAACATGTTAACATTCCTGGCTAAGCGTGATCAGTAGAATCACACAAGCCACCCTTTTTAATAAATTATCTACAGATTTTATCTGTATACAAGTCTATTAATGACTTGATACCTACGGGTTATGACTATGTCATATAGTGGCAGTTGTGGTTTATAACTCCCTGCCAAGAAAAGAATTATCTACAGATTTTATCTGTACACAAGTCTGTTTATGACTTGATACCTACGGGTTATAACTATGTTATATAATGACAGTTGTGGTTTATGACTCTCTGTCTAGTAAAGGATTATTTGTTTAATTATACAATTTATAATCCTATAAAAATCTAAATTTATAATTTAGTAATTGTCCAAGTGACTAGGCCTATGGTGCCAATATATATATTTTCATTCCTTGATTGCTAATAAGAGCCTGAATGAAATTTATTAAATTAACTGTTAAGGTTCTTGATACCATGGTTAATAAATCGTTTGAGAACGATGATACTGTTAGGTTCTAAATTAGACCTTGTCCTTTATTGTAGCTTAAAGCTACGATGGCCAAATCGGAAGAAACCAACAGTCATTCTGGGGAACACTCAGATAATGCAAAGATTCACGTTACCGGTGCAGAGTTACAAGCACTGATAGATAACGCTGTTGCCAAAGCTATGGATAGGCAATTCAGGGAATCTAGTGGTACTCGGAGTAGGACCCGAACAGAAACGCACGCAAAGCCCAAGACTCATTCTGAGGCTCATAGTAAGCCGCCATCTAAAAAGAGTGAGCCAAAGAAAGCTGAGGATGATAATCACTCCTCCAACCACAGCAGCGTCCCAAAGCAGGAGATTAAGCTGAGACATGACACGTACAGCAGGTCCTGTACGTACAAGTATTTTGTATCTTGCAAGCCCAGAGATTTCACTGGGGAAAAGGGAGCCGTCGATTGTATGACGTGGATTGATGAGATGGATACTGTGGTTGATATCAGCGGGTGTGCTGATAGGGACGTCGTGAAGTACGTGTCCCAGTCATTCAAAGGAGATGCGTTAGCATGGTGGAAGTCACTCCTACAAGCTGCCGGTAAGGCCACACTGTACGGTTTGTCATGGGAACAGTTTGTGGCCCTGATTAAAGAGAACTTCTGTCCGCAGCACGAGGTCGAGCGAATTGAATCGGATTTTGTATCCTTAGTTATGAAGAACCTCGATTGTCAAGCGTATCTTACTACGTTCAACACGTTGTCTCGTTTAGTGCCTTATCTGGTGACCCCGGAGCCGCGTAGGATTGCTCGATTTATTGGGGGCCTGGCACCAGAGATAAAGGCGAGTGTTAAAGCTTCAAGACCTACTACATTTAGATCCGTAGCAGATCTATCCCTCTCCCTCACTCAAGACGTGGTTAGATTGAGAGCCATGAAGAGCACTGAGGAGAACAAACGGAAACGTGAGGATGACACCTCACGAAGGTCTGAGAAACGACATAGAGGGAACAACGACCACAGGAAAGGGTCGGGGTCTAGGAAGAGTGATCATCAGTCGGGTGAGAAACCCAGATGCAAGATTTGTAGGAGACACCACTTTGGGAGGTGTCGGTTAGAAACGAAATCCCAGTCTTCAGAGAAACGATGTGGAATCTGCAAGTCCACAGATCATAAAGCTGTGGATTGCAAGAAAATGAAGGATGCAACTTGTTTTGGTTGCAACGAAAAAGGTCACATTCGGCCCAACTGCCCAAAGTTTGCAAAGAAGGCCGAGGAAGGGAAGAAGACTAATGCGAGAGTCTTCAGAATGGACGCAAAAGAAGCAGTCCTTGACGACAACGTCATTACCGGTACGTTTCTTGTAAATGATGTTTTTGCTAGAGTCTTGTTTGATTCAGGAGCCGATAAGTCGTTTGTAGATGATAAGTTTTGTAAACTGTTGAACCTTCCTGTTAAAACCTTAAGCGTGAAATATGAGGTGGAATTAGCCGATGGAACCTTAGAAACCGCCTCGACTGTTCTAGATGGATGTGTTATATCCATTAGGAATCATTCTTTCCCGTTATCCTTGCTTCCCTTTAAGTTAGCTGGATTCGACATAGTGATAGGCATGGATTGGTTGTCAAGTAACCAAGCCCAGATTCTGTGCAATAGAAAGCAAGTAATAGTTAAGACTCCGTCCGGTGAGTCACTTACTATTCAAGGAGATACCCAGCATGGATTGCCTGAGCAAGTGTCCATGCTCAAAGCATCCAGATGCATGCAGAAAGGATGTGTCATTTATATGGCACAAGTCACCATTGATGAGCCGAAGCCGAAGATTGAGGATATCCCTGTTATATCAGAATATCCTGAAGTATTTCCTGAAGAGCTACCCGGGTTGCCACCGGATAGACAAGTAGAGTTTCGGATAGACATCATTCCAGGCGCTGCGCCTGTAGCAAGAGCACCATACAGATTGGCACCAACGGAGATGAAGGAGTTGAGGACGCAGTTGGATGAGCTTTTAGCTAAAGGTTTTATTAGACCTAGCTCATCTCCTTGGGGAGCGCCAATCTTGTTCGTTAAAAAGAAGGACGGATCGATGCGTCTGTGCATCGATTATCGTGAGCTTAACAAGGTCACTATCAAGAATAGGTATCCGTTACCCAGGATCGACGATCTGTTCGATCAGTTGCAAGGAGCAAGTTACTTCTCCAAGATTGACCTAAGGTCAGGATATCATCAGTTGAAGGTCAAGGATGAAGACGTACACAAGACAGCGTTTAGGACTCGTTATGGACATTACGAGTTCCTAGTGATGCCGTTTGGGCTCACTAACGCACCAGCCGCGTTCATGGATCTCATGAATCGCGTCTGCAAGCCTTATTTAGATAAGTTCGTCATCGTCTTCATTGATGACATTCTTATCTACTCGAAGAGCCAAGCTGACCATGAGAAACACCTTCGTTGTATTCTCAAACTTCTGCATCAAGAGAAGCTTTACGCCAAATTTTCGAAGTGTGAATTTTGGCTTCGAGAAGTCCAGTTTCTTGGACATGTTGTAAGCGAGCGTGGTATCCAAGTAGATCCCGCTAAAGTAGAAGCAGTCATGAACTGGCAGGAGCCGAAGACTCCTACCGAGATTCGCAGTTTCCTCGGATTGGCAGGATATTATAGGAGATTCATCGAGAACTTCTCAAGGATTGCTGCGCCCCTAACCTCATTAACCCGTAAGAAGATTAAGTTTGATTGGGGCCCTAAGCAGTAGGAATCCTTTGACATTCTGAAGCAGAAGCTGAGCAATGCGCCAGTGTTGACGTTGCCCGATGGTATAGATGAATTTGTGGTGTATTGTGATGCATCACATACTGGCATGGGCTGTGTACTCATGCAGAAAGGCAAAGTCATTGCCTACGCTTCTCGACAGCTCAAAGTGCACGAGAAGAACTACACCACCCACGATTTGGAATTGGGTGCGGTTGTATTTGCATTGAAGCTATGGAGACACTACTTGTATGGAACCAAGTGTATAATTTACTCGGATCACAAGAGTCTTCAGCATCTGTTCAATCAGAAGGAATTGAACATGCGACAAAGGCGATGGATGGAAACTCTAAATGATTATGACTGTGAGATAAGATACCATCCAGGCAAGGCAAATGTGGTTGCCGACGCCTTAAGCAGAAAAGAAAGGGTTAAACCGATCAGAATCAATGCCAAGCGCATTGAAATAAGAAATAATTTGAATGAAAGGGTGTTAGCTGCACAGAAGGAAGTTGTGCTGGAAGCTAACTATCCTGCAGAAAAGTTAGGAGTAACTGAGGAGCAGTTATCCTACGATAAAGATGGAATGCTACGCCTAAACGGACGAATATGGGTTCCAGTATATGGAGGACTTCGGGATGTTATCCTCCAGGAAGCCCACAGCTCTAAATACTCAGTTCATCCTGGAGCTGATAAGATGTACCAGGATTTGAAGTCAAACTACTGGTGGATTGGTTTGAAAAAGTCCGTGGCCGAGTATGTGGCCAAATGTTTGACTTGTGCGCAAGTCAAAGCTGAGCATCAGAAGCCGTCAGGTTTGCTTCAACAACCTGAAATTCCCAAGTGGAAATGGGAAATGGTGACAATGGATTTTATCACCAAGTTGCCGAAGACGAAAAAGGGAAATGATACCATATGGGTCATAGTTGACAGACTGACTAAGTCAGCTCATTTTCTACCCATCAAGGAGACGTATAGCTCAGATATGTTAGCTCAATTATACGTCGATAAGATTGTAGCGCTGCATGGTATACCTGTATCTATTATCTCTGATAGAGATACTAGATATACGTCGCATTTTTGGAAGAGTTTCCAACAGTCGTTGGGCACTCGTTTGAATTTTAGTACGGCTTATCATCCCCAGACTGATGGTCAGAGTGAGCGTACTATTCAAACTCTGGAAGACATGCTTCGAGCATGTGCGATCGACTTAGGTGGTAGTTGGGACAAGAACTTACCACTGATTGAATTCTCCTACAACAATAGCTACCATTCCAGCATAAAGGCTGCGCCTTTTGAGGCCCTATACGGTAGGAAGTGTAGATCGCCCATTTGTTGGGCAGAAGTTGGAGATGTCCAGCTGTCTGGACCAGATATCGTCTTTGAGACAACAGACAAGATCGTTCAGATCCGTGATCGTTTGAAAGCTGCCAGGGATAGGCAGAAAAGTTATGCGGATCCTAAGCGCAAAGATTTTCACTTTGATATGGGTGAAAAAGTGTTGCTTAAGGTATCACCTTGGAAAGGTGTAATGCGATTTGGAAAGAAAGGCAAGCTAAGCCCGAGATATATAGGACCTTTCGAGATAATCGAACGTGTCGGGGCAGTCGCTTACAAGTTAAACTTGCCTGAAGAGCTTAGCGCCATTCACAATGTGTTCCACATCTGTAATTTGAAGAAGTGTTTCGCTGACGATTCACTGGTTATACCGCATACAGATATACACATAGACGAAAGTCTAAAATTTGTGGAAAAACCTTTGTCGATTGAGGATCGACAGGTAAAGAAGCTTCGAAGGAAGCACGTGCCTATTGTTAAGGTCAAGTGGGATGCCCGTAGAGGTCCCGAATACACGTGGGAAGTGGAATCCACGATGAAAGAAAAATATCCCCATTTGTTTGAATAAATCTCGGGGTCGAGATTTCTTTTAAGGGGGTGAGGATGTAACACCTCGAAAAAATTTCGTCCAATAATGTCTTGACACGTGTCATAAGGTTCCGTTATGTGAAAACATACTTTAGAGGGACTAAAAGTGACAAACAGTGAAAACCATGGAACGTAAGGGTCCAAAGTGTCAACAATGGATAAATAGACTCTATGATAACCCTACATAATGTTTATAACCTTAAACGGATGGTTCATGGATCATACGACGCGGAAATTGCACAAAAGTGAAGTATTGCAAACTATAGGGGCCAAAAGTGTCAACATGTTTAATTTATACCTCTGAGTGAACTTTTGGCAGACCCGAAGCTTTGTATAGCTAAAATATACTCACTAGAATATGTGGTAAAATTTTCATGAAGTTTCGTCAACGTATGAGAAAGTTATGGCCAAAACCGTACTTAAGGGACTAAAAGCGTCAACGTCGAATTTCAGGGCTTTTCGGTTGAGCGCAAAGTTATCCAAGGACATTACCATGTTGGTAAAAGTCCTAAGGTCCTTAAAAACCAAGTTTGGGGGTTTACGGGTCGAGAAAAGTAGCCGAAACATCGCGTACAAGCTCAGGGACCATTTCTGCCAAAAAGGAAACTTGTTTGGCTGAACCAGGGGTCAGGCGACCCGCCTGGGAAAGCCCAAGCGGGCCGCGTGGGTTGCCCAGCGACAGAATTCGCAAAAATGGATAGTTAGGTCCGAATTTGATGTTGGTAACAGCTGGTGGCACCTCCAATTTACCCAATAACATTCCTTGCATGGCTACTACAACAGTAACCTCGAATTTGTGGCTTTAAATCAGATTTTGATCATATTTCTTGGACATTCTCAAAGTAAACAAGGAGCTCTCTATCAAGAACCTTCAAGGCAAGCTTTCTGGAGATAATCTGATCAACAAGGCCGACTTCTAGTGTTCTCTAAACATCTATAGAACCTTTGTAAGCTTTCAATTCGTTCTATAATCCGTTTTTGCTTTGATTATTAGTAAAAGTCAAACTGGGTGTTCATAAGCTTTGACTTTCTGATTAAACGGATCTCTTTCAGTCATTTCTCGAATTGAAACTTGTTATAGATTGGTATTTATGTGGGAAACAAACCCTCTAAAGGGCACTATCTGAATCCCACTATATGCATGCTAAATGTCGAGTCAAACCTATTTCTAAAAAGTCAACAGAATTGATTTTCGCAAAAATAAGCTTGAATGTTAAGATATTAGACATGCAATCTGATTGATCATTATAAATAACTTGTAATACATATAAGAATGTGTTTTAATCATCATCAACTCGACAATCTATAGTATAGCCACGAATCGGAACCGAAAGTCTTATAAAACGATTATTTCGTAGACTATCGATTCGGATTCATACATGCATGTTCGAGATCTGTATTGGAAAGTATTTTTGACTATTTTTATTTTAGTTAAACTTTCTGGAATTTTCTTTGATTGAGTCTATGCTTAGCCGATTCGAATGCATGTTTCCGATTTATGCATAAAGTTGACTATTTTGCCCTTTTTGATTTAAAACGGGATTTTTGGAAAAGTGAAAGGATAGAAATCTTTATTTCTAATATATGAACTTGCACCGAAAATTTCGGATCAGTTGGTGGTCCAGATTGTGAGTTATGGCCATTAGCGTAAAACTATATTATAAATTTACATAAACGGTCCTTTTCGCGTAGAACCCGTTTCTGGCCACGTTTTGATACGAAACTTTTTACCAACTGATGTATTATAATATTCTGGGAATTTTGATGATTTTTAATTAATTTTTGGCTGAACGGATCCTAGATCGCCTAGTCATTTCGGCTTATGTCGGTTTTGACCGTTTTAGCCATAAAATGAGTTTTACACATCCTTTTGACCCGAAACCTTTTTCTACTGATTTTATATGATGAATAAGTTATTTTAAGTATTCTGGAAATATAAAAATCTCAGATTTAATTTGAAAACCCGAAAACGCCCTTAAATCGCATATTTAGCGTTTTAAGCGCATAGTAAGCGTTATACTTGTTTTAAACATATAAGACCTATACCTACTGATGTGTTTAGCTTATTTTCATATAAAAACAGTAAGTATAAGTATATGAACTCAGATTTCCAGTTTTGGCATTTTTAGCCCTTGTGAAATTACTAAATTGCCCCTACGGTGCATAGTTTGGTTTTAAATGATAAATTTGATATATGGGTCATACCCTACTGATATAATATGTTATATTAAGTATATTTACTATATGAACCAGACCCGAAACTCAGATTTCTAATTTTACCCTTTTATTATCTTTTAAATGACCAAAATGCCCTTCTAAGGCGTAAATTGGGTTTAGAATTATCCCGGGCAATATAGAACATAACTTACTGATATAATATCATATTTTAAGCATATTATCTCAGGGAACTTGCATTTGAATCATTGGTCTACCCGTATCGCCCTTTTCGCGTTCGGTTCGGTTTACATAACTAGTTTGCGTAAATTGACCGAAAACGGGTCAAACGATATCATTTTTATTTCAAAATCCAGAATGTATTTAGTATACCCATATTATACAAGTATTCAAACTTGTCGGGTCTAAATCACATTCTATCCGGTCTTTCGCTTAATCGTGCGTAAACCGTATCATTCCTAAAACTAACCGGTCAAAGCTTAAGCTTAAATAAAAGGCCGTTAGGAATCTAATAGGTTAATTATAAACCTTTGTTCCAGATTAGGAGGCCCGGTAAAAGCTACCAACACTTATCATTTGTGACTTATACTTGCTCAGGTAAATACATTTTGACTTATTTTCCCTATACGGGCTTGGGGTACGGTATTTAAAATACCGCTTGATCGGGCGCACAAGTCCTGCGCCTTATGGGTGTACAGTCTTGAATAGCTTGTGCGACTTCGTTTAAACAGTCTTGTCTTACTAAAAGGCTTTGGGGGGTTATTGACCGTGTCCCGGATATCATTGGCATTATCTTACGAGATGGCCACGACCAGAGCACGGGGTGTAGGCGTACACCCGACGTGTATAACTCTTTAATGTGGTGTGTCATTTAATCTCTAGCCCGGACAGCAGATCCCGGGCCACCAGAGATACAAGTGCATGTAATTCGTTCACAAGTTTATATCTTATAAATATCCCAAGTTAATAAAAATATTTATGCCTTGTGCATTTAAATCAATTTTCAATCATTTTCAAAATGAGTCAGTCGATTTGTATTTACCAGTGTAAACTGACGTATTTTTCCCAAAAGGTTAAGTGCAGGTACTATACGAAAATAGGCTGGCTGTTTCCTAAGAGCGTCCACTATAGTCTCGCAAGCTCGGACGACAGTATATCTGTTGAACTATTGTTATCTTATTTTATTTGATCCGCCTGTGGATCCATTTCAACTACTGTGATAATTATTATTGCATTTTATTTAAAGTTGAAATGTTTCTATTCTGCTTCCGCTGTGCATTATTATATTGTGTTGATTGTCTATGACGATGCCAACTACGTCACTGTACCCCACACCGGGCCCACCGGTGACACGTGGAAATCGGGGTGTGACAACTACATAACTAGTAAACACCTACATATGATATTGCATGTGAATGCACGATTAGCACAAACAGTATGAATTCATGTACACTTGCACGTGTTATGTGACTGATAGGATGGTATTTCCCTAAACCTTCACGACTTACGCTTCGTGATACTTTTTGTTTGCTACTTGAATTTGAGGAACCATTTGACATGAGTTGAGAGGAGCTGAGATGAGTATGCAAATCACAATATTATTGTGGGTGCACACATAATAATACTGTGGGGTGCATGTGAGTCCCAGTGAGGCTTAACAAGTGGAAAAGGGGTTCCGTTCCGTCATTTGATCGATGAGAAACATAACAAACCTATAGGGGTCATAGCAGTAATTGTCCCCTACTCAAACTCAAACGTGAACTTTTCATATATCTTTAGATCCCTTCGAAACTCGATGCTATCGAGTGTTACCTGAACACCTATCTGAACTCAGCGAACCGTGTAGAATGTTAATTGCTTATACGAACGTCCATGTGTTGGATGTCGCAGCAACGAATGATTGATCGATATCTTTCCCACCTTTCTTCGCTTGTTGGAACTTAACGTATTGACGCCTCAAATTTTGAAGTGCGATCACTTCTGCAATGCTCCCGCAACATACTGTGTATTACCCGAATTACTTGCAACATCTATGGACAGGAGGATGAGCGTAGCACTTTACCGACCTCAGTACTTTGACGACCCTGATTACCGGCAATGAGCACCAGTGAATTGGCTTCAAGCGAATCCTTAACCCTTGTCAGCGACCCATGGGAGTCAACTCTTACGAAGCAATCGAGGCATAAGTGAGGATAATTAACCTTAGTGTGGTATGCGTAACTACCAGCACAGTGAGTAGGGCGTTAGGACGTGGCAGAATGTGGAAAGATGGACTCTTATAGGGCTTCGTTTCGAGCAACGACATTGGGAGCAGCAGTCGCAGCGACAACAAGGTATTCGTAACCCTAGCCTACAGTAAGGAAATAAAAGTGCCTACAACATGGATTGGCCGTGGTTAAGTAAGAGGACAATGACCAAAGGAACAACAACAGTACTGGAAATCTTCGTAACAAAAACAACAACACTGGAAATGATGCTCATGGAAGGGTATTTAGAATTGGCGTGGGCGACGTCAGGACTTTAACGACATGGTAGCTAGTTTGAGTAGGAATCCGCTTCGTCTCTGTTCTGTTTGACCCTGATGCTCCCGAGAGTTTGAATCTGTTGTGGAATCGGCTGATGGCTAGACAATGGAAACCTCATATGATCGTTGGGATGCAAGCACGACCTTGTGGGACAAGTGTTCGACATCGACCTTCCTTCTGTTATTCTTGATAGATGTACCCCGTAAGGAGACAATTCTACGTATTCCTCTCCTTCGTGGAGGATTGTTATCTGTTCTAACGCGTCGAGGTGGCGCAATAGTTAGTGTATGTCAGCATTCATAGCTATGAGAGTCTACGGAGGGGTCACCCCGCTACGTGGCAACTGTTATAGACGTGAGGATCGAGGATCCACCAACTGCTCGTGATAATCCTCCATGTGCTGCCCGAGGGACTTCCAGGATCATCTCTACAACTGTTAGGTAGGAACTCAGTTTGATCTCACGCCGGAGGCAGTCCTAACTACTCGTACCCCTTTACCGGTTTGCACGAGGGAAGTTTCAGGAGCTGTTTTAACCAACTACGGGAACTGTTGGACAGGAGTTTTCGCTTTAAGGAGCCCTCGCTATGCCCATTAAGAGAAGCCTTTTCATATGTGTACTGATTAACGAGAACTCGACAAGTTGACAGTCAAGAACCGTTTACCTTGACCACGTATTGACAACCTGTCGAACAGTTACGAGGAACAAACTTCCATTCGAAGATTTGCTAGCAAACAAACTATTGTCAGGAGGAAGTCCAAGAGGAGAATGCTCTTAGAACAGCACGTCGAACGCAATGCAGCCATTTCAACTCGTGTAGAGCAAAGCACACCGGCTTTGATATTCTAGCCGTCTGGGTTTTGATGAGAGGCATTAGGATTTATAAACCTTGCACTGGTAACCGGGCATAAAGGCCCACCTAGTTAGGAATGTGAATGATGGATTGACTTGTGGGAAAGTCAAGGTGAAGTATCAGCAACCAACAATACCCTCATGGAAATGATAACCGGCTGCCATGGATTTGGTCGCTAGTCTATTTACAACTCGAAACGAAAACAATATCACCTGGGTGACCGTGGATTGTCTCATGTAACCAGCACACCTTCTAGCCATCAAGGAAACAGATAGGTTTTCTACACTTGTAGTCATCTACCTGAAAGAAGCGGTTGCTAGGCACGGGGTGCCAACCTCCATTATCTTTGATCGCGACCCATGATTTGCGTCCGATTTGTGGCAAGGCATGCACAAATCCTTCGGCTCACGATCATGCATTAGCACTACTTAACACCCACGAACGAATGGTCGAACCAAACAAACTACTGAAGACATGCTGCGGGCATGTGCTACCGATTTTGTCCACGGCTGGAAACAACACCTACTTCATTTACAGTTGATGGAACTCAACCTTATATGAAACAACAGTACACTAGTCCTGGTTACACAGGACGTGCAACCATTATTAAGAGTGTTTTGGTGATGGTTTGCCTACTATACCAGTTCGCGTCGTCGACACAAGACTTTTGATACAACGCGCACCCTAAAGTGAGTTATGAACTCTTGCTAAAGGCATATGTCCATAGTTTGGGACAACACACTATTTCCCCGGTTTTGGAAATACATATGGTACCCCTAGCTTGAGGCTACACACGCGTCCTTAGAAAAGTACATATTCCCGGGTATTGGGAACCACTACTACCCCTGGATTGGGACTGCCTTATAATTCTGGATTGGAATACCACTATCCCTGGATTGGGAAGGAATACTTTTCAAACTAATATACCTGGAGGATTACTTTTAAACATATTGGTATAATTTCGATAGTTAGTTGATGAACTCAACTTTATCACTTTGTTGAGGAACCGGGTGAGATCTACACCCCGCCCCCCCAAGCGTTGTAATTCACCTATAGATCGAGTTCGCCGGAACTCACTTCGAGCCATCTTTTTAGAACAATTTTCGGGACGAAAATTCTTTCAAGTAGGGGATGATATAACACCCGACTTTCGCAGAGTGAACACAAGCTCTGTTAACTCTGTCAGCTTATACATTCACTTAGGCGTTACAATTGAGTTCGAGTAGACCTAGTACCTTAGAAATTTTACAAACGCTCACGACACAGTATACTTAAGTAAATAGTTATGTGATATTCCCTGTTATGTGAAACGAGTGTAAACTATGTGAAATTTCATGTTATATGAATTATGTGAGTTTACGTGCTACATGACTTTATGTGCTATGTGATTAACATGATTCGTTTTGTAAACTTTCATGAAACTACGTCTACTTACGCTTAACAATAGGGTTACTAACGAATCTATAATGAAGAGCGCATCGTATGTCTTAGTTTAAATTTCGAGGACGAAATTCCTGTAACATGGGGAGAATGTGACATCCCGTACTCTTGACCCAAGTCGTCGAAAGAAGGATCTTATTACTATTATTATTATTTATTAAATAATAAATCGCAACGAGAGAAACACACCAGTTAACTGTTAACTCGAAACTAGTGTTTTTTTTTTTAAATTCGACACACGCGTATATATGTTAAAATCAACCGACATGTTTATCTAATAATTCCAACAGGCAAGTTCGTTAGACAAGGCATGATATTTAAACGAGTGTGCACATGGACCGAGCCCAACCCAACTTAGCTAAACCCTACTATATATATATATAGATATATACTCTTGTAATTTTACTTTAGAAGAAACCCTATATAAAAAAAAAACAACAATGCCGCACCATCTCTCCCCTCTCCAATCACCGGTCACCTGAGTCGGTTCTGGCCGGCGCTCTGGCGACGATTTGCCGGCGAACTACACACTCCCAACCCTCGTTCCTTCTTAAACCCTTTCTTGTATTATTGTGCATGCACACATCCAGAAGTAGAGCGAGAGATCAGTGAGAAAGAGTGATTGATCGGAGAAAGTTTAAGGGTCGCCACCACCCATAGCGGCGGCGCTCGACGACTACGGAGACAGAATGAAGGCTGAGCCGTCGCAGCGGGTAGCCGGAAACACCACAAATGGCAGCAGGTAGTGTGGGTTCGCATTGAATCGGGATCGAAGGAAGGGTGGTTGCCAGCGAGGTAAGCCCCTTCCACTCCGTTTCGTAACTTCAGTTTCGTGGATGACGGCGACGGTGGCTGTAGTGTGGCTCCGACAAGTGACGTTAACAGAAAAAAAACCCACCGGCGAAGCTCTCCGGCGAAGACCGACCACCAGAACTCCGATTCAGGCTGCAGCGGACACATCCTTTTGTACTCTCGGTTAGTTAACGTTTGTTCGAATATTGTTTTTATTTTGAGCTCCATGCTTTTGTGTATATGATTGTTAGAAACCGTTTTGTATTCTTCATATATATATATATATATAACTGGTAGTTGGAAAGGGTTAGTGTGCGTATTGATTGATTAGTGGAATAATGGTTAAGGTACAAACAATTATATGGTCTGATGGTTTTGGGTCGATTGATTGTCTGAGATCGTGATTTTATTGTAAAATGAAAATATATATATGATTTGTGACAAATGGATAGTTTAAGGCCTACACTTATGATTGCTGCTATAGTATATGTTCTCTTTTAACAACTGGTGTTTGTGATGATGATTGTTAGTGGTTAAGAATAATGATTCGTATGAAAAACATGATTCATAGTGATTATGATATTGTTAGGAGGGTTTGATAGGATAATCTGATATGAAGACAATGACTGTTAAAGCCTTGATATGGGTTTTCTTAAAATGTACAAGAAAGGTTGCATAGGGTACAACCCACTTGCTTGAATGTGTCATGAATTGAACATTGTATGTTAAATGATTTTTGTCGTATTTTATTTGATTTAGAAAAAAAAATATATGTATACAAAGGAATGTGTGATGTTGACTCTTGACCGCACGCTTTATGAGCTGGCCCCACCACTTGTTTTGGAAAAACTTTTGATTTGGTCTCACAATTGTCTCGACGTACACTGAATTTTGGAGCATGCACCCCACTATTTACTTTACATAAATGTCTGGTCGCACACTAAGAGATCAGCCGCACACTAACCTTTCATCTCTTATATTATTGGGCCTCATAAACCTTGGACCATCCACACACAATGGGCCGCACACTAGCGGATCCATGTTTTGAAGATTTGATCGCACATTTGGCACTCTTCTCATCCATTTTGTGAGCCACTAATATGGTTAAGAATTTATGATAACCTATTATGTGAACTTATTTGTTGAATTGAATACGCGTTTGGTATCGTCCGTACACTACTTGTGAAATACGTGTTATATGTGCACAACTTGTATACGGTCCTAACAAATGATAACCATAATAGGATATGGTTCACCAACTTAGGACAAATGCTTTATCTACCGAGCAAAGCAAAGGTGAGTTCACACTCTTACCAAGGCATGGGATTCCCGGGGTTGGGAATGGGATTGAATGATTACTTGTACTTCCATCGTTACTGGAATACGTACCACTGACCTCGTTAGGGGAAGGTCACTTAAAGATACGGCTAGACTAGTAACACATGGGAAGCCCCCACTAATCTTCGCACACATGCCTGGAAGGCCGCGATACGAATACTAATCTTCGCACACATGCCTGTAGGGCCGCGATACGAATACTAATCTTCGCACACATGCCTGTAGGGCCGCGATACGAATACTAATCTTCGCACACATGCCTGTAGGGCCGCGATACGAATACTAATCTTCGCAAACATGCCTGGAGGGCCGCGATACAAATACAACTAGTCTAGAATACATGGGAAACCCCCACTAATCTTCGCAAACATGCCTGGAAGGCCGCGATACAAATAAATATGATACATGGTTTACAAAACGAACATATGATATACGAAATGAATACTATAACTAAACAACCAACTGTGAACTCGCTCAACTTTGTTGTTGACTCGTTGTTACATGCCTTGCAGGTCTTTAGGTGCATACTGACTGGAACTTGCTGTCTGGGAAGCTGGAGTGGTCATGGGTCGAGTTACATGGAAACGCAACACAAGACTAAGGGCTTTTATATGTGGTTTATAAACTCTTAACAAATGAATTTTTGCTTCCGCTGTAAACTGTGAAATATTGTAACGTTGTAACACTTATTGTTAATAAATGAAAGTTTTATTTACATATATCTATGAGTTCAATGTGATTGATGGCTAAGATCCTGGTATGTCACACGCCTCGCGGGGGTTTCCGCATGTGCTATTTTGGGGGTGTGACAAAATGGCTGCAGGTTTTAGCTGGGATAGATACGTTCAAGAAAATCCACACTTAAGCTCAGCTTTTGTTGCTCAAATCTTGGAAGAAGCATCTGTCAAATCTAAACCGAAAAGAATACCGATTTTTCCAGAATTGGGAGTTGATGCAGATACCGATGATGAAGGAGAGTATATTGAAAAAGCTATGAGAGGTTTAGATACTAATAGTTTTAATTTGTTTTTTTTGCAGAAAAGATCGAGATGTTGAAAGAAAACTCGATTGAAAAGAGAATGGGAAGAGACAGAAGCAAGAAAAGCTGTAGAAGAAAAAGCAAAAGTAGAAGCTGAGAAAGCAGAAGTTGAAGAAAGTTCAACAAAGGAAGCCAAGGGACAGAAAGCTGAAATAGAATCTGAAGAACCAGTGGTTGAAAAGATTATAGAAAAAATTGTTGAAGTTGAGAAAATCGTCAAGGTTGAGAAGATGATTGAAAAAGTGGTTGAAGTTGAAATACCATATTTGAAGTGTTTAGAATCTTGCAAAGCTTGTGGAGAGAAAGATAAGAAGATTGCTGAATTAGAAAAAATTAAAGAAGATTTGTTGTCTGATGTGAAGTATATGAAAGAGTCATACGATGTTCTGAACAGAACAGTTGATGGTCTAAATAAGACAAACTTAGAGGTGGATAAAGCAATGACAATGATGAGTTCAACTTTAATGACAAAGCAGAAAGTCATTAATGAGTATATTGAAGATTGTGCAAAGTTAAAGCAGGAGTTGGAACTTGAAAAGATTGAGAGTGAAAGAATCAAAAGATTGCTGTTGAGTTATACAACTTGTGATTATTTGATTGATCGTGTTTATCCTACTGTTGTAGGTCTTGAAGCTTTTCAAGATAAAGAAACAGAAGTGGATACTGGTAAGAAACAGAATGTCAAATATAATAAGTGTCCGCCCCTGATCTATGAAAGTTATGCTCCCAGAAAACCAAATGAGGAACGTTTAAATAAGGCTCTCAACATTAAGTTAAAGTCTGAAACCATTGATGAGTTACCAGATAATATTGATGTCACATACGCATCGTCTGACACTGATCATGAGTCTGAGTTAGTAAAGAAAGTTGTCGATCAAGTGTTGGATATGGATGAAGAGTCAAAGTCGGAGTCTAAATCTGAGAGTTCGAGTTCATCAGAAAAGAGTCCGAGTTCGCCAGTCAAACGGGTTTACAATAAAGAATTCTTGTTATCAAAGAATAATTTGAATGATGAAATGTTTAAGGTTGCATATACCTTGAATGATACGGACAAATTATTTTCTGATGAAGAATTCCCAATAAGAAATGTCAAAACTGAACAGATCAAACAGGATTTCAAATTAACAGAAATTAATATTTCTGAAATAAAAAATGTAAATCTACAAGAGAAACCTAAAAAGTACACTTCAAGAGTTCAACAAAGATTGAACAAGAAAAAAAGGTTACGGTTCTGGTTATGGTTTTGAAAAGAAACCGAACCATAACGATAATTACAAAAAGAAGGGTTTAGGTTTCATTTCCCAAGAAAATTATAAAAATGAGAAAAATTATAAACCAAAATCAAATTTTGTTACAGGTGGAAGTGCTGAAGAATAGCAGAAGAAACCTTTCTGGAAACAGTCAAACCAGGAGTTTCTTGCTGAAAAGAAAAAGAATGTGAGAAAGTTTGCTTCAAGAGTTGATAAAAGAACCTGTTTCAAATGCCAAGAAGTTAGACATATTGCTTGGAATTGTTCCAAGACCAACTATATAAAACAGGGAGTTTCTTTTAACTTTGAATTGAGAAAGAAAATTGTTGGTAAGACAGAACAAACTTTGAAAAATGTTAAAATGTTTGAAAATTCTACTACTAAACTTGGTGAAAATTCAAAACATTTTTACAAGAGAAAAGGTGATTTGAACAAACAGAAATGGATTGTAAAATCTGAAAGTAGTTCTGACAATGAATCTGATTCCATAAAATCAGAAGAGTCTTTGGTTGAGAAAAAGTGTGTGAATTCCGTTCCAGAGGTGAACGATGAAAACTTTCCTAAATTGTCAAAAGAAAATCTGAAGTTGAAAGTTGGAAAAATTGAGATTTCAGATCAATTCTTCACTGGTAAAGGAGAATTTGATGCTGAAAAGGCTTTCAATGGAGAAGTCAAACATATCTTTGGTAAGATGATTGACCGAAAGGTAAAAGGTGCCAAAGATTTTTACAGATCAAAGGGAGGTTGGTATAAAGTTGAATCAAAATCACCCAAGGCTGGTCAGGCTTGGGTGGACATATTTTTTTATTAAAAACCTGACTTGCCAGAGCTCCCGGGTTGGTAAGGGTGGAGCATGAATCGGCATCATTCTTGTTAAATATGAATTTGTGATAGTACCTACAAGTGGTAGAAAGAGGTTATCAGGGTCATTAAATTGAACTTGATTTAATTCTTATTCAAGAAGTTGATATAACAAAGTGATGAATTGATCCCCATTTCTTACAAGTGGTAAAATCAACAAAACTTATTTTCCGGAAAAACCATTTTGATTAAAACAAACTTGAGTGTTTTGAAATCTTAATGGGAAAATAGTTTGTTGAAAGGGGGAGTTCTGATTGTTTATGCCAAGTGGATGGCGAATTGAAGCGATTTGATATCAGTTATCACTTTATTTGTACAGTTTGTTTTCAATTTTCTTTAAATGTCGTCAGAAAATACAAAAAACATTAGAAAATTTGAAAAAGCCAAAAACATGATAAAATGCAAAATGAGTTTTGATGTGAAAAAGAGGAAATGATAGTACATCAGTGGACTATCACAACATGCTAAAGAATTGGAAAGATAAAACGTGATAAACGGTCTCACTGCGGATGTGTCAGTAGGTTTTTGCACATTTAGTAGATAGTTTTCGAGATATAAACCTAAATTCAAACTTGCTTATCTAGTGGGTAACATTTCTTGGATATATGGGTAACCCCCGAAATCTTGTTTGAAAGGTCCCTCTTTCTGAGATACTAGGTCTTTATGCTTAGTGATATCTGGGGTATTATTCCGGGACTTCTGATTTTGCGGAAGCAATGGTCTAGTCTCCGTATAATACTTTTCGCTTGCTTAAAATATGAGCATCACCCTCAGCATAAAAAATGATGAAACATTGAAAAATGCTAATCATGTGCTGTTGAAGAAAAGATCCTCTAAAGGGGACACACCAAAAGTCGAGCCGTCATCTCTCTGCTGAACGGAAGTTCTGACCTGAGCTCCCACGGTTTCGCATTTAACCTTTTAACAGATATCATTTAGATATATACTCACCTATAAGACTGAATATTGGGATATGGATACGGGAGTATATTCAAGTGGTGGGACACGCGAATAAGTTTAAGTCATTAAAACACTAATCTCGTATCCCGAATCAATTGAACTTTGTGTAGAAATTTAAGTGGACTAGTATACTGACAATCTAAGTGAATCGTTTAGAACTTAATATGTTTAAAGTTTAACGGTGTTGGTGATTTGTCTCAAAATCTGATTTGATCCTTTTACACAAACTCACAAAAATAGTGTATGTAAATATTTCTTTACTGCATTTCATTACAAAAATTCCAAAAAGAGTTTTAGTGTGTTTTAGCATAAAGTTTTGAAAACTCAAAAATATTTTTGACAACTGATGTTGAAGAGCTGTTTTTCAAAATTCTAAATGCAAAATATGACGAACAGGTTTGGGAAATTATTGTTTGAAAATGACATTCTTACTAGTGCTCACCAAGATCTTAAATGGATAAATCAATTGAGAGTTTGTTTCTACAAGTGGTAAGCTAAGTATAAAATTTGTCAAATTGATTAAATTGGTAAATCTTATTTTGAGGTAGAGGATGCGTAGGATAGTCTGGATTCGGAGCAGAGTGAAAGCCAGGTCAAGATCCTGATTCAGTAAAAGCCAGACTACGATCCCAGTACAACTTGAGGGGGAGTTTGTTAGAAAGAAGAGTCTGAAGATGCAAGAGCTAGGAATTTGATCCTGAAGATGCAAGAGATTGATAGATCAACATCTGAGGGGAGTTTAGTTGAAGAGAGAAGAAGAGTAAGAGCCCAAAGACTGAAGACGTTGAAGACTCGACATTTAAGACTCGTCAACATCCGAGGGGGAGTCTGTTAGTGCATACGTCTGTCGAATTCGTCTTGTATCGAGTCTTGTATTAAGAATGTTAGATCAGGGCACGTAGTTTGAGAAATAGGGTTTAGTGGTAATTCCGCTTGAAGGAGGTAATTCCGCTTGAAAGTGTGTTGTTGTATTTACGTACGAAATTAGTTTCCGCTTGGAATCTAATTTCGTTCGAGTGTGTTTCAAGCGGAATTAGAGGCCTCTAAATATCCTCCCAAGCGAAATCATTTGTAACCTTCATGATTCCGGTACCGAAGTGCTGCCGACGTGTCGTATGATCTGTAAACGTGTTATTATCAATATACAAGACATTTGAAAGTGAATCAGGCTGTTTTACAAGTCAATTCATCTGTTTCCTCCTTTTGAATTGATAAGAGCTCTTCTGAACAACTCGTTTGGGTCACAAGTCGTTCCTACAAGTAACTTGAAGAATTAGGAATAATTGCATATTTCCCCTTAAAAAACTGCTTAATTGCGTATGTACCCAACTTAAAATTAAAATTGCATATATCCCCTTCCTTAACTATTAAAATTGCATATATCCCCTTACTTAACTAACATAATTGCAAATTTACCCATTTTGATTTATTTTATTAAAAACAAGTTATATAATGACATTTTACCCTTATTTTACTAAAACTAACAAAAAATACAAATTTATTCATTTTTACAAGTTTTTATGGATTTTTCACAATTCTTTAAGGAAGGGGATATATATGTAATTTTAATTTTAAGTTGGGTAAATACGCAATTAAACAGTTTTTTTAAGGAGAAATATTTATATAAAAGCTTAGAGACAATGCTACAAGAAAATTGCAATCAAGTAGGAGAGGGATTGAGAGTGAACCACCAATCTTGAAGACTCGAAGATGGACTGTAAAAACAAACATCGTGCATTTCGTATATTAAAAAGTCATTTTTTTGTCCCAGTATGTTAATAAGTTCAAAATTTTAACATAGTTAAAAAAAAGTTGTCCACAAGAGTGTTAAAGAAGTATCCATTTCTATGAAGTTGAGAATTCTTATCCTATGTTAGAAAATGTTGTATATTTTAGAGTGAATATGCAATTAAGCAGTTAAGGAATGGGATATATGCAATTTTAATTTTATTTTGGGTAAATATGCAATTAAGCAGTTTTTTAAGGGGAAATATGCAATTGTCCCGAAGAATTATACCTGAATTATCCTTTATTTATAACCGAGGTTTGGGCAGGAAAATCTGTTGATCGAAAAGATGACGGAAAGTGCTTTTCCGTCAGCGGTTATTTCTCCCTCCGTTAATCATTAACGGGTGTGTATGCACACGGATTGTGGTCATGATCAACGGATGGGGTGATGCCACGTGGAAAGTGTGCAAGTGTGGATCTTCCTTCAATTCGGTGCCATCATTGTGACTTTGGAGGGTGTCCAGGAAGATGCCACGTGGCCCTTCACTTATAACTGAATGGTGGTGCCTGATAATGCCTTCTAGAAGGAATACAACTGTAATCCTATGTGGCTCTTCCTCATGGTAATTCTGTTATAACAGGTTTATTTCTGTCCAAGTATGGGTGACTTTTGCGGGGAGATATTGTTAGGACTTTATCCTATCTGTTGCATGAGAGCTTGCACAAGGATTTATAAATTCCTTTTGGCGCGCGGATGTTGAATACTATTTTCTTTCTAAGTTCCCTTTTAGAACCAGTGCGTTGCCGCGCAAGGTTCATTCTAGAGAGAGCTTATTGATGAGGTTGTGGTGTGGTCTCAATCACCTGTGTAAGGTTTTTGGGACTTTACCCCTTCACGTATTAAGATGGAGATAAAAAATGGAGGTTTGAAGTAAGGAAAGCTGAGAACAACGAGTTGAACGCTTTGACAGAATCCATAGACAGACTTGAACAAAAGGCAATCATTGGCCCTTTAAGTGATGAAGAGAAAAATCAGAGGATCGATCTCCGTGTGAGGGTTGACAAACTAGAAATGATAAAAGCAAAAGACTTTCAGCAAAAGGCTAGGGTAAAATGGGTGAAGTTCGGAGACGAGAATAGCAGCTTTTTTCACAAAGTTGTGAATATCAACATAGCCAGAAACAGAATTAACAGGCTGATTTTTAATGGAGTTGCTATCTCAGACCCGAAAATGTTAAAAGAAGAAATCAGAAGTTGGTTCAAAAAACAATTTGCGTAGCCAATTCGCCAGAGACCCGATTTTGTTGACTATGGGCTGCCACGTCTTTCGGATCAGATGGGATCTTGTCTTTGTGAACGGTTCTCGGAATCTGAAGTATATATGGCTGTTAAGGATTGTGACGGAGGTAATGCACCGGGTCCCGATGGTTTCTCGTTTAAGTTTTTCAAAGTTTTTTGGGAAAAGATTAAAATTTTGGTTTTGGGTGTGATGAATGCCTTCTATCAAACGGGTTCTATTAGTAAGGGGTGCAACTCCTCTTTTGTGGCACTCATCCCAAAAACAAAGGACCCTCAAATCCTTGCTAACTTCCGCCCTATCTCGCTTATTGGGTCTATTTATAAAATTGTTGCCAAAGTGTTGGCGAATAGACTGAAGCAAGTGATTAACGACATTGTGTTCCCGACCCAATCGGCCTTTGTTGGAGGACGTAACATTTTGGATAGTGCCCTCATCTTGAGCGAAATGGTGGCATGGGCGAAAAAATCAAAGACGCACCTGCTTTTCTTTAAAGTGGACTTTGAGAAGGCTTATGATACTATCAATTGGAAGTTCCTTTTCCGTATGATGGAGAAGATGAATTTCCCATTGAAATGGATTGATTGGATCAAAGGTTGTTTGGTCTCGGGAATGGGATCGGTGCTTGTGAACGGGTCGCCAACTAAAGAGTTTAAATTTAAAAGAGGTTTAAGACAAGGAGACCCTCTCTCCCCTTTCCTTTTTATCTTGGCTATGGAGATAATTAACATGTTCATGAAAAGGGCGACCGATTTGGGGCTGTTTCACGGATGCCAACGTCCTAACGGTGGTCCGAACATCTCCCATCTTTGTTATGCGGACGATGTTCTCTTCATTGGCTATTGGTCAGAGCATAATGTCGTGGCTTTGAACCGTCTTTTGAGGTGGCTCAGTCTAGTGTCGGGCTTAAAGGTGAATCGGAACAAATGTAATTTATATGGGATTGGAGTTCCGGACAGGGAGGTTGCTCGTTTCGCGAAGTTAGCAAATTGTTCGGCTGGTTCCCTTCCTTTTGTGCATCTAGGTGTTCCGATTGGAGTCAATATGAAACGTACTAAGTATTGAAACCGGTTCTCGATAAACTCTCGTCAAAACTTTCTAATTGGAAAGCTAGACTTCTCTCTTTTGCGGGTCGTATGACTTTAGCGAAGACGATGCTTGGTAGTCTTCTATCTTATTATCTTTAGTTGTTTGTCGCTCCGAAGTGTGTGCTTAATAAGATTGAGAAGGTAAGATGGGACTTTATTTGGTGAAAATCCAATACGGGTCATAAGATGAGGTGGATTCCTTAGGAAACCTTAATGAGATCGAAAAAAACGGTGGTATCGGTATCGGGGATGTACATGGTTTCAACTTAGCAATGCTTTCCAAATGGTGGTGGAGGTTTAAAGCATCTCCGGATTAACTTTGGGTTAAAGTAGTGGCTGCGGTTCATTATAACAACGGTTCAAACAATCTTTCCCAGCTTATCCCTTAAAAAAAATCCATTACGGGGGTTTGGAAGGATGTTGGTTCCGTTGAATCAGATTTGGCGAAAGTAGGAATCATTTTAAAAGATAATCTAGTGGCTGACGGGACAAGATGGAAATGGAGGTCAGACCCGAACATGTCTTTTTCGGTTAAGCAGGTTCGGCTCGACCTTGAATCGGCTGCCGGAGGAGAAACTAATGACACTGTTGCATTTCACTGGAACTCATGGGCTACTCCTAAAGCTAATTATCTTCTTTGGAGGGTGGTTTCAGGTAAAATCGCGTCTAAAGTCGGGCTTCTTAAAAGAGGTATCCCTCTTGCCGACTCTTCCTACACTCGTTGTGCAAGGGATGAAGAAGACCCCGATCACATCTTCGTAAATTGCCTCAGGACGCGTAGCATTTGGTGGAACATTTTAACTTGGATGAGAATCTCTTTACCTGCCGATATCTCAAATCATGGGGACTTGGTTTCCTTTATTAAAAACCGGCCGGGAGGAAGAGTGTGGAAAAGGATAGTTGATGTGCTACAAGTAGTTCGATAAAAATCACTAAATTAACCTAAATTTAGACTCAAGTAATAATAATCTAGACTCTCTAACTCGACTAAACTACTCACCGGCAAGTGTACCGGTCGACTCTAGTAAAGAAAAGCAAGTCCGGACATCGAACCCACACTAATTAACTACGTTAAAGACTTTATTTAGACTGACACTGACACTAACTTAACTATTTTTGTATTTGGGGGGGGGGGGGTTGCTAAAATCCTAGAATTGAAATTAAAATAAAGCTAGACTATGACACGAATAAGAACTAAGGTTTGATTCAATAGAGATTAACGACTACCTAGGCTTGAATCCAGTTTAACTAGGAATGGATTTCTAACGGTACTAAAGTGGTATGGAACCGGGATCGTAAATTACTAAACCTGAAGGTATCTCTACTAAGACCTCCCGACCCTTCTCAGGAAGAAACCTTTGAGATCCTACAAGGCTGTTGTGAACACCGGTTGTTAGACTTTCTCTCAGTCCTCTAACGTCTCCAATAGTGCCCTAATATGACAATCTACCTCTTAGCGTGAAAGTCTAAGGCAACTCTAGATTCTAACTTGGTTTAATAGACACAGGTGTGATTAGGGAACTAAGACCGACTTCTCTCAAAACCTATCTTAGCTATATATTATACCGAGACCTACTAACAAACTCGAGCCTCTCAGCAACAAGTTAAGCAGAATACCTAGTTCTAATTGTATTTTACTTACTGTTTCTAAGGCTATCAGCCGACTTACCCAAAGATTACCTGAACCATAAAGATACGAACAATCAACACAAATTCATTATGTGAAAGACATCCACCAAAATTTATGTGAAACAGCAAATAATCAACAATCAGATCTAAATACGCATACGCACCAAATTAGAGGTTCTAGAATCATTTACTTTCAAAGATCAATCCATACACATCAATAGAAAACTGTTAAAAATCCAAACTTCATTAAACTTTCATCTAACCTAGGTAGTAACAAAGGTTTTAGCCGGAAAACATGATGTCTAAAATCAAAACACAAAGTTCAAAACAAGAATTCATCATTAAAGTATGGAAAACAAGAAAATAATGAAAACCGAGAGATAAGACCCGAATGATCTTCTTTCCCATGCTCCAAGCTTCAACCTGATGATTCTTGCGCACCAAAACGCTCCGAAATTTGTGAAATCTACTCTTGAATTCGCCTTGGATTTCTTGGATTCGTAATTAGGGTTTATGGAATGATTAAGTACAATTTTATATCAAACCCTGGATCGTTTAAGAAGAATAGCCGTCATAACACCCCGTCGCGTCGTGCGACGGGTATGTGGCTTCAAGGTCGCATGGCGCGACGCCACGATATATTATAAAATATTATTATAATGCTAGCGGGGCACGACGGTGAGAAGGGGTCCTTGTGGCGCGACGCGAGGGCCCTTTTTTTCCCATAATGTCTCGTTCTTTTATTAGCTTCAGCATCCCAATATCTCCAAAAATTATTCTAACTCTTTCCAACTCGTTTCCCAGCAGTTAACACTTCGTTTTTCGACATTTTTAACACCAACGACCTGGAAACACAAGATTCGATCAAAGTAACGAAATTCTAAATAGAACTAAACTAATGAATACGAAAAATGTACAAACTCTACACGATAAATGGATGTATTTTGCAATACATCAAATATCCCCACACTTACTCTTTTTACGTCCTCGAAAAAGAATTATGCAACGGAATCAGAGATGAATAAACATTCGGGTCAAAAAACTATTTATACTTTGTTAAAATCAAAGCTTGCGTTAGCCGCGATTACGAATATATTTGTCCCTTTAAACCCAAATCCGGTCTTAAGCCCCTTATCATGCGAATTTAGTTTAAGTGCGGTCAATCTACCTAGGGTCTCACGCTAGAAGCTACGGTCCACCTAATCCCGCCTCAAGCTTATAGAACAAAAGGAACGATCACTGGACCAATTCCTAACCGTCTTATGTAAAAAACAAGAGAATTTAAAATCAATTTTTTTTTTCATTTTTCATCATTTTTCTTTCTTTTCATTTTTTTTTCTTCTTTTGAGCTTAGACGTTGCTTTTACCTAACCCAGAGGCAGTTCGGCTGTAGAGTCGCTATCCTCAATCGGATTACATAGCCGTTGGTAATTTTTATTGCAATTTCGATTTCACGCATCCTAGAGGCATTCCGGGTCGAAGTCACTATCCTCAACCAAGATTACATGGGCCTACGCTACTTTCATTCAGTTTCTAGCTCATTTTTTTCTATTTCTTTCCTTTTCTTTTTCATGATTAAAAATTCGAACGGTTTTAACTTATAACGACATTCTTTATACTCTTATTGGCGGTTTCAATTTCCCATTTTTCCCAGATGAAAACCCACTAGTAGACCGACAATTAAGGTATATTAAATCAAAGGGACTAAAACCGAACTCGGGCCTATTCTCATATCCCTAACTAGACACAAGCTCGATTTAATTAAACTCTTATTATTATTATTATTATTATTATTATTATTATTATTATTATTATTATTATTATTATTATTATTATTATTATTATTTGAACCCGAATAAAAATCCATCTTTTCTATCATTTTCCGTATTAACTTGCAAACTTCTTTATTCAAAAGACATTTTCTGCTTTTTTTTCAATTTGTTTTTTGGATTTTTTCAATTTTTTCAATTTTTTTGTATTTTTCATATTTAAGACTCGAAGACTACTACTATGTACATGTATCCCATCCCCACACTTAAAGATTGCATTATCCCTAATGCAAGAACGGAAATACGACTCAACTAACTACCTAAAAATAAAAACTAAAACGAAATAAATAAATAAATAAATAAATAAAAGAATACAAGGGAAACGACTTAGCTGAATATGTGAGACTGTCAAAGTGCCAGTCGTTTCAACATAAACCCTCCAATTCGAAACGCGCTCAGCAAACAGTTCCTAATCTCGGACACGCGAATGAAGGCGGCAAGTAACATCAACCTATCAACCAACATCAACAAACTACCGAAAGATCATAATATATATATCAGTATCAGTTCCAAACACAAACCAAGCCAACCCTCCTAACCAACCTGTTCAACGTATTTAAAGTATAAGTACAAGCCAAAATATGAGGATAAAAAACAGCATAAAAATAAAAACAAAAGATATCAAATTAGCTCCAGCTGCGTTCTCATCATCCTTACACTAATCATCACCATGCTCACTTGCACTCTCCTCACTACTACTATGTCGTCGACCTTCTCCAGAACCACCCTCTCCAAACACATGAAATGGGGGAATCAGAACAAACCTCTCTCCAGCACCAGCCGAGCCACCCAGCTCTCTCGGCTGAAAGAAATCCGGTATCCACATGCTATGCCTGCTCATTATATACCTGAGAGTCTCCTCCTGTCTCTCCTGCCCCGTCTGAATCATATGCTCCAACCTGTCGAATCTCTGCTCCACATAGCCAGAGAACGACTGCAAAGTAAGCTGCTCAGGTGGAGGCTGCCTACGCGGATACTGCGGCGCCGACCTCTCATGTCGCTGTGGTGGCCGCTGACGGTGAGTGGGATCAATCTGCATCATAACATCCTCCGCTGGATGTCCCTCGGGCGGCTGTACCTATGGGCCCTGCCTAATTGGCTCCCAGCCGTAAGGTTTAGTACAAGACATAATCCATGCCTGCTGCAACTCCTTTATACCAAAACTCCTTGTCTTCGGCCCTTCATGTAGGAATATGGGGATATACTTGTCAAACACCCCCAAATTCAATGGAATACGAGTGATATATGGACCCATATCCAACGCAGCTCGACCACCTCTATGCCCCCTGCTGAATGAATCCGCTAACACCGTCGTGAGATTCATTTCTCTCCTTTCCACCCGACACATCAGAATGATCAACTCAATCCAGTAAGCTTTATTCTCACCTGATTTCCGCCCCACCAACGTAGTCGATAATATCTTCAAAACGTACCGATACACTGGATTACGAACCGAAGTAATAGGTTCGTCACTGCAAACGGGTGGTTGGAAATCGTCCTACAAAAACGGCGTAGCTCAGCCGCTCCAACACTATGCTCTCTGTCAGTAGTGTACGCTCCTCACAAACTAGTAACAAACCCAGGCTGCTTCACCTCTTCCTCCGTATAAAAACCAGACACAATCGAAAACCTTGCCATGTTCATCTCGAACACTTGCCTCCCCAGACTAAAAGATATCACTTTATCATCACCAAACTTCCCTTCTTTATGTTTCCACGTACTGTGGAACTCCAACACTGGCTCTTCATACTAATCCAAACCACAATCTAGCATCTCTCTCAACTTTGGACCCAGGAGGTCCAACACCTCCTGCCTAGGGCCTATCTCATCAAACCAGCCCCAGTCTATGCCCCTATGCTGAAATAGGTCTGTATCCTTCAACTTATCGTATTTCTCCCATTCATGTGTACCTAGCTCGAACTACAGTGTCGGGTGGTCAACTCTATTAACTTTACATGTCGGAATCCTTTCGGTAGACGTTTGATAAATGATTTTTCTCAACCCCGGATCCTTAGCACCTATTTGTAAAATCAGAGTATCCTGCGATATCTGATCCGAACCCCTCTTCCGGGTCCTACCACTACCTCCTCTATTGCTACCCGCAGCTGCCATGTCTGCAAAACAATTATTTCACAAGACAAAACAGGTAGATAATCAGTAATCACAAACTATTTTTGGTATTTTTAATTTTTCTATATTTTTTTGAATTTTTTAAATTTTTAAATTTTTTTGGATTTTTATAAATTTTTTCTAAAAATTAGAATAGCCGTATAGCATTTCATTCGCGGCTTAATTATGAAAATAAAGTTGAATTAAAACAAACGGGTTACCTTTTACAATTGCTAAGTAATAATTAAACTCGCCCGAATGGAGATTGAGTACGGGCGAGCCTAATTAACTTGTACGTGCAAGTAAACCCAAAACCGACTAAACTAGACTCGAACTAGACTAAAACGGACTAAAAAGACCCTAACTTGGACTCAATGTACACTACTACCCCCTCTCAGCACCTTAATTGTCCGCAATTAAATTTAGTGCCTATAAAGCGACATTGACGTCGTCCAACCTTGCGTAAAATCAGCCATGTATTAGTTTAAAAACAAAATTTTTAGCGTTTGAAAAAGTCTGCCTAGTTAAAGGAGGTTTTTTTTATCATTTGCAAAAATTCTGTTTCAAAGTGCAAGGTTCGAACTTTAAGCGCCAATGTGCTCATACCAATCAACATTCACTCCCAACCCGGCAACCATTCATCCATACATGCCATTAAAATCGCCTAAACATACTCACAACCCGAACTTGCATATGATAAGCAACAATGTGAAGTTAACAAACTCCAAAGCAAGTCCCAAACCAAACCGTCCGTACCCATGTATTAAACTAAATCAACCTACACTTGATTTCGACAAGCAAGGCTTGAACTTTATTTCCAAAGTAGTAACATATCGTTCGACATAAACAAATCTCAATTGATAAATCAAACCGTAGCCACCCGCATCCCATCAATAACACTAACATATCCGGACTCGACACAACTCGACTGACCCAACACAGACGCACTACTAACTTGACCTAACCAAAACAGGGGACCACAAGACTGACACAAACTGGACTCGACACTGAGTCCACAAACATTATCACCAAATGACTCGCCTGAACTCAATACTGACTCGACTAGACAACCTAAACAACTAACTTAAACCAAACTCGACAATGACGCAAAACAATAAGTATAAGAGTATAAGAGGAAACACATACCTGAGTTATGAACATAGCTAGAAAAATAAAAAATTTCGTGAATTTGGGGGTCCCAAATCAGAGCAAAAGAGTGGCTAAAAGCAAGTTTTCTTCGGTTGGTTTTGTTCCTTACTTAAATTCGGTCACAATGGATGTTAAACGGAGGCAAATGGTGGACTAATGGCTGAGTTATGGTGAGGTGAAGGGTGTTCGGCGATGGGGTATCGATGGTTAGGGTTCTGGTGATATTTGGGGAAGATAGATATGAAAGAGATGTCTTAAACGATCAGATATAAGGTCGCGTTACGCGACATCGTGACAGGAAAGCTGTGGCGTGACGTCACGTCACGGGTGAGGTCGAAAAGAGGGGTTCAAGTTAGGGGGTGTTTTTATGGTCGCACGACGCGAGGGTAGGGGTCAGGATGGATTTTTGGACTTAGGGGAGGCGTAGCGCGACAAGCTAGTCTCTGTGTGGTGGCGGCACGCGAGTGGCCGTTTTTCACACTAGGTTTCGTCAAAATTCAAGTTTAATGCCTTAGAAAATTTTCTAACTTTTAACCAACCTTCCCAAAACCATCCCAAATTTTTCTAAGTGTTGGGACTTACCTGGAATGCCGTTTTCTTAGCAAATTCATCTCCTCGTTGGTTGTGATTCCTGAAAAATACTCAAATACACAAAAACAAAGACGCGACACACTACCAAAAACGACCATTAGCTATGAAAAAATACGAAAAATTAACGGAAATACAAATGGTACATACTCTACAAATGAAGCTTTTCTTGACTCACTATTCGGTGACGGTGGGTGGATCCTCTAGAGGAATTTCTTCCTCCTCGGTGGTATCAATGGGACCTCCCAAGTAGTGTTTCAGCCGATGACCATTTACCTTCCACACACCTTTATCAACTTCGTCATCCAACTCGACGGTACCGTATGGAAACACCTCCTTTACCACATATGGTCCGGTCCATCTCGATTTCAACTTTCCCGCTATCAATTTCAGTCTTGAGTTAAACAAAAGAACTCTATCACCTACCTTAAACTCTTTCAACCGTCGCAACCTCCTATCATGCAACGCCTTAGTCTTTTCCTTGATATTCCAAGATCGTTCATAAGCGGCGTCCCTTAGGGCCTCTAATTCATGGATTTGAAAGAATCTCCTCCTTGCGGCTTCGGTAAGATCAAGGTTAACGGTTTTCAAAGCCCATAGTGCACGATGTTCTAACTCTACCGGAAGATGGCACGCTCTGCCATACACAATCATGAAGGGTGTGGTTCCCAGCGGCGTTTTGTAAGCTGTGCGGAATGCCTACAATGCATCATCGAGCTTTTCCGACCAATCCTCCCTACTTTTTCCTACCATTTTTTCTAGAATTCTCTTCACCCCTCGGTTTGCATTCTCTCCTTCGCCACTAGTTTGCGGGTGGTATGCGGTAGAAAGACGGTGAGTGACCCCGTAGCGTGCTAGTGCCTTTTCCATGACGGAATTGCAAAAATGCGTACCACGGTCATTTATAATGGCTTTAGGAACTCCGAAGCGTGTGAATAACTTCTTTAGGAATCTCACAACCACTCGAGCATCATTAGTAGGTAAAGCTTGAGCTTCCACCCACTTTGAGACATAGTCAATGGCCACGAGGATGTACCTATTCCCACTCGATGAGGGGAAAGGTCCCATGAAATCAATACCCTAAACGTCAAAGACTTCAAGAACTTGGATGGGATTTTGGGGCATTTCATCCTTGCATGAGATGTTGCCGGCACGTTGGCAACGGTCACATGTCCTAACGAACTCTATGGCATCTCTAACTACCGTTAGCCAATAGAAGCCACTATCAAAAACCTTTTGTGCATTGACATTTGGCCTGTGATGGCCTCCCGTTAAACCCTCATGCACATGTCTAAGGATATCCATTCCATCCTCTTTTGAAACACACCTCCTAAGCACTCGATCACCACCTATCCTAAAAAGGTATGGGTCATCCCAAATGTATTTCCTAGCATCCCTAAGAAACTTTTTCTTTTGTTGGTAGGACATACCCTTCACAATATCCCCATTTGCTAAGTAATTTGCCAAATCCGAAAACCATGGCAACCCCTCTACCTCGGCTCTAACAAAATCTATGGTTTCATGAGGAAAAGTGTCTCCTATCGAATCCTCACGAACCTCCTCTCTCTTAGGATCCTCTAAGCGTGACAAATGGTCGGCGGCTACATTTTCTGCTCCCCTTGTATCCCTAATTTCGATGTCGAACTCGGAGAGCAAAAGAATCCATCTAATGAGGCATGGCTTGGCGTCTTTCTTTTGGAAAAGAAAGCGCAACGCGGCGTGGTCGGTGAAAATGGTGGTTTTAGAAAGCACTAGATATGAGCGAAACTTATCAAACACAAACACTACGGCTAAGAGCTCTTTTTCCATGGTGGTATAGTTCTCTTGAGCATCATTTAAAGTTTTGCTCACGTAGTAGATTGGATGGAAATGTTTTTTGATTCGTTGACCCAATACCGCACCTACGGCATAATCACTCGCATCGCACATGAGCTCGAAAGGCAAGCTCCAATTGAGCGAAACAAGGATAGGGGCACTAGTGAGTTTCTCCTTCAAAAAGTCAAAGGCTTTGATGCACTCTTCGTCAAAGACGAAAGGTACATCCTTCTCTAGAAGTCGGGTCATGGGGCGCGTAATCTTAGAAAAAACCTTAATGAAACGCCTATAAAAGCCCGCATGCCCTAGGAAGCTACGAACGGACTTAACACTAGTGGGTGGAGGCAATCTACTTATGGCATCTATGTTGGCCCTATCAACTTCTATCCCCTCTCTAGACACTTTGTGACCTAAGACTATCCCCTCCGTCACCATAAAGTTACATTTCTCCCAATTTAGCATAAGGTTTGTCTCTATACATCTCTTAAGCATCCTATCAAGATTAAAAAGACACTGATCGAAAGTGGTACCATAAACCGAGAAGTCATCCATGAAAAGCTCCATAGAAGTCTCAAGCATGTCTTGGAATATAGAAACCATGCATCTTTGGAATGTAGCCGGAGCTTTGCATAACCCGAAAGGCATGCGGCGATATACATAAGTGCCGTAAGGGCATGTGGATCTCGTTTTCTCTTGATCCTCCGGTGCGATTGGGATCTGAAAATAACCCAAAAATCCATCGAGAAAACAGTAGAACTATTGACCCGCTAAACTCTCCAACATTTGGTCAAGAATGGCAAGGGGAAACGGTCTTTCCAGGTGGCGTCATTCAACTTGCGGTAGTTGATGCACACACGCCAACCGGTAACGGTATGAGAAGGAATTAATTCATTCTTTTCACTCATGATCACTGTCATCCCACCTTTCCTTGGGACAACTTGGTTCGGGCTAACCCACGGTGAGTCGGAAATAGGGTATATCACCATGGCATCTAACAACTTAAGCACTTCCTTCTTAACAACCTCTTGCATGTTCGGATTTAGGCGCCGTTGAGGTTGCACCACCGGCTTATAATCATCTTCCATGAGTATCCAATGGGTACAATAGGCGGGGCTTATGCCCTTGATATCCGAAAGTTGCCATGCAATGGCTTCCCTATTCTCTCTCAACACCTCTAACAACCTACCCTTTTCCCCCTCCTCTAACTTAGAGGAAATAATGACGGGAAAATCGGACCCCTCACCAAGGAAAGCATACTCTAAGTGGGATGGGAGAACCTTAAGCTCTAATGGGGCGGGTTTCTCTAAGGGTGTACTCTCAATCTCACTTTTCAATTCACTCAACTCTAACACTTTGGGGACCCACTCGGTCTCGTCCCCTTCCTCACTCTCACTAACAATCTCCTCTACTTTCTCAACTACCTCCTCTAACTTACCCTCAACTAAATCGGCTCCACTAATATAGTCAAAGCAATGGTCGACACATGATAGGAAAGACTCTATGAAATAGACCGAATGACAAGGTCTACTAAGATCATCGGAACCGCTAGGGTGTTCCATGGAGCGTGCTATCTCGAAAGTGACTCTCTCCTCATCGACTTGAAGTGTAATTTTACCGTCGAAGACATCAATGATAGCCTTGGCAGTACACAAGAATGGGCGTCCTAGAATGATAGGAACTTTCTCATTGGCTTCCATATCAAGAACAACAAAGTCTTTGGGAAAGACGAATTTATCCACTTTAACTAAAAGGTTTTCGATTATGCCATGTGGGTACTTCACTGATCTATCAGCTAAGGACAAAGACATGCGTGTAGGGGATAACTCTCCTAGGCCTAACCTCTCGTACATGGAATATGGCATGAGGTTTATACTCGCTCCTAAATCGGTTAAGGCTCTACACTCGGTATCACTCCCAAACAAGCATGGAATGGTGAAAAGGCCCGGATCCGTCAATCTTTTCAGAACCTTGTTCACGACTACGGCGGAACACCCTCCACTAAGGGGAATATTAGAGACCTCTCCTAACCTATCCTTACGTTTTAGAAGGTCCTTTAAAAATTTTGCGTATTTAGGCATAGATTGAAGGGCTTCTATGAACGGAAGGTTGATCCTAAGTTGCTTAACGATCTCTAAGAATTTCCCGTACTCCTTAGAATAAGTTTGGTTTTTAAGACATGACGGGTATGGAGCACGTGAAAGTTCAACAGTGGGTGATGGAACGATTTGTGTGGGTCGTTTCTCTATACTACTCTCGCCTTGAGGCCCCCCGGTGTGTGCGGTACTTGCTGGGATTAACCTAGGTTGCACTTTACCGGGAGCCTCCATTTCAATCTCTTCATCTGTGGGCTCCTCATCTTCTACCTCTATACTCTCAGGTCTCACTACCTCTCCGAAGGTCCTACAACTACGGGTCGAAATTGCCTTCAGAGTGCCAGACGAGTTAGGCTTTGTGTTTCCCGAAAATTGACCGGGAGGTCGTTCTTGCAATTGGCGTGCAATATCCCCAACTTGCCTTTGAAGGTCTAAGAAATTAGAATGGTTATTCTTAAGGAATTTAGCATGTTCTTCTAAGGTACGTTGGGTGGCCTGGTCCTTAACCACTAGCTATGTAAGAAGGTCCTCAATCCTAGACAAACTACTATTTGACCCCTCATTCCTAGGCTGACCCTCTTGGTTTGACCCATCACTTCTAAACTGCCCCCCTGAACCTGAACTAACAAACTGACCTGATTGACCCGAACCCCCACTAGAATAGAAACCTGCCCCCTGCTTTGATATTGGCCTGACGGGAACCCAGGGGGATTACCGGAAGAGCGGTAATTGTTACTACGCCACTTAGAGTTACTATTATTAAACGGATTGGTTGGACCCCTATTTTGACCTACAATGTACTCTAACCATTCTAGGGTAAGTGTTGGACAATCTACGGTATCATGACCACCCCTACAAACTTCGCACCTATCGACCTTTTTCTTAATTTCTAATAACTCTTTGGTGATATAGTTAAGTTAAGATACTACCTTTGAATCCGAGACAACTTGGTTTACTCCTCGGGAGGATGAGGAAGTAGTAACATGAATGGAATTCCTGCTGGTAGCACTACGATCTATATCAGCATGAGCGAAGCTCTCAAAGAGATCATTGCAGTCGGCCACAGATTTCTTTCCCATAAGATGGCCTCCTGCAGATGTGTCGAATCGGGCCTTACACTCAGGGGTGAGACCATTGTAAAATTTTTCTACTAAAGCCCAATCGGAAAGCCCATGTTGGTAACAACGTGAGAGTAAAGTTTGAAACCTCTCCCAAGCTAAGTGATAAGGTTCATCAGGCTGTATTCGGAATGAATGGATCTGATCTCGAAGGCGAGATGCCTTCGCAGGTGGGAAATACTTAGCAAGGAAGGCATCCCTAAGTCCAGCCCAAGTAGTAAAGGTACCTGCCGGCTGCGAATCAAGCCACGTGGCTGCGCGGCCAGCAAGCGAAAATGGGAAGACTTGGAGATAGCGGGCATCAAGACTAACACCTTCGATACCGAAGGTGCTGCACAGGCGGGTGAGACGGTTGATATGGGCTGGCGCATCCTCATCATCACGACCGTGAAACTGACAGGAGTTATTGATGGCGGTCATGTTGTATGAGGGAATTTGCCAGGACTTGTCATTTGTGATTTAGGGTATGGTAATGGGTGAGTTTGCGGAAAAACCCGCGGTGGAACGTTGGTGGACAGTTTGGTTTTTGGCCATTTGGAAAACTGGTGGTGGACTAGGTGTACGGGAACGGGACGGTGGTGGGGTGTTGTGGGGTGACAACATTGGGGTGAAGTCAAAGTTCGGTGGTTTAGATTGTAGTGTAGAGTCAGAAGGGGCTGAAGATGAAGTTGAGGATTTTCTAACCTGTGAACTAGATGTCGAGAATGAAGACTTGTCGATCGGTGGCTTCACTGGTCCCTTAGAACGCGTGTGGGCATTAACTACAAAACCGAGAACAAACAAGTAAGACGACTCTAACAAAAGACTCTAAACATAAAAAGACACTAAAATTACTTGGACTCCTACGACTCAAAAACACACAAAAGCACGTAAAGATATCAGATGAAACCCAAACAAAGTAATTAACGCAATTGCCAAGAGTCCCCGGCAACGGCGCCAAAAACTTGATGTGCTACAAGTAGTTCAATAAAAATCACTAAATTAACCAAAATTTAGACTCATGTAATAATAATCTAGACTCTCTAACTCGACTAAACTACTCACCGGCATGTGTACCGGTCGACTCTAGTAAAGAAAAGCAAGTCCGGATATCGAACCCACAAGGACTCTAATTAACTACGTTAAAGACTTTATTTAGAATGACATTGACACTAACTTAACTATTTTTGTGTTTTGAGGGGGGGGGGGTTGCTAAAATCCTAGAATTGAAATTAAAATAAAGCTAGACTACTGATGTGCGTGAAGTGTGTTATATTTTTAGATATATATTTAAGCCCTTTTTACACTTTTAGCCAAGTTTTAAATTTATAAAACACGATATTTACTAACACTAAACACACATATGGGCAAGTGCACCCATCGTGAACGTAGTATAGTGTTGGTAAGATACCGAGGTCGTCCAAGGACACAAGAGCTTTTAATACCGGTTTATCCTCAACGTCTAATCAAATCAAAAGGTTAGAAAAAATGATTTAAACTAAGAAAAATAAAAACTAACTAAATGCTGAAAAATAAAATAAAATAAAAACAGATAGACAAGATGAATCACTTGGATCCGACACGTGTATTAGTATAACCTTTGATTATTTTCGCACTCTTGCACTTGTTTAAGAGATTATCTTAGTTATTGTAGTAGGCCCCTCTTTTGAAGGCGACGTTACCCTCAACCCAGTAGTTTGAGTCAGCAAGGATACAATCCTAAAGGGTCGGATTATTGAAAGATAATGAATTAAGTTATTAATGCAAATTATGGTAGGCCCCGCTTTTGGCGGTGACGTTACCCTCGGCTAAGTAGTCTGAGTCAGCAGGGATACAGTCCTAAATAGCCGGGTTATAGTATTAATAGTAGTTAACTTATGAGGGGGTCAAAGAGTTTGGATCCCCGCCATCCAATACCTATGGGCATTGAAGGAGATCCTACTAAATTTGACCCAGGTCCCAAGCAGGACCTCTAAACGCTGAACAAGGGCAAGACCCTTACCAAACCGTTCCCTTAACCCCCGACCAGGTAGCCAACATACCTCCATATAGACCGTGGAGATATGAATGGTGAAAATCTTTTATTTTATATAGACAGTAAAATAATGCCAAGACACCACGGACAAACGATAAGGAAAGATCACCTTCAACATAAGTAACTAGTTATTAAAGTCATTAATACAAAACCAAATAAAAAGTGCAAAAGATTAAAAATAAAAAGTATTATACTAAACACTTGTCTTCACCAAGTGATGTAAGAGACTTAGGCAAACATGGCCTTGATTGTCAAGAACTCTTACGATCAATCTTGGATCCCGAGACGACTCACACACTCTACGATGGACAATGGATGATGGTGGTGGATGATGGTGTTATGGTGGTGGTGGGTGGTGGATGAAGTGTGAGAGAGGTGGTGTGCCAAGGGATGAGGGAGAATGAAACCAAGCTCCTCTATTTATAGGCTGGACAGAACGCTGGACACGGCCCCGTGTCCGCTGGACACGGCCCCGTGCCCGTCTGACACTCTCTCTCTTCATTAATTGTAATTGCGAATTACAATTAATGCGCCTGCTGTACTTTCAACACGCCCCCGTGCCCGCTGGGCACGGCCCCGTGGTGAGCAATGGAAGCTTCTACTGGTTTGTCTTTTCTGCTGCTTCCTGGGCACGCCCCCGTGTTCGCTGGACACGGGGCGTGTTCAGACTCTGTTTTCTTCTCTTTGTTTTGGGAGGTGCCGTTGAGGGTCCGGGCAGTCCACTTTTGTTCCTTTTCTTGTATTTATGGTAGAATTAGTGGTCTTTTTGCTTCTTTTGTGATTTTGAGCTCATTTCATCCTGAAAATACAAAAGGAAGACAAAAACACTCTTTTTCCAACATTAGTACCTAAAAAGGGTTAGTTTTATGCCTTAATTGATGTGTTTTATATGTTGCATTTTACACACATCAAATACCCACACACTTGAACTTTTGCTTGTCCTCAAGCAAAACTCTTTTAATGTGGCTTACACTCCCAAATGGAATAGGTAGAAGAGAAGTTTTTTTTTTTTTTTTTTTTTTTTTTTTTTTTAACTTGTCCTAGAGTGTCGGGAATCCAAGGTTTTTATAGGTTTTATTTTTATTTTATTTACAATCCTATTCGTTATGATTTATTTTGAACTTTTCATAAGATAAACTACTTATTTTGGCATAACATGCCTTATCAAAATTCCATTTATATACAAGTTCACATACCTCACGGGAGATCACTCAACACTCGGCCGAAGGTGTATATTTAAGTGAATCGCTCGAGAGCGGCACGGATTTACGTTTTCCATAGGCTTGCCAAGCGATCAATCCTCCTCCTTTTTAACTTTTTACCTTTGTAAATATCAAGAGGACTTTTGGGGTGAAGGCTTGGGTTTAAAGGTGGGTGGTTGGTTAGTGGTTAGTAAAAAGGGCGAAAATCGTAACAAGTGTCGGTTTTCATAAAATACCTTATTTTTAGTGACATTTATTTTTGAAGTATTTCTCCAAACAAGCTTTTGTAGCTTTTGTTTGTTTTTGACTTCATTATTCATATATTTTTTTTTTCGCGTCACGTAGAGGGTATGTTTATGAAAATCCGAGCTTGTTACTAAAATAAGGGTGAAAAAATGAAAAGGGTTTTTGGTGGGTAAAAAAAAATTGTTTTGGGGGTAATGAAATGAAAGGTTTAGGCTCAAAGGGGTTTTTCTAGGGGGATTTTGGGTAGGTAAAAAAAATGAAAAATAATGGTTTTGAAAGAAAAATAGTTAGTCCTAATGCCTCCATCATTTACTTACTTGGGTTTAAGTTGGTAAGGACCGGGAATGTATCGTCGTGGCAAGTTCTAGATTTGTAAAGATCGAGCGGCTATTCACACAAGAAACGAAAAATGAGCATTTAATCTAAATATGTATATTTTTATGCTCAATAAAGGCTCAAAACTCACTTTTGTGGGAATGGGTTTTTAATGTGACCAAGCATATATAATCGAATTTTAGCTAGACTTGTTATACCGTTTCATAATTTTCTTATGTTAGCTCTTTTTATCACGACGCTATCGGTTGTAAATTTGTAAAAATATAACCTTTTTAGAACTTGTTATTCCCAACTTAAACTAAGACAAGTAAATAAAAATAAAAATTGAAAAAGTTTTTGAAAAAAATTTGGGGTGTTTAGCGGTTCCAATAGAGTTTTGTGTAAGGCTTGTTTTAGGATTTTGCAAAATTTCAAGGTTTTAGCATCCCCCCCCACACTTAAATTACACATTGTCCTCAATGTGTCCAAAAATAAAGTTTTTGGTTGATTAGAATGTGAAAAAGTGTGCTTAAAAACAAAGATTTGTGTTACTGGCACTCTGGACACGGCCCCGTGTCCATTGGACACGGCCCCGTGGTGAACTGCCAGTAACGAAAAACTTACAGAGGGTGGACACGGGGGCGTGTTGGGTGAACACGGCCACGTGTCCGGCAAAAATCTGCAGGTCAGTAGCCAAACAGCAGAACTGGGAGATGGGCACGGGGGCGTGTCGGCTGGACACGTCCCCGTGTGGACAGTCTGTTAGCCACAAAAATAGGTTTTTTCCCCCGGTTTCTTCATCCTAGGGCTGCAAGTGCCAATGTTTAGCACTCTAACCCTTGCATTGCACCTGTTCAATCATTCAATACCATCCAACCAAGCACAAACCATCCTAATCTTAAATATTATCCAAACATAAAGTAAAAACAAAAGAAAAATAAAAAGAAAAGAGTTAAGGAAAGTAAATTGTTTGACAAATGGCACGCAGGCCATGAATTGTTCGATGGATAAGAAGGGTAATCAAACCTGTGGGCTCATCACCAGCTAGCCCCTTGCTCCTCCCAGCCTCCTACTCCATATCTTCATCACTATCTCCACCTCCGCCTCCCTGCCTCGCCATGTACTCCCGGATGCTACCGATATCATCTTGTATATCGTTGACGCTGCATTCGATAGCTCCAACCCGGAGGTGTGTGTTGTTGGCGAGGTTGTAGGTGTTCCTGGTGCACATGAGGTTTTCCTGCAAAAGATCATGTAAACTTTGGAAATTAGGAAAACCGCCTCCTTGAGAGGAGGATTGACCCTGATCGCCTTGGGGAGGGTATTGATAATGTGGAGGTGGTGCATGAAGAACTAGAGCCTCTTGCGGGTTCCATGCGTAGCCTTGTGTCCTCTGAAAGCTCACCGTCCCGTCCTCCGCTTCATAGAGCAAGTTCATGGCTCGGCAGATATGATAATCAACCCGTCCCGACCATGGACTCCTTTCGAAGGACTTCGGGATGTTCGTGAAGTGCTTGAAAAGACGGTACACCCATCCCCCGAAGAAGATTGGTGTAGGAGCAGAGGCAAGGCGGTTCAAGTGCATGTTCCGCAGTAGGAGGTAAGGAACATCGAGAGGCTTCCGGTTGTGGATGCAGTGAAGGACAACCAAATCTTTTAACCCAACAACGCCACTACTGTCATGGCGTTGGCTCAGCGAGTACGTGAGGAGCCTGTGGATGTAGCGGTATAACGGGTCCCTCAGCTTGGTGCTCTTTGTGCTGCTTGGGTTGTAGATCCCTTCACCGATTTGAGCCCATGCGGCTTGGCGTTCAGTTGCGTCCAAGTCTCGCAATCCCCCGGTATTCTCTTCATTCCCCGCTTCTTCATCTCTGTACAGCCCAATGATGGATCCGAACTGCGCCATGGAGGTTCTATAGGTCGTTCCTCCACATCGAAATTCGACCGCTTCGTGATCAAACGGCTCGCATCTCGAGTTGAAGACGAACGTACTATAGAACTCCATTGTGCATTGATGGACCGACCGAAGTCGGGCAGTCAATGCGACGTGCAGTGGACCCGTCACTATGTTGTTGAAGCGGTCCAGTTGGTTTACCATTGTCAGCAAATCAGTACATGCCCGCCTTGGATACTCTTCGGGCCTTGTTTGTAGGACCTCGTAGCGAGCCCTGGCGTCAAGTTCGCTGGCATTAAACCGTGTGAATTTAGACATCTGAAAAGAATACAGCAAAAGTTAGTGCGAAACATGGAAATTCAGGTTGAAAACTGCAAACAGTGTGCTGGACACGGCCCCGTGTTCAGCGGACACGGCCCCGTGTCCAGGCGTCTGTAACACCTAATTTTCATTTTTTCGTCCCGGTTTCGAAAACCTGAAAATTTTTAGCCTAGTAGCAGCGGTTTCCCCCGAAAATGAAACCCTAAGTGTCATTTTTCCAAAATCAAACCATTTACCCTTTCAATTTTGTGTTTTTCGGTTCAAGAACAAGGGTTTGTGTTTTTAGTTGGAAATCGGACAAATCTATCAACAATACATGTCTATTTACTTCCTACTACTCTACTCTAAACTACTACTAACAATTTTCATCAAAAATTTTGAGTTCGATCCGGATGAACATGAAGAACCCTAGATTTCCCCCAATTTTTGATGTTTTAACTACATGCAAGTAACTAATCTAACTACTAAGAAGGATAGAATCATACCTTGATGTCGTTAGGTTCGGTGGTGACGTTCGAAATCTGCAGAAAATCGCCTCTAACCAGAGAGTTTTCGGCGAAACGGGGCGTGTGGAATGGTGTAACTGATAGAAAAAGAGGGTTTTATCCCGACAGTCGCCTCGACACGGCCCCGTGCCCAGCGGACACGGCCCCGTGCCGGGTGAAGTTTTTGAATTTTTTTTTTTTCTTTTTTTACGTGTTCGTGTGCATGCCCCTTATTTCCGAAAAATGGTTAGATGATTTTTCCGGTTTTGAACGTATACTTACCTGTAACATGTCGGGTATGAGTTTATTCGTTGACCGTTTGAAGTGCGATTTCCTCTTCCTCATCCTCAATGGATCCTCTGTAGAGTTTCAGCCGCTGGCCATTGACTTTGAATGGTGTCCCATTTCGAGTTTTAATTTCTACTGCACCGTGTGGAAAAACATGGGTGACTGAAAAAGGTCCCGACCACCTAGACTTTAACTTACCAGGAAACAATCGAAGTCGCGAATTAAACAATAGAACTTGGTCTCCAACCCGAAATTCATTAGATTTAATATATTTATCATGCAAATTTTTCATCTTTTCTTTACAAATTTCGGAGTTAGAATATGCATAATTCCTAAGTTCTTCTAATTCGTTTATTTGACAAAATCGATTTTTACCGGCAACTTCTAAGTCTAAGTTTACAATAATTATTGCCCAGTAGGCTTTGTGAGCGATTTCTACTGGCAAGTGACAACTTTTTCCATAGACGAGTTTATATGGGGTTGTGCCTATAGTGGTTTTATAAGCGGTTCGAAAAGCCCATAAAGCGTCGTCTAGTTTGTCGGCCCATTCTTTTTTATTTATTCCTACGGTTTTCTCAAGTATTCGTTTTAAACCTCGATTAGTCACTTCGGCTTGCCCATTTGTTTGAGGATGATACGCTGTTGAGACCCGGTGATAGACCCCATACCTTGTTAATATTTTTTCGAGCTGATGATTGCAAAAATGGGTACCTCTATCACTTATTAATGCTTTTGGTGTCCCGAAACGAGAGAACAACTTTTTCAGGAATTTTACCACTACTCTTCCATCATTTGTTGGAAGAGCCTCGGCCTCTGCCCATTTAGACAAGTAATCGACTGCCACAAGTATATATTTGTTTCCCTTTGAAGGTGGGAAGGGTCCCATGAAATCGAGTCCCCACACATCAAAGATTTCACAAACGAGAATGCCATTTTGAGGCATTTCATTTTTGGAAGAAATATTACCTGTTCTTTGGCAGGCATCACATGTCTTTACAAGGTTTTGTGCATCCTTGTAAATGGTCGGCCAGTAGAATCCCGAATCAAATACCTTTCTTGCGGTACTTGCGGCACCATGATGTCCTCCGTATGGACCTTCATGACAATGACGGAGTATTCTTCGTGCTTCATTACCATGGACACACCTTCGGATGAGTTGGTCGGCACACATTTTGAAAAGATAGGGGTCTTCCCAAAAGTAATGCTTTACATCAGCAAAGAACTTTTTTCTTTGATGATGTGGCCATCCTTTGGTGACTATACCACTGGCTAAGAAATTAGCGTAGTCGGCATACCATGGTTCTTGTCTGCTTTCCATCATTTCCAGGGACTCCGTGGGAAATTTTTCGTTGATTTGCTCGTCCCTGGTTGTCTCCAAAGCTGGGTCTTCTAAGCGTGAGAGATGATCCGCAGCAGTGTTTTCTGCTCCTCTTTTGTCCTCGATTTCAATGTCGAATTCTTGGAGGAGTAGAATCCACCTTATCAAACGGGGTTTTGCGTCTTGCTTCTTGAAGAGGTACCTGATGGCTGCATGGTCTGTATAAACTATTGTTTTAGAAAGAACAAGATAAGAACGAAATTTATCAAAAGCAAATACCACCGCTAGTAACTCTTTTTCTGTAGTTGTATAATTTTCTTGTGCATCATTTAGAGTTTTACTAGCATAATAAATTGGGTGGAAATGTTTTTCTTTTCTTTGTCCCAAGATTGCTCCAACAGCAAAGTCGCTTGCATCGCACATGATTTCGAAAGGAAATTTCCAATCAGGTGCTATCATGATAGGTGCATTGACTAGCATTTCCTTGAGGGTTAGAAATGCTTGATTGCATTCCTTGTCAAAGATGAAGGGTGCATCTTTTTCAAGCAATTTTGTTAGAGGTCTTAAAATTTTAGAAAAGTCCTTGATAAACCTTCTATAGAATCCGGCATGCCCTAGGAAACTTCTGATTGCTCTCACGGAGGATGGAGGAGGTAATCGAGAAATAGTCTCTATTTTTGCTCGATCAACTTCCATTCCTTCGCTTGAGATTTTATGCCCGAGTACTATTCCCTCTGTTACCATGAAATGGCATTTTTCCCAGTTAAGGGCGAGGTTAGTTTCCTCACATCGGGATAGCATTCGTTCAAGATTATCGAGGCATTGATCATATGAGTCTCCAAAGATGGAAAAGTCATCCATGAAGACTTCCATGGTTTTTTCAATCATATCATGGAAAATGGCGACCATACAACGTTGGAATGTTGCAGGTGCATTACATAGACCGAATGGCATGCGTCGATATGCAAAAGTTCCGTAGGGGCATGTGAAAGTTGTTTTCTCTTGGTCTTCTGGTGCTATCGGTATTTGGAAGTAACCTGAAAAACCATCTAAGAAACAATAAAATTTATGACCGGATAATCTTTCTAACATTTGATCAATGAATGGTAAAGGAAAGTGGTCTTTCCTTGTTGCTTCATTTAATCTCCTATAATCTATACAGACTCTCCATCCTGTGACGGTTCTCATGGGTATTAATTCATTTTTCTCGTTAGTTATTACCGTCATACCTCCTTTCTTTGGGACTACTTGGACGGGACTTACCCACGGGCTATCGGAGATAGGGTAGATTAGTCCGGCGTCGAGTAGTTTGATGACTTCATTTTTAACCACTTCTTGAACATTGGGGTTCACTCTTCGTTGTGGTTGAATCACTGTTTTGTAGTCATCATTCATTAAAATTTTGTGCGTGCACATGGAAGGACTTATTCCTTTAATATCTACAAGCTTCCAAGCGATCGCATTTTTGTGTTTTTTAAGTAGGTTAACTAATTTTTCTTTTTCTTTGCTAGTTAATTTAGACGAAATAATTACAGGTAAACTACCATCTTTGCCTAGAAAAGCATATTCCAAACCTTTAGGGAGTTCTTTGAGCTCAATGGGTGGGTCTTTAGGAGACACCTTATTTTGTGGCTCGTCTTGATCAAGAACTTTAAAAGTTTGTTCTATGGCTACCTCTTCATCGACAAAGTGGTCTTCTTCGTCGGTTGTATCGGGTGGCTCAGCTTCATCTTCAAATAGGGGGTCATTATTGCCAAAAGGATATTTCATTGAGCGCTCAAGATCTATGCTCCTTTTGAATGCCCCTAATTGAAGAGGTAGATTGTTGAATTTTCGGTTTTTCAAAGCTTTGTGAGTTTGTACAAAAGGTTTTCCCAAGACTAAAGGAGCGTCATCGAGGATGACAAAGTCGGTTGGGATTACCATTTGATTTGTTTGAACCAAAACATCTTCAACTACACCGATTGATTTTAGCACTTTCCGATCGGATAGAAAAATGGGTATTTGAAGTGGAGCAAAATCACTAATACTTAATTTTTCAAAAATGTAGTTAGGCATTATGTTAACACAAAGATCTTTATCAATGGTGATATTACTAATAAAGGAATTTTGAAAAAAACATGGAACCGGTGTAATGTTAATTTCAAAAGGATCTTCTTTTATTAGCGAGGTTTGATCATTAGTTAACTTAACACTTACTAGGTCTTTGATTTTAGCACTAGTGTTTAACTCTTTTAAAAACTTGGCATGAGGGGTTATTAAACAATGATTTTCGAAAGTAGGTGACAAGAGGTTAATTTCTTCAAAATTAGACTCTTCTTGAATTTTAACATTATCGGACTCACCATTTTCGTTGTTTAACTCATGTGTCGGTTTTTCACTTTCTTGTACTTCCATTTTTACACCTTCAACTATCTCTACGTTATTATCATTTTTAGCTCTTCTCTTGCGCGGGATTCCTCTTCCCTTGCGCGAGATTCTTTTATGCAACGTTCGATAGTTTTAATGTGTTCTAATATCCTATTAGTTACTTTGGTGAGATTGAAAGAATTTGGATCCTCAAAGCTTGAATCCTGTTGTTCGATCCTTGGTTCCTCATAGTATTCATATGAAGTAGATGGTTCACACCATTGTTCTTCATTGTAAGTATATGATGGATAAGGGTCGAAACTTTGTTCTTCATAGTACTCATATGAGGTGGGTTGTTCACGCCATGGTTCCTCATAATAAGAATATGAAGGTGGTGGCTCATATCTTGAGTCCTCAAAGTATGAGTATGAAGGCTCATACCTTGGTTCATCAAAATATGAGTATGAGGGAGGAGGTTCATACCTTGGGTCTTCATAGGATGTGTATGAAGTTGATGGCTCGTACCTGGGCTCCTCATAATGGTTGTATGAATTGGATGGTTGATACGAAGTATTATATTGAACCGAGCGTGCATTACGACAATTAGTGCAATAATTACCTCTATAATCATCCTCATCATAGGTGTAGTCGTAACCTCTTGAGTATTGATCCATAAGAATCACTCAACAGATCACAACTGAGTCTCGGGACCAGAAAACAAAAATAAGACGGAAACAGAAGCTGGACACGGCCCCGTGTTGAGTGAACACGGCCCCGTGTTCAGGGACTGTATCTGGGCGTTTTAATTAAATTAACTGGTCACGTTGAGCACGGGGGCGTGTTCAGCGAGCACGGCCCCGTGTTCAGACTCTGTATCTGGGTATCTACTCTAAAATATGCAGCACGGGGGCGTGTTCAGTGAGCACGGCCCCGTGTTCAGGCTACTGTAAATGCAAAACTAAACTAAAATGCAGAAAAATGCGCGCGTTTTGAAAAAGGTTTTGAAAAACTGATTAGGCCGTCGATTTTAAGCTTTCTTAAAATCCTTGTGTCCCCGGCAACGGCGCCAAAAACTTGATGTGCGTGAAGTGTGTTATATTTTTAGATATATATTTAAGCCCTTTTTACACTTTTAGCCAAGTTTTAAATTTATAAAACACGATATTTACTAACACTAAACACACATATGGGCAAGTGCACCCATCGTGAACGTAGTATAGTGTTGGTAAGATACCGAGGTCGTCCAAGGACACAAGAGCTTTTAATACCGGTTTATCCTCAACGTCTAATCAAATCAAAAGGTTAGAAAAAATGATTTAAACTAAGAAAAATAAAAACTAACTAAATGCTGAAAAATAAAATAAAATAAAAACAGATAGACAAGATGAATCACTTGGATCCGACACGTGTATTAGTATAACCTTTGATTATTTTCGCACTTTTGCACTTGTTTAAGAGATTATCTTAGTTATTGTAGTAGGCCCCTCTTTTGAAGGCGACGTTACCCTCAACCCAGTAGTTTGAGTCAGCAAGGATACAATCCTAAAGGGTCGGATTATTGAAAGATAATGAATTAAGTTATTAATGCAAATTATGGTAGGCCCCGCTTTTGGCGGTGACGTTACCCTCGGCTAAGTAGTCTCAGTCAGCAGGGATACAGTCCTAAATAGCCGGGTTATAGTATTAATAGTAGTTAACTTATGAGGGGGTCAAAGAGTTTGGATCCCCGCCATCCAATACCTATGGGCATTGAAGGAGATCCTACTAAATTTGACCCAGGTCCCAAGCAGGACCTCTAAACGCTGAACAAGGGCAAGACCCTTACCAAACCATTCCCTTAACCCCCGACCAGGTAGCCAACATACCTCCATATAGACCGTGGAGATATGAATGGTGAAAATCTTTTATTTTATATAGACAGTAAAATAATGCCAAGACACCACGGACAAACGATAAGGAAAGATCACCTTCAACATAAGTAACTAGTTATTAAAGTCATTAATACAAAACCAAATAAAAAGTGCAAAAGATTAAAAATAAAAAGTATTATACTAAACACTTGTCTTCACCAAGTGATGTAAGAGACTTAGGCAAACATGGCCTTGATTGTCAAGAACTCTTACGATCAATCTTGGATCCCGAGACGACTCACACACTCTACGATGGACAATGGATGATGGTGGTGGATGATGGTGTTATGGTGGTGGTGGGTGGTGGATGAAGTGTGAGAGAGGTGGTGTGCCAAGGGATGAGGGAGAATGAAACCAAGCTCCTCTATTTATAGGCTGGACAGAACGCTGGACACGGCCCCGTGTCCGCTGGACACGGCCCCGTGCCCGTCTGACACTCTCTCTCTTCATTAATTGTAATTGCGAATTACAATTAATGCGCCTGCTGTACTTTCAACACGCCCCCGTGCCCGCTGGGCACGGCCCCGTGGTGAGCAATGGAAGCTTCTACTGGTTTGTCTTTTCTGCTGCTTCCTGGGCACGCCCCCGTGTTCGCTGGACACGGGGCGTGTTCAGACTCTGTTTTCTTCTCTTTGTTTTGGGAGGTGCCGTTGAGGGTCCGGGCAGTCCACTTTTGTTCCTTTTCTTGTATTTATGGTAGAATTAGTGGTCTTTTTGCTTCTTTTGTGATTTTGAGCTCATTTCATCCTGAAAATACAAAAGGAAGACAAAAACACTCTTTTTCCAACATTAGTACCTAAAAAGGGTTAGTTTTATGCCTTAATTGATGTGTTTTATATGTTGCATTTTACACACATCAACTACGACACGAATAAGAACTAAGGTTTGATTCAATAGAGATTAACGACTACCTAGGCTTGAATCCAGCTTAACTAGGAATGGATTTCTAACGGTGCTAAAGTGGTATGTAACTGGGATCGTAAAGTACTAAACCTTAAGGTATCTCTACTAAGATCTCCCGAACCTTCTCAGGAAGAAACCTGTGAGATCCTACAAGGCTGTTGTGAACACCGGTTGTTAGACTTTCTCTCAGTCCTCTAACGTCTCTAAAAGTGCCCTAATACGACAATCTACCTCTCAGCGCGAAAGTCTAAGGCAACTCTAGATTCTAACTTGGTTTAATAGACACAGGTGTGAACAGGGAACTAAGACCGACTTCTCTCAAAACCTATGTTAGCTATATATCATACCGAGACCTACTAACAAACCCGAGCCTCTCAGCAGCAAGTTAAGCAGAATACCTAGTTCTAATTGTATTTTAATTACTGTTTCTAAGGCTATCGGCCGATTTACCCAAAGATTACCTGAACCGCAAAGATACGAACAATCAACACAAATTCATTATGTGAAAGACATCCACCAAAATTTATGTGAAACAGCAAATAATCAACAATCAGATCTAAACACGCATACGCACCAAATTAGAGGTTCTAGAATCATTTACTTTCAAAGATCAATCCATACACATCAATAGAAAACCGTTAAAAATCCAAACTTCATTAAACTTTCATCTAACCTAGGTAGTAACAAAGGTTTTAGCCGGAAAACATGATGTCTAAAATCAAAACACAAAGTTCAAAACAAGAATTCATCATTAAAGTATTGAAAACAAGAAAATAATGAAAACCGGGAGATAAGACCCGAATGATCTTCTTTCCTATGCTCCAAGCTTCAACCGGATGATTCTTGCACACCAAAACGCTCCGAAAATCGTGAAATCTGCTCTTGAATTCGCCTTGGGTTTCTTGGATTCGTAATTAGGGTTCATGGTATGATTAAGTATGATTTTATATCAAACCCTGGATCGTTTACGAAGAATAGCCCTCATAACAACCCGTCGCGTCGCGCGACGGGTATGTGGCTTCAAGGTCGCGTGGCGCGACGCCACGATATATCGGAAAATATTATTATAATGCTAGCGGGGCACGATGGTGAGAAGGGGTCCTTGTGGTGCGAGGCGAGGGCCCTTTTTTCACAGAATGTCTCGTTCTTTTCTCAGCTTCAGCATCCCAATATCTCCAAAAATTATTCTAACTCTTTCCAACTCATTTTCCAACAGTTAACACTTCGTTTTTCGACATTTTTAACACCAACGACCTGGAAACACAAGATTCGATCAAAGTAACGAAATTCTAAATAAAACTAAACTAATGAATACGAAAAATGTACAAACTCTACACGATAAATGGATGTATTTTGCAATACATCAATAGTATATACAATCGTTTTGGTGACTATTTGGAGGATTTGGTTAGCTAGAAACGAGAAGGTTTTCGAAGACCGCTTCATTCCTATTCTCAAGACCACCGAGCAAATCAAAGAAGATGCCTTTCTTTGGATTTGTAATCGATCGAAGCTCAAGTCGCCTCTTTGGGAAGATTGGATTTGATGTAATTGCTCCTTTTGTTTTGTTTCTTTTTTTGTTTCTCAGCCTCTTGCTAGCTCTTTATATATATTTATAAAGTGAGTTTGCCGTTAAAAAAAAAAACTTAGATCTGTTTTTCACATTTTAGGTGAGTCATTCATCCCATATTTTTAGATGTGTGACGATTGTTTAATGAATTTTCCCGATTGGGAAACTAATTAAATGTGCATCCAAAGGTTAAATCTATTCTTCACATATCATTACCAGGAACTCATTAATCAATGTGCTTTGTATTGAAGGCATGATTTTTAAAATGTGGTTATGTTGACTATAATCTAGTATTCTTATTAGTAAGAGTTTCAAATTACAACACACTGTACTTTGTTCTTATTAGTGGAATGAAAAGAAATATGTTTGGTTATCATGTGATAATGGAATAAAGCATTCCAAAGAAATGTAACTCCTTCCAAATATAACAATTTCCATTTCTAGGTAAGGGATGTTTTTTTTTTCATTCCTTTAAGGAACGGAAAGAAATATATTATTATTATTATTATTATTATTATTATTATTATTATTATTATTATTATTATTATTATTATTATTATTATTATTATTATTATAGTTAATTGCCAAAATCGTCCCTGAGGTTTGGGCACATTTACCATTTTCGTCCAAAATGACACTTTTGTACCCTTTTGCCCCCCACGTTTGTAACTTTTTGCCATTTTCATCCAAACCACTAACTTAGTTTATTTTTTCTGTTAAGTTAAGTTGAATGATATTTGGATTAAACTGGCAAATATAAACCACAGGGACGATTTTGGCAATTTACTCAAACTATTTTTAATTTCTTTTATTTAATTAATTTTGTTACATATATAATAAAAAAGAATATACATGCAATTTGAAATTAATTTCCAATTTCTTTATATAAATAAGTTTTATTAAAAGAAAAAACTGGTATATACTTTTCAATATTTTCGCTCTTAAACTTTTAATAAATATATGCAATTTGAAATATAAGAAGAAAAATAAATCATACATTTTCTATTAGTTTTTTTTCGTTCTTATCCGAAGAAAAAGAAATCATACATTTTCAGTTAGTTTTTTAGTTCTTATCTATTTTTAGTTTTTAGTTTATTTTTATGTAAATGTATTATTTTGCTTGTAACATATTCTGTTGCTTTTTTTTATTACCTGAGTTTTATGAAATTTTTTATAACAGTTATTTGATTTGTTATCCTTAGTGATGATTTCTGAAAGATTTGGGAGTACCATAGCCCAAACTCAAATTATGTAAAGTTGTTCACTTTTGATTCCTTTATAACGTTATTTTATTCAAACAGTTATCAACTTTCAACCTTTATAAAATTTTGTCAAAAACTTTTATAAATATTTAGTTATATACTTATATACGTCTCAATATTTTATAGTTCTTAAATTTTTAATATAATTATATAATTCGAAATTTAAGCAAAGTTTTTACACTTTTTTAGTTCTTATATATATATTTTTTAGTTTTTTAGTTCTTAAATTATAATAAATTAACTTTAAGTTTTATATGTCTGTTACAAATTCTTTTGTTTTTTACCTGAATTATGAAAATGTTTGTTAAAATTACCCAATTTGTTTTTTTCCTAAGGACAATATTAGACGTTTGAACTAAATTCACAAAGTTTGATTGTATCATCCCACAACCTTTAGTTACATAATGCTTCAGTTATAACATAAAGCTCACTACAAAGAAAAACCAGCTAGCGTGACCATTTATTACATTTCCTTGACCAAAATACTCAAATAGTGTGGTCACCTATTAATAGAATATGTTACAAGCAAAATAATACATTTACATAAAAATAAACTAAAAACTAAAAATAGATAAGAACTAAAAAAATTAACTGAAAAATGTATGATTTCTTTTTTCTTTGGATAAGAAATAACAAAACTAATAGAAAATGTATGATTTATTTTTCTTCTTATATTTCAAACTGCATATATTTATTAACAGTTTAAGAGCGAAAATATTGAAAAGTATATACCAATTTTTTCTGTTTATAAAACTGATTTATATAAAGAAATTGGAAATTAATTTCTGTATTAATTTATAAAATTTAAAACATCATTCGCCTTAATAGAAAAAAAAACTAACTTAGTTAGTGGTTGGATGAAAATTTATAAAAAAAATATGTGACAAAACTATTATTTTTTTCCATAAAAAAATTGCATGTATATTCTTTTTTATTATATATGTGACAAAATTAATTAAATAAAAGAAATTAAAAATAGTTTGAGTAAATTGCCAAAATTGTCCGTGTGGTTTATATTTGCCAGTTTAATCCAATTATCCTTCAACTTAACAGAAAAAATAAACTAAGTTAGTGGTTTGGATGAAAATGGCAAAAAGTTACAAACGTTGGGGGCAATTTGGTACAAAAGTGTCATTTTAGACGAAAATGACAAACCTGCCCAAACCTTAGGGACGATTTTGGCAATTAACTCTATTATTATTATTATTATTATTATATTTATATTTATATTTATATTTATATGAGTGAATTTCAAATTTTGTCCTTTATCTTAATAGTGAATTTCAGGCGATGTCTTTTATCTTTCAAATTGACGAGTATTGTACTTAATGTTTTAAATTCTTGCAGGTTATATCCTTTAGCCCTAAACGCAGTTAGATTTTTCTGTTAAATCTGATCACGTGACTTGCACATGAGGGTATTATTGTCATTTCAAATGTTATCAAATTATTTAAACTATTCTAGCAAATGCATTTATAAATATAAATTATTCAAATATAAACAAGTGATACAAAAAGAAAGCACACGGCCCCTTGAAAGGGAATCTAAAAGTAAGTACATCCGGTGGTCAATCATATTATCTCGTATTGTTGTAGTCTATGTAGACTAGTCCTATACAAGTAAAAAAAATCATTATTTAACAAGTTGATAAAAAGATAATGTGACGTTTTGGTTATTTATGCGATGAGAATCAAATATGATGTAACGTTTTGGATATTTATGTGATGAAGAAATAAATGTCACATTTTTTTTAATGACAAACTAGGTTAGAACCCCGTGTATTACACGGTTTGTATGTCACACCCCGACCACGTGGAACAACCAAACGTGGCGGAAACGTCGGGGAGTGTTGAAACAGAATTAATTATTTCACAACCATGGCATACAAAGTTATATTTTATTTATCAACAAGAGTGTTACATTGTCTCAAAAACAGGAAATAAAGAGTTCAGAACATAATTAAACTAGTTCTATCTTCATTTTAAGTCTCTAAGGCACAGGTCCGCCCTAGTGTCATGATCATCGTCCTACGCAAAAGCTCCTGAAAACACATGTGAAAATAGGTACGTCAGCATAAAATTGCCTGTGAGATACATAGGTTTTTGTGAAAATAGGATTCATGACTTAAGTTTAAGAAAATGTTTAATAAAATTTAGTCATGAACCTTGTAAATTGTTTTGTCTTGTAAATCATTCGAAAGGCGATAAGATCAGATGATATGTATACATAAAAGAATAATACATGGTTAAATAAATAACCAAGTAGAATGAGTTGTATAAAGGAGTTGTTTATAAAGCAATGTCTTGTGAAAGATATGTTATTTGTATAAAATGTTATATGTTTAAATTGAAATGATTCAAATAACGCTACGATATGTAATACCATACAAACACTTATATATAGGAAGTACCAGCGGCGTACCCACCATGCTTGTATCATATTACACGTCTCGTTACTTAAATCATTTAAACAAACCACCAATGTATAAAATCCATGTTTAAACCAATTGTCAAAAAGTCCTCGTATAAGCCAAGACAAATGTTAAAAAGTCCAAATGTAGTCAAGTAATGTGTAACAAATGTTATGTATTGTAAGTAAAGTATTATTACATAATACGAATGTAGAAATGTACAAAACGAAGTATTTTGAATATATCAAAAAGTTATGTTTTGCAAAGTAAATGCATGTTACATTGATACAAACATTTATGTGGTAAGTTAACGCATACATTCAAGCCTTGAGACAGTCGCATAACCCTAAGTCAAGGTTATCAAAAGAAATGTTTTCGGATTCAGTCATTCCTTACATCCAAACAAACCCGGGATGTCAGGAATGGGATTTGTCAAGTCCTATGGTACCACTACTTACTACCGAGCGGCGTAGCTAATGTTAATGAACGTATATAAGTCCCGTTCGTGCAAACCAAATGTCATTGCAAATGTAAACATGTTATATGAAAACAATGTGCTAAGTATGCTCAGTTAACATACAAAGCAGAAAAGTCGTGTAAATCAATGTGCTAGCATGCTATCAGTCAACATACATGGCAGAAATGTAAAGTAAAACAATGTACTAAGTATGCACACAATGGACATACATAGCATAGAATGTAATGAAATCATGTACTATAATGTACTAATGAACATAACAAGCATATGATATGAAAGCATGAAAGTAACAAATAGGCACATGTGTTTCACCCAAAAAAATTTTTGAAGAACAGTAAAAGAGGGGACTATGTACTCACTTGAGATTTCTTAGAAATCCTTGAGTAACAACCAAACAATGCTAGAGATCACGGATATCAAACGGCACCTAAGATAGGTAACTATGTTAATATACCGGACCTAAATCGGAGGATTGGATAGAATGAGGGTTGGTAAACCAAACGAGTATGGAGACTCGTGTAATATGGTTTAACAAAGCCTACATACTAAAATGAAACCTAACCTAAGTGCTTACGACCCATTACGACCCGTTTAGGTAGCTTAAGCTACTTTAACGCGTCGTTCGCGTAAAACGCATTCGGAATGCCTAACTAGCCCTGTGATAAGTAAAATATGCCTTAACATATCTAATCTTGTTTCCAAATCAGTTTAGATATCAAAAGTTATGTTACATATGCTTAATATGAATTTTGGCGTAAAAAGGGCATTTTGGTGATTTACCTAGGGCATATAAACTACCTATCATACAACTAAATAAACGTCGTGACCATAAGGTATAACCTCGAAAGGTTATTCCCTATACAACTATGGTCACCTAATGTGTTTGGTCAGATCCTAATGATCGACCAAATGGGTCGGGTTCGAAAGTATAAGCGATTGTTTAGATCGCTTACCTTACGACCCTATATAAACACTAAACTAAAAGTGACGAGCTAAGCATGTTAGAACATGCTTAACTAAGTTTAGAAAACAGGTTTTGTATCAAAACAAACGGTTTTGATACCTATGAGTAGTTTGGTTACAAAATACGCAAGTATGCACATTTTGGCCGAAACTACAACTCGTCACTGAGCCTAGATAACGTGGTAATCAGTAGGTGTAGTCACTAGGGACTATAACCATCGTGATCACGCTCACGTTATGAAGTTCAAACGAACTTCATGTTGACCATAAACTGGTCAACGCAGAAAGTCTAATGTAGTTTGACTTTAGCGCTAAAACGAATGAAAAGAACGAAAGAACACTTACGAAGGGTCCCCGAAAGCTAATCTTGATCCAGGAGCTCAGGTATGAAGCAATGGCCTCAACTTAGAGCTTTTAGATCAGATTTGTGGGTTTTTGCAAGAATGGGGGGGGGGGTATTTATAGGATATGCAAGACCGTTAGGATCGTTTATCGACTTACGTGCTCGAATCTCATCCGTACAAGTGTCGAAATGTTGTGGTATCATAATGTGACCCCAACCCCAGAGATTTGCAAGAGGCATTGCCCTTTGGAGTGCTGAAAGGCTGCTAACAGCTGGAAAAACGAGTTTCTGCATAACTAGGGGGTGGTCGTGGGCCGCGTAAAGGATCACCCTGGGCTTACGCGGGCCGCCTGGGTGCTCTGATCTGCAACCAACTTTGCTACTAATTACTTTGACTTTGATATCATAAATAAAGATTGGCTTGAAACTTGAATATATGCCAAATTGAACTTTAAGGCTATAGGGTATGGGGACCGTCCCCATCCCCGTCGAGCTTCGGCGCCGGACGAACACCATCCTGCCCCTCCACCGTCCCGTCCTCTCCGTCTAGCCTAAGACGTTGGCGACGTTCCTCAAAAGTGGGTTCCACTTATCTTCTACCTTCAAACCCTCATTTCCACTCTCGATTTCTTCCGGAACCACACTCATCCTGCACAAATCAAGTAAGTTCCACTCACTAATCCACTATTATCTTCAATAATTTCATCTATCAATGTATCATTTTCTTCATAAACGTACGTCTGGATCTATACGTATTCTGTCTTTTTTATGTGTTTTCTAGGGTTTCCAGTGAGAGATGGTGCCGAAAAATGAAGCGACTGAAGAGCCGTTGGCCGATTCTCCGACTTCTGTGCTTGAAGATGAGGTGTGCTGTTGCTTTCATACTACTTTTGTTGTTTTGTTGATTTTGTCTACTGTGTGTTACTCTGTGTGTGTGTGTTTGTTGTTTATGATTTGTGAAAAAGAAGTAGGTTGTTGTGATGTGAGTGTTTGTGCTGTGTGGTAGCTGTGGAGTGAGGAGTGGGTGTAAGTTGTGTAATTTTGAATTTGAAATGGTTACATTTTAGGTTTTTTAGGGTTTACTGATGTGTTTGTTGAACTGTTTTCTTTTTTTAAGTCTATCTTTTTTTATTTTTTAAGTTTATGTTTTTTTTAAGTTTATGTAATGTGTATTAGTTACTGATCAAATATCCAGATCCTCTGTTCCTATGTTTATTCCAACTTGGTTGTTTTGTCTTGATGTTTTTTTATTGACATGGTCTTATGTTTACAGTGAAACTATATCTGGAGTTTTATCAAACAAGCAATAAAAGCAAACGGACTCAGATTTTAGTATTCAGTTATTAGTATTTTCAGTTCTTTTATGATCAAAATTTGCATCGTCTTCACATGCTTTTATGAAATTGTCTTCATGGATGGAGTGAATCTCAGTTTAATCAAGTTCTGAATTATGAGTTAGATCAAATGATCAAGGTATGTTTCTCATGTTCTCTTTACAATAACTCCAAAATTATGAGTGGGTCAAGTTGGGTTGTATTTTATCTAATTGGGTTAAATGGGTCAAACTGAAAGTGTTAGCTATATGCAGGCTTACTAGTTGCTTAGTGAGGCTGCTGCACTAAAGTTCACAGTGTATTGTTGCTCAATAGAGGCACCACACAAAACTCTTTCAAGCTAATGGCCCTGAAAATGTTCCTTCTGGTCTGTATATTTAATAGGTAATACTTTCACTTGTTTTTTATTCTATTTAAACACCAAAAGGTTTCACCCAAAGTAAGCATGTTCTTTTTTCATGGCTATGCATATGGTTCAGGTACTGTAGTAGACAATGCTGTGGAGCACCCAAGAAATTATCAGGTACTCAACCAGGAATGATTGTGAGTTCCTAAAACGTTTATGATATTAAAAGGCGGCTCTTATTGTTTACTTTGGGCATTTTTGTTAATTCAATCATTTTTTAGCTCAAAAGTATAAAGAATTCAATAACTATATTGGTCATTTTCTGAAAATTGCATGACATGTCGTTCCAAAGTATAAAAAAATAGTTTTATTCTTACAATTTCCAAATGTCATCAAAGATCCCAAAGGGGCAACGCTGCCACTTCAATATGTACTTTCTTCGTCTAAATAAATTCTCTGGTTCCATGTATTCCCATTTGAAGGTTTCACTTGGAGATGTTTGTAGCTTCGATGACTTGAAAGAAAGAATGGCGGTTTACTTGAGCCAAAGTAACTGCCATGAGATTCTTGATGATATGACTCATGTTACAAAGGTTTGTTTTCTGTTTTTTTTTTTTTTTCGTGGGCTTATTTTAGTTATCGATTTAAAACTATGCTCAGAGTAATCTTTCTGAATATTTATTTTTTCAGAATATTGATGAAGGAAGACTTAAAATGAAGGCCCACTGTCCAATAGTTGCTGATGTTGGAATGAAGGAGAATGCTTTGAAGATTCTAATGAGTTATAACCCTGTTTGGTTAACATGATGCTTTGGGTTATGTGGTATTTTAAATTTAGCGATTTTGATAGTAATACCGGCGACACCAATAACAACCACTATCCTTCAAAGGGGACAAGCTCAAGCTCCGTACCTTACCAACGACAACTTCCGTCACCGCCGACAAGCTCTATCAAGCATCACCGTAATGTCGACAAGCTCAAGCTCCGACCAGTTTTGTTTTATTATTTAGAAAATGAATAGTGTAATTTTACGTAGAATCCATTTTTGAAATGAGATTTGAATGAGAAGTTATGTAATCTTCAAATTTATTAGTTCCGACAAATTGAACATCAAATCATTTGGGACACCCGTTGCAACGCGCGAGCATTCTCACTAGTATTAATAAAATTATTTTGTTAGTTTATTTGTTAAATGTTAAAAAAAAAGTAGAAGATTAAAAAAATAAAAAACATAAAAGTGGTGGGGTAGGATCATCTAGGACCATCCTCCATACCCTCTAGTTTTGTGGGATGGACCATCCTTTGGAGGACTGTGACGTGGCGCCTACGTGACGGATCATCCTCCCTTGAAGGACCATCACCATACCCTCTAGCCTAAGTGAAGATTGTCATGGAGATAACGATCGCTAATAGTTGGGGAATACTTTCCTTTCGAATGAGATCAAAAGGTTAAGCAGGGCATCTAAATGGTAATAAACTAGTAATGGTTGTGCAGGGCATTTGGAAAGAATATTTAAAAAAAAATAAACTAGTAAAATATTTTAAAGAATATTTTAGTTAGAGGTGCACAATTTAGAACCGGAACTGAGTCCGGGTTTTGATCAAGTAGAGGTGGAACTGGTTCCGTTGGTTTCAGGTCGGTTCCTTTTTCTAAACCCGGGTCCAAATTGATTTGTACCCGCGGGTCAAGTAAGGTAGGAACCGGTTCTGGGTCGGAAGGGTATTCCGGGTCGGGTCCAGATTTTTGTGCATCTCTATATTTAGTATCTTTGTAGTTTGATACATTTTGATTTTCTACAAACCAAACCAAGTGGTAAAATGGTATAATAGTGTGTGATAAACATCCTTCTATTTAATTTAAACTAGATATCTAATTCTCGTTGTCTGTATCGTAAACCTAACAATGATATTTGGACCACGATCTTTACACATTGGCGTATCGACTAAAAACAACACAAAACAAAATAAAATTAAAAATTAACTACGACCTATTCGGCAAGCAAGCAACTTTGATACATAAATGGTAGAGATGACGGCATGACGTTTCTATTCACCCAATGAAACTAAATAGCTAAGTAAAAACTTTCACAAATAGTATAATACTTGATTTGCATATTTATAAAGATATCCTAATCCAAAAACAGTGGAAACCAAAGCAACAATGAACAGGAAAATACTATTAACATTCTTCCATGATAATGGCGCTACATTTTCTATATATCGTATCTAGAACTGTTTCACAAATAAGTATATGTGTGTACACCAGTCCACATATGTGCATAAACTTCAAACATGAACTAAAAGTGATGGGGTTTTTATTAGAACTTAAAAAGATTTAAATCCAAATAAACTTCAAACATGAACTAAAAGTGATGGGGTTTTTCTTAGAACTTAAAAGAATTTAAATCCAATTTAATAACCTTCTGATTTGCGCTTGAACACTCGCTTTGAGCTTTTTCATGATCTTCATTGGGGGAGGCATGTGATACCTTCTAAAAAGATAACAAAATAAAAAGAAATTAGTAAATGCAATTAGCTTCCACATATAGAGAACTTACTTAATTATGCCCAACAAACCAAGCCACTTTATAACTCTAAAACTAAATTAATTATGCTCAATGAATCAAACAACCTTTATAATTCTAAAACTATAAAAAAAACACTCAATAAGTTTTTTTTGAACGGTGAGAATCTTTAACCTGTTATAAGAGAGATGTTGTGAGAGAGATCTCACACCCTCCTAAACAGAGGGCCCTAACCCCACTCTAGCCAGACTATGTTGTCTTAACCGGGCCCACGCTGGCGTCAGAAGAGTTTGGCTAACGGTGTTCTCCGGGAAACCATACCACCCACTGCCAGTGACAGGTCACATTTTCTTTTAAAATTTAAATATATAGGTACCATGAATGCAACATCTACATTTGTCACAAAATCTTTGCTAAATATAGGAAAAACCTTTCCCCAAACACCCACCCAATTGCAGATAAACAAGCCCTAACCCTAAAATCATGAACTTAAGCTGGAAGGGGAGAAACGAGGCATGCCAGTTGTAGGCATTTGGTGGTTTTGAAATGGGGCTTGAAATGAACATCGGTGGTGTTCACGACATTTCCACCTACCAACCCACTAAACAACAAGCTACACTTCAAAGGCTATAAATAGGGGTGCTTGGTTCACTTCAAAGGCATCCCTTGGCAAACCACTTCTCTCACACTTTGCCACCAATCTACCACCACTACAACACCAACACCCACCACCATCATCCATCATCCATATTTAGAGTGTGTAGTAGTCTCGGGATCCAAGATTGATTGTAAGAGTTCTTGTCAATCAAAGGCCATGTTTGGCTAAACTCTTACATCACTTGGTGAAGACAAGTCTTTAATGTATTACTTTTGATTTTTAATCTTTCGGCACTTTTTAATTGGGTTTGTATTAATGACTTTAATAACTAGTTTCTTATGTTGAAAGTGAATTTTCTTTACCATTTCTTCATGAAGTCACTGCTTTGCTCATTCGTGTCTTTACGGTCTACATAAAGCGCGTTAACTACCTGGAAGGGGGTTTGGAGGGTGGTTTGATAAAGTTCTTGTCTCGTTCAGTGTATAGATCCTGCGAGGACTTGGTTCAAGCTTACTCGGACCTCCTTGAATGCCAAACGGTATTGGATGGCGGGGGTGCGAATAGCTTGAACCCCTCATATGTAAACCACTATTAATACTTTAAACCGGCTTCTTGGAATTGTATCCTTGCTGACTCAAACCACTTAGCCGAGGGTAACGTCACCTTCAAAAGAGGGGCCTACCACTTTTCGCATTAATAACTTACTTAATTGTCTTTCAATATTCTGACCCTTTGGGATTGTATCCCTGCTGACTCAAACCACTGAGTTGAGGGTAACGTCACCTTCAAAAGAGGGGCCTACTACTATAACTAAGATAATCTCTTAAAAAGTCCAAAAGTGCGAAAATTATTAAAGGATACATTAAAGATGAATTGGATCCAAGTGATTCTATCTTGTCTATTTGTTTTTCATTTTATTTATCTTTTCATTTTTAGTTTTATTTTCATGTTTCAAAACTTTTCTCAAAAAAATTTAGATCGATTAGACGTTGAGGATAAACCGGTACTAAAAGCTCTTGTGTCCTTAGACGACCTCGGTATCTTACCAACACTATACTACGCCCATGATGGGTGCACTTGCCCAAGTGTGTGTTTAGTGTTAGTACAATATCGTGTTTTATAAATTTAAAACTTGACTAATGCGTAAAATGGGCTCAAAATATTAATAAAATCATATTGCACTCGACACGCACCAATAACCTAAAACCCTAAATCCTACCAGTGGTCAACCAATTCACCGGAAGGCTGTCACATTCGGTAATGGAGTCACGGCTAACAAAGAAAAATTTACGTTTCCATTCATCCTTGTTTTTTGTTACTTTGAGAATGAGGGGATTGTTGGAAGTAGAAAAAAGCAAAAATCGGTTGTTGTCGTGAGATCGAAGACGGTAGGCTATAGGGATGTCCTCAATGTAGAGATCAGGGACATGAAAGGTTTTGATTTGGTTGAGTACTACCAACACCCTCCAAACCATGGGCATTGTTTGAGCAAAGCTAAGACCAATAATGCGAAAAATTGCATCATGAACTCGGGAAAGGGGTACCGAAGACCAAGAGGGAAAGGGTAAGCCGAGAAATAGATCCACTCCTTAGACGACACGTCTGATCGGAGAGTCCGATTAAATGGACGAATCACCGCTCCATCAGGAAACGCACCGGAGGCCCTAAGTGCAGCGATATCGGCGTTGTCGAAGGAATATACCTCCTTCTCGGGGTTCTTGAGCAGGTTTTGAACGGTAAAAGACGAGGTCGATTCATCGGAATGTGATCGGGTTCTTGCAGCCATCGAGAGAGATAAACGGATAGAATTTCGAGAGAGAGAGGAAGAGATTGTACCTGGAAATTCTGAAATTCTGAGAAGGATGGCTGGTTTTCAAAAAGAAACTGAGAAGATATAGGGGCAAGATAGATAGGTATTGAGTAAAAATCGCTTTGGAAGTTGCACCATGTCACATCAACAGTCGCGTCCCTTTAAGTGCATCGATCAACCCGGAGAAAAATATATCCGTTTGAATTTCGGGATTCTAACTGTTATATTTTTTGGAAAAATTGTTATGGGTGGAATTCTGAGCCCATATCCTTACACTATATCTTGATTTATGATATCTGATTACGATCAGGATACCGGATTAGGATATTGGTAACATCCTGAGGAGGTATCCTGGCAGTTACTAATAGTTTGCTTGCAGGTCATGGCTGCAGGATCATAACGTTCACAAGGACCCTTTCTCCTGAAGCATTTAGATGGAAAATGGACATTGAAGCCGGAAGAACAGGACTCCAACGTTCAAGAGGGAATATTTCAAAGTATCCATAGTTTATAGGAGAAGTTGTTTATTCTTGTAACTATAAACGATAAGCCAGATCGTAGGTCACTTCACTTCACTCCGAGCTCTCGAACTCATACACATTTCTCTTACAATCGCACACTAACACTCATCACTTGTAATCATTGTAACACTTAGTAGCGATCTGAGCATTATCCTGCACTGTATCCTGGTTATTCAAGCAATAAGAAGAACAAGGCAGCCGACGATTGTCAGCTCCCGAGGTTTTATGCCAGAGATCTAGATTGATCAAGGGCTTTCCTCGTACACCCTGTTTCCATATTTACTTTTATCGCTCATTGTTTGATTACTGGTATAGCTTCATATCCTGAGGCTATATCCTGAAACTGTTTTCTTAAACAATCAACTCAACATATTTTTTGCAAACATTACTAGCACACTACCTCACAAACTAATTGGATCACTTAATTGCTTTGGTAATCTTTGACCAAAACATGTACCACCACCAAATTTGCTAGCCACTTAGGGAACTTGACTTCCCTAGTCATCTTGGACTTCAACATCCTTTCTACCTCTTCTTGTATAATTACATTCCTTTCAGGAGCAAATTTTCTTCTCTTTTGTTGAACAGGCCTGAAAGACTTGTCAATTCTGAATTTGTGAGTTATGATATCTTTTGATATACCTGTCATGTCTTCGTGTTTCCATGCAAATGTGGACATCCTGCATTTCAAAAGGTTAGTAAGCTGTTTTTCAATATCCTGGGGGATATTGACCCCTACAAGCACCGAGACATCTGGATATATCTCATCAAGGATAACTTTCTTAACATCCTCCTTCGAAGCTTCCACGATATTCTGGCTTGTATCCTTAATTGCTATCCACTCGGGATTTTTTGTTGAGGCCTTCATTGAAGAGGAGTAGCATTCCTTCGCCTCCTGTTGGTCACTTTCAACTTTGACTACCCCCCAAGGAGTAGGAATCTTGACACACTGATGATAGGTGGAAGGTACAACTTTCATATCGTGAATCCATGGCCTACCTAATATAATATTATAACAGGATAATGAATCTATGACACAAAACCACTGCATCGAGTTTACTCCTTCAACATATACGGGCAACTTTATCTCCCTAACAGTATTCTTTGCTTCTCCATTGAACCGTACAAGCACAGTAGACTTCAAGGTAATCCGCATTTCTGGGATGTTCATTCTTTTCAAGGTTTCCAATTGAATGATGTTGACCGAGCTGCCATTGTCTACCAATATCCTGCGTACAAAATGGTTAGCAATATATAAATTAATTACCAGACCATCATGGTGAGGATCCTGGATGTTATCCCGGTCGTCATTGTCGAATGTTATCACTTTGTCATTTATAAGCGTTGTCATCCTTGTTGGTGTGTCTCCTCTTTCTGCCTTAGCCTCCTTGGCATGCCTTTTAGCTGCATAATAAGAGGTTCTGCATATATCGGATCCTCCAGATATGAAATTGATTATCTTGGCATCTGGCAAAGGTGATGCTGCCCGTTCAGGATCCTTGTCAGTATCCTGACCCTTATTCTTCTTCCTGCCAAAAAGATCTTTCAAATAGCCTTTGCTCAGCAAGTAACTAATCTCCTTCCTCAAGGCTATGCAATCCTCTGTTATGTGCCCAAAGTCTTCGTGGAAGGCACACCATTTGGACTTATCCTTCCAATCAGCCTTCTGTTGATTCTTCCTTGGCAATCTTGCTTTATCTCCTAAACCCTGCATGGCATACATTAGTTCAGGAATATTAACCGAAAAACAATATTCTAATAACTCAGGATACTCTTCTCCATCCTCATCCTCGACAGCGTTTACTCTCTTGTTGTCATTTTTTATTATTCGGCTTAGAGCGGTATGGTTTATACGAGGATTCCGACTTCCTGTTTGTTGACTCATATGTTGAGGACACATTCATCCTCTCTTGCATTTTCTTGTTATCTTCAAGCCTTATATATCTCAAGGCCTTGTTTCGAGCTTCGTCCAAGTTCCTGCAAGGATTCATCACAAGATCCTGATAAAAATGGGAATCCTTATGTAGTCCCATCTTGAATGCCTGTACTGCTATAGCAACATCAAGGTGTGGAATATCCAAGGATTCCCTACTGAATTTGTTTACATAATCCCTTAGGGATTCTTGAGGTCCTTGTATTATCCTGTAAAGGACACTTGTTAGCTTTTCAAAGCTTCTACTGCAAGAAAACTAACTATTAAACAAATACACTAAATGAGCAAAGGATGTAATTGAATGAGGTGGAACATTTAAGAGACATTTCAAGGCTGATCCTGTTATGGTGGAACCGAAGCCTTTGCACAGGCATGCTTCTTTAAGATCCGACGGGATAGGATTAATCTGCATCCTCTCCCTATATTGGGCAGTATGCTCTTCAGGATCCGTTGTCTCATCATAAAGATTCATGTTGGGAGTCTGGAATCTCTTCGGGATTTCAGCATCACAAATAGGATAAGCGAACCGAGATATCCTATGACTATACTGGGATACTTACTGTATAGGCTGCACTACCCCAGGCACACTTGATATCATATCCTTCAGTTTCTGGAGTTCTCTGGACAATGTCTAAGGCTACTTTTGTTTTCTTTCTAATTATCTTTCCGACTTTATGACTTCTAACGTCATTTACACGTCGGTTTGCCCTACACTTACCGTTACCCGGTTCTTACCTATACTTCTTTACGACCCATCACATAGGTTCATTAATATTTCGCGCTTCCATCATTCGGTTTGTGCTTACTTGTACTACCAAGTTTTTATACTTTATTATCCCGTTTGACTTATTCGTGTGAGATTTCATCACTTATAAATGTCAAACTTCATTCTTTATTTGACCCGTTCAACTTTAAAATAGTTGAACATAGTTATCAAAATTTATGTTTGCAATTTCTCATCGTCTTTTAGTCATGACTCATAATCCGAGTCTTTTGACTTTCTATTTCGCGTTCCCGTCACTTGGTTTACGCATACTTTCAAAATCCTACCCATCTATCGGGTATTTTACCGAAGTCACTATCAAGGCAACCATCCCGGTATGTATTAAGACTTTGTTTTAATTTATTTGGTTGTCTTAGCGAAATTCACCACTTTTATTCAATCAAGTTCTTTATTCTTTATTTAATTCGTCTGACTTGTCCATGTGAATTTCATCACTTGCGACAGTCAAACTTTTATCCCTATGCCTTAGCATTCCTATTAATCGGTCTGTATTTTCATTTACTTTGATCCTTGTCCCTTCTCTCGGGCTCGTTATTCTAACGTAATACACTTCCGTCATCCGACTTGCGTTTACGTTTATTATCAAACATTTTGCTTATTTTATTCATTTGGGTACTTTTTTTAAATTGTCCCATTCACCCCGTCCTTATTAAATCGGATGTAAATGTGTCCATCATATGAAGTTCATGGTATTATGTGTTCACTACTTACTTGGCCAGAGTAAGCAATCAACACATGACACGCATGACCTTTTTATAATTTTCACATCACGCCCTATGTAAGTAACGCCTCTATTTATTCCTATATCTTTGATTTCATTCCGTAAAACTTTATTTAATTTCTAAACGACAATCATTAGTTTTACTTGTTTTCCTTTTAACAAATAGAATGTTTTTTTTTATCAAACTATTATGTAATCACATTCGTTAATGTGATCGCTACTTTTCTCAATAGTATAATATTGAGAATTATTCACTTGGATAATTACTCCCATCCAAGTTTCCACATAAACTAACTCTATTATTGTCTCGTTATTCACAATTGTGAATAACACATGTTTCTATTTGATTTTTCTTGGAAACATCATTCTAAATAGATATCCTATTCGGTTTTTCCAAGTTTTATCCTACATATGCAACCGTCATTCTCTACGTGTTTGTTGCTTATTACTATTTGTGCGATTAAATGTAAAGCGTGCACCTGGTAATGCTTGCCCCGACGGGCTTTCCTTGTCGTTAACCTTGTTCGCGATTGTTACGCGATTTTTGTCCTTGGCGAGCATGCTCTGCTTGTCATACTCGGACCGTTTCTCCGTCATATCCGAAATTTGTTACACTCTCGCCATCCTCAGATGCGAGTATCCTTCAATTAAAACATTTACAAGGATTAGTAATGTCGACTTCAATAAATGCCTGTATCATAATACAAGGCTTTTCTACTATACGTGTCAACACACGTAATTTCATTAGCTATATCGATCCTTGATCGATTTAATTGGGGTAACGTGTATTACACGATAATACTATGTGTTATTTACAACACTTTAATCATACTAAACCATTACTATATACATGTACTTACCGGATTTGCGATCTAGCCACGAACCGAACAGTTTATTCTTTTAACCTTGAGCTCTATTACCAACTTGTAAGACCCTTGCTATTATTTAACAGATTTCGTATGGTTTACGAAAATAAATATGTAATTATGGATACACATATATTTAAAAATACGGGTTTATTAAAACTTTTACAATTTAAGAACAATACAACGTAATGTAATTGAGTTCACCGTTTAAAACTAACGACGAAACTATGTGCGGAAGCTTGTAACTGCATAGTGTTCAGTTCACTTCATTGCTTGATCGACATCCGGATGGTAGCTACATTCACCTAACATCAAAAACCAACTTAAAGGTTAGTTTTGATAACTTAAAAACAAGTATAAACAAGTTCCATAACTTTTTATCTACAAGTCCGTTTCGCGTAATTATTTTCCCACGCGTCCGTAATTAAATTACGAATCCGTTTATCACCTCGGTTTGCATAAAAATATGATTTATAAGCAAACGACTTAAAAATCCTTTGTGTGATTATTTGACCCGTTACTTTTAACATCATACTACAAGTTTATTAACAATATTCATTGCTTATCGTTTTTACCCGTTCCGGGCTTGCCAAAAATTAGCATTTTCGCTTCCATTACAAGGTTTGTATTCGTGTTTACATTCACCGGTTTATTTTGAAATTTTCCAACACTTAGCCAATCTTAATCACTTGCTTTATTTTGACCCGTTTAATGGTTTTTATGCATTTAAGCATCAATTTCACTCATCTATTTTCGCACTTCACATTTTTACATTTAAGATGTCTACTTATGTTTCACCACAACTATTTTTGTGGTGAATTAATACAATAAACCGATTATCCCGAGTATTACTTTTCGGTTAGTCATTTTACTAAAAAGACCTATTCTTAGGCATTTGACCCACGAAAGTTTATGCTATATTCTTATACGTATCAAAAGGGTTACATAATCATAATACAAGTTCCTAAACAACCTCCAAGGTTTGTTTTCCCGGTTTACCCAACGAGGGCTTTTTGGTCAATTTTAATCCTTCATTTTACAACGAAGGACTTTCGCTAATTAATTGACCAAGAATCGTATGTTTAACTAAAAGCTTGTTTATGCGTACCTGGTTCGGGTCAACATATAAACCCGTTTTATACCTTGTTTTTATTAGCCGCTACTTTATAGCGACGCACTTATCCACTTCCGGTTCACTCCTGTGAACATACGACTTAACAACCAACGTTAGTCAATATTGTCAAATGGTGTTATCACCACCATTTGACCCGTTTGGCCTATATGACCAAACATTCGCATTTGTTTCAAAGCATGGTTTTTAACTACCCATTTCAGATTTTACCACAAAATTTTCTTTTTCTTACATATTTTGTTGGATATATGTATGTCTGACGTTAATTAAAGTCAACGTAACTAACTCGGTACGATCCGAAGAGTTACACGTTGGTACACGAATCGTATATGTTCACGAGTAGGTAGATTATTATTTATGAAATAATAATACTTTAAACCTGAGGGACTTAAAATTAATTAGATTATTATTAAGAGGATTATAATTGTATAATCTTAAAGAGCCTTAATGTAAGATTGGGTTTTATAAAAGGATGTTTAAGGTGGAAACCCTAGATACACTTTTATAAAAACACAAAACCCTAGCCACCCTCCTAAGCTTGGCCGCCACTCTTTTGCCGTCGACCAAGCATCACCGCCGCCTCCTTCTTGGACGGTTTTACTCTCGGGTATCTTGTGCTCGGTTGTGAACTTCCTACTAGCGAGGATTCGTTGTAACCCGCGTGTTACAATTCCGGTGTAGTCGTCAAAGGTTGATTACTAAAACCCTCTATGGTTGTTTATTCCGTTTATTTGTTTATACGCGTATAACCTTGATCCTGATTGGGAATATTTATTAATCGGATTAATAAATCAAATTTATATAATCGGCTTTTGGTAAATTATATAAACCGCTTCCGCTAATATTTTGATACCATGATTCCCAACAGTGGTATCAGAGCCACGGTTACACGCGTATAGATGGTAAAGTTACAATTTTGATCTATGTTTTATTTGTCAAAAATTATTTGTTTTGACAAAAGATCAAAAGCTTTTGGTTGTCTATGGATTGTGATGTGAATCGAGCCCTAGGTTATGACCTTTGTCATGGTTGTGTTGGTTATGGTTTTATTTTGATTTGTATTTTTTTTCGGATATTGGATCCGATGTAATAGTATTTTTTATTTGTATTTTGTTGCGGATATTGGATCCGATGTAATAGATAGGATTATAATAGATTTGGTTTTATTGTATTTTCAAATTTATTATTGTAATCCTTCAAGTACAAGATCAAGATCAAGATAAATGGCGAACAGGTACCACGAAGATAAAGATCGCGGGTCAAGTGGGAGCTTTCAAAAATTAGCTTTGGAAGCCCTTTTTGACTAGTTCGTTTCGTTTCTGGCTAAAACGAAACGGCCAACCTATTAGGGGCTCGATTCGTTTTTTTATTGTGTTTTGTGGTTGTGTTGTATTTATTGTAAATAATCTAGATAACCCAAAATAAATAAAATTTTCACAATCAAGACAACGGTTTTATTAAAACAAGTTTTATAAAACTGAAAAGTATAATTAATAAAAGGTTTTTATTAATATTTAAAACAAGATCATTCGCGATAAAACGACCGACATAGTTTAATAGGGTATTTAAAACTATATCGTGCGAGCGTGGAAAAGAGTTTCTATTATCACGAATTATATAAAATCGGATTTTATAAATAATTGTGTAACTCGTCTCATGCTACGAGTTATTCAAAATATTTTTGTAAATATTAAAATAAATCCCAAATTTTAAATTGATGTTTTATGCCACCCTTAACGAGTTAACACTTCATTCTAAATCGAACCCAAATGTTAGTGCTATACCCTGCATCTGGGCGTCCATCATGAAAGAAGGTAATCATCGCGTTTCCTGTGTAACATAGGCCGGTGTTACAGTTAACAGTAAAGGACAAAACATCACTTGTTCATCAAGTGGGCATAGTTGGGGTTAAACATACATCGTTTTAAGCGATAACCCCAAATGGAGAGTTGTGTAGGGGACACAATTAACAATCGTTGTTTACCTACATAATCATACCAGTGGATAGTGCTTAAGCCAATTCACTGTCATATGATGAATCGGGATCTCATCTTAATTAAAATTTTGTTTTTGGGTCATAAAATTAAATTAAGAGATTAAAAGCATAAAATACTAATTAATTAATTTTGAATTTTGTAGATGTCAACTGAAAACAATTCCTCCCAATTCTCTCTCAAGTCCATCTTAGAGAAGGACAAACTGAACCACTCCAACTTCATGGACTGGCACCGCAACTTGAAAATTGTTCTCAAGGCGGAGAACAAACTGTATGTTCTTGAAACACCAGTCCCTGATGAACCCATCAATCAGCAAACTGTTACATATAGAAACTATGCAAAGCACTTTGATGACTCTATGAAAGTCTCATGTTTAATGTTAGCATCCATGATTCCTGAACTTCAAAGGACCATGGATGACATGATGGCATATGAGATGAATGAGCACCTGGTTGAAATGTTCCAACAGAAGGCTCGTCATGAGAGGTTTGATGTGATGAGATCACTCATAACCACTCGTATGCAAGAGGGTACATCAGTTAGCGCTCATGTGCTAAAAATGAAGGCATACGTTGATCACTTGGCTCGTCTGGAATCCCCCTTGAGTGATGAATTAGCTGGGGATATCATCCTCAACTCATTACCTAAGTCATATGATCAATTCACTATGAACTACAATATGAATGGGATGGAGAAGACACTTGCAGAACTGCATCAGATGCTCAAAACTGCTGAGGTGAATATACCCAGCAAGACTGCACCAGTGCTGATGATCAAGGAGGGTCATGTTAAGAAACCTAACACCAAGAAAAAGGGCAATCAGGGCAAAGGGAAGGGCAAAGGCAAATTAGTTGCAAACAAGAATCCTCAGAAGGATGCCAAGTGTTTTCATTGTAATGAAATTGGGCACTGGAAGAGGAACTGTGCTAAGTATTTAGCTGAACTGAAGCAAGCCAAGGCTTCAGGAGGAGAGTCCTCAGGTATATATGTTATTGAAATCTTTTCTTTTTCTAGCAAAACATGGGTGTTTGACACAGGATGTGGTTTTCACATTTGTAATGCTTTGCAGGGACTAAGAAAGATTAAGAAGCTGAAACAAGGCGACTTGGAGGTCCATGTTGGCAATGGACAAAGAGTTGCTGTGAAGGCGATTGGAAAATATGTTCTTTTACTTCCTTTTGGTTTAGAACTTGTTTTGAACAATGTTTATTTTATTCCTAGTGTTACTAGAAATAGTATTTCGGTTTCTGCTTTGCATGGACAAGGTTTCAATTATCATTTTAATGGTGAATTTATTTCTGCTTATTTTAATGATGTATTTTACGTTGATGCAAAACCAAACAATGGAATCTATGAGATAGAAATCCAAAACAATAACATATTATACAACATCTCCCATAAACGTAATAAGTTGGACTTCAACGATACGTATATGTGGCATTGTAGACTTGGTCACATAAGCGAGAACCGTGTTAAACAACTTAAAACCACAGGAATCTTAGATTCTAAGGGTTCAGAAACGTTTGGCAAATGCGAATCATGCTTAAGTGGAAAGTTAACAAAAGCACCTTTTTCAAATGTTCGAGAAAGAGCTAATGATCTGTTGGGACTTGTACATACAGATGTATGTGGTCCATTCAGAACAATGTCAAGACATGGAGAAAGATACTTTGTTACATTCACTGATGATTTCAGTAGATATGGTTATGTTTATCTTATGAAGCATAAACATGAGACATTTGAAAAGTTCAAGGAGTACCAAAACGAAGTAGAGAATCAGCTAAATAGAACTATTAAGATGCTTCGATCAGATCGAGGCGGTGAATATCTTAGTCAGGAGTTCATCGACCATCTAAAGGATTGTGGAATAGTTTCACAGCTCACTCAACCTGGAATGCCACAACATAATGGTGTGTCTGAACAGAGAAATCGAACTCTATTAGATATGGTTCGATCAATGATGTGTCGAACAACCCTCCCACGCTCCTTTTGGAGTTATGCTCTGGAAACTGCCGCAAAACTTGTGAATATAGCTCCAACGAAGAAGGTTGACAAAACGCCTTATGAGATATGGTATGGAAAGAAACCAAAAGTATCTTATCTCAAGGTCTGGGGATGTAACGCTTATGTCACTCTAGAATCTTCGGATAAACTAGATCCCAGAGGTGAAAAGTGGTTTTCGTCGGATACGCTAAAAGGATCGGTTACCTTTTCTACCACCCCACTGAAAATAAGATTTTCACAAAACGCAGAGGCACTTTCTTAGAGGAAGAGCTTCTGGCAAGAGGGGTTGGAGAAAACCATGTGGATCTTGAAGAAATTCGAGAATCACAAGTGACTGAACCAGTTGTTCAGACAGAACCAGAAGTAACTGATCCAGTTGTTGAAGTTGAGCCTGAGAGGACTCAAGAAACAACAAAAACACCAAGTGTTCGAAGAAGTATTAGGGATCGTCGTGCCCCTGAAAGGTATGACGATATATTCATGATTGATGAAGCTGAACCTGCTACTTACAAAGCTGCAATGTTGGATTCAGAATCCAAGAAATGGCAAGAAGCCATGAATGCAGAGATGCAATCCATGTATGATAACCAAGTCTGGGATTTGGTTGATCTTCCTACCGAAGGTGGGACTGTAGGAAACAAATGGATCTTCAAGAAGAAGACCAACATGGATGGAAATGTGCAAACCTACAAAGCAAGGCTTGTAGAAAAAGGGTTCACTCAGACTCAAGGAATTGATTATGAGGAAACTTTCTCGCCAGTAGCCATGCTTAAGTCTATTAGAATTCTACTTGCCATTGCTGCATATTATGACTATGAGATATGGCAAATGGATGTTAAGACCGCGTTCCTTAATGGACACTTACTTGAAGATGTCTATATGGTTCAACATGAAGGTTTTGTCGATCCAAATAATCCTAATAAGGTGTGCAAGCTAAATAAATCCATATATCGATTGAAGCAAGCATCTCGCAGCTGGAATCTTCGTTTTGTTCAGAAAATTAAAGAGTTTGGCTTCATTAAAAACGAAGATGAACCGTGTGTTTACAAGAAATCTAGTGGGAGCTATATCACTTTTCTAATTCTGTATGTAGATGACATACTAATCATTGGAAACAATATCCCTATGCTAAAAGAAGTTAAGGCTTGGTTGGGAAAATGTTTCGCAATGAAAGATCTTGGTGAAGCCGCTTATATTCTAGGAATAAAGATTTATAGAGATAGGTCAAAGCGGTTATTAGGTTTAAGTCAAAGTACATATATTGATAAGGTCATACGACGCTTCTCAATGCAAGACTCAAAAAGGGGGCTCTTGCCCATGGCACATGGAACCATTCTTAATGGTGAGCAGTGTGCTAAGACCGAAGAGGAAAAGAAGAAAATGGAAAGAGTTCCATATGCTTCTGCTATCGGTTCCATCATGTACGCCATGTTATGTACTAGACCTGATGTCTCGTATGCTCTTAGCATGATGAGTAGATATCAACAGAATCCAGGAGAGAGTCACTGGGCTGCAGTGAAGAACATTCTTAAGTACTTAAGAAGGACTAAGGACATGTTCTTAATATATGGAGGACTGGATGAGGAGCTATCAGTTAAGTGTTATACTGATGCAAGTTTCCAGACTGATCGTGACGATTCAAGATCACAGACGGGATATGTTTTCATTCTGAATGGTGGGGCTGTTACTTGGAAGAGCTCGAAGCAAAGTGTGGTTGCTCAATCCACCTGTGAATCAGAATACAATGCTGCATCGGATGCTGCTAAGGAGGCTGCCTGGATGAAGAAGTTCATTACTGATCTCGACGTTGTGCCTAGCATAAAGAAACCAATCGAGATGCTGTGTGACAATACTGGTGCCATTGCTCTTGCAAAGGAACCAAGGTCACATCAAACCACAAGGCATATACTCAGAAAATTCCACTATATTAGAGAGATAATAGAGCGTGGAGACATCGTAATAAGCAAAGTTCATACGGATCTAAATCTGGCTGAACCCTTTACTAAGCCTCTACCTCAAGCTAAACATGAGGAGCATGCTGAAAAAATAGGGCTTAGATTTGCTAGACAGTGGGCATGATCTGTAGTTAGTATTGGTGTTTTAATTTTGAACTACAACAGTTACATTAAAATAGTTATTTGATTTATTGGTTAAATGCAAGTTTAATTCTTTTGTAACTGTGTTCGTTATTTGTATGTTTATATCCTTGAATAAGCGTATTCTAAAATATCCGTAGTCGATCAAATTACATGGGAATGAATTTGAATGTAAGACTATTGTGAATTGAGATGATTGCATTCATGAGATGAATAACTCAAGAGTTTGAGAATCAAAATTCACAGATATCACTAGGGAATGATATTGGATGTGACTCGCTTCAAAACGATATCCATAGATCTAAGTCATGAGATGTTTTGATATTGATATGTTCAATCTGTCCTTTTTCCTTAGGCACATATTAAACTACATTGATCAAGGACAATCTTTGATGTTATCTAACACTGTCCTGAAACATGGGTAGTAATCCTGGTAGAGTTGGGAGGAATCCAAGGTTAAGTGGGAGTTGTATGATGCTGATGGAATTTTGTACTTCTATGGGATTAGAAGTTTAGACATTCTGGTGCCCTCGTTAACTCAAACTGGAATAAACGCGTGGCCACGCTCGGACTAAAAGTAGTTCGTTAGACCACTTTGAATTAAAGACGAGAATAGAGAATGGTTGATCACTATATAAGAATGAATGATCCATGTCTTATGATCAACGAATGTTCTATACAGAAGGGACTTATTGATAGAATTATCAGGGCTATAGTATTTGGTTAAGTAAAGTGTTACTTGAACGCAAAGAACTAGTTGACGACTGTAAAGTGTCATGCCGTGTTAAGAGCAGTGCGATGCAGCTAGGTGTCCAACTCTGCACATGTTGACTCATTTAATTAAAATCGTCCAAGTGGGAGATTGTTGGATATATGTATGTCCGACGTTAATTAAAGTCAACGTAACTAACTCGGTACGATCCTAAGAGTTACACGTTGGTACACGAATCGTATATGTTCACAAGTAGGTAGATTATTATTTATGAAATAATAATAGTTTAAACCTGAGGGACTTAATATTAATTAGATTATTATTAAGAGGATTATAATTGTATAATCTTAAAGGGCCTTAATGTAAGATTGGGTTTTATAAAAGGATGTTTAAGGTGGAAACCCTAGATACACTTTTATAAAAACACAAAACCCTAGCCACCCTCCTAAGCTTGGCCGCCACTCTTTTGCCGTCGACCAAGCATCGCCGCCGCCTCCTTCTTGGCCGGTTCTACTCTCGGGTATCTTGTGCTCGGTTGTGAACTTCCTACTAGCGAGGATTCATTGTAACCCGCGTGTTACAATTCCGGTGTAGTCGTCAAAGGTTGATTACTAAAACCCTCTATGGTTGTTTATTCCGTTTATTTGTTTATACGCGTATAACCTTGATCCTGATTGGGAATATTTATTAATCGGATTAATAAATCAAATTTATATAACCGGCTTTTGGTAAATTATATAAACCGCTTCCGCTAATATTTTGCTAATATTTTGATACCATGATTCCCATCATATTTAACCCATTTCGGCTTACGTCGTGGGTATCCATTTAATCTCAACTTACATTTAGTCATCACATGACTAAATTACCCTTTTTACCCCTTTTCCCATTTCTAGTTATGCTATTAAGTAACTTTAAGAAAACTTATAAATTCTTAGTCAATTCATGACTAAATTACCATTTTGCCTCTTTTTACCATTAACCATGGTTTTGATCTTTTTTATTCGTTCCGACTCATTTCGGTTCGTGTCGGAACCCATTTTTTTAAACATAATCCATTGTCATATTTATCACCTATAAAATAAACACGTACACTTAAATTGGGTGTAAGCTTTACATACCTTGCATCCTTGCGAGCTTCATACTTGAACTTGTATCCATTTGACCCGTTCATTTCCATGCTCCTACCTAGCTTGTCAGAGTCAAACTACCATATCATATCCACAAGATGATTAGATTAGTCAACCATTAACATGACCATCACACCTTATGGATTCACACACTTATTCATCAAAGTATGCTATTTATTCAACAACTATTTTTTTTTTTCATAATTCTTTCCATTCACTAAGCGTTTGACCCGTTAGTCAAGTTACTTATACAAACTAGTTAGTAAGTGATTTTGAACACTTTAAGCATGTCACATAAAGTGTTATTTGTTCCTAACAATAAATACTTCATGGCTAAACAAGTATACGCAATCATATGTCTTTTTCTGGATTAATAATAACATTTAATGTGCAGCGATTTTCTATTCAGCTGCTGTAATCGACCATTATGACCCATTTAAAGTCCGAACTAGATTAACATGTTCAAAAATGGATCGTAGAAAACTTTAGTACCTTCGCAAGCATATAAGGTACACCTTCTAACGAATTTTCTATGATTTTATATGATTTTTATAAAATCAGCACAACAACTATATTTTCATTTTTCAATCAGCTTTTAAGGTTTCTGAACAGCTGTTTTAATTCACATTTTTGACCTATTTAACAACCACATTTGTTTCTTATGATTGAAAACAGTAAAAATTTACTCCATAAGCTTTCCGAAAAGGTATAGAACACCCAAATCGGATAAACGGTTGATTTTATATGATTTTTTTAAGAGTAGTCAAAATCCATAGAAAAAGCTACGGAAATCATGTTTAGGGTCCTTTCAAACTCGACCCAAACCATCAAATGCAACCCATTTCCATGGCTATAACCCTTATTAAACTCTTGGTAATAGTTAGAAACCTATAACACGGTGATTGTAGGCTAAGAGATGTCAAAAACATCATCTATTTCAAGAAGTCATCATATGAATCCTAATTTTACCATCTTCTCAATTTCAACTTTGTCAAATTAAGAACTAGAACTAAAATTAACATATATTCAAGTTCTATTTGGTGATTCTCATACACCATCATATTTAAAACCCGTACTATTCCATATCACACGGAATTAGTCGAATTAGCCAATTACGTGTTTCTTTCATAATTTCAACATATAAACATTCGTTTAGGCATTTTAACAAGCACCTAGCGGGCACGATTTCTATACCTCTTATTTAGTTCATGGTTAATCTTTTTAACCAAGTTTCAATCATTAAATCAAACCCTTATTTCTAGCATTCATAAACAATACTAAGACTTGTATCATAACATCAATTCTACACTATTTCAACATTGAAATTCAGTGTTCATCACATAATTACAACACCCACTAAACGCATGTATGGGTAATTATCAATTTCATAATTTTCATCACTAATTCAACAAGTTATTGACTAGGGTTTACTCCTAGACATGTTTTCATTACTAATTTCATCTAAATATCAATCAATCAAGTTCAGATTTTGATTTCTCATGTTCATCAAAATTCTAAGATGTAACCAAAAGATGAAATTTAACATACCTTTTGATCCCTTTACTTAGGTGATCACTAAAATAAGCTTGGATTTCGATTTGGGACTGATTTGGCCTTCCAATTGCTTGATTTTTGGCTAGTTAGGGTTTGGTTGAAGGAAGCTTGTTCGCCCCCTGTGTTGTCTACGACCAGAACACACACCAAGTGAGTTTTGGGTTTTTAATTTTTGTTTTAATAATAATTATTTTCTCACTTAACCCTTTTAGTCCCTCTAGTTTCTAAAAGTTAGAAAAAGGTTACTATATCAAGTCCTTCATTATTTTAAAACACTTAACTAACTAGGTTGATATTCCTAGTTACTTAGTGGGTCCCGGGAGTTATAACCCGTTTTATTTTAAGTCCGTTAACTCGGGCTTCTTATAAACTTACTTTTTTTAAAGTATTTATTCTCCTTTTAATTAATATTAGGATTATTTGTTTAAATCCTAATATTCACCTGGTTAATTTTACCATTAACGGTATTTTATCCGTTCATTAATATTAACGTGGTATGACTATCAAACCTGTTTTCGGGGTGTTACAGGTGGGCGCCAAATTGTTTTGGTCAAAAATTACCGAAGCAATTAAGTGATCAAATTAGTTTGTGAGGTAGTGTGCTAATGGTGTTTGCAAAAAATATGCAAAATATTAACGTGGTATGACTATCAAACCTGTTTTCGGGGTGTTACAGGTGGGCGCCAAATTGTTTTGGTCAAAAATTACCGAAGCAATTAAGTGATCAAATTAGTTTGTGAGGTAGTGTGCTAATGGTGTTTGCAAAAAATATGCAAGTTGATCGTTTGTGAAAACAGTTTCAGGATATAGCTTGAGGATATCAAACTATATTAATAATCAAACAATGAGCAGTAAATGTAAAGGTTGACATGAGATGTACGAGGAAAGCCCTTGATCAATCTAGATCTCCGGCATAAAACCTCAGGAGCTGACAATCGTCGGCTGCCTTGTTCTTCTTATTGCTTCAAATAACAGGATACAACTTCGGGATAATGCACGGATCAGCTCTAAGTGTTACAACGATTATGAAGTGTGAGTGAGTGTTAATTGTAGAAATAGCAAGTGAACGAAGATTGTACGAGAAAGCGTGTTCGAAAGCGTGTGTCTAATCACTAATCCGGCACCCCCTTTTATAGTTACGAGAAACAACTAACTATCCTATAATCTTGGGATTCTATCGGATATTCCCTCCTGACCGCTGTGGACTTCTTCCACAGTTCCAACGTTCGTCTTCTAACAGTCTTGAGCGAGTCTTCAGGAGGACCAAGCCCATGCATCCGTTAGTACCTTGCAACCAAAGAAAATCGTTAGATGGTGAGTAGGATACCCCCGTAGGATGTTACCAATATCCTGGTTCAGTATCCTAGTCGCAACATCAATATATATATATATGTATATATATATATATAGGTAAAGAGTATTGTACAATATTGCTTATCGTACATTACGTACGCTTCAATCTCAGCCGTCAGATCATCTTCCCGCATTTTAAAATCGCATGTTGTTTTTTTATAACAATTTCGCATCTGATAATTTTTTATGAATTCGCATGTTGTTTTTTTTGTACCAATTTCGCATGTGATAATTTTGATGAAATAGCATGTTGTTTTTTATAACAATTTCGCATGTGATAATTTTTGATGAATTCGCATGTTGTTTTTTTGTACCAATTTCGCATGTGATAATTTTGATGAAATAGCATGTTGTTTGTTTGTAACAATTTCGCATAAGGTAATTTTGATGAAATCGCATGTTAAAAAACCAACATGCGAAATTGTTACAAAAAAACAACATGCGAATTCAATGCTGGAAGATGATCGGACGGCTGACCTAACCCTATATATATACAGGGTAGGGATATGGTAGAAAGTGTCTAAAATGTGAGAAGGGTAAGAAGTGTTTTAAACAATTGGATATTTGATCTAATGGTTGAGATCAATAGGGGATAAAATGTAAATTGTGTTTTAATTAGAATAACCTTATGTAAAATTAAAGGGCAATAGTGACTTTTCCAACGTTTTAAATATGGTAACCGTTTCAAAATCCCCATCAATCTCCTATAAATCAGCGAATTTATGGTAACTGTTTCAAAACCCCCATCAATCTCCTAAAAATCAGCGAATTTCTCGTACTGAAATAAATTCTTCGATTTCCTTCACAACAACTTTTTATAACACTATAAAGAACAACATGATAAAACACTATACGAAGATATAACACCATCTGTTTACTGTAAGACACTATACATAAATAAAACACTGTTGATGGGGGATAAAACACTATGAAAAGGAACAGTATATTACATGATAAAACACTATAGGAAGATATAACACTATCTGTTTACTGTAAGACACTATACAGAATAAAACACTATTGATGAGGATAAAAACACTATGAAAAGGAACAGTATATTACATGATAAAACACTATAGAAAGATATAACACTATCTGTTTACTTAAGACACTATACAGAATAAAACACTATTGATGGGGATAAAACACTATGAAAAGGAGATTAAAGATACCTGTACATAATATACACTATTGACTGGGGAATATAACACTACAACAAGAACTTACGTAAACAATTAAATGTATAGAACAAATCGAATTTGAATCATATCCCTAATATATCGCCTGATATTTTTGGCAGTTATCTTTGGAAATCAATTAATTGATAAGAATGGACAATTACTAATATACCCTTTTGAATTAATTAAGATAAGGGACACTTGTCATTCCCAAATTATTTCTCACACTTCTCACAAAAGTTGGACTTTTTACAGGATCCTCTACCTATATATATATATATATATATATATATAGTAGGGTTCGCACGGAAAGTGTGTTTTTCCTAGAAAGTCTAGGAAGCGATCTGGTCCATCCGATTGGTGTGTTTAAGGGTTGAGATTAAATCAATGGCAATCTTGTAATATTTGAGTTATATAATTAGAGACTTTTAATATAGTGAGGGTATTTTGGTAATTGGAAGTGTTTTAAATAAGTCAAGAAACTACCATATCAATAACCAATCCCTAAATTCATGCAATTTCCCCTCATTCTCTCTCTCTTTCTCTCTCTCCCTCTCTAAACCGATCTCTTTCCACTTACTGCTGGCGACGCAAAATAGGACCCCATGAGCATTCAGATTTCGGTTCCAAGGCTTGTTCATACCCCTTTTCTTCACTAGGTATTCATATCTTGTGTTGTGATTAAAGTTCTTAAAGTGTATATACGTTTTCGGTCTTAATCTGCTTGTAACTTGGCTGCGTTTTTTCTGTTTTAATTGATGATTGTAGAGAGGCTTGTACCGCTGTTTCTGAGTCGTTCTTGATAAATGGAAGGATTACCAGCATGGATGGTAAAACACGGCGTCAAGAAATCTGCTTGCAATTAAAACACAGCGTCAAGAAATTTGCTTGCTGTTAAAACACAATGTCAAGAATCCTCCAGCAATCTGCTTGCTGTTAACACACAACGTCAATAAATCTGCTTGCTGTTAAAACACAATGTCCAGAATCCTCCAGCAATCTGCTTGCTGTTAAAACACAACGTCAAGAATCTGCTTGCTGTTAAAACACAGCGTCAAGAAATCTGCTTGCTGTTAAAACACAGCGTCAAGAATCTGCTTGCTGTTAAAACACAATGTGATGTAATGTGACATAGACAATAACATAAAACACATTCAGAGTGTTAAAATGCAAAAGAACTGTTAAAACACAACCTAATTATATATTGACTTCAAAGTGTTAAAACACACTGACTTCAACCTCTATGACTAGTAAAACACATCACTAAGAACATGCTGATAGTTTTCAGATAAACACATTGACTTCCAGATTTGAATTCGAAAACAATAAAAATTCCGAAAATCATGGAATTTTAGTTAATGAAGATACATTCCAAAAATAAAATTAAAATGTGAAATTACATGATAGCCCTTCTACTTAAAATCCCCCAATGACACATGTCCAATTCTTATTCCTTCCTAGACTTTCTAAGAAAAATAGACTTTCCACCCAACTCCTACTATATATATATATATAGTGGAGAGTTCAAATGAGAAGAAATTTTTTGTAAGAAGAAGAAAGAAGAACTTTTAACCAATAAGAATGCTTTATTTTGGTTCATTTAATATTTGTATTTAATTTTATTGTAAGGGTATATTGGTAAATTTAAATAGATCATTAATTAGTAGTCTTCCTCTTTAATTAACTACATTAAATTTGTAACTTATTTTCAAAAAAATATATATATATATATTTAAAAAATAATAATTTAGAATGTAGGATAAGTTATGAGATGTGTAGGATAAATTACGAGTTGTATAAAATAAATTTCGATATGTGTAGGATACATTTCAATATGTGTAGGATAATTTTCGAAATGTGTAAAATAAATTTTGATGTGTGTAGGCAAAAATTTTTATTGTGGAGGATGATAGTCTTTATGACTAATTAATTAGTCAAAGATAATAATAATTAATGTTTTACAATTTTACCCTTTGTTTCTTTTTCTTCTCAATTAATTTTTCTTCTCAAATGAACTTCCCCCTATATATATATATATATATATATATATATATATATATATATATATATATATATATATATAGGCTAATGCTAGACAAAAAACCCTAAAAATTTTAAAAAACTCTGGAAACTCAAAGCTCCCGACTTTTTTTTTTGAAAAAAATAACACATGTAATATACATGTTTTTAAGAGTTTTGGGCCAAAAAACAAAAAAGCGCCGAGTACTTTTTTTTAAAAAAAATAAACAAGTTCCAAAAACTTCGTTGACTAACATGTGTTAGACAAAAAATGCTGAAAGTTGCTGAAATTTGTTTTTTTTAAAAAACCCTTCGGCGCTTTTTTGATTTTTTGGCCCAAAACTCTTAAAAACATGTATATTACATGTGTTATTTTTTTCAAAAAAAAAGTCGGGAGCTTTGAGTTTCCCGGGTTTCTTAAATATTTAGGGTTTTCTATATAGCCCAACCCTATATATATATATATATATATATATATATATATATATATATATATATATATATATATATATATATATATATAAGGATATGTCTTCGGGATATAGGTCCGAAATTCCACCCACAACAATTATGTTTATTTAAAGTAATGTGTATATCTATGTGACTAAGTGTGCAGTGTCAACTTGCGACATAGTAAAAAAAAAAGACCAAAAGACTATTGGGAGCACATCCACCATTATTTTTGTGAAGAAATCAATAATATGTATAACCGAAAATAGAAAAACGTGAAGTCTCATGGGCATTATATGAGCACTCCCACAAATATTTTTTGTGGAATTTACAACCGAAAAAAATAGCCATAACAATTACTCTGATGACCTATACATCAATCGGCCCAAAGTAGAACATAAAGCTTAATACAGAGTCAAAAAGGTCAAATACATCGGAGTCGAAAGCGTATACATTGTCTGCTACCGATGTGGTTGACTTAGAAAAGAATGAAATCTCGATCGTGATTTAGAGTTTCAGTGTCAATCTTGGGGATGATAATGATACCCCTAATGAGTTTGAAGAGTTGCCTTTTCCAATGGGGAAAAGAAGGAAAAAAGAAGCTGAAGCAAAACCGATGAGGGAAACAAAACAAAAAGAGACACTGAATCGTGAAGAAGAAGACGACGTGGTCAAGCATCAAATGCATCAACACATAGGAAAAAAGAGGAGTTGATGGATGGGCAAAAGGTTCGACTCAATCAACTTATTACGAATCAAGACTACACCATCCCCTTCATGGACCGTTCGAATACGGTTCAATGTCAAATTCACAAAAGGATTTGTGAGGATATTAGGAAAAAAACATGGACTTTTATATGTTATATGTTTTATTTTTAGGTTTAAGTGTGTTATTTTTTAATTGTTGTATTTTTTTAATTTTAGGTTTATGTTTGTTTTTTGTTTTTTATTATTTTTTTATTTTAAGGTTTTAAGTGTGTATGTGTTTTTTTTTTAATTATTGTAAGGTGTGTTTTTTAATTTAATGGATTATCTTGTTATTAATTTTTCATATTTTTTAATATTTTAATAAAAAGAAAATAATATTATTAATTAAATAAATTATAAATAGGTTAAATAGACCGAAAATTAGATGATGAGATGGATAATGAGGTGGAGATTCGGAATCAATGTTCTTAGACTCGGACCGGACCGGCCGGTCTAACCAGGACATGATAGCTTAAAGGGTCCAATTCGTATGGTTGATTCGGATTTGCAAGTGATCGGTTGGTCAAGCCGACGGCCAGACCGGATAACCAGAGAAAAAAGGATCGGACAGCCGTTCATTCACAGCCTCGACACACGAAAACTAAAATCAAAGTTGTTATAATTAAAATGAAAATTAGATTTACAATCTGTGTGTTCGTGTAATACTACTAGAGATGTAAATTAACCAATTATGGCTAGAAACTGCTATCAAAGTCTAGTAAAAGTAGTTATACCTCTTTAAAGTTTTAGCATATAATAATAAAATAACTTTCTATTTTCATCATAGGTTACCGATTCTCCAAGCTACTACCCCATTCATAAAGCCTCTCTCTGAAAAAATCGAACCAAAAAAGCTTCAATCTCCATTCAAACTCATCGATTCGATCACTTTGCTCTCTAGATGTCGGTAAATACTTTCTCTCTACAATTCGAATGTATTCAATTTGAATGTATCAGGTCAATTTCATTTGTGAAATTAGGGTTACAATTCTAATTGTTCATGTTAGGCCTTTGGTTGTATGATTATGAGCCTCTTGTCCTCCTATTTGGCCTCGGCCTCGGCCACGACCCCGGACCCCCACAGCCTCTCGTCCTCCCCTTTGGCCTCGGCCACCGCCCCGGCCTCTACCCCGAACCCCAATAGCCTCCAACAATGCCCTGGCCCGGCCTCCTCAAATTCCGCTTGTCTCAATGCCATCTTCCTTGCTCGTTTGAGGTTGGCCATATCGGGAAAGATACAACAATGAAAAACTTAACTTTGTAAGCTAATTTTATACGTACACCTAAGTTAAAATCACTCGCCTAATGTACGAAAACTGCATGGCTATTATCAAACTTCTTGCAAGGACCACGAGAAAGAAATAAAATGGATCCCTGTAACAGATGAATAAAACATGCTTATATTAGGTAACTAGGTTACACAGATGAGTTGAATAAAGAAAAAAATCAAATAGTTAGTAATTATGATTTGAAAATTAAAAAACGCTATTTAAAATGATTTTAAAATATCTGAATAAATTCTGTGTCGTGTATGATCAAAGCGTGTGATGCTTATCAAGTTTAGAAATATAAAAACATTTAATCCATCTATAAAGATACAAGTTTTAAAATAAAAACAATAATAATAATAATAATAATAATAATAATAATAATAATCCGCATATTAATATTAATAGTAAAATCTAAAACACCATACAAGAAATATGATTAGAACTACATGTCATGTCTAAATGGAAATAAAGATAGCACTGGACAATGGTTTTCAAATGTTTGTTAGTAAATTTCATATGTAATATTGCGGATCAAAAATTTATGATGTGTGTATATATATAGTGGAGAGTTCAAATGAGAAGAAATTATAAATTAAGAATAAAAAGAATAAAGGGTACAAAGGTAATTTGAATAAATCATTTAACGAGTCTATTCTTTATTTTTGCTATTCAAATTAATGAACCCTAATCATTCAATTAGTCATCCTATAAAATAGTTTTGCACCTTACACAATAAAAACAATCATGCACATGATCCTACATATTCAACGTTTCCTACACCATAAAAACAATGTTTTGGTGTAACGTACATAATGTGTAGGATCCCAACACTTTTAAATAATTTTGCGAATCATAATAAAATATGTGTAAGACACATCACTTTTCAATAATTTGGTCACTTCTAATAAAATTGGTGTAGGACTAACATATTAATGGTGGTGAAGGAGGAAATTATGGTGGCATTAATAAGACTTGAGTAAGTCTTTATAATATTTATTAGTATTCTACATCAAATGTCTTTCCTACCCTTATTAATTAAAGCATTAATTAAAAGTAGACAAAAATTATATCTTGATTCACAACCATTGATAAAAAAAAAATGTAGGGCCTAGATTAATTTATTTTTCTTCTTGCAAGAAGATTCTTCTCAAATGAAAACCAATAGAAATGCACCACTTTACTTCATTTAATATGTGTATTAATGTTATTAATAAGGGCATATAGGTAAATTTCTAAATGTAATTAATTAGCTAACTAATTAAACTTGTAACTCCTTGTTAAATATAATTTTTCAAGATAAAATAATTTAGGGTGAAGGACAATTTTCGACATGTGTAGGATAAATTTTAGTATGTATAGGGTAAATTCTTAAATGTGTATGATAAACTTAGATATGCGTATGGTAAATTTCAGTAAATGTAAGATATATGTAGGATAAATTTTGAAATGTGTAGAATAAAATGTTTTTTGATTTATTAATGAGAGATAAGATAATTAATGGGAGGAGTTGTAAACTATTTAATATTTTACCATTATGCCCTTTCTTCTTTTACTTCTCACATTAAATTTCTTCTCAAATAACCTTCCCCTATATATATATATATATATATATATATATATATATATATATATATATATATATATATAGGGGAAGGTTCAAATGAAAACCACTAGTTAACGCGAAAACTAACTAAAAAAGACAAAAAAAACATACCAATTTTTTTTTGCATACCAATTTTCGCTACTTTTAGTATAGAAAAAAAAATATTTTTTTTTGTAGAGCACATTACACATGTGTCATACAAAAAAAAAAAAAAAAAAACATTTTTTTTTTCAAAACTTTTTTTTGAAATTTTTTTATATAAAAAACCTGCGATTTTTTTATAAAAAAATTGGTGTGTTTTTTAGGCTTTTTTAGTTACTTTTCGCGATAAAAGTGGTTTTCATTTGAACCATCCCCTATATATATATATATATATATATATATATATATATATATATATATATATATCAGTTTTCTTTTCTGAAATTATATTGATTTATAATATAATTTGAACAATTATGATTTTATGAATGTTAAAGGTATAAAAAAAAGTTACATATTGTTATCATTATCAATCAATATATATTGTTACCAACTATCAACATTATCTATTTGATACTACATAATTTGAAAATTTAAATGACAATGCAGTTAAATAATTAACTAACTAACTAACTGATACCTATATAAATAATTGTCTAAATCAACCTCAAAATATGAAAAAATGGTTTAGCTGTCGTTTTATTTTTATTTTTAAGAAAAAAACACGGTTTCTGTTTTTGTTTTATTTTTATTTTTAAGAAGGCACATAAATGCATTTATAATGATAAGGGTTTGGACGGGAAAAAAATTGTGATGTGAAATATGATAGTGACATGTCTCAAAGTTTGTAAAAACGGGTTGGGTAAAAATGGGTTGGATAAAAAAACGGGTCAGTTGCCAGTTGCCTGGCATAGGGAAGATGATATAGAAATTCCACTAATAACATCATCTTCGCTTAAAAAAAAACTTTCAATAACCTATGGTAGAAAGTGAATTTTTCTACTCATGAATGACCTGAGGAGCCGGTTAAGAAACGACATCAAATTCTTATGGTGTCACGTCTTATAGAAGCTTATCACATATTTATTGGGCCTTGTTAAAGTGGGCTTCAAGAATAGAGGCTTGTTTGAAATAAGTCATTGGGCCATATTAAAGTGGGCTTCAAAAATAGAGGCCTCTTTGAAATAAGTTGCGCCTGGTTACATTTTGTTTCAAACGAATGCGTTTAACTTGAATTTCCAGTTCTCCCTTTCAAAAACCATACATGATTTCTACATATCATTTTGTAATTCACTGAACTAGGGATGAGCATGGTACTGGTACCAGTACCAGTATCGAAAATACCAATATCGAAGAACACTAAAAATGGGTATTGGTTAACTGATACTGAACAATAATGAGTGTAAGTGGTAATATGTGACGACGAAGTTATAAACTGAAATTATATTTAACCGAAGAAATATCTTATTGTCTTATAAGTGGCCTTTTGTATAGAATTTTTTAACTTGTATATTTTATAATCATTTTAACTTGTATTTTTTAACTGAATACGAGTTTTTTTATAAATAAGTACTTGAAAAGTGATTTTAATATGAATAATATAATTATAATATGTGTGTTTGTATGATATCAGAAATGCAAGTTGAGCACTTACCCAACAAGATCTAGTATTAGTAATTATACCTCTTTTAACATATAATTGATGATAGTCTAACACATAGCATGGAATGACTTTTGGTACCAAGACATGCTCACCTCTTACTTTTTTCATCCTTGTGCAACACTTTGTCTCTATTAAGTTTTGCCATTCAAATCTTTTGTAGTGATAGAAAGGACTTTCAAAAGAAAGTTACCAGGTGTTATTGAGATAGTTCTAAGCAGGGCCGTTCTTGAGAATCATTGAAAATTTTTAGGCCCTGTGCGAGTGGAAGATAATGGGCCCTATGATATAAAGTCAATAATTCAATTATGAAAAGAAAAGATAAATATTTGACTTTGTATATATTTATATACTAGAAAACATTATATATATATATATATATATATATATATATATATATATATATATATATATATATATATATAAACTGATGGGATTAAACTCGCACATTCTGCAGAGTGGAAACTTTGTTTGTTTATGCACTCGTTATACCAAACGAAAGATAAAACCCAAAAATATAGTCGTAATATGCCTAAAATATGCTCGCATCATTAGTTTTTGTTTAATAAAGGGTGAAAATATTTCAAGAGTAAATATTGTTTAGTTAAATTTAACATCAAGAATAAACAAAACAAAAAAAACGTAAAATACAAGATTTGAGTTTTAAAATTAAAATTAAAAAGGAGACTTAAAAACGAAATAGGAAATAATAACGAAAAAACATGAACAAAAAGAAAGGAAAAAAGTGGTGTATAACAAGAAATGAAAAAAATTGTGCAACGGATAGATTCCGTCTGCATTTCTTTCTACAAGCTCATTTTAATGCAAAAAAAAGAGACCATCACACCAGCCTATGCGTTGGTTATTAATTCCGAAACAAACATTATAGCCATACGCTTAATATATAAGAAAATTTAAAAAAAGTTTCAGGCCCTCCGGGAGTTTGGGCTTTGGGCGATCACCCATCCCGCACCTCCTCCGAGCTGGCTCTAATTCTAAGTTACTTTTTGTTAGTGTGTTAGGCCAAATAAGGCTTGCACGTATTTATACTAACTCAAATCTTAAAAAGTTCAATTCTAAAGAATTCTATACAACTCTTTCAAGTATATCATATCAAAAAGTTTCATGGATATGTCTATACATTTCTATGAAGTTCCATGATATTCTATGAAGTTCCATTTTATTTAAGGAGAGGTGGTCCCATTGAGGCATAAGATGTTGATATCTCTATTTTGATAGGTGGTCACATTACCATGCATTCCGTGTGATCTTCCACGTTAGAATGATTTGTAATGTACCCATTAAGAGTTTGTTACCACCAATGGGGTGGTGGTCCATTGACAAAGGCAAAATCTTTAAACACCTTGAGAGGGGGGGGGTATTGGGTTCAAGTCCTATAGACGACAGCAATAAAATAAATTTGCCATTAAAGAAAAGAGTTTGTTACCCGTCAGAGATTAAAGTACATGGTCTAGAAAATTTATAACTTTGCGTTGCTGAAACGGGTTCATAACTTTTATATTTGATGTATTGAACAATTTTTGTGTTTTGAGACATTTTTTTCAAGAAGTATCAATTGGAGGAAGAGTGAGAACTAATAGTTTGATATTTTATTTGTTGGGTGATCCATCTTTGATGGCTTAATAAACGTAAACTAAAAAAACCAAAACGACTTATTTTTCAAGAAATGGTTGATTTTGGTTAAAAAAACGAGCACCACCCACAACATTGTGTATCGCCACCAACACCACCACAAAATAAAGTTTGAAGGCTCACTCCAAATTGATACGATTATAGAGGAAGATTTAGCATACTTAGTTAAACAATGTGTTAAAGAATTAAAAATAAATGTTTATTCACGTACATCCGTTTTAGGGTCGGCATTTGAACTATGCCTCTATGGGTTTGACACATTAGAGTCCAACAATTAAGACAAGGGTTCCTTCTCCTCTTCCTCTTCATCTCTTCTATACATACTAACTTGATTTTGGGAGTGTTTTCATCTGCCTCCTAGTCTCGATTCACCTTCCAACAGTTTTCTCTGCGTGTTACATTTTAAATTCAGCTTTTGAATACTAGATATACTTTAACGCACAACGACACCCAATCCATTAGAGAAGTCAACAACGATATAGATTACTTTATAACATATTTATCCAATTCATAACAATTGTTTTTAACTCAACAAGTTTCTTTCTATACATTTTGGCCATTTATTTATTAAATAAATTCAATGTTTTTATCGCAAGAGATTCTGATCAAGATAGCCCAACTTTTTTGTATGGGCTATAAAAGTCTATGGATTTAGAACCGGAGACCTTGCTTGTTGCACGAGGTATCGATCTTAGCTTTCCATTCATGGAATCATGAGTGTACGATTACTTGCTTCAAGATTGTTGAGGTTTATAGACATATATATATCTTTGGTTTCATAGATCTGCTTGTCGCGACATTGAATACTAGTGTCATGTGTCTATGGCTGATAATTTCCTACATGATGACATTGTTTGCAATATACTTGCTCGGCATTAAGCAAAGGCGTCATTATGGTTCAGGTGGGTAGGGTATCGACACACTGGAATCACATGCTTACACGTTAAAGAGTCATCAAAATAAATAAATAAAAACGTCACAAGATGGAGTGATGTGGCTATGACGTAATGGGTGGTGATGGTGATTAGGAACATCATCACACCACACCACATAACCTTAGTGAGAGGTATTAGTTTCAATCCCAAAAAAAGAAACATGTTAGGATTAATTTGATGTAAATTAGAATTGAGTAACATCTTCCTATACTAATAAATAAAAATCATTTTTGGACACGTGTCACTTTCTGGTGCTTTCTCACCTTATTTTCCTATTTATCTCCAACATTAAATAATAATAATAATAATAATAATAATAATAATAATAATAATAATAATAATAATTTTAAACAACTATTAGATAAAAATAAATATCTATATAAGGATAAACATTTGTTTTTATAATGATAGATATTAAATAATATTAATAATACTAATAATAATAATAATTTTAAACAAAAAATTAAATAAGATTAAATATTTTTTTTATAAATAATTTTAAACAAAAATTTGGTAACTTAGGAATCAAAAGTTCCGGTTTAATATACACTTAATAATTATATTGTTTTTTTTTTCACTAGAATCAAATAATTATTCTAGGCCAGGCATATGCTTCATTCAAATGGCTTAAACCAATCATTTATCGCACATTACATCAACATGTAAAAGAACACCATTTTTAAATATAACAATTCTATACTTCATTCAAAGAGAATTTAATTCTCGATTTTACGGTATAATTCATAAAAATGATGAAATATATAAAACGTGGGGATGGATCTCCACTTTTTGTACCATAAACTCTCTTGAATACAAATTTAAGACGAATGTTTTATGAATTAAATAAACAAATAAACATGAAGGTGCATAAAACTAACTAAAATAATTGTATCTCATAATTTGAATGTATTATAAAAACGGGATTCAACCCCATGTAATACATGTGTTTTTAACCTAATAATAAATAAAAAAACAAAGTAAAATGTTATAATAAGTTAATAGTACATCAAAATTCATTTTTAAAAGATAAATCTAGATGATTGTATGTGTTAACATACGAAATTATATTTTATTCATCGCGTGTAATATACGAGTTTTTTTAAAGATATATCTTTTTTTATTATTTATTATATAAAATTACATTTATGCAAAATAAAAAAAACAAAGTAAAATATTATAATAAGTAAATAATACATCAATATTCATTTTTAAAAGATGAATCTTGATGACTGTTTTTGTTAACATCTGACATAATATTTTATTCAACACGTGCAATATACGAGTTTTTTTAAAATATATATTTTTATTTTTTATTATATAAAATTACATTTATACAATGTAACATTTGTGTTTGAAATCATTGTGAACAGTTCAGTTATAAATAAAACAATGTTATTTGATCCCAATGTTTGTTTGGTTATGTTTTACATTTCTCATGTTTTGACTTTTGTTCGATTTTAAACTCTATATCGCTTTCTGGAGAATTATACGCAAACTGGTGCGTAAACGTACTCAGTTTAATGCGACAAATACTCCGGAACATCAACATATACTTAACATACCTTAAATAACCTTTACCTAACTTAGAAATAAGTTTCGAAGGCTTTGGTATGGCAAAAACAAGTTAATTCGCCTACAGGGACTAAATTTGACAAACTGCGAAAGTATGCCAATTTGAACTGTAACAGACATTCCGGAACATGTCCATAAGTTAAACATACCATAAATATCCGCTTAGAAATAGGCTTTGAGGGGTTCGGTGTTCTAAAATAAACTTTTGGATCATTCAGGGACTAAAAGTGTCAAAAAGTGCATAAGTTTGCACTTTCCGCATTACTTACGTTCTGAATACATCCAGACATCCAAAAATTTATGTAAGCATCATAATATTATGCCTTAGTGTTTGGCATGAGAAAAATCCATTCGTCTCGCATTTTGGATCGTTTTTCGCGCTTATGCGCATTCCGTCGTAATTAACCGAACATCACGATCATACGACCAAACGAACCGACATTCGGCATATTTTTGAGCGTGTTTCATGTCCACAATGTTTAAGCATCATTTTAGGGCCTTAAAGATGGCTTAACGGGCCTTAAACATGTCGGAAATGGCCTTAAACCACAACAGGGACCTAAACTGTCATTTTTGAAAGTTGGTTGCAGACCAGAGCACCCAGGCGGCCCGTGTAAGCCCAGGGTGATCCTTTACGCGGCCCGCGACCACCCCCAGTTATGCAGAAACTCGTTTTTCCCGCTGTTAGCAGCCTTTCAGCACTCCAAAGGGCAATGCCTCTTGCAAATCTCTGGGGTTGGGGTCACATTATGATACCACAACATTTCGACACTTGTACGGATGAGATTCGAGCACGTAAGTCGATAAACGATCCTAACGGTCTTGCATATCCTATAAATACCCCCCCCCCATTCTTGCAAAAACTCACAAATCTGATCTAAAAGCTCTAAGTTGAGGCCATTGCTTCATACCTGAGTTCCTGGATCAAGATTAGCTTTCGGGGACCCTTCGTAAGTGTTCTTTCGTTCTTTTCATTCGTTTTAGCGCTAAAGTCAATCTAGGTTTGACTTTCTACGTTGACCAGTTTATGGTCAACACGAAGTTCGTTTGAACTTCATAATGTGAGCGTGATCACGATGGTTATAGTCCCTAGTGACTACACCTACTGTTTACCACGTTATCTAGGCTCAGTGACGAGTCGTAGTTTCGGCCAAAATGTGAATACTTGCGTATTTTGTAACCAAACTACTCATAGGTATCAAAACCGTTTGTTTTGATACCAAACCTGTTTTCTAAACTTAGTTAAGCATGTTCTAACATGCTTAGCTCGTCACTTTTAGTTTAGTGTTTATATAGGGTCGTAAGGTAAGCGATCTAAACAATCGCTTATACTTTCGAACCCGACCCATTTCGTCGATCATTAGGATCCGACCAAACACATTAGGTGACCATAGTTGTATAGGGAATAACCTTTCGAGGTTATACCTTATGGTCACGACGTTTATTTAGTTGTATGATAGGTAGTTTATATGCCTTAGGTAAATCACCAAAATGCCCTTTTTACGCCAAAATTCATATTAAGCATATGTAACATAACTTTTGATATCTAAAATGATTTGGCAACAAGATTAGATATGTTAAGGCATATTTTACTTATCATAGGGCTAGTTAGGCATTCCGAACGCGTTTTACGCGAACGACGCGTTAAAGTAGCTTAAACTACCTAAACGGGTCGTAATGGGTCGTAAGCACTTAGGTTAGGTTTCATTTTAGTATGTAGGCTTTGTTAAACCATATTACACGAGTCTCCATACTCGTTTGGTTTACGAACCCTCATTCTATCCAATCCTCCAATTTAGGTCCGGTATATTAACATAGTTACCTATATTAGGTGCCGTTTGATATCCGTGATCTCTAGCATTGTTTGGTTGTTACTCAAGGATTTCTAAGCAATCTCAAGTGAGTACATAGTCCCCTCTTTTACTGTTCTTCAAATTTTTTTTTGGGGTGAAACACATGTGCCTATTTGTTACTTTCATGCTTTTCATGCTTTCATATCATATGCTTGTTATGTTCATTAGTACATTATAGTACATGATTTCATTACATTCTATGCTATGTATGTCCATTGTGTGCATACTTAGTACATTGTTTTACTTTACATTTCTGCCATGTATGTTGACTGATAGCATGCTAGCACATTGATTTACGCGACTTTTCTGCTTTGTATGTTAACTGAGCATACTTAGCACATTGTTTTCATATAACATGTTTACATTTGCGATGACATTTGGTTTGCACGAACGGGACTTATATACGTTCATTAACATTAGCTACGCCGCTCGGTAGTAAGTAGTGGTACCATAGGACTTGACAAATCCCATTCCTGACATCCCGGGTTTGTTTGGATGTAAGGAATGACTGAATCCGAAAACATTTCTTTTGATAACCTTGACTTAGGGTTATCCGACTGTCTCAAGGCTTGAATGTATGCGTTAACTTACCACATAAATGTTTGTATCAATATAACATGCATTTACTTTGCAAAACATAACTTTTTGATATATTCAAAATACTTCGTTTTGTACATTTCTACATTTGTATTATGTAATAATACTTTACTTACAATACATAACATTTGTTACACATTACTTGACTACATTTGGACTTTTTAACATTTGTCTTGGCTTATACGAGGACTTTTTGACAATTGGTTTAAACATGGATTTTATACATTGGTGGTTTGTTTAAATGATTTAAGTAACGAGACGTGTAATATGATACAAGCATGGTGGGTACGCCGCTGGTACTTCCTATATATAAGTGTTTGTATGGTATTACATATCGTAGCGTTATTTGAATCATTTCAATTTAGACATATAACATTTTATACAAATAACATATCTTTCACAAGACATTGCTTTACAAACAACTCCTTTTATACAACTCATTCTACTTGGTTATTTATTTAACCATGTATTATTCTTTTATGTATACATATCATCTGATCTTATCGCCTTTCGAATGATTTACAAGACAAAACAATTTACAAGGTTCATGACTAAATTTTATTAAACATTTTCTTAAACTTAAGTCATGAATCCTATTTTCACAAAAACCTATGTATCTCACAGGCATTTTTATGCTGACGTACCTATTTTCACATGTGTTTTCAGGAGCTTTTGCGTAGGACGATGATCATGACACTAGGGCGGACCTGTGCCTTAGAGACTTAAAATGAAGATAGAACTAGTTTAATTATGTTCTGAACTCTTTATTTCCTGTTTTTGAGACAATGTAACACTCTTGTTGATAAATAAAATATAACTTTGTATGCCATGGTTGTGAAACAATTAATTCTGTTTCAACACTCCCCGACGTTTCCGCCATGTTTGGTTGTTCCACGTGGTCGGGGTGTGACAGAAGAGTTGGTATCAGAGCCAATGGTTATAGGGAATTAGGTTATTAGTAACGCTTTGACCTAGACTATAACTTTCTAGAACCCTAACACAAGTTATCTTGTGTTTAGATTTTTAAAACATGCACTTCACCTATCCTTAGGTGGTAACCACAACGAGAACATCGATTCCGAATCCGCTTTGAAAATTAATCATCTGTTCTTGGATGATTGATTACTAGGTTTTTAACCCTCGGTTATATGGTTTTGAACCCCTTTGAATTTTCAAAAAGATCTCGTCAAAGTTTTGGGTTTTTAATAGTGTGAACACGTGCAAACTGGAAGAGTGAATGCCTGTACCCTGAGTTTTCTGTCTAAGGCTAGAGTGTTCGTACAAATCCACATAATCGGACCAGTCACTCTTACCTGGGAACTCTTGGGGTGAGTGTTCACTTATAGGCAAGCATGTCTTCGCGATACATTATTTTTGACCCATTTACTTTGATTAGACACTGTGTGTCGCTTGTTTGCTTTGCGATGCGGACGAATGATCACCATCTTTGCTTTTGTTGATTTTGCTTTATCTCATTCTCTTCATCCAACCATCTCACTCGTTTCCTTTCATGTTTTCCTCTTTTAGAATGCCTCCTCGACGCGAAAACCAGATAGCGACTGCCGAACTGGCAGAAATTATTGCGCAGCAAATGGCTGCTCAATTCCCAAACCTCTTTGCTCAATGGAACCAAGCCAACAACAACAACAATGCTCCATGCAATTTCAAGAATTTTAACTCGGCTAAACCACTCAAGTTTAGTGGTTCTGAGGGAGCGACTGGGCTTCTTCAATGGTTCGAGAGCATTGAGAATACTTTCCGTCACGTGCAGTGTCCTGACAATCGCAAGGTCCAGTTTTCCTCGAGTGTGTTTCAGAAGAGGGCTCTTACGTGGTGGAACGGGGTAATGAGAGACCGTGGTGCAGAAGTTGCTCTAGCACAGACATGGGCTGAACTTAGGGCACTTATGATGAGGGAGTTCTGTCCTCGTCATGAACAGCGAGCTTTGGAGAAAGAGTTTGATGACTTAAAACAAGACAGTGGCGAGCACCGGGCATATACTGATAGATTTGAGGAGTTGAGTCTGCTTTGCCCAACAATGGTTGCCCCACTCGACAAGGCTATCGAAAGGTACACCGATGGTCTACCTGACTCGGTATAAGACATCATTACTGGTAGTAACCCTACCACACTCCGTCAGGCGATCGAGTTAGCAGCGACATTGACTGAGTCGCAGGTTCGAAAGGGAAAGCTACACAAAAAGGGTGACAAGGGTAAGAAGCAGGCGTCTGACAAAGAAGATAGCAAGAAAGGTCAAAACAAAAAGGGAAAGGATTCTGGTTCTCCAAGGGGGTCTAGGAAGCGAAAGGCTTCCCAAAACTATGCCGTTACTGCACAGGCTCAAACTGCACCAAATCAGCCTGCGCAACCACTAGCCAAGAAGCCTTATCTTGGCAGTGCACCTTTGTGCAACAGGTGTAACGGCCATCACCCACCTCATCTTCAGTGTCGTCAATGCACCAACTGTGGAAGAAATGGTCATCTTGCTGCCACCTGCCGCATTCCTGCTAACCAGAATCAGGCAGTTCAGAACCCAGCCCAACAAATTGCTCAGCCTCTTGCTCAGCAACAAGGTCAAGCTGCACGACCTCATTTTCCTCCTGGTTCGTGCTACAATTGTGGGGATCTAACCCACTACAGAAACCGGTGCCCAAGGCTAGCCAACAAGAATCAGAATCATGATCCAAATCAGAATCAGGCTCAGGCTCGAGGTCGAGTCTTCAACATAAACGCACAAGAGGCACAAGCAGATGATAATGTGGTGAACGGTACGTTCTTTATTAATAATCAGCCAGCATCTGTTCTTTTTGATTCGGGTGCCGATAAGAGTTTTGTGTCATTATCTTTTGAGCCATTGCTTCGCATGTCTAGAACGAAACTGCGAAAAACCCTTAACAGTAGAAGTGGCTAGTGGTGAACCCATTGTTCTTGATTCCGTTCTCCGCAACTGCCAATTGAACCTTAACAACCATCTTTTTCCCATTGACCTCACGCCTATGCAACTTGGAAGCTTTGACGTTATTGTGGGTATGGATTGGTTAGCCAAGCATCACGCAGAGGTAGTTTGTTTCGAGAAGATCATTCGTGTGCCGCTTTCGACAGGTGAGATCCTACAGGTTCGTGGTGAGAAACCTGCTGGTGGTCTCAAACTCACGTCTTGTTTTAAAGCTCGGAAGTATCTGCGAAAGAACTATGTGGCCTTTTTGGCACATGTTGTAGCAGATAAGGGCAAAGGTAAATCTATTCAAGATATTCCTGTTGTTCGGGATTAATCTGAGGTATTCCCTGAAGATCTACCTGGTCTACCCCCAGTACGCCAAGTCGAGTTTCGTATTGATCTCGTACCTGGTGCAAATCCCATTGCCAGAGCTCCATATCGTCTTGCACCGTCTGAGATGCAAGAGTTGTCTAAGCAGCTTCAGGAACTCTCTGACAAAGGTTTTATCCGTCCTAGCTTTTCACCTTGGGGTGCTCCCGTTCTTTTTGTCAAGAAGAAGGATGGATCTTTTAGGATGTGTATCGATTATCGTGAGCTTAACAAGCTCACCATCAAGAATCGATATCCCCTACCGCGCATCTATGATCTCTTTGATCAATTGCAGGGCGCTTCTTATTTTTCAAAGATTGATCTGCGATCTGGATATCATCAACTTCGTGTGCATGAAGAAGATATTCCCAAGACAGCGTTCCGCACTCGTTATGGGCATTATGAGTTCACAGTCATGCCATTCGGTTTGACTAATGCTCCTGCTGTTTTCATGGACTTGATGAATAGGGTCTGCAAGCCTTATTTGGATAAGTTCATCATCATTTTCATTGATGACATCTTGATATATTCTAAGACGCGAGCTGATCATGAGCAACATCTTCGTCTTACTTTGGAACTCTTAAAGAAAGAGCAACTTTTCGCCAAATTCTCCAAGTGTGAATTCTGGCTTAAAGAGATTCAATTCTTAGGACATATTGTCAACAAACAAGGTATTCATGTAGATCCCTCCAAGGTCAGTGCGATTAAGGATTGGGATACGCCTACTACTCCTACTGAAGTTCGTTCTTTTCTTGGTCTAGCGGGTTATTACCGCCGCTTCATAGAAAATTTCTCGAAGATTGCAGTTCCTCTAACTGCTCTAACTCAGAAGAACAAACCCTTTGATTGGGGATTCAAGCAAGAGGAAGCGTTTCTGACCTTGAAACAAAAACTTTGCGACGCACCTATTCTAACTTTGCCTGAGGGCAATGATGATTTCGTCGTTTATTGCGATGCATCTAAATTGGGTCTTGGCTGCGTCCTGATGCAAAGAAACAAAGTCATAGCATACGCATCGAGGCAGTTGAAGATACATGAGAAGAACTACACCACTCATGATCTTGAGTTGGGTGCAGTTGTCTTCGCTCTTAAGATCTGGAGACACTATTTGTACGGTACAAAATGTGTGGTTTTCACTGACCACAAAAGTCTTCAGCATATCTTCAATCAGAAAGAACTCAACATGAGGCAACGACGTTGGGTTGAGCTTCTAAACGACTATGACTGCGAAATTCGCTACCATCCGGGTAAGGCAAATGTCGTAGCCGATGCATTGAGTCGTAAGGAACGTACTAAGCTTCATTGTGTTCGTGTCCAATCTGATATTCAAGCTCAATCCGATATCCAAGCACGTATTTCTCAGGCTCAACAATCTTGTGTTTCACAAGGTTTGATGGATAAGGAATTTCCGTATCACATAACACCTGATCTAGAACTGAAGGACAATGGATCGTATTACTTCATGGACCGGTTGTGGGTCCCAAGCCAAGATAATCTTCGTACCCTGCTTATGGATGAAGCCCATAAGTCTCGTTATTCTATTCATCCTGGCTCAGATAAGATGTATAAGGATCTTCGTATTCAGTATTGGTGTCCTGGTATGAAGAAAGACATCGCCTTATATGTATCAAAATGCCTTACTTGTCTTAAGGTTAAGGCTGAACATCAGCGTCCTTCTGGTTTATTGGAGCAACTAGAGATCCCAGTTTGGAAATGGGAAAACATTACTATGGATCTCATTACCAAACTCCCGTGCACAAAGAAAGGTCACGATGCCATCTGGGTAGTTGTTGATCGTCTTACTAAATCAGCGCATTTCGTACCAATCCGTGAGGATTTTTCGGCTGACAAACTTGCTAAAATCTATGTGGATAAAATTGTAGCTCGACATGGTGTTCCTTTGAACATCATTTCTGACAGAGATGCTCGTTTCACTTCTCGTTTTTGGAGAACCATGCAATCTGCTATGGGTACCCAACTTAATCTGAGCACAGCTTATCATCCGCAAACGGATGGTCAGTCTGAAAGAACAATCCAGACACTGGAGGATATGCTTAGAGCTTGTGTGATCGATTTTGGTGGTAGTTGGGATTCACATCTTCCGTTAATTGAATTCTCCTACAACAACAGTTATCACTCCAGCATCAACATGGCTCCTTTCGAGGCTCTCTATGGTCGAAAATGTCGTTCACCAGTCTGCTGGAATGAGATCGGCGAGGCTCAGCTTACTGGACCTGCCCTCATTTTAGAGACAACAGATAAGGTTAAGAAAGTTCGTGATAACCTTCAGACAGCTAGAAGCCGTCAAAAGAGTTACGCGGACCTAAAACGCAAGCCCTTGGATTTTCAAGTCGGTGATCGAGTATTACTTAAGGTCTCACCTTGGAAAGGTGTGATCAGGTTTGGAAAGAAAGGAAAACTTGCACCTAGATACGTGGGACCATTCAAGATCGTCGAAAGAATCGGTAAGGTAGCCTACAGACTTCAATTACCTCCTGAACTTGGTAATGTTCATCCAACCTTCCACGTATCCAATCTCAAGAAGTGTTTAGCTGATGAGAACCTCCACATACCGCTTGACGAAATTCATGTTGAAAAAACACTGAAATTTGTTGAGAAACCGGTGGAAATCATAGAACGTGAAGTTAAGTGGCTTAAACGCAAGCGCATTCCTTTGGTCAAGGTTTGCTGGGAATCTAAACGTGGACCCGAGTTTACTTGGGAACGCGAAGATCAAATGAAGGCGAAGTATCCACATCTATTCCCACGAGTTTCCTCTAAATAAATTTCGGGATGAAATTTCCACAAGTAGGGGAGACTGTAACATTTGTGCTTGAAATCATTGTGAACAGTTCAGTTATCAATAAAACAATGTTATTTGATCCCAATGTTTGTTTGGTTATGTTTTACATTTTTCATGTTTTGACTTTTGTTCGATTTTAAACTCTATATCGCTTTCTGGAGAATTATACGCAAACTGGTGCGTAAACGTACTCAGTTTAATGCGACAAATACTCCGGAACATCAACATATACTTAACATACCTTAAATAACCTTTACCTAACTTAGAAATAAGTTTTGAAGGCTTTGGTATGGCAAAAACAAGTTAATTCGCCTACAGGGACTAAATTTGACAAACTGCGAAAGTATGCCAATTTAAACTGTAACAGACATTCCGGAACATGTCCATAAGTTAAACATACCATAAATATCCTTTGCATAGCTTAGAAATAAGCTTTGAGGGGTTCGGTGTTCTAAAATAAACTTTTGGATCATTCAGGGACTAAAAGTGTCAAAAAGTGCATAAGTTTGCACTTTCGCGCATAACTTACGTTCTGAATACATCCAGACATCCAAAAATTTATGTAAGCATCATAATATTATGCCTTAGTGTTTGGCATGAGAAAAATCCATTCGTCTCGCATTTTGGATCGTTTTTCGCGCTTATGTGCATTCCGTCGTAATTAACCGAACATCGCGATCGTACAACCAAACGAACCGACATCCGGCATATTTTTGAGCGTGTTTCATGTCCACAATGTTTAAGCATCATTTTAGGGCCTTAAAGATGGCTTAACGGGCCTTAAACATGTCGGAAATGGCCTTAAACCACAACAGGGACCTAAACTGTCATTTTTGTCTCTCTGACGTAATGCACGGTGGACTAAACCCTGAGGTGGCTCGGACTTGAACTCTTGACCTAGGGTCTGGGAACTAGCCTTCATTGCCTTTATCCACCAAATGTGTCACTAGTGGGGATTGAACTTGAGTCTTCAAGGAGAACTCAAGTCTTTCCAACCACTAGACCACAAGTGATGGATTATGATCGATAAACCAAGATTGTTGATATCTAACCCTTAAGGACAAATAAAACTATTTACAACTTGGGATAAAGTGTGTTACCCATTTTCTGTAAATATTTCATCTGCAGTTTCAGCCTTTAGGCATAAAGTGGATCACCTGCCATAAAGAAATGTAAAAAACCATTAACTCCACAAATTCCAAAAGAGGTTGTATAATTAATAATATACATTCTTTTCATATCTAAATTATTTGCTCTCTTGATGATTTGATTAACAAAAACAGCTATGCGCATAATCCTTTGACCAAAGACAGATCTTCAATATGCAATTCTACACTTCTACATATTAATCTTTTGGTTTGACTAATGGAATTATTCAAATCCAAGTAACTGTAACTATATACTCCAATAATAACCAAATCACTTCAAAACCTGAAACAAATACTAAACCCCAAATCTGCATGTATCATAATCAAATCTTGGTTTTTGCTGGATTTGGTTAGTCGGACCCAGATACAACCCTTAAATCGGTCTAAATAATTTTGTTAAACAGCCTCAAACAGATGCATGTTTCAATCTTGATCGAAAATCATTGCTACTGAACCGAAATAGACTAAAAAACTTACCTGATTTGGACCTAATAGTTGACAGCCTCCGCTATTCTTCGCACATGAACAATAAAAAATGAAGCAATAACCCAATCAGACCTATAACAGCCTTTAATCTTCAAAATTTATTAGGCCTAGAATTAGAATCATCATAGCCCAACTAAAGAAATTAAGATACCACCAATAATGTAGTGCTCACAACACACAAAGAGCACCAAAAAAAACAATCAAGCCAATGGTACAATTAGCAATATTTAATATAAAAAAAAATCAAACAAAATAAAAAAGTTTATATACGTTCAAGCATTTAAAGAACTTTTTAGATGTACCATGTTTTTTAAGGTTTATAGAAAAAATATATGAACTATTTGGCACAGGGGCGGACCTGTGTGGTAGTGAGGGGTAGCCCGGGATACCCCTCAACTTTTTTGGCGGAGTGTAATTTTTTTTTTCTAAATCTTCGTTTATTTATCAGGGATACCCCTATTAGGATACCCCTAAGTATTGGTGAATATTAGGTTAAATGAAATTTTACCAGGAAAACGAAAATTTTCGGTACACAGAACTTGCAGAGGGACACCATTGAATGAAGAAGATGAAGTTATTTTAAGATGAAATAATATTATAGGAGCATTGGGGGAACGAAGGAAAAGTAACAGGTGTTCCAAATGTCAGAAGTAATATTTAATCATTTAGTTAAATACTTATTTAATTTAATTAACTTATTGTAACCCTTACTTTTCTGTCTGTTTTTCACTGTATTTATTTACCATTTTATCTATACATAAGTTACTTGAAAATAACATGCACTCACAAAACACAATTTCCACAAAATCACATGCACTTTGTTTTTTTTTTTTAAACGGTGAAAATAATATATGGAAAATGTAAATAGTTCTTTTCAAATTTTTATTAGAGAGTGACTAACAAAGTATGGATTAAGAAAGATTGATTAACAATTCTGCATTTTAGAAATAGTTTCACAACACGCGTCTGTAACCTAGTAATTATATATACACACGCTAGTCGCACATGGCCCCTAAGGGTTCTCGAATAATCAAAGATGAGTCTAAGTAAAAGAAAATTTAAGGGCCTATTTTTACTAGCTGCACAGGGCCCTTTTGAGGTCCTCGAATTCTCAGGGATGGGATACCCCTGAATATTTTTTCTAGTTCCGCCACTGATTTGGCATATTGAAATTAGGGTAAAGTTATCTTATAAATCTCATAAATCTAACAAGTGTACAAAGACGTAAAGGATGACAAAATATAGCACAATGCCAAAAAATATAAAACAACGTCAAGGAAAGGTTTTCTAATCATCAAATGCTTGAAATACTCTATAATGTGACAACAATCTATACTTGAAGGGAGTAAAGGTCAGGGACGAAGGTTAGTTGGTGTCCGGGGGTGTATCCGCCTACCCCAATGTTTCGGTTAGAAGTGTATATATAGGTTATGATTTTTCGTTCGGAAATTTTAAAAATTATATAGGATCGCCTCCCCCCAATTATTTTTCCTAAATATTTATACAATATATAAATTAAAGTAAAGTTTGTTACCACTTTGTATATCCTAAATATTTATACAATATAAAATTAAAGTAAAGTTTGTTACCACTTTGTATATAAGTGATGGGTAGTTTTGTAAATATATTTTAACTCTTATTTGTTTAACCCTAGATTACCCACCACACAATAAACTTAATCGCAAGTTCTTATGTGTAAGAACGGGTCCTTTGAATGAATGAATTTTTTTAGTTTTATTTGGAACTATTATTATTTGACCTGACCCGAATCGATAGCCGGCCCGACCTAAAACATAACGATAGGAAAAAAAATTTGGGTCCCACCACTTTACGCTGTGACACTCTAGGTTTTTCCGAACGAACACCTTGTAATATTCTGTGTATATGTAAATATTATTAAATGGAAACGTGACTTTTACTTGATATGTGTTGTATGTATGTATTATAAATATATATATATATATATGAGAGCCGAGACCACGACCCGAGACCATGACTCGCAACCACCCGGTTGCGAGTGGGCCACTCGGTCTCGAGTGGGCCTTTGGGCCGTAACCGGTTTGGGGCCGAAACCCCTTAGCCTTGTTGATACTTGGTATATAATCCTAACCTTTCCCACTTTCCTTCACTTTACACAAACAGACAAACACACACTTCTCCTATTCTCTCTCAACTAGAAACCCCAAACCAACAACATTCCATCTCTTCCAAATCTCGGTTCAAGCAAGGATCTCGGACAAGAACTCGGTCAAGATCATCACTCGGACAGTCCATCTTCTCGGTTCCTTTCTCCTTGTTTTCGGCTCCTTCTTCTTCTTCACAACCGGTTAGTATTGTTATTATGTGCATAGAATTTATGTGGGTTAAATGAACTAGAATATGTTTGGTTAGTAGTGTTATACATGATTTTGGGTGATTTGTGAAGTTTGACTATGTGTAAGCTTTTATGTATAAAATACTTGTAACATGTTCAAAATGACTAGTTGTATGCTCAAACTAAATGGTAGATAACTTGGAGATGAATGGTGGATTCGTATGACCAAACATGTTCTTGTATGAAAAAGGTTATTTAAAGATGATGAACCTAGGATGGTGTGTAGTTCATGAACTAGTTGGTGTGTGTTTCCTTGTTCTTGCATATTGATCTCGTTAAATTATGTGTGATTTTGGTTCATAAATGTATGGTATGTTTGAATATGAAAACCCTAGAATGATGAACTTGTGATGAACGAGTTGAATATGACTTGAAGATGTAAAAATGGCAAAGTTTGATCTAAGTTTACTAATATTCAGATTAGGCAAAGTGTTTGTAGAAACCTTATTGGTAGTTTCCTAATCTGGGTCTGATTTCATATGTACAAATTGGACTGTCATATCTGCATCATCACGTGTGCATGAAAGTGACAGCATTCCGACTCGAAACCACGAGATTACGACTCGAGACCACGCCGTTGCGACTCGCAACCAAAGCGTGACAACTCGAAACCACACGGTTGCGACTCGCAACCATAGCAGGACAACTCGAAACCACGAGATTGCGACTCGAGACTACGACCGTTGCGACTCGCAACCACAGCGTGATGACTCGAGACCACGCGGTTGCGACTCGCAACCACAACGTGACAAGCCGAAACCTCTTGGTTGCGACTCGAGACCGCCTGGTTGCGAGTGGGCTGTCCATTTTGGTTATTGGGCCAATATGTGTTTAACTTGGGCTATCTGTTGACTGGATTATGTGTTGCTGTTGACTGCTTAATTGTTTAGGCCGGCCCAATAACCCCACGACTGTTTATTTGTATGTATGTTACGTGCCAGTATGTGTTTTACATGAATGCTTGTATACCGAACCTGACCTATACCGGTAACCATGTTAGGACGTGGTGACCAACGTGATTGACAAGTAACCTAAACCTACCGAGCAACCCAAGGTGAGTTCACAACTTAAAAGCATGCGTCCCGGTGGTTTGGGACACGAGACTAAAACAACCCTATCCCCTTGAAAAGGGGATACCATTTACATACCTTCCCTAGTTATTGGGAACAAAACTTACTTTTCCTTCCCTGGTATTGGGAAACCTTTTGGTTAATTACTGTTTATACGGATTGCAAATAACGGCACTAAACGAAACTCTATCACTCAAGTCCCTACTACAAATACCGATTAGTCGCCGGGGTCAGGCGAACGGGTTATTAGTTGATAGCGCTATTTAGGTGTTTACCAGCCTCACACCGTTCCCTGGTTTGGGATCGGTCGTGAACTAATGTACTCAGGCATCCGTCAATGATGATAGAACATTGACATCGGGGCATCCTGCGGAAACGCAACGGTTACCTAGTGTTCGGTATTGGAAAAACAGTTTAGTCGCTAACTTTTGGGGTAGCTCCCCATGGCATGTATAAACGGATAAATTAACTGGTGAAACAAGTTTTTGGTAATTAAAACTGGACAACTAGTGAACTCACTCAGCATTATTGTTGACCCCTTACTGCATGCTTTGCAGGTAACCCGTGACGAAGGAGCTTGCTGCTTGGGAACGTGTAGTGTCTGTTCACCCTTGCGTTGGGTGTCACCTTATTTTGAATTATGAACTTTGTTTAAACTGCCTTACTTATGCTTCCGCTACTTATTAACTGTTTGAACTTAAAACCTTAAACTCTGAACTTGATTATTTGCTAATCTTATGGTTAGTAAGTATTACTTTTGTTATCAACATTAATTATTCAGTATAATTGGTGGCTGGATCCTGGTCAGTCACGCCCTCGAAGCGGGTGTTATCCGCAGGTGGATTTTGGGGGTGTGACAGATTGGTATCAGAGCCATTGGTTATAGTGAACTTGGTTTTAAAAAGGGAAAAATCTTTTGGAGAAAACCAGACTATAACCCGTGACTCGTAACGACACTACACTCCAAGTGCAAGGCTCGACACATTTAACCTCATAGCTCGGACCAGTGTTTACCTGTTTGCTTATGTTTCCTGATTTGCTATACGTACTAGTATGCCTAAATCAGATAGATACACCTCTCTCTTCTATCTCATTCTCGCTACACTACGACATCACACTCATATTGTGTTTTCTGGTTATGAAGACAATGAGTGGACGCGGAAGGGGAAACATCAACATGACTCAGGCTCAGTTCACTAACCTACTCAACACAGTGGCTGCAGCTTTCGCAGCTCACCCTATAGGTAAGCTCGTTGTTTTAGGATGTATAGATCCTACCGCCACATCGACTTTTCGCCTCTAAACCTATACGTTTCGCTTCTCACCCTATAGGTCAGCATGCACCTGCGCAACCACCAGTGTGTACTTTCAAAACTTTCATGGATTGCAAGCCTCTCCCTTTCAACGGCACTGAGGGTGCCATAGGTCTTCTGCATTGGATTGAGAAAATTGAAGCTGTTTTTGCTGTTTGCGAATGTCCCCCTGCGAATTGGGTGAAATTTGCTACTGCTACGCTCGAAGGAAGCGCGCTTTCTTGGTGGAAGGCGCAAATTCAGATGTTTGGATTGGAAACTGCAAATGCTACTGCGTGGGAGGATTTCAAGGATATGATTAAGGATGAATACTGTCACCGGGATGACATCCACAAGCTTGAGAATGAGTACTATGAGCTCAAGATGGTTGGGTCGGAAATTGAAACTTACACCAAGCTGTCTAACGACTATGCTGCTCTTTGCCCAAACATGTCTCGACCTATGTATCGAAGAATCGAACTGTACATCAAGGGTTTGGCTCCAGAAATTCGAAGCCATGTAACTTCAGCCAACCACACTACCATTCAGCCGATCGTTCGACTTGCCCATAAACTTACTGATCAGGCCGTAGAAGAGGGCAGATTGCCCAAAAGGATCAGTGCTACTGTCGGAACTTCTAGTGACAACAAGCGTAAGTGGGAAGGAAGTCAGGGCAAGGATGCTAACCCCACTCAGGCCCCAGCACAACAAAGGAAAACTGACAACAACAAGGGCACTCAGCAACAGGGTGGCTACCGGGGAAGCTACCCTAAGTGCAACAAGTGTAACAGACATCACAATGGGGCATGTAACAAGGGCCAGTGCCAGCGATGCCACAAGATGGGGCACGAAGCCAAGGATTGTAGGAGCCAGTTCCCAGCAAGACAGAATCAGCAACAACCTCAACAGCAACAGCAGCAAGGAAACGACCGAGCATGTTTTAAATGTGGGGCAACAGGGCACTTTAAGAAGGATTGCCCTGAACTGAATCAGAACCGCAACAATAATCAGGGAGCTGGGAACAACAATCAAAACAACAATGCTGGGAATGGTGCTAGAGGAAGGGCTTTCGTGATTGGAGCTGGTGAAGCAAGGAATGACCCCAATGTCGTGGCGGGTAAGTTCCTACTTGATGATCGTTATGTTTCTGTGTTATTTGATTCCGGTGCCGATGCTAGTTATGTATCCCTACGTATTAGTAAGAAGCTTAAGCGTCCGCTTTCGTTACTAAGTTCTCCTCATATCGTCGAGTTAGCTAATGGTAGAAACATCGAGGCCTCACATGTTATCAAAGGCTGCAAACTAGAGTTGTCTGGTCAGACGTTTAGTATCGACCTTTTCCCTGTTACTCTTGGAAGCTTCGACGTCGTTATTGGTATGGATTGGTTATCCAAGCATCACGCTGAGATCCTCTGTCAAGAGAAAGCAGTTCGTATTCCTCGCCGTTCTGGCAAACCCCTCATTGTACAAGGTGGCAAAGGCGGAGAAATCTCCGGCGTTATCTCTTTCTTGAAGGCCCAGAAGTGTTTACGAAAAGGGCACACCGCTATCTTAGCACTCGTCACCAACACCCACGAAAAGGAAAAGAGGATTGAAGATTTTCCGATAGTACGTGACTATCCCGAGGTATTTCCTGAGGAATTACCTGGACTCCCTCCCCACCGTCAGGTCGAATTCCAAATCGAGCTAGCTCCCGGAGCAGCGCCTATAGCTCGTGCGCCTTATCGACTAGCCCCCGCAGAATTGAAGGAACTCTCTACTCAACCACAGGAACTTTTGGATAAAGGGTTTATTCGCCCTAGTTCATCACCCTGGGGAGCACCAGTACTCTTTGTCAAGAAGAAGGATGGCACGTTCCGAATGTGCATTGACTATCGTGAGTTGAACAAGGTTACCATCAAGAATCGTTACCCTCTCCCGCGAATCGATGACCTATTCGATCAATTGCAAGGATCAAGCTACTACTCTAAGATTGACCTGCGATCAGGCTATCATCAGCTAAGGGTCCGTAATGAAGACATCTCCAAAACTGCGTTCAGAACTCGTTATGGTCATTATGAATTCCTCGTTATGCCCTTCGGAATGACCAACGCCCCTGCAGTGTTCATGGATCTCATGAACCGAGTATGCAAACCCTACCTCGACAAATTCGTGATCGTGTTTATAGACGACATCCTGATCTACTCGAAAAGTCAAGAGGAGCATGAACAGCACCTACGCCTTATCCTCGAACTCCTTCGCAATGAGCAACTGTATGCCAAGTTCTCGAAATGCGACTTCTGGCTTCGAGAAGTCCATTTCCTGGGGCACGTGGTTAACAAGGATGGAATCCACGTCGACCCTGCAAAGATCGACTCTATAAAGAATTGGCCTACCCCTAAGACTCCGACTGAAGTCCGCCAATTCTTGGGACTGGCGGGATACTATCGAAGATTTATCATGGGATTTTCAAAGATCGCTCAGCCCCTCACGGCTCTTACTCAGAAGGGTATGGTTTATAAGTGGGGTGAAGCTCAGGAAACCGCGTTTCAGAAACTAAAGGATAACCTCTGCAGTGCTCCTATTCTCTCGTTACCTGAAGGAACGGACGACTTTGTGGTGTACTGCGATGCGTCTATTCATGGGCTCGGTTGTGTGTTGATGCAACGCGAGAAAGTTATTGCCTATGCATCCCGACAACTCAAGACACACGAAAGGAACTACACAACACACGACTTGGAACTAGGAGCGGTGATATTTGCGCTTAAGATATGGAGACATTACCTGTACGGTACCAAGTGCACCATTTACACCGATCACAGGAGTCTCGAGCATATCTTTAAGCAGAAAGAATTAAACATGCGACAACGCCGGTGGGTCGAACTTCTGAATGATTATGAATGCGCCATCAAGTATCATCCGGGCAAGGCCAATGTTGTGGCAGACGCCCTCAGCCGGAAAGACACTGTACCAAAGCGCGTGCGAGCATTACAACTTACCATCCAGTCTAGTCTCCCTAACCAGATTCGAAATGCTCAGATTGAAGCTCTGAAACCGGAAAACATCAGGGCTGAGTCCCTGCGAGGATCGAGGCAGCAACTAGAACAAAAAGAAGACGGCGCCTACTATGTGGCAGGGCGCATTTGGGTCCCACTTTACGGAGATCTACGAGAGCTTGTGATGGACGAAGCCCATAAGTCCCGTTATTCAGTACATCCTGGTTCAGATAAGATGTACCACGACTTAAGAACCACCTACTGGTGGCCTGGCATGAAAGCCCACATAGCAGCCTATGTTGGCAAATGTTTGACCTGCGCAAGAGTCAAGATCGAGTATCAGAAACCAGCAGGCCTACTACAGCAACCGGAAATCCCGAAGTGGAAATGGGAGCAAATTTCCATGGATTTTGTTACAGGACTACCTAGATCCCAATGCGGGAATGATACTATTTGGGTGATAGTAGATCGATTGACTAAGTCTGCACACTTTTTGGCCATTAAGGAAACAGACAAGTTTTCTACCTTAGCAGAAATCTATTTAAAGGAAGTAGTCTCCAGGCACGGGGTGCCAACTTCTATTATTTCCGACCGAGACGCTCGTTTTACTTCCGAGTTGTGGCAAGCTATGCACAAATCCTTTGGCTCACGTTTGGACATGAGCACCGCTTATCACCCGCAAACGGATGGGCAGTCTGAACGCACCATCCAAACCCTGGAAGACATGCTTAGAGCATGTGTGATCGATTTTGGCAAGAACTGGGAGAAGCATCTACCGCTGGTGGAATTCTCCTACAATAACAGCTACCACACTAGTATTCAGGCGGCACCTTTTGAGGCATTGTACGGTCGTAAATGCCGATCACCTCTCTGCTGGGCGGAAGTCGGTGATAGTCAACTCACAGGCCCAGAACTGGTGGTGGACACAACGGAAAAGATTTCCCAGATCAGGCAACGCATGGCGGCAGCTCGTGACCGTCAGAAAAGCTACGCTGACAAGCGTAGGAAGCCGTTAGAATTCCAGGTCGGGGACCGGGTTCTACTTAAAGTCTCACCCTGGAAGGGTGTGGTTCGTTTTGGTAAACGAGGCAAGCTGAATCCACGATATGTTGGACCATTCGAAATTACCGAGAAAATCGGTAAGGTGGCGTATAGATTGAACCTGCCTGCAGAGCTGAGCGCGGTACACAACGTATTTCACGTATCTAACCTGAAGAAGTGTTTGTCGGATGAAACACTCGTGATTCCTTTTAAGGAACTGACGATTGATGAACAGCTACACTTTACTGAGGAACCGATTGAGATCATGGATCGAGAGATCAAAACCCTCAAACGTAGCCAGATACCTCTCGTGCGAGTTCGTTGGAACTCACGACGCGGCCCAGAGTTTACCTGGGAGCGGGAGGACCAGATGAAGTCCAAGTATCCCCAGTTGTTCGCAAACGAAAACCCCAGCACGGAAGCTACAACCGAATTTCGGGACGAAATTCCAAACTAACGGGGGGATGATGTGACACCCCGTTAAAACACGCTAGCTTGGCAGTGGCTGCTTCAACTTTCGGGACGAAAGTTCTTAAAACTTGTGGATAATGTGACACTCTAGGTTTTTCCGAACGAACACCTTGTAATATTCTGTGTATATGTAAATATTATTAAATGGAAACGTGACTTTTACTTGATATGTGTTGTATGTATGTATTATAAATATATATATATATATGAGAGCCGAGACCACGACCCGAGACCATGACTCGCAACCACCCGGTTGCGAGTGGGCCACTCGGTCTCGAGTGGGCCTTTGGGCCGTAACCGGTTTGGGGCCGAAACCCCTTAGCCTTGTTGATACTTGGTATATAATCCTAACCTTTCCCACTTTCCTTCACTTTACACAAACACACAAACACACACTTCTCCTATTCTCTCTCAACTAGAAACCCCAAACCAACAACATTCCATCTCTTCCAAATCTCGGTTCAAGCAAGGATCTCGGACAAGAACTCGGTCAAGATCATCACTCGGACAGTCCATCTTCTCGGTTCCTTTCTCCTTGTTTTCGGCTCCTTCTTCTTCTTCACAACCGGTTAGTATTGTTATTATGTGCATAGAATTTATGTGGGTTAAATGAACTAGAATATGTTTGGTTAGTAGTGTTATACATGATTTTGGGTGATTTGTGAAGTTTGACTATGTGTAAGCTTTTATGTATAAAATACTTGTAACATGTTCAAAATGACTAGTTGTATGCTCAAACTAAATGGTAGATAACTTGGAGATGAATGGTGGATTCGTATGACCAAACATGTTCTTGTATGAAAAAGGTTATTTAAAGATGATGAACCTAGGATGGTGTGTAGTTCATGAACTAGTTGGTGTGTGTTTCCTTGTTCTTGCATATTGATCTCGTTAAATTATGTGTGATTTTGGTTCATAAATGTATGGTATGTTTGAATATGAAAACCCTAGAATGATGAACTTGTGATGAACGAGTTGAATATGACTTGAAGATGTAAAAATGGCAAAGTTTGATCTAAGTTTACTAATATTCAGATTAGGCAAAGTGTTTGTAGAAACCTTATTGGTAGTTTCCTAATCTGGGTCTGATTTCATATGTACAAATTGGACTGTCATATCTGCATCATCACGTGTGCATGAAAGTGACAGCATTCCGACTCGAAACCACGAGATTACGACTCGAGACCACGCCGTTGCGACTCGCAACCAAAGCGTGACAACTCGAAACCACACGGTTGCGACTCGCAACCATAGCAGGACAACTCGAAACCACGAGATTGCGACTCGAGACTACGACCGTTGCGACTCGCAACCACAGCGTGATGACTCGAGACCACGCGGTTGCGACTCGCAACCACAACGTGACAAGCCGAAACCTCTTGGTTGCGACTCGAGACCGCCTGGTTGCGAGTGGGCTGTCCATTTTGGTTATTGGGCCAATATGTGTTTAACTTGGGCTATCTGTTGACTGGATTATGTGTTGCTGTTGACTGCTTAATTGTTTAGGCCGGCCCAATAACCCCACGACTGTTTATTTGTATGTATGTTACGTGCCAGTATGTGTTTTACATGAATGCTTGTATACCGAACCTGACCTATACCGGTAACCATGTTAGGACGTGGTGACCAACGTGATTGACAAGTAACCTAAACCTACCGAGCAACCCAAGGTGAGTTCACAACTTAAAAGCATGCGTCCCGGTGGTTTGGGACACGAGACTAAAACAACCCTATCCCCTTGAAAAGGGGATACCATTTACATACCTTCCCTAGTTATTGGGAACAAAACTTACTTTTCCTTCCCTGGTATTGGGAAACCTTTTGGTTAATTACTGTTTATACGGATTGCAAATAACGGCACTAAACGAAACTCTATCACTCAAGTCCCTACTACAAATACCGATTAGTCGCCGGGGTCAGGCGAACGGGTTATTAGTTGATAGCGCTATTTAGGTGTTTACCAGCCTCACACCGTGCCCTGGTTTGGGATCGGTCGTGAACTAATGTACTCAGGCATCCGTCAATGATGATAGAACATTGACATCGGGGCATCCTGCGGAAACGCAACGGTTACCTAGTGTTCGGTATTGGAAAAACAGTTTAGTCGCTAACTTTTGGGGTAGCTCCCCATGGCATGTATAAACGGATAAATTAACTGGTGAAACAAGTTTTTGGTAATTAAAACTGGACAACTAGTGAACTCACTCAGCATTATTGTTGACCCCTTACTGCATGCTTTGCAGGTAACCCGTGACGAAGGAGCTTGCTGCTTGGGAACGTGTAGTGTCTGTTCACCCTTGCGTTGGGTGTCACCTTATTTTGAATTATGAACTTTGTTTAAACTGCCTTACTTATGCTTCCGCTACTTATTAACTGTTTGAACTTAAAACCTTAAACTCTGAACTTGATTATTTGCTAATCTTATGGTTAGTAAGTATTACTTTTGTTATCAACATTAATTATTCAGTATAATTGGTGGCTGGATCCTGGTCAGTCACGCCCTCGAAGCGGGTGTTATCCGCAGGTGGATTTTGGGGGTGTGACATACGCCCCCTCGAAACTTTTGGTCAAGCTCCGCCACTGGTAAAGGTGTCAAAATGTGCAACACAATAGTTGATTTCCATATCATTCTGGAAGGGTCAAATGAACTTTATCTTCTTATTTTCTTTTAACACAACGGGTCTAATTCGTTGTTAGTGTTTAAAGAAAAAATAGTATCAAGATGAATTGCATCATAAGTCTAGTATAATTTCCAGAATTAAATGTTAGAGATAGTGGAGACAAAACAAACTATATCATATGGTAACAAGGATGTTACCTAGTGTTTATATCTATACAACCTAATAAAAGTCTTAATTAGGGGACACATGGCCTCCTCCTAGGGCCTCCAAAACTCATTTTCCCACCAAAACATGCATTCTCCTCATTTCCCTTAATTTAACCCCACACGGGATCCATCAAGTAATTCGGGTCATTATTATTCATTCCATATATAAAGCAAGAACCCACTTCTTTGTTTCCACATTTTCATCTTCTCCAATACGGCAATTCCGATTAGGGTTTCATCTTCTTCTACACGCTTCCAACTCGCAACAGTCTACTTTCTCCCCAAATCTTCCAGGTAAGATTCCAAATCTCTAATCTGTAAGCGAACTATGAATCCTAATATGTTAGTAAGCATCATTCTTGATTTTTTTCTTTTCAGTTTCTTCAACTTATCAACACCTGATATGATACGATCCTCATCCTTTCCTCCATCGCCGAATCTTTCACTCCGATTCCTTCATGAACTTAGAGGTACGGTTCTAATTCTTAAGTAATATTTATTGCTGATTTTGTTAATATTTATTTTAATTCTAACTGTTTTGATTTAGGATTTTCTTTGATCCGTTGCTTAATCTATTATGTTTTCGCTGATTTCTACTACAATATGTATTCGATTAGGGTTTCCCTCATTCTCTCTTGGTCGCCTCTTTACAAATCTAATATCTTCCTTCCAACTATTCGAATCAAGGTTAGATTAACAATAATTCTCATAGACATAGTGATTTTATCATTCTAATACGTTGATCTATGTTCTCATTGTTAAACAGATATGATTTTGAGTTTCAAATGATTTTGTGGGTTTCTTCGTAATGGATCTTTTTACTGCTCCCACGAATGTCGTCTCCACCAAGGTATGATTCCTATATAAAGATATTATTCAGATTTGTTCTCTTAGTTTGTATTTTGTATTGTGGTTTTATTCGTTTTGATCTGAATATTAGATCCATTTTTTTTCAAATGTTGTCTTATTAATTCATTATACAAAGTCTTCTCACTGTGTTTAATTGAGTAGTTTTTTAGCGTTTTTGATGCTTTTATGCTTTGTTTAGCGTTTGATTGACGTACGTACAGTTGAATAGTTGATATTAAACGTCTTATATTTGTGTAAGTTTCGAGGATTATGCTCATCTGAATCGTGTTTTTTTGTTTAATTGATTGTATACATTGTTTAATGGATTATTTTTTAGCGATTTTTATGTTTATGTGGTTTGTTTATTGATTGTTTAAAATGAAGAAATATCCGATCGGAGCCGAGCAATTATGAGCTGTATGAGGAGATAGGACATAGAGATGCATGTGGATGTGAGCCGAACAATGCTAAAGGCAACAGGTTCTCCATTTTATAAACTTTATGGGTTCTTTTAGTCTAATTTTCTTTGTAATTAATTCTGCTAATTGCGTACAATTACATCTTTCCTATGTGTTTAATAGAATTATTCTTCGTTAGGAGCTTTATAGTTACCACACATATGAGGATCACCTTATATACTCCAGTATTGTTCTTCTTATGTCAGATTAATTACCTTCTAATATAGTATTGTTCTTCTTATGTCAGATTAATTACCTTCTAATATAATCCTGTAACTAGACTAGATTGCATATTAAAAAAAAAACGTTTGCAAGTTTGACCTTTTCATTATATAGTAAAATTAATTTACTACAAAAGTGAATGCAAATAAGTGCTTCTATCATCTGGATATACCAAAAGTGAATGCAAATAATTGCTTTATTTTTAGCATTATTTTATAGAGAAACAATTACTATTATAATTTTCCCAATTGTATTATTTGTATATCGAGTTAAACTCAATGGCTATAAGTTGGCCCATGTTTTGACTTTTACTTTTGGTGTAATATATATATTTTGGTTTTTTGTGATTGTTGGGCTAAAAGTACCAGTTATGTAGTACTATGATCTGATGAAAAGAAGTTGGATAACGAGCAGTCGACCTGGTACGTACTTGCTTGCTTCAGCATATATAGTTATAATGATGGTTTTGGTTTTAAAAAATGGTTGAGGCGTGCACCTCAAGGCGAGGCGCCCAAAAAACGAGTCTCAGGTGCACCTCAGGGGGTTATTTCGTACGCACGTCTCATAGGGCGCTGAGGCGATAGGAATAAGTTGTGCATCAAATGTTCAAAACTGACCCAAAAAGTCAAAGACATCAAAACCCGTTTTTTTTAGTCTGATGATTAAATAAGTTAATATTTTCTTTATAAGATACGTAGTTTTATATTTATTTTTTGATTCCACCTTGGGCTTATGCCTCGGTTCGCCTCTAAGCACGATTCTGTATCTTTAGACCTTGGTTATAAGTCAACTGGTACTTGCTCACTTGATTTAGCATAGTTAGGAACTATTATTTGATGAAAAGTTGGCTAACGTGCAATCGACCTGTTACGTACTTGCTTGCTTTAGCATAGTTAAAGGGCCAAATAATTATTTTTTAAATGATACATATCAACTGTAATTTATATTTTGGTGGTTGTCGATTTTTAGGTTTTAAAAGTACCGGTTACGGATTACGCTTTGACGAAAAGAAATTGGCTAATGTGCAATCGACCTGGTACGTGCTTGCTTGCTTTAGCATAGTTATAGACTTATGGTAATTGTTTTGTTTGATATGTTTGTTGATGCGGGAAAAGTAGGTTGGGACCAACTGAATACTTGAACAAAACTAAAATGCCATTGTAAATTTTAGATTCTTAACACCATTAGGAAGTAATTACTATTCAATTGTATTAGTTATTGTTAATTGTGGTATCCTCTTGAATTTTATTTTCTGGTCTCTTTTTAGGAAGTAATAACTATTCAATTGTATTTTAATAAGTTATTGCTAATTGTGGTATCCTTTTGAATTTTAGTTTCTGGTCTCTTTGTTTGATTTTATCTATGTATCATGTTGGTTGTGGTGTAGCTAAATTTTTTTCTTACGGGTTCGGAAATTTTCGAGGGATGAACGATCGACCGTCCATCACTAAATTTCGGCTTTTTCTAAGGGTTCGATGTTGAAATTTCTATGGGTGTGATGTCAAAATACATGTATATGTAACACTAATTTTTGTTTTGGTACGGGTTCGGCCGAACCCGTACGTCTCTATGTACCTACGCCCCTGCATATTGGTTCATAGCTATAGTTCAAATACTATTACGAGTGCTCAAGTTGAATATGTAAACACAGTCATTCGAAATCGTTAATTTTAGGGATTTTTGATATAAAGATTGTTATTCTCATCTTGGATTTTAGTTCCTTACTTTGCTATGTATGTTATAGTCTGTCGATATTCGATCATCATTGTTGGATTTACTAACTTATAATGTTGAGTTTGTTGACATTGAGGATGAAATCAGAGAAGGTAATGAAGAAAAAGAGTAAAAGGGGGAAGATGAATTATTGCAAGGAATGTGGAGCTTTGTTTAGAAAACCCACGCACCAGAAAAAGCATATGAAAAAGCCATTCATTGCAATTTCATCTAAAAATTGTTAGATTATCCTTTTATCTTTCTCACTTTTAATATTTTCTATAATGGGAATTTAGTCATTAATTTTTCTTTGAAGCCACACTAATAACACTTCTGATTTTTTTTTTACAGATAAGGATCCAAAATTGGATCAGAGATCAAGTTACTCGGGTTATCTGAACGATTTAGGAAGAAATTTTTTGAACAGGTTATACTTATTGAATCTTGATATGGGTTAATGAGGGAGTGTAAATGACTACAGAGTTTGATGGTGGTGAATTTCTTCCTTTGACAAAAATGCGGTACATGCTCATTCTTTCGTTGTTTTTCAGCCTTTTTAGTCACTTTTGTATTTGATGTTACTGATGTTTTTCTACCTGGGGCGGGTCGGGTGGTGGGTCAAAACGGGTCAGTTAAAAATGGCTGTTTTGTTTTAGGTTGAAACGGGCCCGGGTCAGAACAAGTTTCGGGTCGGATTGTTTAAAAAATGTTAAAAAAAGAGATTACACAGTTAACTACCCAAAAGAAACTAGAAAAACACAGCCTAACTAAAATAAGATCACTGGATGTCGAAGCACCTCCACCAGCCCACAAAAAGAGAAACAACTAATAAATAATGCGACTAAAACAAACATGGTCCAGTAAGTATGTAACGAAAGCCAATACACTCAAACCACAACTAAACCGTACCACTTTAAATAGTGTAAACAACTTTACCACAATTAGCTAACTAGCCCTTTTAAAATAAGTGAACATATAACCCACCATAAGCAAACTAAAACCAATATGTAAATTGTACTATTGGAAGCCAATGCACTGAAACACTCCTTATGCCTCCGATTTTTTCTAATATTGGGACCCTATAACAAGATAAAACCCGATAACACAACATGACTGTCATATTTTATCACACCGTGACCGAACCATGGAATTCCCAAAACTTGGAAATTTGATATGCAATAGAATATCAACTGCTTCTTATTCAATGAATGGAAGCAGTGCAGATTTTCTATTAATTTGAAAGTGCTATGCACCTATGCTTAACGAAATAATATTGTTGAGCTTATAAGAACTTATGTTTCCCTTCCATTTGTTTAAGCTTGAAGCTTTGATTGTTAATGCTGCTATTAAGTTCAATCGTAAGTATTATTTATTATTTTCATTTATAAACTAAGCTTTTTATCTTAGTTGTGTGATTTTTTAAACTGAGAAGGTTTAGTTGATTCTATATTTGTTTTTAGACATATATAAATACAAAGAAAACTTTATTGAAGATGTTGATGCTATTTTTTTATTTGCTATTAGTTTTCGTTGATACTTTTTCTATTTACTTTAATTAGATGATGAACGACACCGGAGAGGTTAAGGATGATGATATAGATATTTTATTGAAGACGTTGATGCCGAACTTTTTAAAGAGTTAGGTATTCTATTAGTTTAGCTTTATATAGATTTTGGAATTGTATGTAGTTTATAATTTAATGTAGTTTGTTATTCATTTAGAAAGAACTAGGCTATCACACGGGAACATCCCGGGCTAGGAAAATTTAGTTTTCAATAATAAAAAAGTACATAAACAACATTTTCAAACTCATTAGTATCTTCTTTCCCTTCCCACAATAATTATTTGTTCGGTTTCATCAGTATCCTAACTTTGTCTCCATGTGTATTCATAGTTTTCGTGCAAAGCTAATAACCTTTTAATTCTTACTGAGATCGCAGTATAAAAATATTTCCTACACCCATACAAAATGTTATATTGTTTGTTTTTAAATTATATTATATTATGCTTTTACTTGAATTTTCTACTAATAAAATTCATAAACATATTATAAACAACGTGTTTTAGGAAATTATATGTATTTTGTTTTCTTTTTTCTTTTATTAAGACTCATCCATTAATGTCAAATGATAAGTTGATTAAGTTAAAAGGGAAAAAAATATTGGTTAAAAAGGATAGATTTATTCATATATAAAAAAAGCATATAAAGATCAAACAACCACGTCAAACAAACTGAAATATTCAAAAAAACCAATGTTTAAAACGTAAAAATCATAAAAACTGCTTTGAATTCATCGAGATAAGAGCTAAGTCTCTTTCTTTCTAACTTTCTCCAGATCCTTGACGTTACTTGGAGTTGAAGAGTTGTAGACGTCAACCAGTTTACGCTTGTTGATTTTATTGATATCAGAACTGGTATTAGCATCATCATTCTTAACGCTTGGAATATGACTTTTTCTTTTGATAAATTCTTTATTGTTTCCCTGAGACAAATGTCAAAATTAAGTTACTAATAACAGAATTACATAAATTGTAAATATTAATGTATTAATATGAATCATCTATTTTTATAAAAAATAACTCAGTAATCTTCATCTTTTCTTTGAGCTCATTAATAATTGACTCATCATCGGTCATGTTTGTAACAAATACATTTCATCAAAGTTAGTCATATTATAAGTTGTTATCTCAATTTTAAAAGCAAACATCTTTCCAGTGAACTTGTTTAAATCCACAGGAAAGCTAACTTTCTTCAACATCCTGTGAATCATAATATTTTATGATTAAATTAATATAACCAAAAATTTAAACGTAATGACAAAAATATATAGGTGAAGTAAAAAATACTTATACATACAGATGTTGTGTTTTCTTGAAGCAACTGGTCGGCAGACTTGAGAACAACTTTTTCAATAATTTCATCAGCCAGAGGATGAAATAATATTATTGGAACATCATCACTAATGTCTTCCACTTGAACTTTTATTTTGAATCTAGTTAAATTAAATAAAAAATATATACAAATCGTTTATATTTTAATAAATATAATTATTAAAATAGATAAAAATAGGCTCATAATACCTTGCAACTGGATATGTAACCCTTTCATCACAATCATAATTGTTGCACACATGAAACAAATGCTCCTCCATGCCCACACAGTCTATAAGATCTGTATCCGCCTCAATTAAAATTTAGGACACTCCATATAGTGCCAACCAAAATGCTTATCTATAGCCTTAATAATACCAACTATCACAACGAATTGAGGGTGTATAAATTTTAAAATAAGAACATAATTAATTTCTATAAAATAATTTGGTACAAATTTTTTATATAAATTCATAGAAACCTTCATGATTTGCCAAAGGTCATATATGTTTCTCAAATGAGTCTTTATGATAAATTCATCCCTTGACATATACAAAATTTAATACAAAACTTTGTTATATATGAATCGAACAAAATATAAATTTGAAGCAATAAAATAATAGAGTACTTTAAGATTATAGTAAAAAAATATAAATTCACACCATCTTAACTTCACGCTCAAAGACAGACTTTCTCTTATGATGTGTGCATTTGGAACAACTTTGAACATATATTATAATAAAGTTTTAATTTAGGAAGTTGTTAGATTAAAACTGATATATTAGAAGAGAATGAGTAAAATGAAAAACTTGATTGTATTTATGTTATTTTTGGAAAATTGATATTAAGTATATTTTTGATTTTCGAAAACTTTGACAAATTTTTTAACTGACATATTTATAAACGAATAACTTATAAATACTAAAAAAATATAAGTTTTTCCTAATCAATATATAAGGGGCAGGTTTATAATGAAAAAACGTATAAAATATTATATAAATTCATTAACATGTACATATAAAAAATAATATTAGTTGAGTTATGTTAATGTGAAGAAAAATATATATCTTTAAACAATGTAAATAATACAAAAATTTAAGGTTGTATTATGATCATTGATAAGAAATTATATATTTATATAAAAATAAATGAAAAAGTAATATACGTATTTATTGTTTTTTATTGACAATGATTAATAAAAATATATGTTATTTTAGTTATATGATATTGGTTGATTTTTTTTTAAAAAACGTTATAACAATGAAATTTAAGAGATTGACATGTGGGTATTAAAATTGATGATATTTTAGTACATTTCTAATTTTGCTATTGTTAGTTAGATCATTTGAAGATATAGATAAACTTGGTATGATTTTTAAGAGTAATAAAAATAGATATAATTCTACAAATATGGAATTGATTGCGTGATATTTTATATTTTGGAAACAAAAATAAAAAATCATACAAAAAACGGAATTCATTGAGTTAAATCTAAAGTAATTATATTGTTATATTATTATAATAATAATTAAATTGTTTTTTTTATTTATTTGCCTTTTCTCTATTTATTGTTTGTCACCCAGCCTATAGTATTAATTTAAAATTACATAACAATAATAATAATTATTATGATTATTCATCAATAATTTCAGTAGATGAATGTGATATTTATATGGATTATAATTTTACACATTTGGTTAATATTTATGATAACTTACTTGTATACATAAAAAGATCGTGCTTTTAGGCGATATCAAGATAGAGAAGAAGTTTGACATCAACACCCATTCATATAGTTGAATGATAAATTACTTTGCAACTTCTTAGTTATCTGTTCTGCAACCTTTAGTTTATGATCATTTTGTATACCTACCTATTTAGTTGAAAACTAATTTAGATTACATAAATGTATGCGTATATATTATAAAAATATATATTATTTAAAAAAAATTATGAACAACAAAATGGACCAAAAATAGATATACCAATAACTTGAAAATGAAAACAACCTCAACACCATAACAATCAAAATCCATATCAATTAACACAAAATCTTAATTTGAGTCATTGCTAAGTGGTTCTTCGAAAGGTGCAAGTATAAACTTTCCAACACGTTCAAACCACTTAAAGATGCACCTTTCTCCGATTGAAAAGCCTTCATCTTTTATCAACTTGTCCCAACTAATAACATAAAACCTAAAGTTAAAAATAATAGGCGAATAATAAGCATTGGCATTATAAAGATATATAAAGTTTCTCTATAAAAATCTATATAAGCAAATAAATTAGAAAAGTTTATACATTTTTGTAGGCTCATTTTTATGCTTGAATTTCCATAGCCCATTCGTGACCATCTATAACTTTAATAATAATTCTCAAAGATTCATCTAAACCAGCTAAGATCGCAATTTCTTCAGGAATAATCTAATAAAATCAAAAGATTTAATCAGTTATTCATTTGATTAATTAGTAAATAAAATATTATTTACACGAAAATTATTCTATTGAACTCTTAGCAAATTAGAAGAAACAATTGTTTCAAAAAATGGTGTAATTGGTGAATTATCAAGTTGGGATTTCTTATACTGCTTGGTAATATTTCCATAAGTTACTAAGTCGGGTTTGGGAGATTTTAGAACATATTGACGTCCTGACTTATCAAATATGTTAGATGTTAAATAGCATGTTGTCTTGCATTTCAAAAAAAAATAATATCACCAAAGTCTAACCGAATGTCAAAGAAAAATTTACTCCATCCATCTGTGAAGCAATAACTCGGACCAATTTTCGAAACGTTAACTTTCCAGGTGTGATCTTTAGACACTTTTAGAATAGCTGTAGTATGAACATGAAGAGTTCAGAAATATTTTATCCTAAAAGCCAAAGGTAGCACCTGATTATATAAACTAAATTTATAAAAAATTATCATTATACTGCCTATCTTAGAAAAGGAAATTAAGTATTTTATCAATAAGACTTCTTTATGAAATACTTATAAAATGGGTAGAGAATGGTTGATCAATTGACTTGCAAAAAGCAGGTTGTAAATACTGCTTAAAAGGGTTTTGGTGGTAATAAGATAGGTTAAACTTATTGTTTCTGACATATTCAAATACCAAAAACACAAAGAACATCCAAATCCAAATCTTTAACGATATTTTGCCAACCATTCATAAAATAATATTGATCACCAATATAGTTGAGATCAACAGCCCATAAATTGCCATTACTTGTAGTAACAACAACTTTAGAGTTGAACATATTATTCAGCAATAACATCTTGTTCATGCATGATTGAATTGCCTAAAAATAGCAAATTAAGTAACTAAATTTAAAAATCATCCAACATATGCGGTAGGTATAAATAAATATAACAACTAATAATGAAAAAAAATACGTATTTAGCAAATGAGAAGACAGTGGATCCGATAGACAGGGGCGCAGGATTGAAGGGGCGGGGAGGGGCGGCCGACCCCCCGAACTTTTCGCGCAATAGTGTTACGTATGTACTTTTCGTATAGAATTTTTTAGGTATATACGTTTTCGACCCCTCGGTTTAAAAAAAAAATTAGATGTATACGTTTTCGACCCCCGGTTTTATAAAAAAAATATTTAAGTATATACATTTTCGACCCCCGGTTTTATAAAAGAAAGTTTATTTATATAGCCCAAATTAGATTGTTATGTTTATTATAGCCTAAATTATTATATAAAGCCCAAATTAAAAGCCCACCTAACATTCTATCCAAAAAAACCCCAAATTGTTGGATTTGGGGGGATTACGAACTGATCAACAGAACACTCTAAAAAACAAAAAAAACCAGTGCTTTTGTGGTCTTGTTCGCTGGAATCGCTGACTGCTGAGGAGACGAGGACAGAAGAACAGAAAGGTTGCGTTACTTGTAGTCTTGTTCAACTTCTTCAATCTTCAAGATATGTGTTTTGTATCTTTAGGTTTAATTTATGGCTTCAATTTATGTGGTTTAGGTTGAAATTAAGGGTGAAATTGGTCCGATTTTTTGCCCTAAACTTGTTGAATCTTAGTTTCCGTAACTATTAGAGTTTGCAATTTGGGTGATTTGTTTTGTTAACTTGTGTTATTAGATTATGCTATGGGGAAGAATAAAATCATAACTACGCGATAAAATTGGTCCGATTTTAATGTTTGAGAACGTTTTTTATTTGATACTAATTTTTGACCCGACCCGAATCGAATCATCGATGTCCGACCCAAACATACACATCGAAACTACGCGATAAATTAGGATTTTTAGGTCCGTTACCTTCCGACCCCCCGAACTTTTTTTTCAAGCTTCGCCACTGCCGATAGAAGTTGTATAAACTTATAACCATGAAGATAAGACATTATCTACAAAATATAAATAAACTAACTGTAAGTAGATGAAACTTAATAATGATATATTCACTCTTCCGGTTAGTTATCATAAAACAATTGCATAAAAAACTTTAAAAAACAACACTGAAACAATAAAATAGAAAATCTAAACATATTTTCAGTAAGAATTTCCTTATAGATTACATTGGTTGTTTTATTTGTAACAATTCCACCTTTATCTAGTATAAGTAACTTTGTAATATGCAAGCACAGTTAGATCATCACAACATCATGCTAATAAAAATAAAATACTTTACACAAATACATGAGTTATCTGCGCACCAAAATGTGTAAGGAGAAAACCGCCCTTCCGAAATCACCTTGTGTTGAGAATTTAACGGCCTCCTTGGTCACAAAAAAACACAACTGCAAGCAACAACCTATACAAAATTGTTACAATATTCTAACCAAATGGCAAATTAAACCAATCATATCATAGTGAAATATCAAAAAATCATCTGGGATATATAAAAAATTGATCACTTTTTACCTGTGCGTGTCAAAATGGGTACCACTGCCCAGAAGCTTGTTTTTCATAAAAATAAGTTCAGTATTAGATATGATCAAAGAGTAAATATCAATATAGTAATTTATTTTGAAATAAAACAAATCCGGAGGTTATATGCATTTTAGGTGACTTTCGCCTGTTTGACCCGTTTCAGTTTGAGCTATATTAAATAAAATCAACTCATTTGACGCACCTGTTAGTGATAAATTAAACCGAATTATCCCATTTACCCATACATGTACTAAACATGATAAAGTGTGATGTCTTCTTACCCATCGATCTCACGTAAGCCAAGGCTTAACATCACGGACCAAGTGTCAACAAACAAACAATAACAATTTGTCCATTTTATAAAAGATTAAGCAAGAAAAAAGAAAACCATTTTGATTGTGTTGACCATAACTGGAACCATTTCAACATCACCTACAGTTAGGTAAAAGGACACAGAATGAAAGCCATCAGAATCTAAAAGACTTCAAAAATAAAATGCAAAAAAAAAAAAACAAAAATACCAGGATATAAACCATCAGACTAAAAAAAACATATTCTATAATGAAAAACAGTCTAAAAGCAAATCAACGATCATATTTCACAAATTAGATAGCAAAAATTGTTAATCTCCATCACAAGTAAAACTAAACTAATTTAAATACACAAAAACTAATCAAAGCTATAACTATAACTGATAAAGTAAGGAGGTAGAAATCGAACCGGAGAACCTCCTTTTGGAGTTCGGTGAAGAACTCTAGTAGCGATGTTAGATTAGAATGTTCTAAACTTTTAGGATGAACCATGGCTCGAACATGCGGCCATAAAAAGGTGACCATGTGCTGATTGTTCCAAGACTCAACCCTCAATATTTTGTAAACATTTAATAGCATCACTTGAAACCACCAAATACAAAAGAAGTGACCTGTAACATAATACCATAAGTAGTTGAATCAAACTTTCTTCTCGTTCATCGTTGTTGGCAATGTGAAGCCTTCCATCACAACTCTTAGCTACAACATCAATCTGGAAAAAAGAAAATAAATTAGAACAATAATGCTACCTAAACCACCTGTAATCTCCGACTGAGAACTGAACAATTAGCGCCGATCGCCGAACCTCCTGTACTCGTCGCCAAACCACTTGTAATTTCTGAACCACTTGAAATTGTCGACTTAGAAGGAGAATGAATTTTATGCTAATGATGCTAATTTAAATCCGAAATGATGAATTTATCTGGTAAAACCCATATAAGCCTTTTATCAAACACCTTAATTGCATAAACATAAACTTGCCACATTTGATGACACACATCGATGGATAACCGAATCTTCAAGTGTCAAACTTCTTAAAACACACTGAAAATTATGTACAATATTCTTGAATATATTGAACATGTATTATCATGTATAAACCACCATTTAGGGACACGTGTCCCAAACCCCATTTCATTTATACATATAGATAATAGATTAAAAAAATTCAAATTGTTATTACGTTTAAATAAAACTAAACTTAACCTGACCCGGCCATTTTTACACCTATATAAGATTGGAGATCAAAGGTACCTAGTGTACTCTAAGTAAATAAGTAGCAACATGCTCTCTTCTAGTGATGGCGTCACCCAATTTGCATGGATGACCCATACAATTGGCACAACGTCTTTATTCACACATGAGCGTCTATTGGTTTTATTTCGTTTTTAGTTGACGTGTTATTTCTCATAATTTCTCTTTGAAAACTAATGCTACTAAATTGGAGGGTGGCGAGAGTCAACTTCCCCTCCTTGCGGTGCTTACATTAGACGCATATTTAATAACATCACTGGAATTTATCTTTCTAAATAACCACCCTGCATTTACAAAGTATATTAAAGTTTAAGACAAACTGTGAAAAACATATTATATGAAACTTAACTAAAGGCTTATCATACCATACCAGGTGAACGACATATGTGCTTTTTGTAGAAGCTGTAGTTTGGTCTTCTTTGGATCTTGTAAGAACGAACCAAAGCATCGTTATATTAAAAAGATACGTAATTACTAACTGTATTATTAGTCTATATGCAGAACATGAAAAAAGGCACCCGAGAAAATGACATAAGTAGGCTCAAACATCGTCAGCCCTCCAACAACTGAATCAAAAAGAACTGGTGTAACCTTCAATTAGAAGACAAAAATTATTGAATACATGCAACAAAATTTACAGTGGGTAAAAAAGGAGGAGAAATTACCCAAGTATCCACCATTGATCTGCAATCAATCAAAATGGGTAATATTATGTAAACGATGAATGATTAGAAAACACGATGAAAGAATAATGAGGATCATATATGTAAATATTTAAAGAAAGAGTATGGATGTGCCATTCCTACACACTAACTGGTTGCCACGTGAAAGCAAAGTCAAATCATATGACCATCTCGAGTACCCCGCCATGACACACAAAATTCTCATCTTTGCTCAAATTTTAAACTATTCATACAGCAACAATCGCAATCTTGGATGGCAAGCCAAGATATGGAATATTTCATCTTCAAACCAAGAGAATAAATCTTCCACGGCTGCATACTCAACGACTGGGAAGTGAAAGTAAAGTCAATCACATAACCATACCAGCCAACAAACAAGAAACCTCACTTTTGCCTAAACCTACACAAAGGCAATCAAATAATAGCTAAATAATAGCTGGTGACAATAGTTCATCTTATTAGAAAAAATAAGAAATTAAACTTACAAATGTAAATGCCATCTGCAAACATGAATAAGAATTGAGGGAGTAGCCCATTAACCTATTTAACTAACCTATTGAATATGTTACTTTAAAATTACAATTCAAAACTAAATTAATAATTTTGATTAACGTTTAAAAAAGTTAATTCTGATACAAATGGATGGAGAAAATAATTAAGCTTTACAAAGTAACTAATTAATAAATTTGACTAACCTATTAAATACTTCAATTTAAAATAACAATTCAAAATATAGACTTAACTTGTGATAAGTCAACGTTCAACACTCATTTTCATTGCTTAGTATTTAAATGATAAAAATATATATAATATAAATATACATTATATTTATTGATTGATTATGAAATTGTGAATCATCATTTACACGTATTTGTAGAAATGGAAATGAATAAATGATGATAGTTAACATTCCTAAATGAAAAAAAATATACTAAACGAAAAAGATATATGAAAAGTTGGTAAGATGAAGGGAATCAAATTATGAATGAAAAGGAATGCATTTATTACCAATTTAAAGAAAAAACAATTAATTGTTTGATAATATAAATGTTAAAAAGATACGGTATCATTTTAGAATTATTGTATAAATATTTTCAGTTATATTTTACAATATATAAAGTATATTATTTTAATACGCTTACCTTTTTTAGTGAAAGAAACAATTTAAGAGGTTGTATAAAAAATAAACTTTGGGTAATTTTCAACCAGTTTTGACGTGTTTCTATTTTGCTACTTCCAATTTTACATATTAGAGATTTAAAAAAATCGAATTAATCACTTCATAAGTAAATGAATCTTTAGTAATTTAAGGCCTTCTTTGTTTTCCTAAAGATAAAGAACGAATATGTAGAAATCGTTAAAAAAGAATATCAAAATGATGTATGAAAATGGTTAAACCATGATCACCATAATATTAGAAGCAAAATCACCTTCATCACCAACATTGGTGGCATCATGGCCATATTTTTTCTTGATAACAAAACCTGTAAACACATGAAACTGTGTTTTTTGAAAAACAAACATTATTTTTTACATCAACAATAAGCTTCCTTAAACAATATGGTAATCATAAAACAAATATCGTGTTTCAATATAGTAAAAATCAATAAATATCAATTTCAAGTATCTTTCAAGAATTTTTTTTACTTGAAAAACGAACTCCATCCAATAAATAAAAATGAGAAAACCATATTTACAATCAAGATTAAAGCCAGATTCAACCAAGATTACAAAACTTTAAAACAAACATATTTTTTAAAACCTTAAGATTATCGAATTAAAAGACATTAATGATTTTGCGAAGAACTATTTGAATTTTAAAAGAAAAAAAAAACAAAATAATAGTTAGGAAAATCATTAAGACATGCGTATAGAATCAAAAGAAAAGCTAGAGAAAACAAACATAGAAAACAATGATCCTTCAAATTACACAGTAACCGATCAAAACAAATAACATCCTAATGCAAAATCAAAGTAATAAAAAGCAAAATAACAAATGCTCAAATGATAAAAATACCTTTGATGTAAGGGATTTTGTGTATCGTTCTTCCAAATCCACAATAACCTAACGGTCATGGTACACGAAGTTCAAAATCACAAACAATAACACAAAATCTTGACAACAGATTATGGAATCCAATTGCTTACTGTCAATCAAGACGATTGTTGACGATGATCTTCATTTAGGTTCTTAAGAGTGTTTGGAACAATGATTGAGAGGAGAGATGTGAGATGCAATGGAGGTTATGGTATTGATTTAGGCTATTATTAGATGGTAATCAAATTTAGGAAATGTATTTAATACCGGGTCGGGTCAACCGATATTAAGAGATGGACCTAAAAAAAGGCGGGAAAAAACCAAAATGGTTGCACCATGTGAGGACATGTGTCCCAAACCTTATTCATTTATTATATATATAGATTGTAATTTGACGGGTTTATTTCCGAATTGAATATGTATTGGGTCGATTTGAAAAGGTTCGAATTGATGTATATATTGGCTTGAATTGGACAGGTTTGGAATGGACACAAAATGCCAAATAATTTTTTTTTTCAGCTTACTTTATAAGGCAGGGTCCATCATAATAATTTTAATAATTTTTGAAAATGTATTTTGGATCTAAAGACGGGGTTCATCATGTTTAAGACGCCCCGTCTAATAAAAACTCATTTTAAGAAGCAGTATTTTAAGACGGGATTAGAAAGCCCGTCTTAAAACCCAAATCACCCCATCTAATGCTCCATTTTGTAGGCTGAGTTACCTTATCTCTCAAGTCCTCCTGCAACTCATGGCGATTCAGTTCTTTTGATCACAACTATCATGAGTTCACTAGGTTTAATATAACAAAAGGTAACCCTTAGTTTTAATTTAGGAGTTTGTAATACATGGTTTTGGTAGATCTATAGTACGATGCTTCGTTGTATTTTAGTCTTCAACTTCAGATTTCCATAATAAGTCCATGCATACAGTTTTTTATGATCAGTATAAACGTAATTTTTTTTCTAAAAATAAAAAAAACATATCATTTCTCAACACCGCGAAATTCGCGGGTATTAGCACTAGTAATAATGTAAAGCATTAATATAAATCAATGGCCTACTAAATGAGGACAAGAGGAACTCTATTAATTTTGGCAACCTCTAATATTCAGAATAAGTGACTATGGAATATTTCATATTTGTTTGGTGATAACGATGATTGCGTAAAAGAAACAGCATTAATGCATTCACATCCAGGTAATAACCTCCAAACGACCCGATGTAATCTAGTGGGATTCACGTGTGAACCTGATGTGGGAATTAACAATTTTATTATGATAAAAGAACTATTGAAAAAGATGATGAGAAAGCTACATACCACCTATCTATATATAGGTATACATAAGAAAAGGAAATAAGACAAAATGGTCAAAACAAGCTAGGGAGAAGGCAAGGGCAATGGAGAAGGCATGGGCAATCGACAAGGGAAAATGGGTCAAAGAGAGGATTTGTAGGGATTGGGAGACCACATGTAAATTAGCACATTTCCATCTATTAAAATATGTAAGGTTCTTTACTCCCCCTCAAGTTGGAGCGTGGAGATCTGTAATGCCCAACTTGCCAAGTAAAGTGCGGAAGCGGTTGGTACCCAATGGTTTAGTGAGGAGATCGGCAAGCTGCATTGTTGTATCTATTTTCATGGTTTGAATTTCTTTTAACTCGACACGTTCACGGACAAAATAACAATCCATTTCAACATGTTTGGTGCGTTCATGAAACACGGGGTTGTTTGCAATGTGCCTTGCTGCTTGATTATCACAAAACAATTGTGTCGGTCCATCTTGAGGGATATCAAGTTCTTTTAAAAGCCATCTCATCCATATAATCTCACTAACCATGGCCGCCATGGCCCGGTATTCAGCTTCGGCTGAAGATCGAGAAACCACCGATTGTTTCTTTGATTTCCAGGATATAGGAGCGCCTCCCAAGAGAAGTAAGTACCCAGTTCGTGACCTCCGTGTGAAAGGACAACCAAGCCAATCCGAGTCACAGTAAGTGATGAGGTTGGTGCCGCCCTGCTTTGGTAGAAGAATCCCTTGTCCAGGAGTGCCTTTGAGGTAGCGAAGGACTCGATTGGCAACCTCTAAATGACTAACTCTTGGGTCACCCACAAATTGACTCAAAATATTGACGACATATGCAACGTCGGGTCTAGTAGCCTGAAGGTAAAGGAGTCTTCCAATTAATCGTCAGTATTGGTTTGCATCGACTTGAGCTTCTTTATCACATTTATCCAATTTCAAATTTTGTTCCATTGGGAATTGACTCGGACGACAACCAGTCATTCCCGTATCCTCCAAGATGTCTAAGATGTACTTGCGTCGGCTAAGCACAAGGCCTTCTTTGCTGCGAGCTACCTTAATACCCAAGAAGAACTTCAATACTCCTAGATCTTTGATGCTAAATCGTTTGTCTAGGAAGGTCTTGACGTTTTGCATTACTTCCATATTATTCCCAACTAGTATGACATCGTCAACATAAATGAGTGCTGCCATGAATACTTCGTCTGTCTTCAATAGGAACAAGGAATGGTCCACCCCCGTTTGTCGGAAACCGATTTCAAGTAAGGACTTGGTAAACTTTTGATACCAATTCCTCGATGCTTGCTTAAGACCATAAAGCGACTTCTTGAGCTTGCAAACACGTTGGCCATTTTGTCTCACAAAGCATTGTGGGATTTTCATGTATACGTCTTCATGAAGATCTCCATGTAAGAAGGCGTTGTTGACGTCAAGTTGATGAATGTGCCATCCCTTTTTGACCGATACGGCTAACAAGGTTCGGATCGTGACTAGTTTGGCTACTGGTGCAAAAGTTTCATGAAAATCGATGCCTTCTGTTTGGGTGAAGCCTTTTGCCACGAGACGCGCTTTGTACCTTTCAATTTCTCCATTGGGTTTGTATTTTATCTTGTAAACCCACTTCGAGTCGATGGCGCGCTTTCTTCGGGAAGCTCTTCGAGGACCCATGTTCCATTTTCTTCGAGTGCTTGAACCTCTTTCTTCATGGCCTCGACCCATTTTGGATCCTTCACCGCGAGGCTAAAACATTTTGGCTCATGATTGGAAGTTATGGCCGCCAAAAAGGCTTTATGATTGTTAGTAAACTTATCATAGGAAATGAAATGTGCAAGAGGATGTACCGTTGAGGACTCTTGATTGGAGGTGGATTGCTCATGGTCAATGGATGGGGGGAGACGGACTTCATAGTCATCGAGATGCTTGGGACGTGACCTGCTTCTTTTTTCTCTTTGTGGTTCAACGATTTCGAAAGCTTCATGTAAGCCTTCTAGATTAACACTTTGATCATGGGTCGTACCAACTTGGCCCATAGGATTGGGGTTGTGTTGTTCCTCGGTGGGATTAGTGGGCTCGGTTTGGGTGTGTTGATCAGTTGGGCTTGTGGGATCGGTTTCATCGGTGTTTTGCGGTTGTAAAGATGGCCCAGTTTCTGGGTCTAAAAGAGGCCCAATTGGATCTAGCTCAATATCCGGTTCTTTTTGTTGTTTCACAGGTTCACTATCCCACCATTTTGGGGGTATAAGGATTTCTTCTTCTTCTTCAAGAGTGACATTTTTGAAAGGGAAAATATTTTCAACAAATTTGACATCTCTTGAAATAATTATTTTGTTTTGTTTGAACGAAAAAATTCTATACCCTTTTGTGCCCGGTGGATACCCCACAAAAATACCCGGTTTGCCTCTTTCAACAAATTTGTCACCAAGTGTTTCGGTGCTCTTATAGTATGCTAGACAACCGAAAAGGCGCATATGTTCGTAATCGGGTTTTTGGTTGTATAGAATCTCGTAAGGAGTCTTGTTACCAATAACCTCCGATGGTAACCGGTTTATGATGTATGTGGCGGTAAGAATGCATTCGCCCCAAAACCTTGTTAGTAAGTTGGACTCAAATCTTAAGGCCCGAGCCATCTCCAAAAGGTGTCGATGTTTCCGTTCCACCACGCCATTTTGTTGAGGTGTGTGTGGACACTTTGTTTCTAAGACAATTCCTTCTTTTGCATAAAAAATGAGCATGTGAGTGGATGTGAACTCTCCCCCATTGTCACATCGGATTCTTTTTATATTTTTTTCAAATTGCACTTGTATCATCTTATGGAAAGCAATGAGACAAGTGCTTGCCTCGTACTTGTGTTTTAGCAAGAAGACCCACACAGCTCTACTAAAATCGTCTATGATTGTCAAAAAATAGCTTGCTCGTGAAGGAGAAGGTGTGCGATACTTCCCCCATACATCACAATGTATTAGATCAAAGCAAGCATTGGTTTTAGTAGTGCTGATAGGAAACGGTAATCTTAAAAACTTAGCCTTAACACAAGAATCACAAAAAAAAAACATTTGGTTCAAATGGGCGTTTTTAAGAAAATCAACATGAGTAAGTTTAGAATTCGAAGCATGACCCAATCTATTGTGCCATGTATCAACCGTGGTAGCCATCACCCTTCTTTGTTCTCCCGTCATCCCCATCTTGTATAGACCGTTCTCGCAATCACCCACTCCGATCAACGTCCTTGTACTCAAATCCTGCATGATAAAAAAATCTGGAAAAAAGGTTATAGCACATTTAAGGTCCCGTGTCAGTTTACTAACAGATAGGAGATTGCATTTGAATTCGGGAACATGGAGAACATCCTTTATTTTCATGCCATTAGGTAATGTGAATTCTCCTCTTCCTCTTACGGCTATGGCGTCACCGTTTGGTATGATAACCGGTGCTTCATAGTTTTTCTTTGTTTTATTCTCGAGCATAGAGTCGTTACAAGTAATGTTTTCGGTGGCACCCGAATCAACAACCCATTTACCTCCAAGGTTGATGTTACCTGCCATGTTAACGACCGGCGTTTCTTCCTCTTTAGCGGTACTCATTATGTCACCAAAGTTTTTTTTTTTGGAGGGGGGGTTTCTTTTATGTAGGATCGTGTGTTTGCTCTGATACCATAAAAATTTTATTATGGTAAAAGAACTATTGAAAAAGATGATGAGAAAGCTACATACCACCTATCTATATATAGGCATACATAAGAAAAGGAAATAAGACAAAATGGTCAAAATAAGCTAGGGAGAAGGCATGGGCAATGGACAAGGGAAAATGGGTCAAAGAGAGGATTTGTAGGGATTGGGAGACCACATGTAAATTAGCACATTTCCATCTATTAAAATATGTAAGGTTCTTTAGGAATTGATTTTAATAACCGGTACGTGTTCATGTTCAGGTTCTGGAGTTTGGACGAGGGTTAAAGTTATAATTGCGTAGATTCACTACGTGTTAAGGTGAGTTCTATTGTCCACTTTTATGTTTAACGTTTTTTGGCCGACATGTGCTTAAATGCTTTCAGATGATGTTAGGTGTATATGTATTTTATGCAAAGTGTTTGGAGTCGCGTATATGTATTTTATGCAAAGTATTTGGAGTCTTGTGTGCTGGTAGTCGTTCTCGTAATGGCGATGAGTTAGTGATGTAGGGAGTCGTTGTCTTTGGATGGAGATGCGTCTTGACGATGTAGGCAAGCATTGTCTTTGGATGACGATGTGTCTTGACGACTCCATAAATAAGTAGAAGAAGACCTCTTTCGACTACTGTTTCTTAATCAGTTTTGGTTATTTCAGGAAAGGCTGTACCAGAAGTAGCGGGATATCGAAAAGTAAATGCTATACCGGAGCCTTTGGATGACGATGCGTTTTGATGATTAGGCAGTCATTGTATTTCGATGGCAAAGCATCTTGAGAATGCAAACAGTCGATGCCTATAATAACCCAATTTTATTTAATTATTAATTTATATTGATATTTGAGCTTAAGATCTAACTTCTAATAAAAGACCCTAATTAGTGTCACTAGCTGGTCATATTTCCTAGACCTCATCATCAACATCAATGAAATCTTGTGTCCCGCTTACATGTGTCTCTTGATCATCACCATTGTAATTGTTTTTTTTTTGCCAAAAGCCATTTGATTTTGAAGGTGTGAAATTGAGGATGAAATTAGTGAAATTGAAGGTGTGATTGTGTGAAATTGAGTAAGAAATCAGCAGATATATAATCATGATTCTGGATTTCTGGGTTTTGGTAATTGGTGAAAATTATAGAAACGTCCATATGTAATCTTTGTTTTTCCCGCTTTTTTACAAGCCCGCCATTTGTACATATTATCATTACCCAGTGATTCCAAACCCTAATACGTATTCTACCTAAAAATTTGCTAGTTTGGAAAACAGAAATCAATGACTTCATTAAGGAAATACGCTGAATTGATGCAGGAAATTCGATGAATTGATGAACAAGACGCGTTGAATTGAAGAACATGAATACGCGAATTGGTTTCGTATAATACTCATACGATTTCCGTATTGGTACGAGCGGCTTTTGGAGGGAATTATGTGACTATGGTTTAACCATATAAGTTCCATACATATATTTTATTTGATCACAAAACTATTTGTGTGAACTTAGTAGATTTCGTGCTTGTTTTGGATAACGGCTTCTCGACAGAGTTGCGAAGCTTATCCGGCTCCCGTAAACGTTGGCATTCATGTTTTAGACTATTAGTGACACTTTCTGACGTTTGATGGTTACTTGATGTTTTGCTTATACCTTTATGTTTTACTTCCGTTACGCTGAGTTAAATTTTTAGTCTTAAAACTAGATGTGCTACTAGGGCTGCAAACGAACCGAACGAACACGAACAAGACCTTGTTCGTGTTCGTTTGTTAAGAAATATATGTGTTCGCGAACCGTTCACGAACACTTATTGAACGGGATTTTATGTTCGTGTTCGTTTGTTAAGGAATTGAACTTGTTTGTGTTCGTTTGTGTTTGTTTGTTAATTTTAGGCAACGAACAAAAACGAACGTTGATGAACACAAATGAGCACAAACTAATATTCATGAACACAAATGGAAACAAACGAATACAAACAATCTTTCATGAACAGAATATATAATACACTGACACATATTAGATATTTAATTTGTCAGAATTTTTAAGTATTTAAATAAATTTAAAAACGAAAAACACTAATGAACTATCGAACACAAACGAACACGTTACCGAACGTTCACGAACATAAACGAATGAACACGGCCTCTGTGCATGTTTGTTTATTTAACTAAACGAACGAAATTTCTTGTTCGTGTTCGTTTGTTTAATAAAGGAACGAACACAAACGAATTTCCTGCCGAACAGTTCACGAACTATTCGCCAAATGTTTGGTTCGTTTGCAACCCTTGTTGGGTCTAAAATGTGTAGTCTAATGTTATCAACGAATCAAGTCAACAAAGTCAACGCCATCAAGACAAAGTCAACGCGCAAGTCGACACGAGAAGTTCGAAGAAAGATATGACGTGTGAAAGATCGAGATTTGATAGTTATAGTGCTTTGGATAATTAAATATATTTTGATTTAAACAAAATATATTTGTTATCTTATTTTATTAGTCTTGATGTTTATTGCTACTTTTAGTAAGTTTTAATCTCTAGGGACTTAAATGTAAATAGCCTAAGTGTGTTTAGGCTATAAATAGAAAGTGATGATTAGGGTTTAGGCAACCACATTTCTAAAAAGATTTGGCGGCTAATTGTGTCATCATTTGTGCAAATCAATCTAGTGGGTTTCATTGCTATATTTTTGGTGTGTTCATCTTGATTTACTATCAAAATCAGATTTTTGGCTTGATTTGATCCTACAATTTGGTATCAGAGCCTTAGTACTCTTGGTTGTTTTGTTTTTGTTGAGATTTTTCATAGTTTTGAAGGTTTTTCAAAAGTTTCAAAGTTTTCAAATTTTTGGACCTCAAATGGATTGATTTGGTGTGTTTAATCGATAGGTTGTTGTTAATATATGATTAGGGAGTCATTTTGGACATTTTGATCTATCAAAACATGGTTTTTGAGCTGTATTTGGGTGATTAGAGGGTTTAAGTTCGTGTTAAACCCTCTGCTCAGCGAAGTTAGCTGGAAGCCAGCGAAATTATTTTGAAGCCAGCGAAATTATTTTGAAGCCAGCGAAATTATTTTGAAGCCAGCAAAATTATTTTGAATCCAGCGAAATTATTTTTGAAGCCAGCGAAATTATTTTTGAAGCCAACGAAATTATTTTGAATTCAGCAAATTTAACTTGAATATCGCAAAATTAACAGTTTCGCCGATCAAACACAAGCAAAATTGTTAATTACCAGCGAAATAGTGTCATTGACCCTGTAGCGAATTTATCGAAGGCGACTTCGAGGACAGTGATAAAGAACCACAGCGTTTTTATCACGGTGATCGGCGAATTTAGCCAAACTAACGTGTTTGTTAATTGTCTCAGCGACATTAGCTATCTTCACTCGTGCAGGATCCATCCTCTATCCGGCGAAGTTATCGGCGAAATAGTTCTGCGAAATTATTCTCAGAATCATCTTCCAGCGAAATTATTGTCTGATCAGCTTTCTTAAGTCAAAAACAAGTCAAGATGTCGTTGAATCAACTAAGTCCAATTGCTCAAGCAGAACATGAGACCGGAACCACCACTAAACCACCAAAGTTGAAAGGAGCAGAAGATTTCGGTACTTGGAAGACTCGTATCCAGTCGTTCTTCGAATACACGGACTACAATCTGTGGCTCTCTGTCACCGCTGGACCCCACATTCCAACGGTTGTTCGAGGAGATGCGGTAGTTGCCAACAATGATGCAACTACCTTCACTGATGAAGACAAGGCCCTAATCCAATGGGACTGTCGTGCACATGCCGCCTTAACCATGGCTCTGTCAACTTATGACTGTAACATGTTTGAAAAATACAGAACAGCAAATGAACTCTGGCTCGCTTTGATTGAATATTACGAGGGAAACGAAGAGCTGATTGAGAGCAAAAGAATCATGGTTTAGAAGCAATACGACCTGTTTTGTGGAATTCGTGGAGAAAGCCTTTCCGATCATATCAGTCGCTTTCGAAATATGATGACCAAGATGAAGAAGGCAGGAAATCATATCACTAACCGTGCTGCCATAAAGAAGCTTTTGGACTCACTTACAAAGGAATGGAGCCTAAAGTGCATGATGATCAAAAGGGATTTCCTCAACAATCCAAATCCTGTCACTTTAACCGATTTGATCAACACTTTGAAGGATTTTGAAATGGATGTTAACAAACGAGAAATGAATACGACTGGTTACACCCCAAAGCCTGCTCAGACTTCTGCAGGACTGAAGAACGTGGCACTTCTTGCATCTGAAGGTGTCAGTCAACAAGCTTCAGACACAACTTACTTCAACGCTTCCGCAAGCGCATTAAAGGCTCCACGGTCCAATGAAAAGACAGTTGTGCTCGGTGACACTCAAGCTAAAGAGAATGCTGAAGCAGAGGAACAAGTTCACAAAGCGCTCATGGCAAAAATCTCGAGCGATTCTTTATCTTCATCGCCAAAACCTACCGAGAAACAGGCTACAGGAATCCCAAAAGGAGATGATGCTACCGACAAGGGTCTGAAGAGTATTCTCACTTTCTCCGAGCCTGAGAAAGACAAGAAGGTTGAAGAAGCTGTGAAGGCCACAGAGCAGGTTCAGAAAGAAACAACTTCTGTGAAGGAAGAGAAAGCGAAAGCCTCAGCTGTGGCCATGAAAACCGAATCCTCAAAAGAAAAGGCAGACAAGGATTTGGTAAATAGCATTCCACATAACTTTAAAGTAAAGTTATGCACACCAGCTTGCGTTGATGTCGTGGCACATTACAAGTCTCTAAATCTAGAATTTGAGAGACAAAAAGACAACGCTTTAAAATTTAACAAAGAGCTTAAACAGAACGAGGCCGCATATCAGAGAAAGTTGAATTTAACTTTAGTTGAAATGCAAACTCTAAAGGAATTTGTGTTTAGAAAAGATTTTATCATTAACGATCTCACAGATAGACTAGAAAAGGCTTTAAACGAAAAGAACAAGTTGCAAATCGTCATAAACAAATGGAATGTCAGTCAAAAGGCCTTTACTGACATAAAAAAACTACCAACGACCAACGTATGTGAAAGACGGGATCGGGTATAAGGACAGGCAAGGAAATGAAAGAAAACTCTTCTTTCCAGCATATAGCAAAAACTATGTGCCTATGCCAACTCCTCATCCCGAAAACGATCTAATTGATGAAAAGGCCTCTGTAGAACAAAACGAATCTTGTGAAAATAAAACAACCGCTAACTTTTCTAAAAGTAATGCAGATCCAATTGTGTGTAAAGAAGATGTGTGCGATGAGGATGGAGACTGCGGTGGTTCAAAAATAGGAATAGGTTATTCAGGCGACAGTTATTCCACTGTTAACTGGTTCGCCTGGAACTGTTCTAAGAAAAACAATATTCGGGATGACCGTAATGGCCGTGTGCCTAAATTCAAATCTTCGGATGACTGTAAGGGCCATGTTCCTACATTTGAGACCCGTGATCGTGAACATGTTATGTCTGAATGTCATGATTTAAATTCTGCATTTTGTAATGATAAAATTGTTTGTGAATCTCCTGTATTTGTGCCAGAATTGAAAAAGAATAGCTTTGGAAAATTCCTCACAGAGGAAATTCCAGAATTTGTTCCATTTAGATCAGGTATGACAGAGTCAGAAAAGAAAATCATTGAAGATCACTGCAATGAAGACTCAAGCGGTGCTGCCTCAGAAGAGGAAAAGGAGACTTCAAGTCCTAAGGATGAGCAAAAATCAGAAACATCAAGCCAAGGTCGAACAACAGATGGTGAAAGCCCTGAATTTTCAAGTGAAGAAACCTCGAAAACCACAAGTGAAGATCAAACAATAAATGATGAAAGCTCCAAAGGATCAAGTGTTGAAACAATAGAAGACCAAGATTCAGAAAGTTCAAGCGAAGATCAAAGCTGCAATGATTCAAGTTACGAAGCAAGTGAAGAGCAAAACTCAAGTGAATACCAAACGTCTGAAAATTCATCTGATTCCGACAGTGATGAAGAATGCTCAGAAGATGAAAGCAGAGTTGACAAGAAAATGAAGAAAGCCGAGAGTTCAAGATACACCGCATCAAAAGATTCTTCAAAAAGCTCAAGACACTCATCACTTACATCATCTTCTAACACCAAAAAGCCCAGACGTAAACGATGTTTTCGCTGTGATCATTTAGGACATACAGCGAAACATTGTAAAACCAAGAATTTTTCTAAACTAGAAAATGATTTTGTTAAAGATTTCACAAATCAGCTTGATCTTCTTAAGAAATCTGTTAAAAATCTGGTTAATTCAACAACTTATTTTTGGAAGCAAAAAGAGGACATCGTGGGTCAAAACCATGATAGATCCAAAGTGAAGCAAATATGGGTTCCCAAATCAAACTGATTTGTGTATATACTTGTATTTCAGAATAAACTCCAGAAATGGCTTCGAATGCTCATGAAATATATCTGGCATGTCGACAGCGGATGGTCAAGACACATAACAGGCTTAAAGGAAATTATGAAGAGTTTTTGTTTTATTGATGGTGATTACGTGTCATTCACTGGAGATGAAAAGGGGGGAAGATCGTTGAAATAGGAGATGTTGTATCTGAAGCACTTACTTTGGAAAATGTCAACTATGTTCTAGAATTGTGCTACAATCTCATGAGCGTATCACAAGTCAGTGATAAAGGAATATCGGTGCTTTTCAACGACATAGAATGTTTGTTTCTCAATCCTGAATATGTCGTTCCTGCAGAAATGATCATGCTCACTGTTACATGACAAAACAACGCATACGTGCTCAACATGAAAAATGCCAAGACAAATGATAAAACCCGATTCAACCAGCTGGTAACCTGGTTGGAAATGGTTGATTTCCTTGAGTGAAAATGAATCTTGTGATCCAAAATCATTTGTAAATACTCTATCTTTTGTCAATAGTTAAAAAAAAACGTTTGTTGAAAGAAAAACAAGTATCGTGAAGCGTCGCCCACCAAAAAGTTTTTCTGACTCAATTTTATTTTCAGGCAACGGACTTTCGAAAATAAAGATTTTAGGGGGGGGGGGTATTCCAGAAAATCCAATATTAGATGCTTATGTCTGACTCCTGTTAGAAGAAATGATAGAAAATTGCTAACACTTTGTCATTTCTTGCAAAACAGAAAACAAAAAGAAATCGGGGTACCAAGCAACGACGTGTCGGTAGATTCAGCAACACCGACGAGTAAACTGCTGTTAGGAAGCAAAACATAATGTCTACACAAGAATTCTGGCTTTTCTCAGGCATTACGCATCTCAGTGGGTAACACGTTGCGGCATATGGCTTAATGGTCTTGAATCTTGCGTTGACAGATTGCCAAAGTCTGAGATTTCGGGTCTTTATATTGGTATTTCATTCGGAGGATATCATAGTTGTTCTTCTGCTGCATCCAGATACATGCTGACCTAGACGCTATGATATTCTCTTAATAATAAGTGCCTTAAAAAAAAGGCCAAACCCTTTCTAATAAGTGCCATTTTTGGCCAAAACCCATAATAAGCGCCATCTTTGGCCAAAATCCTCAGACGGATTAGTTTGGTAACTCTGCTGTACGGTGGTACTGACCTGTTCACCAAACAATCTGTCCTAGCCCTCGATAGCTCTTGGGATCTCTGTTGTACGAAAGTACAGACCTGATCTTTGTTCTATCGTTGAAGAGAATGAAACCAATATACTCACCTGTTATGAGGAATCTTTGTGCATACCTTGATCGCGGGGGTATGTCCTGATGTGGGATTCACGGGGGCGTAATGATTCTATTCTCAATAGCTTGTGTGGGGGCCATCGAAGACTTGTCAATATTACCAAAAACATGATAAAAGCGCTCCCCAAAGGCACGTTGAAAGAAGGATGCATGGATTTAAGCGGACAAACATACTGGCAGTTTTTCTTGTACCCTGGTTAATTATAATAATAATTATTATAAATAAGAATTTGGCAAGTATTGGCAATATGATCTTCTGCAGGTAAGTCGACGAGCGTCGAATGTTCGCATCAAAGGGAACCCCTCCCCTGAGCTGAAAATTCGAAGTTCGGTGTCAAAATGGCCCAAACTTTCTCTGGTTTATAAATATTTCATAAGTTATGCTATTTTAATAAAAAAAAATGGGCATGTTTTTCGAGAAAGTTTGAAATTTGTATCTGACCGGCGTAATTGTCTAAATGTCAAAAATATGTAGTGTTCTTGCCTGCATATTTGATTGCGCCTTTGTAAATATTTTTATTTCTTTTATTACTACTTCTACCCTCTGCAAATACAACATTATAGCACTTTGTAATCCAGATCTTACTTAGCTCGTGTGTATGTTTCAGAATACAAGAACTGTTGGAAACGAGATCAAGAGAAACAGAATGATGCAGGATTAAAGATATATTCTGCAAATGTTTTATTTGAAGTTTCTCACACTAAAACGAAGAACAAGATATTGAAGAAGATCCCCAACAGGCTGCATAAAGCAGAGACAAGCGAAAGAAAAGGCGGGGTGATTCGGTGCTACAAGCTGATCTTAAGAAAGGTGAGAGAAAGAAAGACTGAGATGACGGAGATGTTATTCAAAAATTGATTAACAGAAGGAATGTGACAAAGCTCGAGAGAAGAAAGAAGCTATCATCAATCACTTGCTTCAAAAGACAAGATTCTTTCATCAGAATCAGAATTCCGAGAAATTAAATCTCCAATGTCATCCACATACAATGTCACATTGAAGGATGCAAGCGAAGTTGATAACAAGAAAACTCCATCACAGCACATCATGGGAAAAGACGCAGCAAATCCTGACACCAGAGTCAAAGAATGAAGACGCTCAAGTACGCAACGGTCTAGGGGGAATATTGTTAGACCATTTTGAGACCGTAGGTACTTGAGTCGATTAGGGTCTAAAATGCTAAACAAGAATGAAGAACGATCAAGTACGCAACGGTCTAGGGGGAATATTGTTAGGTCATATGAGACCGTTGGTACTTGTTTTAGATGGTTATGGATTGTTTTGGTTATGTTTATTAGACTTTATAAAGTCTAGGGGCTAATTTTGTAATATTTTGATAGTGGCAAATCTGACTTGGTGTAGTTAAGATTCCAGCAAATTTATAAATTTCTTGGCAAGTCAGACACTATATATAGCTCATGCCTTGTAACAAACTCAAGCTTTTGGCTCCTTGATGAATATTAGTGTTGTTACTTTCTCTTGTTGATCTTGTGCTCAAATCTGATATCCAAGGTTGTTTATTGTTATATCTTATTGTTTGGATTCAATACAACACTTGTTGTATTCATTAATCCATTAGCTTCACCTTCATCTTTGATTCTTCTTAACTTTTCATATCTCAAACACCTAATCAATAGGTGTTATGGGTTAAAACAACCAACCACTGTGATCCGGATTCGTTTTGGGATCTACAATTTGGGCCTCAATTGAACAAAATGAATTTTATGAAAATGATACAACCGCTAACTGTTCTAAAAGCAATGCAGATCCCATTGAGTGTAAAGAAGATGTGTGCGATGAGGATGGAGACTGCGGCGGGTCAAAAATAGGAATTGGATATTCAGGCGACAGTTATTCCACCGTTAACTGGTTCGTCTGGAATTGTTCTAAGAAAAACAATGTTAAGGAAGAATGTAATAATTTAAGTAGGATGGATGACTGTAATGGCCAAGTGCCTAAATTTAAATCCGTGGATGACTGTAAGGGCCATGTGCCTACAGTTGAGACCTGTGATCGTGAACCTTGTGTGTCTGATTGTCATGATTTGAATTATGCGTGTTGTGATGATAAAGTTGCTTGTGAATCTCCTGTATTTGTGCCAGAATTAAAAAGGAATAGCTTTGGAAAATTCCTTACAAAGGAAATTCCCGAATTTATTCCTTCTAGAACAGGTATGACAGAATCAGAAAGGAGCGTCACTGAAAACCAAGATAAAGAAGATTCAAGCGTCACTACCACAGAAGACGAACAAACATCAGAAAGTTCAACTGAAGATCAAACAACTGGTGATGAAAGCTTCGAGTGTTCAAGTTATGGAGCAAGTGAAGAACAAAGTTCGAGCGAGGACAACACGTCTGAAAGCTCACTCGATTCAGACAGTGATGAAGAACATCAAGAAGATGAAAGCAGAGTGGACAAGAAAATGAAGAAAGCAGAAAGCTCAAGACTCTCATCACATACATCATCTTCTCACACCAAAAGACCCAGACATAAAAGATGCTTTCGTTGTGGTCATTTAGGACATACAGCGAAACATTGTAAAACCCAAAAGTTTCCTAAACCAGAGCATGATTTTATTACAAACTTCTCACATCAACTAAATTATCTTAAGAAATCTGTTAAAAATCTGGTTGAGTCATCTGCGTATTTTTGGAAACAAAAAGAAGTCAAAGTTGGTCAAAACCACGATAGATTTGAAATGAAGCAGATCTGGGTTCCCAAATCAAACTAATTTGTATATTTGTATATTTGTGAATATCAGAATAAACTCCAGAAGTGGCTTCGGATGCTCATGGAATACATTTGGCACGTAGACAGCGGATGTTCAAGACACATGACTGGATTGAAGGAACTGCTGGAAAACTTCCGCTTTATTGATGGTGATTTCGTGTCTTTTGCTGGCGACGAAAAGGGAGGAAAGATTGTTGGAGTAGGAGATGTGGTGTCCGAAGCTCTCACGCTGGAAAATGTCAACTATGTTCCTGAGCTGTGCTATAATCTCATGAGCATTTCTCAAGTGTGTGATAAAGGAATCTCGGTGCTGTTCAATGACATGGAATGCTTGTTCCTGAAGCCCGGTTATGTTGTTCCTGCAGAAATGATCATGCTCACTGCTCCAAGACAGAACAACACATACGTGCTCAACATGAAAAATGCCAAGACAAATGACAACTTGACATGCTTAATTTCTAAAGCTTCAGAATCGGAGTCACTGCTTTGGCATAGACGGCATTTGTCAGAGATTCAATCTGCTGCGGAAGGTTGGTGAAGTGTTCATCTACGTAAATCACTGGTGGATCATCTTCTTGAGTTGGCTCAGTCACATTTGCCTGTGAAGAAGAAGCACCATTGTCTTGGGTGTTCTCAGGCGAAGTGTCACCAGATGTTTCATTTACAGCCAGAATCGGATCAGCGGATGATGGAGATAAGCGGGTGGTGAAAGGAGTCAAACAACAGTATCTACCTCAACCGTTTGATTTCATGGCAGAGCAAGAAGCAAACAACAGTATCTACCTCAACCGCTCAAGCAGAATACACCGCGGCCTACAGTTGCTGTTCACAAGTTCTTTGGATACAAAATCAGTTGCTGGATTACGGAATCAACATCATGAAGACTCCTATATTCATCGACAATGAAGCGTGTCTAGGAATTGTGAAGAACCCCATACACCACTCAAGAACAAAGCACATCGAAATTCGTATTCACGCAATTCGAGATGCTTATGAAAAGGGATATATTCAAGTGGTGCCAGTGGATACAACGCAGCAACGGGCCGACATCTTCACGAAAGCTTTCGACAAAACTCGTTTCAACCAGTTGGTAACCTGGTTGGAAATGGTCAATTTCCTTGACTGGAAATGAATCTTGTGTTGATTAAAAAAAAAAACAAAGCTTGTTGAAAATAAAATAAGTATCGAAAGACGTCGCCCACCAAAAAGATTTTCTGGTTAAAATTTTATTTTCGGGCAAATGGACTCACGAAAATAAAAATTTTAGGGGGGATATTCAGAAAATCCTTGAAACAGATGCTTATGTCAGACTCCTGTTAGAGGAAGTGATAGAAAATTGCTAACACTTTGCCATTTCTTTGAACAGAATACAATATGAAATCAGGGTACCAAGCAACGACGTGTCGGTAGATTCAGCAACACCGACGAGTAAACTGCTGTTAGGGAGCAAAACATAATGTCTACACAAGAATTCTGGCTTTTCTCAGGCATTACGCATCTCAGTGGGTAACACGTTGCGGCATATGGCTTAATGGTCTTGAATCTTGCGTTGACAGATTGCCAAAGTCTGAGATTTCGGGTCTTTATATTGGTATTTCATTCGGAGGATATCATAGTTGTTCTTCTGCTGCATCCAGATACATGCTGACCTAGACGCTATGATATTCTTTTAATAATAAGTGCCTTTAAAAAAATTTAAAAAAAAGGCCTAACCCTTTCTAATAAGCGCCATTTTTGGCCAAAATCCATAATAAGTGCCATCTTTGGCCAAATACTTTGATAGATCAGTTTGGTAACTCTGCTGTACGGTGGTACTGACCTGTTCACCGAACTATCTATCTTAACCCTCGATAGCTCTTGGGATCTCTGTTGTACGAAAGTACAAACCTGATCTCCGTTCTATCGTTGAAGAGAATAGAATGAAACCAATATACTCACCTGTTATGAGGAACCTTTGTGCATACCTTGATCGCGGGGGTATGTCCTGACGTGGGACTCACGGGCGTAATGTTTTCTATTCTAAATAGCCTGTGTGGGGGCCATCGAATTTTTGTCAATATTTACCAAAACATGATAACAAGTTCACCGGATGTATGTCGAAAGAATGGTGCATGGATTTAAGCGGACAAACATACCAGCAATCGTTCTTGAGTCGTGGCTATCCTAAAGAAATTTGAAGTGTGGCTAGGCTTTTCAAGTTGGTGTGATCTCGTATTTGATCAACTCTTTATCTCAAGGTTGAAAGTTAAAAAAAAAACAAAAAAAAACAAAAATATTTTGATTTCTGTACGGTTGTTTTTCTAAGTCTTCCATATCACATCAATCGTGTCTCAAACCGCTTGAGATACTCTTTCCATTGCACACTACAGATGAATACGATTTTGTCTGTACTTTGAATCTATCTAAAAGAAAATTCGTAGTTGTGTTTGTGATTATGAACAGGTTACTTCGTCTATTTGCTGCAATGATGGCCGATCATCAATTGAGCATGATACCAGACCAAAGCACCTGTTTCCTAAAGATTGTAGAAGACACCGAGCTAGGAATCCTCCTCCTACGTCTTCTGATTCACTCAAGCTAAAGAGAGTTGAAAAAGGTTGTTCCTGTTTGTCAAAGATGATGCATGGAAAAAGGGGGAGCTTATCCAGATAAAGTACTCAGAAGGCAAAGCGTCAAAAGGAGATCTTCAGTGAAGAAAATTTGGAAAGCATCAGTCTAGGGGGAGATTGTTGGGTCTAAAATTGAGACTGAAGCTTGCCAAATTGAAGATTGCAACATGCATGAAGTTGACGGTTCTAAAGATGATACAAGAGCTTGATAACATTAGCCTAAGGGGGAGATTGTTGGGTCTAAAATGTGTAGTCTAATGTTATCAACGAATCAAGTCAACAGAGTCAACGCCATCAAGACAAAGTCAACGCGCAAGTCGACACGAGAAGTTCGAAGAAAGATATGACGTGTGAAAGATCGAGATTTGATAGTTATAGTGCTTTGGATAATTAAATATATTTTGATTTAAACAAAATATATTTATTATCTTATTTTATTAGTCTTGATGTTTATTGCTACTTTTAGTAAGTTTTAATCTCTAGGGGACTTAAATGTAAATAGCCTAAGTGTGTTTAGGCTATAAATAGAAAGTGATGATTAGGGTTTAGGCAACACACATTTCTAAAAAGATTTGGGGGCTAATTGTGTCATCATTTGTGCAAATCAATCTAGTGGGTTTCATTGCTATATTTTTGGTGTGTTCATCTTGATTTACTATCAAAATCAGATTTTTGGATTGATTTGATCCTACAACCCTATGTGCTACCAATTGTCAGTTGTAGGGTTTCCAGGCTTTTGAGGCCTTACATCACCTTTTCCAATGTACATGGTGAGAAAAGTCTAGGTGATGATAGTGTTATGTGTGGAACAACAAGAGCGACCTCTAATATAATACCATGTTGAGTTTAAACAGACTAGGATAACAAGAGCGGCCTCTAATTTGCCCTACCCCACCTCACCTCACCCCAACACCTCTCTCTAACCCACATAACTTTAAAAATATTATATATCCATATAAAAAGTAACGCGTACCCTTTTGTTTAAAACACATACTTCTTTGTTTACACCCACCCTTTTGTTTAAAACACATACCCACCCTTTTGTTTAAAACACACACCCTTTAACAATCGATAACAAAAGGACGTGTCTACAAAGAAATTCATGATAATATTATCTTAATATTACACAAAGCAATTATTTTCCATGTATTCTTTTACCCTATATTTCCAATATTACCCTTTATCCCCATTGAAACGTCATACCCACATCAAACCTACCGTCAGCAACTCACCAGAACCGTTTCAACACCATCGCATACGTACAGCTGTAACAGTTCCTTAAACATAAATCAACAATATTCTTATGTGTAACACCCCGAAAATTTTTGTTCAATTATGCGACGACACGTGTCCCGTATCTCCAACTAGTCCCGACTATGTGGAAGGAGAGGGAATTTTTCGTTCAACTATGTAACGACACGTATCCCAGATCTCCAACTAATCCCGACTATGTGGAATGTAACGACACGTATCCCAGATCTCCAACTAATCCCGACTATGTGGAAGGAGAGGGACCAATATTTTATATATTATAAATTCAAAGTTGAGGGGCTAAATCTGCCTAAAAAGCATTCTTTTATTTTTTGGAGGTCCCTTGCGGACTGTATGAACTACCCCTTACGGTCCGCAAGTATGCTTAAAAATCACTGCGCGCTGGTCCCCTTGCGGACCGTATGGCATACCCCTTACGGTCTGCATGGGGTGCGCTGACAGCAAACTCTTGGCTGGATAGCAACCTTGCTGCATTTTTGACACCTATACTTCATCTTGCCACACTTCACCACATCATGGCCCATGTATGGACACTAATCCTCATCTTAGAGCTCCTAAGGACTCTTGTCATCTTCTTACAACTCTTGGATTAGTATAAATAGCATAGGACTTCATGAATTTCATTCACACCTTTCACTCTTTCATTCTCAAACTTCTTGGAGTTTGTTTCCATTATTGGAAACCTGCTATTCTGAGTTCTCAAAGTGTTCTTCAACACTAGTAAGTGTTCTCTATAGTCTATTTCATTATTTGGGCTAGTTATTAGCCGAAAGTCAAGCAAATTGACTTTTTCTTTGACTTTTGGTTATGACCATTTCGGTCAAGCTAAGGTTCGAATCGAACTTGGCTACGTGATCGTAATAATGGAGGTGTTAATCCCTTGTGATAACACTCTCTGATGATCACGTTAAGTAGGCGAAATGACGAGTCGAATTTATATTAAATAAAAGGTCAAAAACGTAAACTTTGCAAATTACGCTAAATGAACTTCTAAGTATCAAAACCTTAAATTTTGACATCATATTAGTTTATAATACATATTAGGACATGTTTAATCGTGTCCAACTCATCATTTCTTATTCAGAGCTTCCGTAGTCGAAATTCAAATGCCATGTTTTACTAATTACCATTCACTTTAAAATGCTAGAAAAGTTAAAAAAAACCACAGATGGCAAACATCGTTTCTTGGAGATTCAGTTTTGTTCTCCATAAAGTTTCACTGAATGGATTCTTAATTGAGGGGTTAACTCAATAAGATTTTGTTGAACGAGATGGAAAAATCTTCAAGAAAAAGAGACAGGTGACAGTGATATGTCATTTTGTGTGCTTTGGTCTTGAAGAAGGTTTGGATGAGAAGAAGAGACCAATGAAAGTGTAAATGCTATTTTGGACTCCATTATTAATCATGAAGAGTGGGATGAATATGAAGATGACAACCAAAGATCAACCAAACGAAAAACTCACTCACAATCACACCCAGAAAAAAGCATCCACAAATACGGCATCGATCTATGTCTCCAACCATCCATAAAACCACTTCAACAATCAACAACAATAGATCACACCAAAAACAAAACGCCATATTTTACTGAATTATCAGCTTCGTCTAGAGCCGGGCATTTCAGCTGTGTAGGAGATCGACATCTATCTAAGGAATTCAAAGGTTCCGGGGACAAAAACTTCAAGAAGAAGAAACTAATGACTGTGAAGATTTGGATGAGAAATTAGATTAGGATTTTTAATTTTTTTTCTTTTCTATTTTTTTGGTGTCATTTTCTATGGTTTTTTATCTAATTTTCTGCTAATAAAATACATTATATATCTAATTACTTATAAACGCCAAAGTGCCACAAACGCTAAACACCAAAACTATAATAATTTTCTTTAATCATGTATTATTAAAAAACTCAAAAAATAACTGAATTGTATAAAACAAGGTACAAGAGAATAGAACAAAGAGTGTCTTACGAAAGTTAATTAGTTGTAATTTGTCATCTTTATCTAAAACATCATTCATACAAAACGCCAAACTTAATGATGCGACACGTTACAGCCTTAACAGATAAAACTGAACAAACAGTAACTACAAACAGTAACTGAAACGACGAAAACTTTATTACTAACATTTATTAAGTGAGAATATTGTTCAAAAACCACGCCATAATTACTTGTCACATTATAGGTCTGCATCCTACATCACACGACAAAGATAAAAAAATACACATGAAAAAAAGAAATTCCAATTGAATTTTAGCGCCAAAAACATATAGACCTAATCTACTTCGCGCAAAAAAAGGTCATTATATAAGTAGAACAAGTAAACCAACTTAACACGCCACAAATTGTCTAAAACGCCATAAAACTTAAACAAAACGGCTCACATTATTGTATGGAGGTTTGATAGGTCAGAGAGACGTTTCTTTCTAAAGTTCTCTGACAAGAGAAGGGTGAAGGTTAGGACCATTAAGGCCATACTTGGCAACAATAAGTTAAACGCTTATCGGGTAACAAACGAAATGCGAAAGGAACGTCGGTGACCGCCCGGATAATGTTAAAATCCTAAAAGTATTCCGTTATGATTAATTTTAATCATATTTGTGAAGAAAAATTTATTAAAACGCTTAAAAATGTTATTTTTAGAATTTAAGTTGTACTGCGCAATACAGTACGTATACTGTGAAATACAGACAACGCAGCCAGTCTAGGCAGAAAACATTATTCAGTAATATTATGGCGAGTTTATTTTTATAGAGCGATAAAAATAATTTTAAACGCCTTAAAACGCAATTTAAACGCGAGATAAATTACCCGGTAGTCAGTTAAATACCTGTGTTTAACTCTATGTGTTATATATATATGTGTATGTATACATGTGCATGTGAGTGTGTGTAACAAGTGTCGATCAAATGATTAAAGTTGTTGCCATCTTTCATGTGCATATGCCATGTGTTGATAAATTAGAAATGGTCCAATCATATTAATTCCTTCCATGCAACTTAAACACAATTCAAGAATCGAAGTTTCAAAAATTCATATCTTCTTCTCCTACCAAAATCACGGCTGAACACCCCTTTTACAACCACCGTTTCCATTCTCAAAACTTATTTCATGAAGATATGGCCATTCCAAGCTAGTTTCGGGTTGGTTTGAAGATCTAAAGTTGATCTCCAGGTGATTTCAAAGAGGAATAAACTTGTTTTCATCAAGATTCTCATCATAAAAACCCACTTTGTTCTTGAAAGGTATAAAGTTTTATTTCTTTTAAAACTCACTTGATGATGATGATGATAATGAGCATGATTCTTGGATACTTAGATTTTCACTATTCATGAAATCAAACCAAACAAATGAATTTTATAAAAATAAAAAAAAATGTGAGGTTATGAATGTGTGATAATGGCCGAAAGTTGTGTGTATGTATACTGTTTGTATTTTGAATTTTATTTACAAAAATACTTGTAAGATGGTTTCTTGAGTGAACAAGATAATGTGCAATGTGTTAGAGATATAATGTCACACCCCAACCGATGGCGGAAACATCGGGGCATGCCACTGAGCGAAACAGATTGTCCAGAAGTTTCCATAACAATTATCATTACCAATCAATTTAAAGTAACATATCCCATACCATGTCTCAAAAGGTAAAAAAAAATTATTACAGACAAAATCTAGGCAAAGAGTTCTATTCCGACAACTCAGATTTTTAAATAGCCCAATTGTTTATCTGCTTCTAGAGACTCTTGATTACATTTGTACAGACAACTATTTGTTGGCCTCTAGAAACTTATTATGACTTCGCTTTCCTAGCAGATAAGCGTCCTAAATACCTGTCACATACGTTAAAATAAAAGTCAATACACATAGTGTAAAGGCGAGCATACAAGTTTGATAATAGCATATAGAGTTCGAAATAGTTTACGCATAACCAGCTCGTACACAGAGGAAAACGAAGCATGTTAATTATCGACATGGATCTATCGATACCAATGACTGCGGGTTGACTGCCCAAGGCAGTTCGTAATACATGATCACCACCGTAATCCATGCAAATAATTGTCCTTAACAACCCCCGTGTGAACGGGTGCTGAGTCCAAACTATAGAACTATCGTTGCTAAGGCAGGTAGACAGCATTCTACGTGTAAACATAACAAACAAGCATTCATTAAGTCGTGTAATACATGCGGTAATGGTTAGCGTTAAAAGTATTGCGTAGTGTGTTCGATGTGATTTCGTATAAGTAATGTATGTAACACCCAAAAGTGCTTAAAGTAAAAAGGGATCGAGTATACTCACAGCAGTTGGATGGATTGAAGGGAGCGCTTGAGAGTAAGGTTAGCCTGATTAGAACGATAACATAACGGTAAGCGACTCATAAACGAAAGCAAGTGTTGATGGGTCAAATGGCAGTTCGATCGGATGGTGATTTGATCGGACAGCCAGTCGTGCGGATGACAATCCGTTCGGATGGTTATCCGGTCGGACGGTAGTCCGGTCGGATGACCTTTCGAGTGGATTGTTTCTTCCTATGAGAAGGATGTGTTTGTGTACGATGGTTTGACTTTTGAAGTTTTTGTTGTAGCATTTGAAAACATTGAAGTATCTTTACCCTTCAGGTTGGTCGATCGGACGGTTGTCCGATCGGACAGTGATCCGATTGGTTGACACTTCAGTGAGAACAAGTTCACAGCGGTTTATCACTCGATCGGACAGCAGTCCGGTCGGGTGGCATTACTAGTGCATTGAACATGTTGAAAATCGAACAAGTGTTAAAGTCAAGTATCTCATGATCCGAAGAGTAACCCGGTCGGGTGGTAGTCCGATCGGATAGCAATTCGTTCAATACTTAACCTTAAATAAGTTTGATTAGGTGTGGGTCCCATAGTGTCAGCCATTCGGACGACCAGTCGCTCGGATGGCTATCCGGTCGGACAGTAGTCCGGTCGGGTAACTCTCCATGCTGGTCGTTCCGTTCGTCTTTCACTTGGTTGTTTTTATTGTTTGTGGTTTTATCGAGACGTTTTGACATCGTGTCAACCAACAAAATCCCATTTCGAACCTGGTAACCTGACCAAACAAGAATCACCCAATGTTCAATCAGTTAAACGGTTCAAGTCGGCCGTTATTGAATAACCTGAAATCGGTGGTCTCGTGGATAGAATCCAGATCTTGAGCCAACACATTACTAAGAACGAATAGAGGTTAGACCGAGATCCGATTCTATCGGTTTGAGTACATTGAGTGTAAAAGAGTTGAAAGAAAGTTGGAAAACCTTCTTTCAATCCCTTTCACCATGAATATGTTTAGATCTATAAAAGATCTTTGTTTATTTATGTGGAAATCAGTTAGATTCAAGTTGTTCTTGAAGGATTGAAGCCAAAACATGAAGTTCTTCAAGAACACATGATGACATCATCCTAGAACACCTCAAATCGGGTGATTTCACGGTTAAAATTTAAGATTTGAAAGATAGAAAGGTGTAGGAGTGCGTGTAGATCAAGGTTTAGGACGAGATCTTATCGGAATTGAGAGAAATCTGAGAAAAGGCGAAGAACACGAGCTGCTTGGACAAAGGATTTCCAAAAGTAGAAAGAATGAAAGTTACATGGGTATTTATAGGATTCCAAAAGTGGAAAGGGTGGGTCGTCGGATGACACCACACCCGGATGATAGGTCGGTCGGATGGCACATCGACCGGATGGCAGCCCGGTCGGATGGCAATCCGGCCGGTTGGCACCTGGTTTAAGTGCGCGACGCGACGATTTTTGATATTTCGATTTCGTTTGCGAGTGATGTGAATACGATAGAGTTTCCTATTCAAACTACTTTTAATCCCAACTACTCATATCGCGCGCTATCTCTTCTCCACCAATTATCATACTATATCTACATACAATCATCCTTAGTTCGTATTCGGTTTGCGATTGCGATTCGATTGTGATGAGTTCGATTGCGATTCGATTGATTACCACACATAACGTAATTAAACATGCACAAGTAACACATAAGGCACACACACTCGTATAATGATCACCAAAATGCGTAATTCGAGTTGCGAGCGCGATGTTGATTAGATTAGTTCGATTAGCATTTAATTGACTTTATCGCATTGTTACTTCCTATTATTCATAGTCGTAAAGCGATCCGTAATGATAAATATACTTCGATTACTGCGATTATACTTGATTACTCCACATAATACAACTAACGTAAACATAAAATAGACTAACTACAGTCAAAGGGTCAAAACAGGAATCGAGCAAGGAGAGACAGATTTGCAATTAGCAATTTTTTCTTCCTTTGACTTTAATCTTGACTTTGACTTTGACTTTCGAAACACTGGGGTGTTACAGCCTCCTCTAGTTGAGGGAATTTCGTCCCGAAATTAGGTCGAAGCCGTAACGAACAACTGCGGGTACTTTGTCTTCATGTCGCTTTCGAGTTCCCAAGTGAACTCTACGCCTCGTTTGCCTTCCCATCGGACTTTCACAATAGGAATGCGCGAGCGTCTGAGCTGCTTGGCTTGGCTTGGCGATCCATGATTTCGACAGGTTTCTCCACGAAGTGTAGTGTTTCGTTTATTTGGAGATCATCGAGAGGCACAATTAAATCATGCTCAGCCAGGCACTTTCGGAGGTTTGACACTTGGAAAGTCGGGTGGACTTTACTAAGTTCCTCCGGTAGTTCGAGTCTTAGGCGACTTTTCCGATCCTTTCCAGAATCTTAAAAGGTCTAACATATCGAGGCGCTAGTTTCTCTTTCTTGCCGAATCTGACCACACCCTTCCAAGGTGATACCTTTAGGAGTACGTAGTCACCAACATCAAATTCCAGGGGCTTGCGTCGTCTATTGGCGTAACTTTTCTGTCGACTTCGAGCTTTCAACAAGTTGTCCCGAATTTGGAGGACTTTGTCAGTCGTTTCTTGCAATAGCTCGGGATCGGTTAGTTGCGAGTGACCAATCTCGTGCCATACAATAGGCGATCGACATCTTCTTCCATATAAAGCCTCGAATGGTGCCATTTGGATGCTGGTATGATAACTGTTGTTATACGAGAATTCGACTAACGGCGGGTATTTGTCCCAATTACCACCGAAGTCTATGACACACGAACGGATCATGTCCTCAAGAGTGCGAATCGTTCTTTCAGTCTGGCTGTCGGTTTGAGGATGGAATGCGGTACTCAGATTAAGCGTAGTACCAAGAGCAGCTTGAAACGTTTCCCACAGTCGCGAGGTAAACCGAGCGTCACGGTCAGAGATGATATCACGAGGCGTCCCATGATTACAAATGATCTCGTCGGTGTAGATTCGGGCTAATCGTTCCACCTTGTAGTCTTCTCGTATTGGCAAAAAGTGGGCTGATTTGGTTAAACGATCAACGACAACCCAAATGCTGTGGTGACCTGATGACGTGTGCGGAAGTTTTGTTATGAAGTCCATAGCTATACTCTCCCACTTCCACATGGGGATTGGGGGTTGCTCGAGTAAGCCGAGGGCCTTTGATCTTCAGCCTTGACCCTTGCACAAGTCAGGCACTTCCCAACGTAGAGAGCAATATCCCTTTTCATACCCGGCCACCAGTACTTGTAACGAAGATCCTGGTACATTTTGTTGGCACCGGGATGAATAGAATACCGGGATTTGTGGGCTTCGTCCATCAAAATCTGTCGCAAATTGGTCCGCTTAGGTATCCAAATTCGGTCCAGGAAGTGGAAGATCCCATTCGATTTATTCACTAGTAGAGCTCCATCGTGATAAATTCGTTCCTTCTTCAGGGTGTGTTCATTAAAACAGGCATGCTGGGCTTCACGGATGAGGGTTTCGAGATCGTATTGGGCTTGGGTATCGCGAATGCTGAGCAAATAACTCCGCTTGCTGAGAGCGTCGGCAACGACATTTGCTTTGCCTGGGTGATAACAAATCTCACAGTTGTAATCGTTGAGAAGTTCTACCCATCGGCGTTGACGCATATTAAGTTCCTTCTGATCAAAGATGTGTTGTAGGCTCCTATGATCGGTGAAGATCATACACTTTGTACCATACAGGTAGTGTCGCCAAATTTTTAATGCAAAAACAACCGCGCCTAGCTCGAGATCATGGGTTGTATAGTTCTTCTCATGGATTTTGAGCTGTCGAGACACGTAAGCTATAACCTTGTCTCGTTGCATGAGAACACAACCAAGACCAAGGTTGGAAGCATCACAATAGACAATGAAACCGTCGTTTCCATCGGGCAATATGAGAACAGGAGCATTGTAGAGCATATGCTTGAGGGTTTGAAAAGCAGACTCTTGTTCGTTTCCCCAAACAAAAGACTTGTCTTTATGCGTAAGAGCGGTGAGCAGCACAGCAATCTTTGAGAATCCTTCGATAAATCGTCGATAATAGCCTGCTAGTCCGAGAAAAGAACTGACCTCAGACGGGTTCTTTGGCGTAATCCAACTCTTAACTGCTTCAATCTTCGCAGGATCGACATGAATACATTGACTATTGACAATGTGACCCAGAAACTGAACCTCGTCTAGCCAGAATTCACACTTTGAAAACTTGGCATAAAGTTGATTCCCCTGGAGTAGTTCGAGAACCAAACGTAGATGTTGCGCGTGTTCGGCTTTCGATTTGGAGTAGATCAAGACATCGTCGATGAATACGATGACAAATCGGTCAAGGTATGGTTTACACACGCGATTCATCAGATCCATGAAAACCGCGGGTGCGTTGGTTAAACCAAAAGGCATAACAACGAACTCATAGTGGCCGTAGCGAGTGCGAAAAGCGGTTTTGGGTATATCCTCCTCTTGAATGCGTAGCTGGTTATAGCCTAAACGGAGATCGATTTTCGAGAAACACGTAGCACCTTGTAGCTGATCAAACAAATCGTCGATGCAAGGCAGGGGATAGTGGTTCTTGATGGTTAGCTTATTCAATTCCCGGTAGTCGATGCACATCCTGAACGACCCATCCTTCTTTTTAACGAAGAGGACTGGTGTGCCCCAAGGAGAGGTGCTCGGGCGAATGAAGCCTTTTTCAAGTAATTCCTGAAGTTGGTTCGAGAGTTCACGCATTTTGGAGGGTGCGAGTCGGTAAGGAGCTTTGGCAACAGGGTTGGCTCAAGGAATAAGGTCGATACGGAAGTCGATATCACGACTTGGCGGTAGTCCAGGGAGATCATCAGGGAACACCTGAGGAAATTCACGAACCATGGGAACGTCTTTTACTTCTATCTTCCTCTTCTTTTCCTTCTCCGCTACTACAATGTTAGCCAAGAAGGCTCTGTATTCCTTGCGGAGATACTTGCTAGCTTGGACGCATGACATGAGTTTGAGACCTTTCGAAGCAGTTTCGCCATAAACACACAGTAGATCACCATTTGCGAGCGAGAATCGAATCATCTTATCGAAGCACACAACTTCAGGATGGTTTTCGCAAAGAAAGTCCATGCCTACTATGACGTCGAAACTTCCGAGTTGCATTGGAATAAGGTCGATCGGGAAGATGTAGTTATTGAGCTCAAGAGTACAATCACGAAGAACATAATTTACGGCGACAGTTCTTCGAGTGGCGACTTTAACATCGAAAGTTGAGGAGAGAAAAGAGCGCTTACGACTAAGGAGCTTCTCGAATTCGAACGACACAAAGCAATTATCGGCTCCAATATCAAACAAACATGATGCATAAATACCATTCACAAGGAACGTACCATTGACCATGTTGTTGTCGGCCTGGGCTTGGCGTACGTTGATGTTGAAAGTTCTGGCGTGTGCGGCTTGTTGCTGCTGCTGAGGCTGTTGCTGTTGGTGCGGTTACTGCTGGTGTTGTTGGGGCTCCTGCTTCACGACCCTGTTTAGGCACATGTTTGCAAAGTGGTTGGGATCACCACATGCGAAGCAAACTCGGGCGTTGACCGCGGGTGTCTGAGCTGCTTGATGGCCTTGCGGAGCCAGGAGCAGAGCTTGATGAGCAGTGGCTTGAGCTGGGGTGTTGCGGGGACCAATATTGCAGTTGACAGTGAAGTGGTCGTACATGTTGCAGTGAGCGCAGAAACGACAGGCAAGACCCACCGGATGATGATATGAGCATGTTGGGCAAACCGGGTGGGGACCTGTGTATGCACGCTTTGCAGGTGGTGCGTAGGTAGTTGGAGCTGGGCGGTGATGGGACTGCTGCTGAGCCGGTACGGCTTGTAGAGGAGCAGCAGTGGTAGTGGCAGCAAAGTTCTTGTTGCTGGAGCTGCTGTTGTTGTTCTTCTTCTTGCGGCGTGAGGACTTTGACGGTTGAGCGGCGGCGGTTTCGGCAGTTGGAGCGGTGGTGGTAGCTTGATGCAGGTGCTTCGAAGTTTTATCCCAGACACTGGCCTTGACCCGCTTGTCGTTGATTTCAGCGGCCAGTAAGTAGGTTTCCTCGATCGTCTTAGTCTTAGCCGCTTGCACGAAATCTGCAACACAGTCAGGCAGGGCTCGGATATACTTCTTGATTGCCATGTCAGAAGTCTTCACTTGATCAGGGCAGATGATGCTGAGCTGCTTGAATCGAGCAGTTAAAGCAGCGTTCTCGCCATCCTTTTGCTTTATGTGCCAGAATTCATCTTCTAGCTTCTGGCGTTCATGAGGAGGGCAAAATTCTTCCAGCATGACCTCCTTGAGTTCATCCCACGACAGACCGTAGGCCGCATCATTCCCTCGTTTGTTTCTCTCGGCCGTCCACCAGTCTAGTCCGCGGGACTGGAAGACGCCAGTAGCATTGAGAGTGCGGAGATCGTCAGGGCAACCGCTCTATCGTAGAGTTACCTCAATGGAATCAAACCATTGGAACAACGATGTAGGGCCTTCCTCGCCAGTGAATTCCTTTGGCCCACAAGCCTTGAACTGATTGAAACTGAAGGCAGCTTTGGGAGTAGCTTTAGGAGTAGCTTTAGGAGCTTCGGTTCTTGACTCCTCAGATGATTTGCTGACATTCTTGTAGACATCACTCACGGCTTTTGCTACTTGTTTGGCGATGATAGTAGCAAGACGTTTGTCTCTCTTTTCTTGGCGAGAAAGTGATGGGCGACGGGATCCTGATGACGGTCCAGTTGACATAGTCTACAATAGACATTGTCATAGGTCTCAGACACGTCATAACCGAATCTCACCTCACACGTCTAGTACTTACTAAAGCTTAGGAACACGTTCAATTATGTAAACATATAATCACGTAATCACAAATTCACGAAGAGTCACGTAGGCACATAAACACGTAAGCACATAAGCATATAAGCACAGAAGCGCAGAAACACATACGCATGTAGTCACAGAGGTAGCCAGAATACAGAAACCTATCATTCAAAGTCCACGAGCGTTCGAATATAGCGATCGTGTTTAGCGTAGAGATTAGTATAGCATATAGCATAACGAGTATGATAGTGTAAACATTTCCTTATAGTAGTAACGATTTGTTAACGTTTTGAGATAGAAGAGCAATGCGGTTCGTGTGTGTCGATCGTAGTGAGAGTAAAAATCGAATCAGTTTCCAAAATTTAAACATATAAACAGGTAAGTACACGTATAAACACATAAAATGACGAATCATCAGAGTCAGCAGTTGCGAGCTCAGAATCGAAACACATAAAAATCGAGAAATAGATCGTCTGCGGCTATTAGACATTGACTATCTAAAGCGATTCGACTATTCTCAAGGACTTGTCATACACATTTTGACTTTCAGGATCGGCCTCTACCTCGATTCTTGGGCAACTGGCACACATCCCTCTAATCATATCGTGCGTTCAGGTCTTTGGAGTCCGTCGAGGCTTTGGTGAGAGTTTTGTAAAACCAGGTGAAAGCCGGAACAAGTCGTCAAGGTTAGGGCTTCACCCCTGGCTTAACAACTTCATTCCTATTTTTAATAAAATAGAGGAGATTATTCATCGAAATATGGATTTCATTCCTGATTTGGTATAACTCTCCCCGTTGATAAGTAAAATGCGGGTTGATCAAGCAATGTTAGTCAAGAGTTTGCGGTTTCCACACCTAATCTCGACCTAATCGCCTATATAAATCGAAATTTCCGTGTGCAGTGATAGTGTAGTATAGGCGAGAATAGCGAAGAATAGCAGTAAGCTCATACATAATCCCTACTGGACATGCACGAGTCGGTCTATTGGGTCCTAACTATAGACTAGATCTCTAAGAAATTGACCCAGACTAGGTCAAGTCTAGCCTAATTCCCTATAGTTATGGCTCTGATACCAATCTGTCACACCCCAACCGATGGCGGAAACATCGGGGCATGGCACTGAGCGAAACAGATTGTCCAGAAGTCTCCATAACAATTATCATTACCAATCAATTTAAAGTAACATGTCCCATACCATGTCTCAAAAGGTAAACAAATTATTACAGACAAAATCTAGGCAAAGAGTTCTATTCCGACAACTCAGATTTTTAAATAGCCCAATTGTTTATCTGCTTCTTGAGACTCTTGATTACATTTGTACAGACAAATATTTGTTGGCCTCTAGAAACTTATTATGACTTGGCTTTCCTAGCAGATAAGCGTCCTAAATACCTGTCACATACGTTAAAATAAAAGTCAATACACATAGTGTAAAGGCGAGCATACAAGTTTGATAATAGCATATAGAGTTCGAAATAGTTTACGCATAACCAGCACGTACACAGAGGAAAACGAAGCATGTTAATTATCGACATGGATCTATCGATACCAATGACTGCGGGTTGACTGCCCAAGGCAGTTCGTAATACATGATCACCACCGTAATCCATGCAAATAATTATCCATAACAACCCCCGTGTGAACGGGTGCTGAGTCCAAACTATAGTATTATCGTTGCTAAGGCAGGTAGACAACATTCCACGTGTAAACATAACAAACAAGCATTCATTAAGTCGTGTAATACATGCGGTAATGGTTAGCGTTAAAAGTATTGCGTAGTGTGTTCGATGTGATTTCGTATAAGTAACGTATGTAACACCCAAAAGTGCTTACAGCAAAAAAGGGATCGAGTGTACTCACAGCGGTTGGATGGATTGAAGGGAGCGCTTGAGAGTAAGGTTAGCCTGATTAGAACAATAACATAACGGTAAGCGACTCGTAAAAGAAAGCAAGTGTTGATGGGTCGAATGGCAGTTCGATCGGATGGTGATCCGATCGGACAGCCAGTCGTGCGGATGACAATCCGTTCGGATGGTTATCCGGTCGGACGGTAGTCCGGTCGGATGACCTTTCGAGTGGATTGTTTCTTCCTATGAGAAGGATGTGTTTGTGTACGATGGTTTGACTTTTGAAGTTTTTGTTGTAGCATTTGAAACATTGGAGTATCTTTACCCTTCAGGTCGGTCGATCGGACGGTTGTCCGATCGGACAGCGATCCGATTGGTTGACACTTCAGTGAGAACAAGTTCACAGCGGTTTGTCACTCGATCGGACAGCAGTCCGGTCGGGTGGCATTACTAGTGCACTAAACATGTTGAAAATCGATCAAGTGTTAAATTCAAGTATCTCATGATCCGAAGAGTAACCCGGTCGGGTGGTAGTCCGATCGGATAGCAATTCGTTCAATACTTAACCTTAAATAAGTTTGATTAGGTGTGGGTCCCATAGTGTCAGCTGTTCGGATGGGCAGTCGCTCGGATGGCTATTCGGTCGGACAGTAGTCCGGTCGGGTAACTCTCCGTGCTGGTCGTTTCGTTCGTCTTTCACTTGGTTGTTTTGATTGTTTGTGGTTTTATCGAGACGCTTTGACATCGTGTCAACCAACAGAATCCCATTTCGAACCTGGTAACCTGACCGAACAGGAATCACCCAATGTTCAATCAGTTAACCGGTTCAAGTCGGTCGTTCTTGATTAACCCGAAATCGGTGGTCTCGTGGATAGAATCCAGATCTTGAGCCAACACATTACTAAGAACGAATAGAGGTTAGACTGAGATCCGATTCTATCGGTTTGAGTACATTGAGTGTAAAAGAGTTGAAAGAAAGCTGGAAAACCTTCTTTCAATCCCTTTCACTGTGAATATGTTTAGATCTATGAAAGATCTTAGTTTGTTTATGTGGAAATCGGTTAGATTCAAGTTGTTCTTGAAGGATTGAAGCCAAAACATGAAGTTCTTCAAGAACACATGATGACATCATCCTAGAACACCTCAAATCGGGTGATTTCACGGTTAAAAGTTAAGATTTGAAATATAGAAAGGTGTAGGAGTTGACGGGTGGTCCATAGGACAACCCTTAATGATGTTAAAAGATGAATTTATCCTTCACTTAATCGTGTAATTATCTTGAATTAGATGACTACGGTTGCTTGTGCTTCAGGTATACTTTGGAGCTTAAAATGGAAAAAACGCAGCTTTGAATGGTTTGGAATGGAAAGGGTCGTGCATGGAATGAAAGAAGAAACAAAACCCAACATTCAGGGCTCCACCGTAAATTACGGTGTTACGGTGGCCACCGTAATTTACGGTGGCCCTGAAACTCACATTTTCCTGTCGTAACTCAGTAAAGATTCACCGTAGCAATCTGAAGTCCACCGTAATTTACGGTGGAGACAATAAATTACGGTGGAGGCTGCGAAGAAAAGTGTAACTGCCCTATTAAACCGTTTTTATGGGTGTCTTTTCACATATCTCATCATTGGATGTTTTCTTATCATCTTGGGGGCGATTTTGGCTGGTTCTACCTGGTTCTAAACAATTCTAAACATTTGGTTCTTGTTTTTGATTCGTATGAACTTGAATTTGGATGTTGTGATGATCAACCGAACAATGTCTGGCTAAATTTATGGTGATCATCCTAGGTTGAAGGTTTGTCTAAGACATTTGTGTTTTGATTCTTATTTCTAGAATAATAGACTTGCTATGATGGTTTGTTTATTATGGTGGGTTGTTTGCTTGTTCGTAAATTGTTAATTTGTATGTTAGTCTTAGTCTAAACCATACGTTCTTGGTGCCGTTGGCAATCGAGATATCATGGGCGGGATTAGGATTGGGTATTGATTAATTGGTCATCGGGTAACAACCTCGCGTTCTAGGGATCCGAGTACTTAGTTCCCTTTCATCACGACAAGTAATAACACATGAACCATGTCTATGTGGTTCTTTCTAGTTGAATATTAACATGAATGTCAAAGCAAACTGGAAACTTAGGGTGGTCATTTGTCTCTAAATTATTTACAAAACCAATTCTCAATTCGCAATCTAATTAGTAATCTTAGTTTTAAAAATCAAACAAACAATCAAACTCTTTGAATTTACTTTTTATTGCAAATAGTTTATGTAACATCCTGTTTTGTGAACCAATAAAATTATATTTAAAATTTATAATTTATATATTGTTGAACGACTAAGTAACGAGTAAAATGGTTAGTTGAAATATTTAGTTGAAATATGAGACATCTGCACAAGCCCTGGCTATTATAAGAGACCGCTTAATATTAATAATTAAATATATTATTTTATTTACCTTACTCCGTTTTTAATGAAACTTAGGTTAAAACGTAGATAAAAATATGCTCGTTCTAGTGACATATTCGTCGTTTTATAAAACGTCATATTTTAAAAGTTATTGAAGAAAAACGAGTGAAGCAGCTGAATTAATATAACTAAGCTAGCTAGCTAGCACGTCAAGCTAGCTAGCAAGCACGTCAATGTCCCACATCGCCCAGAAAGGAATTGAGGTGCCTGCTTGCTTCACATATATATAGGAGTTAAATTGTAGGATTTTAGATACACCAAAATTTTAACGGGAACGCTCTAGTATTGAGAATCCCGCGTATACGATACCCCGTTGGGTGTTGTTAGTAGTCGTTTTTGGAGCACGAGTAGGAGCAGGAGTAGGGAAACTCTACATCAACGTGCCGTAGATAGTCTTGAGGTATACTCTCGTTTAAGTTTATGTTTAGTTATTTATTATTTATTTTTAGTAGTTAATATTAGTTTTATTATTAGTAATAATATATTAGTGGTAGTAGTGTTAGTATTATTTTTAGGTACTAGGGTTATTGTCAGGGGCGGGTATTGGGTAGCCTAGCCTTAGTTAGGCATGGACTGATCAACCATGCTTAAACAAGGTAGGGTTAACCAATATCCAACCATGATAATGACTAATTAGGTGTACCATTACCTAACTTAGGATTATGTAAATTGTGTCAGGACCTTGAGATAGTACCTGATCATACTAGCAATTGTATCAACGGTTAGATACTAGCAAGAGGTGAGTTTTATGAATGCTTTTCAAATGTGAACATGCTTGTCCTAAATTGTAATAATATGGCATGACTGTTGTACGCATGTATATAACCTGAGCATGACATACACATGATATTTGTGGTCCCTTATACGTGCCGCTACGGCGGGATTTGTCGGTACTACACCTGTGGTGTAGTGGGCATTAACTGTATGGTTATGGAAGTTACGTGGTAACGTTGGGTTATGATAACATGGGCGGGTACAAGTCATGATTAAATAATGTGAATTGTAAATTGTGTATATTCATAAACTCACCAGTGTAATATCTGACGTCTTTTAGGCATGTGTCACAGGAAATGATGGTTAGTCTTGGGCGGGTTGTTTATCTCGGATAGGCGTGACTAGTGAAATAAAGTATCTCAAACTTTCTTATCTGGTGGAAATTTTGCGTGATCAGCTAATAGTAGTTTGACCAATCTTTGTACCTTTAAGTTTCCAACTTTTGTACATTACCGTTTGTATCAATAACGTAAGTGTTTACTGGTAAGTTGGTATCAATTGTGTATGGGGCATCCTTATCCGGGTGTGGTGTCACAGTTGGTATCTGAGCCAAAGGTTTTAGCGAATTAGGTATTTCGTATGGATACCTAGGCTTCAACCTAAGAGAACACGCCAGCTTATGTAATTTTTAGGATGCTCTGGCTGACTTTGAAATACGAATAATAGATAAATCCGGGTATGAACTTATTAAGGATATAGAGTCGTTAGAAAATACCCATAGTAATAATTACAACCTATAAATCCTCATTTGAAGGGATCTTTTTTCTGCAACGGAAAAAAAAACGGAGCAGATTTGACTCGGCACAACCTAACGATACATCCAATACCAATGATCTGTGCTTAGAATGCGTTGCTAGATCTCTACTCTAGAAAGCTATACAGGCAACAACGAGCGCGGGTTGACCCGGGGCTTACCTTTTCTTAGCTTCGGTAGTGAATCACCTACTAAAAAAAGGGGCAGGCCCGCACGCCTTTACCACTTTGTACACACTGCCCTTAACAATAATTACTCGTAAATCTTGTCTTCTTTACTCGTTAGGAGAAAATAATAGTAATAATAATAATAATAATAAAATCTAAAAGATAAAATGTAATACGTATATGTTGTATACATGAAGTGCATATATATAATGATACTTGTGTATTATTTGAGTAAGTAATATTTCTTCTCAATCAAGTATCATAGAGTAAAAAAAACAAAAAAAAAATAAAAAAAAATGAATGAAGGCGGCCAATAGCGTAGTTCATTGTTAATATAAATAGATGCCAACCTCCTTCGTACAAATCATACACAACCTTCTCTCGCACATAAAGCACATGAGCAGGTTAGTAGTATGTTTAGTTAAACATTAATTCTTTTAAGTTTCAATTATTAAAAATCTTTACTATGATTAATTAATTTATAAATTTAATTATAGTAAAATGTTCATAGTAGAGTTATATTTTCAACATGTTACATTTGAAAAATATTGTATTATGTGAATTAATTATTCTAAGTGCTCATTAATAAATAGAATATTGAAATAGTATTTTTCATGAAAAATATAGAAAATGTCGGCAGAACCTTCGGTTAACAACAATCGTCAACCTAACCCATCAGTTAATCCTGCTCGTCATAGCGAACCTGTAAACTTAGGAGATGACATGATCGATCGGATTGCCGTCCGAGTTGCGCAAATCCTTGCCAATGCACAGGGACGCGAACGTCAGAATACAGAACGATCAGGGCAATCTGAGGGAAGCACTGCACCTACACCTACACCAACTCCACGAGAAGAACCTCGCCCGGAAAAGAAGGTAGATGATACGAAAGTATCTAAAGCTATAGAAACAGAAATCTCTAAAGAATGTAATTACAAGACTTTCATTTCATGTAATCCTCCTTCATTCGACGGGAAGAAAGGTGCTATTGAGGCACATGAATGGCTAAGTGAGGTAGAAGCCATTCTAGACGTCAATGATTGCCATGAAAGAAATAAAGTTAGGTTTGATGTTCATTTGTTTAAATCCGAAGCCTTATTTTGGTGGAGGATACAAAAGCAAACTAGAGGTGATAATCTGGCACATCGCCTGAGTTGGAAAGAGTTTTCAGAACTGTTTACAAATTACTTCTGTCCACCAAGCGAAACTGACAGAATAGAAAAGGAATTTTTGCATCTTGAACTCGGGAATAAGACATACCGGGAATATGTCACCAAATTCAATGAAATGTCTCGAATAGTGTCTTACTTGGTGAACCCTGAAGAAAATCGTATTCGAAGATTCCTGTGGGGACTCCCCACAGAATATCGCACGTTTATCAAGTCTACTAAACCAACTACCTATCATGATGCGGTAGAGGCTGGGGCAACTATCGCCACTGAGATCCAACAAAAGAAAACCCCAGAAACTATCCCGAAAAGGAAATGGAAAAACTACCAAGAACAAAAGAAACCCAATTACAGAGATTTCAAGAGGCAACGAGGACCCCCACCTAGGTGCCCAACTTGTGGAAAAGGACATTCCGGTCCATGTAACCAGTTAGTCTGTAGAAACTGTAAGAAACCTGGACACAACTATCATGATTGTAGAGAGCCACGTAAGTGTTTTAAATGTGGAGAGACGGACCATTATAGTGATAGCTGTCCTAAGAGGAATGAGGAACCTAATAAAGCAAGAGGGAGAGCTTTTGTTCTGAATACTGAAAAGGCTCGTAGGAACCCTGATGTCATAACAGGTACATTTCTCCTTAACAACTTTTATGGTAAAATACTATTTGATACTGGTGTTGATAGAAGTTTTATATCTGAGCACTTTAGAGTTTTGATTAATCAGACTCCTTGTAAGCTAGATAAGCTATTTATAGTAGAACTAGCAGATGGGAGGGAAGAAGAAATTGTGAGTGTGGTAAAGGATTGTACCATCCAGATTAGTAAGACCCCAATATCCATAGACTTACTACCACTGAAACTTGGAGAGTTCGACGTAGTAATAGGAATGGATTGGTTATCTAGTCACCAAGCTCAAATATTGTGTGATAAGAAGCAAATTCAAATTAAGGACCCAAAAGGGGGAACTGTAACAATTGATGGGGAAAGACCTAGTAAACCCATAAGTTTTATTTCTATGATAAAAGTATCCAAGTGTATTCAAAAGGGTCATTTAGCTTACCTAGTATATGCACTAGAGGCAAAGGAAGAAAAGAAACTAGAAGAGGTAGCAGTAGTAGCTGAATTCCCTAAAGTATTCCCTGAAGATCTTCCCGGATTACCACCTGACAGACAAATTGAGTTTAGAATCGACTTGATCCCAGGAGCAACCCCTATTGTCAAAGCCCCGTACCGCCTTGCCCCGACTGAAATGAAAGAGTTGAAAAACCAACTCCAGGAGTTACTGGACAAAGGATTCATACGTCCTAGCACGTCACCATGGGGAGCGCCGATTCTCTTTGTCAAGAAGAAAGATGGCTCAATGAGGATGTGTATTGATTATAGAGACCTGAATAAGATCACTATAAAGAATCGATACCCACTCCCAAGAATCGATGATCTTTTTGATCAATTACAAGGCGCAAGCTACTTCTCGAAGATAGACCTAAGATCTGGGTATCATCAATTAAAGGTTAGAGAAGAAGATATACCCAAGACTGCCTTTAGGACAAGGTATGGTCACTACGAGTTCCTAGTGATGCCTTTCGGCCTCACTAATGCACCAGCTGCCTTCATGGACCTTATGAACCAAGTCTGCAAACCATACTTGGATCAATTTGTAATCGTCTTCATAGATGATATCCTAATCTACTCTAAGAGTAGAGAAACACACGAGGGTCATCTCCGTGCCATTCTTAAGTTACTAAAAGAAGAAAAACTTTATGCCAAATTCAGTAAGTGTGAATTCTGGACTAGGGAAGTCCAATTTTTAGGGCATGTTGTTAATGAAAAAGGCATACAAGTGGACCCTACAAAGATTGAAGTAGTTAAGAATTGGGAGGCACCAAGAAATCCCACAGAAATTCGACATTTCCTAGGGCTAGCAGGGTATTATAGAAGGTTCATTCAAGATTTCTCTAAGATAGAGATGCCTCTAACGACACTGACTCAGAAAAATACCCCATTTGTCTGGGGCAGCCAACAAGAAGAAGCTTTTAATCTTTTGAAAACAAAGTTATCCAGTGCCCCAGTACTTGCATTACCCGAGGGTACCGAAGATTTTGTAGTATATTGTGATGCTTCTCATTATGGACTAGGGTGTGTGTTGATGCAAAGAGGCAAAGTTATCGCCTATGCATCTCGACAGTTAAAGATACATGAAAGAAATTACACCACCCATGATCTAGAACTCGGAGCAGTAGTATTTGCCCTCAAGATATGGAGGCATTACTTATATGGAACTAAGTGTGTGATCTACACTGATCACCAAAGCCTAAAGTATATATTTGAGCAAAAGATGTTGAACATGAGACAGAGGAGATGGATGGAGTTGTTGAATGACTATGATTGTGAAATTCGTTACCATCCAGGAAAAGCTAATGTAGTAGCAGATGCCCTTAGTCGGAAGGACAAAGTTAAACCTTTAAGAATACGTGCATCTAGAATTGAAGTGAAAATAGGTTTACTAGAACAAATTAAGGATGCACAGACACATGCCCTAAAAGTTGAGCAGATTAACAAAGAAAGGATGGTGGGAAAACAAGAACTACTTGTTAAAGGAGAAGATGGAATACTAAGACTCCACAATAGGATTTGGATACCTATTGTGGGAGGACTCAGGGATATGGTGATGGAAGAAGCACATAGATCAAAGTATACAATGCATCCTGGCAGTACGAAGATGTACAAGAATATTCGAGATGAATATTGGTGGCCAGGGATGAAGCAATCAATCAATGAATATGTGGAAAAATGCATGACGTGTTCACAAGTCAAAACAGAACATCAGAAGCCTGCAGGATGTTTAATCCAACCCGAGATCCCTGAATGGAAATGGGAGATGATAACCATGGATTTCATTACTAAACTTCCACGAACTAAGAATGGTCACGATACTATTTGGGTTATAGTAGATCGTTTAACTAAGTCTACTCATTTCTTGCCAATACGAGAAGATTATAAAATGGATAAATTAGCAAGAATTTATGTCAAAGAAATTGTCACCCATCATGGAGTACCTATCTCCATTATATCAGATAGAAATAGCCGTTTAACGTCCAGATTTTGGCAAAGCTTCCAAAAGGAATTGGGAACAAAAGTAAATTTAAGTACGGCTTATCACCCACAGACAGATGGCCAAAGTGAAAGAACCATACAAACACTAGAAGACATGCTTAGGGCATGTGTGATAGAGTTTGGAGGAAACTGGGATGAGCATTTACCTCTAATAGAGTTTGCATACAATAACAGTTATCACGCATGCATCAAGGCGGCTCCGTTTGAAGCACTATATGGAAGGAAGTGTCGTACCCCAGTTTGTTAGACTGAGATTGGTAGAAATCCATTAGCTGGACCCGAAATTATTGAAGAAACTACCAATAAAATCATACAAATCCGAGAAAGAATGAAGACTGCTAGAGATAGACAGAAAAGTTATGCCGACAGACGAAGAAGACCCTTAGAATTTCAAGTTGGCGACAAGGTATTACTTAAGGTCTCGCCTTGGAAAGGTATCATTCGTTTCAGGAAGAAAGGAACACTAAGTCCGCGCTATATTGGACCATTTGAGATAATCGAAAGAGTTGGTCCTGTAGCATATAGGTTAAAATTGCCAACAGAATTACAAGGAATTCACGTGTCAAATTTAAGAAAGTGTCTAGCGGACGAGTCACTTAAGATACCCTGGCAGGAGATCCAGATCAATGACAAGTTGAACTTCACAGAGCGCCCCATTCAGATCATAGATCGACGCATAAAGAAATTAAGAAACAGGGAGTTTCCTCTAGTACGAGTCAAATGGGATGCAAGGAGAGGACCTGAAGAGACATGGAAAAAGAAGACGAGATGAAACAAAAATATCCACATCTCTTTGCTTAAATTTCGCGGACGAAATTTCTATAAGGTGGGGAGAGTTGTAACATCCTGTTTTGTGAACCAATAAAGTTATATTTAAAATTTATAATTTATATATTGTTGAACGACTAAGTAACGAGTAAAATGGTTAGTTGAAATATTTAGTTGAAATATGAGACATCTGCACTGGCTATTATAAGAGACTGTTTAATATTAATAATTAAATATATTATTTTATTTACCTTACTCCGTTTTTAATGAAACTTAGGTTAAAACGTAGATAAAAATATGCTCGTTCTAGTGACAAATTCGTCGTTTTATAAAACGTCATATTTTAAAAGTTATAGAAGAAAAACGAGTGAAGCAGCTGAATTAATATAACTAAGCTAGCTAGCTAGCACGTCAAGCTAGCTAGCAAGCACGTCAATGTCCCACATCGCCCAGAATTTAGGTGCCTGCTTGCTTCACATATATATAGGAGTTAAATTGTAGGATTTTAGATACACCAAAATTTTAACGGGAACGCTCTAGTATTGAGAATCCCGCGTATACGATACCCCGTTGGGTGTTGTTAGTAGTCGTTTTTGGAGCACGAGTAGGAGCAGGAGTAGGGAAACTCTACATCAACGTGCCGTAGATAGTCTTGAGGTATACTCTCGTTTAAGTTTATGTTTAGTTATTTATTATTTATTTTTAGTAGTTAATATTAGTTTTATTATTAGTAATAATATATTAGTGGTAGTAGTGTTAGTATTATTTTTAGGTACTAGGGTTATTGTCAGGGGCGGGTATTGGGTAGCCTAGCCTTAGTTAGGCATGGACTGATCAACCATGCTTAAACAAGGTAGGGTTAACCAATATCCAACCATGATAATGACTAATTAGGTGTACCATTACCTAACTTAGGATTATGTAAATTGTGTCAGGACCTTGAGATAGTACCTGATCATACTAGCAATTGTATCAACGGTTAGATACTAGCAAGAGGTGAGTTTTATGAATGCTTTTCAAATGTGAACATGCTTGTCCTAAACTGTAATAATATGGCATGACTGTTGTACGCATGTATATAACCTGAGCATGACATACACATGATATTTGTGGTCCCTTATACGTGCCGCTACGGCGGGATTTGTCGGTACTACACCTGTGGTGTAGTGGGCATTAACTGTATGGTTATGGAAGTTACGTGGTAACGTTGGGTTATGATAACATGGGCGGGTACAAGTCATGATTAAATAATGTGAATTGTAAATTGTGTATATTCATAAACTCACCAGTGTAATATCTAACGTCTTTTAAGCATGTGTCACAGGAAATGATGGTTAGTCTTGGGCGGGTTGTTTATCTTGGATAGGCGTGACTAGTGAAATAAAGTATCTCAAACTTTCTTATCTGGTGGAAATTTTGCGTGATCAGCTAATAGTAATTTGACCAAACTTTGTACCTTTAAGTTTCCAACTTTTGTACATTACCGTTTGTATCAATAACGTAAGTGTTTACTGGTAAGTTGGTATCAATTGTGTATGGGGCATCCTTATCCGGGTGTGGTGTCACAGTTTAATCTTAGTTAACTTAGGTACATTTCTAAATAACACATATTCCACAAACTCCCTGTGTTTGATACCCACTTACCGCTAGCTATTAGTAGTAATTGGATTAAATTTGATTGTGACCACGACATCACGTCAAATTTTGGCGCCGTTGTCGGGGAGTAGTGCGCAACGTGTGTTATTTTTGTTCTTTTAAGTTTGTTATTTTTTCTGGTTTACGCTGGGTGTGTTAGTGTGCATGTGTTTACAGGTGCATGCGTACTAGAAGCTCTCACAAGCTTTCACCATTAGCATTTGATCTGGAAATTGAACGAACTTTGCGAGCAAACAGAATTTTGTTTAGGGAAAACACAATTAGCGGTTCACCAACAACACCAATTACACCGATTACACCACTTCGATACATGGATCCACCACAACCACCACCCACTACGAGTGAGCCTGTACCACCGTTTATACCAACAGCCACTCAACTTTCAACAAATACCACCATTCCAACCACTACCACCGAACCTACTTTACTTCAAAATGTTACACCAACTAATACCACACAACCCATTACCACTCAAGAAGAACCATCCATTACTTTTAACCCTTCCTCTACCATTCCACCATTGTCTCACTTCTTTCCTGGTGCGGGTCAATCATATTCAAATTATACTATAGCACCAAATTCAACTATTGTCCATGCCACATCTACTTTTAGACCATCGAACCAGTCGGGTTTTCAATACTCGACTCTTCCGTTTGGGCAATCTTCGGGAATTCAAGGAGATGGATATGATGAGGGATATGAGGGTTATGATGAAGATGGTTATGCTTATGGAGGTGATGGAGATCAAGGAGAGTTCGGTTATGTGCAAGGCCAACAGCAAGTAATGCCAAGTGTTGGTAGAGTGCCACAACAACAACAACTCATACCACAACACATTAGGCCAAGGCCACAAGGGCCACATGTGCAACATCCTATACCATTGCAACAAGTTCGGCCATAAAATGCACGACCACAATTTCAAAGGCTAATTCAACATCCACCGATGCCACAACAACAGTTTCAACAACCATTGGCACCACAAGGGCATATACCAAGACCAATGGGTCCTATGCGTCCCAGGGGTCGGTTGGGTGTACCAAGAAGGCATCTTAGAGAACATGCACGAGGTATTGAAGCACATTTTAGGCCGGTGATTACTCATAATCCTTCACCGGTAGTTATTCCTCACAACAACCAAGGAAGAACTTTTGAAGTGAGAACAAATTCCTTGCAAAGTTTGCCGAAATATAAGGGTCTAGCAACAGAGGAACCCTATTTCCATTTGGAAGCTTATGACTTTATTTGCAATACTCTTGGGAGTCAAGGTTTTTTGGCCGATGTTTCTTTGGAGGATAAGGCAAAGAAGTGGTTCTACACTTTGCCTTCAGCATCTATTTATACTTGGGGGGAAATGCAACAAATTTTCTTAGATGAGTTTTACACCGCAAAAGACAAATGATGCTAGGAAGGGGTTGAGGAGTTTTCAACAACAACAAGGCGAAATATTTCATGAAGCCTTTGAGCGTTTCAACATGATGATCAAGAATTGCCCTCATCATGAAATTGAACTTTGGGAGTTGATGAATGCCTTCCACGAGGGGTTATGTGCCGAAGATGCTCGTGATTTAATGTCTATTACAAATGGGACGTTTGGCACAAACTACGAGCATGACGATTGGGAGTTCTTGGAGCAAATGGCAATCACATCAAAGAGGAAAGCTCAAGCATCAAGGAGAGCACGACCGGCCGTTACCCGAACACAAGTGCATGCGATTGACGATGGTAACGTTCAAACCTCTAATCAAATTTATGATGTTTGTGCTATTTGTAATGAAATAGGTCATGTGGCTGAAAATTGCCAAGGAGCGGTAGAAGGGCAATATGAGGAAGTTCATGCAGTACAAGGTCAAGGAGGGGGTGGTAAAAACTATAACATGAATTCTAACACTTACCACCCCGGGTTAAGGAACCACCCAAATTTCCGATATGGGAACCCTTCAAATCAAGCTAACCCGAACTTTCAAGGTAGTCAAGGTAACTGTAGTTCGCGCCAACCTTATAACAATCAAAGTGGATATAGAGGTGGGAACAACCAAGGCTATCAAAGGCAATATCAAACGGGTCAAGAACAAGGGGGTCTTTTGGTGGAAATGAGATGATGGATATGTTGAAGAGTATGTAAGCGGAAATGCAAAAGAGAAATCAACTTGATGAAGTTCGAATGCAAAAAGATGAAGTTCGTGACAAAAGTATCCAATCACTAACAACCCAAATGGGTCAATTAGCAACCGATGTGGCGGAATTGAAGAAAAACAAGGGTCAATTTCCAAGCGACACCAAGGTAAATCCTTCACACGGTTCGTCAAGAGGTAATAATGTTAATATTAGTCATGTTAGTGTATTGAGAAGTGGAAAACAATTTAAAGCAAATTTGTCACCGGAATTGGTTGAGGGGGTAGTTAAGGATGTCACGGGTAATGAAAGTGACGATGAGGTTTCACCGGTTATACCTAAAGAATCAAATGTTAACAAACCGGGGTTGGGTGAAAATGAAAAAAGTGAAAAAGTTGAGGGTGAACCAAGTCAAGTCCCGTTTCCATCGGCTTTACTTGACCCGGGTAGGAAGAATTTTATTGCATCAAGAGGTCCCCAAAAAGAAGAACTGTGGGACATGTTTAAACAAGTAAAAATCAATCTTCCACTACTTGATGCAATAAAACAAGTACCAGCTTATGCTAAATTTCTTAAAGAATTATGTACACAAAAAAAGACAACAAAAGAAGAAAATGCCTAAGCGGGTAGACTTGACCGGGCAAGTAAGTGCGGTTTTGAATGGGGAGCTTCCCCCTAAGCTCAAAGATCCGGGTACGCCATTGATAAATATACAAGTTGGTAATTTTCAAATGGCAAAGGCGTTACTTGATCTTGGAGCCGGGGTGAGCATTTTACCGGGGGGGGGGGGGGGCTTATATAACCAATACGACTTTGGTCCGTTAGCAAGAGTGGAGACCATGGCTGTTTTGGCCGATTTGTCTCATAAGTTACCCCGGGGGATGGTTCAAAACGTGATTGTGAAAATTGATGAGTTTTATTACCCGGTTGACTTTTTAGTCTTGGACTACTCATCCGCGGACCCAAAACAACAACAAAATGTTATTTTGGGTCGTCCATTTTTGAGCACCGCGCATGCTGTGATCGATAGTAGATTTGGTACAGTCGATATGACTTTTGGAAATCGAAAAATGCGCTTGAATGTTTTTACTAACAACTCTAATGATGTTGGTGTTGATGTGTGTTTCATGGCAGATTTAGTCGATGGATGCAACCCGCACGAGTACGAGGAGGATGGCATAGATATTTGTTTGTGTGATTTTTCTGAACAGGTACATGCTTGTGCACTAGGGGTTGAAGAAGAAAAGCAGGATGCTATGGCTTTAAAGGAAGGTCGACCGCCATGGACTCACCAATTTGAAAGCTTGCCGGTGGAAATAAACTCAGGTACTAGACCATCATTAGAAGAACCACCAAGGTTGGAGCTCAAAGACTTGCCAAGCCACTTGAAGTATGCATTTTTAGGGGATAATGACACATTACCGGTCATTATTGCCTCTAATTTAGAGATGCGCAAGAATGAGCTTTGTTGGAAGTTTTGAAGGAGAACAAAGGAGCTATCGGACGGACGATTGTCGATCTCAAAGGAATTAGTCCATCCATCGTTATGCACAAGATTATCACCACCGAAGATGCAAAACCGACACGAGAAGCTCAAAGGCGATTGAATCCGAACCTAAGGGAGGTAGTAAAGAAAGAGGTAATAAAATGGTTGGATGCGGGAATTATCTACCCGATTTCGGATAGTGCTTGGGTGAGTCCCACCCAAGTTGTGCCTAAGAAGGCTGGTATTCAAGTAGTCAAAGACGAAAATGGTGAACAAGTTGCCACCCGACCGGTTACCGGGTGGCGCGTGTGTATTGACTACCGTAAATTGAAAGCCGCCACTTCTAAGGACCATTTCCCGCTACCTTTCATTGACCAAATTATTGAAAAATTATCGGGTCAAAAATATTACTGTTTTTTTGATGGGTATTCGGGTTACAATCAAATAGAAATACACCCGGATGACCAACACAAGACCACCTTCACTTGCCCATATGGCACTTTTGCCTTTCGGCGAATGCCATTTGGCCTGTGCAATGCTCCGGCAACTTTCCAACGATGTATGATGAGTATCTTCTCGGACATGGTTGGAGAGTCGCTTGAAGTGTTTATGGATAACTTTTCCATTTTTGGCACTAGTTTTGAATCTTGTCTCAACGAATTACAAAAAGTTTTAAAAAGATGTGTTGAGAAAAATTTAGTGCTTAGTTGGGAGAAAAGTCATTTTATGGTGCAAGAGGGAATTGTGCTAGGTCATGTGATTTCGGAAAGGGGAATGGAGGTGGATAAGGCAAAAATACGGGTAATAGCTTCTTTTCCACCTCCGAAAAATGTTAAGGGTGTAAGATCATTTTTGGGACACGCGGGGTTCTATAGACGTTTCATAAAAGGTTTTAGTGTTATCACCAAACCTTTATGCAACTTGTTATTAAAAGATGTCCCATTTGATTTTACTAATGAGTGTATGCAAGCTTTTACTGTTTTGAAGGAACACTTGGTCAAGGCTCCCATCTTGCAGCCGCCGGATTGGTCAAAGCCGTTCGAGATTATGTGTGATGCCAGCGACACTACTATTGGTGCAGTTTTGGGTCAACGGGTTGATAGGAAGCCGGTGGTAATTTATTATGCGAGCAAGACTTTATCCGAAGCGCAACTGAATTACACCACAACCGAGAAGGAATTATTAGCGGTGGTGTATGCTTTGGATAAGTTTCGCTCGTATATTTGGGGGAGTAAAGTTGTGGTATATTCGGATCATAGTGCGGTTCGATACTTGATGGAGAAAAAAGACACGAAGCCCCGTTTGATTCGATGGGTATTGTTGCTACAAGAGTTCGATTTAGAGATCCGAGACAAAAAGGGAAGTGAGAATGTAGTGGCGGATCACTTGTCACGGATCCCGGTGGAAGGAATTGATGATGTGAGTGAAATAAACGAGAGGTTTCCCGACGAGCAACTTCTAGCCGTTTCCACTTTTGTTGCACCGTGGTACGCTCACTATGTAAATTACTTAGCCACGTGTGCCATCCCAAATCATTGGACCAAGAAGCGAAGACAACAATTTATGGTCCAAGTGAAGCAATACATTTGGGATGAACCGGATCTTTTCAAGATCGGGCCGAATCAAGTTATACGGAGGTGTGTGCCCGAAACAGAAGTGTTGGAAATTTGACTCATGCTCATTCATCTGCATGTGGAGGTCACTTTAGTGGGCACAAAACGGGTTACCGGGTTCTCTCATGTGGGTTTTATTGGCCCACAATTTTCAATGATGCTTGTGAATTTGCAAGGAACTGTGTGAATTGTCAAAAGATGGGAAGCATTTCGAAGAGGGATGAGATGCCATTACAACCAATCTTGGTTGAAGAAATATTTGATGTTTGGGTGTAACACCTCGAAAATTCATGTCCAATATCATATCGACATGTGTCATGGACTTAAAACGTGTAAAGGATTGAATTAGAGGGACTAAAGTTGACAAACAGGGAATCTATGTGTATAAAAGGATTCGAAATGTCAACAATGATTAAATATATCTTTCAATAACCCTACAAGATGTTTATACCCTTAAACGAATAAATCATGGATCATACGAAGCTAATTGTGAAAGAAAGTGAGGAATTACAAACTACAGGGGCTAAATGTGTCAACATGTTTAAAGTATACCTCTGAGTGATCTTTTACCAAACCCGAAGCTTTGTAATGATAAATTATACTCACAAGAATGTGTGATAAAAATTTCACAAGGTTTCGATAAAGTATGAGAAAGTTATGGCAATATTCGTATACGAGGGGTTAAAAGCGTCAATATTGAAATTTAAGACTTTTCGGTGAACGTATGAATAACCGGGGACTAAACAAAGTTGGTTTATGACTTGGGGTCCTTAAAAGTCAAGTTTGGGGGTTTATAGTGCAAGAAACAAGTTAAAAATGAGTTTTGGAAGGACCAGGGACCATTTATGCAATTTTTGAAACTTGGTGACCGGATCAGACATCCATACCGGCCGCGTAAGACCTGTAAGTATCCTTACGCGGGCCGCGTGAGACCTGCAGATGCAGAAAATGAGCACAGTTGCCAGTTCAGTCCGTTTAACCGACTTAAGAAGGTTGTTTTTGATTCTATGGGCTTGTTTTGATTCTATGGGCTTGTTTGCTGGTATATTAAGGCCTAGGGACACTTATAATCATCTGGAAACAATCCTAGACTTGTTTGGCATGATCTTGATGATCTAAGAAACCTATATAAGGGCCATAAGTTGGGTTTTTCATTTGCTCATTCATTTGAAACTTCAGAACTCACTTCTTGGAGGTTCCTGGAGCTCAAGCACCTTTCCTAGTGATCATTAGTTGTGCTTAGGACTTTTGTAAGTATGCTTAACCTCCTTTAATTCAGTTTTGCTTAGTTTATTAGCATTTAGTCAAACCATCGTAATTAAGGTTTGAATTCGTCATTAATCTTAATTGCTCCAGTCAAATTTCATTTTGAAAGTACCTATGAGTTGGTAATTATGTGGGCATTAATTCCTTAAAAGGTCACCCTCTGATTCCCGCTCTAATTAGGTCAATTGTCGAGTCAAACTTGATTATAAAAAGTCAACAGAAAGCTAATTTTCAAATAAATGCATAATTAGCAATGTAGAAGCTATGCAACCTGTTTTGACATTAATATAACTTGGTAATTAATGTAAGAACATGTCTACACATGTTCAACTCGACAATTTTCATTTTAGGCTCCGTTCGGAACCGAAAGTCACATAGTTTGACTTATGCTTTGACTTTCAGTTCTGACCCGTTTAAGCATGATTTAGGAATGCCTTAGAGCTTTATTAGGACCAAGTTACCTATAAGTATAACCCTCTTAGATTATACAACTTGGTTCATTAGCTATCCGATTCATATGCATGATTCCGTTAAATGCTTAAATGTTGACTATTGTGCCCTTATCACTCTAAAATGTGATTTTTGAAAAAGTGAAAGAATAGAAACCTTCACTACTTGTTTATAAACTTGTCCCTAAAATTTGACATCAATTTGAGGTCTAGATTAGGAGTTATGCTCATTAGCGTAATTAAGAAGCTTTTTAGTAATTAAACTGAATAATTAGCATATAGCCTATCTAAACCTAGTTTTTGATACCAAACTTTTTACCCACTGATGTTATATAATATTTTGGGATTTTTGGAGATTTTTATTTATTTATAGGCTGAGCATAACATAGAGTTCTAAGCTTGATTCGGTAATTGAGGGTATTGCCCTTTTGGGCTATAAAACGAGTTTTACAAATCCATTTGACCCCAAACCTTTTTCTACTGATCTAATATGATAAATAAGGTATTTTGAGCCTTCTGGAATAATAAAATTATCAGCTTTCCTTTGAAAACCCAGAAATGGCTCCAAATCGCCTTTTTAAGCGTTATTAACGCATAGTATGTATTATAACCATTTTATAAATATAAGGTTTGATGCCTACTGATATTTTTAGTAAAAATTTACATTCTAACAGTAAGTAAAGGTCTTAAGCTCAGATTTCCAATTTTGACCTTTTCAGCCTATGTGAAATTACCAAAATGCCCTTAAGATGCATAGTTTGGTTATAAAGGATAAATTTCACATATAAGTGATACCCTACTGTTATAACTCATTAAATTAAGTATAATTACTGATTATATCAGACCTGTAACTCAGAATCATATTTAAACCCTTTTATAACCTTACGAGGCATAATTTGAGTTTAAATTCATTTTGGGCATAATAAAAGATATCTTTCTGATGTCACAACATATTTAAGGCATGTTAACTTAGGAAACTTGCATATGACTCTTATGGTTACCCGTTACGCATGTTCCGCGTTCGGATCGGTCTATGTAACTAGTTTGCATATAATAGCCGAAACGGGTCAAACCATATCGTTTTTGTCTCGAAATTCAGAATGTGATTAAGTTACCCATATTAAACAAGTATTCAAGCTTGTTGGGTCAAAACCACATTCTAAACCGGTCTTCGCTTTATCATGCGTTTGAACCGTGTCTTCCTTTTGAAAACTAACCGGTCTAAGTCTTAGCTTAATTAAAGACCCGTTAGGATTCTAATAGGTTATTAAAAACCTTCGTTCCAGATTAGGAGCCCAGTAAAAGCTACGTGCACTTGTTGTATTTGATTTATACTTTGCTCAGGTAAATATCCTTAACTTATTTTCCCTATACGGGCTTAGGATACGGTACTATAAAAGTACCGCTTGGTCGGGTGTGTGTAGTCATTTAAATCGAACTGTGATTAATGCATTTGCATGACCCGTTTGATATGTATTATTTGATGTATGGCCTTTGGGGGTTAAATGGCCATGTCTAGGATATCCTTGGCATCATTCAAAGAAATGGCCATGACCTAAGCACGGGGTGTAGGCGTAAACCCGACAAGTGCATTATGTATAAACTGGTATCCCACTTAAAGGAATCAACCTTGTTGGCATTATACCTGTGGCGTGTCAGTTAACTTAAGTCGGGCCCTGTAAACCGGCCCTAATGGAAGACAAATGAGTAAAACTGTATACAAGATTATTTTAATTGTCCCAAGTTATAAAAATATTTTTGCCGAAGTGCATTCAAATCAAATTTTCAAACACTTTTCAAAATGAGTCAGTTAAGTTGTATTTACCAGTGTAAACTGACGTATTTTCCAAAAAGGCTAAGTGCAGGTACTAGACGAAATAGGCTGGCTACTCCAGGCATCATTACTCAAGTCTCGCAAGCTTTAGATGTCAAAGTCTGTTGAACAGTTTTCCTTTTTATTTTGATCCACCTGTGGATCTGTTTCGAGTGTTTTGTGATACTTAAACATTACAATTTATTCAGTTGAAATAAATCTATATCTTTTGCTTCCGTTGTGCATTTATATGTTGTGTTGTTTGACTATGATGATATCAATTACGTCACGATACTCCCCACCGGGCCCACCGGTGACACGTGGTAAAATAGGGGTGTGACATTGGGGCATTGACTTTATGGGCCCCTTCCTGAATTCGAATGGTTTTCTATATATTTTGGTGGCGGTAGATTACGTCTCTAAGTGGATTGAAGCCATTGCAACAAGAAAAAAATGACCACTCGGTTGTTTGTAAGTTTGTTAAATCCAACATCTTCGCCCGTTTCGGCATTCCGAGGGTTGTCATAAGTGATGGCGGTTTGCATTTCAAGAACTTTAACTTTGGGAAATTATTGAAGCGATATAGTGTGAATCACCAGATTGCCACACTTTACCATCCGCAAACGAGTGGACAAGTCGAAGTGTCCAACCGTCAAATAAAAGAAATCCTTATGAAGACGGTGAGAACGGATAGAAAGGATTGGTCTAACAAGTTAGACGATGCATTGTGGGCATACCGAACGGCCTACAAGACTCCGATTGGCACAACACCTTACCGGATGGTTTATGGGAAGGGTTGTCACTTGCCAATGGAGTTAGCGCATCGGGCATATTGGGCAATCACCACGGTCAATGCGGATTACAATGAAGCGGGAAAGATGAGAAAGTTGCAATTGTGCGAAATCGAAGAACTTAGAGATGAGGCGTATGAATGTGCATCGGCTTATAAAGACAAACTCAAGAAAGTACATGATGCAAAATTAAGGAAGAAAACATTTGAAGTGGGTCAAAAAGTTTGGTTGTATAACTCAAGACTCAAGATGTTTGCGGGCAAGCTCAAAAGTAAATGGATGGGCCCGTATATCGTTCGGCGAGTTGGGAGGTTTGGTGATGTAGACATCCAAGACAAACAAACGAACAAACAACAAACGGTGAACGGTCATCGGTTGAAGCCGTACTTGGAGGGAAACGACATAAACAACTTGGAACTTGACAAAGTGGGCTACATTCTACGCCCGGTCGATGAGGAACAACCATAAGAGGCCCAGGTTTGGTAGTGTAAATAGTTAGCATTTTATTTTGTTTTGTTTTTTATAGTTGCACAATTGCCGTATTTGCTTGAAGTCGGTGTTTGAAACAAGTGTGCGGATATTCGGGTCACGAATTGCTCTAACACTGTGTTGAGGACAACACGGGACTTTCGAGGGGGTAGGGTAATTTTTACATGTTTTTGAAAAATTTTAAAAACACAAAAAAATTGAAAAATTGAAAAAACTGAAAAAAATATACCTAAAAGTGGAATTTTTGGCAAAGGAAAAAGGCCCAGGTACCACCATAATTTACGGTGGTACCGTAATTTACGGTGGAGTTCAAAAAATTTGGGGCTTTACGGTGAAAACCTACTGAGTTACGGTAGGAAATTTTTGCCAGCATCCACCGTAATATACGGTGTCCACCGTAATTTACGGTGGACCTGGCGAATGAAGGGGTCGTTCCGGATTCAGCAGTTACAAAAATAATAATAATAATAATAATAATAATAATAATAAGGGTCACGTGAATTACACCCCAGCCACTCGATTTCCTTTCACTTTCTCCTAGATCCATTCTCATCTATCACTTTCATCTAACCCCACAAAATCCCCAAACTCCATAACCTTCTTCAAGCTTCCAACCCTCATCTCTTCTTCAATTCTTAGTCAAATCAAGTGAAATCTAGGTCTAACTTGACTAATTTTTCACGTACTTGTTGATTTTGCCAAGAGATTTGCGAGAAAACAAAGTTTTCGGGTCTGAATCATAAACCCTAGGTCCAAAAATTTTGGGGGTTTTTGAAGTTCTTGCTTCACGTGTGTTTCTTACATCTTCAAACAAAGGTATGAAGTTTATTTACTATGTTTTGTTGATGCATTGTGAAAGTAAGGTTATTTGTGTTATTTGTTCATGCCCACTTGCTTGTTCTTAGATTTAGTCATAAAAACGGTTACTTGAACATTGTTATGGTTTGTAGATGTAGGATTGATGGTAAAGTAGTGAACTTTTTGGGAATTTCTACATTGTAGAGACACCATGCCAAAATTTTGAAAAAAGATTTATAAACTCTTGGTTCACTAACATCTACAACCATAGTAACAAGCAAGTGTGGGGATGTTTGGAGAAGTGGCTAATTTTTTGTGTTTGGTTGTGTTGTTTTAATGTGTGCAGGAAAATGGTAAAAACAAAGGAGAGAGCGGGAGCTAGTTCATCTTCTTCGTCGAAAGGAAAGGGCAAACAACCTGAGGTGCAACCAAAGAAGAGGCAGTACCTGGGTAGGGTTAGTGAGAGCGAAAGCGAAGATGAAGAGATGGTATATTTGGATCCGGCTAACAAGCCAAGATGGGAGTCGGGTCCGTTGGATGAGCAACTGGAGGAGTGGCAGCCAACTCTATACAATGATAGTATGAACCGATTGAAAAACAAGGCGGCGGGTTTCATTTGTGAAAGGGAGGTGAGAGAGGTTGAATTTGGGCCGTTCAATGTGTTTGCCAAATTCCGTGCTCTAGGATGGGAGTCGGCTTTGAGTTTCTATGACAAGGATAGCAAGAACTTATTCATGGATGAAATTCAGGAATGGATGGCGACTCTTAAGCGCAACGCATATGATAAGCCATCACAAATGAAATTAACTGGTGAGGTGAATGGGATTCCGGTAGAGATGTCTTTCGATACATTAAAGAAATTGGGGAAATATGATAGTCTTCCGGCTCGTGACTATGTGATCCCTAGTCTTGATGATCTTTTGGTGAAGCCGGAGAAGCACCCTCGTTGGAATGATATGTTAGCGGCGTTGTTTTTGCCCGGTACGTATAGTGGAATCTTGTACCGGAAGAATCTAAAAATTGAAGCAAAGTTGTTGTTGGCGATTTGCCTTCTAAATGTCATTCCGCGACGAGGGGATAAGGAGCAAGTGAGGTACCCGGAGGTACCTGTCATCTATTCGTTACTTCATGGGGCTTCGCGTTTTCCAATCCGATATTTGATCATGAACCACCTCTGGATTTGCCGAAACAAATTGAAGAGAGATATTGTTCCATATTGCTGGATCATCACGGGTTTTATGAAGCAGCAAAAGGAAATCACTTCGGAAGATAGGGGACACCCGAAAAGGCATCAGCCTTTTACTTTACAAAAAATGGGTATCGGGTAGACCTATACTCAACCGGAACGGTATCATAAACTCAATTCGGAGGGTTAGCGATGGCGGGCATTAAAGGTTGATGCGAGAGATCTTCTACCGGGTGAAGAGGAAGAACCCGAAAGTGATGCGGAAGTCCCGAGTGGGGATGAGGATTATGTGGAGGAACCTTAAGGTGGTGAGAATGTGAATGTGGGGCAAGGGGGCCCAGGTAGAGGATATGCTAGTGCTTTTTACGATTACACGGAGCGTTCCTATGAGGCGAATTGGGCTTATGAGTGCACTATGCAAGAGGTTATCGAGAACCAACGTCCTCCGGCACCCATTTTCGAATCATGGTCGGGGTCGGAGCGCATGTTATTTGATCAACAAACAATGATGAGTGCAAGCATGGAGCGGTCTTTGAAGCACAAATTTGATCGTCAAGAGGCGTGGAATCGTACAAACGCTTACTCCCACGAGCTCGAGATAAACAATCGTTACCATGATGACCAAGCAAGAAGAATGCATGCAGATTGGCACGCCGGGCGGCCGGTGGTTGTGGATCCACAACATGTGGATTATGCATCTCTACCACCTTATGATGGTAGTGTATCGCATCCGACCCCGCCGCTCCATCATTCACAGTGGATCGACTCGCGCCAACAAGAAGGAGCCCCTCAACAAGGTGGTAGTAGTAGCGGTACATTCGCTTTTGGAGAATGGAATGATATGATGTCTTCCATTTTTGGGCCTCCGCAGCCACGCTATTACTAGTCAGGTCGTGTTCCTTCTTTGTATATTTTGTGAATATTTGTTTGGTTTATTATGTTTATGGTCGGGTGGTTGGGTGGTGTTGAGTTTTTGATGTTTTGTATCGGGTTGGTGCTAGTTGGTGGTGTTATGTCATTAAAAGAAGAAAAACATAAAAAAATATAAAATGAAAAATACCAAAAAGAAATTTGTGGTTTGAGTGTTGAGCTTTCTTGTGATGTTGAAAAGTTTAAGCGATCAAAGCCTCTCAAAACCATACATTGGGGTTAATGTATCCCAAGTGTGGGGATGAGGGGAATTTTTTGAGATTTTTGAAAAAATTTTAAATCAAGCGAAAAATGTGAGAATTTGAACACCTTGAATTAATCCCAAATGATGCACCGGCAACCCTTAATACCCTTTATTCTTGGTGAGAGTTGAAGCCACACATGTAAATAAATAATACTTATCTTTGATGAGAGTGGCAACGGGTGGGGGTGCATTAGAACTTGTGCTTGAATGCGGTTTGAGTCCTTAGTTGGACGTGAATGTGAAAAGGACAAGGGCATTTAGGTAGCCTCGTCTTTAGTGTGTGTGAGTGTGGGATTTGGGGGGTTAGACCTCATAAATTATATATATGAGCATGGTTGCGAGAGGGGCGGGGGTTTGGACATTTAGTTGCCCAATTTTGTGCCTAAAAGCCTATCGTTTGTTACCCCCTAGCTAGTTACCTAAAAATTTACCCAATTTGACCCGGTCTTATGGTATTAGTGGTTGTTTAGTAGTATGTAATTTAATTTGTTTGTTTAAAAAGAATCAGAAAAAGAAAAGAAAAAAAATGGAAAAAGCAATGAAAAAGAAAAAATTGATGTTGAGTTGTCTTGTATATAGAAGTTTAAGTTTGTAGTTATTTGTTTGTTTTATTGTGTAATAAAAGACCGGGTTAAGTTAATCGCTACTACATATATATTCCATTTCCTACCCGTACACCTAGCCACGTTACAACCTTAAAAGTCCCTTTGATTTGCATTCATGTTTGACACGCTTTAGGAGAATGATCGATTTAGGTACAAGCTTATAGTTGTGACCCGCCCGTTTGCCTTTTGTGTGACTAGCTTATAGTTGCTAGTGCTTACTTGTTGCCGAGAGGAGAGACATAGCGAGGGGTGCATTATTTTGGGCGTTAAGAAAGGGTTAGTAAAAGGACTACATGTTTATGCTTGGTTTCTGTGATTACTTGTTTTGAAAACGTTTTGATGAGTTGCTTGGGACAAGCAACGATTAAGAGTGGGGATGTGACGGGTGGTCCATAGGACAACCCTTAATGATGTTAAAAGATGAATTTATCCTTCACTTAATCGTGTAATTATCTTGAATTAGATGACTACGGTTGCTTGTGCTTCAGGTACACTTTGGAGCTTAAAATGGAAAAAACGCAGCTTTGAACGGTTTGGAATGGAACGGGTCGTGCATGGAATGAAAGAAGAAACAAAACCCAACATTCAAGGCTCCACCGTAAATTTACGGTGGCCCTGAAACTCACATTTTCCTGCCGTAACTCAGTAAAGATTCACCGTAGCAATCTGAAGTCCACCGTAAATAATTTACGGTGGAGACCGTAATGGTGGAGGCTGCGAGAAAAAGTGTAACTGCCCTATTAAACCGTTTTTATGGGTGTCTTTTCACATATCTCATCATTGTACGTTTTCTTATCATCTTGGGGGTGATTTTGGCTGGTTCTAAACAATTCTAAACATTTGGTTCTTGTTTTTGATTCGTACGAACTTGAATTTGGATGTTATGATGATCAACTGAACAATGTCCGGCTAAATTTATGGTGATCATCCTAGGTTGAAGGTTTGTCTAAGACATTTGTGTTTTGATTCTTATTTCTAGAATAATAGACTTGCTATGATGGTTTGTTTATTATGGTGTGTTGTTTGCTTGTTCCTAAATTGTTAATTTGTATGTTAATCTTAGTCTAAACCATACGTTCTTGGTGTCGTTGGCAGTCGAGATATCATGGGCGGGATTAGGATTGGGTATTGATTAATTGGTCATCGGGTAATAACCTCACGTTCTAGGGATCCGAGTACTTAGTTCCCTTTCATCACGACAAGTAATAACACATGAACCATGTCTATGTGGTTCTTTCTAGTTGAATATTAACATTCATGTCAAAGCAAATCGGAAACTTAGGGTGGTCATTTGTCTCTAAATTGTTTACAAAACCAATTCTCAATTCGCAGTCTAATTAGTAATCTTAGTTTTAAAAATCAAACAAACAATCCAACTCTTTGAATTTAATTTTTATTGCAAATAGTTTAATCTTAGTTAACTTAGGTACTGATATGCGCAAAATGCAACATATAAATTATATCAATTGTGGCATAAAATTAACCCTTTTTTAGTACTAATGTTGGAAAAAGTGTGTTTTTGTCTTCCTTTTGTATTTTCAGGATTAAATGAGCTCAAATTAACAAAAGAAGCAAAAAGACAGCGAAATCTAACATAAATACAAGAAAAGGAGCCAAAGTGGAATGCCCGACCCCTCAACAGCATCTTCCTGAGCAAAACCAAGGAAACAGAAGACTGAACACGCCCCGTGCTCAGCGAGCACGGGGCCGTGCCCAAGAAGCAGCAGAAAAGACAAACCTTTAGAAACTTCTATTGCCCACCACGGGGCCGTGCCCAGCGGACACGGGGGCGTGGTCAGACTCCTGCAGGCGCATTTATTGTAATTGCGAATTACAATTAATGAGGAAAGAGACAAGGATGGACACGGGGCCGTGCCCAGCGGGCACGGGGCCGTGCCCGAGCTTCTGTTCAGCCTATAAATAGGAGTGCTTGGAGCCATTTCAACTCATCCCTTGGCACACCACCTCTCTCACACTTCACCCACCACCCACCACCACCATAACACCATCATCCACCACCATCATCCATTGTCCATCATAGAGTGTGTGAGTCGTCTTGGGATCCAAGATTGATCGTAAGAGTTCTTAACAATCAAAGGCCATGTTTACCTAAGTCTCTTACATCACTTGATGAAGACAAGTGTTTAGTGTAATACTTTTTATTTTTAATCTTTTGCCCTTTTTAATTGGTTATGTATTAATGACTTTAATAACTAGTTTCTTATGTTGAAGGTGATTCTTCCTTATCGTTTGTTCGTGGTGTCTTGGCATTATTTTACTGTCTATATAAAATAAAAGATTTTCACCATTCATATCTCCACGGTCTATATGGAGGTATGTTGGCTACCTGGTCGGGGGTTAAGGGAACGGTTTGGTAAGAGTCTTGCCGTTGTTCAGCGTTTAGAGATCCTGCAAGGGACCTGGGTCAAATTTAGTAGGACCTCCTTCAATACCCAAAGGTATTGGATGGCGGGGGTCCAAACTCTTTGATCCCCTCATAAGTTAAACTACTATTAAAACTTTAATCCAGCTACTTAGGACTGTATCCCTGCTGACTTAGACTACTTAGCTGAGGGTAACGTCACCTTCAAAAGAGGGGCCTACCACATTATGCATTAATAACTTAATTAATTATTTTTCAATAATCCGACCCTTTAGGATTGTATCCTTGCTGACTCAAACTACTGGGTTGAAGGTAACGTCGCCTTCAAAAGAGGGGCCTACTACAATAACTAAGATAATCTCTTAAACAAGTGCAAAAGTGCGAAAATAATTAAAGGTTACACTAACACACGAGTCGGATCCAAGTGATTCATCTTGTCTATCTGTTTTTATTTTTATTTTATTTTCAGCATTTTAGTTAGTTTTATTTTCTTAGATTAAAAATCTTTTTCTAATATTTTGGATTGATTAGACATTGAGGATAAACCGGTATTAAAAGCTCTTGTGTCCTTGGACGACCTCGGTATCTTACCAACACTATACTACGTCCACGATGGGTGCACTTGCCCATATGTGTGTTTAGTGTTAGTAAATATCGTGTTTTATAAATTTAAAACTTAGCTAAAAAGTGTAAAAGGGCTTAAAATACATACCTAAAATATAAAACACTTCACGCACATCAAGTTTTTGGCGTCACTGCCAGGGACACAAGGATTTTAAGAAAGTTAGGAATCAACGGCCTAATCATTTTTTTTATTTTTTTTATTTTCTTTTTAATTTTTAGGATTTTCTTAAATTTTTTAGCTTCTGCAGAGCACGGGCCGTGCCCAGCATTGTCACTGGCAGTTTTTATTTTCCGAGTTACAGAAGGCTGAGCACGGGGCCGTGTCGGTGCAACACGGGGCCGTGTTCAACTTTCCAGTAACAGGGATCCGAAAAACAATCACTGTAACTCCGACCACGGGCCGTGCTCACTGAGCACGGGGCCGTGGTGAACTTTCTGACCAGCATTCTTTTTTGTTTCTGTTGTAGGACTTGGAACCAGACGCCACTTCTACGTAGTGTATGAGCTCCAGTTTAATAAAGACATAAAAGAAACTCTAGAAGAACCCGAACGCTTTCTCAGAAAAAGACTAAAAGCTAAAAACCAAGAGAAGGTTTCAGGGGACCCACTTCCAATGGCGGACCAACGTACCCTCATGGATTACTTATGACCCACCGTAGGTAATCTCGGCGCCGCTATCAATGCGCCGAATGTCGAAGCCAACAACTTCGAACTTCGGCCACATTTGATACAGATGCTTCAAAACTCTGCAACCTTTCATGGGCTTGCGGACGAGGATCCCCATCTACATATTACTAATTTCTTAGAAATATGTGATAACTTTCTGATCAATAGAGCATCAAATGACGCCATCCGCCTTCGAATGTTTCCATTTTCACTAAAAGACCGAGCAAAAGCTTGGCTCAACACCCTCCCAGTTGGTTCGGTAAACACCTGGGATGAACTAGCCCAAAAATTTCTATATAAGTTTTTCCCTCCCGCTAAAACGGCTAAATTAATGACTGAAATTAATACATATTCGCAAGATGAGGGGGAATCCTTATATGAAACTTGGGAAAGGTTCAAGGAGCTATTACGAAAGTGTCCTCATCACGGTCTTGCGGTGTGGCAACAAGTATCCACTTTCTATAATGGATTGTTGCCACATACTAGACAAACACTTGACTCTAGCTCCGGTGGACTTTTAGGTAATCGCCGCCCGCAAGAAATATATAATCAAATTGAGGAAATTGCTCAAACCAATTTTCAATGGCACACTCCCCGAGGCAATAAATCTATTGCCCCGGGCGCCCATAAGTTTGATGAAAGCACTTCTTTACAAGCCCAAATCGAGGCTCTTTCTTCAAAAATTAAAAAGTTAGAAATGACAAAAACAGTCTCGGTTATGGCTTGTGAAGGGTGTGGTGGGCCACATGAAAATTGGAGTTGTATGAAAGAAACAGATGATCAACCAGAGTCGGTAAACTACATTGATAATAGACCTAGGCCGTCGGGTCCCCCAACGGGCACCTGCAACCAAGGATGGGGTAACCACCCTAACCTTGGTTGGAGAGAACCCGGCAATAGTAGTAACCAACAAAACCTAAATCAACGAACAAACTTTCAACAACCAAGAAATGAGTCACAAAATTTTCCTCAACAACACGGTGGACGAGATAGGCTTGAAGATACTATATCTCGCCTCATCTCCGACACTGAAAAGAAAAACTCGGATAGGTTTCTACAATTAGAATCAAATTTTAGAAATCAGCAAGCTAGTATACAAAACATCGAAAAACAAATAAATCAACTAGCCCAAAATTTCTCCGAGAGACCGCAAGGCGCATTACCAAGTAATACCGAAACAAACCCAAAGGCACAAGTTCATCTTATAACACTACGGAACCATACCGTAGGTCCCGCGGAAGGCCCACCGCCTACTGAGGAGATCGCAACACCGCCCCAACAAGAGACGGTTTCTCCTCCATCAGAACCCACCAAGGCTCCTCCGGTTCCATACCCCGGTAGGTTAATCCGTCAGAAGACCAATGAGCAATTCGCAAAATTCGAAAGTCTACTAAAACAATTACATGTCAACATTCCTTTCATTGACGTCCTAACCCAAATGCCTAAATATTCAAAATTCATGAGGGATTTCCTCACTCATAAAAGGAAAATTGAATCATTGTAATTAGTTAACTTAGGCGAAGAATGCTCCGCCCTCATGCTCAACAGACTCCCCCAAAAGAAGATTGATCCCGGAAGCTTCACAATTCCTTGCTCGATTGGGGACTCTCCCATTCGAAATGCACTAGCTGACCTTGGGGCTAGCATCAACCTCATGCCCGCATCAATGTTCAAAAGACTCGGCTTAGAAAAAACGAGTCCTACAAAAATGAGTATACAGCTTGCTGATAGATCCGTCAAATTCCCGCAAGGTGTCGCTGAAAATATGCTAGTCAAAGTTGATAATTTCGTCTACCCAGTCGACTTTGTCATACTTGATATGGAAGAAGACACCGAAATCCCCCTCATACTAGGGAGACCATTTCTAGCCACCGCACAAGCAGTGGTAGACATGAATGACGGAACACTCACTTTAAAATATGGGGATAAGGAAGTGAAGTTTGGGGTTGGGAAGAGAATAGAGGACGATGACCCGGTCAATTACATGAAGGTTATTGATTCGAGTTTGGATGATGCTCTCCGACGGTGCAACATGGGATGCAAAACATCCCACTCGGAAAAAATATAACCTCACCTTGGGTCTAGCCAAGGACCCTTATAAACGTGGCGCACCACGGAGGCATTCCGCGGAACTATCCTTAGTTTAGTTTAATCCTTTAGTTTAATTTTAATTTGCAGAAATAAAACACACTCTGGATGGTGAAGGATAACAAGGGAAACGAGAAACATCGCCCCATGCACTAAAACAGAGCAATCCGACAACGATCTCCCATTACAGTAGGCTCAGCACGGGCCGTGTCCACCCAACACGGCCCCGTGCTGCACAATCTGCAGCAAATCGCCCAGTTCAGGTAACTGGACATGGGGCCGTGTTCACTGGACACGCCCCCGTGCCCAGGCTTCTGTTTCTTTTCTTAAATTTTTGATACTGGCACCTGAACACGGGGCCGTGCCCGGTCCCCACGGGGCCGTGTCCAGACTGCCAGTAACATAAAATTTTGCTTTTTACACCATTTTACACATTCAATCAACCTAAAAACTTATTTTTGGGACACATTGAGGACAATGTGTAATTTAAGTGTGGGGGGATGCTAAAACCTTGAATTTTGCAAGTCCTAATAACAAGCCTTACACAAAATTCTATTGGAACCGCTAATCACCCCAAATTTTTTCCAAAATTTTTTTTTTACTTGTCTAAGTTTAAGTTGGGAATTCAAGACTTAACAAGGTTATATTTTTACAAATTTACAACCGACAGCGTCGTGATAAAAAGAACCAACATAAGACAATTATGAAAAGGCATGACAAACTTAGTTAAAATTTGATTATATATACTTGACCACATAAAAACCCTTTTCCCACAAAAGTGAGTTTTGAGCCTTTAACGAGCACACAAATATATAAATCTTTACACTAAATGCTCATTTTTCGTTTCTTGTGTGAATAGCCGCTTGGTTCATACGACTCTAGAACTTGCCACAACAATACATTCCCGGTCCTTACCAACTTAAACCCAAGTAAGTAAATGATAGAGGCATTAAGACCAACCCTTTTTCGTTCTACACCATTATTTTTCCTTTTTTTTACCACCTACCCAAAATCCCCCTAGTTAACCCTTTGAGCCTAAACCTTTTCATTTCTTAACCCAAAACAACCCTTTTTACCCACCTAAACCTTTTTATTTAATTTTTTTTAGTAACAACGTTCGGTTCTCTTATGACTTCTTCCAAAAAAAAATTCGATGAAACCAAACAAACAAACAAAGTTTATCAAATATCTTTGTTTGAACAATTCATCGAAATAAAATAAAAATATGAAAAAACAAAAAGTCTTTCAAACCGACGTTTGTTACACCTTTCTCCCTTTTACTAACCACTAACCCAACCACCCATCTTTAACCCAAGCCAAAAACCCATAAAGTCCTCTTGATATTTACAAAGGTATATAGTTAAAAAGGAGGAGGATTGATTGCTTGGCAAACTTATGGTAGGAGTAAGTTCCATGCCGCTCTCGAGTGATTCACTAAAAATACACCTTCGGCCGAGTGTTGATTGATCTCCCGTGAGGTGTGTGAACTTGTATATAAATGAGATTTTAAAGAGGTATGTTATGCCCTAATAAGTAATTTATCTTAAGAAATGTTCTTAATAAATCATGCCGAATAGGATTGTAAATAAATAAAAATAAAACCTCAATAAAGAATCTTGGAAATCCCGACACTCTATGACAAGCCCAAAAACCTTCTCTTCTACCTATTCCATTTGGGAGTGAATAAAGCCACATTATAAAGAGTTTTGCTTCAGGAAAAGCAAAGAAGTGTGGGGGTATTTGATATGCGCAAAATGCAACATATAAATTATATCAATTGTGGCATAAAACTAAACCTTTTTTAGTACTAATGTTGGAAAAAGTGTGTTTTTGTCTTCCTTTTGTATTTTCAGGATTAAATGAGCTCAAATTAACAAAAGAAGCAAAAAGACAGCGAAATCTACCATAAATACAAGAAAAGGAGCCAAAGTGGAATGCCCGACCCCTCAACAGCATCTTCCCGAGCAAAACCAAGGAAACAGAAGACTGAACACGCCCCGTGCTCAGCGAGCACGGGGCCGTGCCCAAGAAGCAGCAGAAAAGACAAACCTTTAGAAGCTTCTATTGCCCACCACGGGGCCGTGCCCAGCGGACACGGGGACGTGGTCAGACCCCTGCAGGCGCATTTATTGTAATTGCGAATTACAATTAATGAGGAGAGAGACAAGGATGGACACGGGGCCGTGCCCAGCGAGCATGGGGTCGTGCCCGAGCTTCTGTTCAGCCTATAAATAGGAGTGCTTGGAGCCATTTCAACTCATCCATTGGCACACCACCTCTCTCACACTTCACCCACCACCCACCACCACCATAACACCATCATCCACCACCATCATCCATTGTCCATCATAGAGTGTGTGAGTCGTCTCGGGATCCAATATTGATCGTAAGAGTTCTTAACAATCAAAGGCCATGTTTGCCTAAGTCTCTTACATCACATGGTGAAGACAAGTGTTTAGTGTAATACTTTTTATTTTTAACCTTTTGCACTTTTTAATTGGTTATGTATTAATGACTTTAATAACTAGTTTCTTATGTTGAAGGTGATTCTTCCTTATCGTTTGTCCGTGGTGTCTTGGCATAATTTTATTGTCTATATAAAATAAAAGATTTTCACCATTCATATCTCCACGGTCTATATGGAGGTGTGTTGGCTACCTGGTCGGGGGTTAAGGGAACGGTTTGGTAAGAGTTTTGTCGTTGTTCAGCGTTTAGAGATCCTGCAAGGGACCTGGGTCAAATTTAGTAGGACCTCCTTCAATACCCAAAGGTATTGGATGGCGGGGGTCCAAACTCTTTGATCCCCTCATAAGTTAAACTACTATTAAAACTTTAATCCAGCTACTTAGGACTGTATCCCTGCTGACTCAAACTACTTAGCTGAGGGTAACGTCACCTTCAAAAGAGGGGCCTACCACACTATGCATTAATAACTTAATTAATTATCTTTCAATAATCCGACCCTTTAGGATTGTATCCTTGCTGACTCAAACTACTGGGTTGAGGGTAACGTCGCCTTCAAAAAAGGGGCCTACTACAATAACTAAGATAATCTCTTAAACAAGTGCAAAAGTGCGAAAATAATCAAAGGTTACACTAACACACGAGTCGGATCCAAGTGATTCATCTTGTCTATCTGTTTTTATTTTTATTTTATTTTCAGCATTTTAGTTAGTTTTATTTTCTTAGTTTAAAAATCTTTTTCTAACATTTTGGATTGATTAGACGTTGAGGATAAACCGGTATTAAAAGCTCTTGTGTCCTTGGACGACCTCGGTATCTTACCAACACTATACTACGTCCACGATGGGTGCACTTGCCCATATGTGTGTTTAGTGTTAGTAAATATCGTGTTTTATAAATTTAAAACTTGGCTAAAAATTGTAAAAGGGCTTAAAATACATACCTAAAATATAACACACTTCACGCACATCAGGTACATTTCTAAATAACACATATTCCACAAACTCCCTGTGTTCGATACCCACTTACCGCTAGCTATTAGTAGTAATTGGATTAAATTTGATTGTGACCACGACATCACGTCAGGAGTGCGTGTAGATCAAGATTTAGGACGAGATCTTACCGGAATTGAGAGAAATCTGAGAAAAGGCAAAGAACACGAGTTGCTCGGACAGAGGATTTCCAAAAGTAGAAAGTATGAAAGTGACATGGGTATTTATAGGATTCCAAAAGTGGAAAGGGTGGGTGGGTCGGTCGGATGACACCACACCCGGATGATAGGTCGGTCGGATGGCACATCGACCGGATGGCAGCCCGGTCGGATGGCAATCCGGCCGGTTGGCACCTGGTTCAAGTGCGCGACGCGATGATTTTTTATATTTCGATTTCGTTTGCGAGCGATGTGAATACAATAGAGTTTCCTATTCAAACTACTCTTAATCCCAACTACTCATATTGTGCGCTATTTCTTCTCCACCAATTATCATACTATATCTACATACAATCATCCTTAGTTCGTATTCGGTTTGCGATTCGATTGCGATTCGATTGATTACCACACATAATGTAATTAAACATGCACAAGTAACACATAAGGCACACACACTCATATAATGATCACCAAAATGCGTCATTCGAGTTGCGAGCGCGATGTTGATTAGATTAGTTCGATTAGCGTTTAATTGACTTTATCGCATTGTTACTTCCTATTATTCATAGTCGTAAAGCGATCCGTAACGATAAATATACTTTGATTACTGCAATTATACTTGATTACTCCACATAATACAACTAACGTAAACATAAAATAGGCTAACTACAGTCAAAGGGTCAAAACAGGAATTGAGCAAGGAGAGACAGATTTGCAATTAGCAATCTTTTCTTCCTTTGACTTCAATCTTGACTTTGACTTTGACTTTCGAAACACTGGGGTGTTACATATAAAGAAATGAATAAAACTTGATTTTTGATTTGAAATTATGTTAGTATATAGGCATATATATATGGCCGAAAATTATTAGGTGTGTTATTGAGTTTTTAAGTTGTTGCATGTTCTTGAATGATAGTTAAAATACATGTGTTTGATGATTTGTGTATGATATGATAAATATTCAATCAAATCAGTAAATAAACATGTAAAATAAAGCTATATGATGTATTTTGAAGTCATAAAAATTATGCCATAAGAACTTGGTAGCTTTGCATGTTGTACTTACGGCTTGAAAGGTAGTAAATTGGGTGATGTTTGCATATTTTTGTGCTTTTCATGAGACCTGCACATATGTGATTAAAATTTTTGTTTTAATCAGTAGATAACATGTATTATGTTAAAATATCAAGTCTTGATGATTTGGGATGGTTACGGTAAAGTTCGGTACGAAACTATGCGTTAAAAACGGTAAAAATCGGCTTTTTAAGTGATTTTTATAAAACTGTTTTAAATCTGATTTTAAACTGATGTCATATGATAAATATAAGTATTTTAACTTATATTAAATATTTTTGGTGTTTGGTTGGTCATACATGACTTCCGACGCCTAAAAACGGTAAAATACGCATATTTCAACGTACGTGAAAACGGGATGTTCAAGAGTGAACTTTGTGTGTTATGAATTGATATGTGAATATGAGTATGTGTAATGTGATCTGCTAAGTGATTTCATGATGATATGAAATGATGCTATGTTTAGACGTTTGTGCGCTAGAAACGGTAAACTAGATCAGAAATCGCATTATGTGTGAAAATTTGTGATTAACATGAGATATATGTTTAAAATGACTTGATGAGTTATTTGATATATATTAAGTGTTTGAGTATGATATATATGTGTGAAATAACGTGATACGTGAATTACGGTATAGGGGAATGTTCATTTGAGAAGAAATTTAATGTGAGAAGAAAAAGAAGAAAGAAGATAATGGTAAAACATTAAATAGTTTATAACTCCTCCCATTAATTATGTTATCTCTCATTAATAAAGCAAAAAACATTTTATCCTACATATTTCAAAATTTATCCTACATATATCTTACACTTACCGAAATTTACCCTACGCATATGTAAATTTATGATACACATTTAAGAATTTATCATACACATACTAAAATTTATCCTACACATGTCGAAAATTGTCTTTCACCCTAAATTATTTTATCTTGAAAGAATATATTTAAAAGTGAGTTACAAATTTAATTAGTTAGCTAATTAAATACAATTAGAAATTTACCTATATGCCCTTATTAATAATATTAAATACACATATTAAATGAAGTAAAATGGAGCATTTCTACTGGTTTAAAACTTATTCTTTTTATTCTTACAAAAATTTTCTTCTCATTTGAACCCTCCACTCTCGATATATATATATATACCGAATATATCCTTACTTATGCATGTATATTACGAAGCGCAACTCGCAGATATATATTGTGAATAAGTAGACATAATAAAGAGTCACCAACAAAATCGTTCAAATCGCGAAAATTTTTAATATGTATATGTGTGTGGGTATACGCATATATATATAAATGCCAACATAATCAAAATAAAGACTTTTCGAGAAAATCTCAAAGTTATGTGAAAATTCTAAGTACCAGAGAAACTTAGTTGTTGTAGAATAATTGGTTATTAAATCGTTCTTACTTAATGTAGGACGAATCCAATTTGAGGGACTGCTATAATATAAAACGCACCCAAAGGTGAGTATCACTACGTCCCCACTTTTTACTGTTTATGAACTGTTTTGGGGGAAGAACACGTCGTTAAAAGAATGTAAATATGTTTTTGTGTATAAAACATTCTCTTGAATAAATGTGATTTAGTGAGTGTCACAGAACCCCACTTTTTACTGTTTTATTAACTGTTTTCGGGGTAAAGAACACGTCTTTAAAAAGAATGAATATATGTTTTCCCATAAAACATACATGATTTCAGATAAATGTATTTTAGTGAGATTTCACTAAAACGTCATTTTACCATCATATATATTGCTTTCAGAGAAAAACATGTTATTAAAAGCTAAGTATATGTTTTCATATAAAATATGCTTTTAAATTATATAAAAATGTATTTCCATCTAGAATACGATATTTTTAGAGTATCATAGTATGTTTATGAACTCAAAAAGATGTATAACTTAACCTGTTTTCGAGGAAAAACGAGTTTAAAAATGTATTATACTGGTTTTGGGGAGGAAACTGGGTAAATGAACGATGTTATGGGTATAACGATCGTAAAGATTTAAAAACGTTTTCTTTAAATCTAAGTTGGGACAAATTTGCCAAATCTCAAGAGTGTAAGTAGCGACAATTGGCTTACTCTGCGTGGGGGATGTTGTTATTTAGTATGTTATATATATTAATGCATTGAGGAAGCACAAAATGTAACGTCCTGCTTCTTCGTACTTTCCATAATTAGAAAGCATTGTTTGTATTTCTATTTTTGGAAATCTTGTATTCTTGTAATTGTCTTTTCGTTGTATTCGTTGTAAAATCTGAGACTTGGATCATAAATAAAATTCGTATTTCTCTAAGTTCATGATTTTACATATTCATACATGTTTATAAGTTCGGATTAATTATACAGGTGATGCCTTGTTCGTAATTTATGCAAAATACGTTAAACTTACAAGTATTTGACTTACACGCTAAATTCATACTTATGTGATACTAAATCTCGACTCATATGCTTATTCGTATTTATGTTATGCCTAAATTATGTTTGAATTACATAATTTGCCCTTGCAATTTGCATTTCATACTTAAAACACCTTAAAACCTTAATATATGAAACTACAAGGACCAAAATTGTAAAAATAACAAAATAAAACCACCAGCCAAGTGGCTCGGGGGCCGCAACCCGCACCCACATCCCATTCGCGCCCCGCCAGATCTGCAGAAAACTTAATTAGCCTCAACTATTGGGCGATTTTGTGCTAGTTTGGTGTGTTTCTTGCATTGATTACACTCAACCACTAACCCTAATCATTCCCTATAAAACCCAACCCATTCCCACACATTTTCCACTTTGCAAACACCTCACTTTCACTCTCAAACATCCTAAAATCAGCTAGAAAATCAGTAGCAAGACAGATTCGTATCAAGTTGCAAAAGTGAGCATAACTTCACTTATCTTCCATCTTTTTCATTCATTCTTGCTTCTTAGGACTTGGAACAACCTTAGGTATGTTTCCACAGGTTTTCCATGGAAAACCAAGGCTGGAACACCACCAGAAAAGGGTTAAAAGTGCAAGAAAGTTTCTGTTTTGTACAAACACTTTGTTAAACATGCTTAAACTTGAGATTTCTTCATACATTCCTATGTCCTTATGCCACTAATCAAGACTATGATTATGTACGCTTAAAAACAAGGTTGTAACATATAAATCCAGAGGTTTTAAGCCTCAAAACTTTCTGTTTTAAAAGGGTTTTAACCCACAAGTGATGAACAAGTCTTGAACTTGAAAATGTGTGATTATTTGGATAGCTTGGGTTATCCTACTTACAAATCCACACATCACTTGATGTTTTCTTCTTAGTTAGTTAGTTAGTATATTTCATTTCCGTAATAATCCATTCATGACCATCCTTGTTGTCTTATGACAACTTATGCATTGGTGAATACAAAAGAGGTTTTAAAATGGAAGATTTATCTTCCTACCTCTATGCATGACTTCTATCATAATCTTGCTATACTTTATGGACTAAAACTTATGATATATGCTATATATAATATATAATACCTACAGTAACCGAACCTTTGATGATAATCTAATGGTTATTTGTCAAAATACTAAGTTACACCATCTAAGAACTTAGTTCTTGTTACGATTCTAATAGGTACTTTAACCCATGAAAACATTCAAACCCCTATGGGTTTCATAGTGTCAAAAACGAGTATGATGTGCTAGATGGTTATTTTCTCATATATTTACTTTCCATATACTTTTCATTCCGAATTCCTAATCCTCCGTTATCATCCAATGCTCATACACCTATCTTTCCTCGTGTAAAAGGACTTGGTGTTTCATCCTCTAACAATCAACAAACTCCTCGCGGATTAACAAGTGGAAGCTTACAAAACCGTGAGTATACTTGAAACCCCCTTTTCGTTTACCACCTTTTGGGGTGTAACATGTTAAACTATGAAAACTTACACTTATACTTATTTCTAAAATGCACAAACATTCCTTATACATGCATGCATACTTGTTACTTGATACTTTAAATCTGGGTTTATACGTTTTGTGTTAGACTTATCATTAACTTCGTACGAGCCTATCATTGACATATATAGCGCTATAGGATTAACACACCGCCTGTGAACGTTGGGTTATGTTAAGAGCTTATTGCGTTTCATCTTGGTTTGATTAGTTATGCACATGCCAGTTTATTGTTTATCTTGTTTCGACTAGCTTACCATGTGGAATTGTTTAAAACTTATCTTTTTATGCTATGTACGAAAACCTGTATACTCGCCTTTGCTTTTGAATTGAACTTTATTTTAAACATGTTATAGGTTGATGGTGACGATTGTGTGAAATCTAGTAGGGATGAGTAAAAACACGCTCGAGAAATTACTAGATTTGAATATTTATGTTATGTTGAACTCGTTGTATTTGTCTTTTATTTGTTGTAATTTGAATTTCATGTATTGTAATGACAATTTGAGTTATGAAATGAAAACGGTTTTGATTTAACTATTGTCGCAATTAGCGTCATGTGTGATGAGCAATCTATCTTCGTCCTACTCCGATGATTCCGCCATTGGTTGGAGTGTGACACAAAAGGAGGCATCAACGCCATATGTTAATCATATCAGTATTGAATGCGTGGAATTGTTGATAAATCTATCGGGTTGACAACCCCGTCGTGACCGGTAGCTCCGTGTCCACATAGCGGCGAATTGATATTCTATAATTGTCCAGTATTGATTAGAACCTCATTCGTAGTATATAGCTCGTAACGTCTTGCTAACTTATGAAACCGAAAACATAACGGAAATTTAATATTCAAAACTGAATTATGGAATATAATTTCCATATGGAATGAGGTGTTTGCCGATTTCCAAATAATATTATTAAAATCATGAGTAAAAGTTTTCATCAGGTATAGGGCGAGATTATTAATTCGGATGAATTCTTTCACGACATTTTTTTATGAAATACGCTACATGCTGATTTCATTAACATTACAATGACATCATTTTAAATGTCATATTTTTAAACATATGTATATGTTTTAAAAATGTAAATGTTTACAGACCACAAAGGGTCAAATAAGGAAGTTTTCCTTAAACAAATTATTACGAAAATTATACGTGAACTCACCTCCATTTGTGTTGATACTTGATTTTTAAGTGTTCTTCATGTACATGAGTTCGGCTTCGGGATTTAGGCATATCTTGTGGTAGCGATGCTTGTCGTGTTTAAAATATTTTGGACATCTTTTAAATACTAAAATGGGACCGTGTGTATTTAAATCCATAAGGATTAAAATAACTAATTTGTAACTATGGAGTGTATCCAAACTTTAAACACTAAAGTCATGCTTGTAATAAGTATACGTCCAAAATAAACAATGCATCGTTCACTAAAGATAATTATGGGTACCAACCTCCGTCACCACCACGTTTGTATCTCTGCTGCGTGTTTTGGGGGTGTGACAAAAGTGACTTATCAAACGGGAAGGATGATTCATTGACGATGGACGAAGTGCTGAACACAGATAGACCACACCTTCTTGAACAACTCTGTGAATTAGCACACTCGCACGCTGCAACATCCAGGATTGTGATTATATTTAAATATAGGATGCGAGACAGGCTAAACCAGTTGATAGCGTTATACGCCAATGACCTAGATGATGATAAGTCTGAAGAAAGTGATGAGCAAAGCGATGGGTACATCTCTGATGTAATACCATCCACAGAAGAATATTTGTTTAGTTTGATTTCGTGTTATTTGTAATGTTTTGAATTGTTAATGAATTATAATAAATTTGGGAACGCCGTGAACGCCAAGATATTTACTTTTATAAGATAAAAGGAATTAATTCAACTGGACAGATCTACAAAAACGCCAAAAAAATTGTAATGTTTAATTTATTATAGGTATATAATGAATTTGGGAACGCCATGGACGCCAAAATGTTTACTTTTATAAGACAAAAATGATTAATTTCAACTGGACATATCTAAAAAAAACAAGAAAACGCCAAACAATTGCAATGTTTGAATTATTAATCGATTATAATGAATTTGGGAACGCCATAAACGCCAAGATATTTACTTTGTAAGACAAAAACGATTAATTCATCGCAACAGATCTAAAAAAAATAATAAAACGCCAGGGAGTTTTTGTTTTTAACTACATGCCACAAATGACAACGGTGTGTGAGAGATATATTGCGCGCCACGTGTTCGATCAGGATCCGTTCTCACCGTTTTCACACCTCCAATTGTTTTCTCCTGACCCGTTTCTTAATTAGTATATAAAATTACATTTATTTAACCCGTGTAAATACACTAGGTTCTAACCTAGTTATTAAATATAATTAAATAAAATAAAATATAAGTAAAATTTTTAATGTTTAAGGAGAGAATGACACGTATTATTAATCTATAATCTATACTATATTAAAAAGGAGAAGTGATGTACTGAAATGTAATTTTACATCATGTATAACATTGGAAGGAGCATATACAACACTTTATAAGCAGAGAAAATAGAAAAGATTTGGTATTTTAAGACGCTACAAGGGTAGCCTAGGGATTTCACTCCTACTGTTCCTTCATTTTCCATCATAGATTGAAATTGAATGCGATCTTTTGGTATTCGCCGTCCCCATCTACCCTATAACCACCTGATAGATTAATATATCGCCTCAAACCTCCGACCGATCACTTCAGAAATCGGAACCTCCTTCAACCCTAAATCGATGGCCGCACAACCTGCCAAAGGACGGCAGTGTCGGACAGTGTTTCCCCATATCTCCGTCATCCTCTACCGCTATAAATGATGGCTTAGCCAGGGAACAGTTTCGGTAGGTTGTGGTTTTCTGAATCTTTCTCATTGCGTAATATTTTGGTATTTTGATTGTTTTGATAGATTAATATTGATTATCGATCAATTGTTTGTAATAATCACTTGTTGTAATCAGTTCTGTGTGTGTTGATTTCGATTCGGAATCATGTTTTGTTGAAATTGAAGTTAGGTTTTCGGTAATTGTGATTGAATTGATGGAGATTTTGGTGCTGGATCGATTGTTTATAACATGTGTAGTGGTTTTTGAATAGTTTATATGCATCTGAATATGTTAGATCTACATCTAGAAACATATAGTTTTTTAATTAATTTAGTATTTTCTCCATTTTAACTTGTTTCTTAGTAGTTTATATTAATTTAGGATTGATTTTATACAATTTCAGGTTATTTTTATACAGTTTTAGTTTGATTTTTTTCTTGTTGAATTGTTTCTGTTTCTATCTGGTTATTTGGATGCTTGGTGAAAGATGTTATTGTGTAATATTTGGTAATCTCTAGACCATTGGATCGGTTTTATATTTATTTCTGAATTCTGATATTTTCACTCAATCAGGTTGTATTTACTCATTGATGCTCTTTGGTGAAGATTGTGATAGACATAATAAATACAAATCAAATGCCAACTTTTAAGATGAAAACGAAGTCATCAGGAGACTTTACAAGAGAAAGTAACGGTCTCCATGTCTGTAAAAAATCGAGCAAGATATCCAAGAACTCGCTCACTCACACGAGAAATTTGCAACACAAAGCAGAACTTGACACACGTACTCCTAACGCGCAGGATGGTAAAGATTCTACGGTCTATATAAAGAACAATCTTTTTGATGGTGTTCATTTCGTAATCTCATTTTTTTTTGTTGTGCAGATTCTTTTGTAATAAAGCTGATGAAAGAACCAACTGTTGTCAAATGGTAGATGGAGACAATATTCAGTTTCAAAAGCACATATCACCTTCAAGCGCGGTAAATATCTTATATTCTTATTCAATGTAACATTCTTGTTTCTTTATATTTACTTATGGTAGTTTTAACTTTAACTTACAGATGGGTCATACAGAAACTTGCTCCTCAACAATAGAAACAATCTTTTCACCGATATTGGATGCAATCGACACTGAACCAAATATCTACGACTACGGAGGTAAACAATGGAGGGAAAGTGATCTTGTGCTGCCATCATGTGGAGATGATGATGTTAATGACACTTTACGAATGTCGTGTGAATATTCAGATTTGTTCATCCCCGACATGATTGTTTCCAGCTCACGTTTACTCGATTACGAATACGATGAATCAAGCAGATTTTTCGGAGATGAGTGTTTGTTACTTCCGTTTCTAGAAGATAACATTCAGACAGAAAATCGTTTTGTAGATGGTAGCGTTTATTCTGAACCTGTAATCGTTTCCGAAGATTCAAACTTATATGTTGCCATCCATCAAATGACCCTAGGTCTTGTTATTTTGTATTTGAAATTGTTACGGAATATGTAGGCGGTGGCGAGCGAACGTGGAACAGATGATGCTAGAAGAAGAGGTGTTGCCTTTGCTCGTGCATTTTCAGCTCATTTGGCAAGGTAAATATAACATATCCCTAAAGTATTATTAATTAAATATTTTCCAACAACTTGTACTTTACAATTTCTCTTTGTGCATAACACCTTAATATGCTACAGATTGATGGAAGAACCTGCTGCTTATGAAAATTAGGCCTTGCCAATCTTCTTGAATTAAGAGAAGAATGCTTGCGAGAATTCAACTTTTTTGATGCATATAGTACTATTAAACAGAGGTATTATTTGATGCAGGCCCAAGTGTTGAGGAACGGGCCATCTTGTATTTAGAGGCCCAAGATCGCGTGACAAAAGGGGCTTCACTAAAATGGCTCTAACTTGGGCTACATGTGTCCGTTTTGAGCGTGCGACCAGGCGATACGATCGTGAGAACGAAGCCCATCTTTCCACAAACTACCGTAGGTGGTTTGGGTCAACGTCCAGGCCCAAAAACGCTTATTTCTATTAGTTATTTACATTTTTATGTTTTACCAACAGAAAAAGAAACAAGGGTACGCTTACTGACTTGTACCTCGCCTCCCTTCTTGAGCCACTGGAGCTTATAAGGTTTACGGTGGTTCTCCGTCTTCAAACCTAGCTTTCTGACAGCCTCCTCAGAAACTAGATTGTCACAACTCCCTGAGTCAATAACAAAGGTACAAACCTTTCCCAACACAGTACAAGTCGAATGGAAGATGTTATGCTTAAGCCAATCATCATCACTGGCCTTTGGTGTATAGCATGAACGCCTAACCACCAGACTCAACCCCACATCTCCAGCCACTTCCTCTTCTTCATACTCAGGCTCCTCATCATAAACCGGGCCGTCTTCATAAGTCTCACCAACCTCATCATCATCTTCCCATCCATCAGGCTCGTTATACAAGTGTCTCTTCCCAGCCTTCTTGCACTCTGCCTGGCGATGACCCGTCTCCCCACAATTAAAACATTTCATATTACTAGTACCGGCCCCTTTAGAACTAGACCCAGCAGCGCCACCACCCGGTTTTGCTTGATTGGGCACAAAACGAGACGCCACATTGCCCGAACCCGAACTACCTCCTGTCAAGGCAGATGAGGCTGAACCACCACTACGTCGGGTTTGCTTTTCAAAAACCAGGGCACGCTGATGTGCATCAGAAATAGTCAACGGATCAAACAAATTCACAGACTCCATAATTGCAAGCCTTAGACCACCAATGTAACGAGAGACAAGTTGATCTTCAGTCTCTTGAATATCATTTCGAGCCACCAACTGATAGAATTCCGTTGTGTAGTCTTCAACCGTTTTGGATCCCTGCTTTAAATTCCGTAACTGCTGGTACATTAAACGCTGATAATTATGAGGAATAAATTTGGCCCTCATGCACTTCTTCATCTTCCTCCAGGTTGTGACCTTTGACTTTCCCATCCTTTCACGAGACAGTTTCAGTTGTTTCCACCAAGCCGATGCCCTACCACGTAACCTGGTAGCAATCAAAGGAACCCTTTTGTCTTCGGGTACCTCTTTGAATTCGAACACCTCTTCAACCACAGCAAGCCAATCAATGAAATTTTCTGGATTCAAAGTGTCACCATCAAATTCTGGAATGCTAGTACGCATCCCCGCCTCCCAACGCCGATTACCATCTCCACGTTCACCCCTTGGTTGCCCCTCCTGTTCGTCTTCGGAAGTCGAATCATCACCAAATGGGTTACTAATTTCAGAACCATACCCATCATCGGGTCTCTGCCTCCTACGATTGATCAAATCGGCCATCCGATCAGTCAACTGATTGACCACTTGATCCAACCGTTCATCCACTCTCGCCATGAGTCGCTGCTCCAACTCTCGTTCATACACTTCATCAAGAGGCCTGTTGTTGTTTCTCCTTGGAGGCATTTTGAGCCAGGAATTCGGCTCTGATACCAACTGATGTAGACTAGAAAATAGGATATGAAATTGGACCTGTTGATTCACACAGAATACCAGGAACAACTCTTCCAAAATTCGTTGATTCTTGTGGAATACCGAAAATTGGGGGTTTCACACTCAAGACACTCACAAGTGAATTGGGAGAAAAAAATGACTTTTCATTAAACTCAAAACTGACCATCTTCCTCCCATTACATCCATATAAATAACAACCTAAATTCAAAACGGGCCTCAAAACACACTTGGGCCAAAAGCTAGAAGCAAATAAAAGTCCACGAAAAGCACTAAAAAACATAAAAATGTAAATAACTCATAGAAATAAGCGTTTTTGGGCCTGGACGTTGACCCAAACCACCTACGGTGGTTTGTGGAAAGATGGGCTTCGTTCTCACGATCGTATCGCCTGGTCGCACGCCCAAAACGGACACCTGTAGCCCAAGTTAGAGCCATTTTAGTGAAGCCCCTTTTGTCACGCGATCTTGGGCCTCTAAATACAAGATGGCCCGTTCCTCAACACTTGGGCCTGCATCACACATCAACCCTCATAGAAACAAGCAGATTACTCCTCCTGCTTAAGGCATCAGCAACCTTATTTGAAACACCATTCTTGTGCTTGACCACAAAAGTAAACTTCTCAAGAAAAGCCAACCATCGTCCATGCTTATGAGATACCTTGTCTTGAGTACGAATATGCCTTAAGGAATCATGATCCGTAAACAAAACAAACTCCTTTTGAAACAAGTAATGACGCCAATGCTTTACAGCTTGGACCACTGCATAAAACTCCAGATCATAAGTACTGTACCTCAACTTAGGCCCAGTTAACTTCTCACTAAAATAAGCAACAGGTCGACCACCCTGACTAAGAACCCCACCAATTCCAACCTTTGAGGCATCAGTATGGAGTTCAAAAACTTGAGAAAAATCAGGCAATACCAGAATTGGTGCTGTAGTGAGCTTCTCCTTCACAACTTGAAAAGCCAAATCTGCCTCAACTGTCCATACAAACGTCTTCCCCTTGATACAATCTGTCACTGGGGCCATAATAGAACTGAAGTGTGGAATAAACCGTCTATAAAAAGAAGCAAGCCCATGGAAACCGTCTATATTTTTTTTTTTCGTTTTCTATAAACCCTTATGAAATTTCAATTTATTGAAACTTAATTTAAATTGTTTGGCAGAGAGAATGAGGCATCACTTGCTGTCTTGCCTGATCTTTTAATGGAGCTTGATAGTATGAGTGAGGTATGTTTGCAATTCATCGTATCATTAATTAGGGTGAGCAATAACAAAACCGTTAACCGAAAACCTAAGAAACCAAACCGAAATTAACCGAAAATCGGTTATCGGTTTTTTTGTACCATCGGTTAACTGAAATTAACCGAAGCAAACCATTTATATTTTCATATATTTTTAGCTTTTATACCCCCATTTCATGTTTTATACTACCATTTCATGTATTTATACCCTCCATTTTGTTTATTTATACCTCCATTTCATGTGTTTATACATCCATTACATGTATTTTAAGTAAAAATTAGCCCTTTTTTGGTTTGGTTATTAACCGAAATTAAATGATCGAACCGAAAAACCGACAAATTAACTAGAATAAGCCGTACCAATTAACCAATGACTTCGGTTACAGTTTCGGTTAATGCTAATAACCGAACCGAACCGTGCACACCCCTATCATTAATTACTCCCAAATTTGTAGACATTTTTTGAAAATATTTTATGTTTTGCTTGTTTTAGTGCATTTTACATTACCCGCTAAATAATCAATTCTTCTTTTTCAGGAAACAAGACTTCTTACATTAATAGAAGGCGTTCTTGCTGCAAATATCTTCTATTGGGGATCCCGTGCTTGTGTTGATCTTTATCACAAAGGAACGATTATTGAAATATATAGAATGAGTCGCAAAAAGATGCGAAGACCATGGCGGGCAAGTACAATTAAATATTAAATGTTTATGAACAAAAAAGAAAAAAGAATGACGCATCTAATTGTGCGTGTGTTTTAGGTGGATGATTTTGATGCGTTTAAGGAAAGAATGGGTTTTGGAGACAAGAAACACTCTTTTCGTCATAAGCGAGCTTTGCTTTTTGTGGACAATTCAGGTGCTGTGCTGATGTTGTTTTAGGAATGCTTCCCCTGGCCCGTGAGCTTCTACGCCGTGGAACTGAAGTGAGTCAGAATGACATAATTACCCTTTATAATTTTTAAATTTTACAATTTGCTAATTAAATTTTGTTATACAGGTTGTGCTTGTTGCAAATTCCCTTCCCGCAGCCAAGGTTTTATAAAAAATTATATGGCCCGATTTTGTAATAATTTATAATTATTTTATTTTTGCTGAATTATTTTGTTTTTGTTACAACGACAGCACTGTGACATTCTTCGTGGAGCTGCTGAAGCTGGTGGTTTACTTATGGATGCAATGAGTAATACTCAAGATAATCCGAGTGAGAAGTTATCTTCAACTCCGTTAATGGTGGTTGAAAATGTTTGCGGGCGTCCCTGCATTGACTTGAGGCAGGTCAGCTCTGAGCTAGCTGCTGTTGCCAAAGATGCTGATTTGGTATGCGGTTCTTCAACTTCAAACCATGTTGTTTAGCCAAAATTTTATCCGGATTTATTACTGTGAAAACATTGGTGAACGAGTTTATGATTTATTTGTGTAGGTCATTTTGGAAGGGATGGGGCGTGCTTTGCATACCAACTATAATGCTCGGTTTAAATGTGATGCTTTGAAGGTAAATACCTGCTCCTGCCACCATTGGTTTTAAAAAGCGGGAGTGCCTAACCACTGGCGCAGGGTTTCTCGCTTCTGACTAGGCGAGGCACGCAAAGTACAAAAGCGCACATTAGGCGCAAAAATCACACGTAAAAGCTGCATGAAGCGCGCTTCTTGTACGGGAAATGTTTTGTGCATCAAGATGTTGATATATTAAATTTTATATAAGCTAATTTATAGCTAATTTTTTGGTCGGTGATGGTAAAAACCTAGAGAAATATAAAAAAAGTTTTTATAGATAATTTGCGCTTTGCGTATGAAAAGCGCTGCTCTTTTGCACTTTACGCCCTGTGTCTTGGGCTCGGGAATCTATCGCTTCGGTGTGCATCATTTTCTATTTAATGACGTTGGGTAGGTGGTCTTTTAGGGGGTTAAGCGGAAAGTGCTAGAGTAGTTGTATTCAAATCTAAAACCTCTGGCTACATGGTCTCATGTGCTTACCACTATGCTGCGCTACCCCCCTGAAGGTTTTTTTTGGTCTTTAGACAGCAGATGTTTGGTCTTGTAAAGTGACACTTTACGTGATGCTGGTGGGGGCGTATCCTTTTGAAGACCAAGAAGATCCCAAGAACTTTAGGAAGACAATCCAGGTACTAGCTTTTCTTTACACACTTTATAGTAACATTTCTTTTGACTTACTGATGCTGACTTTGACCTTTGACTTGCAGCGCATCATAGCTGTTCAATATAAAATCCCAGACTGTGCTCACATATCTCAAGACTGTAGACATCTTCTGTCTCGGATCTTTGTTCCAAATGCATTGAGGGTGCGTGTAGCAAACACCTTTACCATATCGTATACAAAACAATCTCAGAACATTTGTGTTTGTTTTTGCTGCAGAGTCCATTCAATATATATTTTCAATCTTTGCTCCATATTAACTTGTACATCATGTTTTAAGTGGTGTATTTGTTTAATTGACAAATCTATTGTTTTTTATAATTTTTATTTTCTTAAAATAGGGTATTGTAGATGGTAAGTGTTGGTGGTAAGTTGGTGATTTGTTCATGTCTTGCGTTATTGACTTCGCCGCAACGCGCGGGTCTCCCACTAGTACATTATAAAGCATTTCAGATGTACTGAAATGTAATTTCCTACACAATTTTTAAGACGGCAGATGAAGCAACAGGAGTTCTTACCCTAATCTTCATCTGTTTCTCCCAAATTTGCCCCCAATTCATTCTCAATCGCCAAAGAGTCTGAGCAATTATTATAGGTACAATAATCAATCAGCTTACGCTCCGCTTGCTGTATGCGCATATATAATGTATATATGTGTGGGCGCTCGGGGGCCAAAAGTGAAAGTGCACTAATTTTAACGTTATTTTACTAATTTTGTGAAAATAACATTAAAAGAGGGGGATGGTTAATCATGCATCATGTGATAGCCGAAAAACAGGGGAGTACATGCACTAATCGGCCTTTGTCTTAAGTACTGAGTATCATGTGCCTTATGTCAAGGCTCGATGCAAAACTACTATCAAGCCGGGGGTCTGGTCTCACTAGAAGCAGCTTCTCCTCTATTCCTATAGGGTAGAGGTAAGGCTGTCTACATCTTACGCTTAGCTTTGTTATTGGTGGGATTTACTGAGTATGATTATGATGATGACAATAATCAATCAGCTGCAGAACCAATTGGAGTATGCGAATCATCAAACCGTAACTGTGAATCATCATGATGAGAGTATACGAACCGCTAAGGTAATCAATTGTATTCAATTGCTCCATCAATCGTTCCCTTCTCCTCTGTAACAAAAGCATCCCCATCATGAAGATAACTCACGGTGTTCAGATCTAGGGTTTCGGCTCTTCCCTGTCTTCTCCAAACTCAGGTTTCTTTTTCTTCACTTGTTATTAACTTGTTATAATTCATGTAATTTTATAGAATATTGTTGGCCTCATAAGTTACCCCTAATAAATCTCTAAACGATTTTAGCAAGTTGAATTTTATGATCTTCTTTCATTAAATTATTATTGTATGAAACCATACTCAAAAACTGGTCCAGTTTACTTTTATTTAAATGTGTTTCAATGATAGAGCTCTAGATGATATGTATAGTCAACATGATGCTGGGAATCCCCCACCAATTTGATGCTGGATTGAACACAATGTCCACTGGCATTAATACTGCCTTTGCTTCAATAAAGGCAATTAACAGTAAATAATGATCATTTGTACCTTTTATAAGTGAACACTTTTCTAATATGTTGCCTCTGAATAATAATCTGAGATTTTGTTTGACCGTTTGGTGCCGGAGGGGAAGTAATATTGCAGGTTGGATTTTCTTGGTATTATTTTGTTGATCAGGTGTGACCTTATGAATAAACACGACATATCCTTTTGGACATATCACGACTTTGATCTTTGGGTTTTATCTTTTGGTTGCTATACCGAGTGTCGTTATCGTATCGGTATCGTAATGAACCGATGGATAACGACCGAATTCCCACTGTACGATCATCTCTCATCACACTTCACACACATCGACATGTTTCCAAGTGCCTTTAATTGTATAACCCATAACAGATCTATCAAAGAATGATCATGACATGTCATAAAATACATCGGTACAAATGTACGATTTTGTTTTTTGCTCTAATTATGTTGAATCACTGTCTCGTGAACAGGTCATCAGCACCACCATTTAAATCAAGTGACACCAGATCAACATGGAGCCACAAGGGTGCCACCATTAGTGCCAATAAGTGTTACAGGTAGTTTTCCAAATCTTGGCTGTTATGGTGTTCACCAGTGTCATATTGCTGTTACTATCCTGACCTGATCCATCTGCACAGTTTTAAACAATTTGACCTGATACCTGTTACTTAATTTGTTGTTGGTGCATTTGTAGGTTGTTAATGATGTAGGCTTCGTAGGGTTAGGGCCCGTTAATCAGTTTAAGCCCAGTTTTGGGTTGCCCTAATTTTAGTCTATATATTGATCTCTTGTACTTGTAATCTTTATCACTTAATAAAATATCTCCTAGTTTGCCCCCGTGGACGTAGGTTGTACTCTGCAACCGAACCACGTAAATCTCCGTGTCATCTTTCATTGTGTGTGTGATTTAAAACCTAACAACTGGTATCAGAGCCAAGGCTCTCGATCAAAATCACACATCCCCAGCCGTAGGACAGCCACAACAGAAACAACCGCCAGCTGCCAGCCGCCGCTCGCCGCTAGGGTTCCGATCAGAAGCCGCTGCCGTCAACCAGATTAGGGTTTTCTCGCCGCCGCCGTCGTTCTGTTGCTGATTCTTGTTCCAGAAGCCAATTAGGGTTCCGATTGAACCCAATTGCCGTCGACCTTGTTCCTCGTTCCCAGAAATCGATTAGGGTTCCAATTGAACCTTAATTACTGCTGCCGTCGCTTTCTTTTTCAACCAGATTAGGGTTCAGGAGGAAGATTAGAACCTGTCCCTGCGTTGATTTGACTCACGACTGCCGACGGGAAGAGTTTGGGGTTTTGGACCATTGTTCAGTTCGTATCAATGGCTGAAGACGGAAAATACAGGATTGAGAAGTTTGATGGGCAAGATTTTGGGTGGTGGAAGATGCAAATCGAGGATTTGCTTTGTCAGAAGGATTTAGAGCTTGCGTTGAATGAGAACAAGCCGACTGATATGAAGGATGAAGATTGGCACAGTCTAGACAGAAAGGCCCTCGCAGTGATCAGGTTTACTTTAGCCAAGAATGTGGCTTTCAATATTGTGAAGGAGACGACCTCGTTTGGTTTGATGAAAGCCCTGTCAAACATGTACGAGAAACCTTCAGCATCCAACAAGGTATTCCTGATCAGACAGCTGGTTAACACCAAGATGAAGGAAGGTGCATCTGTTACGTCTCATGTTAATGATTTTAACACTATTCTCTCAAGATTATTATCTGTTGATATTAAGTTCGATGACGAGATTCAGGCATTGTTATTATTGTCTTCCTTACCCGACAGCTGGTCAGGCTCAGTTACTGCCATTAGTGGTTCTTGTGGAACTGCTAAACTCACTTTTGAAGGCATTAGAGACTTCATTCTAAATGAAGATATGAGGAGACGTAATTCTGGAGGAGAATCATCAGGTAACTTACTAAATACAGAAGGGAGAGGTAGAAGGAAAGACAGAGGTAACAACAGGGGAAGATCCAAGTCTAGAAATAGGGGTCGATCAAAGCCGAGAAAGGATATTAACTGCTGGAATTGCAAGGAAAATGGGCACTTTAGAAGTCAATGCCCAAATCCTCCTATTGTTCGTGATCAGAAGCAGGTGAACATTACCTCAGAAGACTCTGATGATGCTCTTATCTGCTGCGTAGAGGATACAGCCGAGTCTCGTGTTATGGACTCAGGAGCTTCATTCCACGCCACACCGACTTCTAAGAACATGAAGAATCTCCGAACAGGTAACTTTGGTAAAGTTCGGTTGGCTAACAATCATACTTTGGCTATCACAGGAATAGGAGACATAGAATTGAGGACCTCGCTGGGTACTACTTGGATCCTGAAGGATGTCAGGGTTATACCAGGTCTCAAGAAGATGTTAATTTCTGTTGGTCAGCTTGACGACCAAGGGTATGATGTCGTGTTTGGAGGAGGACAGTGGAAGGTTGTGAAAGGGAGTCTTGTTATTGCAAAGGGCAAGAAAAGAGGTACACTATACATGGTGGAGGTTCCTGCTGAAGAAGCAAATGCAGTTACAGCTAAGCTGAGTCTTTCAAAGTTATGGCACCAAAGACTCGGGCATATGGGTGATAAGGGAATGAAGATGCTTGTGGCAAAGGGTAAGCTTCCAGAACTGAAAAAGGTAGAGCCAGAATTTTGTGAATCGTGTGTATTCGGAAAGAAGAAGAAAGTCTCATTTGTGAAGACTGGAAAACCACCGAAGGCTCAGAAGTTGGAGCTAGTTCACACTGACGTTTATGGGCCTACATCAGTCTCTTCTCTAGGTGAATCAAACTATTATGTGACTTTCATTGATGACTCAAATCGTAAGGTATGGGTCTACTTTCTTAAAAACAAATATGATGTATTTGATGCCTTTAAGAAATGGAAAGTTGCTGTTGAGAAGGAAACTAACCTGCAGGTTAAGAGTATCAAGTCCGACAATGGTGGAGAGTATGTGAGCACAGAGTTCATTGACTTTTGTGCTAACAATGGCATCAAGATGATTAAGACGGTCCCGGGCACTCCTGAACATAATGGAGTCGCAGAAAGGATGAACAGGACGCTGAATGAGAGAGCCAGGAGCATGCGGATCAATGCAGGGCTCCCCAAGATGTTCTGGGCAGACGCAGTCAGCACTGCTGCCTACTTAATCAATCGTGGGCTATCAGCACCATTGGGATTCAAGGTACCGGAGGAAGAGTGGAGAGGAGAAGCTGTCAAGTATGAGCATCTAAAGATATTTGGGTGTAGTGCTTATGATCTTATCAAGGATCGTGACAAGTTGGATGCTAAAGCCATAAAGTGTACTTTTATTGGCTATGGGTCAGAAAAGATGGGTTTCCGACTGTGGGATTATCAGAACAAGAAAGTAATCCGGAGCAAGCATGCCACGTTTAATGAAGCTGAGTTATATAAAGACAGAAACACTGATTCTTCAAAGGTTCAAAAGGAACAGGTTGAAATTGAAGAAACCATCAAAACCAGCAGGTCAGAGGAAACTCCAGATAGTGGGAGTACTGAAGTTGAAGAACAGCCTGAATCAACTAATCCTGCAGACGAAAATGATGAAAGCAGTAATAGCTCAGGGGATGAAGGACCATCTTCATCAGAGCCTCAGCAAGATGAATCGCATTGGGTCAGAAGATCTTCAAGGATTACAAAGCCTCCTGCCAGATTCGATCCGTCAGTCAATTATCTTTTATTGACCGAGAATGGTGAACCGGAATGTTATTCAGAGGCAGTGAAGCAGAAAGATTCAAAGCAGTGGGAGCATGCTATGAAAGAAGAAATGAGTTCATTAAACAAGAACAAGACTTGGGTTCTTGTCAAGCTTCCGCCAAACAAGAAAGCATTGCAGAACAAATGGGTCTTCAGAATCAAGGAAGAAAATGATGGTTCTAAACGATACAAGGCGCGTTTAGTTGTCAAGGGGTTCCAACAGAAAAAGGGGATCGACTACAATGAAATTTTCTCCCCTGTTGTGAAGATGACTACCATCAGGTTAGTACTAAGCATCGTGGCAGCAGAAAATTTACATCTGGAGCAGCTAGATGTTAAAACAGCATTCTTACACGGTGACCTTGATGAAGACATTTACATGGCACAACCTGAGGGGTTTCAAGTTGCCGGGAAAGAAAAGATGGTCTGCAAGTTGAAGAGGAGTTTATATGGTCTGAAACAAGCACCAAGGCAGTGGTACTTGAAGTTCGATGAATTCATGGAACGAACTGGGTACCGGAGATGTGAAATGGACCATTGTTGTTACTTGAAGAAATTCAAGGGCTCCTATATCATCCTTCTTCTGTATGTGGATGATATGCTTATAGCTGGTGCTAACATGGAAGAAATTAGCAGGTTAAAGAGGCAAATGTCTAGAGAATTCGAGATGAAAGATCTCGGACCAGCCAAACAAATACTCGGAATGAGTATCATCAGAGATAAACGGGATGGATCTTTGACACTTTCCCAGGAGAAATACATAGGGAAAGTGTTAGAGAGGTTCAAGATGAATGATGAAAGAACCAAGCCCAGAAACACACCATTGGGGAGTCATTTCAAGCTTACCAAAGATCAGTCTCCAAAGTCCGACAAGGAAAGAGCTGAAATGTTGAATGTTCCTTATGCATCAGCGGTGGGCAGTCTTATGTATGCCATGGTCTGTACTAGACCGGACATAGCTCATGCAGTGGGAGTCATTAGTCGCTTTATGTCAGACCCAGGAAGAGAACATTGGGAAGCAGTCAAGTGGCTGCTGAGATATCTGAAAGGGACTTCAAGAATGGGTTTATGTTTTAAGGGAAAAAACGCCATTCTCAGGGGTTATTCTGATGCAGATTTGGGTGGTTGCAAGAAGACTTTCAAAAGCACTACAGGGTATGTTTTCACAGTGGGAGGAACAGCGGTCAGTTGGATGTCTAGATTGCAGAAGAGTGTTGCTTTATCAACCACTGAAGCAGAATACATGGCTATTGCTGAAGCCAGTAAAGAGCTAGTATGGTTGAAGACTTTTCTTGGAGAATTGGGCAAAGACCAGGCTGATTACTCACTCTACTGTGATAATGAGAGTGCAGTAAAACTTGCTAAGAATCCAGTGTATCATGGTAAAACAAAGCACATCGGGATGAGATATCACTTCGTCAGGGGTTTGATAAGTGAAGGTACCATGAGCTTGAAGAATATCCCAGGTGCAGAAAATCCAGCAGATATGTTCACCAAATCTGTTACGCTGGATAAGCTGAAGCTACAGCTTCAGCTGGCCTTCAGGAATAAGTTGAGAAGGCTGGTGGCGAACTAGGAGGAGATGAAGAGCAGTTGAAGATTTACAGAAGTACAAGGAGTGGAGAGCAGCCAGTTTCGGTTCGAAGCCTCCAAGTGGGAGATTGTTAATGATGTAGGCTTCGTAGGGTTAGGGCCCGTTAATCAGTTTAAGCCCAGTTTTGGGTTGCCCTAATTTTAGTCTATATATTGATCTCTTGTACTTGTAATCTTTATTACTTAATAAAATATCTCCTAGTTTGCCCCCGTGGACGTAGGTTGTACTCTGCAACCGAACCACGTAAATCTCCGTGTCATCTTTCATTGTGTGTGTGATTTAAAACCCATTAAGCTTGGGTCTGGTCCATACGTATTTAAAGTAGGCGGTTAGCTTTGTCATCACATTGGTTCTTTATGCCCACCATCTGCTGAACGACCTCGCTTCTTACAAATGTACATTTACGACACTAAGGATGAGATTCTACGCATACTTATTTTTATTTTACTTTTGAGAAAACTGACCATCCATTTTGGATTTGAATGTTGTAGAAAAATTATTTAGGATATTGGATAGAACTAATGAGTTGTTTCCGATCCCATTACCATCACGCGAGAGACAAGTACATTGATTGCAGGCGATGTCGTAGCTAAGGTAAGAAATCATTTTGCTTAATTTTCACTTACATAATGCTTACTGATCCTAACATTCGTATTAACTCAATTTAAAATTTTAACAGAATCACAACGGCTTATTCTGTTAACACCAGCCTCAAAAGCATTGACCATTTCTCCTGACACACTGGCTATAGCATCAGCAGCCTTTTGTTTTTCAGCCCCAGGTAATAACCACTCAAATTTTAGTTTATGTTATCCTGTAGAAAACTACATCTATGCAATACGAACATTCCAAAAGAAACCAATAATTTTTATTATCTACTAAATCTAACCACTTTTCATATAGGATTTGAAACAAAAAAAAGTTATGATTACCTTCAGCAAAATGATTAACCAAAGAATTCATTCTAATTAACGTTTGATACACTATCATGCAGCTCGAATGATAATTGATAAATTACGGGAGGACAAACAGAGGTAATGCACATGTTTTAACCATGGTTATTAAAAGCCATCGCCTCTAGCGCCTAGGCCCATTTTTCAGGCGAGGCGAGGCAGTTGCGCTTTAAGACGAGGAAATTGCGCTTTAATTCTCCAGTTGACGGTTCAGGCACACATTCCGGCAAGATTCCTAGATTCCGGATAGTTTCCGGCCAAATTCTCTAAATTCCGACAAGATTCTAGCTAGATTTATACTTTTATCTAAGGAAAACTACTTTTTTACACTAATACACTAATGTTTTTAGAACTTTTGGTTCTAAATAGATGATATATAGTTTTATATAATAGAGTTTGTTTATTTTATTTAAAGAATAGTATTCTTTTTCTAATACATAATATATTTTTAACTTTTTTTCGTTATGCGCTTAATTTTTCTTAGGCCCTCGCTTTTTTTGCGCTTTGCGCCTAGGCCCCAGGCGAGGCCTATGCGCCTTGAGTGCGCTTAGCGCCTTTAATAACTATGGTTTTAACAATGATTTTATGTGTGCGCTTTTTAATATTTGTTACTCATCATAATAAAGGCAAACTGCCAGGTTCACGGTTGTAATGCCCTTGAAAGGTTTTGGAGAACACAATCTGCACAACTGGAGATATTGATCATACCTTTTATAATTACAGAAGTTCAGGGTTGGTGTCTTGGTGATTTCATCTTCTCAATGGTAAGTTTGTAATATAGCACCTTATAATTTGTTTCATCTAGAGTTGGGCACCTCTGCTTAAATTTAATATTACGGTGCAGTTGGAGAAGAAATGATACCAATGCTGCTGATGAAATGGACCTTAGGAAGAGTGCCCAATCAGTTCATGTTTTTTTCCAAGTTCTTGTATATTCATGTTGTGGTTTCTCTTTTTACTATACATTAATTGGAACTACTGCTCATATATGGTTATTTTCTTATTTTTCCTGCAAAATGCTCAAAAAGATTCGTGGCCCATTTCTTGTTGTTGTACCTCTATCGACATTGTCAAATTGGGCGATGAATTCAGGAAGTGGCTTCCAAATAACGGGAATGTCAAAGGAATTTGAAGGACTGTTTGCAGGCTGCAACTCTGCTCAAGAAATCTGGGATTTCAACGCGGCCTGGTGCAAAATAAGTGCCTTGTTTGTGTTTTCAGCGAAGGACGTGGTGGACATTTGGAAGCATGTCCGAGGCAACCGGATGTGGAAGAAATTGGTAAACGTGATTATTTAGATTGCAGTATGGTGGGTTTGGAAGTTTCGGAATGATGTTACTTTCAACCGCAAAGTGCGGCCTTTGGCGAGCATAAAAGGAGGCCATATTCGTGTGGTTCTATTAGCACCAGTTTCTTTTTTTCATTATGGAGAGGAGGTTGGCTGAATTTTATATAATTGATATTCCGATCTTTGAAGAATAAGATTCCGTATATTTGCTGTTTATATGTTTTCCTCAATTGCTTTGTGAGGGGTGTTCACACTATTTGTCGTCTCTTGTTTTACTTTATATGTAGCCTATTGGTTACTTTAGCAATTCATTACTTTAGCCTATTTTATATAATAACAATTGATGAAGCCTCTTAGGAACAGTATGACAATTGGTCAAAATTTTGAGTTTATTTACGATAGTGCCATTATTTCTTTTTGTCTAACAGAGAGAGGACTATAGAAGAAGAAGAAGAAAGAGAGAACGTGAACGGAAGGGGATCCCTACGGCCGACTCGATTGCTTCGGATTTTTAACAAATAATAAAGGACGATTTAGGTCTTCAGCTATTGGTTGATGATGTCGGGTTTTGGTCGATCGGCGATCGAAGCGGCTAAGGTGGTACCGACAAGTGGGATTGTGACAATTGATGGGGTTTTGCAGCTGTAAGAGGTTGGGGTAGTAATCACCGGCAGCTGAGACGACTTCTGGCGGCAGAAACGACTCCGACAGCCGGACAGTGGTCAAGAGAGAGAAAGAGTAGATTTGAAGATCAAGTGTCAACTGGTATGGGGTATTTTCCTTTCCTCACTTTTGATCTAAACCTACGATTAATGCTTTCGGTATTCCACCATTTATGGTGATGATAAGCTAGAAGAGTGAAACATAAAAAATTAGGGAGAAGAGAGATGGATGAATATTGAACGATTGTAGAAGAATTTTAGTTTGATTTGGTTACTAACTCAATTGGAAGATTATAAATGCTATTTGTTTGATTTGAGGCCTCTTAAATCCATCTGGATGCTTTTCATTTTGGGGATTCATGCGAGGGTTTAGGGTATTACTTCATTGAGTTACTGATGATGATAATGATTGAGATATGCTTCTTTATAATTTTAATTTTATCTTTAATCCAGAGATGAGGTAGAGATATGTATAAAATGTGAAGAAAATTAAAAAGGCTTTATGCAGGTTTCAGATGTTGACATTCATCCTCTCTTGAGACGTGTTTTCTATCTTTATACCTTAGCCCTCCTAAAGAAGAGGTCGGGGCGGTGACCGGAGGGTCACCACCGGTTGATTCAGACCGTCTTCGCGGCGGCGATTTTTAAACCCTGCGATGATGTTGGCTTGCTACCTGGTATGGCAACTTCGGTTGCAATCGTCATGCCACTGAGTGGGTTCAACGACAATGATGATCTTTTCAGATCTGAGTCGATTTGTATTGGTATTTTCGTTTTGCTTTCTGAGATTGATTAGATAATTGTGTTAGTAGTGGTGGTCATGTTGTTGTTGGTCGTGATATTGGTGGTGGTTGTGTTAACAGTAGCTGTGAAAAGGCAGGCAGGCTTTTTTTATGTTTGTGTTGAATAGTACAGGCTGTGTATATGTTGATTTGATGGGGATTTGAAACAATGTCCGACAATGATGGTCGCTTGCTACTTGGCGTGGCAACTTCGTTTGCAGCCGTACCAGCGCTGAGTCGTATTTGGCGATGATGAAGTGCCATTCTGAGCCTTTTCGCTTTGTCACGAGTCGAATGGTTTTGTAGTTTCCGTTTTATATAGGCCTTTTCGCTTTTTTTTTTACCCATCAATAAGTTATTTATTAAAATGTTGAAATACATATGTACAGGTTATATGTTCTGTGTTATTCACCTCAATCGCAGGTACGCTTGAAGGCGGTTACGGAAGCAGTGGTGGCGGAGGCGGATTTACGGCGGAAACTATGGCGTTGTGTAAGAACTGTAAGCATTTGAAGAGTGTTGATTTGCTTTACTGCAATGGAATTTGGGTGGAAGGCGTTGAGTTTGTAATTCTGAATTCTCCGGAGTTGAGAAATGTACAGGTTGAAGATCGTAAGTTATCGGAAGCTGCAAGAAGATGGATGGCGAGTAAGTTTATTGAGGTTCAATCCTGAATCCTAATTAAGAACAGGTACTCTTTACAGATTGGATGAAAATTGTATATGGTTTGTTTCATTGTGTGTTTGTTGTATTTATATATTCATGATGAAAATAAGAATGCATATTTGTGTTATGTTATTCATATGGAATATTCTTGATCATTAGTTTCATTTGTATACTGTTAGGCAAAGATAGTAATCCCTGCATCTGTTGCATTTATAAAATATTATAATCATAATGAGTTTCTATTGTGACCAATCATTTTGAGACCTGAATCTTCTTTCATGATTCTTAATAATTCTCTTATTTGTGGAAGTTAACATGTGAGATTTGCTTTGAAGTGTATCTATGTGATAATATGGGTTATGCCGCTTGCATTCATCCTTTTGGGTAACTTGCTGACATGGTTCGAATATTTGGTGATTACTATCTAGCGGAAAACTATGCACAGCTAAAAGATCTTTCCTAATTTGAATATGAAGCGTCCTCATGTCGGCTCAGTAGGTATGTTACTAAACATCTATGGCAGATAACAATGACTTCAAACTAGCCTATTGCACAAACTGATATATGTCATACTACTGTTGTCTAATCTGTATAGGATCAAGCCATAGTTGAGAAACTAACAGAAAACGAGTACAAACAACGCTGTAAATTATCCATTTCGCCAATACAATCTCCTTTTACATGTGTATGGAGCTACCGCCGCAACGCGCGGGTTTCCCACTAGTTATATATAAGTTAGATTAGACAAGTTTGTTTGTTAACATTGTACAAATTAAATTAGTGATAATAGGTATGGTGATTCATTTTTTTATGATAATAGGGATGGTGATTTTTTTCTTTTTTTTACAAATGTAACAAAACAATCGGTAAACTTGATAGTAATACTTCTTAGTTCGTAGGGCCTTGTGTAAAGTCTAGTCTACCCAATTTGTGACCTCCGTGCGTGACTCGTGAGTAGAGGTGCACATATTGGTTATTAAAATAACCGAACCGACTTTTTTGCTAAAAAGTTAACCAGTTTTGACGTTTGAGTGGTAGAAATCTAAAACCTATTATAACCTATTAGGTTAAAAAAGTTTTTTTTTTTTTTTAATTTTAAACAATTATAATATATAATATAAATGTAATATTCTTTTTTGTTCTTTTATTTATGTGTTCATGTGTGTGTATATATATATATATATGTGTGTAAGGCGGAAAAGTGGTATAAAATACTCAAAGGTTGATAGAAATGGGCTGAAAGCTTAAAGAATGTGTTAATAACTGGTTAATTGGAAAAAAAAACCGGTAAAATAAATTGGTTAAATAACCGGTTTCTATTCTAAATCTCATAACCGGTTCCTAACTTACGTGCTATTTTCAAAACTAAATCTGTTTTTAATGTATTGGTTAGTAACCGGTTTTGGTTGCGGTTAAACTAGTTTTTTAGCACCTCTACTCGTGAGAAAGTGAACAACCAGTAAGTGGAATTAAATGTTAATGATTTCTTTAAACTATTCTAGCAAATGCATGTATAAATTATTCAAAGATAAACAAGTGATACAAAAAGAAAGCACAGCCCCTTGAAAGGGGATCTAAAAGGTTGTACATCCGGTGGTCAATCATATTATCTCGTGTTGTTGTTGTCTATGTAGAAGACTAGTCCTACACAAGTAAAAAATTTCATTATTTAACAAGTTGATAGAAAGATAATGTAAGTTTGGTTATTTATGTGATGAAGAAATAAATGTGACCTTTTTTTTAATGACAAATGTTACTCAATTCTATTTTACATCAAATTAATCCTAACATATTTCTTTTTTGGGATTAAAACTAAGACCTCTCACTAAAGTTATGTGGTGCTCTTTTTTTAAACCAAAATCAACCATTTCTTGAAAAATAAGTCGTTTGGTTTTTTAGTTTAGGTTTATAAGCCATCAAAGATGGATCACCCGACAAATAAAATATCAAATTATCAGTTCTTACTCTTCCAATTCATATTTCTCGAAAATATGTCTCAAAACACTAAAATCGTTCAATTCATCAAATATAAAAGTTACGAACCCGTTTCTGCAACGCAAAGTTATAAATTTTCTAGAGTCTAGACCATGTACTTTAATCTCTGACGAGTAACAAACTCTTAATGGGTACATTACAAATCAAGCTAAGGTGGAAGATCACACGGAATACATGGTAATGTGACCACCAATCAAAATAGAGATAACAACATCAAATTAGTTATGCCTCAATGGGCCCACCTCTCCTTAATTTTTTTTTTTTTTTGAACAACCAAAACAAACCATATATTACCACCCACACAGCCTACAAATAGCAAGGAGTTACACACAGACCAACCTCCAATAAGAACATACACAACACAAAAAGGCCAAAAACAAAGAAACAGATGAATCTCCATCCCAAAAAACAAGACAAAAACGCCCCTCCCCTAACCAAAATCTAACCCAGCAAAAGCGGACTAGCTTGAAATGTCCGTGCCCCTAATTTTAGACCTCTTCATTAGCCACCACAGAGTGTTTTCCTTGACATATCGGAGCATTTTGGATTGTGAAGTGTTTAACCCCTTAAACACCTTGCCGTTCCTTCTTTGCCAAAACCTCCAAATCGTCATGAAAAAATTGCTTGAATCACTTTAATTTTTACTTTTGATCCGTTTTAATTAAGACCAAATTCTAAAATCTGCTGCAGCAAGTCGAATCGAGCATGAATTTGAAGCTTGAGCCACAAACAAATCTGCCACCACAATGATCTCGCCACCATACATCCATACATGAAGTGAATAAGTGAATAATGGGTTTTGCAAATAAAGGATTGTGACTGTAATTACTGAAGTTAAAGGCTATCATTTGCAATCCAGTACAAACATAAAGGACGAGAACCTTCTTAGAATTATCCTTAAGGTTTGAGCACTTTTACCAGATTCGTCCAAAAAGTTTTTTTTCTCAACTAGACCACCCAGGATTCACAAAAGTTGGCGAATCCATTAATTTTTCTAACATGTTAAAAACTACGTTACATGATGAGTATTTTGGATGGATCTGGCAAGTACCAAAACCTTAAGAACAATTTGGTCAATTTACTTTTTTCAATATTTTTCTAGTTTTTTATTAACATGTTCTTATAACTTAAAAAAACGGTTTTTCAATATAAATGTCTTATTTTTTTTAATATTTTCTTATCACCCAACTATAGTTTTTATTACTGACAAAACGATATTATATTATATACTAAAACACATCTTGCAACTATAACAATAGTAATTTACAAACTATAAGAAATAGAGTACAAGAGCATTAAGCATACATAGAGATTATTCTAAAGGAACATGTATGTGACTTGATGCTATTTGTAAATATGCATATATATAATTAAACACGATATGCACAAGACATCAACTTAAAAAAATGATTTTTTAATACTATAGCTAAACTATACTCAAATTAAAGAGAATAGTGCTTGAGCTTGAGGGGCCAAAAAGGAGGCATCGGAGGAGGCCAAAAAGAAGGCATCGGGAATGAGGGTGAGGAGAATGAGTGACAGATGTGTGCCCCATCTAAAAAAACTTGAAACGCTTTAGTTTTTTGTTTGAGATGTTTAGACTGAGTATAAAAATCAATAATTAGGCAGTGCTAACGATACTTGATAGCAACAAAAAGAACCCAAATTAATGAGGGAAGATGACCATGCTATTTGGAAGAAAGTAATGATTCCATGCACACTTTGTTTCTTAATAGCAATTACTTCTAGTTACAAAAGTCAATAATCTTATGAAACTAGCATTCGTGTGCCTAGACTCACTTTAACCCGGATTTAATCGGGATAGATGAACCAATGCTTTTATGAGATTCTGGTGTTATAAGGGACTTAGTTCATTTATTATTAAACAGTTTTAAAGTTTTATCCACTTGAAATTCTATCTTGGGTAAATTGATAGGTGATCAAGGTTGCTCAAGGGTGTGGGGTATGGGTTGGGTCATCAATCATCACGTAGGATCATTAATAGATTGCTACACTACCCCTTTGCCTCATCCATCATGTCATGTAGTTGGTACCGGCTCGATTTGTCACTGTACCGCTATTTCGAATACAATTCCGTTTTCAACAAGATTTATATCGGAATGCTGAACAAATAAATAAACCCAATCATGTATTTAGTCGATATACAAAAACCTAAAGAACAAAAGGTAATAGAGAATAATACAACTATTGGGTTAAAGATGTATGTCATCTATAATACAAGGGGTGAAGCTAAACCTAAAAAAAAGTAGAGTTATTACGGTTGACGGTATGGTAGCTGGGAGTGGGGCGGGGAGGGAAGTTTACCGAGAGGGGAGGTGTTGCCAGGGGTGGAGCGGTGTCGGTGAGGGGCCAAGGCGGTGTATACTCACCGATTGAGAAACCGAAAGAGAAGAGAAAGAGAAGAGGAGAGAGAGAGGGTTAATGGTGGGCCCCAACCCCTTTTAACCAATCACATTTAAAAAAAAAATTTATTTACCACTCTACATGTGTTTGACCATTGCCAGTGATTGAGTGCAAAATGGGGAGTGAAGTGTGGACTTTATATGGCATGATATTATTGGCTAAAAAATAACTTAAAAATCATCAGTGACCACTCCCTCCACCCTTATTCATACTAGCAGGACTCGTTAGCGGGCATTTGATCAGTACCGATTGGTTCGCACAGTAAGAGATTTAATTTCAGAGATAATACTTTATTTGTAGTAACACTTGCTTTGTTAGAACTTCAATACAGATTGTAATTTATAAAATTAAAGATTAAAAATACAATTTGTTTATTAGCATTATAATTGGGTCTTAAATGAGATATATAATTTTATATAACTTTGTGAGTATAATTTTATTTTAAATTTATTATATTATTATTAAATAATAAATAAAAATAATCAAAGCTAGGTGACAGCTTGCATCTTAGATTTTGTCTTTTTATGTCTACGATTAACAAACGCTTCGAAGTTATCCAAATTGCCTTTGTTAATTATTGATTTCAAATTCACCACTAGATTCTTGTTATAGGGTCAACGAATTTCTTAATGTAACCTACTTTTTACTAACCTCCGTCAAGGGAGCTATAGAAGTTTATGATTGTAAGTTAAATCTATATGAGTGTTCTGGATGTGTTAGAAGCGCTTAGGAGAAGGTTCTTTTGAGAGGACGATTGGTCTCGGTTTGCTAAAAAGGTATGAATACAAACCTTCTTATGAAATGGTGGTGGACATATAAAAATAAAACGGAGAGCGAGAGCTTGTGGAAGCAAGTAATATTAGTTATACACTCGCAACTGAGGGCCCAACCTTATCAGACCTACATTTCCAATTTCATTCTCAACTAGAATTACGACCCGCCGCAATGCGGCGGGAATTCTTTAGTTATAACTAAGTCGATTTAGGACGCGCACGTTATGTTGAACCTGTCAAACAGGAAAAAAATAGACGATGTAAAAACGTTCACCCACACACGCACGTTGCGTCGTGTTAACTCGCAAAATTTAGAACGAAACGTAAAAACGCTAAACCAAAGACACACGTTGCGATGTGTTAAGTCACAAAATTTAGAACGAATCATAAAGCGGAAAATTTGCGGAAAATGAAAACTATAAAGAACCAAAGTTGAAAGTAAAAAAAGTTGTGAGGATAGATTTGATAAAGTTTTGTGTTAAAAGTAAAAAAAAAAAAACAAATAGTTTTGGGTTAAAAGTAATTTATGAAATACTTTTGGGTGAAAAGAAAGAAAAAAAATCAATTTTTTTTTTTGAGAAACCCTCAAAGCCAAGGTTACAACAACCATATGCATAACCATTTTTTCTTTGAAAAACCCCTAAAGCCAAGATTACAACACATAAGTAAAAAAATCAAAGTGGTTAAATCGCAAAAGATGAAAACTTTTGAATTAGAAGTAAAAAAAATCAAATTAATTAAAGGGGTTAAATTATCAAAGATTAAAACTTTAAACTTAAATTGTCAAAGATTAAAACTTTAGGTTAAAAAGGAAACAAAGATTAAAAAATTTAAACTTAAATTGTCAAAGAATAAAACTTTAGATTAAATTGTCAAAAATTAAAACTTTAGGGTTAGAAAGGAAACAAAGATTAGAAGTTTAAACTTAAATTGTCAAACAGTAAAACTTTAGGGTTAAAAAGGAAAATTTTCATTTTTTTTTGAAAGACTCCCAAAGCCAACATTACAACACATATATGCATAATTAAGTTGCTTCTTTATAGTGTTTAATGTTTAATAGTAACACGGTTAGCAACGCGATATCTCAAACATATTGAAAACCCACATCTTCACATAAACACAATCCGTTGATCTACATTCATTATATCACAACACGTGCATACATACAAGTTCACACTACTTAAATGCACTATGATTCCATATCTACACACACATACTGTGACTTTCCCCTTTATATGTATATGTGTATATATGTATATGTGTATATATATATATATATATATATATATATATGACAAAGATCCGTTAGGAACCACCCTTTATAGCGAGAACCGCGAGAACCAATGTGAACACAACCAAAAATGCCTAAAAATAGCTAAAAAACACACAAAATTTTTTTTTTAAAATATTTTTTATATAAAAATCGCTACTTTTAGTAGCCAAAAAATTTTTTTTTTAATTTTTTTTTTGCTACTAAAAGTAGCGATTTTAACATAAAAAATATTAAAAAAAAAAATTTAGATTTTTTTTGAATTTTTTAGATTTTTTTAAGATTTTTTTTAGGTTTTTTGGGGGTTTAGTTTTTAGCATTTTAGCTTGGGGGGGGGGGTGGGAGGGGTTTAGGTTTTTGTGGGGTGTGGGAGGGGGGTTTAGGTTTTTTTTTTTTTTTTTTTTTTGGGGGGGGGGGTGGGGGGTTTAGGTTTTTGTGGGGTGGGGGTTAGGTTTTTTTTAGCTATTTTAGGTTGTGTTCACATTGGTTCTCGCGGTTCTCGCAATAAATGTGGTTCTCGCATGAACCTTACCCTATATACATAAGATTAGGTTCAAACGTGAACAAAATCTTAAGAGTGAACTGCGTGAACTGATCTGGACCATTGATTATTATGATCTTGAGATCTTAAATGGATGGCATGATTGTAATTATTTGGTTAGGTTTTAGTGTTTTATTAAAAACAAAAGGGTAAAAGTGTAAATACATTAATTGGTTATTTAAAATCTGGAAACTAAATAGTTTTCATATTCTCTGATTTCATAAAATCCCATAATTATCTATAAGTTAGTTTATCAATTCCTTGATTTTCTCTTTTAATCAAATCACGTATCCTCTTTCTCTTTGTTCTTCATTGGCGACGACAATCAAACGATGAAGAATAGCGTCAGAAAAATCAATCGATTTTCAACCAATAAAGGTACACGATGTAAATCTTAATGTTTATAAGTTTCAGAAAGTACTTGCATGTTGTGATCCTTTTATTAATGAACTAAGAACATCAAATCGGAGTTAGGGCTTGAATATTGTGTTCTGAAAGTTGTTTAGTTACAGTTATTTGGTACAATGGTGTGATTTTTAGGATGTGTGAATCAATTTGTTGTTAGATTACTTTGAAGGAGAATGTTGATTTAACAAATTAGGTGATGTTGCTCTGTTTTTATTCGAGTGTATGCACTTTTGTTTGCTTTAGACAACCTATAATCGATGATTTACACATGTGTACGTTGTCTTTAAATCGAGTGAGATGGTAGAAAATTCTCGCTGTACACATGTGTACATCGTGGTTAACAAGGCTGATTTTTGCTCTGTTTTTTTTATTTTGTTGAATAATAAGTTTGATTAAATAGAATGATGGTTGTGAATGTTTATTACTTGTTATATGCTTCTGTGACAAATTTGTTGCCCGTTTGCATTTGTTCATAGTTTTTAGGGATGGGTTTATTTTTTGGATTGACTGAATTTGGAGATGATTAAGACTTTTTTTAATTCCTTTTTTTGCAAGTTGCTTGGATTTGGTTGGTTTTGTGATTGTTTTTGCATAGTTCTCAATTTTTGTTGCGGTAAGCTTCTGATTTTATTATATGATTAATGTGTATTCCAATTATTGGTATTGTTTTTTAGGGGAAAATGTGATGAAGATTGTACACTGGGTTGTACACATATGTACAATGTGTTTTTTGTTTGTTATGTTCTGTTTTGAGGCGGGTGTACACATGTGTATTCCGTTTTTTGCTCTGTTTTTAATGTGATGTACACATGTGTATAGCGTCTGTTTTTGTGATATCTCGGAATTTTTTTGTGTATTGAATGTGTAAAGTTGTTAATGTACACTTGTGAATTATGCAAAGTAGTAGTTGCTGAGTTTTTTTGTTCTATTATAGGAGATGTCGTTAACGAGAAAAGTGGAGATGGAAGGTCGATAAGGATGATTCACTTATGAGGTCGATAAGGATGATTCACATTTGTTTGTTTGCTTGGCCGATAAGGATGATTCAGCATACAACGTGGCGAATAGTTGTAAAAGATTATGTTTTTTTGTTTTTTCGATTATGTTGGGTTTATTGTTTTTATGAAACTGGAACTTGTAATTATATGTTTTTTTGTTTGGTTTGGAAAACATTATGGAACTTGTAATTTGTTAAATATAAAATAGTTTTACAGGTATTGTTTCTATGTATGTATTATGTGGCTAATTACACATATGTACGATGCTGAGTACACATGTGTACTGTTCTATTTATATCCAAGTACACATGTGTATACCGTTGAAATATGAAGGTTACGTGGATCTTAAAAATCAAAATTTGAATTCTAGTGATGAAATCTGAAATAAAAATTAAAATTGATATATGGTGATTTGTTGTTTGTTTTGATAATTATCTTATTAATAAATAAAACATAATGTGGATAATGAATTTAAAATAGGAAAGATGTAACTTAATTCAATTATTAAAATAATGATTTAAATCTAATTTTTTTTATATAATTACAATCCTACCCTTAACAACTAAAAAAGGAAATCAAGGGTTCAGATCTGTTCACGCAGTTCACTCTTTGGAGGTTGTTCACGCTGGAACCCTACCATATATATATATATATATATATATTCAAATATGTTTTAGAGGCGTATTTATGTTTGATCTGCATTCGATTTGACACCGACGGTGTTCAATTCATCTTTCCGGCTGCTAATTTTGACATGAGATATATGAACATAATATTACTCCTTATTAAGTTAATATCAATGTTTTAAAAGCCGGTAATATCAGTATTAACGGTATCAGATTTAAATTCGGTATGAATCGCCTCAGCAAATTAGTGAAACGGTACAAGTTATACCGATGGTAAAATCTGATATACCGGTTTATAGTGTAATACCCGTACCCACCAAAGGTTTATGGTTTGAAACTTTGGATTTTTACCTTTTCTAATGGACCATCCCAATTTTTAACCAAGCACTCGGCAGATCAAAACAATATAAAAATTATATATTCGTGGGCCATTAATGAAAAAAATATATATAATAAACCAAGCACCCACAAAATCTTTCTTCTCCAACACGACAACCACTCCGGCAGTTCCTTAAACCAAAAACCCCCTCCTTCAGCAAACTCCGACCAACACCACCGCTTCGTCTATATCTTCAGTTTCACATATTCAAGCTTTTGTTTGCGAAAAGGAGGTCAATTTTGAGTTCATTACAGTCAACACAACCGTTAGAGAACCCAAAACACCTGGTTATGTCGGTAAATACTCTCTCTCTACAATTCGAATGTATTCAATTTGGATGTATTAGGTCAGTTTTATTTGTGAAATTAGGGTTACAGTTCTAATTGTTCATGCCATTGATATAAAAAGATTAATATGAAGTGTATAAACAGATTTTGAATGTGTTGTGTGAAATTAGGGTTCAAGTTCTAGTTTTCCATGTTAGCGTTTGGTTGTATGATTATGTTCCTAATTAGGAACATATTAATGATTAAATTGATATGATTTTCGTGCACAGATTTTTGAGTACAATGGAAGTGCCTTGGTGGCGATGGTAGGTAAGAATTGCTTTGCAATTGCTAGTGATAGGAGGCTTGGTGTTCAGCTTCAAACTATTGCTACCGATTTCCAACGTATTTTCAAGATTCATGATAAGCTTTTCCTCGGTCTATCTGGTCTTGGTTCCGATGCTCAGACACTGTAAGTGTTGATAGTTACTGATTCAGGGTTTTATGATATAATAAAGTAGTTGTGTTTGTATGTGTATCTGGTTTGTTGATTGAAATGTGTTTTTTATTTTATTTAGTCATCAGCGGCTTGTGTTTCGCCACAAGCTGTATCAGCTGAGGGAAGAAAGAGACATGAAGCCTGAAACTTTTGCTAGCCTTGTCTCTGCTATGCTGTATGAGAAAAGGTTAGAATGAAACTTACTTTCTGTATTTGTGTCTGTCCCGTGAATTTGACCTCAAGTAGCAATCATAGTTGTTAATTGCGACCATAGCGGTCGCTATAGCGCGCTTTATGGCAATGCGACTAAGTGTCGCTATGTTGTTCATGGCGATGACTAGCGACTTTAGCGATTTTTTTTAGTTTCTCTCGTCTGGGCTTTAAAGCTTAAGCTTTAATACCAAAAAAAAAAAAAATTGCATAAAGGTTAAATTGTGCAAAAACTGGCCCACGCGGGCCTGGGGTTTTCGGAGCTGCATTCGTGTCCGCAGGACGTGCACGAGTTCAATTCTGAATGTCATGCCACTACATCGTGATTCTTGATACACATTAATGATGTGCCTGTGTAAAGTGCATATACATGATTAACCTGCTCTGTATCTCTTAATATGTAATATAAAAAAAAATTCGAAGTAATTAACAGCCTCCTGTTATATAATGTGATGTAACAACATTGCAATGCATATTAAGGAAGGGTGTGTATTTCACAACATACGGAGTTCATATTGTTTCATCAAATTGTATTACTGTTAGATTAATAGAAGTTACTAATATTTTGTAGGTTTGGTCCTTACTTCTGCCAACCTGTGATTGCTGGATTGGGAGAGGACGACAAGCCATTTATTTGCACAATGGACTCAATTGGAGCAAAGTATGTCTACTTTTTTATGCTTTTGTTGTTACTCATACTTGTATGAAAACCACACCTTTTTAAATTTTTCATTACTATTTAAAAAACACATAAATGTAAAAGACCAAATTCTCAAGACATGTGTTTGTGTTCTTCACAAAAAGTTTATACTTTTAGAATCACTTATAAACATGTTATATTAAGTCTCTTTTTGGCATGAATATATGTGCAAATTGAAGTCGATCATCATCAACTTTTATTCAAATGCGTAACTGAAAATGTTATCTAGTAGATATATGATAATTTAAAATTTTAGTTTCATGAGGTATGCTAGTATGTACTTGCGATTAAAATGGTCGCTTGATTTACCGCTGGCATTAACTTTTTATCTTTTCTCTTAATAAATCAATAATCATAGGGAGCTTGCAAAAGATTTTGTGGTGGCTGGTACTGCATCAGAGTCTCTTTATGGTGCCTGTGAGTCGATGTTCAAGCCAGATATGGTACCTTCTATATTCTACTCCTTTTAGCATTTCAATTTTTTTTAATATCATTTGCAACTGACCTTGTATACTTATCTATGTTGTCAAAGACGCAAGGCGCAGGCGAGGCGCATCGGCCTCGTCCGTAGCCTAGGCGCAAAAAAAGCGTGGGTATATCTATGAGCCATTTTATATTTAGTCTTTGCAATGCATCTTTTAAAAGTCCCCCTTAAATCCAATTTGTCTTGTATATATTGATAACAATTCAAAAGGGTTACTGTAAAGGAACTGGGTCAATTGGTCAAATTGATCGATGCTTATTACCTTTTAAATTGTTTTATTAATTTAAAACAATGAGATTATTGTTTAATAATAATATAGTTTTTGTAATTATGTTTACTATTACAATATTTATATATAGAATATAAAAATGTGCTGATTTATTTAAAAAATGTACTGATTTATTTAAAAAGTGTACTGATTTATTTAAAAAATGTACTGATGGGTCAAGTGGTCAACCCAATCTTAGAAGTGACCTTTCACCGCTAACCACTTACCCAACGGGCAACGACCTGTTTTGGCGGCATGAGATGAAAAAATACGATAACAATTAGAATACAGAACCCATTTGACCCGTTTTGCCACGTGTAATTTTAAATTTTTAGAAGTGATGTGTGTTTTGATTTTCTCACCTGTACAACCAAATGTGTTGTATAAATATGTAATCTCTACTTGTTATTGTGTATGCAGGATCATGAGGAGCTGTTTGAAACCATCTCCCAAGCACTTATATCATCAGTTGACCGTGATTGTTTAAGTGGTTGGGGAGGACATGTCTACATTGTGTAAGTTTCTTTTCGTGTATATAACCGGAGTGTTTGGAACTAATTATTCTAAATAGCAATAATGGATAAGCATATTACAACTTTCTAGACACTCATCCGAACACCCTCTGGAATCGTATCATTTTTGCTATTGTCTGTTTGAATTAACATTCGATTTGTAATGGTAAAAAAGTCATCAACATCTTGGCATCCTTTGGTTATTATTGAAGATATTAATACGTTATTGTATATGCATTTGCTGCAGCACACCGACTGAAGTGACCGAAAGAATCTTGAAAGGGAGAATGGATTGATCTACAAAAAGTTATTTAGCCTTGGCTTTGGGATTGAAGGGGTTAAGCTTCGGCACTTTGGTGTCCGGTAGCTTGTTATTTCCGAAGGTGTTTTTGTGCTTGACTTGGAAACTTTTATGGTATTGTTCTGTAACAGTCGGTCTTCAACGGATGTTTTATCTAAAACTCTCTTTCTTGGGTCTTTAAGCATGATTATTCGTGGCTAGGGCAGGTGACACTTAAGATCAATCACCTTGATTTGGGTTATGATTACTTATGTTATCTAACGTTACCCCTAAAGCATTTTAAAATATAGTAAAACAATAGATACAAAGTAGTGCAAGTGGAGTAGTGCTACTCTCTCACCTCCTGAAAAATATCATTCTCAGCATTTGTGTGAAGTTCTTAAAACATTAAATGAAAAAGATGAATGCTAAATTCCCCTAATATGCATTTTGGTTAGCGGTTTTTGGTTCATGTGGTGAACTCAAATGGCATCAAGTTGACCTCCTTGAAAGTGTAGGTTGTGATGAAGTGATATGCACCGAAAACTCCTCAATTTAGAATTTTATTGGATTGGAAAAGATATTATCGATGCTCTATTCGAAATTCTTTAATATACCATATTAACATAAACAAAAAGGGGGAGAAAAACGAAAGGGAAAAAAGGGGAGAAAAAGGAATGGGAGGAGATTCAAATCAGTGTCAATGACAGATATAAATAGCCTATAAACCACTAAACCAAAGCTCCAAGCATATCAAACTATCAAATTCAAACCAATAAATACAATACCAGTATCGAACAAATAGCTAATGATGAACTGACAAGTGTAAAAAACACTATTCACAAGCTTTGTTTTTTAATATATAGGTTAACGGTAATTATTATTATTATTATTATTATTATTATTATTATTATTATTATTATTATTATTATTATTATTATTATTATTATTATTATATAAATATATGTTTAATATATTAATAAAAAATATATAAACAGAAAGCTCGTTTAGGCTCGCGAGCCGGCTCGAGCTCGATAAGCGAAGCTTGGGCTCGGGCTCGTTTACTAAATGAGCTTGTTTTTAGGCTCGGACTCGAGCTCGAGCTCGTTTAAGCTCAACTTTTTTTTTCGAGCCGAGCTCGAGTAAATCGCGAGTAGCTTGGCTCGTTTGCACCCCTACGTTGCACGCAACCTATGTACACTGCATATTATCGGATTCCAAAACTCATATAAGTGTATTTGAATTCAATTTTTTTAAATCTGATGTTTATGTGTTCGTATACATATGCATCAGGTCACTTTTATTGCTTCATTCTCATCGTACTCATGAATCAGTTCACTTTTTTTTCGGCTTTCTTGCATTCTTACTCTTCAAATGATTCGTGGGTTTTGATAATTGATTGGTGTTTGGTAATGAAGGATCCGATGTGTGTTTTAATCGCCGGAGGGCGGTAGGGGTGGATGGGTTCCCCGGAGCTATAGGTGTCAGTTTTAATCGCTGGAGGGGGTTTGGGGGTGAGTTGGAGGTGAATGGAAGTTGAAGATAAATGAGGTGGTGGAGTTTCATAAATAAAATAATCTAAATATAGTTGGCCTAATCAATTTCTATTTTGTTTTTTTTATCATTGAGGGTAAATAAGTCATTTCACATCCACTTAACTGGGAAACTAACATCCGTCCAATATAGGGACCATCCGAGTAACAAAAAGCAAACCACAGGGAACATATCTGTAATTTTCAAAAGTTAGGGATTATAGGTGTTATTTTACCAAACCACAGGGAGCATCCGTACATTTTACTCATACTTTAATGTAATAAAAATTTTTAAGTTTTTGGTTTATAGTAAGTAGCTGACATGAACGCCGGTAAAGTTTTTCATTTGTCTACATATGACATTAGTTAATGCTATCTTTAACTTTTGATGCCATTTAACCTTTTTAACATAGGTTCAAGCATTCACTTCAAATCCACGTAGGTACGGTAAATCCATGTTAGACCTTAATAACAATTCTTAGGCATTCTGAATGAGGGTGTTAAACGGGTCGTGTTTGCGGGTTGGGGGTCTAACCCGACACGACCCGGACCCAAAAATAGTATTAAACATATGAGTATGAATATAAACACGACCCGTTGTATTTTATTTTTTCGCATATTAATATTCTAAATTTATATTCTTACAACAAAAGAATACAAATTTATAGTAGACCAAAATATTTTAATTATACAAATTGAATCTGTAAGTTCTGATTACTCGTTTGATAGATGATACGAGTTTTTAAACAACGATTAGCTCTCTCAAATTCTCAATCGCTTTGTGTCAAATTGAATGTTGGGGAACTTTTAGATTACCGGATGATCAGAGAGGCGTGTAGTCACTCTTATATCAAATCATTTTGGTGATTCACCCGAATAATTTTAGTGGATACAACTCTGATTTTCAAGAAATTGAACCAGTTGTATGTGTGTATACGAAAATTGTCTGAACCAAAAGATGATGTAATCAAAACTGTCTACGAATTTGAGAGGTTGGGGATTATTAACTGCCATTAGGCAGCTATCTCAATTTTTTAAGACACAACTGCCATAAAACTGCCTCTTAACTGCCATAATTTTGAAGTTTCAAAATTATGACATTTTCCATTTTATTATAAATGAAAACGCATGTCATAGGTTACACCTTTGCATCCCCGAGTCCCTGTGCCAACTCACAATCAATTTGAAGTTTGTTTTTATAAATGGGTCACTGTACCTTCACATTTCCCTATCGTCTATTCGTCTATTCTCTGGCTAGGTTGAAGCGTGCTAAGGTAATTATCAACATATATTTCTCTATACATGATATATAATGTACGCGTAATTCGTTAAATCTAACTCTGAATCTACAAACCCTTTAGGTTGAACATGTTAGGTGGTCATTTGTTATATTGGGTAAGACTTTCAATTGGATTAGATCATGTAGATTTCAGATTTTTCGAGTATATTTGCAGATTCGGTCTCTTTAGGATGCATGATGACGTCCAGTACTGGATCGTTGAGAGTGATCCGCCATTGATAGAAAATGATGATTGTGTCAAGAATACATGAGTGTGGTTTAGCTACACATCATTGCCACGTAGGCAGTGGGCCTTTAGCTACAGTACCCTTTCATATTGGTGTAGCGGATTTATCATTGTAGGCAGTGTGTTTTACTTTCACTATACCTTTTTTTGTCTACCACAGTATATATATAAAATGTTCACTTTCTTTCTGTAAAGATTGGTTCAATAAGTAATAGTTATTTAAAGACGATGCAGTACTTGGTTTCGACTGTCAAGGTAACAAGCCCATACATATGTTTGCTATCTTTTACCGTTACACATTGACACGTCTAGGAGAAGTAACTAGATTATTGATTGTTGTTTTTTAATTGTTTTTAGTAAGTTACATAAATAGTTCATCTAATTAGATAAATATACCTGATTACATAAATGGTCTATTTGTTAAAATAGTTAAAGGGCAATATAGTCATTTTTTACTTAAGAAAAGTTAGTGTTAAACTTCAGAATTCTTATCCAAAATTCCATATGAGGCTTTGGCCAAACAACATTGGTAATTTGTGTAATTACCAATGTTAGGAGTTGGCTACAAAGCCTTGTTTTCCTACAAAGTGTAGGAAGCCTCCTACATGTGACATGTGGCAATCTTAGTTTTTTTATCAAAAGGGTATTAGGGTAATTTCATTATTTATTTTAATTATGTATTTTATTATTAGATAACTAACTAACCAGAAATAATTTATGGAAAGTAAATATCTAATTCTAATAGCTCGACAGTTTCATTTTAAATCATTCAGTCTTCGCGATTCCTGCGTATATTCATCTTCTCTTTCACAACAACTGATCTTCTCTTTTATTGATCAGAATTATGGCGTCAAATGCTATTGTTGATTGCGGTGATGGTAATGTTTATTTGATACTGCAGTCTTTTAAACTTGATTCTCTCTTGTTGATTTGTTTTAGCTACAGTAAATTTTACATTACAATCACTTTGCTGTTCGATTTCTTGACATAGTGTTTTACCAGTAAACAGACTCATACCATTGTGTTTTAATATTTTATCGTTGTTTATCTTAGTGTTGTTAATATCTTTGTTAATGAGCATGGGGGACGATTTCTTGACATTGTGTTTTACCAGCAATAGTATAATACAAATGTGTTTAAATAATTATCATTGGACTAGAGTTTTGGAGTTTTTATGTTGCTGTGTTTTAAAATTAATCAGTGTAACATGTTGTGTTTTACTAGTTGGTATACATGTAACTTCGGACTGACCTTCATGGGCATGTTTTAGATATTTATCTCATGTAGTTTACCATTATGGCATGTGTGTTATTGTACGTTGTGTTTTGTGTAGATGTTCACTCAGAAGTTCACTCATGTGTTTTAATATGTTCTTTTTATGGTCTGATACACATGTTCTTTTTTCGATGTGTTTTAAACATGTATCACGTGTAGTATATTGTTGTGTCTTGTTTTTTTTTTTTTTTTTTTTTTTTTGCATGTGTGTATATGTTCGATGTGTGTTAAACATCTATCACGTGTAGTGTATTTGTTATGGCAGTTGTATTTTTGGTTTACTAATTTTCGTGTGTTTTACTACTTGTCGAGTGTTGTTTTTTAATTGTGTGTTTTACTTACTTTTTCTGTGTTTTTACTGTGACGTTACATTCATTTTTTGACTTTTTTCTTGGTAGGTCAATGCACTAACCAATGTGGTGTTTTTTTTCTTGGTTTTAAATTTTTGTATTTTTTTAGACGGCCCCATTTACCAACCACGTGGTGTAGAACATGTTTCTCCGAGTTCGGGCAAAAAGACATACACTCCAAACTCATCATCCTCGATGACTCCAGTCGTTGGCATGGTATTTGACACGGTAGATGCTGCCTACAACTTCTACAAAGCATATGCACATGCCGGTGGCTGGACTGTAAGGAAGGGAACGGGGCATACAAATCGTGGTGTTACAGTAAATAAGTATTTTGTATGCTCAAAAGAAGGCCATAAAGTCTTTAAACCTGTTGACACTTTAGCCGATCAACCTCCTAATAGGTGGGTACGTAGGGTACCATTAAAAGGACTGGTTGTCAAGCGGAGTTTCGAATAAATTTGAATGATGATAAGAAATATGTGTTATACTACTTTACAGAGGCGCACAACCACTCTTTCGTGCATGAAGAAGATCTCCACTTACTCAGGGAAAATAGAAGCCTCAGCCGTTCGCATGAGGATATGATAAAGAAGATGTCCAACTTGAACATTGGTCCTGTTTGAGCATTCAACATCATGAAGGAGTTGTGTGGTGGTTTTGATAATGTCGGGGCGACCAAATGTGACTTCAAAAATTTCAAAAAAGAACTAAATGTGTTTATTGGTGAGTTTGATGCCGAGATGCTTGTCAGGCGTCTAACTAGGAAAAAAGAGTTTTTACCTAATTTTACGTGTGAATACCAAACTACTGAGGAAGGTGTTTTGAAGTGTCTGTTCTTGGCTGATGAGAACATGAAAAGAAATTTTTATATGTTCGGTGATGTTGTGTCCTTTGATGCCACGTACAAGCGAAACAAGTAAGTACAAGATTTATATATTCTTTTCCATTGTGTTTTAGCTTATACATTACTAGCTTTTCCGGGAACTGTGTGTTTTACTATTCTGTTCCATGTTGTTTTAGATTATAATTTTTTGTGTTTCGTGTTTTATTAGGTATAACATGATGTTCGTCCCTTTCACTGGGATTGATAAGCACAATCGGAATGTCACACTTGGTGCTTCTATTATTGGTTCCGAAACTGCTGAGACATATAGTTGGTTACTTAATGTGTTTAAGGATGCATTTGGATATGCACCACGAGTAATTGTTACTGACGAAGACCCTGCGATGAAGAGGTCTATTGAGGATGTTTGGCCTGATTCTAGGCATCGGTTATGCATGTGGCACATCATGGATAAACTTACCACAAAGGTGTTGTATTTTATGTTTAATTCATCTTTTTTTTTGGTTATGCATATGTGATGTGTTTTGAGTTTTTAGTTTGTTTTATTCTGATGATACTGATACTTGCACAGGTTGGACCAACTATATGTGCAAACACCGATTTCAGGAAAAGATTGTCTGCAATTGTCTGGACGGATTCTTTATTGCCTGAAGCGTTTGAGACCGAATGGGTGGCTGTATTAAATGAGTTTAGCTTATCCGACCATGAATGGCTCACATATATATATATATATGGGCTTCGTCAGTCATGGATCCCAGCTTATTATCGTGAAGAAGAAATGTCCGGTCTTATGCGGACGTCTTCCCGATCTGAAAGCGAGAATCACTTCTTTGGTAAGATTTCCAATCCCAAGTGTACTTTGGTTGAATTTCTCAGCCACTTCGACACGGCTGTTGAGGCACAAAGACACGAACATCGTAAAAACGACCACGATACTCGTTATACTTCACCCGATATATGGAATCCTGATTTTGTTCTTGAGAAACAAGCATCTGAGACATATACCAGAACAATTTTTTTGATGTTCAATTGGAAATTCAACATGGTATTCACCAGTGTGCTAGCGTCAGATTAGAGCATATTGCTGATTTTATCAAGTTTTATATCAAGGATCTAGATCAGCCAACAACTGAATTTTATGAGGTAACATTGTGTTTTTTTTTTGTTTTAATTCATTTTTTATGAGGTAACACTGTGTTTTTTTAATGTGTTATACGCATGTTCAGGTTATGATACATGAGGAGGACGTTACTGTTAAATGCAGCTGCAACAGGTTCGAGCAGTTTGGGCTATTGTGCAGTCATATTTTTTTTTGTTTTAAGGGTTGTTGATGTAAGGGAGTTTCCTAGACAATATATTTTGAGGCGTTGGACTCGCGAAGCAGTTCCAAATAGTTCACCCGGGTCCATCCTTACTGATGGGGGCGATCCAGATCGGAGCATCGAGGTCAACGGTTGCATTCGTGAGATTAGTAATGTAACCGAGTATGTTATAAATAAGTTGGTTTCCAAGTTTGACGAGATGTGTAATTTTCGTGACCACATCAAGCAGTTTATGTCAGTTGCTGATGACGCTCAGTTTGACGCCCCTCCCAAAACAAGACGTAATAGGTTTGCTGAACTACTTGGTGTTGCTCCTACGAACACGGTGACTATTCGTGTTCCTATTCGTACTAGGTTTAAGGGGTGTGGATCTCATAAACGCATGAAATCGGAGCAAGCTATAAGTCAAGCTGGGAAGAAACGTCGGCAATGTTCAAAGTGTAAGAAATTTGGTCACAATAATCGTACATGCGGAAAATACAATGTGAAAGCGAAGGATGCAAGCACTTCTAGGAAGGCCGATGGTGGTGCTGAAGACGGAGAAGATGCTGGTGGTGCGGAGGACGTAGAAGATACTGATGAAGATGATGGACCTAGCTCAGACGATGGGGATGATGTGTTTTACACATCCGAAACAGCTGAAGATGCTGATGACGAACAGATGCTGGAGTAGTCGAGTTTGTTTATCTAAGAATATTCCTTTTTTCTGAACAATTGTGTTTTGTTTTTCCGTTGGGTTTTTACGTCTTTATGTTTGGTGAGTTGTCTGTTTTGAACGTTTGGAATTTTTGTGCGTTTGATTGAACACGTATTTGTTTGGGTTTTTAATTATGAACACGTATTTATTTTGGGTTTGTTTGTGTGTTAGAGTTGTCAATCATTTGCAAATTTTGGATTTTTGGAACCGGATGTTTTTGTTAAATTGTTAATGTGGTTGTAAATATCGTACACAGTTATATTCAGCAGTTTGCAATAAGATATTATGCTATCAAAACTGTGGTTTTCATGGCTGGGCAGAATGTGTTATACTGTTTTTTGACAATTAAACTATTACCCTTTATGCGTCTTAATCGACAGCAACAAGTACTCTTTGTAATATCTTGATGTCTTTCATTGTATGCAAGCTGTTATGATAGGGACTTTAACTTTGTTGTTATGTTCGCTAATGTGTTTTATGATAAGGATACGCGTTTCAGATGTTTTAACTAACTATATAATCAAAGATGTTTCTTTGTAATCCATTTTGTCACCACAAAACAATGTTTAAAAGACACAAACCATTTGTAATTAGAGATATGACACGACAATCAAAAGCCATATTACGAATGTGTTTTACATATCAATAAAACCCATCAAACCATAACAAAATAAGGCTGCGTTTTACCTATCAACAAAACCCATCAAACCAAAACAAAATAAGTCTAAGTTTTAGTTATCAACACAACCCATCAAACAAAAACAAAAGTAAGAGGATGCACTCAAAACAAGATAAAGTCTAAAACACCCACGTCATGCCACTTATCCGAATACCTAGTCTTTATCCAACCTTGCCAGGATAGTGTCATACGCAACCGCATCAAGCCTCTTCCTTTGGTCTTCAGTCAACCTCTTGTACCTTGCTACATCAGCTTCCACAAACGGCCTAACTTGGTTTACATCACTAAGTATTATTTTCGCGACATATTTATACCTAAGATCATCAAGCTCTTTGCGTTGTTTGTACAAAATATCGCCGGCATTATTACATTCCTTTGACAAACCACATTCCCATTTCTTCACACTTGTTCCTTTGTATGTTTCCATGTGGCGCATCAGGAAGACGCCACAATCAATGACATTGCGGGTTGTACACCAAGGCATCTCTAATCTAATCGGTACTGTCTCTCGAATTATATCGGCTGCTGGGTGTGAAGCAAACTCCAGGTAAGATGAAAATGCGTCCCTCTGCATTCGACACACAAATTAAATCCTAATATATAATAGCGAAATGGAATTTTCATTACACATTGTGTTTTATAATGAAGTCAAGTGTTTTAGGTTTATGTGACGTATTGATGGGTTGTGAAAGCTGCATACTAGTTTCTCCGGCCATTTTTGTTACTTTCCTTCAAAGGACACAACTGTTGCGCTGTTGTCCAACACCTCAATTTTGTAATCCTTTAGATTGAAACACACACAGTAGAAATGTTTCTCCTGGATCACCGGTATAAACACGAGATTTACTTGTTTAATGTTCTTCATATTCGCGGATTGGATGACCGAATCCATGTTTCAGCGAAGATTCTTGCCCTTACTTCTTCATCAGTCAATTTATAATCATTTTCATTCTGTTTTAGTCAGGTTGAAAAAATTCCAGATTTAGACATTAAAACACATGTACGGAAAGAATAATGCCAATATGTACATACTTACCAACATGTTAACTGAACAAAATAGGCGCGATAGGCTACCCCTTTGTTTGAACCTTTCTTCATAATTGAGAACAGTTGACCATGCACTTATCGCGCTAACATGTATGCAAATATCAGGAAACAACGACTCCACCGGGGATCTCATTACATCTACACCCTTTTCAGTTTTAAACACGACATCCCTACATTTAAACAAAAATGACATAAGTTTCATACTATCCTTGTGTTTTAGACTGTGTTATAAACATACCAAACAATATACTTTTAAACACAATCAGATATGATATTGTGTATTTAGACAGATATGATATTTAACTGTTTTGACAACAAACAGATTTAGAATACAAAATTTTACATACCACACACTTCCCCAAGCCGAAAACATATAAGCGCTCGCTGATGCTTCAGCTGCATCAAGTCTACTTGTTATATCAACCACTCTTTTTACATACGGAGACCTAAGTGCTTCTGGCAATTCTACATTTCTTTGCGGCCTCACCACCCTTTTCCCCATGTCAAGTTGTCTGACTACTTTGTCCCTTTTGTCCCTTTTGCATGCAAATTCGTATTCAGTAGCCGTTTTCTGAGAGAGAGGTGTGATGTCAAGTGGCTCATTTTGAAATATCTTAACTAATTGCCCCTTAGGTGTGTTATCACGCTCAATACTATCCATGTGTTCATTGGCTGCTGCTACCATTGTAGGAGTCTTGTGACAACCGGTGATTTACGGCTCCTAATTACGTAATTAACAAGTGATTAACACGATAATAAATAGTGTTTAGAGCACAAATTAACTTAATTAGGCATTTGGAGTGCCTGGGAATGCCTATCCGTCTTAACAGAGCGCGAACGGTGGTTTACAGAGAAACCTGCGAAACGTTAAACGACAACGGATTGGAACCAAACAGAATACTGACAACGCCGACAAATATTAAATTTTTACGATATATTTTAGCTTCGTAAATTAAGTTTTAGTGACACAGACGAAACGGATCGAAAAACGGATTAAAAACGACGAACAGAGCATTTTACGTGATTTTTACACAACCGACGAACGAACACGCAAACGTCGACTACCGACCCTAATTTACATATTTTAGTATTAAAATTATGCTCTACGATGCTTCCATGATGTTTGGGTGCGAAGACGGGCTTCAAAGACGAGATCGGGCCTTTCAAAAATGCTAGGAACGGGCTTGTGGGCCTTGGGCCCAAGCCCACAAGACCCTAACTATATAAAGGTTTTAACCCCCAAAATCCTTCACTTTCACCTACATATCCTCTCTCTAAACCTCATTTTTCTCTCAACACTCTCTCTCTAGAACATGATCAGGGCACAGGTCCGGCGAGCAGATCCGGTGACCGGCATCGGGGCCGGCGACCGGCGACGGTGGAGCGACGGCGGCGGCGCCGGATGCGGCGGCGGCGGTGAACTTTCCGGCGACCTTTCCTTCGATCCGACACCCTACCCCCACTAAATCAACCGTTCCCGACACGATGGCGGTGTCCGTTTTCGAAGATTCTGAGCCGTTTGGGCTCACGCGAAACTCCGGCGAAGTTCCGGTCAAGATTCCGGCGATCATGTTTGAATTTTAACTCCGTGCATGCGTAGATTGGCTCACAAGAAGTGATTCTGCTCATTTTCAAGACTTTTACTTTTCCGGCGATATTCCGGTGAGCTCTCCGACCCCATTTTCTGTAATTTTTGAAGTCCCTAGTTCATCTAATAGTGAGCACGAGTCATTGTTCGAGATTGTAGTGGTTCCGGCAAAGATGGAGGTGGCGACGGTGGGGTTTGGCGGCGGAACAGACGACCGGCGACGGCAATCGGCGACGGACCGACGCCGGCCGACGGTAGTGGTGGTGGTTCGGCTCCTTTTCGCTTCCTCTCAGCTTTTGGTTCGGGTCTCGGGCTCGGGTCAGCCGCTGGTCAACGGTCAGAATATCAGGTTGGGTTGACTCGGTCAAACTGAGTCGACTCGGTCAAACCTGGTCAACCCGATGAGTCAACTCGGGTCAACAGCAAGTCAAGCACGGTCAACATGGGTCAGACGGTTCGGATAGGTCGGTTCGGGTCAGCCGGTTTGAGTCGAATCATGAAGTAGTTCGGTTGACTCGGTCAAACCGTGTCAACTCGGTCAACTCAGTCAACTCAGCAAGTTGACTTGGTTAGCTCGGCTTTCGACACTAGAAGATGGTAAAAGTTTAAGTCGCGATTATTTTGTTAACTATTCCTAATTCTAATAATACGTGATAACGAGCTCGAACCGATTTATAATCGTGTTTAGTTTATACTTTGCCGTTTCATGAAAATTATATATATTAATGATTGAATCTTGATAAAAATAACGACAACTTGTGTTGTCGGGACGTCCAAAAATAGAGGGAACTCTGCCCGTTTTTCAAGAAAATCCGTAAAATAAGACGCGTGTTATTATAAAACAACTTTCGGATTCAAAAGCTATTTTTGAAAGACGAATACAAGTATATAATTACTTTCGACAACACTTCACATTTTACGAAAACGATGATTCGGAAAGTATTTACAACAATAAATATAGTATTTATATTTATTCTAAACTCTGAAGTTTCGACAATTCTTTAATAAAAATAAATATAGTTGGTATATTTATTTCGAATAACAAACCATACGACTTCTTTTACAAAAAAATAAATGTAGTATATATATTTATTTCAAACTTCAAACGACTCATACTCATTTACATGAATGACTATAGTATATATATTTATTCGAAACATTACACGACACGAATTCGTTTTTATAAAAATAAATATAGCTTGTATATTTATTTCAAGTATCGAACAATACGAAATCTTTTATTAAAATAAATATAGTTTATATATTTATTTTCTCTAACTTCAGCGACTCGTATTATCATATAAAAGTAAATATAGCATGTATATTTATTTTTTTTAAACACAAACAACTCGATGTTACTTTTGTAAAATAAATATATCTTTTATATTTGTTTCAAACGCCTAAACGGCACACTATATATCATATATATCGCTTACGAGTTTACTACATGTTATTTTCGTATAAATGTGTATTACATACACGACGGCTTCTCAAGGCGACTAATGAGATTCTACCGAAATATTTATATATATTTTAATATAAATATTTTTATATTTTATATCTCACGAGAACTAAGTACTTTCTAGACTTAGTAAACTATTAACGACATTAAGCGAAACTTAGCAAGTTTAACTTAAACATTTTTATTAAGTTAACAACTTACCGTCGAGTCGTTCGATTAACGACTCGGTAGAGCTCGATGACACGTAGTTTAGTTACTGCGTTTATTTAGAAACTTATAAGATATTCCGTGTTAGGAATATGGTAGAATGCACGCTAGCAAGTCAAGTCTTGGAAACGACATCACAAAGTCGTAATTAGCTAGCTTTGCACAAGGAATATTCAGGTGAGTTCATAACCCCGGTTTTTACGGTTTTACATTTTTGTAAATATTTTCGGGGTGGAAAGACATGCACGATTTTCAGAAACATACAAAGTTTTCGATAAACAAAGACTGTATATTTTCAGACAAAGCACGTTTTGGAAGAACATACAAAGTTTTGAACAAACGCAAAACTCGTATTTCTAAATCATATTACGAATGGATTTCGAGGAACTCGAATCATTTATGAAGGGTTTATACTAAACGTACCGGTTTTTACAAAACAAATACGTATTATCGAAATGTGAACGATTTTCATAACTAGGAGGTTCAGCCATAGGGGCTGGGAAGGTTCAGCCATAGAGGCGGGGAAGGTTCAGCCTTAGAGGCTGAGGTAAAATACATGTTACAATTATTTCAGACATTTTATACATGGTATGGTTAGCGTAGGGAGGGTTTTTACTACTTAGATCATGTGAGTGGGTAGGTGGAACTTAAGGCCATTAATCCTCGTTGTAGGACTCAGGGACATTAGTGATACATCTATTTGGGTGTAGCGAGCCCCATTCCTGAGTCCGCCGGGTGGACCATGTGGTGACTAAGTGCCCGACGCACAAATCTGCTAGGTTTGAGTCTTCCTGCATCACTTCACACATACCATTGGCTTTGCAACCCAGTGGTGATCTCTTTTTCCTTATTGCTACATACCAGGGACATACGTACTTACAGAAATACTTGATTTATACAAACTAAATACCATGTTTCATACAAAATCAAAGCATAGGATTTATGCGGGCATGGAGTCAAAGTCAGGGTGGCATTGACGGTTATACATACTTTACAAATACAAGAGTTTACAAATACATGGTTTACGAACATAATGCGTTGCAAATACAAAGTTTTCCATATCACTTGACAAGAAAATGACTTCTGAATTCGTTTTCTCAATATTATTTCACAAACCGGTTATTCAAAAGATTTATTTCAAATCTTTTACGAACAAACTATGAACTCGCTCAACTTTATGTTGACTTTTTCGCATGTTTCTTTCTCAGGTTGCATTTCAAAGTTAAGGCACGGTTGGAATAGGAGAGCCATTGGAGATACGAGTACTTAGCAGCGTTCATTTTCTAGAAGTCTTAGCTTTATTTTGCTTCTGCTGTGCAATAAAGATACCAGTCCAGTCACGCCAATGCTCTGATATTTCGGGATGTGACAGATTGGTATCAGATCTATAGGTTACAGCGAATTAGGTTTCTGTTGTGATACCTAGGCTCTAACCTCACTTTTCTCTGGGAACTTAGGATATTAAAACCTGAATACATACAAAACGCCTAGTACTCGAATATGGTCTCCAACCGTTGCCGAAAAACAAACAGACAAAATTTTGTTTTCTGTTAGTGCAGATTGTCTGTCGACTACATCTTCGTTCGAGTCTCTCAAATAGAAAGTCAAGTCGCTACGAGTTTCACTACGAATTGACTACGGCAATATCCAAGGGGGAGATTGTTGATGCACTTAATGTCTATCGCCTTCGTCAATCCGAGTTGTAGTGAAAAGCCGAAAGGAATCAAGCGCGTAATGTCTTATTTAGTTAGAAATGGCAAGGTGGCAAACTTGTAATTAATGTGAATGTTCATTAAGTTGCCTTGACCATATAAATAGGGTGTTATGTCATAGTTTAAGTTAGTTTTTTAGAGATCTTGAGTTAGAATTTAGAGAAGACTTGGAGAGGAGACTTTCTAGAGAGAGAAAGTTGGTGTAATCGTGAATCTTGTACCGAATTGTCATATTTCTCAATAGATTCTCGTTAGTAGTACGTTATCGTGTGTTCGGTCACGTACGTTCACGGATTCCACACGTGAAACGTACGATACGCAATCGAACGGTCGAGAAAACCGGTCCTACAAGTGGTATCAGAGCTAGGAGCTCGATTGCTTGATCAAACACGTCGTTCTCGTACAGATTTCAGCCGATTCAGAGCCGATTCAGATCCAATTTCGTCGATTTCTTCATATTCTACTCATTCTTTACGTTTTTTACTGAAAAACGTCAAATTGAACAGGTAAATACGGTCCGTTTCGTCTGATTTTTGGATATGTTGTGCATTTAGACCCGATCTACAATCCTACCAAATTTCAGCTCGAAATTCCAAGTCGTTTTGGAGAAATTGCAATTTTTTGGTCCGAATTTGCGTAAACATTCAGGTCTGGAACCGCTCGTAATTCTTGTCTGGAACCGCTCGTAATTCAGTTCTGGAACCGCTCAAAGTTACATGTGTGAATCGCTCGAAATCAATTGAATTGAATCGCTTATACGAACAGTTGTTCTGAACCGCTTATTAGGTCATACGTGTGAACCGCTCCAAAATCATTAAATGTGGATCGCCTTTTAGTCAAGTTTTGGTCCGCTCAAAAGGTTTGAGGGTCGTTCTTTTGTCACCTTCGTCACGTGAGGTTCTGAAAAAATACAGGTTGTTTGTCGTTGACTACATGTTGTGCCGCCCCTCTAAAAAGGTTGATTGATTGTGTGATGAGTCATTGTTTGTGCCGCCAAGCAACCCAATCACAATATTTGATCAATTTGTCGGCCTGTTGTTGTTGATTAGTTGTCTCCACCGCCCCACTGTTTGTTGACACCGCCCCATTAAGCAAATTAACCAATCACTAAAGCCCAACACTGCTGTTGTACACCGCCATTAATCCACCGCCCATTACGTTCTCATTTTAATTCACCCATTATCTACTCTTGTTTTGGCCTTTTAGTCACAGCCCACTAAGTTTCAGCGGCCCAATCCCAGCCTCACATTTAATCACTTTTTACCGCCCACTATTAAAAACATTGACCAATAGTTATTCAAGCACCGCCCAACCCAATTATCGATGTGGATAAGTGCTGCCCATTAATTGAAGTTTGATGTGTTTGTAGTTGTTCACCGATCATTATTGCACCGCCCATAGATCAAGTTTGGCCCAATCCTAGCCCAACATCACCGTCCATTTTAATAACAAAGGCCTAATCATAATTCGTTGTGTTTGAGAGTTTTATATTTTCAAACTAATCGTGTGATTGTGTGTTTGCAGGAGATTCGAAGTGTTTTTACACAAGACATTGAAATTTTGTGGACTTCGAACTTAAATAAAAACTTTAATCACGTCACTTAACAAAGAAAGTGAGATGAAAATGTTTGACGAACAGGAAAACGATAACCTTGAAAGGTTAAATGATTGGTTTGATGGGGTTTGGGGTAGTAGATATCAGAATGAGAATAAGAATATTTGGGTTAAAAGACTTAAATGTTTTTTTGTGTAAGAAAGATGAAACAGTTAATGAGTTGGAAAAGCGGTATGAAAGCTTACTTGACAATTTAAGAAGGTACGAGATAGGAATGTCAAATGCTGAAAAAATATCAAAATTTGCAGACGCGTTACCTTCAGAGTGGGATGAATTTTTGATTGAATTGAAAAAGGATTCTAGGTTCTCAAATTTTTATCCAAGTGAATTTATCAATAAGCTCAAAACACACAAGTATGAAAATGAAAAGAAAAAGAAAGAGTTGATGAATGGAATCGAAAAAGAATTGGAAAAAATAAGTTTGGATGTGATTATTGAAATGAGAAGAAGAGTCAATATTTGTCTTGTAGCAAAAAATGTTATGAAATATGATATTAAGAGGGGTTGTTATCTAGATGAAAGTATGAATCCTCTTGATTTTGTTAAAATTTTTTGTGCAGGCAAATACAAGACAGAGACAGAGATAGTGTCGAAAAATGAAGAATCCGAGAAAAATGAAGCTTCAAGTCCTGAACCAGTGTGCTCAAAATGTGATAAATCTGAATCAGACAATGCCAAACTCTTGAAGGATATGGAGAGTTTGACATTGGAAAACAAAACTTTGAAGATTGAGAAGAAAGCTGATGATGAACAGATTCTGGAGTTGCGCTTGAACTATGAAAAACTGAAATCTGAAAATGACAAACTTTTGAAGAATATTGAGAGTTTGTTATTAGAAAACAAAGATTTTGAAAAAATTAAAAGTGAAAATAAAGATGTTTCTTGGATAAAGCTGGAAAACAAAGTTTTGAAAGAAAAAGAAACAGAATTTCAAAATCAAATAAAAATTTTAGAAAATGAAAAATCAATTTTTGAGAAAAACAAAATTGTGAATGAAAATACAATTGCTTCTCAGCTCAGTAAAATATCTCAGTTTGAAAATGAAGCTGAGAATTCTAGGAAGAAAATTGATGAGCTCGAGAAGAAATTGAAAGGTTTTGTGATTTCATCTGATGGTTTGAAATTTCCCTGTCCAAAACCAATCAATGAAGTTCCAATAAGTGACTGTGTCACAAACTTTGACAATGTCAAAGTTGAAGATTGTGATGAGAAATCTGATGATGTAAATACAAAAATTGAAAAACAAAAATTGTTTTTAGAATTAAAAGAAAAATTCAAAAATACTGTTTTGCAATCTACTGAAATAGGTGAATGTTCAAAGCAGAAACCTGTTAAGGAGAGTGTAGAACAAAAACAAAAAGCTAAAACTGAGAAAATTGTACAAAAAGAAAATAAAAGCTCATCAGATCGATCATCCAATCGCATTCAAAAAGCACAAAAATTGAAAAACGAAAATTCAAAAATTGTTGGTAATAAGTGGTGCAGGTTTAACCACAGTGCTCGAAAGCCAAATCCAACAATCAAGAAGAGGAAAGAGTATCACCAAGCCAAACAATGCTTTGATCTAAGCGTTTGGTATGACAATGGTGATTGGTATGATAACAGAGTGTGCTACAAATGTGGATATCAAGGACACATTGCTGTTAACTGCCAGAGAAAGAGATTTGAGACGAGGAGATGCTATAATTGCCAAATCCAAGAACACATTGCCAGGGATTGCCCAAGGAAATCAAGTGAAAGATTGAGGGTTAATTCTCAGAAGATGGCAAAGAAACCAGTCACTGTCAAGCCCAGGGAACTGAGAGTTTCAGAACAGAATGTCAAAGAACAGAAGGTCCAAGAACCTAAAGTTCAAGAAAAGAAAGTGAAGCTTTCTCAAGGGCAAAAAGACAAACTGAGAAAGAAGAGGAAGAAGGCCAGAGAATATCTGGAGAAGATTTTGTCCTCGGGTTCACCCGACAGATTGAATAAGAGTGCTGATGAATCAACTCCATCGTCTGCAAAGCCAAGCAAGATGAATTCATCAGATGCAAATCTGAGGACAAAAGAGGAGATAAAGAAGAAGGAGAAAAAGGTCGGCGTTGAATCTGACATGTCGAAGTCAGACAAGCCACCTTCAGGCGATGAATCTGGCTCATCAAAGTCAGACAAGCCTAAGTCAGGCAATGATTCTGCTTCGTCAAAATCAGAGGAGCCACAAGTTGAGCTCAAAAGTGAAAATTCAGTTCCGCCAATGGATGATATCAACTTTCCACCATTGCGAGCTGAAAATTATAAACAAAAAGTTGACGAAGTTGAAATTTCAAATCAATCTTTTTCTGAAAAGAAAGATTTTAATGTTGAGAAAACCTTTAACCCCAATGTTCTAAATATTTTTGAAAAAATGGTTGACGGAAAAGTCAAAGGGGTTAAAGAATTTTATGATTCAAAAAGGTATGTTCAAAACACCCAAGGACCGTCAGGCTTGGGTGAATCTCTTTAACTGAAAATCCTGACTTGCCGGAGTTCCCAGGTTGGTAAGCGTGGAACATGAATCGGCACATTTCTTGAGAAATTTCACTCTGGTGATTTTTCGTCTTTCAAAAGATAAATCAGGGACATTAAGTTGTACTTGATTCATCTTTCCTACAAGTAGTAATTTGTAAAACAAGGTGATGAAACCCCGAATTTGTGAAATGTCACACAAAACTAATTTTCCGGAAAAACCATTTTGATTAAAACAAACTTAAGTGTTTTGAAATCATAATGGGAAAATAGTTTGTTGTGAGGGGGAGTTCTGATTGTTTACGCCAAGTGGATGGAGAATTCAAGTGATTCTCATCAAGTTGTCAAGTTTGTACAGTTTGTTTCAAATTTTCTCAGAAAATCAAAATTGAAACATATTTTGATTTTAGGGGGAGAAAAATTTTAAAAAAATTAGAAAATTTGAAAAAGTCAAAAACATCGAAAAATTTAAAAATGAGTTTTGTTGATAAAAGAGGAAATGATAGTAAATCAGTGGACTATCACAGCATGCTAAGGAAATGAAATGTCAAATGTGATAAACGATCTTACTAAAGATGTGACGATAGGCTCAGCTAGACTAGTAGATTTGCGATAATGATACAAATATAAATGAAAAAGCCTAGTTCTAGTGGGAAACATGGTTGAAAGCATAGTACTTAGTTTTGTCCTTCTTGACTGTGTGTCTGCTCAGTAATCGCTGATTGTCGAAAGACATAAAACTGGTTAAGTTTGTGAACTTTCACTACTTTGCTGAAAAATCGCTATGATTGTGCATTTCATTTTGCAAAGATTTAAACTTGTTTGATTTCTTTATTTTGTTTATGCATCGGACATCCTCTGCGTATACGGGAGTATCGACCTGGATGTTGTTGCCTAAACGTTCTGCTTTATTTTCTTTGGTGTTTCGTTTAAGCTTTGGACCTCCTCTGCGTATACAGAAGTATCGACCTGGTGGTTAAAGCCTAAACAACTTCAACTTATTTTATTTTCTTATTTTGTTTAAACATTGGACTTTCTCTGCGTATACGGAAGTATCGACCTGATTGTTAATGTTTAAACATTCTGCTTTGTTTTCGCACAAATCACAGTTGATGAAAGTTTAAAGGCATTATTTGAGTTAGTGTATTGCATGATGAGGGGATATGCTGAGATCGTGGGGTCCATAAGAACTTAGTGCATAATTAATATACCTTAACGTATCGGTAAGCATTTCGAAAGTTTTTAGTTTGAGCTTAAGTGGACAACAATATCGTCAATCAACGTGAATCGTTTAGAACTTAAAATGAAATAAGCTTAACGGTGCGTGTGATGTGTCTCAAATACTGATATGATCCTCTTACACAAACTCACAAAAATATGTTTGTACATATTTCATTTCTGCATTTAATTTCTGTCTTTGCATTTATGTTTCTTATTTTGAAAAATCCAAAAAGATTTTCGACAACTGATGTTGGAGAGCTGACATTCAAAATCTCAAAGGCTAAACTTGATGAACAGACGGTTTGGTTAATTGGTTTGAAATGTTTATTTGATTCATTAAGTTGAATCACAACTTTATTGGTTTGTAATAGAGTGGATGAGATGTGCAGGTTTCAAATTTTTGTTGCTACGAAAAGCCAGACTACGATCCCGACAGCCGAGTCTAAGGGGGAGTCTGAAGACGAGCTCAACGCTAAAGGAGCTTGTATCTGGAAAGCCAGGTGTCGATCCCAAAAGCACGGAAGCTTGACGAAAGGGGGAGCCTGAAGATTCTGAAGTAAATACAGATCCTCTGGGATTTTGTTCGAGCAAGAGTATTTGAAGACTCTCACTAAAGATTCCGTCAACATCCAAGGGGGAGTTTGTTAGTGCAGATTGTCTGTCGACTACATCTTCGTTCGAGTCTCTCAAATAGAAAGTCAAGTCGCTACGAGTTTCACTACGAATTGACTACGGCAATATCCAAGGGGGAGATTGTTGATGCATTTCGTGTCTATCGCCTTCGTCAATCCGAGTTGTAGTGAAAAGCCGGAAGGAATCATGCACGTATTGTCATATTTAGTTAGAAATGGCAAGGTGGCAATCTTGTAATTAGTGTGAACTTTCATTTAGTTACCTTGACCATATAAATAGGAGTTATGTCATAGTTTAAGTTAGTTTTTTAGAGATCTTGAGTTAGAATTTAGAGAAGACTTGGAGAGGAGACTTTCTAGAGAGAGAAAGTAGAGAGAGAAAGTTGGTGTAATCGTGAATCTTGTACCGAATTGTCATATTTCTCAATAGATTCTCGTTAGTAGTACGTTATCGTGTGTTCGGTCACGTACGTTCACGGATTCCGCACGTGAAACGTACGATACGCAATCGAACGGTCGAGAAAACCGGTCCTACATTTTCAAACAAACGTTATTGTGGTGTTTCATACACGGCGCATAAAACAATTACATATAGTGCACATCACTCTGAGAGTTTAGGGAACATGCATTTAAGACCTTCGAAGACTTATGTTGAAATTCATTAAAGGTCATCGCGTAGGAACCGCGAAATTAACTCGGGCACACACTATTATCCATATTGTCTATGACATTTTAACTTCCCAAGCAGGCAGCCTACCCAGAACAAAACGCTAGTGCACAGGTATACGTGGAACTTAAGCAATACATCAACGGAGGTTGAAGTACGACACATACGACTATCGAGGCGAGGCCTTTGAAAAGACATGATGGCGCAATTCACGATGACGCTAGATTCCTGTCAGCAGGAGAACTAACGATCAGGAAACGACAACTTGTCACGCGATCCTACAACGACACGAATCACTCCAAGGAGAAGACGTATGTCTCCGCATTCCCCCCTATTTCAGTTAACGACGAATACGCTATGTTCGACATTCCATGGTAATGTTACCTAACAACTGGTCATCACATGAAACCCCGGGTAAAGTCCTCAAATTTCTTTTATTGAAATTTCGACTTTCACATTTACTGAGTAGATTTTCGTATCTCTACTCCTTTTTATGGTCATTGTGTCACGATCATTTCTTTCATTATAGCGAATATTCATTTGCTTCATTTCTTGAAAAATTCATACGTTACGCATGTATTGTTTGCTACGCATGTGGTTTCGTTTCGAATAAGCGCTTCATCAAAGTTCGAATATTATTTCGCTATATCTAATTATTGATCTGTGATTCGAATGACCCGCATTATTGTAATTGTTGGCTTCTTTGTTATCAAGTCAACACATTTTCTTGAAATTTCTTTTCTTTTCAAGTTACATACATGGTTTTTCGTTGCGTCCATGCCGAAAGTTTTCTTGTCGATACATGTATTTATTGTCGGCTTGCGCCGAAACCAAGTTCGATTGTTTGAACTTCTTCATTATACACATTCAATTCAAGATACCATATGATGTATTGAAGACATCATATTCAAATTCATTTTAACAAGTGTTTCATCTGTTCCGAGTCGAAGTAAAACTTGCTTGGCATTCGACTCCATTAAATTGTTTGTTGATTTCGACACCTTGTGGTGGTATTTTCACTACTTATTTGAAGCTTGTGCTAAACTCGTTTACATATCTTATGCAAGGATTTAATTATTTATTTATTGATTTAGATTAAATCCGCTTTGATTTATCACATTACAACAGTCTTAACACAATCGTGTGATAAGACAAGGGTACACAAAATTCATTTCATATTCCGGTGTGCCTCCTAACGGCCCTTTCAACATCGATCGGATGTTTTGCGATATTCATTGTTTCTTTGTCTTCGATCGAAATCATTATTTCTTTGATGTTCCATTTTCAATTGAAAATCCTATGATGTCATTTAAAACAAACTTTCAAATTCACTTTATTACGCTTTCATTCGATTTCAAACACGGTGAATTTGTTTGATCACCGCTATTATTGAATTGATTCATCATTGCGACACCTTGTGGTGTGACACCCCAGGAAAACCAGCAAACGATATAACCTACCTAGCTTTAACTTATCTAGCTGCTTTAACTTATCTAGCTTTCTCAGTGAGTGCGTACCAAATTTCGGGACGAAATTTCTTTTTAGTTGGGGATACTGTGACAACTCGTAATTTGAACCCACTTTGTGTAACGTTACGTGCTCACGTGAACTATGTTGATGGAATGTTATGTTTATTTTTATGTGAATGTATGTTTATACAAGTGACCCGACCGCACAAGACTCTCGAACGCACAACACTTACTTGAACGCACAAGGCCATTTGGGCCGTATTCCTTGTAACCGGAACCAATGGGCAGCCCATTAGGGGTTTCGGCCCACTTCTCTTTTACGTATAACACTCACCATGAGGGGGTTATTTCTCATTTTGTTTGCAAAACCCTTAACACACAAGAACCCTAGCTCTCTCCCTCCCTCACGAACCCGACGACAACCACCTTTCGAAGCCCTTGTACTCGGATCAACTTCACTCTCTTTTCAACCGGTTAGTGCTCATGATATGTGTTTATAAATGATGTATGATTACATGTTTCGATTTCATGATTGTTGATGATGTTTAATGATAGTACTCTTATTAACATGGTAAACTATGATGCTAGTTGATAGTGTTTTTGATAATCGGCCACATGTGTATGATTGATGTAATGATCATATGAATCGGCCGGAGATAGATGTTAGTCAGCGGTTGTGTTATACGATCCGGATTGTAGCTTACTAATGAACTAAGTGAATCGGGTTATGTGATATTCTCGGCTATATGTTAATATGATTTTGATAGATTATTGTTTATGCTTGGGTTAGGGTTCATACGAATTCAAAGTTGTATACCGTGTTTGATCTGAATGTGAAACTGCTAATCTGTTTGCTGAATTTACGGAATGATTAAAACTGCAATTAAGGAAACTAGGAATTAGTTACACATCCGGTCGCGACAAGGGGTTGCGAGTCGAGAGCACTTAGTCTCGACTCGAGACCGACACACTCCAACACAAAACAGCATGAACCGAAACCCCGGTTGCTAGTCCCGTTGCGACTCGAGACCATGTAGTCTCGACCGGACCATGACAACTCGAGAACTCCTTGTTGCGACTCGAGACTGAGAAACCAGCACAACCCGAGACCATCTAGTCCCGACTCGAGATCTCTGGTCTCGACTCGAGACCATACACACTCACACACTGTTGGACTTGCACACTGTTACGAGCCCAGTTGATTGGGCTGCATATTTGGACCTTGTTTTGTGAAGCTACTGTTGAACTGCTATGCTTGTTTACGTGATTGTTTACATTGATACCTATACGTGGAATACAATGTCGAATACTTGTACCACCTGTTACAACATGTGTAGAACATACGTGCACTACCTGTATACGAATCTGATCAGTATAATAACTTTGGTAGGACGTGGTTAATCGCTCTATAACTTAATTGAACTGTGTGTATCATACCGAGCAACCCCAGGTGAGTTCATTGCATTTTCTCAAGCATGCGTCCCGGTGGTTTGGGACAACTGGTAAACATTTGGAAGGGAAACTTGGGGTAAACAACTGGAACATAGAAACAATCATCTACCGGATTGCCTGTAGGGCAATGGGGTAATTAGTTGATAGCACTATTAGGTTTGGCACCCTCACACCGGGCCGTAAGGACGGGCGTGAACTAATTACTGGGACAACTTGTGAATATAACGCGGATATAAGACCTCCTACAGCTTGTCAAGGTTGTTTGATACCTTGACTTTGACCAATGCCTGGTTATGGGCATTGGGGTTAGGCATTCCCATCATTGACGCTGCATACGGTACAACAATCAAGTTAACAATGACATCTGAACCAAAACAACGAGTTGATTTAACTAATATCTGGTAACTTCACATGTAAGCAACACTTTGAACTCACCAGCGTAGTCTGACACACTTGTTTGCATGCTTGTAGGTCATTAACGTTTGGATCATGGACTTGCTATCTGGGAGTGTTGGAGTGGTCATGGATCGAGGCTCTTGGATTAACTTACATTTGATACATTGGTTTTTAAGTATTATTATGAAACGTTTGCTAAACGATTATTTGCATGCTTCCGCTACACAACATTTTGGAATTTGATATTATGTTTTATTTAAGTATTTACCATTGGTTCAATGTGATTGGTGGCTCGAACTCTGATGCGTAACACGCCTCGCGGGATTTCCGCAGGTGGAATTTTGGGGGTGTTACAGTTGGTATCAGAGCCACTGGTTATAGTGAACTAGGTTTTAAAACGTTTTGTAAAACCAGACTATAACCAAACAACTTCGAGAATCGATCATGACACTCAGCTCCAGATTGCAAGGTTTGTCTCTCTCTCGCTTTATACATTACTTGCTTAGCAATCACACACTCACAACGTATATGAACTGAAACGTTTAACACCATAGTGACTTGATAGTGTGACACTACTCTTCGACTCATGTAAACCATAGACCTGTGATACCATCTGTTGTGTTGTTTGAACGGGGGAAACTTCGAGCGCAAGCTAAGAGGCACTGAGATAAGCATGCAAATTGCCTTATTATTATGGGTGCACACTTAATAATAACGCGGGGTGCATGCAAGTCCCAGTGAGGCTTATCGAGCGTGAGAAGGGTTCTGCCTTACTATGTGTGAACTTGGTAGTACGTAAATATCAGTATGATACTTGACTTCCATCTCGTTTCGAATTTCTTAATCGGTTCATTTCCAACTATAGAAACATGAGTGGACGAGGACACGGACGTGGCAACATCAACATGACTCAGGCTGAGTTGACTGACCTAATCAATACCCGCGTGGCTGAGGCTTTAGCAGCCTATCAAGCTGGTCAGCAAGTGCAACCTCAACCCAACCAGCCTGTGTGTACGTTTAAAATGTTTATGGATTGTAAGCCACAGACCTTCACCGGGACTGAGGGGGCTGTGGGACTTCTGAGATGGTTCGAGAAAGCAGAGTCTGTGTTTGCTATCTGTAACTGTCCCGCTGGGGACAGGGTGAAATATGCTGCGGGTACCATGGCAGATGGTGCCCTAACGTGGTGGAACGCCCAAGTACAGTTGTTGGGCATCGAGGCAGCGAATGCCACAACCTGGGAAGACTTCAAAGAATTGATTCGGGAAGAGTATTGTCCTCGGGACGAGGTCCAGAAGTTGGAAAACGAGTACTACGACTTGAAGATGGTTGGATCTGAAGTCGAAGCGTATGTGAAGCGATCGTATGAACTGGCCGACATGTGTCCGAACTTGTCCCGGCCTATGTCTCGGAGGATTGAGTTATTTATCAAAGGGTTGCCTCCGCGTGTGAAGAGTTTGGTCACTGCAGCCCATCTCAATGATTTGACACAGATCGTTCGTCTAACTCATAAGATTGTGGACCAAGAGGTAGAAAGCAATTCGTTACCCCCGCGTATTTCGGCCACTACTGCTGCTACACCCACTGCCACTGCGTCCGCTAATGATAACAAGAGAAAGTGGAGTGATTATGATAAAGCATCCAGTGCTGGTCAGACTCAGAAAAGGCCAGACAACAACAACAACCGCAACATCAGCCAGTCGTCTTCTGTCAATCAAGGCCAGGGAAGTGGCCAAAGTCAGGGCTCGTATGCAGGGAAGAAACCGCAGTGTAATAGGTGTGGCTACCATCATTTCGGACCGTGTAGTCGCACATGTCGCAGGTGTGGTAAAGTGGGCCATGAGGCCAAGGATTGTAGGGCCCCACAGCCCAAACACCAACAGCAACAGAACCAACACAACCAGAGACAACAGGGACAACCGCCTCAGCAGAACCAGGGTTTTAGGAAGGGGTGCTATCAGTGTGGGGATGAGGGTCACTTTAAGCGGGATTGCCCTCAGCTAAACCAGAACGCTAACGACAACAACCGCCCTAACAACAACAATGCTGGAAACAACAACAACAACAACGGCAACAACGGGGGTAATGGTGCTCGAGGCAGAGTGTTCCAGCTTGGAGCAGGGGATGCCAGGAATGACGGCAACGTTGTAACTGGTACGTTTCCTGTTAACAATCGTATTGCTTCTGTATTATTTGATTCGGGTGCCGATTGGAGTTACGTGTCCCTAGAGTTTAGTCAACGATTAGGGATAACCCCAACGCCTTTAGAAGTTAAACAAGTAGTAGAACTAGCAGATGGTAAAACTATAGAAGCCTCGAATGTCCTTTTCGGGTGCAAACTAGATCTCGTGGGTCAGGTGTTTGATGTTGACCTCCTTCCTGTTACGCTCGGTAGTTTTGACATAGTGGTAGGCATGGATTGGTTGTCTAAGCACCAAGCAGAAATTTTGTGTAAAGAGAAGATCGTGCGTATCCCTCTCCCTGATGGGGAGACATTATTAGTTCAAGGACATCGTAGTGGGACGATGGTTGGTATTATCTCGGCCATGCGTGCACAGCAATATCTGCAAAAGGGGTATCCTGCAATGTTAGCGTTAGTTACTAACGCTCAGTCAGAGGAGAGAAAGATCGAAGACTTGCCAGTGGTGCGAGACTTCGCCGATGTGTTTCCAGAGGAACTACCAGGGTTACCTTCTCACCGTCAAGTAGAATTTCAGATTGATCTTGCACCGGGAGCGGCTCCAATTGCTCGAGCTCCCTACCGGTTAGCACCTGGAGAGTTACAGGAGCTGTCCAATCAACTACAGGAATTGTTGGACAGGGGCTTTATTCGACCCAGTTCTTCGCCTTGGGGAGCCCCAGTTCTGTTTGTAAAGAAGAAAGACGGGTCATTCCGTATGTGCATCGATTATCGAGAGCTCAACAAGGTGACCATTAAGAATCGCTATCCATTACCACGAATCGACGACTTGTTCGACCAGTTACAGGGGTCAAGTTTCTATTCGAAGATCGATTTGAGATCGGGTTATCACCAGGTAAGGGTTAGGGAAGAGGATATTCCCAAAACGGCTTTTCGAACGCGCTACGGACACTACGAGTTTTTGGTCATGCCGTTTGGATTGACGAATGCACCAGCGGTTTTCATGGACCTCATGAACCGCGTATGCAAGCCATATCTCGACGAGTTTGTTATAGTGTTTATTGACGACATCTTGGTTTATTCAAAGAACAAGGAGGATCACGAGCATCATCTACGTCTCATCTTGGAACTTTTGAGAAAGGAACAACTGTATGCGAAATTTTCTAAGTGCGACTTTTGGATTCGAGAAGTGCATTTCCTTGGGCACGTTGTTAACGAGAAAGGGATACATGTGGATCCTGCGAAGGTGGATGCAGTTAAGAATTGGGCGGCACCAAAGACTCCATCTGAGGTGCGACAATTTCTTAGTCTCGCAGGGTATTATCGAAGGTTCATTAAAGATTTCTCGAAAATCGCGCAACCCCTCACCTCACTGACACAGAAGAACACGGCGTACTCTTGGGGAACGAAGCAGGAAGAGGCCTTCCAGTTGTTAAAACAGAAACTTTGCAGTGCACCGATCTTGTCATTACTAGAGGGTACCGAAGATTTTGTGGTTTATTGTGACGCTTCGATTCAGGGTCTCGGTTGCGTGTTGATGCAACGCGAGAAGGTGATAGCATATGCTTCTCGTCAGCTAAAGGTGCACGAGAAGAACTATACGACACACGACTTGGAGTTAGGAGCGGTGGTATTTGCGTTGAAGATCTGGAGGCACTATCTGTACGGTACCAAATGCACCATCTACACCGACCATAGGAGCCTCCAGCACATCTTCGACCAGAAAGAATTGAACATGCGACAACGATGATGGGTGGAATTATTGAACGATTATGAATGTGCCATCAAGTACCATCCGGGCAAGGCGAACGTTGTAGCTGACGCCCTCAGCAGAAAGGATAATGCACCTAGGCGTGTGCGAGCATTGCAACTCACGATCCAGTCCAACCTTCCTTCCCAGATACGAGACGCTCAGTTAGAAGCGTTGAAACCAGAGAACGTTCAAGCTGAAGCTTTACGTGGCTCGAGGCAACGACTAGAACGAAAAGGAGACGGTGCTTACTACGTAACTGGACGCATTTGGGTCCCATTCTTTGGCAACTTACGGGAACTTGTAATGGAAGAGGCACATAAATCACGTTACTCCGTACATCCCGGATCAGATAAGATGTACCACGACTTGAAAACTACCTACTGGTGGCCCAACATGAAGGCTCATATAGCAACCTACGTCAGCAAATGTTTGACTTGTGCTAAAGTCAAAGCCGAACATCAAAAGCCCTCGGGTCTACTTCAACAGCCAGAAATACCCACATGGAAGTGGGAACAGATTGCCATGGATTTCGTGACAGGACTACCAAGAACTCAGGCTGGGAATGACACTATTTGGGTGATTGTTGATCGCCTCACGAAATCAGCACACTTCCTAGCAATCAAGGAAACAGACAAATTCTCTCAGCTGGCAGCAGTGTATCTTAAGGAGGTGGTTTCTAGGCATGGGGTGCCAACTTCTATCATTTCAGACAGAGATCCACGTTTCACTTCAGAGTTATGGCAGTCAATGCATAAATCGTTCGGTTCCCAACTCGATATGAGTACCGCTTATCACCCGCAGACGGATGGTCAAAGCGAGCGCACCATCCAAACACTTGAAGACATGCTACGGGCATGTGTAATCGACTTTGGGAAAGGATGGGAGAAACACTTGCCATTGATAGAATTCTCCTACAACAACAGTTACCATACAAGTATTAAGGCAGCTCCGTTCGAAGCACTGTACGGACGGAAATGTCGTTCACCTCTCTGTTGGCATGAGGTGGGTGATAGTCAGATCACAGGCCCTGAGTTTGTTCTTGAGGCATCAGAAAGCATTGTGCAGATCCGAAACCGTATGGCCGCAGCTCGTGACTGCCAGAAAAGCTACGCTGACAACCGTAGTAAACCGCTGGAATTTGAAGTTAATGACCGCGTTATGTTAAAGATTTCACCCTGGAAGGGTGTGGTGCGTTTTGGGAAACGCGGCAAACTGAACCCTCGTTATGTAGGACCATTCAAAATTGTAGAACGGATTGGAAAGGTGGCCTACAGGTTGGAATTACCGGCTAAGTTGGGTAATGTCCATGATGAATTTCACGTATCGCAGCTAAAGAAGTGTTTGGTTGATGAAACACTAGTTGTACCATTTCAAGAGCTGAAGATAGACGACAAATTGCAGTTTGTCGAAGAACCAATTGAGATTATGGATCGGGAGGTTAAAGTTCGTAAACACAGCCGTATACCGATTGTGAGAGTTCGTTGGAACTCAAGACGTGGTCCAGAGTTCACGTGGGAACGCGAGGACCAGATGAAACTTAAGTATCCACATTTGTTCCCCGAAGACCAGTCAAAACCTAGCAAATCTAATGTTGATGCAACTAGTGAATTTCGGGACGAAATTCCCATTCAAGTTGGGGAGGATGTGACAACCCAGGAAAACCAGCAAACGATATAACCTACCTAGCTTTAACTTATCTAGCTGCTTTAACTTATCTAGCTTTATCAGTGAGTGCGTACCAAATTTCGGGACGAAATTTCTTTTTAGTTGGGGATACTGTGACAACTCGTAATTTGAACCCACTTTGTGTAACGTTACGTGCTCACGTGAACTATGTTGATGGAATGTTATGTTTATTTTTATGTGAATGTATGTTTATACAAGTGACCCGACCGCACAAGACTCTCGAACGCACAACACTTACTTGAACGCACAAGGCCATTTGGGCCGTATTCCTTGTAACCGGAACCAATGGGCAGCCCATTAGGGGTTTCGGCCCACTTCTCTTTTACGTACAACACTCACCATGAGGGGGTTATTTCTCATTTTGTTTGCAAAACACTTAACACACAAGAACCCTAGCTCTCTCCCTCCCTCACGAACCCGACGGCAACCACCTTTCGAAGCCCTTGTACTCGGATCAACTTCACTCTCTTTTCAACCGGTTAGTGCTCATGATATGTGTTTATAAATGATGTATGATTACATGTTTCGATTTCATGACTGTTGATGATGTTTAATGATAGTACTCTTATTAACATGGTAAACTATGATGCTAGTTGATAGTGTTTCTGATAATCGGCCACATGTGTATGATTGATGTAATGATCATATGAATCGGCCGGAGATAGATGTTAATCAGCGGTTGTGTTATACGATCCGGATTGTAGCTTACTAATGAACTAAGTGAATCGGGTTATGTGATATTCTCGGCTATATGTTAATATGATTTTGATAGATTATTGTTTATGCTTGGGTTAGGGTTCATACGAATTCAAAGTTGTATACCGTGTTTGATCTGAATGTGAAACTGCTAATCTGTTTGCTGAATTTACGGAATGATTAAAACTGCAATTAAGGAAACCAGGAATTAGTTACACATCCGGTCGCGACAAGAGGTTGCGAGTCGAGAGCACTTAGTCTCGACTCGAGACCGACACACTCCAACACAAAGCAGCATGAACCGAAACCCCGGTTGCTAGTCCCGTTGCGACTCGAGACCATGTAGTCTCGATCGGACCATGACAACTCGAGAACTCCTTGTTGCGACTCGAGACTGAGAAACCAGCACAACCCGAGACCATCTAGTCCCGACTCGAGATCTCTGGTCTCGACTCGAGACCATACACACTCACACACTGTTGGACTTGCACACTGTTACGAGCCCAGTTGATTGGGCTGCATATTTGGACCTTGTTTTGTGAAGCTACTGTTGAACTGCTATGCTTGTTTACGTGATTGTTTACATTGATACCTATACGTGGAATACAATGTCGAATACTTGTACCACCTGTTACAACATGTGTAGAACATACGTGCACTACCTGTATACGAATCTAATCAGTATAATAACTTTGGTAGGACGTGGTTAATCGCTCTATAACTTAATTGAACTGTGTGTATCATACCGAGCAACCCCAGGTGAGTTCATTGCATTTTCTCAAGCATGCGTCCCGGTGGTTTGGGACAACTGGTAAACATTTGGAAGGGAAACTTGGGGTAAACAACTGGAACATAGAAACAATCATCTACCGGATTGCCTGTAGGGCAATGGGGTAATTAGTTGATAGCGCTATTAGGTTTGGCACCCTCACACCGGGCCGTAAGGACGGGCGTGAACTAATTACTGGGACAATTGTGAATATAACGCGGATATAAGACCTCCTACAGCTTGTCAAGGTTGTTTGATACCTTGACTTTGACCAATGCCTGGTTATGGGCATTGGGGTTAGGCATTCCCATCATTGACGCTGCATACGGTACAACAATCAAGTTAACAATGACATCTGAACCAAAACAACGAGTTGATTTAACTAATATCTGGTAACTTCACACGTAAGCAACACTTTGAACTCACCAGCGTAGTCTGACACACTTGTTTGCATGCTTGTAGGTCATTAACGTTTGGATCATGGACTTGCTATCTGGGAGTGCTGGAGTGGTCATGGATCGAGGCTCTTGGATTAACTTACATTTGATACATTGGTTTTTAAGTATTATTATGAAACGTTTGCTAAACGATTATTTGCATGCTTCCGCTACACAACATTTTGGAATTTGATATTATGTTTTATTTAAGTATTTACCATTGGTTCAATGTGATTGGTGGCTCGAACTCTGATGCGTAACACGCCTCGCGGGATTTCCGCAGGTGGAATTTTGGGGGTGTTACATGTGGCGTCGGAATAACTTGCAGCTTGTGCTGATCACGATCGAGCGTTTCATGCAAACTATTACGTTTGAGCTTGTTGATTCTAAGTTTTGTTTAGTGGGTATTATCGCTTCTAGAATTCAATTGCATATTGTAAACGTTCATTGGAATTCGGTTGGTTGAAGTTCCTGTTCTTTGTTGGATCCCTGTTAACTTAGTCACATTAGTGACATACCTATACGTCTTGTTTCTTTTGACATCAATTTTTGAAACACATTTCTTTTAAACCGTTGGGTTCTTATTGTTGAGGAATGTCCTTAAATTCACATGATTCAAATAAGTCTTGATCCAATTTCGTGGTCATCCACTTTGATACTATCCGTATTTACCTACACATAACGTAACTCTAGGGAGTTAACGTAGTCTAAATTTCGAGGACGAAATTTTTGTAACAGGGGGAGAATGTGACAACCGGTGGTTTACGGCTCCTAATTACGTAATTAACAAGTGATTAACGCGATAATAAATAGTGTTCATAGCGCAAATTAACTTAATTAGGCATTGGAGTGCCTGGGAACGCCTATCCGTCTTAACAGAGCGCGAGCGGTGGTTTACAGAGAAACCTGCGAAACGTTAAACGGCAACGGATTGGAACCAAACAGAATACTGACAACGCCGACAAATATTAAATTTTTACGATATATTTTAGCTTTGTAAATTAAGTTTTAGTGGCGACAGACGAAACCGGATCGAAAAACGGATTAAAAACGACGAACGGAGCATTTTACGCGATTTTTACGCAACCGACGAACGAACACGCAAACGTCGACTACCAACCCTAATTTACGTATTTTAGTATTAAAATTATGCTCTACGATGCTTCCATGATGTTTGGGTGCGAAGACGGGCTTCAAAGACGAGATCGGGCCTTTCAAAAATGCTAGGAACGGGCTTGTGGGCCTTGGGCCCAAGCCCACAAGACCCTAACTATATAAAGGTTTTAACCCCTAAAATCCTTCACTTTCACCTACACATCCTCTCTCTAAACCTCATTTTTCTCTCAACACTCTCTCTCTAGAACATGATCAGGGCACAGGTCTGACGAGCAGATCCGGCGACCGGCATCGGGGCCGGCGACTGGCAGCGGCGCCGCATGCGGCGGCGGCGGTGAACTTTCCGGCGACCTTTCCTTCGATCCGACACCCTACCCCTACTAAATCAACCGTTCCTGACACGATGGCGGTGTCCGTTTTCAAAGATTCTGAGCCGTTTGAGCTCACACGCAACTCCGGTGAAGTTTCGGTCAAGATTCCGGCGATCACGTTTTTGAATTTTAACTCCGTGCATGCGTAGATCGGCTCACAAGAAGTGATTCTGCTCATTTTCAAGACTTTTACTTTTCCGGCAATATTCTGGTGACTCTCCGACCCCTTTTTCTGTAATTTTTGAAGTCCCTAGTTCATCTAATAGTGAGCACGAGTCGTTGTTCGAGATTGTAGTGGTTCCGGCAAAGATGGAGGTGGCGACGGTGGGGTTTGGCGGCGGAACAGACGACCGGCGACGGAAGTCGGTGACAGACCGACGCCGGCCGACGGTAGTGGTGGTGGTTGGGCTCCTTTTCGCTTCCTCTCAGCTTTTAGTTCGGGTCTCGGGTTCGGGTCAGCCGCTGGTCAACGGTCGGAATATCGGGTTGGGTTGACACGGTCAAACCGAGTCGACTCGGTCAAACCTGGTCAATCCGATGAGTCAACTCGGGTCAACAGCAGGTCAAGCATGGTCAACATGGGTCAGACGGTTTGGATAGGTCGGTTCGGGTCAGCCGGTTCGAGTCGAATCATGAAGTAGTTCGGTTGACTCGGACAAACCGAGTCAACTCGGTCAACTCAGTCAACTCAGCAAGTTGACTCGGTCAGCTCGGCTTTCGACACTAGAAGATGGTAAAAGTTTAAGTCGCGATTATTTTGTTAACTATTCCTAATTCTAATAATACGTGATAACGAGCTCGAACCGATTTATAATTGTGTTTAGTTTATTCTTTGCCGTTTCATGAAAATTATATATATAAATGATTGAATCTTGATAAAAATAACGACAACTTGTGTTGTCGGGACGTCCAAAAATAGAGGGAACTCTGCCCGTTTTTCGAGAAAATCCGTAAAATAAGACGCGTGTTATTATAAAACAACTTTCGAATTCAAAAGCTATTTTAGAAAGACGACTACAAGTATATAATTACTTTCGACAACACTTCACATTTTACGGTTTTACATTTTTGTAAATATTTTTGGGGTTGAAACACATGCACGATTTTCAGAAACATACAAAGTTTTCGATAAACAAAGACTGTATATTTTTAGACAAAGCACGTTTTGCAAGAACATACAAAGTTTTGAACAAACGCAAAACTCGTATTTCTAAATCATATTACGAATGGATTTTGAGGAACTCAAATAATTTATGAAGGGTTTATACTAAACATACCGGTTTTTACAAAACAAATACGTATTATCAAAATGTGAACGATTTTCATAACTAGGAGGTTCAGCAATAGGGGCTAGGAAGGTTCAGCCATAGAGGCGGGGGAGGTTCAGCCTTAGAGGCTGGGGAGGTTCAGCCTTAGAGGCTGAGGTAAAATACATGTTACAATTATTTCACACATTTTATACATGGTATGGTTAGCGTAGGGAGGGTTTTTACTACTTAGAACATGTGAGTGGGTAGGTGGAACTTAAGGCCATTAATCCTCGTTGTAGGACCGTGGGACATTAGTGATAGATCTATTCGGGTGTAGCAAGCCCCACTCCTGAGTCCGCCTGGTGGACTATGTGGTGACTAAGTGCCCGATGCACAAATCCGCTAGGTTTGAGTCTTCCTGCATCACTTCACACATACCATTGGCTTTGCAACCCAGTGGTGATCTCTTTTTCCTTATTGCTACATACCAGGGACATACGTACTTACAGAAATACTTGATTTATACAAATTAAATACCATGTTTCATACAAAATCAAAGCATAGGATTTATGCGGGCATGGAGTCAAAGTCAGGGTGGGCATTGACGGTTATACATACTTTACAAATACAAGAGTTCACAAATACATGGTTTTACGAACATAATGCGTTGCAAATACAAAGTTTTCCATATCACTTGACAAGAAAATGACTTCTGAATTTGTTTTCTCAATATTATTTCACAAACCGGTTATTCAAAAGATTTATTTCAAATCTTTTACAAACAAACTATGAACTCGCTCAACTTTATGTTGACTTTTTCGCATGTTTCTTTTTCAGGTTGCATTTTAAAGTTAAGGCACGGTTGGAATAGGAGAGCCATTGGAGATACGAGTACTTAGCGGCGTTCATTTTCTAGAAGTCTTAGCTTTATTTTGCTTCCGCTGTGCAATGAAGATACCAGTCCAGTCACGCCAATGCTCTGATATTTCGGGGTGTGACAAGTCCATTGCGATAGATCCGTTGTAGACACGCCCCCGTCTGATTTGCTTTTGGCTGCTAATAAAACGACAGGAGTTTGCGGTTCAGAACTTGTTCTGGTTGACCGCGCATGTTTCATCAGAATATCATCCCATTGTTTTTGCTTTTCTTTTATTCGTTCACTGTCTAGGAATAACACAGATCCATCAGCCAATGTTTCATTTATTCTTTTTACACGTTCTTCGTATTGATTAAAAAACACATCCAACATACCCGCATGTACCTGCAATTTTCAAACTACAATAGTGAACTCAACAGTTTTTGTATGAAAAGGTTAAAAAATAAGGATAAATTTGTATACCTCATCATTGTGGGTGTCTTCTTGCGTAGATTCATATTGGCATTCCACACGGATCCTAAGATTGCCATCTAATCCGACGTAAAACCCATACTCTTCCCTCTCGTTTTGTGTTTGTCCATACTCTCCCGAGTTGAAGTAGTACTGTTCGATGTCGTCTACATTCACCATACCAGTCTTTTCAGACTCAGCAGCTGATGGATCAGCTTCTTTTTCAACAGAATCTGTGTTTTTCCCATCTAACATATTCAGATTAGCGTCAAACCCCTGAACAACATCACGTTCGGTATTCATTGATTTTTGTTCATCAGCGTTTTTCTTTATCGGTTCACCAGCTTCTTTCTTTTTCGGTCCATCACTGGACTTCTTACTCGCTTCATCAGCTTCTTTCTTTCTCGGTCCGTCAGTGGACTTCTTACCAGGTTCATCAGTGTCCTTATTTGTTTTTCCAACTTCAGGTCTACTAACCACATTCTGTGTTTTAGCAAGTATTACTTGTGGGTTTTTTGCCTTAATATCCTTGTTACGTTTCTTTACATTTCCAGCTATCCTTTTAGGTTGAACTTGTGTTTTATCTTCACACCGTGTAACATTCGTTTGAACATCTTCATCGCCTTTCCCTTCATCATCATCCTTTTTCACAAAAGGATGTATCTGTGGCGGGTTTAATCCTTTCTCGTTCGCAAGCATTTGTTTGAACCTAACTTTGTCCAACTTGATACTTAGTTCATCTATATCGTCTTGCCCAATATCTCCGATAAGACGAGTCGACCTTGGTTGATCTGGGTGGTTTGTCATTTGGTCATTCACTAAAGCTGCCTGCGAAAAAGAGAACAATATCTCATTGTACGTAGAAAACAGATACGACGTTAAATGTGTTTTAACAGTATATAGAACAATACATTGTCTGGTCATTCAATATAGCCGCTTACATTTGTTTTATTGATATCATTATTCAGTAACTTACTTCGTTTTAGATAATAATGCAGTAAACCAAAGTGTTTTATACTACAAAACATACCACTAGCAAAGGCAAAGGCCCGAAGAAGTTGTCCTTTGGTTCCCATCCAGCAGCATTTCTATTCAAACATCTGATCATGTACTCACACCAGTTATAGCTCTTAATGTCAACTCCACGATGCATCGATGGGAGAAACCTCAGATTAACACAGACGAATTGTGTGTTGTTTCGCCCAGAATTGTGTTATAGAATATCAAGAAGTTTAATACGAACGTTCTGTCGTATGAGTTCTGCGATACCAGGTAAGTTTTAAAAGGGATTAGTGTCATTCTTTTAGGAGCTTTCATGAACTGGTTCTTCCATTCAGCAACTACTTCACTAAAGTCTGCCCTTGCTCGTTCCACCTCTTCAACCAGTTTAACACCCCGTGGTACACCAAAAATCTCGTGAACTAACTCTTCGGTGATATGTATCTGGTGGCTTCCAGCATTCAAGACACATGTTTTATGATCATAGTTTTTTACCAGCCACCACCCCAAGCTTGATGGCACTGTTCTCATCTGAAATCCAAGAATCGATCCAAATCCAATTTTTATAACCGTGTTTCTTTGGTTTTGGTTGAAAGACTCAACCACAGTGACCATGTGTTTCAAAGCTGTCCTTAGCAATAATTTCCCGTCAACAATCGGCAAGTACGGTTTTGTTGTTCTCATTGGTTGCCGTGTATTCGTTGGATTCCTGCGTGCGACTTGCGATTTACTGAACTGGCCCGTCTGTTTAGTATCTGTCTTCGCCTTTTTTGGTGGCGGGTCTACAAAATCATCATCAGAGTCTTGTTGATCATTGTGTGTTATACGCGCTACAGCACATTCCAACATGTAAACGTTAAGTTAGAATCATAAAAAACAACACACGAGAAGCATATCTTATTAAATCATTGACTTTATAACTTACCTGTTTGCACCAGTTGAAGATTCCGAACAGCAGCAACACCCTTTAAGTTTGTTGGATCACGGACTACAACACACGAAAAGTAGATACGATGTTACTCTTTTAAATAAAACATATTATTATTCTTTGATATGAAACGTATGGGAATTAAACCAACTGTCATCGCAACTTACCTTTTGGCACTGGTTTAATAATAGGCTCATCCGCTCGTTTTGGATGCTTAGAATCACACACTTTCGGCATAGCAACTGAATCTACATTAACATAAATGCACTTTTTTAAATAAATTATGACATTCCAATTCACCCCACCCAAAACACATTTACCTTCATTCACTAAACGCTGAGTTGTATCTGGCTCATCCAATATAACGGGGTCATCAAAAGTGTTATTGTTGTTCTTATTGGAGATCCTTTTTTGAGGATACGTTCACTCTTCCAAACTGAAATACAATTGTTTTTTAAATTTAAATATTATAACCTAGTTTTTAAATAAAAAAACACGAATTCAACCTGTTAAACACAGTATCAAATAATCAAGGGTAAAACACACAATGCATTAACACTTATAAAACACACAAACATCCTAAATCGTAGCACGCATCAAATGTAAATCCATAGGAAAAAAACAACCCATTTAAAAACACACAATCAAAAACATTGGCAAAATCATTGGCAACAGCTATACGTCCACAAGAAAAACACCCATTACCCACATTAACACTTAACACTGGTAAAACACACAAACCTTGGTAAAACACAAACCTTGGCAAAATTATTGGCAACAACTATACATCCACAAGAACAACACCCATTACCCACATTAACGCTGGTAAAACACACAAACCTTTTAATGTTTAAATACCCCATACGAACCCACTGATCATCATGAATAGATGTAAAACACATTAACCCTAGAACTATCAATCGATCAAAATTTTAAAACCCTAGCATACGAATATAGATATAAAACACACCTCTGGCTTTAATCTGCTTCTTAGGAACTTTGGCCGCTTCCACAGGAGTGTTCATCTTCTCCAATGGGGATGTGTTCTTGAATCGTTCCCCTGTTAACCAAAACACACACCGATGAAGAATCACCACTTGCAAAACACAATACGGAACTTAAAACCCACTTACGCTTGTATTTTTTAGCGAATCTCTTCTCATAATCCGTGAATCCTATCTAATTTTGGATGAGATTGTTTCTCCGAAGGATCGTTTAGAGAGAGAGAGAGGGAAAAATCGCGTGAAATGAGGGATTGTTATTGATTTGACGATTTTTTGACTGATTTAAAACACGTTGAATTACCAAACTACCCCTATTATATTAAAAGCTTCTATTTTTAAAACACAGATATTACGAAAATGCCACCCATTTCATCTCAGCCATTAAACACATTGATCTGATGGTCCAGATCGCTTCCTACACTTTGTAGAAAAACACACTTTGTACCCGAACCTCACCCATGTAATACATACTTATCATATTTAATAAAAGCCATCATATGTATATAAATATTATGTTTAGTTAAGCTCGGTACATGAAGTTCGGGCTCGAGTTCATTTATTAAATGTGGTCTAATCTAGGCTTGAGGTCTCGATTTGATTCAAGCTTTTACCGAGCCGAACTTCAGGAGCTCGTGGCGTCTCGGCTCGATTCAAGATTTTAGCAAGTTAACTCGAATATCTCCTTCAAGATTTGATGATCTCTTTTTTGCATTTATGTTATTGTTTGGATCTTGTGTTTGATATGGACTGAACTGTTGCTTGAATGTATTTTTTAATATGACCCGTTTTGGCATGTACCCATTTTTGTTGAAACCTATTCGGATTTGAACAAAAATGACCACTTTATAAAAAGGCTCGTTACCCCGTCCTACCGACCCGTCCGGTTTGACATGCATAAATAACCAAAATCATAGTGCGTTTCATGTAGTACCAAAATTTTGGATATCCGAAACTCGGGTAATCTGAATTTTGGATTTTTATTGGGCTTTGTTTCTGGATCAATGTATTTGTTTTAGGTCAATCTTAATCTCAACTGGGTCTTTTGTTTGAGTAATGAGTCAGGCTTTGTTTACCAGTTCAAAGGATTCGTCGTAGCTTTGTTACTTTCTTGATTTAATATCACAAAAACCTATAAGTTGAGCCCATTTTCTTTCGGTCTACCCTGTGTTATCACTTGAATATGTGGTAAAATGGGATGAAAAATTGGACGCATTGGGTAACGGGTCCAGGCTGCTAGATATATATTGTTAGTTATAAGATGTTGGATTTCCATCGAACACAACATTTGGGTGAGCATGTCTGTTGAGTTTGAATGTTACTAGTTTCGGAAACCGGCCTGGGTAGGGTATAAAATTAGTTGTTGTTGTGTGACTTTAGATGTTGAATGACACCTATGTTTCACAAATCACTTTAGGCTTACGTGATTGTTAATTAAAGTAGGAAATTAACTTTAGTCGTGGGGGATGCAAGTGAGATCCCTGGTCCCACAAATGGTCCATCATTGGCAAACAAACACTACCAAAGTGGATTTACAAACAAACATTACCTGTTTAATGTATGTTTTGTGTTTGAAGTTGTAATAATCAGATAATTGTTTTGAGTGATTGATATTCATGTTGTTGCGACCCATTGGAGGCATACTTGGTTGGTGGAAGAAGATGAATTTCATTTGGAACTTGCAAGTTGTGGACACATGTTGTAAACCGATCAGATTATAGTGTCGTGTCCAAGTCCGTTAATGTGGCCACTTCCTTTAGATGTATAAATAGGATGGATGATATGGACAAGTGAATGTTGACTTAAAGAATGCTTCTTCCTATTCTAGATACTCTTATTAACCAACCTGACTTTGCAATCTAAAATACTTCACCAAGAGCCATTAACAAACTGTGATTGCATAATCTTAAAAACAAATTGGTATATGTGAATCAAGCTGCCATTTTCCAGATCAAAAATATAAAAGGATAACATTAATTAATTAACAACATATTTTATTATTATTATTAATCACCGAAAACTACTAACAGATAAACACATTTTTTTCTTGCAAATTTAGTCTTCTCTTCAAACTTGAGCAACACATAAAACCTGCAACAGGTGAAACACCAGAGTCTCCACATACTCCTGTTAGGATCGGACTCTCTCACACACGAACTCAGACCACACACACTCTGCTCTCACACAATCTACCACAATCAAGAACACAAAGGATTTACGTGGTTCGGTCTAAACTGACCTACATCCACGGGTAACTAGGAGTTTATATTTCTGGAGAGGTACAAGGAATTACAATACATATGAATCTCTTATACAGAGATTGAAGAAAGAGAAAGAAGTAGAAACAAAACAAGATCCGTGAATAATGGCCCCTGCCCCTTATCCTCTTATCCTGTAATAAGAGATTCTGATGTCCACTTGATCAAGTGGCTTCATACTCAACAATCTTCCACTTGAAGCCACGGGATAATCTTCACCTGTGCATCTGCATTTCTGTAAAAACCTTTTGATCTTAGCTCATTCCTAGTAACCCGGCATTCTCTTCAATTATCCTGAAGGCCCGTTGAAGCTTTCATTAGCTTCAACACATCAGTCATGGCTAAGTCTGCCCCTGATCCATTCTCTGTCTCCACCGGCTCCCACTGACACGAACTGCCGAATTCTGAGAATACCTGAGAACTAACACTCTCCATCATAAGCAGGTAACTCACCGAAGAGACTTTCACCGCTGGAATACATGTTCTCTTAACCCACTATCGTCTAGGAGTTTTGACTGAAGCACTACCTGTGCTCCCACTTCCACGAAAACCCCTGACTAGTTTCTTTAAACCTTTTCTAGCACGTTCAACCTGAATCTGACATGTGGCTCTAGGTTTGTCTCCTGCAAAACAAACCTTCTTCTTCCCACGAGATTCTGTGAACCGGATCTTGGTCTTCTTCTGAAGTGGGACGGTTACTCCTCAGACGGTAAACTAACCATATACAGCGAACCTCGTTTCTTTCCTCGATTAACGACTAGATTTCCCTTTAGAACCTTCCACTGCATGTTCCTAAACTTAACCTCGTACCCCTGTTCATCCAACTGCCCAGCAGAAATCAACTGTTTCTTCAGACTTGGAATTACCCGGACATCCTTCAAAGTCCATGAACCGACTGGAGTCTTCAGATCTAAGTCACCCATGCTCGTCACATCAAGAACCTCATCGTTCGCCAGTCTTACCTGTCACACCCCAATCGATGGCGGAAACATCGGGATGAGACGAACAAATCGCTCTAAAGCATCTAAATTTAAAATGTCATACATTGTTCAAACATGATCAAAACATAAATCAAATTTCAAACGTAGTTTATTTTCTAGGTGAGTATCTAGTCCACCCTAACTTGCTTCATCATCATCTTGTCTATCAACCTGCAACATGTATTAAAATAAAATCAACAAAAAGTTGGCGAGTATACAAGTTTGATACATAGCGTAGTAGAATAAAACAAGTTTTGAAGTTGCTCAATATCCAACATGAAGACGATGACACAAGCTACCACTTTTCAACATCGTTCAAGTTGCTTTCAAATATCTTTCAAATTGCATCCAAATGAAGTTGCACTCAAAGAGTGTTGAAGTTGCATTCAAATATCGTTCAAGTTGCATATAATGAAGTTGCACTCAAAGAGTATTGAAGTTGCATTCAAATATCGTTCAAGTTGCATATAATGAAGTTGCACTCAAAGAGTGTTGAAGTTGCATTCAAATATCGTTCAAGTTGCATAGAATGTGGGGTTACAAGCATCAAATCATTTCATGTTTAAATGTGGATAAAGTGTGATAAAAACAAGACTCAAGTGTAGTGTAATTTGAATATAGAATACATGTTGCACCCAAATGTGTTTAAAACGAAAATGGGATCGAGTATACTCACATTGGTTGCGTTGCGATTTCTTGTAAGAACGTACGAGTATGGTTGGGAAAAATCCAAGAGAACGAGCGAGAGCGATTATCCTAAACGATAACGATCTTGTTAATATTTGAATGCTTAAATATATTTACTAACTCAAAGTTTACAATTTATTTAATTAAATATTTTAATAAAGGATTTAATTTGTAGTTTATATGATAAATTATCATTGTTATATTGTGAGTTACTTATATAAATACTAGAATTAGTTCATGGCTATTGTTTGCACATTACAAAACTACGTTAGATTGCATTTTTCATTACTAATCCCTTTTTCTAAAGGAATTATAATTAATTATTAATTATTAAAGTTAACATTAAATTTAATGGTTTTATTAGGAAAAGAATTAAGAAGTAAAAGCTTACTTGTTATTTATTAAATTATAGTTGAAAAGGATTATGGAAAATAAATAAAGAAAGAAAAAGAAAGACTGTTAATATAAGGTTTATGGGCTTTTAAAAGAAACATGAATTTTAAATATACTTAACCAATTCTAACAGAAGTGTTGTGTTTTCTTTTATTCGTTTGAACATTGATAACAAGTATTTAGAACATTGATAACAAGAAAGACTGTTTATGTTTCTCTTCTTTACTAAGCAACCTACTGTCGACATATTACAAAACCATTGTTACTGTGTTATGCGTTTGGTTTAATTATCTCAACAGTTCATTATACGAAATTTAATAAGAAAGGAATTGAATCGAAGGAAGTAAGTATACCGAAACGATGAAGACGAAGGAGGTGTTCCGGCGACTTCGGTTCTCCGGTGAATGCTCCATGTTGTTCCGCCGAGCTCGGGCGATTCGCGGGTTCCGGTTCGTGCTCCGATGTGCGTCCCCGATCTCCGACAAGGCCTCGAGTGTTCCAACAAGTGTGCAAAGCTATTCGAAAAGTGTTATGGTGTTGCGCTGTTAGAGATGTGTCGAGAAAAGGATCTTGCATGGACGATACAATATAGGTGTGTCGGTCATCGATGATTAGGAAGGTTTCTTAGGCGGGAAATGCATTGGGACGGATTCACGGCTCGGTTCGTGTGATTGATTGTAAAAAGGAAACGCGGAAACAATGAACGAAATCCCGAAAATCAGCATGTTGCCATATGTTCCATCAAACCTTCGTTTGGGCGGCAAAGTTCTTTTTTTTCTTCATTTTTTTAAAAGAATTCAAACATCACATGAAGTTATAATAACTAGGTATGAACTTTCGTCAGCTATGCAACCACACAAATGCAAATGCAAATTGTAATATTTTGTATGTATAGAAGGTGGTAGTGTTCAAAATAATTTTAATAATAATATTGTAGTTTCCATTATAAGAAGGAATTGAGTTTTAAATGTGTCACCCAAGGTACCTTAACTTCTAAGGACCTAACTAACTAAATAGGTTAACTTGCTTATGTTATGAACTTATTTTAACCTAACAAAATTAACTAGATTTTATTTTATAAAAGCAAAACTTATAATTTTAAAGTTAATTAATTAAACAATTAAATAAATAATTAACCATATTTAATAACGGATTAAACTAACGATAAAATCTTTCAACGATTATTTATTTCGCGAAAAATTCCGTTGGTTCGAGGTTAGGATTCGAATTTCAAAACGGGTCGGATTTTGGATATCCGTTTTTTGACGAATGTTACAGTCTCCCCTATTTTAGGAGATTTCGTCCTCGAAATCTAAAAGGAAGGCTTCTAAAGATTCAAAAGAAAGAATACATGAGACTTGATCATAATGTTTTGTTTAACGAAATTGTTTTCACGAATACATCACATAGGAATTAGTTTCACATAGCATATAAAATGTTCAATTAGTTTCACATAACATAATCATGAATTTCACGTACTGTAACATAGATAATGAAAGCATCGTAAATTTAGTTCGTTCACGAGAGATTATTATTTATTTTAGATTGCAAGATAATTGTAACGTGTCTCCAAGCTTGAATTGAAAGTAACGTTCAAATACAAAGTTTCGTTGAGAAAGAAGAAGAGTTGGTAACTACCTCCGAGGTAAGGAAATCACCCTTAGCTTATTGGTGAAGTTGTAAAGTGAGCGGAGCTAATCGTCAAGGTAAGGAAATCACTCCTATCTTTACGATAAGCTTCCATTTTTGGAAATATGAGTATTAGCATAAAAATTTAGAACAATCCACATCATATACTTAGTTAACAAGATTAACGTATCACTGGCATGTGAATAAACAGGTCAACCCATCATGTACTGTAATTGAATGACTTAACATGACCTCTCGTTCACGGGTGGTGCGCTACTCCTATAGCACTACGCATAGTGCTATACATGTTAAGGTGTGGGTTAAAGGACAAGTTCATCACATAAGAATAACCCAGTAATCACGAATCAAGTATAGTAGCATGCATGTATTAAGTTGAAATGATATATCGTACAAATGTAAAACACATGAAAATTGAGATAGCATAAAAGAGGTTTAGATAAAAAAATTTGATTGTCACGGAACGTAACATAAGACTATTCCAAAGTAAATCGAAATCCTTTTCGAATTAAGGAAACGTGCTTTGGCCTAATAGACAAATACTCTCATCGAGAAGCGACTAACGATATTTGTCCTTCCAGTTACTACACGTCCTTAATCGATTGGGAAAATCAAAACCTTGGCGAGATTGAAAATCGAAGAGTGGGACTAGTTAGCAAGATGCGAGTTTCACCTCTAACTTGATAACATCTAACTAAGATGCGAGTTTCACCTCTAACTTGATAACATCGAACCCTAGTGTGGTTGGTACTTATCCAAAGATAAGGGTCCACTAGAATATGAAATGGAAATTTCCTTCAAGGTTTGGATATCACTCCTAACTTGAGGGTAGATTTTGTACAAAATACAAAGTATAGCTGAGTGAAAGTCATCACCAAATGTGGGAATCACCCCTATTTTGATGAATCGTTTCGATTGTGTTATGAGAGTGTCTTCAAAGCCTCAAAGTGTGTATTGTGTTAGCCTTAGGAAAGGCATGTATGTTAAAAGACCAAAAAGAATAGGGAGAAACAAATAAGGTAGAAGGGAGGTTGTTTTAAACAACAGATAAGGATAAAGCTCCTAAACTATAGACTAGGTAAAAGCATTCCTACTTTTCCTAATTCCCTATAGTTATGGCTCTGATACCAATCAGAGTATTCCTACTATAGACTAGGTAAAAGTATGGCAATCTTCCTAATTCCCTATAGTTATGGCTCTGATACCAATCTGTCACACCCCAACCGATGGCGGAAACATCGGGATGAGACGAACAAATCGCTCAAAAGCATCATAACTCTATTGTAACAATATAATTTAAATTCAATTTCATAAATGCTAAAATGTCATACATTGTTCAAACATGATCAAAACATAAATCAAATTTCAAACGTAGTTTATTTTCTAGGTGAGTATCTAGTCCACCCTAACTTGCTTCATCATCATCTTGTCTATCAACCTGCAACATGTATTAAAATAAAATCAACAAAAAGTTGGCGAGTATACAAGTTTGATACATAGCGTAGTAGAATAAAACAAGTTTTGAAGTTGCTCAATATCCAACATGAAGACGATGACACTAGCTACCACTTTTCAACATCGTTCAAGTTGCTTTCAAATATCGTTCAAGTTGCATCCAAATGAAGTTGCATTCAAAGAGTGTTGAAGTTGCATTCAAATATCGTTCAAGTTGCATATAATGAAGTTGCACTCAAAGAGTATTGAAGTTGCATTCAAATATCGTTCAAGTTGCATATAATGAAGTTGCACTCAAAGAGTGTTGAAGTTGCATTCAAATATCGTTCAAGTTGCATAGAATGTGGGGTTACAAGCATCAAATCATTTCATGTTTAAATGTGGATAAAGTGTGATAAAAACAAGACTCAAGTGTAGTGTAATTTGAATATAGAATACATGTTGCACCCAAATGTGTTTAAAACGAAAATGGGATCGAGTATACTCACATTGGTTGCGTTGCGATTTCTTGTAAGAACGTACGAGTATGGTTGGGAAAAATCCAAGAGAACGAGCGAGAGCGATTATCCTAAACGATAACGATCTTGTTAATATTTGAATGCTTAAATATATTTACTAACTCAAAGTTTACAATTTATTTAATTAAATATTTTAATAAAGGATTTAATTTGTAGTTTATATGATAAATTATCATTGTTATATTGTGAGTTACTTATATAAATACTAGAATTAGTTCATGGCTATTGTTTGCACATTACAAAACTACGTTAGATTGCATTTTTCATTACTAATCCCTTTTTTTAAAGGAATTATAATTAATTATTAATTATTAAAGTTAACATTAAATTTAATGGTTTTATTAGGAAAAGAATTAAGAAGTAAAAGCTTACTTGTTATTTATTAAATTATAGTTGAAAAGGATTATGGAAAATAAATAAAGAAAGAAAAAGAAAGACTGTTAATATAAGGTTTATGGGCTTTTAAAAGAAACATGAATTTTAAATATACTTAACCAATTCTAACAGAAGTGTTGTGTTTTCTTTTATTCGTTTGAACATTGATAACAAGTATTTAGAACATTGATAACAAGAAAGACTGTTTATGTTTCTCTTCTTTACTAAGCAACCTACTGTCGACATATTACAAAACCATTGTTACTGTGTTATGCGTTTGGTTTAATTATCTCAACAGTTCATTATACGAAATTTAATAAGAAAGGAATTGAATCGAAGGAAGTAAGTATACCGAAACGATGAAGACGAAGGAGGTGTTCCGGCGACTTCGGTTCTCCGGTGAATGCTCCATGTTGTTCCGCCGAGCTCGGGCGATTCGCGGGTTCCGGTTCGTGCTCCGATGTGCGTCCCCGATCTCCGACAAGGCCTCGAGTGTTCCAACAAGTGTGCAAAGCTATTCGAAAAGTGTTATGGTGTTGCGCTGTTAGAGATGTGTCGAGAAAAGGATCTTGCATGGACGATATAATATAGGTGTGTCGGTCATCGATGATTAGGAAGGTTTCTTAGGCGGGAAATGCATTGGGACGGATTCACGGCTCGGTTCGTGATTGATTGTAAAAAGGAAACGCGGAAACAATGAACGAAATCCCGAAAATCAGCATGTTGCCATATGTTCCATCAAACCTTCGTTTGGGCGGCAAAGTTCTTTTTTTTCTTCATTTTTTTAAAAGAATTCAAACATCACATGAAGTTATAATAACTAGGTATGAACTTTCGTCAGCTATGCAACCACACAAATGTAAATGCAAATTGTAATATTTTGTATGTATAGAAGGTGGTAGTGTTCAAAATAATTTTAACAATAATATGGTAGTTTCCATTATAAGAAGGAATTGAGTTTTAAATGTGTCACCCAAGGTACCTTAACTTCTAAGGACCTAACTAACTAAATAGGTTAACTTGCTTACGTTATGAACTTATTTTAACCTAACAAAATTAACTAGATTTTATTTTATAAAAGCAAAACTTATAATTTTAAAGTTAATTAATTAAACAATTAAATAAATAATTAACCATATTTAATAACGGATTAAACTAACGATAAAATCTTTCAATGATTATTTATTTCGCGAAAAATTCCGTTGGTTCGAGGTTAGGATTCGAATTTCAAAACGGGTCGGATTTTGGATATCCGTTTTTTGACGAATGTTACAGTCTCCCCTATTTTAGGAGATTTCGTCCTCGAAATCTAAAAGGAAGGATTCTAAAGATTCAAAAGAAAGAATACATGAGACTTGATCATAATGTTTTGTTTTACGAAATTGTTTTCACGAATACATCACATAGGAATTAGTTTCACATAGCATATAAAATGTTCAATTAGTTTCACATAACATAATCATGAATTTCACGTACTGTAACATAGATAATGAAAGCATCGTAAATTTAGTTCGTTCACGAGAGATTATTATTTATTTTAGATTGCAAGATAATTGTAACGTGTCTCCAAGCTCGAATTGAAAGTAACGTTCAAATACAAAGTTTCGTTGAGAAAGAAGAAGAGTTGGTAACTACCTCCGAGGTAAGGAAATCACCCTTAGCTTATTGGTGAAGTTGTAAAGTGAGCGGAGCTAATCGTCAAGGTAAGGAAATCACTCATATCTTTACGATAAGCTTCCATTTTTGGAAATATGAGTATTAGCATAAAAATTTAGAACAATCCACATCATATACTTAGTTAACAAGATTAACGTATCACTGGCATGTGAATAAACAGGTCAACCCATCATGTACTGTAATTGAATGACTTTACATGACCTCTCGTTCACGGGTGGTGCGCTACTCCTATAGCACTACGCATAGTGCTATACATGTTAAGGTGTGGGTTAAAGGGCAAGTTCATCACATAAGAATAACCCAGTAATCACGAATCAAGTATAGTAGCATGCATGTATTAAGTTGAAATGATATATCGTACAAATGTAAAACACATGAAAATTGAGATAGCATAAAAGAGGTTTAGATAAAAAAATTTGATTGTCACGGAACGTAACATAAGACTATTCCAAAGTAAATCGAAATCCTTTTCGAATTAAGGAAACGTGCTTTGGCCTAATAGACAAATACTCTCATCGAGAAGCGACTAACGATATTTGTCCTTCCAGTTACTACACGTCCTTAATCGATTGGGAAAATCAAAACCTTGGCGAGATTGAAAATCGAAGAGTGGGACTAGTTAGCAAGATGCGAGTTTCACCTCTAACTTGATAACATCTAACTAAGATGCGAGTTTCACCTCTAACTTGATAACATCGAACCCTAGTGTGGTTGGTACTTATCCAAAGATAAGGGTCCACTAGAATATGAAATGGAAATTTCCTTCAAGGTTTGGATATCACTCCTAACTTGAGGGTAGATTTTGTGCAAAATACAAAGTATAGCTGAGTGAAAGTCATCACCAAATGTGGGAATCACCCCTATTTTGATGAATCGTTTCGATTGTGTTATGAGAGTGTCTTCAAAGCCTCAAAGTGTGTATTGTGTTAGCCTTAGGAAAGGCATGTATGTTAAAAGACCAAAAAGAATAGGGAGAAACAAATAAGGTAGAAGGGAGGTTGTTTTAAACAACAGATAAGGATAAAGCTCCTAAACTATAGACTAGGTAAAAGCATTCCTACTTTTCCTAATTCCCTATAGTTATGGCTCTGATACCAATCAGAGTATTCCTACTATAGACTAGGTAAAAGTATGGCAATCTTCCTAATTCCCTATAGTTATGGCTCTGATACCAATCTGTCACACCCCAACCGATGGCGGAAACATCGGGATGAGACGAACAAATCGCTCAAAAGCATCATAACTCTATTGTAACAATATAATTTAAATTCAATTTCATAAATGCTAAAATGTCATACATTGTTCAAACATGATCAAAACATAAATCAAATTTCAAACATAGTTTATTTTCTAGGTGAGTATCTAGTCCACCCTAACTTGCTTCTTCATCATCTTGTCTATCAACTTGCAACTTGTATTAAAATAAAATCAACAAAAAGTTGGCGAGTATACAAGTTTGATACATAGCGTAGTAGAATAAAACAAGTTTTGAAGTTGCTCAATATCCAACATGAAGACGATGACACTAGCTACCACTTTTCAACATCGTTCAGGTTGCTTTCAAATATCGTTCAAGTTGCATCCAAATGAAGTAGCACTCAAAGAGTGTTGAAGTTGCATTCAAATATTGTTCAAGTTGCATATAATGAAGTTGCACTCAAAGAGTATTGAAGTTGCACTCAAAGAGTATTGAAGTTGCATTCAAATATCGTTCAAGTTGCATATAATGAAGTTGCACTCAAAGAGTGTTGAAGTTGCATTCAAATATCGTTCAAGTTGCATAGAATGTGGGGTTACAAGCATCAAATCATTTCAAGTTTAAATGTGGATAGAGTGTGATAAAAACAAGACTCAAGTGTTGTGTAATTTGAATATAGAATACATGTTGCACCCAAATGTGTTTAAAACGAAAATGGGATCGAGTATACTCACATTGGTTGCGTTGCGATTTCTTGTAAGAACGTACGAGTATGGTTGGGAAAAATCCAAGAGAACGAGCGAGAGCGTTTATCCTAAACGATAACGATCTTGTTAATATTTGAATCCTTAAATATATTTACTAACTCAAAGTTTACAATTTATTTAATTAAATATTTTAATAAGGGATTTAATTTGTAGTTTATATGATAAATTATCATTGTTATATTGTGAGCTACTTAAATAAATACTAGAATTAGTTCATGGCTATTGTTTGCAGATTACAAAACTACGTTAGATTGCATTTTTCATTACTAATCCCATTTTTTTAAATTGTAAAAGGAATTATAATTAATTATTAATTATTTAAGTTAACATTAAATTTAATGGTTTTATTAGGAAAAGAATTAAGAAGTAAAAGCCTAATTGTTATTTATTAAATTATAGTTGAAAAGGATTATTGTAGGATCGTTGTCGAACCCGAGACGAGTCGATCAGAGGTGTTCTACACAATATGAATGTCACACCCCCAAAATCCACACGCGGAGTATCACCGCTTGGAGGCGTGACTGACTAGGATCAAGCCACCAATAATATTGAACATTGTAAGTAATAAATGAAATTCAATCCAACAATACGAAAGGTGTTCAAAACAAAACATAGTCCAGTGTTTAGCGGAAGCATAAATGTAAAAACCCAAACATAAGTATTAAGTTCGAAAATGTTATAATGTTTTTAACATGGCATCCACTGTCCATGTCCCACAACGACCGCGCCTCCCTGTGCAAGCTCCATGAGTACCTATCGATCTGCAAGGCATGTAACAACGAGTCAACAACAAAGTTGAGCGAGTTCACAGTTTATTGTTCAGTTATTGGGTTCGTTTCAGAAACCCTAAGTTTGTTTCAGAATTATGTGTTATCCAGTATCCTTGTTTCCCAAACCTTTACGAGATTTAGTGGGGTTTCCCATGTTGTATGTACTAGACTAGTTGTATCTATAGGTGTCCTTCCCAATCCGAGGACAGTTGTAGGTATGATGTTACGTAGGTTTTACGTAAGTGCCCTTCCCAATCCGAGGACAGTAGTAAGTATGAAGTTACGTAGGTTTTATGTAAGTTTTAACACTGGTGTCCTTCCCAAATCGAGGACAATAGTACGTAGGTTTTACGTAGGTTTTAGCACTGGTGTCCTTCCCAATCCGAGGACAGTGGTAAGTAGTCTAGTAGTGATGAGAGTACAGGTAGTCATACAATCCCATTCCTAATCCACCGGGAATCCCATGCCTTGGAAGTGTGAACTCACCTTGGTTTACTCGGTATGCTAAACTATGTGCTTACAAGTAATCAGTCAAGTCCTATAGTATGCACGTATACTCATTCAGTTCAAGTTCGTAAAGTTTCACATGCAATTAATATCACAGAGTGTGTTTGGTAGTTAACATCAAGCATCATGTAAGCAGTTAATCAATTCCATGCAATTCATGCTCCACATAAATATCCTTCACCGTTTATTCTAACATGGCTATTCCTTAGCATACTTAACAAAGTTATCAATTTAACAGGGTTGACAAACATAACAGGGATAATAAACTAACAATGTTAGTTAACTAACAGAGTTAACAAGCTAGTAGGGTTATACACTTAACGAAGTTGCATACGTAACTTAATGGAGTTAATAAAATTAACAGAGTTAAATAACTTAACTGGGTTAGTAAACTTAACAAGATTCACATGCTTAGCATATATAACAGAATTAGCATGTTTAACCTCAGTGAGTTTATGTGTCAAAACAGGCAACAAAATCACATTGTGGCGAAATCCATTGAGGCGAAAACACCTGGGGACGAAATCACCTTGGACGAAAACCCACACGACGAAATCCAAGGGTTTTCGTCGGGTTTAGAGTGTGACGAAAACACTTAGTGTTTTCGTCTGAACCATGTGTTTTTGTGAGTTCTTGTGTTTTCGTGGGAAGATGTAACAGTTAAGCACGATCATCCAATCATATCATCATCAACAGCAGTTACTTAACACATAAAACCCTAATCTGCTAGACATCTAAGATTGTCAATATCAAATCAAACCTGGACAATATACATGACGCAACCGATCATACATCTGATTAAGAATCCCTATCATATTCATCTATTCAATATCACAACCTAACCACATAGCAGTTAACACATGAAATCATATGAATTACCAACTCATTGTGAAATCAAGATCATCATACAATCATCAGATCATTCATGGAAAGGCATAACATAATCACATAACATCAACATTCAATCAACATATACGTACAGACATGTGATCATACATAACCCGAACGACAGTGCAACTAACCGAGATGAAAGGTCACTAGTTTGATCGAAAGGAAAAGGTTGAAGACTTGCAGTTGTCGTCGCACAGAAGTTCAGGGAGAGACCTTAGGGTTTTTCTAAAAGTGTTCTAACTTAACGATCTGACGAGTTATATCGCAACATAACTGGGCCGAAGCCCAACCTGTTTTCGCCGGACATAATCTTGGACGAAAACTGTCATGACCCCCGGCCCGATTTGACCCGTTTCAGGAGCCGCGGGACAGAAAATCCCGTGGTATTAATTTAAGTGATAGCAGAAGTCTTTTTAAAACAGGATCTTTTAGTATTAAAACTGCCCGTTTACATAATTTAGGGATAAAACCCCATAATTTACAATAAGGTGATTTCACAGGGAAATCTTTATTTCTCAAAACATGTTTCTTTTATTTATATACATTGAGCCACTTTTCTAAGCTGGTAGTGCTCCACAGCACTTTACTTTGCTCACAACGGATCACTTGAAACATGTTTGAAAAAGATTTTGTCAGCGGGGAAATACTGAGTGAATCATTCAGTTTTACTAAAACGACTTATTTGTTATAATTCACAGTATTAAGAGTGATTACAATGTTTCTGATATCAAACCAACTACCCACAGTACTTGTCACTCGAACAACCATCGGTAGCCTCTTTGCCCGATGGTGTCTGTGACTATGGTCATATCACTCATTGGCTAACTCGTTGTCCAATAGTGACGATTATCAAGTAATGTATACAAAACCCCACATACCGGCTGTAATTTGGTGATTACAAAGACTTAATCCCTGTAATTATAACTGTTGAAAATAACTTGGAGTTTTGTAAAACAGTTGATAGAAAGAGAATGACTCACATTGCAGATTTAACGAGCAAAGTATAAGCCTACTGATTTGCCCTGATTAACCTAATTTAATTCACAATACACACAAACGGGGTTAGTAACTAATACAGAAGTTACGTCAATTCACGAGATTAAACCCTCACAACGATTAACAAAGTGCAATACTTAACAATTCAGCGGATTCACAACGAATGACAGAGTATAGTCCGAATTCGAACAACACTCAAACATTCAAGTCGAAATCACGATGAATAACAAAGTATGAACTCAATTTGAGCGGCACTTAAACAATCGTTGGATAGTTACAATCGATCGGACGTTGAATCGTAATAGCGATCGAGTTATTACCCTGATTGCGGCAGCGATTCGTGAATCGTGTGTGATATTGAACTTTTTCTGTTATAACTCGACGTACACAGTGAGTTTTTACGTCGTTTCAATGCCAGATTTCAAGTCCCAATGTCGGCTATTTATAATAATTTTTGGGCCTCGCTTACGGACCGTAAGCCCTTTTCCCTTACGGTCCGTAAGGGAAGCAGTCTATTTATAGGGTAGCTAGGTTCGGGACTAGGCTTGCTGATTTGACAGAAAATTCGATTTATAATTTGACAATGAGTTTTGTTGATAATCGTTAGCTAGGTTTTACCCCCCTGAGTTTTAGGGGCCCTGATCCTGATTCCGATTGTTCTGGAAATTTTAGGGTTTATGCAGAATTACTTGAGTGCCTCAATTAGGGTTTCCTTATTGGATAATTATCACACTAAGTCTTAATTTTAATGAGAGTTGTTACATCCTCCCCACCTTAAGAAAAATCTCGTCCTCGAGATTTACTGAAATAAATGAGGGTATTTTCGTTTCATTTCTGATTCTAGCTCCCAAGTGTATTCTGGTCCTCTCCTTGAATCCCATTTGACCTTCACTAGTACTAGTGGCTTGTGTTTGAGAAACTTGACTTTCCTGTCTTCTATTTGTATGGGTTTTTCTACGAATTTCAGTTTTTCATTTACCTCTACATCTTGAAGAGGTACTACCAGGGATTCGTCTGATAGACATTTCTTGAGATTGGATACATGAAACACATCATGTACTCCAGCTAACTCTTCTGGTAGTTGTAAACGATAAGCTACTGGTCCTATTCGTTGGATCACTGGGAATGGTCCAACATATCTTGGACTCAGTTTTCCTTTCTTACCGAATCGTACTACTCCTTTCCAAGGAGAAACTTTCAAGAGTACTTTGTCTCCTACCTGAAACTCTAGTGGCTTGCGGCGATTGTCTGCATAGCTTTTCTTGCGATCTCTAGCCGTCTTCAGTCTTTCCTTGATTTGTGTTATCTTGTCCGTGGTTTGTTGTACGATTTCTGGACCTGATAATTGACTTTCTCCTATTTCTGCCCAACAAACGGGAGTCCTGCACTTGTGTCCATACAGTGCTTCGAATGGAGCAGCTTCGATGCTTGAATGATAACTATTGTTATAAGAGAATTCAATTAAGGGTAGGTGGTTATCCCAATTACCACCAAAATCAATTACACATGCTCGGAGCATGTCTTCCAGGGTTTGTATCGTTCTTTCACTTTGTCCGTCTGTTTGAGGATGATACGTAGTACTTAAATTTAGTCGGGTTCCCATTGCTTTTTGGAAACTTGTCCAGAAATGGGAAGTGAAACGACTATCCCTATCCGATACAATGGAGAGTGGGACTCCATGTAAAGATACTACTTCATCTACGTACAACTTGGCTAGCCTTTCCATGCTAAAGGTTTCCTTCATTGGTAGAAAATGAGCTGATTTGGTTAATTGATCCACAATTACCCAAATTGCATCATTACTTTTTCTGGTTTTGGGTAACTTAGTAACAAAATCCATTGTTATTAATTCCCATTTCCATACAGGCATTTCTAACTATTGTAGTAGTCCTGAAGGTTTCTAGTGTTCAGCCTTAACTTGTGAACAAGTAAGACACTTAGATACGTATTCAGCTATATCCTTCTTCATTCCTATCCACCAGAAATTGTTTCTTAAATTTTGGTACATCTTATTGTTTCCTGGATGTACGGTATACCTAGATTTATGAGCTTCTTCTAAAATCTTATTTCTTAATTCTCCCTGCTTAGGAACCCAAATTCGTTTCTCGTGGAATCTCCAAATTCCATCATTTCCTTGTTCTAGTTCCTTTATGTAACCTTTCATTCCTTCGGAATCGTCCTTGATTGCCGTTTCCTGAACTTTCTTCAATTGTTCCATTAAATCTAATTGTAGATTTAACCTAAGAGCACGGACTCGCTTTTGCTTTTCATGATACTTACGACTCAAGGCGTCTGCGACTACGTTCGCCTTTCCTTTGTGACATTGAATATCATAGTCGTAATCGCTTAGGATTTCCATCCACCTTCTTTGCCTCATATTTAACTCTTTTTGCCCAAATATGTACCTTAAACTTTTATGATCCGTATAAATAGTAAACTTACTTCCATATAGATAATGTCTCCAAATTTTAAGGGCAAAAATTATGGCTCCTAATTCTAGGTCGTGCGTCGTGTAATTTTCCTCGTGCTTCTTCAACTGCCTAGAGGCATACGCAATTACCTTCTTACATTGCATCAACAAACATCCGAATCCTAGTTTTGAAGCATCACAATACACTTCAAAATCTTCTGTTCCTTCGGGTAAGGCTAAAATTGGAGCATTTGTCAATCTGTGCTTTAGAATCTTAAAAGCTTCTTCTTGTTTAGATCCCCATTCAAACTTAACCGCCATACAGGTTAGCTTAGTCAAAGATACAGCTATCTTAGAGAAATCCTTAATAAATCGTCTATAGTATCCAGCTAAGCCTAGAAAACTTCTAATCTCCATAGCTGTCCGCGGAACCTTCCAATTGGTGATTACTTCTATTTTAGCAGGATCTACGTGAATTCCTTCATGATTCATCATGTGACCTAAAAATTGCACTTCTTGCAGCCAGAATTGACACTTCGAGAATTTGGCATAAAGGTTTTCCTTTCTTAACAAAGTTAAGAGTGCATGCAGGTGCTCGCAATGTTCTTCCCGCCTTTTGGAGTAAATGAGTATATCGTCAATGAAAATGATCACAAATTTATCCAAATATGGTTTACAGATTCTATTCATCATGTCCATAAACGCTGCTGGAGCATTTGTTAATCCGAAGGGCATGACTGTAAACTCATAATGTCCATATCTAGTTCTAAAAGCAGTTTTAGGTATGTCCTCCTCTTGTCCTTTCAGCTGGTGATATCCAGATCTTAAGTCTATTTTAGAGAAATATTTAGCGCCTTGAAGTTGATCAAAAAGATCGTCAATCCTAGGTAATGGGTATTGATTCTTAATTGTAACCTTATTCAGCTCCCTATAATCGATACACATTCTCATTGATCCGTCTTTCTTTTTCACAAACAACACTGGTGCTCCCCAAGGGGATGAACTAGGTTGTATAAATCCTTTGCTTAGTAGTTCGTCTAACTGCTTTTTCAATTCTAGCATTTCAATGGGTGCTAATCGATAAGGTGCCTTGGCTATTGGTGTAGTACCCGGAATTAGATGGATTCTAAACTCTACTTCCCTATCGGGTGGTAATCCAGGTAATTCTTCTGGAAAGACGTCTGGATATTCTGAGACTACAGAGATATTTTGAAGTTCCTTACTTTTAGTGTTAATGATTACGAAAATCATATACACCGTTTCTTGTTTCCTTGAATAACTAGCCAATTTCATTACTGAAATGAATTTCAGTGGCTTTCGAGGTCTATCTCCTGTAATTAAAATTACTTCTCCTGTGGGGGTACGGATTTCTACGGAATTCTTATCACAAAGGATTCAAGCATGGTTGGTTATTAACCAATCCATTCCTAATACTACATCAAATCCAGCTAATTTCATAGGTAACAGGTTTGCAGAAAACTTATGGCCTAAAAGTTCTATTTTTCCGTGTCGCAATACTTTGTCTACGTTGACAGAATTCCCATCTGCCGTTTCGATTGTAAAAATCTGCCTAAGGGTGGTTAAGGGTAAATTAAGAGCTTGGCAGAATGAAGTATTGATAAAACTTTGGTTTGCACCAGAGTCAAATAATACTTTTGCATACACGTTATGCACTAAGAACGTACCCGCTATTACATCTGTGATGAGTTCTGCTTCCTGGGTGGTCAGCTGGAATGCTCTGGCATTCTTCTTAGTAGCTCCGTCAGCTGGTTTGCCTTTGTTATCTGCCGGTTTAACCAATTTAGGGCATTCGGGTTTGAAATGCCCAGCTTCTCCGAAGTTATAGCAGCCCCTGGTCTTTTTCCTACAATCTTCCTCACGATGTCCTATCATTTTGCAAAAATTGCAGGTCACTTTGCATCTTCCAAAGTGTTTCTTTCTACAATTTCTGCAGAAAGGAGGATTTGAGGATTGTCCTGTTCCTCTCCTTTTGAAGCTGTTATTATTACCCGTACGAAAGCTTTGGGAAATTTTCTGAGCTAATTCCTTCTTTCGATCTTCTTCTCTTGTGCGTACCAGTTCATCTGTTAGGGTATTCGCTAATTACACAGCATCGTCATTAGTGTGTGGTCTCGTAGCTTTAACGATGTTACGGATTTCTCCGATTAATCCCCAAATATAACGGGAAATGAGTACTGATTCTGGCGAAGCCAGGGTAGGTACCACTCTCGCATATTCGAAGAATGTCGAAGTATATCCCCGACAATCTACGCCTATCATACGATGATTCAGGAACTTGTTTGCCATTTGTTCCTTTTCGTATTCGGGACAGAATTTTCTTTCTACAAGATTCTTAAATTCTTCCCAATTCAATGCATAGGCCACCCTTCTTCCTTTTGCTTGTAACACTGTGTTCCACCATTCTAGTGCCCCTTCTTTGAACAGATTTGACGCATACATCACTTGATCTTCTTCAGCACATTTACTTATTGCAATTACTGCTTCGGTTTTCTCTAACCAATGTAGTGTTGCAGTTGTCCCTTCATTACCTGCAAATTCTGCTGGTTTACAGGCAAGAAATTCTTTGTAAGTGCAACCAGGCGTTGCAGCTTTCATTTTCTTAGGAAGTGGGGCTTGTTGTGGATCATGATAGTCATGATTGCCTCCTCCATTTATGCTGTTACTGCCGTTATCTTCCGGAGTACGTTTGTTAGGAATTATTTCTTGTGGTTCGGCAGGTTTCTGAGCAGCAGCCATAATTTCTGGAATAGCATTGGCTATCCCTTGAGCAACAATGTTCTCGATATCTTGCCTAGTCATATACTGATTTTCCTAATTTTGCTCAGATTGATTTACTTCATTAACTGGTTCATTATTAGCGTTTTCCATCCGCTAATTAGTATTGATATGAATTATTAGTATCTAATTATTGATAACACAATAATCACACATAACACATAAAGTCTTACAACACACATCTATAACCAAAATTGTCGATATCTCGACTTCTATTTTGTTTTATACATTATATATGCTTCCATACACACTTTTTATCTTACAATGTTTTATTTCCCATTTTACAGAGTTAGATTTTTACTATTATGGTTATGATACAAACAGACTTCCCATCCCACTATTCTTTGATCAACTGGCAGTTTAGTAGTGACGCTCCCTCTCGTCATATTTTCAGGAAATTTGTTCTCCTATTTCCCGGATCCTATTCCCGGTGCCTATCAGTTCTTCACCAAACTGACGAAGTTCAGCTGTGTTTTCATAGCTCATTGGCGGGTTGGGGATAGGTTCTGGATCAAACTGTGGGAGAAAAGTATAAGGACTATTGATCATGTTTTGGAATTGCCAATCATTTGTCCACCATTCTTTCATTTGGCCTAAAGGTCGTGTGTGGATTAGTGGGTCTGGAATAGCTGGTTCTAAGTTTATTGGGAGTTGGGCTGTGGCAGGGTAAGAGTAGAGATTATTGTTGACAGGTTCTATGACATCACAATTTGACAGTAGACGGTCTATTTCGTCTTGAAATGTGATCTCCTCAGATTGTTTAGAGCTCTCTCCAATCTCTATTCCCTTTTGCCTAGTATCTTCCCCTATTTCTATCTCTGCTTGTTTGGAACTTTCTCCGGTCTCTATTTCTTTTCCTTTGCTCACAGGATTTTCTATTTTAGGAAGTCTCCTAGTTGTGGGTTTTCTCCTGCGCACTTTCCTCCATCCTACGTATCTTCTCCTCTTTTTAGGTTTTGCTTTCTCCGGAGGTGGAGCTTTGAATTCCATGGGTTCCTCCAAGTCAGCAATGTAACCAGTGAAGTTGTGGGAGACTTCAATTGGTACTGGGTAGAGGTTGAGATTCTGAAATGCTTCAGATAGCTCACTCATGCTGTGTAGCATATATGCAAAATGCACAAAAATGCTAAGTTAAAAATTTGGAACAAAGTTTAACAAATAAACATTGAAGTTTTATTGCACACTACTTTGTACAAAAGATAACAGGAAAGAGAATACACTCGGATTGATTTATTTATTTACTGGGTAGTGGGAAGCGCTATTACTAGATTTAGGATATAGGTGATTTAGAGATTTGCATTTTCTGCTACGGTAGCTAGCATATAAAGATTTGCCCATTTTTCATCTAATTTGTCTTCCCAAGGTGGATTATTGCCTAATTCCTGGATTTCTGGATTAAACCTCACATTCTTGACTTGGGGTTTCTTTATTTTCTCCTGACCCTTCCTAAGAATTGAATTTCTTTTCTCTGGGGTGAGAGGATTTTCATAATTTGCCTTACGGACAAAAATCCCTTCTTCTAGATCTGCTGGATATTTGGAGGAAGAGGTTTCCTTTTCTTTAGGTGTACTATCTAATTTGTGGTAGATAGCGGAAATCTTTTGTTTACCAATACTGTAATTTTAACAATTAATCTGTTAATAAGCATATATTCACAGAATGGTAATTGAAATTCCTAAGTATTTTTTTAATTACTTTAATAGGCTTAAATCAGTAATAAGCTTAAAACAGTGAGCTTAAATCAGTAAGCTTAAAACAGTGGCTCTGATACCACCTTTTTCTGTCACGACCCCCGGCCCGATTTGACCCGTTTCAAGAGCCGCGGGACAGAAAATCCCGTGGTATTAATTTAAGTGACAGCGGAAGTCTTTTTAAAACAGGATCTTTTAGTATTAAAACTACCCGTTTACATAATTTAGGGATAAAACCCCATAATTTACAATAAGGTGATTTCACAGGGAAATCTTTATTTCTCAAAACATGTTTCTTTATTTATTTACATTGAGCCACTTTTCTAAGCTGGTAGTGCTCCACAGCACTTTACTTTGCTCACAACGGATCACCTGAAACATGTTTGAAAAAGATTTTGTCAGCGGGGAAATACTGAGTGAATCATTCAGTTTTACTAAAACGACTTATTTGTTATCATTCATAGTATCAAGAGTGATTACAATGTTTCTGATATCAAACCAACTACCCACAGTACTTGTCACTCGAACAACCATCGGTAGCCTCTTTGCCCGATGGTGTCTGTGACTATGGTCATATTACTCATTGGCTAACTCGTTGTCCTATAGTGACGGTTATCAAGTAATGTATACAAAACCCCACATACCGGCTGTAATTTGGTGATTACAAAGACTTAATCCCTGTAATTATAACTTTTGAAAATAACTTGGAGTTTTGTAAAACAGTTGATAAAAAGAGAATGACTCACATTGCAGATTTAACGAGCAGAGTATAAGCCTACTGATTAGCCCTGATTAACCTAATTTAATTCACAATACACACAAACGGGGTTAGTAACTAATATAGCAGTTACGTCAATTCACGAGATTAAACCCTCACAACGATTAACAAAGTGCAATACTTAACAATTCAGCGGATTCACAACGAATGACAGAGTATAGTCCGAATTCGAACAGCACTCAAACATTCAAGTAGAAATCACGATGAATAACAAAGTATGAACTCAATTTGAGCGGCACTTAAACAATCGTTGGATAGTTACAATCGATCGGACGTTGAATCGTAATAGCGATCGAGTTATTACCCTGATTGCGGCAGCGATTCGTGAATCGTGTGTGATATTGAACTGTTTCTGTTATAACTCGATGTACACAGTGAGTTTTTACATCGTTTCAAGGCCAGATTTCAAGCCCCAATGTTGGCTATTTATACTAATTTTTGGGCCTCGCTTACGGACCGTAAGCCCTATTCCCTTACGGTTCGTAAGGGAAGCAGTCTATTTATAGGGTAGCTAGGTTCGGGACTAGGCTTGCTGATTTGACAGAAAATTCGATTTATAATTTGACGATGAGTTTTGTTGATAATCGTTAGCTAGGTTTTACCCCCCCCCCCCTGAGTTTTAGGGGCCCTGATCCTGATTCCGATTGTTTTGGAAATTTTAGGGTTTATGCAGAATTACTTGAGTGTCTCAATTAGGGTTTCCTTATTGGATAATTATCACACTAAGTATTAATTTTAATGAGAGTTGTTACAAAAACACTGTTTTCGCTGGCTAGCTTCTGGACGAAAACACCAAGGTGTTTTGACTAGATAGTCTCTTCGTGGGTGGGGGTGTTTTCGGCTAGGGATAGGGGTGTTCGAACAGGGAGTGTTTTCGTGTGGATGTTTCATGTGTTAGGCAACAAGATCCATTTTAATAATTATACAAAACATAAATAATAATACAAAATACGCTTAACCCATACACATATAGTATACGCACCACGAATTTACAAACAACACGTATATTTCACAACGAACAAGTTAAGTCGAAAGAGACCTTGAAATCTCGGGTTGTTACATTATCCCCAACTTGAAAGAATTTCGTCCCGAAATTTAGCACGTGGTTACTGAGGAAGCTAGTTATGTTGCGTTGTTTTATGGTTTTCCTGGGGTGTCACATCATCCCCCCGTTGATTTGGAATTTCGTCCCGAAATTCTGTATTGCTTCAGCCTCAGTAGTAGTTGCATTGTTCTTGAAAAACTGGGGATACTTGAGTTTCATTTGGTCTTCTCGTTCCCAGGTGAACTCTGGGCCACGATGGGAGTTCCAACGAACTCGAACAAGAGGTATTCTGGTGTGCTTGAGGACCTTAACGTCTTGGTCCGTGATTTCAACTGGTTCCTCGACGAATCGCAACTGATCATCGATAGTGAGCTCCTTCAAAGGAACTATGAGGGTCTCATCTGACAGACATTTCTTTAGATTTGACACGTGGAAAACGTTGTGAACTCCACTGAGTTCTGTGGGTAGGTTTAGCTTATAGGCCACCTTGCCTATTTTCTCACTGATTTCGAACGGTCCAACGTAACGTGGGTTAAGTTTACCTCGTTTGCCAAAATGAACTACACCTTTCCAAGGTGAGACTTTGAGTAGCACTCGATCCCCAACCTGGAACTCGAGTGGTTTCCTGCGCTTATCAGCGTAGCTTTTCTGACGGTCACGAGCTGCCGCCATTCGTTGTCGTATCTATGCGATCCTTTCTGTTGTGTCTACTACAAGTTCTGGACCCGTGATTTGACTATCACCCACCTCTGCCCAACAAAGAGGTGATCGGAATTTACGCCCGTACAATGCCTCAAACGGAGCGGCTTGAATGCTGGTGTGGTAACTGTTATTATACAAAAAGTCCACCAATGGGAGATGTTTTTTCCCAGCCGTTGCCGAAATTGATTACACATGCATGTAGCATGTCTTCTAGCGTTTGGATAGTGCGCTCAGACTGCCCATCCGTCTGTGGATGATAAGTGGTGCTCATGTCTAAACGTGAGCCAAAAGATTTGTGCATTGCTTGCCACAGTTCAGAAGTAAAACGCGCATCACGATCGGAAATAATAGAGGTTGGCACCCCGTGCCTCGAAAGCACTTCCTTTAAATAAACGTCTGCTAAAGTAGAGAACTTGTCTGTTTCTTTGATAGGCACAAAGTGTGCAGACTTAGTCAATCGATCCACTATCACCCAAATAGTGTCGTTTCCACATTGGGATCTGGGCAGGCCAGTAACAAAATCCATGGAAATTTGTTCCTATTTCCACTATGGTATCTCTGGTTGCTGGAGTAGGCCTGATGGTTTCTGATATTCCGACTTGACTCTTGCACAAGTCAAACATTTGCTGACGTAAGTTGCTATGTGGGCTTTCATACAGGCCACCAATACATAGTTCTGAGATCGTGGTACATCTTATCCGAACCAGGATGTACCGAGTAACGAGACTTATGTGCTTCATCCATTACAAGTTCTCGTAAATTTCCATAGAGTGGGACCCAGATGCGTCCTGTTACGTAGTAGGCGCCGTCTTCCTTTTGTTCTAACCACTACCTTGAGCCGTGTAGGGCTTCAGCCCTGACGTTTTCTGGTTTCAATGCTTCTACCTGAGTGTCGCGTATCTGGGAAGGAAGACTAGACTGAATGGTGAGTTGTAACGCTCGCACACACCTAGGTGTAGTATCCTTTCGACTGAGGGCGTCGGCCACAACATTTGCTTTGCCCGGATGGTACTTGATGGCACATTCGTAATCATTCAATAGCTCGACCCATCGACGTTGTCACATATTCAACTCCTTTTGCTTGAAGATATGCTCGAGACTTCTGTGATCGGTGTAGATGGTGCACTTGGTACCGTACAGGTAATGTCTCCATATCTTAAGTGCGAAAACAACAACTCCCAGCTCCAAATCATGTGTAGTGTAATTCCTTTCGTGAATCTTAAGTTGGCGCGAGGCGTACGCAATGACTTTATCCCGTTGCATCAATACACAACCAAGACCCTGAATTGACGCGTCACAATAAACCACGGAATCGTCTGTGCCCTCGGGCAATGAGAGAATAGGTGCGCTGCAAAGTCTATCCTTTAAGTGCTGAAATGTTGTTTCCTGAGTATTACCCCAACGATAAGTGACGCCCTTCTGAGTCAGTAGAGTAAGCGGCTGCACAATTTTCGAGAAGTCTTTGATGAACCTTCTGTAGTAGCCCGCCAAACCCAAGAATTGGCGGATCTCTGTTGGTGTACGTGGTGCAGGCCAGTTCTTGATTGAGTCTACCTTGGATGGATCAACATGAATCCCATCCTTGTTTACCACGTGGCCTAGAAAGTGAACTTCACGAAGCCAAAAGTCGCATTTCAAAAACTTGGCATACAACTGTTCTGTTCGAAGGAGTTCCAAAATAAGTCGTAAATGCTGCTCGTGTTCCTCCTGACTCCTAGAGTAGATCAGGATGTCGTCGATGAAAACTATAACGAACTTATCCAGGTATGGTTTACACACTCGGTTCATAAGATCCATGAAAACCGCAGGTGCGTTTATTAACCCGAATGGCATGACCAGAAACTCGTAGCGTCCGTAGCGAGTTCTGAATGCTGTTTTGGAGACGTCCTCGTCCCAGACTCTCAGTTGATGGTAGCCTGACCTCAGATCAATCTTCGAGTAATAGCTCGACCCTTGCAGCTGGTCAAACAAGTCAGCAATGCGTGGGAGTGGATAGCGATTCTTCACGGTCACTTTGTTGAGTTCGTGGTAATCTATGCACATACGGAAGGTACCGTCTTTCTTCTTCACAAACAATACTGGAGCTCCCCAAGGCGAAGAGCTAGGACGAATAAAACCTTTATCCAAGAGCTCTTGTAGTTACGTGGATATCTTCCAATTCTGATGGAGCTAAGCGATACGATGAACGAGCTATTGGTGCTGCTCCAGGAGCTAGCTCGATTTGGAATTCGACCTGGCGATTAGGCGGTAGTCCAGGTAAATCTTCAGGGAACACTTGAGGAAAATCACGTACTACTGGAATATCCTCAATTTTCTTCTCTTTCGTTGATGCATCAGTAACAAGTGCTAAAATAGCGGTGTGGCCCTTTCGCAAACACTTCTGAGCCTTAAGAAAGGAGATGATGCCCACCACGGCACCACTCTTGTCGCCTTGAATTTCGAGAGGTTCTTTACCAGGACGAGGAATACAAACAAACTTCTCTTTGCATAGGATCTCTGCTTTCTGTTGGGATAACCAATCTATCCCGATGACGATGTCAAAACTACCCAGAACTATAGGAATGAGATCGATAGAGAAGGTCTGACCAGCGAGGGTAAGATTACAACCCTAAACTATGTGTGTGGCCTCTAGACTTTTACCATTTGCTAACTCTACTATATGCTTGGTGTTCATAAGTGTTGGTGTACGCTTGAGCGTTTGACTAACTTTTAGAGACACATAACTGGTACGGCACCCGAATCAAATAAGACAGTAACATAAAAGTCGTCGAGAAGGAACTTACCCATCACCACGTTAGGATCATTCCTTGCTTCACCCTGACCCAGAACGAACGCACGGCCCCGGGCGCCATTGTTTCCATTGTTTCCCCTGTTGTTACCCCCATTGTTGTTTTCGTTTCCCTGATTGTGGTTCTGGTTCTGATTCTGATTTAACTGTGGGCAGTGTCTCTTGAAGTGACCTTCAGCGCCACAATGAAAGCATCCCCTGTTGCCCTGTTGTTGTTGCTGATTCTGCGGTGCTTGTTGTTGCTGCTGACGATACTGATTTGCAGGTCGTGAGCTCCTACAATCCTTGGCTTCATGACCCATCTTGAGACACCTCTGACAACGTCCCTTATTGCACTGACCACTGTGGTGTCTGTTGCATTTGTTGCACTTTGGGTGATTTCCTCGATATCCACCCTGCCCCTGACTACCAGTAGATTGCTGACCAGGACTCTAGTAGTCATCAGTCTTTCGCTGCTATGCCTGGGACTGAACTGTAGTCGAACCCTTGCTGGAATCTCCATCCCATTTTCGCTTGTTGTCACTGGGAATAGCAGAAGTAGTAGTGGTAGTAGCACTGATACGCTTAGGCAGCCTGTTCTGTTCCACTGCCTGGTCTGTGAGACGATGAGCAAGACGAGTAACATCCTGGATGGTAGCAAGATTAGCAGAGGTCACATGGCTTTGAATCTCTGGTACTAAGCCTTCAAGGTACATCTCGATCCGCTTGATGGGAGGGTCCACCATGGTTGGACATAACAATGCCAGTTCATTGGATCGCTTCGTATACGCCTCTATCTCTGACCCCGTCATCTTCAGGTTAAAGAACTTCACTTCCAGCTAGTGGATGTCATCCCGAGTACAGTATTCTCGCTTGATCAGTTCCTTGAAGTCATTCCATGGGGTGGCATTAGCAGCTGCCAGCCCTAACATTTGAACTTGCGCGTTCCACCAAGTTAACGCAACGCCTTCGAGAGTACCAGTGGCATACTTCACCCTACGAGCCTCGGGGCATTCACACATCTCGAAGATAGATTCGAGCTTCTCAAACCAGTGAAGGAGTCCAACGGCCCCTTCAGTGCCACTGAAAGTAGTAGGACGACAGTCCATAAAAGTATTGAATGTGCATACAGGTGGCTAAGAATTCTGACATGTTGTGTATATAAGAACAGGACAAATTTAAACACAAGAGTTGGTTTATGAGGGTAGGATCTAAAGATCCTAGAGTGAGTTGCGACTGCAGGGTATACCTCCTGCTTGAGCGGCTGCAAGTGCCGCAGCAACTTGTTGGTTGATCAAAGCCGTCAACTGGGCTTGGGTTAGGTTAACGTGTCCACTCATGATCTTCATATCAAAGGAAACATGGCTGAGAATGGTTCGCGAAATGCGATGACAGAAGAGAGTAAGCACACAAGTGTTTTCAAACAATAGTTGTTACGTTTATCTAAGCATACCACGAGCAAAGTCCTATGTAACTAGGATGTAGGCAATATAAACATAAATCATATCACCTATAGTGTTGAGCCTTCCACGTGGAGCGAAGCGTCGTTGTGGATCGTTGAGCACTATTCTGGTTATAGTATGGTTTTAACCAAAAGATTCACAAGATTCACATGCTTAGCATACACAACAGAATTAGCATGTTTAACCTCAGTGAGTTTATGTGTCAAAACAGGCAACGAAATCACATTGTGGCGAAATCCCTTGAGGCGAAAACACCTGGGGATGAAATCACCTTGGACGAAAACCCCAGGCGACGAAATCCAAGGGTTTTCGTCGGGTTTAGAGTGTGACGAAAACACTTAGTGTTTTCGTCTGAATCATGTGTTTTCGTGAGTTCTTGTGTTTTCGTGGGAAGATGTAACAGTTAAGGACGATCATCCAATCATATCATCATCAAAAGCAGTTACTTAACACATAAAACCCTAATCTGCTAGACATCTCAGATCGTCAATATCAAATCAAACCTGGACAATATACATGACGCAACCGATCATACATCTGATTAAGAATCCCTATCATATTCATCTATTCAATATCACAACTTAACCACATAGCAGTTAACACATGAAATCATATGAATTACCAACTCATTGTGAAATCAAGATCATCATACAATCATCAGATCATTCATGGAAAGGCATAACATAATCACATAACATCAACACTCAATCAACATATACGTACAGACATGTAATCATACATAACCCGAACGACAGTGCAACTAACCGAGATGAAAGGTCACTAGTTTGATCGAAAGGAAAAGGTTGAAGACTTGCAGTTGCCGTCCACAGAAGTTCAGGGAGAGACCTTAGGGTTTTTCTAAAAGTGTTCTAACTTAAGGATCTGACGAGTTATATCGCAACATAACTGGGCCGAAGCCCGATCTGTTTTCACCGGACATAATCTTGGACGAAAACATTGTTTTCGCCGGCTAGCTTCTGGACGAAAACACCAAGGTGTTTTCGCTAGATAGCGTCTTCGTGGGTGGGGGTGTTTTCGGCTAAGGATAGGGGTGTTCGAACAGGGAGTGCTTTCGTGTGGATGTTTCATGTGTTAGGCAACAGGATACATTTTAATAATTATACAAAACATAAATAATAATACAAAATACGCTTAACCCATACACATATAGTATACACACCACGAATTTACAAACAACATGTATATTACACAACGAACAAGTTAAGTCAAAAGAGACCTTGAAAACTCGGGTTGTCACAATGAAAGGCGGAAACAGACATATTGTGTGTGATTCAGCAAGATATACACTTTTAACTGTCTTTCTATTGATCTGGTAACAATTACAAGTCTGTAGACACTTCGATAGAGCTTCGCCGTCGGAAAACCCCAAACTAATCTCGTGCCAAATGAAACGATATCACATCTATTTATAGCCTGTCTAATTCCGCACGAAACATACTCATGCGGAATTACTACTACACACGAAATCCCAGATACAAGCGAAATTAACAATACAAACTGAATTATATGTAATTTCGTGCAGAATTACATCTTGACATCTTCAAGCGAAATTAAGTCTTTATCATGATTTCTTGATCTTCGTGCACTGAGTAGTGCAAGTCTCGATACAAGACGAAGTCAGCAGACCTATGCACCAACAGACTCCCCCTCGGATGTTGACGAGTCTACTGTGTTGAGTCTTCGCATCTTCAGTCTTTATCAGTCTCGCTGCTCCTCTCTGAGGTATCTAACAATGTAAAACTTCTTCAATCTTCTCTCAGCACCAACAGATTCCCTCGAACATATATTCTTTCCTCGGATGTTTTCAGACTCCCCCTTTCGGTATGCTGGGATCGCAGTCTGGCTTTTTGACAACACAGAGTCCTCAGGTATCGGAACATGGCTTTCTATCACTCAGAAACAGGAACGTGATCTGGCTCTATGCTCAGTTTCATAATCCAGTCTATCCTTCACATCCTCTACCTCACCATAAATTTCACAAATTTAACATTTGACAAATTTATAATTACAGACTCTCCCTCAAATCTAATTAGAATGATTTTTCAATGATAATATCTGATGAACCATTTGAAAACAATCATTCAAACTATTTTTGTCATAATAAACCAACTCCCCCTCACGAAGTGCTCATCATGTTTAGCACTTGGAAATTTGAAACTCAGCTCTTCAACATCAGTTGTCGAAAATCTTTTTGAATTTTAGAAATTTATGCTAAAATACACCTAAAATCTTTTTGGATTTTTGAAGAACAAAAATGCAGTAAAGAAATATTTACAAACAATATTTTTGTGAGTTTGTGCAAGAGGATCATATCAGTTTATGAGACAAATCACCAACACCGTTAAGCTATATTTCATTTTAAGTTCTAAACAATTCACCTAGATTTTCAGTATACTGATCCACTTAAATTTTTACACAAAGTTCAACTGTTTCGAGATACGAGATTAATATTTTAAGCACTTAAACTTATTCACGTGTCCCACCACTTAAATATACTCCCGTATCCAGATCCCAATATTCAGTCTTACAGGTGAGTATACCTAGATGATATCTGTTAAAGGGTTAAATGCGAAACCGTGATCGCTCAGGTCAGAACTTCCGTTCAGCAGAGAGATGACGGTTCGACTTTTGGTGTGTTCCCTTTAGAGAATCTTTTCTTCACAGCATATGATTAGCATTTTTCAATGTTTCATCATTTTTTGTACTGAGGGCTACGCTATATTTCAAGCTTATGCAAAGTATTATACGGGGACTAGGCCATTGCTTCCGCAATATCAGAAGTCTCGGAATAATACCCCAGATATCACTGAGTATAAAGACCTAGTATCTTAGAAAGAGGGACCTTTCAAACAAGATTTCGGGGGTTACCCATATATCCAAGAAATGTTCCCCACGAGATAATCAAGTTTGAAATTTAGGTTTATATCTCGAAAACAATCTACTGAATGTATAAAAATCCATTGGCATATCCGCAGTGAGATTGTTTATCACATTTTCTACTTTCCATTTCTTTAGCATGTTGTGACAGTCCACTGATGTACTATCATTTCCTCTTTTATATGACAGAACTCATTTTTGAATTTTATCATGTTTTTGGTTTTTTTTCAAATTTTCTAATGTTTTTGGATTTTCTGAAATTTTTACTCCCCTTAAAATACAAACACATTTAACGAATTTGAAAACAAACTGTACAAGTAATTTGACAACTATTGTGAATTGCTTCAAATCGCCATTCACTCGGCATAAACAATCAGAACTCCCCTTTACAACAAACTATTTTCCCATTAAGATTTCAAAACACTTAAGTTTGTTTTAATCAAAATGGTTTTTCCGGAAAATAAGTTTTGTTGATTTTACAAATCACTCGTAGGTTCGAGGTTCATCATATTGCTTTTCAACCACTTGTATGAGGATTACATGAAGTTCAAATTAATGACCTTGATTAATCACTTTGTAAGAACAAACCTCTGTACCACATGTAGGTATGTACAATAAAACTCAATATAGAGAAAGATGCCGATTCATGCTCCACTCTTACCAACCTGGGAGCTCCGGCCAGTCACCCTTAAACACATTCAAAAATATTTTTAAGAAAGATGCCGATTCATGTTCCACGATTACCAACTTGGGAACTCCGGCAAGTCAGGACTTTTAAGTAAAGAAAATGTTCACCCAAGCCTGACTAGCCTTGGGTGATCTTAACTCTGCTTCAGTTGGGTTATAAGTTGCCTTCATTGTCGCATAAAAATCTTTAACCCCTTTGGCCTTTCCCTTGACCATTTTTCCAAAAATCTTTTTAACATTCCCATTAAAAGCTTTCTCAACATCAAATTCTTCTTTTCAGAATAAAACTGATTTGAGATTTCTACTTTTCCAACCTTTGATTTTAAACTCTGAGCCCGCAATGGTGGAAAATGAACATCATCCAAAGGCGGAACTGAGTTTTCACCTTTTTTAACAACATGTAGCTCCTCTGATTTTGTGGAATCAGATTCATCGCCAGATTTTACTTCCGATTTCTTAACAACCAAAGCATGAGTGTTAAGATTTCCCCTTCGTTTGTAAAATCTTTTCGAACACTCACCAACTTCATATGTTGAATTTTTAAACACTTTAAATTTCTCATTTGGTGGTTCGGTTTCATCAACAACTAATTCTTTTAGTTTTTCTGAGACTCCCTGTTTTGTGTTGGTTGCTTTTGGACAGTTCCAAGTGATGTGACCAACTTCTTGACATTTGTAACAGGTTCTTATCTCTTTCCTCTGATGAGCTTCAGTTTTCTTCTTTTCAGCAAGAAATTCCTGATTTGACTGTCTCCAGAATGAGCTCTTCTTTTCATCCTCAGCAGATATACCTGAAACAAATTTTGTATTTTTAGAAATTTTCTCATTTTTATAATTTTCTGGTGAAACAAAACCAAGACCTTTCTTTTTGAAATTACCGTTATGGTTTGGTTTCTTTTGAAAACCAGAACCAGAACTGTAACCTTTTTTCTTGTTTAACCGTTGTTGAACTCTTGAAGTGTACTTTTTAGGTTTTTCAATAAGATTTAAATCTTTTATTTCAGAAATATTAATTTCAGTCATTTTGAAAACCTTTTTGATCATGTCAGGTTTAACACCTCTTATTGGAAACTCTTTATCAAAATATAATTTGTTAGAATCATTCAAAGTATATGCAACTTCAAATGTTTCGTCATTCAAATTAGATTTTGACAACAAAAATTCATTACTATACACCCGTTTCCCCAACGATTTTGAACTCTTTTCAGACAAACTAGAACTCCAGACTGACAAACACGAACTTTCGGACTCGGACTTTGACTCTGACTCCTCATCCTTATCCAACACCTGATCGACCACCCTTTTTATTAATTCGGGCTCATGATCTGTGTCAGACGCCGAACGTGATGTCAATATTGTCTGGTAAAACATCGGTTATCTCGGACTCTAACTTTATATTGACTGCCCTTTTACTTGTTCCTCATTCGGTTTTCTAGGCGAATACCCATCCCAAATCGGAGGCGGACACTTGTTATAACTAACGCTCTGTTTCTTACCAGTATCCTTCTTCTTAGGCTTCTCATCATCTTGAAAAGCTTTCAAACCTGCAACAGTCGGATTAATTCGGTCAATTATATAATCAGAACTCGAATAACTTCTCAGTAATCGTCTGATTCTTTCATTTTTAGCTTTCTCAGTTTCCAACTCTTGTTTCTATTTCACACATTCTTCAATGTAAAAATTTATCTCTTTCTGCTTTGACATCATTGTTGCATTCATCATTTTCAAAGCATCTTCTCTTTCCGAGTTTGTCTTTTGCAAACTATTCACAGTTTTGTTTAACACATCATATGATTCTTTCACATTCTTGACATCAAACAGCAACTTTTCTTTCAACTTTTCTAGATCACTAAACCTCTCATCTTTTTCATTACATTGTTTGCATGGTTCCAAACATGTAATACAAGGTTTTGTGATTTCAACAATCTTTTCAATCTCCATAATCTTCTCAACTTCAACTACCTTTTCCACTTCAACTATCTTCTCAACAACCTTAACTTCATTTATTTCTTTTGCAGCTTTTCTCTCTTTAAGTTTCTTCAATTTATCTGCAAAATAAAATTCAAAACTGTCAGAAGATAAATGAGTTTTTATAACATTTATCTGTTCAATTTCTTCATCATCATCACTGCTTTCTGTTGAACTGTTTTCTGAAGAAACAGATTCTTCATCTTGACTTTTCTCTTCATCAGATAACACAGCTATCCATTCTTTCATCAACTCTGGCTTTTGAACTATTTGTGCAATAAAAGCTTTAAACTCCCCATTCTCATCCACATATTTATCCCAGCTAAAGCCTGGAGCCATTTTCTCATCATCTTGATCAATAATACCAGTATAAGCTTTCTTATTTGCATCTTCAATCATTCTGGCATGTGCAGTTTGTGGTTCCTTTTGTTGATGTGGTTGATGAGCAACCTATTGATATATGGCTTTTCGATAGTAATCATCTTTTCCAAAAGGATTCTCTGCTCCACTAGCTTTCTGATTTTTGCACTCTCTCTTGAAATGACCTTTCTCCCTGCATCGAAAACAAGTAACTTCAGATTTATCAAAACCCAAAGTTGAAACATGAGCATCTAAAAAATCATTTCTTCCTGTAGTCATTTTGAACTTTTCAGCTCTTCTTAAGACACTAGCTAAGCACCACTTTATATCCATGAGTTCTAATTCTTCTGCATCGATCTGATCGTAATCTTCCTTTGTTAGCATAGGATTTCCAATTCTTCCAGCAATCAATCCTTCATAAGATTCCAAAGCAGTAACCAGTAATTCCATATGACTTTTAACAACTTATCTAGAAAAATTCTGACCATTTTGAAGATGCAAAGCAACATTGCACTGAATCATATGTTCATTACCAACATTTGAACTTTGAACACTTGGAGGATTAACATTTGAAAATCCACTAGTGTTGATTGAACTTTGACTGACCGATCCGGATGAATTTCCTGCACTGAAAGCGGTTTGGATCTTTGGACTTGCTTCAACAGTTTGAACATTTCGTTTGTAGTACAATTTGATGTCTTGTTGATTGCTCGAGCTGTTCATTCTGGCAATCTTTTGCTGTTCAAGATCCCGTGCCTCAAGTTTTTCAATAAATTGTCCAATTGACAATCTACTAAACTCTCCTAAATTGTTTAAGATCATGAGATAAGTATCCCATTCTTTCTGTGGTAATGCATCAGCTAACTTTTCAACCCATTCTGCTTGAGTTTTATTAATTTTCAACTGAGACATGGTACGCACAAGATGACAATATCTCTCAATAAGACTCTTTGTAGTCTCCCCTGGCACACTGGTAAACAACTCAAACTCTTTTTTCAGCAAAGATGCTTTACTCTTGAGCATTTCTGTACTTCCTTCAAACTTTTTCTTAAGTGCTTCCCAAATCGAAAACGCACTCCCATCATGCTGAAGCAAAACAAATATATCCTCTTTAACCGCTTGTTGTAAAAGACTGATCATCATTTTCTCTCCTTTATAACTATCTCTCTCTTTGTCTGAAAATTCTGAGATGATTTTGTCAACATTCAAACCAGTCTGTGGTCTAACATATTGTGTTTCAATGCTTTCCCAAGCTCTTAGATGGTTTGCCTGAACCCAGTTCTTAAATCTTTCTTTCCAGCTATGGTATTCTTCAATACCCATAAGCTTCGGGGGCTTTTGCAAAGTTCCGGTTTCATTCTCCAGGTTCATGTTTTGAGCAATGGTAGCCGGAGTAGTCGGAGATGTAGCAAATGCATTGTAGAACTCTTCTGCCATGATTCGAAAAATTTTTCATAAACAGTCCCTTTCAAACGAGATTAGGTTTCAAACGAAAATACTCCAAGTGAGATTACCTGCACACTCAACTTCAAATGAAATTAAAAGTTCAAACGGAATCACCAAAAGGAATTTAATTCCGTGCGGAATTAACAACCAGTTCAAACGAAATTATGTTTTTGGAGCGAAATCACTAATTCCGTGCGGAATTAGTTAACGCTTTCAAGCGAAATTATGAACAAACGTTAATTTCTTGCGGAATTAAGATGTTATTCCACGTGAAATTAGGCTGACGTCATCATTTCGATACTAAATTTCAAACGAAATTACAAATATTTTCTTTTTTAGATTGAATTATGGTCCAATTCTTTCAAGGATTCTTTAAAACACTGTTATGCTTGTAATATGTGAAATTCAGATCATTTTAACCGTGAAAACTTGTTCAATTGAGAAAAGGTGTAGAAGTAAGAAAATGAGATGAAATCAAGCTGAAATCTGCAGAACTCCTCCTCCTGAGCTCTGATACCAATTGTAGGATCGTTGTCGGACCCGAGACGAGTCGATCAGAGGTGTTCTACACAATATGAAAGGCGGAAACAGACATATTGTGTGTGATTCAGCAAGATATACACTTTTAACTGTCTTTCTATTGATCTGGTAACAATTACAAGTCTGTAGACACTTCGACAGAGCTTCGCCGTCGGAAAACCCCAAACTAATCTCGTGCCAAATGAAACGATATCACATCTATTTATAGCCTGTCTAATTCCGTACAAAACACACTCATGCGGAATTACTACTACACACGAAATCACAAATACAAGCGAAATTAACAATACAAACGGAATTATATGTAATTCCGTGCAGAATTACATCTTGACGTCTTCAAGCGAAATTTAGTCTTTATCTTTCTTTCTTGATCTTCGTGCCCTGAGTAGTGCAAGACTCGATACAAGACGAAGTCAGCAGACGTATGCACCAACAATTATGGAAAATAAATAAAGAAAGAAAAAGAAAGACTGTTAATATAAGGGTTATGGGCTTTAAAAAGAAACATGAATTTTAAATATACTTAACCAATTCTAACAGAAGTGTTGTGTTTTCTTTTATTCATTTGAACATTGATAACAAGTATTTAGAACATTGATAACAAGAAAGACTGTTTATGTTTCTCTTCTTTACTAAGCAACCTACTGTCGACATATTACAAAACCATTGTTACTGTGTTATGCGTTTGGTTTAATTATCTCAACAGTTCATTATACGAAATTCAAAAAGAAAGGGATTGAATCGAAGGAAGTAAGTATACCGAAACGATGAAGACGAAGGAGGTGTTCCGGCGACTTCGGTTCTCCGGTGAATGCTCCATGTTTTTCCGCCGAGCTCGGGCGATTCGCGGGTTCCGGTTCGTGCTCCGACGTGCGTCCCCGTTCTCCGGCAAGGTCTCGAGTGTTCCGGCAAGTGTGCAAAGCTATTCGAAAAGTGTTATAGTGTTGCGGTGTCGAGATGTGTCGAGAAAAGGATCTTGCATGGATGATATAATATAGGTGTGTCGGTCATCGATGATTAGTAAGGTTTCTTAGGCGGGAAATGCATTGGGATGGATTCACGGCTCGGTTCGTGATTAATCGTAAAAAGGAAATGCGGAAACAATGAACGAAATCCCGAAAATCAGCATGTTGCCATATGTTCCATCAAACCTTCATTTGGGCGGCAAAGTTCTTTTTTTTTCTTCATTTTTTTAAAGAATTCAAACATCACATGAAGTTATAATAACTAGGTATGAACTTTCGTCAGCCATGCAACCATACAAATGCAAATGCAAATTGTAATATTTTGTATGTATAGAAGGTGGTAGTGTTCAAAATAATTTTAATAATAATATGGTAGTTTCCATTATAAGAAGGAATTGAGTTTTAAATGTGTCACCCAAGGTCCCTTAACTTCTAAGGACCTAACTAACTAAATAGGTTAACTTGCTTACGTTATGAACTTATTTTAACCTAACAAAATTAACTAGATTTTATTTTATAAAAGCAAAACTTATAATTTTAAAGTTAATTAATTAAACAATTAAATAAATAATTAACCATATTTAATAATGGATTAAACTAACGATAAAATCTTTCAACGATTATTTATTTCGCGAAAAATTCCGTTGGTTCGAGGTTAGGATTCGAATTTCAAAACGGGTCGGATTTTGGATATCCGTTTTTTGACGAATGTTACATTACCTTACCAAAATCACCTTCTTTCAGATTTCGCAGTGCTTCAACGTTGTGGGTGTCACACCCCAACCGATGGCGGAAACATCGGGGCATGGCACTGAGCGAAACAGATTGTCCAGAAGTTTCCATAACAATTATCATTACCAATCAATTTAAAGTAACATGTCCCATACCATGTCTCAAAAGGTAAACAAATTATTACAGATTAAATCTAGGCAAATAGTTCTATTCCGACAACTCGGATTTTTCAAATAGCCCAATTGTTTATCTGCTTCTAGAGACTCTTGATTTCATTTGTATAGGCAACTATTTGTTGGCCTCTAGAGCTTTATTCTGGCCTCGATTTCCTAGCAGATAAGAACCCTAAGAACCTGTCACATACGTTAAAATAAAAGTCAATACACATAGTGTAAAGGCGAGCATACAAGTTTGATAATAGCATATAGAATTCGAAATAGTTTACGCATAACCAGCACGTACACAGAGGAAAACGAAGCATGCTAGTTATCCACATGAATCTATCAATACCAATGACTGCAGGTTGACTGCCCGAGGCAGTTCGTAATACATGATCACCACCGTAATCCAAGAAAATAATTATCCTTAACAACCCCCGAGTGAACGGGTGCTGAGTCCAAACTAATAGTACTACTGTTGCTAAGGCAGGTAGACAACATTCCATGTGTAAACATAACAAACAAGCATTCATTAAGTCACGTAATACATGCGGTACCGGTTAGCGTTAAAAGTATTGCGTAGCGTGTTTGGTGTGATTTCGTATAAGTAACTGTCACGACCCCCGACCCACCCTGGACGGAATCGGGTGCCGTGAGCAGTCCCGTGGTACCGGTGATTATTTTTGAAAGACATTGCAGCGGAATTTTCATCAGGACCGTGAGTTAGGAAAAATATCAGAGTTTAGAAAACACCGGATTTGATTTAAATAGATGGGATAACTCCCTATTTTAAAATGGTAGCTTTAATAAAGATAAATTTTATTTAATAAAACAATATTTCTTTAATTTGATTAAAATAAGCCATTTCTTGATGCCTTTCAGTGCCGTATCCAGCCTTATGATAATTACCTGAAACATGTTTGAAAAAGGTTTTGTCAGCGGGAATGCTGAGTGAATTCATTCCATTTTTATAAAATATATTGTTATACCTTACAGTATTAAGGTTTTATATTTAATTTCATTTACCTTATTCAATCAGTATTTTGTCACATAATGGCAATTCCAACATAACCGCAATAGTATCACTCATTGGCTTACTTTCGTCCAATAGTGAATTTATCAAATAACTATACTTTATTATTATTCACTTTATCTATCATTAGGTGATTCTTGTGACTGGGCCATATCACTGTTGATCATTCTTTCAACTAGTGATTCAAATTATAACACTGTTGATCATTCTCTCAACTAGGGTCTTTGGTCATATCGCTGTTGATCATTCTTTCAACTAGCGATTCTATTCATGGCACTGTTGATCATTCTTTCAACTAGTGCTTCTGGTCATTATCACTGTTGATCATTCTTTCAACTAGTGATTCTAATTATAACACTGTTGATCATTCTTTCAACTAGTGTCTTTGGACATATCACTGCTGATCATTCTTTCAGCTAGTGACTTTGGACATAATGATGTCTTATTACTTTGTCAAATATATTATCTCTAGCACTAAATCATGCAATCCAGAATAATGACATTTTATGTCAATTATTATAACTTATCCAAATATATTAATTCACTAATTGTAATATTAGTGTATAGTAACCTGACTAAAAGTATTATACTTGACTATTTTATTATGGCATGCACCATTTAGATTTATACCTAATAATTTAAGAGTAATATTAGTTATAATTGTGGTTATGCTAACTTTCTGGGTAATAGTAAAGAAATCAAATAATGTATAATACCTCCCATACCAGTAGTTATTATAAAATATAATAACTTAATCACTGTAAGTATAACTGGTAACCATTTAGGATTTTAGAAAGCATTTTGTAATATAATTGTTTCACAAAAAGGTGATAAAACTTGTGATAAAAGAGTATGGACTCACAAACGGTGAGAAAAGAGAAATGAACTCACATTGCAGATTTCTACGGGCAAAGTTTATTCTACAGATAAGCCTTGATATATTGCTGATTCAATTTGGGCAGAGTCTAGTCTATTGATTAGCCTAATTCACACAAACGGGGTTGTAACTAATACAGCAATTACGACAATTCACGAGATTAAACCCTCACAACGATTAACAAGTGCAATACTTAACAATTCAATCGGATTCGCAACGAATAACAGAGCATAGTCCGAATTCGAACAGCACTCAAATATTCAAGTCGAAATCACGATGAATAACAAAGTATAAGCTCAATTTGAGCAGCACCCGGACAATCGTTGGATAGTTACAATCGATCGGACGTTGAATCGTAAGAGCGATCGAGTTATCACCCTGATTGTGGCAGCGTTTCGAGGTTTGTGTGTGTTAATTGTAAGAGCGATCGAGTTATCACCCTGATCGAGTTATCACCCTAATTGTGGCAGAGCATAACTCCGTGCCTCAGACGAATTTCTTCGTCGTTCAAACGCAGAATTTCAAGTCCCAACCTCTCCTATTTATAGCTGGAAAATAGTCCCCCTCGCGTGTCACGACAGGGAAACCTGGTCCTGGCGCGTGGCGCGAGAGGTCACTTTTAATATGAGGTAGCCACGCGTCTCAGTAGCTTGGGTGAGTCGACGGTTCGTTAAAATTCAATTTCTATCGAAAACAGTTTGGATAATACTAACTAGGAAATACCCCCCCTGAGTTTTAGGGGCCCTGATCCTGATTCCGATTGTTCTGAATATTTTAGGGGTCATGCAGTATCACTTGGGTGTTTTAATTAGGTTTTCCTATTGAATAAAATAATACAATAAATAATAGTTTTGACGAGGGTTGTTACAGTAACGTATGTAACACCCAAAAGTGCATAAAGCAAAAAGGGATCAAGTATACTCACAGCGGTTAAATGGATTGAAGGGAGCGCTTGAGAGTAAGGTTAGCCTGAATAGTTCGATAGCATAGCGATAAGTCACGCTTAAAACGTAAACAAGTGTTGGTGGGTCGAATAAAAGTTCGATCGGATGGTAGTCCGATCGGATAGCCAGTCGTTCGGATGGTAATCCGTTCGGACAGCAATCCGGTCGGACAGTAGTCCGGTCGGATGGCTGTTCGAGTGGATTGTTTCTTCCTTTGAGAAGGATGTGTTTGTGAATGATGGTTTGACTTTTGAAGTTTTTGTTGTAGTATTTTGAAACATTGAAGTATCTCTACCTTTCAGGTCAGTCGATCGGACGGTCGTCCGATCGGACGGCAATCCGATAGCTTGGCACTTCAGTGAGAACAAGTTCACAGCAGGTTGTCACTCGATCGAACAATAGTCCGGCAGGGGTGGCATCCTTTAAACATTGAACATGTTTGAAAAATCGATTAAGTGTTAAAGTCCAAGTATCTCATGATCCGAAGGGCAATCCGGTCGGGTGGTAGTCCGATCGGATAGCAATTCGTTCAATACTCAAACTTCAGATAAAGTTGGTTAAGTGTGGGACTCAAGATGTAAGCCGATCGGATAGCTCTCCGTCCTGGTCGTTTCGTTCGTCTTTCACTTGGCCGTTGGATTGTTTGTCGTTTTTATCGAGACGTTTTGACAGCGTGTTAACCAACAGAACCCCATCTTGACCCAAGTGGCCCGACCAAACAGGAATCACCCTAGTTCGACCAGTTAACCGGTTCAAGACGGTTGTTCTCAGTTAACCTGAAATCGGTGGTCTCGTGAGTAGAATCCAGATCTTGGATTCATACAACCACAAGAATGAGTAGGATGTCAGTACAAGCCCTGATTCTATCGGTTTTGAGTGTATTGAGTGCAAAAGAGTTGAAAGAAAGTTGGAAAACCTTCTCTCGATCTGTTTCATCATGAATATGTTTAGATCTATAAAAGATCTTTGTTAGTTTATGTGGAAATCGGTTAGATCTAAGTTGTTCTTGGTGGATTGAGGCCAAAACATGAAGTTCTTCAAGAACACATGATGACGTCATCCTAGAGCACCTTGAATCTTGGTGATTTCACGGTTAAAAGTTAAGATTCAAAAGATAGAAAGGTGTAGTAGTGCGTGTAGATCAAGAAAGTACAAGATTTAGGAAGAGATCTTACCGTAATCGAGAGAAATCGAAGAAAAGGTGAGGAGAAAGAGCTGGTCGGACGTCACTTTGCCAAAAGTGGAAAGAATGAAAGTGACTTGGGGTATTTATAGGATTCCAAAAGTGGAAAGGGTTGGCCGGTCGGATGGTATCTCGTCCGAGTGGCGGCTCGGTCAGATGACACCTCGACCGGATGGCAGCCCGGTCGGATGACAATCCGGTCGGCTGACATCTGGTTTGCGTGTTCGGTGCGACAAGTTTCGATATTTCGATTGTGATTGCGAGCGATGCGAATGCGATAGAGTTTCCTGTTCAAATTACTTTTAATCCCAACTACTCATATTGCGCGATGTCTTTTCGCCACCAATTATCATACTATATCTATATATAATCATCCTTAGTTCGTATTCGTTTTGCGGTTGCGATGAGTTCGATTGCGTTTCGATTGATTACCACACGTAACATAAATAACATGCACAAGTAACACCTAAAGGCACACACACACGTATAATAATCACCAAATTGCGTAGTTCGAGTTGCGAGCGCGATGTAGATTAGATCAGATTGATTAGTGTTAGATGACTTTATCGCATTGTTACTTCCTATTATTCACAGTCGTAAAGCGATTCGTAACGATGGATGTTCGTCGATTACTGCGATTATACTTAATTACTCAACATAATACAATTAACGTAAAACATAAAATAGACTAACTACGAGTCAAAGAAGTCAAAACAGGAATTGAGCCAGGAGAGACAGATTGTAATCAGCAATCTTTTCTTCCTTTGACTGATCTTGACTTTGACTTTGACTTTTGGAACACGGGGTGTTACAGCCTCCCCTAGTTGAGGGAATTTCGTCCCGAAATTAGGCCGAAGCCGTAACAAACAACTGCGGATACTTTGTCTTCATGTCGCTTTCGAGTTCCCAAGTGAACTCTACACCTCGTTTGCCTTCCCACCGGACTTTCACGATAGGAATGCGCGAGCGTCTGAGCTTCTTAGTTTGGCGATCCATGATTTCGACAGGTTTCTCCACGAAGTGTAGTGTTTTGTTTATTTGGAGGTCATCGAGAGGTACAATTAAATCATGTTCAGCCAGGCACTTTCGGAGGTTTGACACATGGAAAGTCGGGTGGACGTTACTAAGTTCCTCCGGTAGCTCGAGTCTGTAGGAGACTTTTCCGATCCTTTCCAGAATCTTAAAAGGTCCAACATATCGAGCCGCTAGTTTCCCTTTCTTGCTGAATCTGACCACACCCTTCCAAGGTGATACCTTTAGGAGTACGTAGTCGCCAACGTCAAATTTAAGGGGCTTGCGTCGTCTAACGGAGTACTTTGTCAGTCGTTTCTTGCAATAGCTCAGGACCGGTTAATTGCGAGTGACCTGTTGGACCGTTGCGACCCTAAATAGTCAGTAGAGAACGCTCATCTTTGCGTATAAAGGTGGAATCAATGTACACAAAGTAACAACAGCTTTTCCTTTCCAATTCCTTGTATATTGATGCTTTCTGAATCGATTTTGATAGAGTTTCGTTACAAAGCATATGACCAGGTTTCGCTCCAAGTTACAAAAGAAGACACACATCAGGGTATTTATACAGCAGCTGATTTCGCTCATATGACAGACCATATGAGCGAAATCCCATGTGTCATATCAGCGAAACCCCCTAGTACCTAATGAGTGAAACCCTAATTGTCCTAATAAGCGAAATCTCTAACCTATTATGTACACATGAGCGAAATAGCTTCATTAAACCCTAATTTTGATATCCAAGCTCCAATCTAACTTATCTTGACCTAAGACTCAATGCATACGTAGTCAACAGACATTTCATGCACCAACAGACTCCCCCTTGGATGTTGACGAAGTCTTCAGCTCCGAGTCTTCAGTCTTGGTCTTTTCTCCAACTCTGTCTTCTCATCATAAGCATTCCATCTACACAGGTTCAAAATCTTGTCCTGGCTTCATCTTCAGACTTCCCTTTGAGTGTTGATCCAGACTCCTCCTTTCTATGACTCCCCCTCTCAGTACGCTAGAATCTGAGGTCTTAATCTGGTTCAAGCTTTGACAATTAGCTTCCATGGGAATGATGAAGTCCAAAACCTGTGTCTCAAACATCAATCATTACAAACTATCTTTTCACAAAATCACACAGTCTATCAGTATTAGAAATCCACTCAAGTATTCAGGTCCAAGTTAATGACCCTGATTACTCAATTAATCTACCAAGTCCAATTTAATGACCTTGGTTGATCTTTTGACAAAACAAACTGATTTTGTTAAAGCATTTTCAAACATTTTCTGAAAATAAAAAGTATCAAGTTAATGAACTTGTTTTAACTTTCTTAGCAATCCAATCTCTATCAAAGTAAGCTCTCCTCATTCTTCAGCTCAGAACTTTTCCTGCATCTGCTTCAACCTTCGAAAATCCAACGATTAACTCTCCACTTTGGTTTGTCAAAAATAAAGCAGAAATAAAATCTTTTTGGATTTTAACAAAGTGTTCTAAACTAAGAAATGAAATGCAGAAAACTTAAATTGTAGAAATTAAACAAAGTAAACTATTTACAAACTTATTTTCGGTGAGCGTGTCAGGGAATCATATCAGCTTTTCAGACAAACCACTAGTACCGTTAAGCTTCATTTCATACTCAGACTTAAACAATTCACCTCGATTGTCGATATACTGATCCATCTTAAATTCTCACACAAATTTCAATTCACTCAGGATACGATTTAGATGACTTATGAACTTAGCTCATTCATGTGTCCCACCTCTTGAATATACTCCCGTATCCAGAATCCCAGATATTCAGTCTTACAGGTGAGTATACCACAGATGATATCTGTCAGGGGTTAAATGCGAGGGCCGTGAGAGCTCAGGTCGATACTTCCGTATACGCAGAGAGATGACGGCTTCGACTTTTCGGTGTGTCCCTTTTAGAGGATCTTTTAGTTACAACAGCAGCGACTATCAATTTTATTGTTTCATCAGCTTGCTGAGGGCGACGCTATGTTTCAAGCATTTTGCGGAAAGTATTATTCGGGGACTAGGTCAGAACTTCCATTCAGCAGAAGTCCCGGAATAATACCCTAGATATCACTGAGTATAAAGACCTAGTATCTCAGAATATGGGACCTTTCAAACGAGATTTCAGGGGTTACCTATATATCCAAGTAGTGTTCCCCACGAATTTCACAAGTTTGAAATTTTAGGTTTATATCCCGAATAAATCTACTAAATGTTCGAAAACCTATCAACACATCATTAGTGAGATTGTTTAACTCATTTAGACTTTACAATTTTTTAGCATACTGTAATTGTCTAGCCGATGTACTATCATTTTCCCTTTATACACAAGCTCTTTTTCAGATTTTATATTGTTTTTGGATTTTGAAATTTTATCATGTTTTTGTATTTTTGCATTTTTTGCTGTTTTTGTATTTTCTAAAAAATATATCTATATACATCTACTCCCCCTAAATAACAAAACAAGTAAAAAATCAATAAACCATTGCAGATTGTTTCTCGTCTTCATCCGCAACAGTACTCTCATCAACGCCCACAATTCCATCCGACACCGAAAGAAGCTTCATACCATTCAGTTCTAACAAATATTTAAACCGATTTTTATCAAAAGCTTTGGTATGCAAATCAGCTTTCTGTTCGTCAGTGTGGATTTTCTCAATTCGTATCAACTTTTTCTCGAAACAATCGCGAATAAAGTGATGACGAATTTCTATGTGTTTAGTTCTAGCGTGATGTACTGGATTCTTTGTTATATTTATAGCGGCCTCATTATCAACAAAAAGAGGTGTGTTAAGAAACTGCAAACCGTAGTCAGGCATCTGTTGCTGTATCCACAGGATCTGAGAGCAGCAACTGCTAGCAGAAACATACCCCGCTTCACATGTAGATAGCGCCACAGACGTTTGTTTCTTACACTGCCAGGTAACCAATCTAGGTCCAAAGAACTGGCATCCTGCAGTTGTTGATTTGGTATTGACTTTGCAGCGTCCGAAATCCGAATCGGAATACCCTTCGAGCGAAAAATCGCCTTTTCTAGGATACCACAACCCCAATGACGAAGTTCCTTTCAGGTAGCGTAATATCCTCTTCACAATAATCATGTGCCAAGCTCTCGGGTTAGATTGATATCTTGCTGCGAGGCACGTTGGGTACATGATATCAGGACGTGAAGCTGTTAAGTACATCAAAGAACCTATCATGGAACGGTAAAACGTTTCATCAGACCTATCTCCGGTGAGATCTGGGTGAATCCCATGATTTGTTGCAAGTGGGGTAGCAGTTGGAGTAGAACTTGACATTCCAAATTTCTCTAGAATATCATGCACGTACTTCGTCTGATGAATGAAAATTCCCTCAGGTTGTTGTTCAACTTGTAGTCCCAGAAAGAATTTCATCTCCCCCATTGATAACATTTCAAATTTTTGCTTCATCACCTGTTCGAAATCTTTGCATAGATTTTCATTTGTCGACCCAAAGATTATATCGTCCACATAAATCTGAACTATCAGAAGCTGACCGTCGACCTCTTTAGTGAAGAGAGTGGCATCCACTTTTCCACGAATGAACTTGTTGGCTAGTAGGTGTTGAGACAAAGTCTCGTACCAAGCTCTTGGGGCCTGGTGTAAACCATACAGCGCTTTGTCCAATAAGTAGACCTTGTTTTTGTGGATTGGGTCAGTAAAGCCCGGCGGCTGACCGACATAAACCTCCTCTTTGACCTTCCCATAAAGAAACGCCGATTTTACATCCAACTGATATACTTTGAAATTTTTCCAAGACGCAAATGCAAGGAAAATTCTGATTGCCTCTAGTCATGCCACAGGAGCATAAACTTCAGTAAAATCAATCCCCTCCTGTTGACTAAAGCCCTGAACAACGAGTCGAGCCTTGTTTCTTACAACAACTCCTCTGTCGTCTCTCTTACACTTAAATACCCATTTCGTATTGATTTTTCTATGACCATCCGGCAAATCCACTAACTTCCACACTCCTAACTTTTCAAACTGACTTAACTCTTCTTGCATCGCAATAACCCAAGAGTCTTCAGTAAGCGCCTCTTTGTAAGTTCGTGGTTCGATCTGCGAAATAAAACAACTTAATGAAAATTCAGTTTGTAAAGGTGCTACTGTAGAATAAAAACATGTAAGGCCCTGGTCAATTTGACGTCTCGTGCGAAAGCCTGTTTGCAATTCTCCTATGATCAACTCCTCTGGATGATATGAAAGAGTTTGCGGCATTACTTCGCTTGGAACATCCACATCGCCTTCCAGATTAGTAACATTCTGATCTGCATCTTGTTCACCAACTTGGTTTGTTTGACTTGAAATCTGAATTTGCTCCCCCTCGGAATCTGAATCCCCATGATAAAAAATTGGCATGTTTTCAGCTTCTTGATTATCATTCTGAACCGACTGATTATCTTGAGCAACTTCATTCTGTTGAACATCATCGTGTTCACCAGCATTACTCGGACCTGCTTCATTGTCGTTTGAAGTTTCCCGTGGTCGTCCTGAATATTCCGCTGAGAACCTTTGATGTGACTCGTACTCACGCAAAATATCCAACTCATCAAAGAAATCTTCATCATCCTCTGATTCTTCTCTCATGTCAAACGAATCCCACAGTTTGTCATAATGATAACGCCATGAATCTCCTGGATTCTGTGGCGGCATAGTATAGCCTTGACATTCAACATTTGCAGCTTCAATAATCCGCTTCTCTCTTGGAACGAAGACACGTCGCATCGGATTTGCATAACCAACAAATATTCCCTCAATGCTCTTCAGACCAAACTTTCCATGAGGCTCTATAACAGTACAGGGTGACCCGAACGGTTCTAGATACTTCAAATTCGGTTTACGATTATTGATTAGCTCAAAGCATGTTTTGTTGAACTTTTTTAACAGTAAGAACCCTGTTGAGCGTATAGTATGCGGCGGAAACAGCTTCAGCCCAAAAATTAATCGGTAACTTTGAATGTGCGAGCATAATTCTAGCCGTCTCGATTAGTGTCCGGTTTTTACGTTCTGTGACTCCATTCTATTGCGGAGTGTACGGAGCACTAAACTCATGCAATATACCTCTTTCATCACACAATTCTTCCATCTTACTGTTCTTGAATTCAGTACCATTATCACTTCTAATTCTTTTGATACGCCTTTGGTACAAATTCTCAATCTTTTTGAACAACGCCATCAAGCTATCAAACGTTTCGTCTTTCGTTTTCAAGAAAGATACCCACGAAAATCTAGAATAATCATCAGTAACGACCAAACAGTAGTAATCTCCAGTAATACTTTTGACATTCACAGGACCGAATAAATCCATGTGAAGTCTCTCCAGAGGTCTCGAAACTGAATTGACTTGCTTTGTAGGGTGTGACTTTTTCTTCTATTTGCCTTTAATACAACTAATACACTCCCCTTCCAAATGAAAACCTTTGACATGAACTCCAAGAACTAAATCATTGTGTACCAAGTGATTCATTTTTCTAAGATGTACAAGCCCCATCTTGCGGTGCCACAATCTCGATTCTTTCTCAGTTGCTCTGACACGAAATAATGAGCTTGACCCGTGGTTGTATTAGCTACGCTCATGTCCAACACGTACAGATCATTAACTCTCGGTGCCCTCATGATAATCCATCCTCAGGGATTACAAATCCTGGTTTCAAGATCAAACATTCTTTATCAGTGAAGTAAGTAGTATACATCCTGTCATAGATCTGGGAGATACTCAGCAGATTATTCGACAGCTCAGCAATGTAGTTAACTCTCTCAAACGTCACAATCCCGTTGGATAACGTTCCTTCACCAATAATCCTTCCTCCTTGATTACCCGCAAAACCTACGTAACCACCATTGATATTTCTCACATCATACAGCAACGCAGTCTTTCCTGTCATATGTCTTGAAGCTCCACTATCCATGATCCATCTAGATACAAGTTTCAGAAGATCCTGCACATAACAAATTATGACTTAATCAACTTCAATAAGGATGCCGATACATGCTTCGCAATCCAGGAAGCTCCGGCAATTCAAACTGCTTAGTCAAACATGGTGTCCACCCAGGCCTCATCAGCCTTGGGTGTAACCTTGACACTTTTAACTCTCGCAATTTGAATTTTAAAGTTCTCAGCCTTCAAAGGTGGAAAATTCGCATCATAATCAATTTGAATTGTATCCTCAGAAGGTGAAATCTTTTTCTCAGTTTTCGGTTTCCAAACTTGTTGAGATAATGCAACCCTTTTGTAAAATTTTTCATTTTTATTTACCACTTTCTTTACGGGTTCATTTTTCACTTTGGTGTTGTCATTTTTCACACTCTTTTTCTCAACAACAATTGGTGCTTTACCCTTCACCTCAGTTTTTTTCTGCTGAATCTTCACAGTCTCAGTCTTAGGCTTCACGTTAGTACACTTTCGTGCAATGTGACCAACTTGATTACATCTAAAGCAAGTTCGAGTATCAGTTACCCGACTCGTGCCTTCAGACTGAGCCTGTGAAGCTCTCTTCTCAAAGAATTCTTCATTCAATTTTGAAAAAATCTCTTTCTCTTCATCAGCAAGTGAACTCGAACTGTTCACAAACTTATTCTTTTCAACAAACCTCTTGTTCTGAACATTTCTTCTCTGATAATTCTTACCCCCTGATAACCACCCGACCAGTTGTTTCGGTTGTTATTATAGAAACGCGGTGGAACAACAGATTTTTTGCAGTAAGCTTTATCTTTCTCATAACGCATTTTCTTCTTTGTTTGACTCAAATTGTTCACTTCTGACAACTCAACTTCAACCAATTTGAAAACATTTGTCAAGTTGTTCACATTAACATTCTCAATCGGAAACTCAGAATCCGAAAACAACTTATCTGAACCCAACATCTTGTACATGACAAGATTTGATTCTTCATTTAAGTTGTTCTTGGACTTTTGTTTCGGAATGTATTTGTCCAAGAAACACCCATCTTCCTTAATAGTGTCACTATCCATTTTTAGCACATTTTCAACAACACCTTTTACAATATCATTCTGGACACTATCCTCATTGGAAGATGTGAACGTGACATCAATTGAATCAGGAAGTTTCACTTCATTTTCTTCCTCAATTTCAACCAACCCAGATTGCTTTTTCGTGTAATTATCCAAAATCGGCGGTGGAACTCTATGAAAACCCACCCCGGTTCCATCAGAATAAACATCTTCGCCAGCTTTGTTTTTCCCGATGGGTTTAGGAACAATGTGTTGCAAAACAAAGCTTGCGGAGCTGTAACTGTTAAGCTTCAACTGGATTCGCTCGTTTTCAATTTCAGCCTCTTGAAATTTAAGTTTCAGTTCAGCGATTTCATCCAGTTGTTGGTTGATTGATTCTTCTTTTACTCTAAGCACTGCTTTTAATTGAATGTTTTCTTTAAAAGTTTTACCATTTCGATCATCATTATCTTTCATTGTGCTTTTGAGTTTTTCAAACTTCTCAGAAATCTGACAGTTTTCAAGAATTAACTTTTCATTTTCTTGTTTAACTCTTTCATGATCAATTTTATCATTTTTAATTTGATTAGTTAATTCTTTTATCCGTTCAGTTGAAGCTTTAACCCTTTTGTCAGGATCTAGAATTTGATTCTCAACGCTTCTGACTTTTGCTGTCAGATCTTCAACTTTCTTACCGTTGAGATACGTGACTGTGTTACAAAATTGGCACTCTTTGATGCAATTTTTGCAATCAACATTTCCATCAATTTTCTTACCTGACACATTTGTTGACAAGTTTGAACTGACCTGGCTTTTTGACTCAGACACGGAGTTAGAGTCTACCTCAAGTGCCTTAGCAGCCAGCACTTTGTCAGCCATTTTTCCGAGGTTTTCAGCAATTAACTCCTGCGTTGTGTCAATAACCCCAGTGTCAACTTTCTTTGACTTCTCTATCTCTTCTTTCTCCTTCTTCTCTTTCTCTTCTTTCTCTTTCTCGTCTCCAGTTCCCCACCATTTATTCTGCCAATAATCATCCTCATCTTTGAACTCCTTGATTATGGCTTCCAGATCAAGAGTTTTGTCATCAATCGCAATATTTCCATCTTGATCAAGATAACACTCCCTGTCCGGATCCCATCTTCTTGCTCTCTTCGCTTCCAAATAGATACCAGATATTCTAATTATTCTGTTTTTAGCCAACATTTTTCTGTATTTATACTTTTGCTCTTCAGTTCTGTTGTCTTTCCACGGAACAGGTTCATTCTTTGCCATGAAAGCGTAACCAACCGCATCTTCTTCTGGTAGAACCTCTTCACTCCAATCATACCCTTCATCATCGTAAATTACTGCAAGAGCACTAGATTTCCCTTTGTTGTCTTCAACCTGCTTCAATCTAGGCGGCTCCGATTTATTCTGGTGATAAATTGCCTTCTTGTAGTAATCCTCTCTGAATGGGTTCTCCGACTCATCAGCATATGCATTTCTGCATTCTCGCTTGAAGTGACCTTTCTGCTTACACTTGAAGCATGTCACCTTGGACTTATCAAACCCCAGCTTGGTAGATGGACCACCAATTATCTTTCTGCCAGTTATTTCCATGAAACGCTGTGCTCGACGAACAGCACTGGCCATGCACCAACGAATGTCGATTAATTCCATTTCTTCAGGATCTATTTGATCATAGTCCTCTTTAGTTAAGTTGGTGTTGCCTATCTTCCCTGCTACTAACCCTTCATACGATTCCAACACAGATGCTAGGAAAATCATCTATTGTTTAGCAGACTCTTCGTCAAAATTTTGAGCATTCTTTAAGTCTATTGCGATGTTGCATTGAAACCGATTCTTTGCATCAGAATGACTTGTAGATGACGAAGATCCACCATGATAACCACTGTGATTTCCACTACTTTGACCACTTTGACTTTCTTTGCTAGTTATGGACACATTCTCAGCAGAAAACGCCGTCTTGGGAGAAGTTGCTTTTGGCATCATGCTTTTTGGATAATACAAATCCAAATTCTGCTGGTAGGATGAGTGATTGACTTTAAATGTCTTCTTTAGTTCCAGCTCGTGACTTTCAAGTCTTTCAATCAACAAATCCACAGTAAGATCTTTCGGCAAGATAGTGTTTCTTAGCATGAGAGCATAATATCTCCAATCCATCTCGTCTGGTAATGAATCGAACAACTTGTCTACTAGCTCATCGTTAGAATACGTAATTTCATGTCTAGCTAGCTCTAGTTTCAAATGCCCAAACCTCTCGATCATCTTTGACACTGATTCATTCTTTAAACAGCCAAACATATCAAACTCTTTCCTAAGAAGTTTCTTTTTACATTTCACAATTTCAGCACTTCCTAGACATTTTGTTTCTAGCTTTTTCTAGAGATCTTTTGCATTTGAATAATCGATCAATGAGATTATGTCTTCTCGGACGGACTGAAATAACAATGCCACACATTTCTGCTCAGCCACAAATGATTCAATCTCCTCGGCTGATGTTAAAGTTTCACCATTTTTGTTTCCATTGTGATAACTGTTTTTCAGACTCTTCCAGCTGGGAAATGCAAATGCCATCAACCAATCTTCAAACTTTCTCGACCACCGACTATATTCCTCGATAGCCATAAGTTTTGGAGGTTTATTGAAGGTTCCAAAAGCACTTTCAGATTCCCAAGCTTCCATTATCTTTTTCTTCGCATTCGGCGGGTTATCATTGTTGTTGCTTGACGAAGTATCATCGTTTCCAGAATTTCCAGAGAATGCTTACATGTCACTAAACGGGTTCAAGAATATGTCATCCATCTTAAATGTACCTGCAAAATCAGCAAACACTTAGAAAAATTTTTGAAATTTTGAAAAATAGTGACACAAAAGCGAAATCAGTTTATGTGACCGATAAGCGAAATCAGTATATGTGACTAAAAAGTGAAATCAGTCTGAATGACTGATAAGCGAAATCAAATAATGTGACAAATAAGCGAAATAGCAATGTCACAAAAGCGAAACCAGATGAATGTCACAAGAGCGAAATCAACAGTGTCCTTATGAGCGAAATAGACAATTACAAGTCCGTATGAGCGAAATCAAGCACAATCTTTCGATGTCCAAATAAGCGAAATCATGTTTTTAGTATATTTTCACCATTTTCAAGCCGTATTTTAACCTGATTCTTTCTAGGGTTTGTTATTACTGTGTTTCACACATTATATTCAAAATTCAGGCCATTTCAACCGTAGGAACCAGTTCAAATCGAAAAAGTATGAGAAGAAATGAGTAGAAGTAAGTGAATTTGGTAGAATCAAGCTGTAGTAGTATGAACTCCTCGTCCTGAGCTCTGATACCACTTGTTGGACCTGTTGCGACCCTAAATAGTCAGTAGAGAACGTTCATCTTTGCGTATAAAGGCGGAATCAATGTACACAAAGTAACAACAACTTTTCCTTTTCAATTCCTTGTATATTGATGCTTTCTGAATCGATTTTGACAGAGTTTCATTACAAAGCATATGACCAGGTTTCGCTCCAAGTTACAAAAGAAGACACACATCAGGGTATTTATACAGCAGCTGATTTCGCTCATATGACAGACCATATGAGCAAACCCCCATGTGTAATATCAGCGAAACCCCCCTAGTACCTAATGAGCGAAACCCTAATTGTCCTAATAAGCAAAATCTCTAACCTATTATGTACACATGAGCGAAATAGCTTCATTAAACCCTAATTTTGATATCCAAGCTCCAATCTAACTTATCTTGACCTAAGACTAAATGTATACGTAGTCAACATACATTTCATGCACCAACGTGACCGATCTCGTGCCATACAATAGGCGATCGCCATCTTCTTCCGTATAAAGCCTCGAATGGTGCCATTTGGATGTTGGTATAATACTTGTTGTTATACGAGAATTCGACTAACGGTAGGTATTTGTCCCAATTACCACCGAAGTCTATAACACACGAACGGAGCATGTCTTCAAGAGTACGAATCGTTCTTTCAGTCTGACCGTCGGTTTGAGGATGGAATGCGGTGCTCAAATTAAGCGTAGTACCGAGAGCATCTTGAAACGTTTCCCACAGTCGCGAGGTAAACCCAGCGTCACAGTCAGAGATGATGTCGCGAGGCGTCCCATGATTACAAATGATCTCGTTGGTGTAGATTCAGGCTAATCGTTCTACCTTGTAGTCTTCCCGTATCGGGAAAAAGTGGGCTGATTTGGTTAAATGATCAACAACAACCCAAATGTCGTCGTGACCTGACGACGTGTGCGGAAGCTTTGTTATGAAGTCCATAGCTATACTCTCCCACTTCCACATGGGGATTGGGGGTTGCTCGAGTAAGCCAGAGGGCCTTTGATGTTCAGCCTTGACCCTTGCACAAGTCAAGCACTTCCCAACGTAGAGAGCAATATCCCTTTTCATACCCGGCCACCAGTACTTATAGGGAAGATCCTGGTACATTTTATCGGCACCGGGATGAATAGAATACCGGGATTTGTGGGCTTCGTCCATCAAGATCTGTCACAAATTGGTCCGCTTAGGGATCCAGATTTGGTCCAGATAATGGAATATCCCATTTGATTTATTCACCAGTTGAGCTCCATCGTGATAGATTCGTTCCTTCTTCAAAGTGCGTTCATTAAAAAAGGCATGCTGGGCTTCGCGAATGAGGGTTTCGAGATCGTATTGGGCTTGGGTATCACGAATGCTGAGCAAATAACTCCGTCTGCTGAGTGTGTCGACAACCACATTTGCTTTGCCTGGGTGATAACGAATCTCACAGTCGTAATCGTTGAGAAGTTCTACCCATCAACGTTGACGCATATTAAGCTCTTTTTGATCAAAGATATGTTGTAGGCTCCTATAATCGGTGAAGATCGTACACTTGGTACCATATAGGTAGTGTCGCCAAATCTTTAATGCAAAAACAACCGCGCCTAGCTCGAGATCATGGTTGTATAGTTCTTCTCATGGATTTTGAGCTGACGAGACGCGTAAGCTATAATCTTGTCCCGTTGCATAAGGACACAACCAAGACCAATGTTGGAAGCATCACAATAGACAATGAAACCGTCGTTTCCATCGGGCAATGTGAGAACAGGAGTATTGCAGAGCATATGCTTGAGGGTTTGGAAAGTAGACTCTTGTTTGGTTCCCCACACAAAAGGCTTGTCTTTATGTGTGAGAGCGGTAAGCGGCACAACGATCTTTGAGAATCCTTCGATAAATCGTTGATAATAGCCCGCTAATCCGAGAAAAGAACAGACTTCAGACGGGTTCTTAGGTGTAATCCAGCTCTTAACTCCTTCAATCTTCGCGGGATCGACATGAATACCTTGACTATTTACGATGCGACCCAGAAACTGAACCTCCCCCAGCCAAAATTCACACTTGGAGAATTTAGCATAGAGTCGATTCCCCTGGAGTAATTCGAGAACCAAACGTAGATGTTGCGCGTATTCGGCCTTCGATTTGGAATAGATCAAGACACCGTCGATGAACACGATGACAAAACGGTCGAGATATGGTTTACACACACGATTCATCAGATCCATAAAAACCGCGGGTGCGTTGGTTAAATCAAAAGGCATAACAACGAACTCATAGTGGTCGTAGCGTGTGTGAAAAGCAGTTTTGGGTATATCCTCTTCTTGAATGCGTAGCTGGTGATAGCCTGAACGGAGATCGATCTTCGAGAAACACGTAGCACCTTGTAGCTGATCAAACAAATCGTCGATGCGAGGTAGGGGATAGCGGTTCTTGATGGTTAGCTTATTCAATTCTCAATAGTCGATGCACATCCTGAACGACCCATCCTTCCTTTTGAAGAAAAGGACTGGTGCGCCCATTTGTGAGGTGCTCGGGAGAATGAAGCCTTTCTCAAGTAATTCCTGAAGCTGATTTGAGAGTTCACGCATTTCGGACGGTGCGAGTCGGTAAGGAGCTTTGGCAACAGGGCTGGCTCCAGGAATGAGGTCGATTCGAAATTCGATATCACGACTTGGCGGCAAGCATGGAAGATCATCAGGGAATACATTCAAAAATTCACGAACAACAGGGACATTGTTTACACCAGGACTCCCTTTCTTTTCCTTCTCCGCTACTACAATGTTAGCCAAGAAAGCTCTGTATTCCTTGCGGAGATACTTGCTAGCTTGGACGCATGACATGAGTTTGAGACCTTTTGAAGCAGTTTCGCCATAAACACACAATAAATCACCATTCGCGAGCGAGAATTGAATCATCTTGTCGAAACACACAACTTCAGCATGGTTTTCGCGAAGAAAGTCCATGCCTATTATAACGTCCAAACTTCCGAGTTGCATTGGAATAAGATCGATTGGGAAAATGTGATTGTTGAGCTCAAGAGTACAATCATGAAGAACGGAATTAACGGCGACAGTTCTTCCGGTAGCGACTTCAACATCGAATGTCGAGGGGAGATGGGAGCATTTACGACTAAGTAGTTTCTCAAATTCAAACGATACAAAGCAATTATCGGCTCCAGTATCAAACAAACACGATGCATAAATACCATTCATAAGGAACGTACCATTGACCACGTTGTTGTCAGCCTGGGCTTGGCGTACGTTGATGTTGAAAGTTCTGGCGCGTGCGGCTTGTTGCTGCTGCTGTGGCTGTTGCTGCTGATGAGGTTGCTGCTGCTGGGGCTCTTGCTTCACAACCCTGTTCGGGAACATGTTCGCAAAGTGGTTGGGATCCCCACATGCGAAACATACTCGGGCGTTGATCGCGGGTGCCTAAGTAGTTGGTGCTGGACGGTGATGATGCTGCTGCTAGGCCGGTACGGCCTGAAGAGGAGCAACAGTGGTAGTGACTGCACAATTCTTGTTGTTGGAGCTGTTGTTGTTCTTCTTCTTCTTTTGGCATGAGGACTTTAACGGATGATGATAAGAACATGTCGGCAAGCCGGGTGGGGGCATGTGTATGCACGCTTTGCCGGCGGTGCATAAGTAGTTGGTGCTGGATGGTGATGATGCTGTTGCTGGGCCGGTAACAATGGTAGTGACTGCACAGTTCTTGTTGTTGGAGCTGCTGTTGTTCTTCTTCTTCTTTTGGCATGAGGACTTTAACGGTTGAGCGGTGGCGGTTTCAGCAGTTGGAGCGGCGGTGGTAGCTTGATGCAGGTGCTTCGAAGTTTTATCACAGACACCAGCCTTGACCCGCTTGTCATTGATTTCAGCGGCCAGTAAGTAGGTCTCTTCGATCGTCTTAGTCTTAGCCTCTTGCACGAAATCTGCAACACAGTCAGGCAGGGCTCGGATATACTTCTTGATTGCCATGTCAGAAGTCTTCACTTGATCAGGGCAGATGATACTAAGCTGCTTGAATCGAGCAGTTAGAGCAATGTTTTCGTCATCCTTCTGCTTTATGTGCCAGAATTCATCTTCTAACTTCTGGCGTTCATGAGGAGGGCAGAATTCCTCCAGCATGACCTCCTTGAGTTCGTCCCACGACAGACCGTAGGCTGCATCGTTCCCCCGTTTGTTTCTCTCTACCGTCCACCAGTCTAGTGTACGGGACTGGAAGACGCCAGTAGCATTGAGAGTGCGGAGATCGTCAGGATAACCGCTCTGTCGTAGAGTGACCTCAATGGAATCAAACCATTGGAACAACGCTGTAGGGCCTTCCTCGCCAGTGAATTCCTTTGGCCCACAAGCCTTAAACTGCTTGAAACTGAAGGCAGCTTTGGGGGTAGCTTTAGGAGCTTCGGTTCTCGACTCCTTAGATGATTTGTTGACGTTCTCGTAGACATCACTCACAGCTTTTGCTACTTGTTTAGCGATGATAGCAGCAAGACGTCTCTCTCTCTTTTCTTGGCGAGAAAGTGGTGGGTGATGGGATCCTGATGACGGTCCAGTTGACATTGTCTACAACATAAAAATCAAGAAATAGATCGTCTGCGGTTACGGGCTCAGAATCGAAACACATAAAAATCAAGAAATAGATCGTCTGCGGCTATTAGACATTGACCATACAAAGTGATTCGACTATTCTCAAAGACTTGTCGTACACTCTTCGACCTTCTGGACTTGTGCTCCTGCCTCGATTCTTGGGCATTTGGCACGCATCCCGTTAGTCATATCGTGACTTCAGGTCGTTGGAATCCGTCGAGGCTTTGGTGAGAGTTTTGTAAAACCAAATAAAGGTCGGAACAAGTCGTCAAGGTTAGGGTTTCACCCCTGGCTTAACAACTTCATTCCTATTTTTAATAAAAAGAAAGGAGATTATTCATCAAAATATGGATTTCACTCCTGGTTTGGTATAATTCTCCCTGTTGGTAAATAAAATGCGGGTTGATCAAGCAAATTTTAGTCGAGAGTTTGCGGTTTTCACACCTAATCTTGACTTAATCGTTTGTCTTCATTTGAAAATTCGAGTGCAGTGATAGTGTAGTATAGGCGAGAATGGCGAAGAATAGCAATAAGCTCAGACATAGTCCTTACTGGTCATGCACGAGTCGGTCTATTGGGTCCTAACTATAGACTAGGTCTCTAAGACATCGACCCGGATTAGGTCGAGTCTTGCCTAATTCCCTATAATTATGGCTCTGATACCAATCTGTCACACCCCAACCGATAGCGGAAACATCGGGGCATGGCACTGAGTGAAACAGATTGTCCAGAAGTTTCCGTAACAATTATCATTACCAATCAATTTAAAGTAACATGTCCCACACCATGTCTCAAAAGGTAAACAAATTATTACAGACAAAATCTAGGCAAATAGTTCTATTCCGACAACTCAGATTTTTCGAATAGCCCAATTGTTTATCTGCTTCTAGAGACTCTTGATTTCATTTGTACAGACAACTATTTGTTGACATCTAGAGCTTTATTCTAGCCTCAATTTCCTAGCAGATAAGCACCCTAAGAACCTGTCACATACGTTAAAATAAAAGTCAATACACATAGTGTAAAGGCGAGCATACAAGTTTGATAATAGCATATAGAGTTCGAAATAGTTTACGCATAACCAGCACGTACACAGAAGAAAACGAAGCATGTTAGTTATCGACATGAATCTATCGATACCAATGACTGCGGGTTGACTGCCCGAGGCAGTTCGTAATACATGATCACCACCGTAATCCATGCAAATAAATGTCCTTAACAACCCCTGAGTGAACGGGTGCTGAGTCCAAACTAATAGTACTACCGTTGCTAAGGCAGGTAGACAACATTCTATGTGTAAACATAACAAACAAGCATTCATTAAGTCACGTAATACATGCGGTAACGGTTAGCGTTAAAAGTATTGCATAGTGTGTTTGATGTGATTTCATATAAGTAACGTATGAAACACCCAAAAGTGCATAAAGCAAAAAGGGATCGAGTATACTCACAGCGGTTAAATGGATTGAAGGGAGCGCTTGAGAGTAAGGTTAGCCTGAATAGTTCGATAGCACAGTGATAAGTGAATCGTAAAACATAAACAAGTGTTGGTGGGTCGAATAAAAGTTCGATCGGATGGTAGTCCGATCGGATAGCCAGTCGTTCGGATGGTAATCCGTTCGGACAGCAATCCGGTCGGATAGTAGTCCGGTCGGATGGCTGTTCGAGTGGATTGTTTCTTCCTTTGAGAAGGATGTGTTTGTGTATGATGGTTTGACTTTTGAAGTTTTTGTTGTAGTATTTTGAAACATTGAAGTATCTCTACCTTTCAGGTCGGTCGATCGGACGGTCGTCTGATCGGACGGCAATCCGATAGCTTGACACTTCAGTGAGAACAAGTTCACAGCAGGTTGTCACTCGATCGGACAGCAGTCCGGCCGGGGTGGCATCCTTAGTACATTGAACATGTTTGAAAAATCGATTAAGTGTTAAAGTCCAAGTATCTCATGATCCGAAGGGCAATCTGGTCGGGTGGTAGTCCGATCGGATAGCAATTTGTTCAATACTCAAACTTCAGATAAAGTTGTTTAAGTGTGGAACTCAAGATGTAAGCCGTTCGGATGGCCAGTCGCTCGGATGGCTGTCCGTTCGGACGGTAGTCCGGTCGGATAGCTCTCCGTCCTGGTCGTTCCGTTCGTCTTTCACTTGGCCGTTGGATTGTTTGTTATTATTATTAAGACATTTTGACAGCGTGTTAACCAACAGAACCCCATCTTGACCCAAGTGGCCCGACCAAACAGGAATCACCCTAGTTCGACCAGTTAACCGGTTCAAGACGGTTGTTCTCGGTTAACCCGAAATCGCTGGTCTCGTGAGTAGAATCCAGATCTTGGACCAACACAACCACAAGAATGAGTAGGATGTCGGTACAAGCCCTGATTCTATCGGTTTTGAGTGTATTGAGTGCAAAAGAGTTGAAAGAAAGTTGGAAAACCTTCTCTCGATCCGTTTCATCGTGAATATGTTTAGATCTATAAAAGATCTTTGTTAGTTTATGTGGATATCGGTTAGATCTAAGTTGTTCTTGGTGGATTGAGGCCAAAACATGAAGTTTTTCAAGAACACATAATGACGTCATCCTAGAGCACCTTGAATCTTGGTGATTTCACGTTTAAAAGTCAAGATTCAAAAGATAGAAAGGCGTAGGAGGTGTAGATCAAGAAAGTACAAGATTTAGGAAGAGATCTTACCGGAATCGAGAGAAATCGAAGAAAAGGTGAGGAGCACGAGCTGGTCGGACGTCACTTTGCCAAAAGTGGAAAGAATGAAAGGGACTTGGGGTATTTATAGGATTCCAAAAGTGGAAAGGGTTGGCCGGTCAGATGGTATCTCGTCCGAGTGGCGGCTCGGTCGGATGACACCTCGACCGGATGGCAGCCCTGTCAAATGACAATCCGGTCGGCTGACATCTGGTTTGCGTGTTCGGTGCGACAAGTTTCGATATTTCGATTGCGATTGCGAGCGATGCGAATGCTATAGAGTTTCCTATTCAAATTACTTTTAATCCCAACTACTCATATTGCGCGCTGTCTTTTAACCACCAATTATCATACTATATCTACATACAATCATCCTTAGTTCGTATTCGTTTTGCGATTGCGATGAGTTCGATTGCGTTTCGATTGATTACCACACGTAACATAAATAACATGCACAAGTAACACCTAAAGGCACACACACACGTATAATAATCACCAAATTGCGTAGTTCGAGTTGCGAGCGTGATGTCTGTCGTTAGTGACATGCAAAAACCGAAATAAACTAGTAGATAGAGTAAGTCGGATATCGAACCAGAAGTGGATTGTGGAAAGTGTCAAATGAAAAGTATTAATTAATTATTACTGAATTGGAAAATCGATGTGATTGATCATAAGAATTATCTAAATTAACGAATAAAAATTGAGAAAAAGATTGAGTTATAATAAACAATGATGAAGAAAGGTGATCACTCCGGGATTCAGATTCTGTAATTACTAAAAACCTAGTTCTGGTTTTATTGGATGCTATTGATTGAATAGTAAATCTGTCACATCTACCAATTACCTATGCAGTTCAAAATCTTAATATTAATTGATTAGATAAATATTAAAACAAACATACATAGAAATTATTCAATCAACAAAAAGCATAATTAGATTCAAAACATAATTATAACTCTGACTGTCACTCAGGATTTGTCTGTCACACAAATAATATAATTATGTAAATAGTCGGCTGTCACCCGACTACAAATCCAAATCTCAATACAAAACAGAAACTAGAAGAAAAAGTGTCTCACAAGAATCGTTCACCCGGAGTCCACACATCCCCCAAGAGGAAGTCAGCCGCCCTTTTTAATCTCTCCAAAAAGTCTCCTCAATGATGATGTTGATGTTGACTATTGTTCAAGAATTCCCAAAGTCACATGCAGCTCCACATGTGCGCGTTGGCTGCCTTTTGTAAACAACCGTAGCCTACGGTTATTACCGTAGGTTACAGTTTTAATATTCTGTTCATTCTGTTTTCTGGCATCACTCCACCGTAGGCTATGGTTTGAAAACCGTAGCTTACGGTCGCTATCCTTGGTCAGTTGGTCCCTCGTAAATACATATCATCTTTCAACATCCAGGCTCCTCAACTTCAATATTCCATGTTTCTTGTTCTCTTGAGCTATCTTTTGACTCGCAGAACTCCCGTTTAACTTGATATCTTTCTCATAATCCTTTGTGCTTGTCCTGTTTCATCATTGAACTCTATAACTTCGCCGATTTAACCCGATTAACCTGTAACACCACAAACGCTCGTAGATATCACATTCGACACGTATAATCAAGTTTACGACAATAAAACACTTGTTATAATACACTTTAGCACCCGGTTTTTACACACTCCATCACATCCCCACACTTAACATTGATTGTCCTCAAGCAACCCTTACGAACATTACTCACCTTATTAACAAATCACCATTAAATCCCTTACCGAATTAACAATTTAAGGTCCCAGGTCATACCCGTCCCATAGACCGACACAATCGAGGTTGACAATCTGACAAGTAAGTGATACGCATTTAAAATAACTTAAGACTTGCCTAACTAAAACTAACATGCTTATGATACTACACACATGCCACACGCCCCTCACAATAATCACTCCTCTCGGTTTACGCAAGACTAGCGTGTAATGTGCTAGTATGTAATTCGCTCAAAACCAAATATGCTACTTTGCAATCATAAGCTTGTATGACAATCACACCTCCACTATAACATATAACGCACACATATCAAAAGGACTTTTGGGTTTTGGGTTACGGGTAAAGGTAGGGAAATATTTTTGGCTTTTTATGTTTATATGGCGAACACAAACGAATATACCAAACCATGACAACTTTATTCACAATAATACTAACACATGGGTTATTTTCACCCATTTACTTAACGCTAACATAACAATGATTTTTGTTTTTCTTTTTGCTTTTCTCTTTTTTTTTTCTTTTCTTTTTTTTTCTCGTAACATACTTCTAAACATACTTGTCATTCATAGTTGGTAACCAAACAGGTCAAACAAGGTTGTAACAAACGAAAGGTTAAAGGCTCAACATGGTTTACTAAGGTAGGATGAATAAACAATCAACATATAGAACAAAGAATGGATCCTAATGCCTTTATCATCTATGTGAATACGCTAAACCACAGTCTCAGCATATATTAACCCACACAAGTTCTAACACAAAGCAACATATGGCCTACTCTCAGCAAATGAACATTTATTGTAATTCAACTATCAATCTAGTAGGCTCAAATATCTCACCGAACAAAAGGAATAAAGGTTGCCGACACGTAGCATGTGTAATTCCTAAAGCATGTTACCCCTAGTTAGGCATCTCTTCTCAACTATTCTCTAAAACTTGTCAGAAATACTCTCATGAAACTTAAAGGAACAACCATGACTAGGGATCTAAGTTAGCTTTAATATCAGTAGGAACCCTTTAGCGATTGAAAATGTTGGTTTTCATATAGTTCAAGCATACTTGAGAAACAAAAATTTTCAAAGATTTTCAATTTTTACCAATTTCAACCCTTTCAAGCTCATCAATCCCCGGCAACGACGCCATTTTGATGTCTATCGTTATGGACATGCAAAAACCAACTAAACTATGTAGATAGGATAAGTCGGATATCGAACCAGAGGAGGATTGTGGAAAGTGTTATTATGCTAGGTATTAATTAACTAATACATAATTGGAAAATCAGTTTGTTTGTTTATGATAAATGACTAAATTAATGAATAAAAATTGTGGTTTAAAACAATGATGAGAAAAAGGTGATCACTCCGGGATTCAGATTTTGTAATTACTAATACTCTAGTTCTGATTTTATTGGATGCTATTGATTGAATAGTAAATCTGTCACATCTACCAATTACCTATGCAATTCAAAATCTTAATATTAATTGATCAGATAAATATTAAAACAAACATACATAGAAATCATTCAATCAACAAAAAGCATAATTGGATTCAAAACATAATTATAACTCTGACTGTCACTCAGGATTTGTCTGTCACACAAATAATATAATTATGTAAATAGTCGGCTGTCACCCGACTACAAATCCAAATCTCAATACAAAACAGAAACTAGAAGAAAAAGTGTCTCACAAGAATCGTTCACCCGGAGTGTTCACGAGAGAATTAGCCGCTCATCTCGGTTGATTGATCTTCGCCATGGTTGAAACCCTCCTGTCTGCCGTCGAAGATGTTGATATATGATCCCATCCCCAGTTGTGCCAATATATCTTTTTTATATGATGATGAATTAATGTTAAGCCCACTTCATGTCCACGTGAGTAGCCGCCAAAAGCCCCTCATGCACCCACTATTCGGCCCAAATTTGTATGTTCTACTCAAATCTCCAAGCCCATATGTGCGCGTGAAGTCCACCTCCTAATTTTCTAGTGGATCATGTGTTTAGAAGTCCAAAAACAACAATGATGTTGTGTGTTCCAAAATCTCTGTTGGACGATGTGATGATGATGATGATGTTGCTATTGACTTTCTTGTCTATTGTGATGTTTATTGTTGAGAAGTCAAAGTCCACACATCCCCCAAGAGGAAGTCAGACACCCTTTTTAATCTCTCCAAAAAGTCTCCTCAATGATGATGTTGAGGTTGACTATTGTTCAAGAATTCCCAAAGCCACATGCAGCTCCACATGTGCGTGGTGGCTGCCTTTTGTAAACAACCGTAGCCTACGGTTATTACCGTAGGTTACGGTTTTAATATTCTGTTCATTCTGTTTTCTGGCATCACTCCACCGTAGGCTATGGTTTGAAAACCGTAGCTTACGGTCGCTATCCTTGGTCAGTTGGTCCCTCGTAAATACATATCATCTTTCAACATCCAGGCTCCTCAACTTCAATATTCCATGTTTCTTGTTCTCTTGAGCTATCTTTTGACTCATAGAACTCCCGTTTAACTTGATATCTTTCTCATAATCCTTCGTGCTTGTCCCGTTTCATCATTGAACTCTATAACTTCGCCGATTTAACCCGATTAACCTGTAACACCACAAACGCTCGTAGATATCACATTCGACACGTATAATCAAGTTTATGACAATAAAACACTTGTTATAATACACTTTAGCACCTGGTTTTCACACACTCCATCACATCCCCACACTTAACATTGATTGTCCTCAAGCAACCCTTACGAACATTACTCACCTTATTAACAAATCACCATTAAATCCCTTACCGGATTAACAATTTAAGGTCCCAAGTCATACCCGTCCCATAGACCGACACAATCGAGGTTGACAATCTGACAAGTAAGTGATACGCATTTAAAATAACTTAAGACTTGCCTAACTAAAACTAACATGCTTATGATACTACACACATGCCACACGCCCCTCACAATAATCACTCCGCTCGGTTTACGCAAGACTAACGTGTAATGTGCTAGTATGTAATTCGCTCAAAACCAAATATGCTACTTTGCAATCATAAGCTTGTATGACAATCACACCTCCACTATAACATATAACGCACACATATCAAAAGGACTTTTGGGTTTTGGGTTACGGGTAAAGGTAGGGAAATATTTTTGGCTTTTTATGTTTATATGGCGAACACAAACGAATATACCAAACCATGACAACTTTATTCACAATAATACTAACACATGGGTTATTTTCACCCATTTACTTAACGCTAACATAACAATGATTTTTGTTTTTCTTTTTGCTTTTCTCTTTTTTTTTCTTTTCTTTTTTTTTCTCGTAACATACTTCTAAACATACTTGTCATTCATAGTTGGTAACCAAACAGGTCAAACAAGGTTGTAACAAACGAAAGGTTAAAGGCTCAACATGGTTTACTAAGGTAGGATGAATAAACAATCAACATATAGAACAAAGAATGGATCCTAATGCCTTTATCATCTATGTGAATACGCTAAACCACAGTCTCAGCATATATTAACCCACACAAGTTCTAACACAAAGCAACATATGGCCTACTCTCAGCAAATGAACATTTATTGTAATTCAACTATCAATCTAGTAGGCTCAAATATCTCACCGAACAAAAGGAATAAAGGTTGCCGACACGTAGCATGTGTAATTCCTAAAGCATGTTACCCCTAGTTAGGCATCTCTTCTCAACTATTCTCTAAAACTTGTCAGAAATACTCTCATGAAACTTAAAGGAACAACCATGACTAGGGATCTAAGTTAGCTTTAATATTAGTAGCCCTTTAGCGATTGAAAATGTTGGTTTTCATATAGTTCAAGCATACTTGAGAAACAAAAATTTTCAAAATTTTTCAATTTTTACCAATTTCAACCCTTTCAAGCATTTAAGATCATCAATCCTACCAACCCTCTCTCGAGTTACCGCATCCCCACACTTGGGATACATTGTCCCCAATGTGTGGTGCAATTTATAATCTAAACTCGAGAGATACCACCCGCAAACCATGAACGGCTAACAACTTGACGACTCGAAACATAAAACCACTCCCAACACAAAAATTTCACACCACCAAAAACACAAAAACAAATAAACCACTAGATAGATAAACACATGCACCTGATCAGAGAACAAGTGAGTGTCTGTGGCGTAGCTGCTGCGATCTAACCGGAAGATACGCCCCTCATGGATTCTTTGAGATCTCATCGGGGATGTTGCCAAACATCCCCACACTTGATTCATTGCATCCGTGAAGATAGAATTGTATAAACCTGTCAAAACACAACACACCAAATGAAACCAAAACAATGTACAAACTCTACATCCTCGGGCTGCCTCCCGAGAGCGCTAAGTTTTAGGTCTTCAGCCAGACCGTACCTGATATGCGCTACGGTGGTCTCAGTGCACACTTACCCAAAACATTTCCAACAAATGCCTGGAAATTTACATGCCATCTCCATAAGCTCGTCAGTATAATCGGCATGTTTAGAAAGCATATGCAGGTTTCGCTAATCCACTTCACGAGATATACACCGATGTCTTGTAGCATCACCCTTTTCATCTTCTTTCTCGAACCCTCTTCCCCACACTTGTTAATTGGAATGATTGATATGGGAAGAGGTTCGGTACACATATTCATCTCATCAGACTGCTCTGCCTCATCATCCTCACACACCATCTGATCCACCAGTGACTCTTCATCAGATAAAGGATTCATTGGTGTGGTATTATCCTCCACAACCTCCTCCTCCATGTGAGAATAATCTCTAATATCAACAGGTAATGGTGAGAGATGCTCTTCTATTTCTATCTTCATTTTTAACTTCTGACACTTGGAAACTAGGCAGTTGATTCGATCTTCATCGGAAAGGTTGGGTGCTAATAAATACTGCTCGAGTTTGGACAAACTCGCTTCCAACATAGCAAGCTTTTTCTCCTCCTCAGTCTGATAAGCATACACACCCTCGGGCTCAGGATATTCCTCGAGATGATACTGTCGGTATCCTTGATACGGTGTTGAGATGTACGCATCCATCATTTTTTTATTCCAATACTCTGGATTTTCCAAATACACCGCGCACACATCATCATAATAAGAAGTATGATAACGACCGCAACAGAAACATCGTCCATCCGTCCTTGGCTCATAATAAGCATCCTTGTCCCGATCCCATCCATCAGAGTAATAACCATCCTCCACCGTTGTATCAGAATCATAGAAATATGGTAAAGGGGAAGGATTATCATAGCAAGACATCAGTTGTTTTTCCAATTTCGCTTTTTCCCGTCTAAATCGGGCCTCGTGGCAACCGATACACGGGTGAAGTGGTTCCCTGCACAAAATGCATCTAAGAGAGCTGCAGAATATTGTAAGATCTGTCATCCTGCACAAACACAAAAACACAAGCACCACGCATAAATCTGAACAAAACAAAACAAAACTGACACTATTTTTGGATTTTTATTTTTTATTTTTATATTTTTTTTTGACTAAAAGTTAACACTAAACACTTTGCGCACGCCTCCCCGGCAACGGCGCCATTTTGATGTCTGTCGTTAGTGACATGCAAAAACCGAAATAAACTAGTAGATAGAGTAAGTCGGATATCGAACCAGAGGAAGATTGTGGAAAGTGTCAAATGAAAAGTATTAATTAATTATTACTGAATTGGAAAATCGATGTGATTGATCATAAGAATTATCTAAATTAACGAATAAAAATTGAGAAAAAGATTGAGTTATAATAAACAATGATGAAGAAAGGTGATCACTCCGGGATTCATATTCTGTAATTACTAAAAACCTAGTTCTGATTTTATTGGATGCTATTGATTGAATAGTAAATCTGTCACATCTACCAATTACCTATGCAGTTCAAAATCTTAATATTAATTGATCAGATAAATATTAAAACAAACATACATAGAAATCATTCAATCAACAAAAAGCATAATTGGATTCAAAACATAATTATAACTCTGACTGTCACTCAGGATTTGTCTGTCACACAAATAATATAATTATGTAAATAGTCGGATGTCACCCGACTACAAATCCAAATCTCAATACAAAACAGAAACTAGAATAAAAAGTGTCTCACAAGAATCGTTCACCCGGAGTGTTCACGAAAGAATTAGCCGCTCATCTCGGTTGATTGATCTTCGCCATGGTTGAAACCCTCCTGTCTGCCGTCGAAGATGTTGATATATGATCCCATCCCCAGTTGTGCCAATATATCTTTTTTTATATGATGATGAATTAATGTTAAGCCCACTTCATGTCCACGTGAGTAGCCGCCAAAAGCCCCTCATGCACCCACTATTCAGCCCAAATTTGTATGTTCCACTCAAATCTCCAAGCCTATATGTGCGCGTGAAGTCCACCTCCTAATTTTCTAGTGGATCATGTGTTTAGAAGTCCAAAAACAACAATGATGTTGTGTGTTCCAAAATCTCTGTTGGACGATGTGATGATGATGATGTTGCCATTGACTTTTCTTGTCTATTGCGTTGTTTATTGTTGAGAAGTCAAAGTCCACACATCCCCCAAGAGGAAGTCAGCCGCCCTTTTTAATCTCTCCAAAAAGTCTCCTCAATGATGATGTTGATGTTGACTATTGTTCAAGAATTCCCAAAGTCACATGCAGCTCCACATGTGCGTGTTGGCTGCCTTTTGTAAACAACCGTAGCCTACGGTGTCACACCCCCAAAATCCACTTGCGGAGTATCACCGCTTGGGAGCGTGACTGACCAGGATCAAGCCACCAATCATATTGAACATGTAATTAATAACAAATAACATAAATGTAAACCAAACATCCAATACGATAGGTGTTCAAAACATAATCATAGTTTCAAAGTATAGCGGAAGCATAGTAAGTAACCCAACATAGTTAATAGTTTTAAATGTCATAACGGTTCAACGTAGTAATCACGATCCTTGTCCACAACGGCCGCGCCTCCAGTGCAAGCTCTATAAGTACCTAAGGTCCTGCAAGGCATGCAGCAACGAGTCAACAACTAGTTGAGCGAGTTCACAGTTAACAGTTCAGTAATAGTATAGTGTGAGTAGTAGTATGTTCGTTCGTTATGTCATGTATCGTATTAGTTTCCATCGCGGCCTCCCAGGCAGGTATGCGAAGATATTAGGGGGTGTTCATCCCGAGTATTCTAGACTAGGTTTATCTGTATCGCGGCCTACCAGGCAGGTGTGCGAAGATTAGTAAATTTCAGTTCGCGGCCTTCCCAAGGCAGGTGTGCGAAGTCAGTCATAATATCGCGGCCAACCCTTGGCAGGTGTGCGAAGATCAGTTCAATAAGTGTTACTAGTCTAGTCGTAGTTCTATCAGCGAAGTATGTACAGTTGTTCATCAAATCCCATTCCCACCCGGGAACCCCATGCCTTGGCTGTGTGAACTCACCTTTGCTTTGCTCGGTAGATAAAGCATGTGTCCTAAGTTGGTCAACCATGCCCTATTATGGTTATCATTTATTAGGACGGTGAACAAGTAATCACGTATAAGCTACGCGTATCTAACACGTATTCCTCATGTAGAGTACACGTATCAATTATGGTATTACACCTTAACCATAAATAAACGATGACAGTTAATCACAAAATAATAATATGGAGTAGTGAGTGTGCGACTTAATTAAATCAAACAAAAATTCCTTGATGTCATCTAATACTCAATAGTTTATCATCACAGATTTATGCATATTATTCTTATGAATCCTATCCCTATACTTATCACATATTCATTCAAACAAATTTGTAACTTTTAACATACAAAATCATTATCATCCAAGGTTTCATCAACATTATGTCCTATACAAATTAATCACAGAGAACTCAGCGTTTCATCATCAACTAATCGTAGGAACTTTATCAAAATTTGTATCATCATTATAACATCAGACCTTTTAAGAGAAAACATATTTAAATAATTAAACATCATGCTCTCTTCCCAATCCCTATTTAAACAGTTTGTATTTCCACATTCCAAAATACAATTATATCATCCCTATCTATATATATATATAAAAATGGTTTATCGTTGCTCGTTTTCCAATTCCAACTTTTATCATTCATACAACCTTGACACATATAGAACCCCAATTCACCTGAGTGAATCGGATCATTGTGCAGACTTAAACATTTAGTAAATCAAACGTACACTCAGCTAAAAATTCACAAAGATCTAAAGGTAACCAAAGATAGTTGTGTGCTGACCAAAGAACGGGTGTGCGTATAAGCTGCCACCGTTTCTCCGTGCTGCCCGAAGCCCACCTCCAAACCCGCTGCTGATGCTAACGTTGCTTCTCAAATCGATTTCTACCGAAACTGTTGTTGTGAAGGTCCATCCGCCGCCATTGCCGGTGTGGCCGTCGCCGCTGTTGCGGCTGTCTTCTTCACTCAGCCGATCCCTCTCTCCCTAGCTGGGTGTGCGAGTGTGATGGTAAGTAAGGAGGTCGGGTGTGTGGGCGGGCGTTTGCTGGAGGGAACGGCATCGGAGAGGGAGCAGAGGAGGGTGGGGGCATCGAAGTGTGAGGGAGGGGCTGCCGCAAATCACCTAGGGGAAGGAAAGGGTAGGGTTTGTTTTTGAAGTGCTATCCTTGAATCATGCATACGTATAGAACTAGAGATGTGGCGGTTAGGCTTGTTTGTGTGTGTGGGCTGAATTGCTCAAGGGAAAAGTGGGTTGGGGTTGGGTTGGACGTAAGTAAGCCATGGGATTTGGCTGCACATGTTGTCTTCAATTATACACATAACTTGAATTTCATTTAATTCATTTTTTTAAAGGGGGTCATATCTAATCTTTTTTTGATGAATACCATAGTGGGGGAGGTCATGATTTCCCTTTTATTTTTATACAATAATTTGGTAGCCAGCATCTAACAAAACGGTCCGGGTCGGTTCAACACGATATAGTTTTGGTTTCGACTACACGTTTGCACATTATACATTAAATAAGTATATTCTAGATAACTGAATCGTCGAACAAGATAAGTATATATAAAAAAAATTGATTTATAAAAGCGAAACTAATGGTTTTTACCTCAAGATTTCGGGTTGTCACATTATCCCCAACTTGAAAGAAATTTCGTCCCGAAATTTGGTACGCACTCACTGAGGAAGCTAGGTAAGTTATATCGTTCACTGGTTTTCCTAGGGTGTCACATCATCCCCCCGTTGATTTAGAATTTCGTCCCGAAATTCAGTAGTAGTAGCTTCAGCCTCAGCAGTGGTTGCATTGGTTTCGAATAATTGGGGGTACTTTTCTGTCATCTGGTCTTCGCGTTCCCAGGTGTACTCTAGGCCACGTTTGGACTTCCAACGAACTCGCACAAGAGGGATTCTCTTGTGTTTGAGGACCTTAACATCCCGGTCCGTGATTTCAACTGGCTCCTCGACGAACTGCAACCGCTCGTCGATAGTGAGTTCCTTAAAAAGGAACTATGAGGGTCTCATCTGATAGGCACTTCTTCAGATTCGACACGTGAAATACATTGTGAACTGCACCGAGTTCAGCTGGTAGATTCAGTCTGTAGGCTACTGGGCCTATTCTTTCAGTGATTTCGAACGGTCCAACATACCGTGGATTGAGTTTGCCTCGTTTACCAAATCGAACCACACCCTTCCAGGGTGAGACTTTGAGTAAAACCCGGTCCCCGACCTGAAATTCCAATGGCTTCTTACGCTTATCCGCGTAGGCTTTCTGACGGTCGCGTGCTGCCGCCATGCGTTGTCGTATCTGCGCAATCTTTTCTGTGGCGTCCACTACAATCTCTGGACCCGTAATCTGACTATCCCCCACCTCTGCCCAACCGAGAGGTGACCGGCATCTACGCCCGTACAATGCCTCGAATGGAGCGGCTTGTATGCTGGTGTGGTAACTGTTATTGTACGAAAATTCCACTAAAGGGAGATGCTTTTCCCAGCCGTTGCCGAAATCAATAACACATGCCCGAAGCATGTCTTCAAGAGTCTGGATCGTTCGCTCAGACTGCCCATCCGTCTGAGGATGATATGCTGGGCTCATGTCTAATCGTGAGCCGAAAGATTTGTGCATCGCTTGCCATAGTTCTGACGTGAATCGTGCATCCCGATCTGAAATGATAGAGGTTGGCACTCCGTGCCTCGAAACAACTTCTTTCAAGTAGACGTCTGCTACGGTAGAGAACTTATCTGTTTCCTTAATAACCAGGAAGTGTGCAGACTTGGTGAGTCGATCCACGATCACCCATATAGTATCGTTCCCACGCTGGGTTTCTAGGTAGGCCAGTAACAAAATCCATGGAAATTTGCTCCCATTTCCATTGTGGTATCCTGCGTTGCTGAAGTAGGCCTGAGGGTTTCTGGTACTCCATCCTGACTCTCGCACAAGTCAAACATTTGCCGACGTACGTTGCGATGAAGGCTTTCATGCTAGGCCACCAGTATGTAGTTCTAAGATCGTGGTACATTTTATCCGAGCCTGGATGTACCGAGTAGCGAGACTTATGAGCTTCATCCATCACAAGTTCTCGTAAACCGCCATACAGTGGGACCCATATACGTCCTGTTACATAGTAGGCGCCGTCTTCCTTCTGTTCTAATCGTTGCCTTGAGCCGCGCAAAGCTTCAGCCTTTACGTTTTCTGGTTTCAATGCTTCCACCTGAGCATCTCGTATTTGTGTAGGAAGATCAGACTGAATAGTGAGCTGCAAAGCTCGTACACGCCTAGGTAGAGTGTCTTTTCGACTGAGAGCGTCAGCTACAACATTGGCTTTGCCTGGATGGTACTTGATGGCGCATTCGTAATCGTTGAGTAACTCGACCCATCGTCGTTGACGCATGTTCAATTCCTTCTGCTTGAAGAATATGCTCGAGACTCCTGTGATCGGTGTAAATTGTGCACTTGGTACCGTACAGGTAGTGTCGCCATATCTTAAGTGTAAAAACAACAGCTCCCAGCTCTAAATCGTGCGTCGTGTAGTTCCGTTCATAAATTTTGAGTTGACGAGAAGCGTAGGCAATAACTTTATCCCGCTGCATCAATACACAACCAAGCCCCTGTATCGATGCGTCACAATAGACCACAAAATCATCCGTGCCCTCTGGCAATGAGAGAATAGGTGCGCTGCAAAGCCTATCCTTTAAGTACTGAAAAGCCGTTTCCTGGGAATCTCCCCAACGGTAGGTGACACCCTTCTGTGTCAGTAGTGTAAGTGGTTGCGCGATCTTGGAGAAGTCTTTGATAAACCGTCTGTAGTAACCCGCCAAACCCAAGAATTGGCGTATTTCCGTTGGTGTACGCAGTGCAGGCCAGTTCCTGATCGAATCTACCTTGGATGGATCGACATGAATCCCATCCCTGATCACCACATGGCCTAAGAAGTGGACTTCACGAAGCCAGAAGTCACATTTAGTAAACTTGGCGTACAGTTGTTCCTTTCGAAGAAGTTCCAAGATAAGACGTAAATGCTGCTCGTGTTCCTCCTGACTCTTGGAGTATATCAGAATGTCGTCGATGAAGACAATGACGAACTTGTCTAGATAAGGTTTGCGCACCCTGTTCGTAAGATCCATGAAGACTGCAGGCGCGTTCGTAAGCCCGAATGGCATGACGAGAAACTCGTAATGGCCGTAGCGAGTTCTGAATGCTGCCTTGGAGACGTCCTCATCCTGGACTCTCAGCTGATGATAACCAGACCTTAGATCAACCTTGGAGTAGTAACTCGACCTTTGCAACTGGTCGAATAAGTCGTCAATGCGTGGAAGAGGATAACGGTTCTTCACTTTGACCTTGTTCAGTTCACGGTAATCAATTTCACATCCTGAAGGTGCCATCCTTCTTTTTCACCGATAATTGGTATCCAATAGTTCTTGTAGCTCCCCAAGGCGAAGAGATAGGTCGGATAAATCCCTTATCCAAGGTTTCTTGTAGCTGCGTCGATAGTTCTTCCGATTCTGATGGAGCTAAGCGATACGGTGCTCGAGCTATGGGTGCTGCTCCTAGAGCGAGCTCGATTTGAAATTCGTCCTGACGATGAGGCGGTAGACCAGGTAAGTCTTTAGGAAACACCTGAGGAAAGTCGCGTACAACTGGATGATCTTCCAACTTCTTTTCTTTCGCTGATGCGTCAGTAACGAGAGCCAAAATTGCGGTGTGGCCCTTCCGCAAACATTTCTGAGCCTTCAAGAAAGAGGTGATGCCAACCACAGCACCACTTTTGTCGCTTTGAACTTCGAGAGGTTCTTGACCAGAACGAGGAATGCAAATAATCTTTTCTTTGCATAGGATTTCTGCTTGCTGTTGTTGCTGGCGATTCCGATTTGCAAGCCGTGGGCTCCTGAATCCTTCGCTTCATGGCCCATCTTGAGGCACTTCTGGCAACGTCCCTCGTTGCACTAACCACCGTGGTGTCTGTTGCATTCGTTACACCTTGGGTGAATTCCCCGATATCCACCCTGCCCCTGACCACCAGAAGTTGGATGACTCGGGCTCTGGTGATCACTATTCTTGCGCTGCTGCTGTGCTTGAGACTGAACGGTAGCGGAACCCTTGCTGGAATACCCATCCCATTTCCGCTTGTTGTCACTAGGAGTAGCGGGAGTAGCAGAAGTGATCGCGGTAGTAATAGCGTTGATACAACTAGGCAGCCTGTTCTGTTCCACTGCCTGATCCGCGAGGCGATGAGCAAGACGCTGAATGTCTTGGATATTGTCGAGGTTAGCCGATGTAGCATGGCTCTGAATCTCTGAGGCTAGACCCTTGAGGTACAATTCGATACGCTTGCTTAGAGGGTCCACTATGGTTGGACACAAGATGGCCAGTTCGTTCGACCGTTTCGTATAAGCATCAATTTCCTGACCCCGTCATTTTCAAATGGTAAAGCTCCACTTCCAACTTGTGGATGTCATCATGCGTGCAGTATTCCCTTTTAATGCGTTCTTTGAATTCGTTCCAAGGGGTGGCGTTAGCAGCTGCCAGCCCTAATATCTGAACTTGCGCGTTCCACCAGGTTAGCGCGATTCCTTCCAACGTAACAGTGGCGTACTTGACCCTGCGAGCCTCAGGGCATTCACACATCTCGAATACCGACTCGAGCTTCCCAAACCAATGGAGTAGTCCCACTGCTCCTTCTGTGCCACTGAATGTGCTTGGACGACAGTCCATGAAGTTCTTGAATGTGCAGACAGGTTGCTGTGCGTTCTGACCCGTTGCGCGAGAAAGATAGATCAAGGTTAAGCGCGAGAGTTGGGTCACGAGGGTAGGATCTAACATCCTAGGATAGGTTTGGAATTGCAGGTTATACCTCCTGCTTGTGCGGCTGCAAGCGCCGCAGCAACTTGTTCGTTAATGAGAGCCGTCAACTGGGCTTGAGTCATGTTAACACGTCCAGACATGATCGAACAGTAAAGGTAGCATAAGTATGAATGGTTCGCGAGTAGTGCGATGACAGAAAAGTGTAGGCACATAGGTGTTCTCAAGCAGTAACAAGTAGTGAGCAAAGTAATGTAAGCATACTACGAGCAAAGTTCTATGCAATTCTAGCATGTAGGCAATAAACATAAACCTTATTACCTAGGATGTCGAGTCTTGCACGTGGAGCGAAGCGTCGTTATGGATCGTTGAGAGCACTGTTCTGGTTATAGTCTGGTTTTAATAAAAACGTTTTTCCCATATTAAAACCAAGTTCTCTATAACCAATGGCTCTGATACCAATCTGTCACACCCCCAAAATCCACCTGCGGAGTATCACCGCTTGGGAGCGTGACTGACCAGGATCAAGCCACCAATCATATTGAACATGTAATTAATAACAAATAACATAAATGTAAACCAAACATCCAATACGATAGGTGTTCAAAACATAATCATAGTTTCAAAGTATAGCGGAAGCATAGTAAGTAACCCAACATAGTTAATAGTTTTAAATGTCATAACGGTTCAACGTAGTAATCACGATCCTTGTCCACAACGGCCGCGCCTCCAGTGCAAGCTCCATAAGTACCTAAGGTCCTGCAAGGCATGCAGCAACGAGTCAATAACTAGTTGAGCGAGTTCACAGTTAACAGTTCAGTAATAGTATAGTGTGAGTAGTAGTATGTTCGTTCGTTATGTCATGTATCGTATTAGTTTCCATCGCGGCCTCCCAGGCAGGTATGCGAAGATATTAGGGGGTGTTCATCCCGAGTATTCTAGACTAGGTTTATCTGTATCGCGGCCTACCAGGCAGGTGTGCGAAGATTAGTAAATTTCAGTTCGCGGCCTTCCCAAGGCAGGTGTGCGAAGTCAGTCATAATATCGCGGCCAACCCTTGGCAGGTGTGCGAAGATCAGTTCAATAAGTGTTACTAGTCTAGTCGTAGTTCTATCAGCGAAGTATGTACAATTGTTCATCAAATCCCATTCCCACCCGGGAACCCCATGCCTTGGCTGTGTGAACTCACCTTTGCTTTGCTCGGTAGATAAAGCATGTGTCCTAAGTTGGTCAACCATGCCCTATTATGGTTATCATTTATTAGGACGGTGAACAAGTAATCACGTATAAGCTACACGTATCTAACACGTATTCCTCATGTAGAGTACACGTATCAATTATGGTATTACACCTTAACCATAAATAAACGATGACAGTTAATCACAAAATAATAATATGGAGTAGTGATTGTGCGACTTAATTAAATCAAACAAAAATTCCTTGATGTCATCTAATACTCAATAGTTTATCATCACAGATTTATGCATATTATTCTTATGAATCCTATCCCTATACTTATCACATATTCATTCAAACAAATTTGTAACTTTTAACATACAAAATCATTATCATCCAAGGTTTCATCAACATTATGTCCTATACAAATTAATCACAGAGAACTCAGCGTTTCATCATCAACTAATCGTAGGAACTTTATCAAAATTTGTATCATCATTATAACATCAGACCTTTTAAGAGAAAACATATTTAAATAATTAAACATCATGCTCTCTTCCCAATCCCTATTTAAACAGTTTGTATTTCCACATTCCAAAATACAATTATATCATCCCTATCTATATATATATATAAAAATGGTTTATCGTTGCTCGTTTTCCAATTCCAACTTTTATCATTCATACAACCTTGACACATATAGAACCCCAATTCACCTGAGTGAATCGGATCATTGTGCAGACTTAAACATTTAGTAAATCAAACGTACACTCAGCTAAAAATTCACAAAGATCTAAAGGTAACCAAAGATAGTTGTGTGCTGACCAAAGAACGGGTGTGCGTATAAGCTGCCACCGTTTCTCCGTGCTGCCCGAAGCCCACCTCCAAACCCGCTGCTGATGCTAACGTTGCTTCTCAAATCGATTTCTACCGAAACTGTTGTTGTGAAGGTCCATCCGCCGCCATTGCCGGTGTGGCCGTCGCCGCTGTTGCGGCTGTCTTCTTCACTCAGCCGATCCCTCTCTCCCTAGCTGGGTGTGCGAGTGTGATGGTAAGTAAGGAGGTCGGGTGTGTGGGCGGGCGTTTGCTGGAGGGAACGGCATCGGAGAGGGAGCAGAGGAGGGTGGGGGCATCGAAGTGTGAGGGAGGGGCTGCCGCAAATCACCTAGGGGAAGGAAAGGGTAGGGTTTGTTTTTGAAGTGCTATCCTTGAATCATGCATACGTATAGAACTAGAGATGTGGCGGTTAGGCTTGTTTGTGTGTGTGGGCTGAATTGCTCAAGGGAAAAGTGGGTTGGGGTTGGGTTGGACGTAAGTAAGCCATGGGATTTGGCTGCACATGTTGTCTTCAATTATACACATAACTTGAATTTCATTTAATTCATTTTTTTTAAAGGGGGTCATATCTAATCTTTTTTTGATGAATACCATAGTGGGGGAGGTCATGATTTCCCTTTTATTTTTATACAATAATTTGGTAGCCAGCATCTAACAAAACGGTCCGGGTCGGTTCAACACGATATAGTTTTGGTTTCGACTACACGTTTGCACATTATACATTAAATAAGTATATTCTAGATAACTGAATCGTCGAACAAGATAAGTATATATAAAAAAAATTGATTTATAAAAGCGAAACTAATGGTTTTTACCTCAAGATTTCGGGTTGTCACATACGGTTATTACCGTAGGTTACGGTTTTAATATTACGGTTATTACCGTGGTTGTCCACCGTAGGCTATGGTTTGAAAACCGTAGCTTACGGTCGCTATCCTTGGTCAGTTGGTCCCTCGTAAATACATATCATCTTTCAACATCCAGGCTCCTCAACTTCAATATTCCATGTTTCTTGTTCTCTTAAGCTATCTTTTGACTCGCAGAACTCCCGTTTAACTTGATATCTTTCTCATAATCCTTCGTGCTTGTCCCGTTTCATCATTGAACTCTATAACTTCGCCGATTTAACCCGATTAACCTGTAACACCACAAACGCTCGTAGATATCACATTCGACACGTATAATCAAGTTTACGACAATAAAACACTTGTTATAATACACTTTAGCACCCGGTTTTCACACACTCCATCAGAGCGCGATGTAGATTAGATTAGATTGATTAGCGTTAGATGACTTTATCGCATTGTTACTTCCTATTATTCATAGTCGTAAAGCAATTCGTAATGATAGATGTTCGTGGATTACTGCGATTATACTTAATTACTCCACATAATACAACTAACGTAAAACATAAAATAGACTAACTATGAGTCAATACAGGAATTGAGCCAGGAGAGACAGATTGTAATCAGCCATCTTTTCTTCCTTTGACTTCAATCTTGACTTTGACTTTGACTTTCGAAACACGGGGTGTTACAGTGGGTAGCGTGAAATGAAGCACCCGAATCCATAATCGGGAATCCATACTGCTCTCCACACTACAGATCAAAACATCATCATCTGAGTGGTTTACTGCAGCGTTGATTTCTTTCTTCTCATTTGGACATTGATTCCTAAAATGTCCTACCTCTTTGCAGTTCCAACAGGTTACATCACCTCGAGCCCTAGACTGACTCCTATTTATGTTCCTGCTCCGACTATCTCTGTTATTCTTCCTTCCTCTGCCAACATTCAGTAATTCACTTGATGATCCACTCGAACTTCTCCTTCTGACGTCCTCGCTCAGAATAAGATCACGAATCCCTTCAAAAGTAAATCTGTTGGTACCTGATGAACTGGAAATCATTGTAGCAGTTCCGGACCAACTGTCTGGCAAAGAAGATAACAGTAGCAAAGCTTGAACTTCATCTTCAAATTTGATGTCCACTGACACAAGTCTAGCCAAAATCGAATTCAACTTGTTGATGTGCTCTGTGACTGAACTGCCTTCCCTCATCCTAGTATTCACCAGCTCTCGAATCAGAAAGACCTTATTAGCTGCCGAAGGCTTCTCGTACATGTTAGATAGGGATAACATCATGCCACTAGTTGTGGTTTCCTTCATGATGTTGAATGCCACAGTCTTTGATAATGCTAATGTAATAACTGCCCTAGCTTTCCTGTCTTTTGATTCCCAACCTACTGGTTCCACCCTTTCTGGTCTAACTCCTGATAACACAATATCAAGATCTTTTTGAACCAATAATGCCTCAATCTACATCTTCCACCAGCTAAAATCTGTACCGTTAAACTTGTCGATTTGCACCTTCCCATCTTCTGCCATGATAACTCAAACACAACTAAATGAAACTGAAATCGAAAAATAAACCGAAAATCAAGCTGAAACAACCGAAACAAGCACTGGTCTACGGTTCTGTTTCTTCGATCTTTAACAAAACTTTATATAAAAAAATCGCTGGTTTAACCGGTAAAAAAAAACTGATCTTGAAATTTTAAACCTTCTGCCTAATGCCCCAAAAAAAAAACTTAGTTCTTTGACAAATAAAAGTTTGGCTACTATTGCCAAATGATTAAATAAAAAGAACTAAACCCAATTTTCTTCTTTGTTTAAAGTTGAGGGGCCTCCTTGGTCAAATTGATAAACTTCAATTTTCCACCAAAAAAAAGAATAAAGCACGACTGTGCTTCTTCTTCCCCACAGAACAAAGCTCTGCTCTCCTTCTTCTTCTTCTCTTCTCTTCTGGATGCAATCAACACCCAGAAAAAGCAAAGATTGAAAACCCTAAGTAACGGTGGCTACTAGGTTAGGAAACCCTAGTCGCGAAGGTGAAGAAAATGAAGGCGGCGGCGGTTCTGGCGGCTTTTGATGGTGGTGGAGGCGGTTCTGATGGCGGTGGCCGCGATTCTGACGGAACCCGACGGCATGGGCGGCAGCGGCTTCGAACAAAAAATGGCTAACGTGAACAATCCGGTAGAAACTGATGCAAAACGGAACCCTAGTTCAGATTTCTGCACCTTCAAGTATCTTCTTCTTCTACACCGTCGTTTCTGTTCGGTTTCTGTTCGTTCTATTCGGTTCAACAACACGAGCCTGAGCTCTGATACCAGTTGTTAGGATCGGACACTCTCACACACGAACTCAGACCACACACACTCTGCTCTCACACAATCTACCACAATCAAGAACACAAAGGATTTACATGGTTTGGTCTAAACTGACCTACGTCCACGGGTAACTAGGAGTTTATATTTCTGGAGAGGTACAAGGAATTACAATACATATGAATCTCTTATATAGAGATTGAAGAAAGAGAAAGAAGTAGAAACGAAACAAGATCTGTGAATAATGGCCCCTGCCCCTTATCCTCTTATCCTGTAATCAGAGATTCTGATGTTCACTTGATCAAGTGGCTTCATACTCAACAATCTTCCACTTGAAGCCATGAGATAATCTTCACATGTGCTTCAACTGTGCATCTGCATTTCTGTAAAAACCTTTTGATCTTAGCTCCTTCCTAGTTACCCGGCCTTCTCTTCAATTATCCTGAAGGCCCGTTGAAGCTTTCATTAGCTTCAACACATCAGTCATGGCTAAGTCTACCCCTGACCCATTCTCTGTCTCCACCGGCTCCCACTAACACGAACTGCCAGATTCTGAGAAAACCTGAGAACTAACACTCTCCATCATAAGCAGGTAATTCACTGGAGAGACTTTCACCGCTGGAATATAGGTTCTCTTAACCCACTGTCGTCTGGGAGTTAGACCATTGGCCATGTTCCTTCATAACCCACATGTCGAATCCGCTATTATTATTATTATTATTATTGATCTGGTGGAGGGAATAAAGGCATCCATTTATCGTACCCAAAGGATTCAGCTGTTACTGCTGCCTGTTAATCTTAAAAGGTAAGAATATATGTGAACGTACCTTGTCTTTAAGATTGACAACGATCAACACGCTCCTCCTCATGTTGTTATATGCAATCCAATACAAAGACCCGTTTATAAAATGACCCACTTCATGTTCAAACTTGATGAAACTATTGTATTGGAATGTGCTCCTTTAAAATTGTAGATGTGAAAACTGTTAATATTTCGTCTAAACCGAACAATCTTGAGGGCGTCAGCAGCAGCATAGCCGAATCCGTATACAGCAGATGTTGTACAAGGACCAGGTGGTCGGGGAAGGTTTTTGGACATGCTTGTGAATGGATTGTAATGGGTGAAAATACTTGAAGCGGCCAAAAGGACAATCCCATTGAGTGTTCCAATAACATTGAGGGGGGTCCGAATGTTTCTACGTAGGGGGGGATAACATCGCTGGACTATCGTGCCGTCGGTGTGTAGGATCGTGTTTTGACCCGAACAAGTCGTTCAGAGGAGTTTTGATCAAATACAGATGCGGAAAATAAGTATCTGACTTAGAAACAGCTAGGAAATCACTTTAAACACCTTTTTGCATTGATTTATGACACTGATTACATCCAAATCTCAAACCGGCAGCACTTCGGTAAGAGTTACAAGAGACTGTTATATGTTTCGCTCAAATGACACCTATATATAGGGTATGAGGTTTCGCTCCAACATACATGCCGTATGAGCGAAACCTCTGAGTGACAGATAAGCGGAACTCTATTGACAAATAAGCGGAACCTCTACCTATGTCACTAAAAGCGAAACCTATTACTAAAACACATACAATCTTCAGTTTTCTCTAATAATGTGCCCTGATCTAACAATCTTAGACTAAGACTCGATACAAGACGAAGTCGACAGATGTAGTGCACCAACAAACACCCCCTCAGATGTTGACAAGTCGTTCATCGAGTCTTTGACAATGTAATGTCTGCACTTCTTCAGCCTTGATCAGTCTCTAGGCTTTTCTCTCTCTCTCTCTCTCTATCTTCATCTCTTTCTCTCTTAGATGTTGACATCTTTAATTCATCATCATCAACATGCACTCCCCCTCAAATACTGACTCTTCCTGCATAACACTCTACCACAAACATAAGTTTTATTATAAACGTTTAAGCATATAGACACCACTTGAACCACTTGAAACTATGTAATTTTTCTTATCAAACAACACATTCTCCCAAACCATCTGTTCCTCATGTTTAGCACCTGGAGTTTTGAAAATCAGCTTTTCAATATCAGTTGTCGAAAATCTTTTTGACTTTTCCAAGATTTATGCTAAAACACACACAAAATCTTTTTGGATTTTCTGAAAGAAATAAATGACACCACTTTGTAGGATTAACAAGATGCAGAAATGAAATATTTACAAACAATATATTTTTGTGAGTTCGTGTAAGAGGATCATATCAGTTAATAAGACATGTCACTAACACCGTTAAGCTTGATTACATTTTAAGTTCTAAACAATTCACCTAGATTGTCAGTATGTTTGTCCACTTAAATTTTCACACAAAGTTCAACTGATTCGAGATACGATATTAATATTTTAGAGACTTAAACTTATCCGTGTGTCCCACTACTTGAATATACTCCCGTATCCAGATCCCAATATTCAATCTTACAGGTGAGTATACCACAGCTGATATCTGTCAGGGGTTAGATGTGAGGGCCGTGAGAGCTCAGGTCGATACTTCCGTATACGCAGAGAGATGACGGCTTCGACTTTTGGTGTGTCCCCTTTAGAGGATCTTTTGATTTCAACAGCAACGACTATCAATTTTATTGTTTCATCAGCTTGATGAGGGCGATGCTATGTTTCAAGCATTTGCGGAAAGCATTATCCGGGGACTAGGTCAGTACTTCCATACAGCAGAAGTCCCGGGATAATACCCCAGATATCACTGAGCATAAAGACCTAGTATCTCAGAATAAAGGACCTTTCAAACAAGATTTCAGGGGTTACCTATATATCCAAGATGTTGTTAACCCACAGAATAAGCAAGTTTGTTTTAAGGTTTATATCTCGTCGCAATTTACTAAATGTGTAAAAACCTACTTGACACATCCACAGTGAGATTGTTTATCACATTTTTTACATTACATATTTTTAGCATGCTGTGACAGTCCACTGATGTACTATCATTTCCTCTTTTCAAAACAGAACTCATTTTTGATTTTATCATGTTTTTGGCTTTTTCAAATTTTCTAATGTTTTTAGATTTTCTGAAATTTTCTACTCCCCCTAAAATGCAAACACATTACAGAAAATTTTGAAAACAACTAAACTCTTGACCCACTTGTACACAAAACTAAACAAAAAACTGTACAAAAAATATGACAACTGATATCAAATCGCATCAAATCGCCATTCGCTTGGCATAAACAATCAGAACTCCCCCTATCAACAAACTATTTTCCCATTTAGATTTCAAAACACTTAAGTTTGTTTTAATCAAAATGGTTTTTCCGGAAAATAAGTTTGATTGATTTTACCACTTGTAGGTTTATCAATTTGGGGATGTGGTTCATCATCTTGTCTCACAAACACTTGTAGGAAAATACAAGTACAACTTAATGTCCTTGATTTACCATATGCAATCATGCACCATCAAATCTACTAACCACTTGTAAACCAAACACAACCAAACCTCTTTACCGTTTGTATGATTGACATTACCGAATAAAACTCAAGAAATATGCCGATTCATGCTCCACGCTTACCAACCTGGGAGCTCCGGCAAGTCAGGTTTTTAATCGAAGAAAATATCCACCCAAGCCTGACTAGCCTTGGGTTTTACCGAGTCACCATCACTCGGTTTCTTACCTTTTCTTTTCTTCTCATAAAATTCCTTAACCCCTTTGACTTTTCGATCAATCATTTTTCCAAAGATATGTTTTACTTTGGGGTTAAAGACCTTCTCAGCATCAAAAACCTGTTTGTCATGATAAAATTGATTAGAAATTTCAACTTTACCAATTTTCTTTTTATAATTTTCAGCCCGAAGTGATGGAAAATCCACATCATTCACACTCGGCACTGACTTCTCAGTTTTCAAAACAGCTTCACATTTTGAAACAACATGTGGCTCAACTGACTTTATGGAATCAGTTTCAGCGCCAGAAGATACCTCCTCTGATTTTGACCTATCAGAATCATCGCTAGAACTTTCAGCAGCTTTCTTAACAATCCATTTCTGGTTGTCAGATTTAGCTCTCTTCTTGTAAAACTTGTTCGAACATTCACCAATTTCAAATGTAGAGTTTTTAAACAATTTTGTTCTATCAACTGGTGGTTCGAACTCGACCATTTTCTCTTTGAAATTACAAGATACTCCCTGTTTTGATTGTATTGCCTTCGAACAGTTTCTGGCAATATGTCCAACGGTATTGCATCAGAAACAGGTTTTTGTATCCTTCTTCTGCTCAGCCATCTTCTTCAATTCATCTTGCTTCTTTGCAAGAAACTCATTGTTTGACTGTCTCTAGAAATCCTTCTTTTCTTCTTTCTCAGATGACATTCCTGAAACAAATGTCATTTTGGATTTAAAATCACGAACATATTTTTCATTTTTCTGTTTTTCTGTAGGAATAAAACCTAACCCTTTCTTTTTGAAATTACCGTTATGGTTTGATTTCTTTTGGAAACTTGAACCAAAACTGTAATTCTTTTTCTTGTTTAATCTTTGTTGTACTCTTGAGGTGTATTTTCTAGGTTTTTCATTAAGACATAAGTCTTTTATTTCAGAAATATTAATTTCTGTGAGTTTGAAAACCTTGTTTATCAGTTCAGTTTTGACACCTCTTATTGGAAATTCCTCATCAGAATATAATTTGTCAGAATCATTCAAAGTGTAAGCAACTTTAAACAGTTCATCATCCAAATTAGATTTTGATAACAGGAATTTTCTGTCATACACTTTTTTGCCCTGTTTTTCTGTTTGACCCGGAGTGTTTGACTCAGATTTTGACTTTGACTCGGACTCTGACTTTGACTCTTCTGTTTCATCATTTTCTAACACATGATCCACCACTATCTTCATCAATTGAGATTGTTGATCAGTGTCAGATGACGTAAACGTGACATCAATACTTTTCGGTAGATTGACTGACGACTCCGACTCCCACTGTAAGTTTGTTGCCTTTTTTACTTTTTCATCATTTGGATTTCTAGCCAAACATCCATTTTCCAGAGGGGGTGGACACTTGTTGTAACTGACACCTTGCTTCTTACCAGAATTCTTCTTGTCAGTCTTTTGCTTTGTGTCACTCTTCTTCTCAATCTTCTTCACAGGAGTCTTTTCATCAGCAATTTTTCCAGCATCCTTTTCTTCAGTTACTTCATTGTCTTCAAATGCCTTCAAGCTTTCAGCCATTGGATAAATCCTGTCAATGACATAATATGAACATGAGTTACTTTTTAATAAACGGTTAACTCTTTCAGTTTCAATTCGTCGAAGTTCAAGTTTCTGTTCGAGTTCAGCACACTGCTCAATATAGTTGTTTACAACTTTTTGCTTGACCATGAAAGCTCCTTGAAGTGTTTTCATTGCTGTAGCCTGCTCTTCACTTGTGTCGTTGTACATGTTCATTGCCCTGTTTAATACATCATAAGATTCTTTCAATCTGTTCATGTTGTGGATCAATGAACTGTTCTGTTTCTTAACAGCTTCACAATTTTCACAAGTTATTGGACTTTTCTTTGCAATGGCTTCTTCATTAATCTCGAACTTTGGAGTTTCTTTCATTTTTCTTCTCACTACCGGTACTGTCTCATCATCGCTGCTAACTGGTGTCTTTACCTTCTTCTTTTTCTTCTTTGCCTTCTCATCCTCACTATCGCTTTCTGCCATCATCTTCAAATGTTTCTCCATTTGTCTGGCATAATACTCAGTATCATCATCACTTTCTTCCTCAACTTTGGCAACAAAAGTTGTGTAAGCTGTAGCTTGATCAGGAATATAATCATCCCATGTGAAATTCTCCCAACTAAAACCCTCGGGTAATTTCTCATCATCTTGATCAATCACCAAAGCACTACCATCTCTTCTCTTCAAATTAGCTTGATCAACCACACAAGCTCTCTTTCTAGACTCTTCAATTATAGGTCTTCCATGTGCCGTTTGTGCTTGATGTTGATTCTGTTGAGATGGTTGTTGAGAAACTTGATGCTAGATGGCTTTTCGATAGTAATCATTATTGTTGTTGAACGGATTCTGAGCCCCACTTGCTTCGCGGTTGGTGCACTCCCTCTTGAATTGTCCTTTCTCCCTGCAACGAAAACACGTGACTTTAGATTTGTCAAAACCTAAAGTAGAAACATTAGCCTCACGAAGATCATCTCTCCCTGCGATCTGCTTAAACTTCTCAGCTCTCCGTAACACGCTAGCCAAACACCACTTTATGTCCATCAGCTCCATCTCTTCAGCATCTATCTGGTCCTAATCTTCTTTTGTTAACATTGGATTTCCAATACGACCTGCAACAAAACAACTGTAAGATTCTAAAACCATTCCCAATAAAGACATTAGACTTTTAGCAACTTCCTCAGAATAATCTTGATCGCTCTCAAGATTTAAGACAATGTTGCATTGAAGCTTTCTTCCATTTTTAGTTGCTGAAATGTTCGGATCAAAAGACGGAAATGATGTGAAACTGGTTTTGCTGTTTGGTCCTGATGATGAACTACCAGGAGAATTCTTGGCATTGTAAGCAGTTTCTATTTTTGGAGATAAATTTGAAGATTTCTCATTCACTCCTGCTTTGTAATACAACCCAATATCTTGTTCACCATCGAAATCTTTCATCCGAACAATCTTTCTTTGTTCCATTTCCTGAGCTTCCAGTTTCTCAATAAATTTGCTCAACGTTAATGTACTAAAACCCTTTTTGTTCCTAAGCATCATCAGATAAGTTCCCCACGTTTCATGTGGTAACGCATCAGCAAGCTTTTCAATTAACTCTTCATTGTCTTTGTTGATGCTTAACCTTTTCATATTCACCAATAAATTGCAGTATCTTTCAATGATCTGCTTTGTACTCTCGTTCTTCAATCCTCTAAACAAGTCAAACTCCTTTTTCAAAAGAGACTTTTTATTCTTTACCATTTCCTGACTACCAACAAACTTTGAACGCAATGCTTTCCAGATAGAATAAGAACTTCCATTATGCTGCAATAACACCATAATATCCTCTTTCACTGCTTGTTGTAGCAGACTTAGCATCATTTTCTCATTTTTGTACTTCTTCTTGTCATCGGCACTCATGTCTTTAATCGCAACTTCCTCTTCATCATCATTTAACGGTCTCACATACTTTGTTTCCACACATTCCCATGCATCAAGGTAGTTAGCTTGAACCCAGTTCTCGAAACGACCCTCCCATCCTTTATATTCTTCAATGTTCAATAGTTTGGGTGGTTTTTGCATTGTTCCCGTTTCGTTTTCAAGAATTGTGGTTTGAGCAACAGTGATTGGGGTAACTGGAGTTGCGAAAGCATTATAAAATTCCTCGTCCATTTTTAGATTTGAAGAATTTACACAACTGTACGTATAAGCGAAAATCAAGGTTCACAAAAGAGAAAGTGTTGGTATTGTTCACTGGAGCGGAACTAGTATGTTCGAATAAGCGAAACTGATGTTATTCAAATGAGCGGAACCACAGAATGTCCAAATGAGCGGAACTATTAAGTATAAATGAGCGAAATTACTTGGTTCGAATAAGCGAAACCTTCTGAAATGTTCACTGGAGCGAAACCACTAGGTTCACAAGAGCGGAACCTCTAAAACTGTGACATAAGAGCGAAAATACTTTGTTTTTGGAGCGGAACCTCCTGATAAAGTGACACAAGAGCGAAATATGATGGTCTTTGAAGCGGAACCTCCTCTTAAAATGACACAAAAGCGAAATATGATGGTCCGAATAAGCGAAACTACTGAGTGTTCGTAAAAGCGGTACCTATTCGGAAGCACGTTTAGTCCATTTTTAATGTGAAATTCAATGCCAAACTTTCCAGGGTTTGTCTATATCCTATTATGCACAATCCGTGAAATTTTGATCCAATTTTAACCGGTGAAACTATCTGAACTGAAGAAAGAAAGTGTAGAAGTAAGAAATTTTGATGAATTCCAGCTATTCTCTGCAGAACTCCTCCTCCTGAAGCTCTGATACCACTTGTAGGATCGTGTTTTGACCCGAACGAGTCGTTCAGAGGAGTTTTGATCAAATACAGATGCGGAAAATAAGTATCTGACTTAGAAACAGCTAGGAAATCACTTTAAACACCTTTTTGCATTGATTTATGACACTGATTACATCCAAATCTCAAACCGGCAGCACTTCGGTAAGAGTTACAAGAGACTGTTATATGTTTCGCTTAAATGATACCTATATATAGGGTATGAGGTTTCGCTCCAACATACATGCCGTATGAGCGAAACCTCTGAGTGACAGATAAGCGGAACTTTATTGACAAATAAGTGGAACCTCTACCTATGTCACTAAAAGCGAAACCTATTACTAAAACACATACAATCTTCAGTTTTCTCTAATAATGTGCCCTGATCTAACAATCTTACACTAAGACTCGATCCAAGACGAAGTCGACAGATGTAGTGCACCAACACGGTGTCGTCTATAAGATGAATGGTATCATCATGTAAGGGAAGAATGACGGTTTTACGTGATCTCAACTTCATAAAGTCTGGTTGGGTAAGCATGTGATTCCAGTATTTTGAAACACACCGGAAACATATTAAAGGCTTTGCTGGAAGCAGAGCAACAATATTGCAAACCATGATGTCGTCAGGTAGGAAAGCAGCCATACCTATCAATCAATCTCAATAGGTTGTTTACTCATTCATTCAGAGTTTATTATTATAATAAATTTATTTATTTGCCAACTATTCACTATACTTGACTCCTTGATAAAGATATTTATTTAGCTTAAGGAGAAATTTATTCATACCCTGGATGATTCTCTTTAGCCGGTGAACCCTACCGATGGTGGGCGAATTCTTGAAAGTGATGATCGGCTGAGGGTGAGATTGATGGAGTTTAACTTAATAACTAGTTTTTTTACGACGCGCATTGCGGCGAAATCAAGTAAATGATAATGTAAAACAAGCGTGATTTGAAAATAAAGCATGTTGTTTAGAAAGCCAAACCATTAGAATGGTTTAGTTTATCATTGTACCGTTTTATGATACCAAATAAATACTTTATTTTGAGTAAACTTTGTTTTTAGCAAAACTTATAATGGATGTCAAGGGAAAATCAAACACAACTATATACTTAAGTTTTTAGACAAAAGTTATAAACATAAATTGTTAAAGAAGTATCAAATTATTTGATAAATTAATATATGCTCTAAAAAAAGAAAAACGAATTATTAAAATAATTGAAAAGGAAATATATAGTCTTAAAAAGGAAAAAATTAATTACTTTAACAAAGGTAAATATAATAATAATAAATTATTATAATATATTAATTTAAAAAATAATCAAAAGCTATATATTATTATAAAAATAAAGTTACTATTCATCGTCCTTCGTAACCAATATATATAATTTGAATTGGAAAAAATTAAAATTATTTTATTAAAGGTAAATATAATAATAAATTATTATAATATATTAAATGAAAAAATAATTAAAAGCTATATATTATTATAAAAATAAAGTTACTATTCATCATCCTTCGTAACCAATATATATAACTAGGTGATGCCCCGCTGTAACACCTCGTAAAATCATATCCAATGAAGTATTGACACGTGTAATAAACCCTAATAAAGTTAAACCTTGAATTTAAGGGACTAATTTTTCGAAAAATTGAAAAACATTAATTATGAAAGAACTGGAAGTATTAACATAACTTTAATAAGTTTCTAAATAACCTTCTATGGTTTTATATTCACAAATGAGCCACTTGTTGATCAAGTGTAGCCGTTTGCGTAATTAATGGAAAGTTTGCGCAATAAAGGGTTAAAAGCGTCAACATGTTAATTCTTACCTCTGAGTGACCTTTTAATAAACCGAAAGCTTCATGATATTTGATTATACTCTTGGGAATGCCAAATAATGGCCGTCTAAGGTTTTTATGCCTTTAAGTGACGTTACGCGCAACTTTGTAAATATAAGGGGCTAAAAGTGTCAATATGTTTAATTACACATCTGAATGACCTTTTAGCAAACCGAAGCATTGTGGTGTTTAATAATACTCCCAAGAATGCTTAATATGGATTAAATAAGGCTTCAATGCTATTAAATGATGAGATGCGCAAGTTTGCGCATTAGAGGGACCTAAAGCGTCAACTTTTGAATCTACGCCTTTTGATGACCATTTAAGCGGTCGAAAGCGTAGCAATAATTAAACTCGTGCTTGGGAATGCCCCTGGTGGGCCATGGAAGGCCTGGATATCATTAAACGACATTTCGCGCTACCTTGTGCTATTAAAGGACTATTTGCGTCAAACTACAAAAGTATGTCGATTCGTATGATTCGGACCTTCCGGAATATGACCATGAGTTAAACGTGCCCTAATTATCCTTTATATAGCTTAGGTATGGGCTTAGAGGTGTTTGGTGCGCAAAAATAAACTTTTAAGCCATGCAGGGACTAAAAGTGTCAAAAGTGCACAAGTTTGCATTTTCGCGCATATCTTACATTCTGGATATATCCGGACCTCCAAAAATTAATTTAAGCACTAAAATATTTTATTTTAGTGTTTGGCTTGATTAAATTCCATTCGCCGTGTAATTTGGTTCGTTTCTCGTATCCGTCTGTGTTTCGTCGTAATTAGCCGAACAGCGTGACCGTATGACCAAACGAATCGACATCCGGCATATTTTTTAGCATGTTTCATGTTCCCTATGATTAGGCATCATTATAGAGCCTTGAAAATGGTTTAACTGCCCTTACATGTGTCGGAAATGGCAATTAACAAGTGCAGGGGCCAAATATGTCAACTTGTGAAAGTTCTGGTGAGCTGGCCTGGTCCTTACGGACCGTATGGCTAGACCCTTGCGGTCCGTAAGCCATGCCCAGTACCAGAAACTAAAAACCAGCTTTGGTTTTGCTTCTATGTCTCACATATTTTGATTCTAAGGGCCTTTGATGGTTTCTAAAAATGGTATTACACCTGCCATGATCTTGTTAACCCTCCCTAACACTTGTCATCATCCTATGATCATCCAAAACCTATAAATAAAAGTGTTCTCTTCATTTAAAAATTGCTCATTCCTTTCATTTCTTGCTACCTTCTCATTCTGGAGGAAACCTGAGTTTGTGAACTTCTTTGCACTTCATTTAAGTACCAAGGACCATTTGTAAGTGTCCTTAACCTCCTAATCTTAGTTTTGATATGTTTAATGACCTAAAGTCAACCTTATCGTAATTAAGGATTGACTTAATGATTAATCACTAATGGTCCAGTAGTTAGTCTAATTAGAAGTAGCTATAAGTTGGTAATTATGTAGGTAATAAACCCCTTAGAGGGCACCTACTGATTAGCAACCTAACTTGGTCAAATGTCGGGTCAAACTTGATATTAAAAAGTCAACAGGAAATTAATTTTGCAAATAAAATTATAATTAGCAATATAGAAGCTATGAAACCTTTTTTAACACTAAAATAACTTCGTTATTAAGTTAAGAACATGTCTAAGCATGTTCCACCCGACAATTCTAAGTATAGGCTCGGTTCGGAACCGAAAGTCGCAAAAGTTGACTTTTGATTTGACTTTCAGTTCTGACCCGATTTAGCTTAGTTCTGATATGCCTTAGGATTCCATTAGGACCATATTATAGGTTAGTATAACCCTCCGAGGTTATACAACTTGGTTCCATAGAAATCCTAGATCGTGCATATTTCCGTTAAATGCCTAAATATTGACCGTTATGCCCTTTTGACCCTAAAACGAGAAATCTGAAAATGTGAGAGGACAATAATCTTCATTACTGATTTATAAACTTGTCCTTAAAATTTGACATCAGTTTGAGGTCTAGGTTAGGAGTTATGCCCAATAGCGTAATTAGAAAGCTTTTTGTTAATTAAACGGCATAATTAGCGTATAGCCTATCTAAACCCAATTTTTGATACCAAACTTTTTATCTACTGATATAAAATAATATTTTTGGGATTTTTAAGGATTTTTATTTATTTTTAGGCTGAGCATAACATAGGGTTCTAGCTTTAATTCGGTAATTGTCGGTTTTGCCCTTTTGGGCTATAAAATGAGTTTTATAAATCCTTTTGACCCCAAACCTTTTTTCTACTAATCTAATATGATAAATACAATATTTTGAGCCTTCTGGAATAATAAAAACATCAGCTTTCCTTAGAAAACCCGGAAATGGCTCCAAATCGTCTTTTTAAGCGTTTTTAACGCATAGTATGTATTAAAAACATCTTAAACATATAAGAATTGATGCCTACTGATACTTTAAGTGAATTTATATATTTTAACAATAAGGAATATTTTTAAACTCAGATTTCCAGTTTTGACCTTTTAAGCTTATGTGAAATTACCAAAATGCCCCTACGGTGCATAGTTTGGTTATAAATAGTAAATTTCACATATATGCTATACCCTACTGTTATAACTTAGTAAACTAAGTATTTTTACTGATTAAATCAGACCTGGAACTCAGAATGATATTTAAACTCTCTTATAACTTTTAAAATGACCAAAATACCCCTACGGGGCATAAATTGGTCTTAAACTCGTTTTGGGCATAATGGAAGGTATCTTACTGATATCACAACATATTTAAGGCTTATTAGCTTAGGAAACCTGTTCATGACTCTTGTGGTTACCCGTTACGCCCTTTTCGCGTTCGGATCGGCTTATGTAACTAGTTTGCATAAATTAGCCGAAACAGGTCAAACCTTATCATTTTGATATCAAAATCCAGAATGTGTTTAGTTTACCCATATTAAACAAGTATACAAGCTTGTCGGGTCTAAACCACATTCTAATCCGGTCTTCGCATAATCATGTGTTTTGAACCGTATCTTCCTTTAAAACTAACCGGTCTAAGCTTAGGCTTAATTAAAGACCCGTTAGGAATCTAATAGGTTATTAAAAACCTTCGTTCCAGATTTAGGAGCCCAGTAAAAGCTATCTGTACTTGCTTGGTGGTATACAGCTAGGATAAATTGTATAAATTTGCTCAGGTAAATACTTTTAACTTATTTTCTCTTATACGGGCTTGGGGTACGGTATATAAAATACCGCTTGGTCGGGTATTTGACTTTAACCGTTTGGTGGTTAAATATTATCAAGATGACCCGTTTAAAAATTTGGTTTTTTTCGTTTAACGCCTTTGGGAGTTTAATGACCATGTCCTGGATATCCTTGGCATCATTCAAAGAATGGCCACGACCTTAGCACATGGGTGTAGGCGTACACCCGTCAGTGCAGTTATAATTAATAAGGTATAACCGTCGGTTACGAGAATAACCCGCCGCGGGACTATACTATGTGGTGTGTCTATTAATCTTTAACCCGACACGAACCGGGCAACTGAACACATAACAAACATGTAATTCTTTTACAAGTATTATATACAAATAATTATCCCAAGTTATAAGAAGTTTTGTGCCGTTTCCACTCAAATCAATTTTAAACATTTTCAAAATGAGCCAGTTAAATTGTATTTACTAGTGTAAACTGACGTATTTTCCCAAAAAAAGACTAAGTGCAGGTACTACGCGTAATAGGCTGGTCTCTCCTAGCATCAAATAGAAGTCTCTCAAGCTTAGATGCCTGAAGTCTGTTGAACAGTTTTCCTTTTTATTCGATCCGCCTGTGGATCCTTTACATTCCGTATTTGTAATACTTGATATTACTCTTTATATCGGTTTGTAATAGATTCATCTTTTGCTTCCGCTGTGCATTTAAATTGTGTGGTATGACTATGATGACATCAACTACGTCAAGATACTCCCCACCGGGCCCACCGGTAATACGTGGAAATATCGGCGTGTGACAGGTTGGTATCAGAGCCAACATTGAGTGAATTAAACACTAGCCTTTTGTGTTTAATCTCAATGACACAGTAGCAGATTCCTTAACCTTCTGAGTCTAGACTTAACATAGGAATACTCTCATCTCTATTCGGAGAATTATTGCTTTAAATTCTATATTTTTAATTCATCGCCAAGCAAAGAAGCCGTAATGGAAATTCTTCCCATTTGAAGCCTAGGAAAGGCTGAACTTCGTACTGCGACTAGGATTAACGTGCAACCAAGGAGAAAGCATTCAGAAATAAAATGAAGAAGAAACTCCTTTTGCTGAAGATCGTTTCCTTAGTAGTCCTTATAAGGACATATTTATCTTTCAGTCCCTTCAAGGACAACATTATTCCTTAGAAGTCTCGTTTAGGGCAACCATGTACCTGTTTAAATTTTAGTGGAACGGTGAGATTTAAAATAACGTTCCTATTATAAGATCTACCATTATAATAAGATGGCAAAATCTAAAAAGGACAAGACCTAGCTCATGTGTCGTTTTAAGATAGGGCCAAGATGGTAGTTCCACAATTAGATTCAGATCCTTGATAACATCTCAATTTAGGATTGTTCTTCGTTAAATATTAAAAGAATCTTAAAGGTAAAACCTAGCCTAAATGTCATTTGTAGACATGGCCAAGATGGTAAAACCTATCTAAAAGATTCAAAGCCTTGTTAACATCTGTAAGCATAATTAACATGCTTGACAAAATGTGATTCGATAAAATCACATAAGTCGTTCTTAAAAAGGGGTATTCTGAATTCCCTTATTTAAATAATCATCCCTTAAGGATGAAGGGCCTACGGGCTATAATTAACGTCCTCTGAGACTAAAGACAGTGGTAGCCTGCAACTCCCTGTCGAGAAAAGGTAATGAACTTTGATTCAAACCTTAGTGCCTCGATTCCATAAAATCTAGGCTTATAAATTAAACTTGTCTACGTGACTAGGCTTTTTGTGCTATTATTAACTTATAATTTAGGATTTATGATAAGGATCCTGAACAATTATATATATATCAAATTAACTAAAATGGTTATTAAAAACCATGGGTTATAAATTTTAGTGATTTCACATAAGTCTATTCTAAAGACTCAAATCCTTGTTTACACCTGTAAACATGTTAACATTCCTGGCAGATATGATTCAATCACATAATTCATCCTTATACTAGATTCTCCCGAAATCCTTTCTTATTAGGTGAATTAAGCATCCATTAAGGATGTAATACTTACGGGTCATATTCATTGTCATATAAGACAACAGACAGTCGTAGCCTACAACTCCCTGTCAAGAAAAGGCAATGAACAACGTTCAAAGCCTAAATACCTGATTCTACAAAATCATGGTTTATAATTTAAAGTTGCCCTTGTGACTTGGCCTTTTGTGCTATAGTTATATTTTAAATAAATTTAGGATAATTATAATGGAAATCCTGAATAAAATAAATATTATTCCTTCTCTGCCAGTATATGTATTAAAAAGAATCTTAAAAGGTATAACCTAGCTTGAATGTCATTAAAGACCTGGCTAAGATGGTAAAACCTGTTTAAAAGAGATTCAGATCCTTATTAACACCTGAAAATGTGTTAACACTCCCGACAACAGTGATGCGATAAAATCACACTTGTCATCTTTATATTAGGAACTTCCAAACCCCTTATTTAGCCTAAATGATCAATAGGAAATCATGGCTAATAAACGTCGAACATGATGGACACATCAAAACATCCATCTGGGATGTATACCTACGGGCAAGGATGTATACATGAAAAAGATAGTTTTATTTCATAACTTCTTGTCAAGACAATGAACTATGAAATTTTCCGATCCAAAGGAATCATTGATTATGTTGTAAAATTTCCCTAGTGAATGGGCATCTGTGCCATCAAAAGTCCTTTGGAACAAGCTCTTATGCTATATAAAATGTCGGTACGACATTGACAGTCGTGATTGATGTCCCCTGTCTAATAAATATGAAGGATTATATTTCGTTTAAGCGCCAAGGATGGATTATTAAAAACCTAGGCAAAACATAATCAAATAAATTAATACTATCTATTGGCCTATATGGTTTATTTGCACCATGGCTATTTAATTATCAAAGTTCGACAATTCACTATATAATTAGGCAAAGTATTACTACTTGGTTGTTGCCTTCAAAGCTTCACTATGGTTGACTCCTCTGAAGCTCACAACCATTCAGTTAATCAGAATAATCATGCAAGACTGAACTTAACGGGCACCGAGTTACAGGCTATGATAGATATAGCCGTAAACAACGCTGTGGACCGTGCGTTGAAGGATCATAAACGATAGTGCGATGATACCCCAAATAAGGGTTATAAAAAGGGTAAGAGTGGTTCAAATTATAACCAGTCCAAGCCAAAGGAGGCAAGACCCATATGCAGTAACTGCAGAAAGCAACATTTTGGAAAATGCACAATAGACCCACGTGCTAAATTGTGTGGAATTTGCAAGACCAAGGGTCACAAGACTTTAGATTGCAAGAAATTGAAGAACGCGACTTGTTACAATTGTAACGAAGAAGGGCACATCAAAACCAACTGCCCAAGTAAAACCAAGAAGTCTGGAAAGGCTAAGAAGACCAAAGCTAGAGTCTCTCAAATGGATACTGAAGAGGCCGTTCAAGATAACAACGTCACAACAGGTACTTTCCTGATCGATGACGTTTTGCTAGAGTATTATTTGATTCAGGTTCAGATAAGTCTTTCGTAGACAATAGATTTTGTAAATTAATAAAATCTGCCTGTTAAAACTCTAAGCGTTAAGTAGAATTGGCCGATGGTACCTCAGAGACTGCTTCAACAATATTAGATGGATGTTTTATATCCATTAGGAATCATTCTTTTCCGCTGTCCTTGTTTCCGTTAGATAGAGGAACTCGATGTAGTGATAAAAATAGAATGGTCTTCTTAAAACCAAGCCTATATTGTGGGTAATAAGAAGCAAGTAGTTATCATGACTCCTTATGATAAGCCTTTGACAAATTCAAGGAGACATATGGTATGGATTGCCTATGTACCTACTGAATTTGGTATTTATTACCAAAGCTTCAAGTATGGAAAACTCAGAAGAGACAACAATGGTCACGATGCTAGAAATGCGACAAATATTAATAATGCATCAAATGTGAACCTCAATGTCAATGGAGTTAAGCTCCAACACTGTAATTCACACAACTGTCAGGAAGGCTATAAGAAAAGTCAAGAAAAGGTTCAAGAAGCCGAATGATGCTCGCTTTAAAACACATGTCGATGCTCATAGGAAGAGCTATATTCATACTTCAAATGCGAAGAATAACCCAAACAGAATCATATATGGCAAGGATCCCATTCTTTTTTGGTTGTACTTAAAAGTACTTCGTCTCTTGGAAGTCAAGAGACTTCAATAGTAAAAAGGGGCCATCGATTGCAAGGAATTATTGGATGAAGTAGAATCCATTAGGTGTATCAGCAGTTATGCTGGAAAGGACATGGTGTGGTATGCATCACAATCGTTTGATGGCAATACCCTTAATTAGTGAAGACATTAATGAAGTCCACAAGGAAGACCCTCTTAAACATTATCGGATGGTCCCAGTTTTAAGGACCTTATTAGAAAGACCAATTGTTCGCTTCGCGAAATGGAAAAAGATGGAATAAGAATTTTCTGACTCTCACCATAAAAGTTCTAGACTGTCGTCAGTATGACACAAATTTTAATTCATTGGCTGAGATTGTACCCTATCCAGTTTACCCAAAAATCTAAGCTTAATGCCAATAATTATTGGTGGTTAGCAATGACAATAAGAGGGCACATTAAGGTTTCAAAGCCTGCTTATTATAAATCCATAATGGATCTACCTCAGCTACTCACGTTTTATAGATTAAGAAATAACCAGTCGAAGCTGAGATTGCCCTAAAATTGTCAAAGATTTTATAGCTAAGAAAAAGGATTAAGAATAGAGGTGTTTAACCCTCCTGATGGATGATTAGAGGCAGTTCACATAAATAATGACAATAGATAAATCACTTGTTGTGATTTTACTGCTAAAGAGTTACGTTTGGTTTCAGGTACTGCTAAGTCTCTCATAAAACCATAAGCTTAGCAAACTTTTAGAAATTTTCCCGTAAGAACCCTAGATATTAAGTGTAAGGTAAAACTTACAGACAAAAATCATAGGAACTATTCCTTCTGTTCCTATCAGAAACTTCCAATCGTAAAATCCTAGAAGTATCCTCTCTCTAGAGGAAGTGCGTCAGCATATATAGTTGATATCTTTTTGATCTCTATCGATTGCGAATACCGGACGGTATGATAAAAAGCGCCATATGAGGATTGGTGTATCTTAATATGTTCCATAGATTGCTTCCATGCTTGATCAGTATGGAGGTTTAATGCATGGAACCACAAAGATATTCCGATGGTCATATGGTACCAAAGTTAACTAATGGTATTCAAAGAAGATATCCAGAATGGAATTGTCCAAGTAAACGTTCCCGGTTAAGGAATTCGTGGACTTGTAACATAAATGTGTCACTTATTTGATACAAACAATAATGGGTGAGCTGGAGCCTGAGATATGGAAAATCTCTATAACCTCCTTGTATCTTGATTATCTTCTCCTAAGACTACCTTATTTCCCTCCTGAGGCAAGTAGAGTTAAGATTAACATCCCGCTTTGGGCTGGAGTATTGTGAAAACTCCATGTTGATTATGGAATAATCGAAACCCTGATTAAGTAGGTTTTAAGATAGAAGTTCATATAGCCTAACTCAATACTCTGAGAATTGATACTGTTAAATAAGAAAGACGGTTCATTTGCTTATGCATTGATTACCGCAACCCTATTTAGGCAACAATTAAGAATCGCCATTAGCTGCCCAGGATCATCGATTTGTTCGACTAACTGTAAGGATTAGCTATTCCTTAAGATTAGTTTTAAGCAGTGGTTGGAATAACCATCTCACCATAAAATAAGTTTTTCTATAACAATTATTATGTAAGTATCAAGGTTGCTCCTTTGGGGACCTTGTATAGATGAAATGTTAAACATCTATTGTTAGAACAATAAATTGGTAAGTCCAATTATCAGGATCTGAAAGTTGTATTGGAAACAACAAATAAGATCATTCGAATTCATAATCATTTAAAAGATTGCTAGTAATCGGCAGAAAATTTAGGATTGATAAAAGTCACAACCTTCTTAAGTCCTTAATAAGGAATAAGGTTCAATCGAAAGTATCGCCCTAAGAAGGGTGTGCTAAATTTTAAATTTCTCAGGGTAAGTTAAGTCCTGGATATATAAGAACATTCGGAAATTGAATGTAACAAAGGTCAATAGCCTATAAACTAAAACCTATATAAGGAGCTTAGTGGAGCTCGCAATGTGACCCACACTGATGATTTAAGGATATGTTTCACCAATAAGACGAAACACATTATCACGTAATGGTAGGCAGAATAATGAAACTTCATGATTGGACGAGAAACCTGTATCGACTGAGGATCGGCAGGTTAAGAAGCTCCAAAAGGATACATGTACCTATTATAGAGATCAACTGGGGTGCCTTAGAGGCCCAAATGTACTAGGGAAAGATTAAGTCCAATATAAGACAGAGACTACTTCCATTACTTTAGCAAATCTCAAGGTCCAGATTTCTTTTAAGGGGCTGAGGATGTAACACCTCGTAAAATCACGTCCAATGAAGTATTGACACGTGTAATAAACCCTAATAAAGTCAAACATTGCATTTAAGGGACTAATTTTTCAAAAAATTGAAAAACATTAATTATGAAAGAACTGGAAGTATTAATATAACTTAAATAAGTTTCTAAATAACCTTCTACAGTTTTATATTCACAAATGAGCCACTTGTTGATCAAGTGTAGCCGTTTGCGTAATTAATTGAAAGTTTGCGCAATAAAGGGTTAAAAACATCAACATGTTAATTCTTACCTCTGAGTGACCTTTTAACAAACCAAGAGCTTCATGATATTTGATTATACTCTCGGGAATGCCAAATAATGGCCGTCTAAGGTTTTTATGCCTTTAAGTGACGTTATGCGCAACTTTGTAAATATAGGGGGCTAAAAGTGTCAATATGTTTAATTACACCTCTGAATGACCTTTTAGCAAACCCGAAGCATTGTGGTGTTTAATAATACTCCCAAGAATGCTTAATATGGATTAAATAAGGCTTCAATGCTATTAAATGATGAGATGCGCAAGTTTGCGCATTAAAGGGACCTAAAGCGTCAACTTTTGAATCTACGCCTTTTGATGATCATTTAAGCGGTCGAAAGCGTAGAAATAATTAAAATCATGCTTGGTAATGCCCCTGGTGGGCCATGGAAGGATTGGATATCATTAAACGACATTTCGCGCTACCTTGTGCGATTAAAGGACTATTTGCGTCAAACTGCAAAAGTATGTCGATTCGTATGATTCGGACCTTCCAGAATATGAACATGAGTTAAACCTGCCGTAATTATCCTTTATATAGCTTAGGTGTGGGCTTAGAGGTGTTCGGTATGCAAAAATAAACTTTTAAGCCATGCAGGAACTAAAAGTGTCAAAAGTGCACAAGTTTGCATTTTCGCGCATATCTTACATTCTGGATATATCTGGACCTCCAAAAATTTATGTAAGCACTAAAATATGTTATTTTAGTGTTTCTCTTGATAAAATTCCATTCGCCGCGTAATTTGGTTCGTTTTTCGCATCCGTCTGTGTTTCGTTGTAATTAGCCGAACAACGTGACCGTACGACCAAACAAACCGACATCCGGCATATTTTTGAGCATGTTTCATGTTCCCTATGCTTAGGCATCATTGTAGAGCCTTGAAAATGGTTTAACGGGCCTTACATGTGTCGTAAATGGAAATTAACAAGTGTAGGGGCCAAATATGTCAACTTTTGAAAGTTCTGGTGAGCTGGCCTGGTCCTTACGGACCGTATGGCTGGACCCTTGCGGTCCGAAAGCCATGCCCAGTACCAGAAACTGAAAACCAACTTTGGTTTTGCTTCTATGTCAAAGATATTTGATTTTATGGGCCTTTGATGGTTTCTAAAAATGGTATTACACCTGCCATGATCTTGTTAACCCTCCCTAACACTTGTCATCATCCTATGATCATCCAAAACCTATAAATAGAAGTGTTCTCTTCATTCAAAAATTGCTCATTCCTTTCATTTCTTGCTACCTTCTCATTCTAGAGGAAACCTGAGTTTGTGAAACTTCTTTGGAGTTCATTTCAGTACCAAGGACCATTTGTAAGTGTTCTTAACCTCCTAATCTTAGTTTTGATTAGTTTAATGACCTAAAGTCAACCTTATCATAATTAAGGATTGACTTAGTGATTAATCACTAATGGTCCAGTAGTTAGTCTAATTAGAAGTAGCTATAAGTTGGTAATTATGTAGGTAATAAACCCCTTAGAGGGCACCTACTGATTAGCAACCTAACTTGGTCAAATGTCGGGTCAAACTTGATATTAAAAAGTCAACAGGAAACTAATTTTGCAAATAAAATTATAATTAGCAATATAGAAGCTATGAAACCTGTTTTAACACTAAAATAACTTGGTAATTAAGTTAAGAACATGTCTAAGCATGTTCCACCCGACAATTCTAAGTATAGGCTCGGTTCGGAACCGAAAGTAGCAAAAGTTGACTTTTGCTTTGACTTTCAGTTCTGACCCGATTTAGCTTAGTTTATATATGCCTTAGGATTCCATTAGGACCATATTATAGGTTAGTATAACCCTCCGAGGTTATACAATTTGGTTCCATAGAAATCCAAATCCTAGTTCATGCATGTTTCCGTTAAATGCCTAAATATTGACCGTTATGCCATTTTGACCCTAAAACTAGAAATTTGAAAGTGTGAGAGGACAATAATCTTCATTACTGATTTATAAACTTGTACTTAAAATTTGACATCAGTTTGAGGTCTAGGTTAGGAGTTATGCTCAATAGCGTAATTAGAAAGCTTTTTGTTAATTAAACGGCATAATTAGCGTATAGCCTATCTAAACCCAATTTTTGATACCAAACTTTTTACCTACTGATATAAAATAATATTTTGGGATTTTTAAGGATTTTTATTTATTTTTAGGTTGAGCATAACATAGGGTTCTAGCTTTAATTCGGTAATTGTCGGTTTTGCCCTTTTGGGCTATAAAATGAGTTTTATAAATCCTTTTGAGCCCAAACCTTTTTTCTACTGATCTAATATGATAAATACAATATTTTGAGCCTTCTGGAATAATAAAAATATCGGCTTTCCTTAGAAAATCCGGAAATGGCTCCAAATCGTCTTTTTAAGCGTTTTTAACGCATAGTATATATTAAAAACATCTTAAACATATAAGAGTTGATGCCTCCTGATATTTTAAGTGAATTTATATATTTTAAAGTTAAGGAAAAGTTTTAAACTCAGATTTCCAGTTTTGACCTTTTAAGCTTATGTGAAATTACCAAAATGCCCCTACGGTGCATAGTTTGGTTATAAGTAGTAAATTTCACATATATGCTATACCCTACGGTTATAACTTAGTAAATTAAGTATTTTTACTGATTATATCAGACCTGGAACTCAGAATGATATTTAAACTCTCTTATAACTTTTAAAATGACCAAAATACCCCAACGGGGCATAAATTGGTCTTAAACTCGTTTTTGGCATAATGGAAGGTATCCTACTGATATCACAACATATTTAAGGCATATTAGCTTAGGAAACCTGTTCATGACTCTTGTGGTTACCCGTTACGCGCTTTTCGCGTTCGGATCGGCTTATGTAACTAGTTTGCATAAATTAGCCGTAACGGGTCAAACCTTATCATTTTGATATCAAAATCCAGAATGTGTTTAGTTTACCCATATTAAACAAGTATACAAGCTTGTCGGGTCTAAACCACATTCAAATCCGGTCTTCGTATAATCATGCGTTTTGAACCGTATCTTCCTTTAAAACTAACCGGTCTAAGCTTAGGCTTAATTAAAGACCCATTAGGAATTTAATAGGTTATTAAAAACCTTCGTTCCAGATTTAGGAGCCCAGTAAAAGCTATCTGTACTTGCTTGGTGGTATACGGCTGGGATAAATTGTATAAATTTGCTCAGGTAAATACTTTTAACTTATTTTCCCTTATACGGGCTTGGGGTACGATATATAAAATACCGCTTGGTCGGGCATTTGACTTTAATCGTTTGGTAGTTAAATATTATCAAGATGAACCGTTTAAAAATTTGGTTTTGTTCGTTTAACGCCTTTGGGAGTTTAATGACCATGTCCCGGATATCCTTGGCATCATTCAAAGAATGGCCACGACCTTAGCACACGGGTGTAGGCGTACACCCGTCAGTGCATTTATAATTAATAAGGTATAATCGTCGGTTACGAGAATAACCCGTCACAGGACTATACTATGTGGTGTGTCTATTAGTCTTTAACCCGGCACGAACCGGGCAACTGAACGCATAACAAACATGTAATTCTTTTACAAGTAGTATATACATATAATTATCCCAAGTTATAAGAAGTTTTGTGCCGTTTGCACTCAAATCAATTTTAAACATTTTCAAAATGAGTTAGTTAAATTGTATTTACCAGTGTAAACTGACGTATTTTCCCAAAAAAAAGACTAAGTGCAGGTACTACGCATAATAGGCTGGTCTCTCCTAGCATCAAATAGAAGTCTCGCAAGCTTCGATGCCTGAAGTCTGTTGAACAGTTTTCCTTTTTATTCGATCTGCCTGTGGATCCTTTACATTCCGTATTTGTAATACTTGATATTACTCTTTATATCGGTTTGTAATATATTCATCTTTTGCTTCCGCTGTGCATTTAAATTGTGTGGTATGACTATGATGACATCAAGTACGTCATGATACTCCCCACCGGGCCCACCGGTAATACGTGGAAATATCGGGGTGTGACACCTGCCGGCGTTGCGGGGCAAAGGCCGAATAATTCTCAACTAATTAAAAAAAATAGTACTATAGTTTTGCTAAAAAGAAAAAGTAAAAAGAATGTTAGGCAGCTCCTTGACACAATTTTTAACTGGGGGCAAAGTCATATTTTTATTTTTACTTGGCGGAAAATCAATTTTTTTCCCGAGGGTAAAATCCTAATTTTTAGCAAAGGAAAACCAAAATTTTATTTTGCACTGGGGGGCAAAAATGTAATTTTGAATTGAGGGTGATATCGTAATTTTGAATCGAGGGGAAAATCGTAAATTTTAACTTTAACTGGGGGCAAAATCATAATTTTATTTTGAACTGGTGGCAAAGACGTAATTTTAAACTGGAGGCAAAACCGTAATTTTAAAGTGGGTATAAAATAATAAACTGGTGTAAAATCGTAATTTTGAGCCGGGGGAAAAACAAAATTTTATTTTGAACTGGGGCAAAAACGTAATTTTGGCTGAGGGTAAAAGCGTAATCTTTATACCGAGGGCGAAATCACATTTTTTAGCTCGGGGTAAGAGGGTAAATGTATTTTGAAGTTGGGGTAAAACCGTATTTTTTAACTGGGGCAAAAACGTAATTTTAAAATGGGTATAAAATAATAAACTGGTTGGTCCAGTGGGTATGCTCGCCGCCCATTTGAATCAATGACAGGAAAACACTATTCCTGGACGAAAACGTAATTTTAAAGCTTGTAAAAAATAATAAACTGGTTGGTCCAATGATGGAGGGCTGGCCGCCCATTTAAACCAATGGCAAATTTGTAATTTGACAGACTTACATATAACTATTATATATATAAAAAAAAGGTGGTGCCACTTGTGTTGGCCAATCCTAAAACAAAACTATTCCCCTTAGGGGAAATGTATATGTAGTTAATTAATAATTAATTGTATCGGGTTATATATTCAGTGCGGGCTTAAGTTTTTTGTGCCCAATTTTGACAATAATAAAACTGTGTTATGCTTGAGGCCCAAATTTTACTGATATCCATGTAGTGTAGGGCAGACCAAATAGGAATAATAATGTTTTATCTAATTTATGTATGATGTAGATCACATCATCAATCTCAAATCGAATATGAATCCGAACGACGGTTTCATTGCGTTTTAAACAGTTTTATAAGGGGAAATATGCAATTCACCCTTAAATAAATTGTTTCAATTGTGTATTTTGGAGACTGTAGTTTTTTGCTAAGGCGTTTGGGTATACTTTAACCTAACTTAACTCCACCTAAGTGACACATTAACTTTTTTTCCTCATTTCACTTTGTCCCACTCTAAGGAAATGGTTTAACATGTTAACACATAACTCATTTAATGCATTTTAACATTGGGTTTTTGTCTAAAAAAGAAAGTAATAATTAGGGTGAATTTAATTCAATCTCTTAACATTGGGTTAACATGTTAACACATAACTCATTTAATACACTTTAACACAAAGAGGGAGTGGTTTGCAACGTTAGTTAACATGCCATGTCATTACCCATGGCATTATAGCCTAGTGGTATTTGGTGGTGGGATAAGGCTTATGACCATTAGGTCATGGGTTCGATTCCCACAAAGGGGGTTTTCCCAGATTTATTGGGTTTCCTCCTGAATTGGTGTATAGGCATTACTGCCTAGTGGAGATGGATATGATCGGGTGGTTCTGCTGGTGGCACGATAATACTCCAGTGGTCCGTCAGTGATCCAAATTTGCCGTTCAAAAAAAAAACATGCCATGTCATTGTTAACACTCTAGATGTTAGAGTACACCCCATGGCCTAAGGCCACTTGGTGTGAGTTATGGCATCGGTTACATTTATTCTGAATCTCTTACATTAATTTATTATGTGTTGACTTTTATTTATCAATACTATATTATAATGGCAGAGGCATTTTAAGATACCCGAAAAATAAGAACTTTTTATCTCTTAATTTATAAATATGTCCCTAAAATGAGGGTAAATTGGTCTTTTAAACAATAACTATATTTTAGCCCCCAATCTTATTACACTTAAGTCCCTAAGTTTTAACATAATTATGGGTAATTAGTTATACTTTTATCTCTCCAGAACAAACTTATAATTCTTTTACGTATTCTTGCCATATCTTATAAACTATACTGTTTTAAAAAATATAAAAGTACCGTGAATACCTACTCATTTTTGTGTCGACGTTTCGATAGTTGTCTTGGTCAGTATTGAAGTGTAGATTAAAAGGTACAAGTAGATGATGCCTTAGTGTACAAGTGATTAAAGCCCAACGTACTTAGTCATTATCCCAGAATGTTAAATAGCTATAGAATGTCAAGTGATAAAACACCCATCCTTAACGAAATTATAGATAAGTAGTTAGACTTTATCCACTTGTAAAAAAACTAACTCCCCCCCCCCCCGCCCCGCGGATTTTTAAGCGGTCATAACTTTTTTGTACGTTAATATTTATTTTAATTATGCCATATAAACGAGTATTTTATTTTCTTTAATTTGAGTATAGTGTCTAAGGGTGAGTAATAACTTAATTGTTAACAGAAATCGAAATCAACTAAAAATTGAGTTAACTGAAAACAGAGTAACCGAAACCTGAATTAACCAAAAAAGGTTATTATTTTTTTGTACCCTTATTTAACCAAAACTAACTGAAGCGAACCATTCATATCTTTTTAGCTTTTATACCTTCAGTTCATCTATTTTCATATTTATACATATACATCCATTTCAAGTATTTCTAATCAAAAGTTTTAGCCCAAGTTTGGTCTTGGCAATTAACCAAAATTAATTGAATCAAACCAAAAACACCAATCTAACTAAATAAACCAAACCGATTAACTGAAAAATGATTGGTTAATAAAATAGACTAATCGATGGCCTCGATTTCGGTTGAGGATAATAATCCAATCAACCGAAAAATGCACATCATGGCAATGTTTTTTGTTTCCTGCCGCATCACGCGCGCACCTATCTATTATTAACCAAAACCGGTTATCGGTGAGCAATAACTAAATCATTAGCCTAAACCAAACCGAAAACAGACGAAACCAAATAGAAATCAACAAAAACTGAATTAACTGAAAATCGAATTAACAAAAAACCGGTTATCAATTTTTTGGACTCTTGTTTAACAAAAATTAGCTGAACCGAACCAAATCATTCATATTTTCATATATTTCTAACTTTTATACCTCCAGTTCATATAATTTATATCTTATATCTTCATTTCATATATTTATACTTTCATTTCATGTAATTTTTTTTTACCTTAGTTTCATATATTTCTAAGCAAAAGTTTTAGCCCAAGTTTGGTTTTTGTTATTGACTGAAATCAAATGAACCAAATCGAAAACCGTCAATTTAACCAAATAAACCGAAGTGATTAACAAAAAACTGATTGGTTAATAAAATAGACTAACTGATGACTTTGTTTTCGGTTTCGGTTGAGAATAATAATGAACCATGCACAACACAACACAATGAAATGGATTACCCGATTACTTTGCTTTCGATGTATATTTATCACAATTATGCTACAATAAATATTATATGAATAAGAAAACTACCAGAAACAAGTATCGTAATGCGATGTGTCGCTTCTGCTGCATCGCGCAGGCATTCTGCTAGTGATTATAAAGTAAGATAAACTTAATTTAATATTCTTATTTGTCAAATTAATTAATGAATGAATGAATTCACATAGTGCATCTTATTTCCCCCATCTCATGAAGGTATCGACCCTTCTTAATTTGGAATCATTTTATTTAAAAATTCACTTGTTGCAACCAATTTATCGTTTTTGAGGTTAAAAAAAAGGTAAAAAGATAAAAGAAAAAATAAAGTGGGGAAAACGAAAAGGTAAAAAAAGTAATAGAAATTTCTCATTCATTGACAATTGTATATATAGATACAAACTGAATCTCCTATTCTATTTTAGGGGATATATTTACTTAATCAATTACAATGACATACAATTATACAAATAATCTATTAAAAAGGAACAAAATAACCTATAAATGGGTTTTGAGGGAATCAAACCTACGACCAAACTCAATCAACTCCTTTTAACGGAGAATGTAGATCACTAGAAGAAAACTTTTGATCTAAAAGAATTGAAATAAAATATAGAGTTAATTTCTCGGATAGTCCATGTGGTTTGTAAGTTTTTCACCTTTAGTCCCTACCTTTTCAAAATAGCATGTTTGCTCCCTATGGTTAACTCACTTGTTACTCGTATAGTCCCTACAGTGGATGGAGGTCAGTTTGTTCAGTTAAATACGTATGAAATGACCGAAATACGCTCACTCTTAATAAAAATAAATAAACCAAAATCCACTAATATCTTCAATCATAATAGGTTTGCCAGATTGAAATTGACAACCCAAAATCCCCAAATTTTCACCAGTTTGTTCTAAATCCTCAAATTCATACATCAATTCACCAATATTCCGATCATGTCGTCAGAAAGATACAAATCCGGTGGATCGTCACATATCTCCGAGGAGAATCACCGGCGAGATTCACATCTCCGACGCGAATCACTGTCACACGCAGCTCTAATGTACGCACCGGAGCTCTGTCTGCCGGAAAAATCACCGGCGAGATTCACATCTCCGAACACCTCCGGTCGCCACCCCATTCTTCGCCGACGAACATTAGGGATCTGAAACTTCATGTGGAATTCGATGATAACCGATTTATGATTTTGGATAGATCAGTTAGAGATCTGTGTTTGAATTGTGGTTGACTTTCTTGTAGACTTATTTGAGTGTAATGCAGTTAGATGTTATGACTGCTTTCATGTACTGATTAATGAGAATTGCAGTAGTTTAAATACTGGTTTGTTCTGGATCTGTGATAAGTTTATTAATTTTTGTCGTTGCGTATGCACTATTAGGCCAATGTAATTGATGACTGAATGCGTATAAACAATGAAATTAGAAGGGATCGGCGACCAGAGGTGTTCGTTGGCAGAGACGGAGGCGGCATCGGAGAGGTGGGGAAGATGGTGATGGCAGGCGGTGAAGGTGGATGCTATGGAGGAGTTGTGGTAGTTTTATAGAAAAATTAACTGGAGAAGAGAGTGGGTGGGTGGGGAGGGTAATATAGTCATTTCTCATCAACTTAACTGGAAAAATTAACCACCATCTAGTTAGGGGACTACCCGAGTAACAACCGAGCAAACCACAGGGAGTATACATGCAATTTCCAACAGATGGGGACTAAATATGAAAAAACGTGAAACCACAGGGACCATCTGGGCAATTAACTCTAAAATATATATACACATCTTTAATATATAGGGGTAAGATCAAATAAAAGTTTATTTTGACTAAGTAGGATGAGAAGAAATTTTAACCATTTATTTTTCAAATCAATGGTTAATATATATATAAAATTAAAAAACAGGACCTTAGGTCATTGCCCCCCCCCCCACCCTAAAGGTCGGCCCTGGTTATTAGGGGCGGACCCACATTGGTGCCACTGGGGTCCCCGGACCTCAATCTTTTTAAAAAAAATAGTAGATTTGGTATATTAAATTGTATATGGACCCCATAAATACAATTAGGTGGACACCATAGAAATAAGAAATAAAAAGAAAGCTGGTGTAGTGGTAAATCCCTCTTTTCCCCCAAGAGGTCATGGGTTCAATCCTTGATAAGCCCATTTTTCTTATTTTTTTAAAAAATCTAGTTGAAGCCTCACTTTAACTCGACCCGAACGAGGACTGACCCGAAAATGGACTCCATTGAAATAAAATCCTGGGTTCGCCACTACTGGTTATGTGTGTCAATTTTGTTTTTCACATTATTGTGTTTTTACTAAAACATTATTTGCCACTGATATGTTTTAATTTTTATTTCATTTAAACTTTCCGCATATAAAATACAATTTTATTATCGTTAAATAGAAAAACTAATATGATGTTTTCATGACCATTTGTACCATGGAATGGATTACCAAGTTGGTACAAAACACTGAAACAGGCCCGCCAGCATTAAAATGAAAGTAAGCTTTGTACCCGTAATTTGTTTGGGCTTCGTATACATACTGGTTTTGAGAGGACTTGGGCCAGTTGATCTTACAATTCTAAAGCCTACAACACAACTAGCCTGGTCCGCGAACGAGTGGGCTACTAGCGAGATTGGAAACTTCCCGGATTGGTTCGTTCTCATACAATCGGGCAACCGGTTCTTACATGAACCAGATCGACAGTATATAAAGATTAAAAGCATTCACATTGGAGCTTTTATATACATGCATTCTATATAATATAGAGGGGGAAAAAGAGGAAACAACAAAACACAACTACATTAGAATCTCTAAAATAGAGAAAACATATATAGAAACTAAAGTAAACTTCTATATTTAGAGGCTCACATTTAACCCTCTATATGTTTACTATGAATGTGTAGGAAAGAGAAAAACAAATAAAACAAGTGTTTGTGAGTAGGATAGAGATAAAGATAGAGAGTTGGATGTGGGAGGTTTTTGGGAAATAAACAAATTTTAGAGAAAGGTATGTTTTTAGTGTTATTATATAGATAGAGATGAAAGGTCCAATGTGAATGCTCTAAAGAGGTTAATTGTTAATTGAACTAACCAAACAAGGTTAAGTTTAGGTTGGCTTGGTGGATGGAACCATACGTAAGTTACATAAGGTTCTCAACTCCAAACTATGTTTAATGTTTGTAAACAAAAGCTGAATATGAATAATATGGATTTAAAGTAAAACTCCTTTTCTGTTTTCCTGTGACAACATCTTTCTTTTCTTTTCAATGGAAAATTCTTACTACTAGGTTTAAAGAAGTTTGCCGCGTTCCGGCGAATTTTTTTTTTTTTTTTTTTGTTATTTAGTCTGTGTTTACATGTGTTTTGAAATTACTACGGGCGCGTTGTAAACGAAACTGCTGACAAGAATAAAAAGAAAATGGAGAAAAAAACACTAAAAGATAATCCAAAGAAAATCAACCAAAAAAATTGTATAGTAACGATGTTGTTCGTATGAAACCCGTGGTCAGAAAAGAGCAAATGGTTCTGGGTACCGGTCCCGAATTTGCTGAACCGAAAGATCTTAAGTAAAAATTCGGTACTGACTTTTGGTGTTCCTGGTACCGGTTCACTACCGTTTTTTACCTTCATATATCGGTACCGTAACCGTTATTTTCGGTATCAGTACCGATTCTGTATCGGTTGGCACCGAGCTCATCCTACCCCTGAAACTAAAAAAAGAAAAAAAATTAAAAGTTGAAGAAAATCAACAAAAATAAGTTGTACGATACCGTTGTTGTTCGTACGGTACCCGTGACCAGAATTGAGCAAATGGTACCGAGTAGCAGCACTGAATTTCCCGAACCAAAAGATTTCCAAGATCAATTTGGCACCAACTTTTGGCGTTTTCTCTACTAGTGTCGGTTTTTATCTTCATACCGATATCGAACAAGATCGTACCGGTATTTTCGATACCAGTACTGGCTCGATACCGGTTGACACCAAGCTTATCCCAACTCATGATATTAAAAAAATGATTAAAGTTAAAAAGTAAAGAAAATAATAATTATTATTATAATATTAAAATAATAAAAGTATTAAAAAAACTATATTATAATATTAAAATTACTATCTATTAGCTTATTATTATAATATAATAATAATATATGTATAATTACAAACTCTTCATTACTGAACAGGACAGTACCGGTATTTTACCAGTACTGGCTTGATACCGGTTGACACCAAGCTTATCCTAACCCGTAATATTAAAAAAATGAGTAAATTGAAAAAGTAAAGAAAATAATAATTATTATTATAATATTAAATTAATAAAAGTATTATAAAAACTATATATTATTATAATATTGAAATTCCTATTCATTAGCTTCTAATTTTAATATATGTATATGTATATGTATATGTATAATATTAAAATAAAATAATAAAAGTATTAAAAAAACTATATATTATTATAATATTAAAATTACTAGTCATTAGCTTATAATTTTAATATATGTATAGTATAATTTTGAAAAACAATATAATTATTTTGAAACTCGAAAATAAATAAAAGAGTCAACTGCTAAAATTGTCCTTAAGGTTAGAGCACTTTTGCCAGATCCGTCCAAAGAGTTTTTTTTTTTCTCAACTTGACCACTCGGGTTTCACAAAAGTTGTCGGATTCATTAATTTTTCTAACATTTTTAAAAACTACGTTACATGACGAGTATTTTGGATGGATCTGACAAGTGCCCAAATCTCAGGGACAATTTGGCCAGTTTACTTTTTCAATATTTTTATTGTTTTTTATTTACATATTCTTATCTATACTATTATAAAAAGGAGAAGTGATGTAAAATATTGTAATTTTATCATATTTACAAATTATAAAGCACCATTTACAAGGATGTGTAAGCCATTTTAGAGGGGTTTCAGCCAAAATTTTAAGACACCATAGGGGTAATAAGGGGATTTCAGCCTACATATTGAATGCTTCCGTTTCTAATGATTCATGTTCTGGTTCCTCATCGGCCATTATGAAAGAAAACCATAAGACAGAAATCCTACCTTCATCGGCCGTGAAACCATCCATCATCTATCCGGTCACTTTTTCTGATTCCGATGGCTCTGCATATCGCCAAACGCCTCCTCCGTACCCGCGCCACAACCCCTGCCGCCGCGCTTTTCTCAGCCGTTGATCGGAGCTTTTCCTCCACCTATTCCGATCTGATTCGCGCCACTCTCTTTCCCTGCGACGGCATCGGTCCAAAGATCGCTGAATCCGTCTAACAGGTTCGACTTGTTTTTTGCGGTTTGATTTTTTTGGTCTCCGTCTCTTCTACTTTCTCTGGTGTGTGCCTGGTTTAAGGGGTTTGTTCCTCTCTATTTGTTGAAGATTTTTGATCGATTATGTCTATTGTAGCAAGGATGCTAGTTACTTATTTTCATCTTTTTAGATTTCAACAAGTTTGTTGCTCATCAACACCTTGAATTGCATACATCGGTTCATCGTTTTATATGTTTGAAATTGAAACAAGTTCCTTTTCAATCGCAGGTTCTAGGTCTTGAAACTGAAATCAGAATGTTGAAATCGCTAGATCTTCAGTCACTGGCTAGGCTTCGATGGGTGAGGTTGTGATGTATGTTTCTTGCTAATTAACGTTACATATAGTTGGTTTGGTATTTGTTTGGTTTGATTTGAATTGATAGATATGTGCTTGTTTTCTCAGTCACTCGGATTGAAATGCAGATTGGAGCATGGCACCTGACCAGAGTGTCGTTTAGTGTTGCTAGGACTGGTGAAAACGTGATACCATCACTAGCAGATTTACGTACATCTGCCAATTTCTTGGCTAGATCACAATATTCATTTTGTTTTAACAATTGACTAACACCAGCCAGGCTCTCCGAAGCCGGAAAGCTTACATCCGAACGTGTCTGCGGCTGTAAATGGTGTCACTCTTGTTGGAACCCTATCTGACCAATTGTTCTTCGGGTGGCTCGGTGATAAACTGGGTAAGCAGAAGGTTTACGGCATCCGACCAATCATCTTTTACTTTCATTCTTGATGATCCTATTGGCAACATCTTTTACTCTTTCCTGCCACACCGTTGCATTTGATAAGACTAGGACATTGAGGACAGGGGAGTTTATGTGTAAAGCGATTGAGCCCATACACGGACATGAAGCTACCGCTTTTTGTTGCGTTACAACGTGTGAGAAAGAAGCTCTTGCTGTTGCTGCTGCTATGGAAAAAGGCACCACCCACCCGATCGGGAGGTATTGCTGTTGTTTATATTTTCATATATCATATGTCAATACTTCTTTTACTTTTCCAGCTTAAGTTGTATAACTTGTGATATTATGATGTACACAGTCAATGTCTACTTGATCTTTATCAGGGTAATATGTGATCTTCAGTCTTCTAATGGTATACACCCTTCCCTTACTAGAGGTATACACCCTTGTCCACCCTATTTTTTTATAATTATTTGTGAATTTGAATATATTCTAGGCTTTTTTGGGACTTATTTATCTTATTGTTTAAGTATGGGTGTAAATGCGCCGAGCTACTCAAACTCGGCTCGAAAACAAGCTTGAAACGAGCCGAGCTTAAACGAGCTCGAGTGCAAACCTAAAAACAAGCTCGTTATGTGTTCACACAGGACCAGCAAGTTATGGAGCTCTATTTGTATTGCGATTTCTTTATAGAAAATATGAGTAAGTTCTCAGATTTGACATCTAGAAGATTTCTCCAAGTAGTTATTGATGCTTCTTTGATTTAATTTTAATATACTGAATCATTTTATTGTGATATTTTTTTAGCTTTCATCAACTTCTTTATCTAAAGTGTGATGTTTATAGTTTCAAGTCAGATGAGGAGAGCCAAATTGCGTACTTAACTTGAGCGAGCCAATGAGTGAGTTGCCATAATTCTCAAAATTATGCTACAGATGCAGTGAGAGAAGCCTTTTTTATGCAAGTAAGCCCTTTTAGTTTTATAACAGTTGTTCGTTTGTTGGGGCCTCACAAAACACACACTCAAAACTCACTTAATAAACAAGATGTAAACCTATCGATGTGCAGTATGGAAAAAAGGTTGTTTAAGCTCAACTCATCCTATTCTGGCCTGTCTAAATCGGCCTTACCAGAATCTCCGGTTACAGTTTGACCCGTTCGTTATTTTTAAGTGTACCAAAATGGACTGGGTCAGGTTGGGTTTGGGTTGACCCGCAAACATTTTGGTGTCTTTTTATTGACTTCTTTGACCATTTTAAACAGTAATACAAATATACAATAGCAAACTAATATATCATAAAATAAAAAGATTTAAGAGGTTGGGAAATTTCTTATTTAACCTACATCAAACTATTTACATGTACATATACTTTTTAAATTCTCAGCTCACAAAAAGGCCATCTGGAATTGCTTAAAGACAACTTATAACAAAAGATGTGAAATTTGTTTCTGATTAGTGTGCAAAGTTTGCTTTCATTTGTGCACTCACAAACAAACTTGCTTTAAAAAAATCCCAGCATATTATTCATGCCATAATTAGGATTTAAGAACCCTCCACATACAAGATGAGAATTTTTGTAACTGGTCCCTCAAATTGGGGGGTTCAACCCGACCCAAGCTTGCTTAAAAAAAAATCCCATCATGTTATTCATGCCATCTCTCTATATTATGTATGAGTATGCTAGATGGGTGACTAAATGCTATTTGTCAACAGGATTCGTTCGAAGATAACAAGTCAAAGATTCTTATGATATTATGTGCAAGCCCGGATCCAAAGGAAATGCATAAGACAATATCGACATTGGAATACGGTGCAAAAGCCAAATGCATCGTGCGTGGGCCTCATACGCCAATTAAGGGTGACGATTCGTCTTCGTCAGATGTGATGTTGGGTTCGAGAATCGCGACTGCTTAGGTGAGTTCGTACAGATTTTACGGTAACATTACTGGTTTACGGTAACATAACGGTTTCATAAAATGGATAATGTCAGACTTAAGTAAAAAACTGTCGACGGTAACATTACTGGTCCAGTTGAGCGTTCTTGAGATGCTTACATTAGGGCAAACCATGTCGGCCACTTAGTGAGTTCGGCCAGATTTTAAGAACAATTCATTCTTTTGAAAAAGGTAATATTACCATTTTTCTCCGTTCCTTTCTAACAGAAGTACATTACCGTTGCATATTGTGGTATATACATATGTTGCCTTATGGATTGATGTATGTCGTTAAGGACATGCAAAAACTGAAATAAACTACGTAGATAGGATAAAGTCGGATATCGAACCAGAGGAGGATTGTGGAAAGCGTTATAAGGTTAAGTGTTGATTAACTAAGACGAAAAAAAATAAAGCTTCGTTGTGAGTTGATTGATTATCTAAATTTAAGAACTAAAAAGTGAAGTTTAAATCAATAGAGAAACAATGGTTCCTCCAGATTTCAGGTTTTGCAGCTAGATTCAGTTATGTGTTTAATCGAAACACTTACATAGACATAAGTGTTGAATCTAATTAACCAATTGTGATAACCAACGACTAACTACTCCGGTCAATACATAACGGGAGGTTATCGAATGATTATCAATTACAATTACAAACCCTAACCCCATGTCAAATATATCCCAATTACTAGAACTCTCGGGAACTGAATGCTTAGAAATTAAGGTTTAAATAAATGCAATTGTTTACAACCAATAAATCAAATCAAAGGTGAAAAGCATCGAATGCTTAGATCACCGAGTTATACGATTGTCACAAACACATAAAATTATCCAAGTTACAAAACCCTCCATCCGGAGGAAACCATAAAACGACTAGCCGCTCATGTTGGTGGGATGATCTTCCTAGGCGTCTCTATCTTCCTAGGGCGTCTCTATCTTCGTGCCCGTATGCTGCCGTCGAGATGATGTCCCATTGATGTGATCAATTGAGATCTATAATATGCTCCCCAAATTCGTGTGTATCGGCCCAACCATATTGATGATTATTTTCTTTAATCAAAGTCAAGACCCTAATTGTCGGCCCATGTGCATGCTATCGGCCCAAAAGAAATCCTACAATAGTTGCCTCAAAGTTCGTGAATGAATATATATATATAACGGCTGCCTTCAAAGTGAGAACGATGATGTATGTTGATGTTCTCTCTCCTTTGCCGTGCATGTGCAGCCTCCAAAATACCTCAAAGTTCGCACGCATGAGATGATGTTGTTGACTATTTTCAAAGAAACCAAACCCTCCTCATGTCACTTCTAATGATGAATGATGATATTTATTGATGATGTCAAACTTCTCAAAACCAAATCCCCCCATGTCTGCTACATGTTCGTGTATATTATTATTTTTTAATTCCCTCCAACCATCCAAAACAATACACTCATGCGGCCCTTTATCCTTTCAACCGTAGCTTACGGTTAAAATCGTAAGTTACGGTTTCCACTTTCTGTCCAATGTTCCATTCCAAACTGTAGGTTACGTAAGGTATACCGTAGGCTACGTTTATTTGTTGTGACTCTACTAAAGACTTGATTTCAACTTTCATTTAATTACTCACAAGCCCCTAGACTTTATTCTCTCATATATCTTGTGTTCTTTGTGCATCCAAACTACCTTTCGACCCGAGTCAAGTACCGTGTAACATGATATCTCCTTAATAATCATCCGTGCTTGTCCTGTTTCATCACTAAACTCTCTAACTTCGTCGATTTAGACAGTTAACCTGTAAAACCACTAAAGCTCGTAGTTATCACATTCAAGACATGTAATCGCTTAATACACAATAAGACACGTATTTTAACACCCTTAATTCTCATGTTTTGCACTCTCATCACATCCCCACACTTAACATTGATTGTCCTCAAGCAACCATCATAAACATTACTCACCTTATTAACAAATCACCATTAAATCCCGTACCGACTTAGCAATTTAAGGTCCCAAGTCATACTCGTCCCATAGACTGACACAATCGAGATTGACAATCTAACAGATAATTGATACGCATTTAAAACAACTTAAGACTTGCCTAACTAAAACTAACATGCTTATGATACTACACACATGCCACACGCCCCTCACAATAATCACTCCTCTCGGCTTAATCAAGACTAGCGTGTAATGTGCTAGTATATATTACACTCAAAACCAAATATGCTACCTTGCAATCATAAGCTTGTATAGCAATCACACCTCCACTGTATCAAATAACGTAGCACATATCAAAAGGACTTTTGGGTTTTGGGTTAAGGGTAAAGGTAAGGAAATATTTTTGGATTTTTTGCATTTATTGGCGAACACAAATGAAGAAACCAAACCATGACAACTTATTCACAATAATATTAACACTTTGGGTATTTTCGACCCATTTATTTAACACGAACATAATACTAATTTTTTTTCTTTTTCTTCCTTTTCTCTTTTTTTTTCTTTTTTTTTCTTTTCAATAAATATCTAACACACAATTGTCATTCATGGTTGGTAATCAAACGGGTCAAACAAGGTGTAACAAACGAAAGGTGAAAGGCTCAACATGGTTAACTAAGGTGGGATGGATAAACAATCAACATACGAAACAATGAAGTGATCCTAATTCCTTTATCATCTATGTGCATACGCAAAACCACAGTCTTGGCACGTATCAAACCACACAAGTTCTAACACAAAGCAACATATGGCCTACTCTCAACAAATGAACATTCATTGTAATTCAACTATCAATCTAGCAGGCTCAAATATCTCACCGCATAAAAGGAATATGGGTTGCCGACACGTAGCATGTGTAATTCCTAAAGCATGTTACCCCTAGTTAGGCATCTCTTCACAACTATTTTCTAAAAACCTGTCAGAAATACTCTCATGAAACTTAAAGGGACAACCATGACTAGGGATCTAAGTTAGTTTAATATCAGTAGGAATTCTTTAGCAATTGAAAATGTCGGTTTTCATGTAGTTCAAGCATACTTGAGACAAAAAATTTTAAAAATTTTTCAATTTTTCCAATTTCAACCAATTCAAGCATTTCAAGATCACAATCTTACCAACCCTCTCTCGAGTTACCACATCCCCACACTTGGGATACATTGTCCCCAATGTATGGTGCAATTTATTATCTAAACTCGAGAGATACCACCGCAAACCATGAACGGCTAATAACCAACTCGACTCGACACATAACACCATTCCCAACACAAAAATTTCACACCACCAAGTACACGAAAACAAATAAAACACAGGATAGATAAACACATGCACCTCATCAGAAAACAAGTGAGTGTCCGTGGCGGTGTAACTGCTGCGACCAGACAGGGCCGTAAACATCTCTTGGATTCTCTGATATCTCATCGGGGATGTTGCCAAACATCCCCACACTCGACTCATTGCATCCGCAAGAATTAACGTAGTAACCTGCCAAAACAAAACACACACCAAAACAAAACCAAAACAAAGTACAAACTCTACATCCTCGGGCTGCCTCCCGAGAGCGCTAAGTTTTAGGTCTTCGGCTAGACCGTACCTGATGTGCGCTACGGTGGTCTCAGTGCACATTTACCCCTTGTATTTCCCATGAATGCACGGTACCTGACATCACTGATCCAGCGGGGTCTAATTTTGATCAAGATGTCCAATGAAGCACTGCAATCCGACCTCAATCCACACTTTCCTATCGAGTTCCCAACATACACTCGATAGTTTACTCTCCATAAGCGTTTCTTTTTATTCAATATCAGCAGATAAGTTGGATTATTGCACAACCACTTTATGATGATCCGTCCAATATCCTTCACCGTCATCTTCCTCATCTCTATATGTGCATCCCCACACTTATTTTGTGGAATGTCTTCTTTCACCTCATCACCTTCAATAATTTTCTCCACATCTGACTGTTCAACAATTGAGAGAATCACCGGTGTGGTATTAACCTCCACAACCTCATCCCTTACTTGAGAAGGAGACATCTGTAGAGACACCCATCTATCCCTGGCTTGGCGTTTTTCCATTGGAGTCATTCTTGGCCCATCATCCTTCACTTCAGCCATCAAAAGGTTATACTTCGTAATCCACATCTCCAACTGGTCCTCTATTGATAGGTCAGGTTTCGCCAATTGCTCTTCAATGTATGCCAGTTCTCGTTGTCTCATATATTCCATAAGACTTCTAAATTGGGGTGATTGATAGTAACTAGGTGATTGGGGTGCACATTCAGACTCACCCTGATCAACTGTATACTGGGTATGATAGGCATCCTGATAGTGTACCGGATGGTCTTCATAAGAAATTGTGAGTATTCATCATAATAATCGTCATACTCCGCTTGGTAACTCACGCCTTGTACCATCCCCGGATCATAGCTACTCTCATACCATGTCTGCTCATCATAACAACAATCCGTATCCAATTGGTAATCATATGCAACTCGCTACGAATCAGAGTAAGAATAGTATGGGTGGACATGATCATCAGAATAAAAATCCAACTCATTTGCTCTCCTCTGTTCTTCTTCACACATTTTCCGGAACACAGGACAATCGTCACGCGTGTGACATGGACTACCACAACCTCGGCATGACCAGTAAGCACTTTCCATAATAAGATCTGCAATAAATCTGCACAGACAAAACTAGTATACCCAAGGTAAAAGCAAACAGTGGAATATGTGACGAATAAAATACTATTTTTGGATTTTGTTTTCTTTGATTTTTTTTTTTGAAATTTTTTTAATCTATTTTAATAAAAACTTAACACTAAACACTTTTCGCACGCCTCCCCGGCAACGGCGCCATTTGATGTCTGTCGTTAAGGACATGCAAAAACCGAAATAAACTACGTAGATAGGATACAGTCGGATATCGAACCAGAGGAGGATTGTGGAAAGCGTTATAAGGTTAAGTGTTGATTAACTAAGATGAAAAAAAAATAAAGCTTCGTGGTGAGTTGATTGATTATCTAAATTTACGAACTAAAAAGTGACGTTTAAATCAATAGAGAAACAATGGTTCCTCCAGATTTCAGGTTTTGCAGCTAGATTCAGTTATGTGTTTAATCGGAACACTTACATAGACATAAGTGTTGAATCTAATTAACCAATTGTGATAACCAACGACTAACTACACCGGTCAATACATAACATAACGGGAGGTTATCGAATGATTATCAATTACAGTTACAAACCCTAACCCCATGTCAAATATATCCCAATTACTAGAACTCTCGGAAACTGAATGCTTAGAAATTAAGGTTTAAATAAATGCAATTGTTTACAACCAATAAATCAAATCAAAGGTGAAAAGCATCGAATGCTTAGATCACCGAGTTATACGATTGTCACAAACACATAAACTTATCCAAGTTACAAAACCCTCCATCCGGAGGAAACCATAAAACGACTAGCCGCTCATGTTGGTGGGATGATCTTCCTAGGCGTCTCTATCTTCCTAGGGCGTCTCAATCTTCGTGCCCGTATGCTACCGTCGAGATGATGTTCCGTTGATGTGATCAATTGAGCTCTATAATATGCTCCCCAAATTCGTGTGTATCGGCCCAACCATATTGATGATTATTTTCTTTAATCAAAGTCAAGACCCTAATTGTCGGCCCATGTGCATGCTATCGGCCCAAAAGAAATCCTACAATAGTTGCCTCAAAGTTCGTGAATGAATATATATATATAACGGCTGCCTTCAAAGTGAGAATGATGATGTATGTTGATGTTCTCTCTCCTTTGCCGTGCATGTGCAGCCTCCAAAATACCTCAAAGTTCGCACGCATGAGATGATGTTGTTGACTATTTTCAAAGAAACCAAACCCTCCTCATGTCACTTCTAATGATGAATGATGATATTTATTGATGATGTCAAACTTCTCAAAACCAAATCCCCTCATGTCTGCTACATGTTCGTGTATATTGTTATTTTTTAATTCCCTCCAACCATCCAAAACAATACACTCATGCGGCCCTTTATCCTTTCAACCGTAGCTTACGGTTAAAATCGTAAGTTACGGTTTCCACTTTCTGTCCAATGTTCCATTCCAAACTCTAGGTTACGTAAGGTATACCGTAGGCTACGTTTATTTGTTGTGACTCTACTAAAGAATTGATTTCAACTTTCATTTAATTACTCACAAGCCCCTAGACTTTATTCTCTCATATATCTTGTGTTCTTTGTGCATCCAAACTACCTTTCGACCCGAGTCAAGTACCGTGTAACATAATATCTCCTTAATAATCATCCGTGCTTGTCCTGTTTCATCACTAAACTCTCTAACTTCGCCGATTTAGATAGTTAACCTGTAAAACCACCAAATCTCGTAGTTATCACATTCAAGACATGTAATCGCTTAAAACACAATAAGACACGTATTTTAACACCCTTAATTCTCATGTTTTGCACTCTCCATCATGGATGCCTCCAAGTTAATTTTGTATATATATAGTGGTTAATTATTATTTTTGTTTGTTGTTAGTTCAGCTGATTGGCCAAGGCTTAATGTCCTTTTTGATAAAAGTTTATGGATGCCTCCAAGTTAATTTTGTATATATATAGTGGTTAATTATTATTTTTGTTTGTTGTTAGTTCAGCTGATTGGCCAAGGCTTAATGTCCTTTTTGATAAAAGTTTTCGTCATTTGCTTTAGACGAAGGAAGAGAGGGTTCAAAATTTGTATCTTACCAAGTTTTATCTGAGTTTCATGGTAGAGATAAATGGACGTATATCATTGAAGTATATTATTTGAGAACGGGATTGGATCGAAGTATATGGACATGTACAAATTTATGCTCCCTAATATCATATATGACAATAACGTTGTAAAAAAACCTACTTTCGATGTTTTGATGAAAATTTGTTGCGGTTTAATAAATCTAACTCTTTATATTGAGCTTGTAGATTTTCTTTGCATGCTTGTGACCTTATACGTTCTTCGTCTATTTTTAATTGAATGGAATAAAATGTTAGAAATCCGAAATGGGTTGTGGTTCGTAATAGACGTCATAAATGAATCTGATATCAGTCGGGACACCCGCCGCAACGCGCGGGCATTCCCACTAGTAACTTAAAAAAACGGTTTTTCAATATAAATGTCTTATTTTAATTTTTTTAAATAGTTTCTTATCACCCAACAATAATTTTTATTACAGGCAAAATGATATTTTATTATATTAGGGTGGAGGGTATAGTCAATCACTCTAGGGTGTTTGAGTGAAATCCTACCCAATAATATTATGCCATGTCAACTTCCCATTTCACTCCCTATTTTGCACTCAATCAGGGGGTATAGTCAATCACCCTAGTGTATTTGAGTAGATTAAAAAATAAAAAATTGTGATTGGTTGAAAGGGGTTGGGACCCACCATTAAACCTCTCTCCCTCCTCTTCCCACATCGGTGAATATACACCGAAATCATTCAAACTTGCGGTGAGTCAAACAAGGCGGGGCAGTCACCGATCGGTGAACTCCATTCACCGAATAGGTTTACCGAGCCTATACCCTCCACCCTTATATACTAAATCACATCTTGCAATTGTAACAACAGTAATTTAGAAACTATAAGAGATAGTGTACAAGAGCATTAAGCATACATAGAGATTATTCTAAAGGAACATGTATGTGACTTAATGCTCTTTTGCAAGTTTGTTCTTGGACATGGTTAGTTTTTGTTTTCATTTTCGTACCATGACACAAATGTCAGTCAGCCAGTCAGGTTAAAAATATAAATTTTGTTATATTATTTGACTGAATGAGCAAAACATATTTATAAGTTGTGTTTTTAACGAGAAATATTTTCTCTCATGAAATGTTTGTTTTCTTAAATCATATTTATTCATTTTCTTTAGTTATCACAATGTGTTGGACAACTATTTTATATTTTACTAGGTTAGAACCCCGTGTATTACACGGGTTGAATAAATATAATTTTATATATTAAATAATAAAAAGTTATATCTTTATGAACCCCGTGTATTGTACTGTACGGGTTAAATAAATATAATTTTATATATCAAATAAAAAAAAGTTATATCTTTAAAAACCATATGTATTACACAGATTAAATAAATGTAATTTTGTATACGAAATACTAAAAACGCCGTATCTTTAAAAACCCGTGTATAATCGGGTTGAATAAATTTACCAAATAATAAAAATTACATCCTTAAAAACCCCGTATATTACACGTGTTGAATAGATCTTAAAAAGAGTTATATCTTTAAAAACCATGCGTATTACACAGATTAAATAAATATAATTTATATATTAAATACTAAAAACGTCGTATCCTTAAAAACCGTGTATAGTCAGGTTGAAAATCTACCAAATAATAAAAAAAGTATATACTTAAAAAAACCACGTGTTGAATAAATCTAATTTTACATAGCAAATGATAAAAAAATTACGTATATCTTTAAAAACTTCGTGTATTACACGGGTTATATAAATGTAACTTTGTATAGTAAATAATAAAAAATATATTTTTAAAAACCCCGCGTTTTACACAATTTGAATAAACATAATTTTCTATACCAAATAATAAAAAAGTTATATTTTTAATAAATTAAAATAACATTTAATATTAATTTATTATTTATATATTTATACTATAAGATAAATAGGAAATAAAGGTAATTGTTTTAAAAATATATTAAATTAATATTTTAGATTTGAGGATAATATTTTATTAAAGTATGATAAGATTTAATATTAATTTATTTTTTATTATTTAGTTAATACCATTTGGTTATTGAGATAATTAGCCGTTACTATCTTTATCTTTTGGTTCTAGGTGTTTATAATTGTACTAAGATTTAATAATAGTTGGTTTAATAGTAAGATTTAAAAGATCAGAGCTGGCTGGTTATATCTTATAATATAATATTAAATTAACAAAAAAATCAATAATTTGGTGTTTCGCTCAGTTACTTAAATATTCAAAAGAAGCCTCTTAACTATTATATATATATATATATATATATATATAATTTAGGGTTGATAAGATTTATATTAATTTAATTGATATTTAATAATTTAAATTAAATAATAATTATCTACTATTAAGGATGGTCTAAAATAATGACAAGTGTCCCAAAGTTTGTTTCTTTTATTATATAGTATAGATTTTCTTAGTACGTCATATATATTTTTAAATATTTTATTTTCTTAGTATATCATATATATATTTTTAAATACTAATAATATTAACGACAAATAGTTTATAACATTGATTCTAGTAAAGTTCTTGAAATAAGACGAATGGAAGAGTACCCTCCCCTTTAATTTTTCTCTACATGTGAGTTCTTGAAATAAGACGAATGGAACATTAAGCTCCTCATGACTTTATAGACTAGTGACATTTTGAGGGTGAGATAAGGTTTTATAAGCAATAGATCCTGGTTTCGATTTCCGTAAGGGAGTTTTCCCATATTTATCGGGTTTTCTACTAAATTTGTGTATAGGCATTGTCTAGTGGAGATGGATATGATCGGATGGTTCTGCTGGTAGCACGATAATACTCCAGTGGTCCGTCAGTGATTCAAATTTTCCGTTAAAAAAAGTTATTTATTGAATGTCTTCTATATTTGATTTGATTTGATTTGATAACTTTAGACCATGTGTAGTAGTGGTCAAGTCCTGTAATCCCCATAGATGCGGGGAAATATGATGTGTGACAAATGTGTAAGAAATGACGGTTATGTTGGGTTATATAACTTAAGTATGTAGTGGAGTTATACCCCTTCAATTTTACATATATATATATGTGTGTGTGTGTGTGTGTGTGATAGAGAAAAACCACCATGACACGCCACTATGCATATCACAGAGGGAAAAAAGTTGCCCATAGCGCCCGGGGAGCGGTGTACCCCGATGCTATGGGGCTGGATGGTGGTATAATGTGTCACATAAGGCTCCACTACGGGTGGCCTTAGAATTACCTTTAGTGCTAGAATTATCTCTCATGTTTGGGCTTTGTCAGATCCATCCAAAATATCCATTCTTTAACATTAGCTTTTAACAATGTTAGAAAAATGGATGGATTTGGAAACTTTTTTTAAACTTGAGTGGTTCAGTTGAGAAAAAAAATGTACGTATCTAGCAAAAGTGCCCAAACATCAGGGACGATTTTGGGTCGGTTTTGGCTCAAAATCATAACCATAACCGATCGAGATGTCGGTTAATGGGAAACCATAACCATCACCGATCGGTTATGACAGTTCCGGTTGTTCGGTTTTGATGGTTATAACGGTCAGTTATAGTCGATTAACCGTAAATTTGGACATAGCTACAAATAACTCAAAACAAAATAACCGTGCATTAAATAGATCTGAAAGTTTGTGCTTGATATTTCATAATTATCTTTATTTTGAATTGAGTTTTTGAATAGAATTGCGTTTTATTTCAGACGTGTGTTCAATCCCCCAATTCATTACATTTTTTAATTTGTATTTGTTCTATAACACACTGTTTATTGCGTTTTAAATTGTTTTTTAAGAACACAATGATATTCAATTCATTTTCTCCATTGTGTTTTAAACACATAATCCGCTCATTGTGTTTTTCAACTTGTGTGTATTGTTTCATTATGTGTGAATGTATATGTTTGACATAGATACGTATATGTTATGTGTGACACCTGTGTCACTTCAACCATCAAACAAATTCCAAACCATTGAAATATTGTGTTTCATACTTGGGATTTGTATAAATATGTGTATCGTTTGCACATATCAATTCTTGTTCGATTTCAAGCTTTAAATCGTTTTCTGGAAGGTTATACGCGCATTGATGCGTAAATATAACCAGTTTAATGAAACAAACACTCCGGAATAGTGAAATAGGCTTAACATACCTTAAATAACCTCCACATAACTTAGAAATAAGTTTTGGATGGTTTGGTGTGTTGAAATCAAGTTTGTTCGATCGTAGGGACTAATTGTGTCAAACTGCGAAACTATACCGATATGTATAGTAACGAACCTTCCGGAACTTGATCATAAGTTAAATATGCCCTAAATATCTTTTACATAGCTTAGAAATAGGCTTTGAGGTGTTTGGTGCGCAAAAATAAACTTTTGGTCATTCAGGGACTAAAAGCGTCAAAAAGTGCATAAGTTTGCATTTTCGCGTATATCTTACGTTCTGAATACATCCGGACATCCAAAAATTTATGTAATCATTAAAATATTTTATTTTAGTGATTGGCATGATAAAATTTCATTCGTCGCTTAATTTGGATCGTTTTTGCGTTCGTTACGACTTCGTCGTAATTAACCGAACAACGCAACCGTACGACCAAACGAGCCGACATCCGAGATATTTTTGAGCACATTTTAAGTTCCCTATACTTTAACTTCATTTTAGAGCTTTGAAATGGGGTTAACTGGGCTTAAACGAGTCAAAAATGCATCGAAAACCAAGTTTGGGGCTTTAGGGGCTAAATCTGACATTTTTGAAAGTTACTGGTCTGCAGGTCCCTTACGGTCTGTATGGACCTTTGCTTATGGTCCATAACCAGTGCTCAGCACATCAGAATTGTAGAAACATTGAATCTGGCCTTTCCCACCTATTCCCATGGTTTTCAACCCCTGATTTGCACTCTATGGGCCAATTTTGATGGTATTTAGATGCCCCTTGTATTTGTAAACCATGTGCCCACATGGATGGTTGAGATTGAAGCTCGGTTTTCGATAAATGATCTTAACGGTTCAAGGAAATCTATAAATACCCACTCCCTTTCATTCTAAACCCACATTGATCTGATTTTGGCCCGCTAAGTTGAAGAATACTCTTCATACTTGAGGGTAAATCGGATCAAAGCTTGCGGGACCTTCTGTAAGTATTCCTTCATTCTTTTATCGCTTTTCGAGTCTGAAAGTCAAACTGTGTTTGACTTTCTGCGTTGACCAGTTTATGGTCAACACGAAGTTCGTTTGAACTTCGCAACGTGAGCGTAATCACGATGGTTATATTCCCTAGTGACTATGCCTACTGATTACCACGTTGATTAGGTGTAGTGACGGGTCGTAGTTTCGGCCAAAATGCGTGTTTATGCGTATTTTGTAACCAAACTACTCTTAGGTATCAAAACCGTTTGTTTTGATATCCAACTTGTTTTCAAACTTTGTTAAACATGTTTACCTTGTCACTTTTAGATTAGTGCTTATGTAGGGTCGTAAGGTAAGCGATCTAAACAATCGCTTATACTTACGAACCCGACCCGTTTGGTCGATCTTTAGGATCCGACCAAACACTTTAGGTGGCCATAGTTGTATATGGAATAACCTTCCGAGGTTATACCTTATGGTCACTTCATTTAAGTAGTCGTATGATAGGTAGTTTATATGCCTTAGGAAAATGACCAAAATGCCCTTTTATGCATAATTGATATTTAAGCATATGTAACCCAAACTTTTGCCGCTTAACTGATTATGCAACATAATTAAACATGTTTAGGCATATAATACTTGTCATAGGACTAGTTAGGCGGTCCGAACGCGTTAAAGTAGCATAAGCTACCTAAACGGGTCGTGATGGGTCATAAGCACTTAGGATAGGTTTCCTTTTAGTATGTAGGCCTTGTTAAACCATATCATATGAGATCCCACACTCATTTGGTTTACGAGACCTCATCCTATCCGATCCTCCGATTTAGGTCCGGTTTATTTTTGTAGTTACCTATATTAGGTGTCGGTTGATTTCCGCGACTCCTCTAGCTTGCTTGGTAGTTGTTCAAGACTTCTAAGCACCCTCAAGTGAGTACATAATCCCCTCTTTTACTGTTTTCAACATTTTGGGGTGAAGCATGTGTACCTATCTGTTATTTTCGTGATTTCAAAGTATAATTGATTATACATGTTAGTATTTATCTTTTGACAAACTGAATGACTATCTATGGTTTAAACACTGATTTTTCAAAGATTATAAAATTAAATGTTGGAATAGTACTTATTTCTGTTCACCAGACCAGTTGGTAGTATGATATAGCGCTATAGGATTTGACACCCCATTCCTGTTGTCATGGAATGTCTTAAACCAATTTATTTCTCCATCCAAATAGGGATTGCCTTCGTGGTATTCCTATAGTCTCAAATGTGTAGTTTGATGCACTAGGTCTGAATGAATTCTTAAATAACACTTTTATTATATATTTTGATATACTCCCAAAAGTATAGTCTGATATACTCTCATGTGTGGTATTGTACAAAACCAACATATATTTTGTTAAAAACCAAAACATAGTTTAATATGTTATTTATCAAATCCAAAGCATATTTTGATATGTTATTTACAAAACCAAAACATAGTTTAATATGTTATTTATCAAATCCAAAGCATATTTTGATATGTTATTTATGAAACCAAAATATAGTTTAATATGTTATTTATACATCCAAAGTATACTTTTGATATACTACTGAAAACTATTATTTTGACAACTAAAGTATATTTAATATACTATCTATTTGACTATTTTGGATCTGAAATATATTTTAATATATTACTTATTCGACTTTCTTAAATTCAAGGTATATTTTCAAATATACTATGAACCTTTTTATCAAAATATTGTTTTTCAACAATATATATATACATATATACAAACTCATTTTTACCTAATTATTTATTTATACATCTTTCTTTTATATCAACTGTTTTTCTTATCGATTTTTATATGATTTACAAAACAAAAGCATTTTACAAGGATCATGACTAACTTTTCTTAAACACTTTTTCTTTAAACTTATAAGTCATGAATCCTAAATCAATAAAACCTATGTATCTCACAGGCATTTTTATGCTGACGTACCTATTTTTACACATGTTTCAGGTGCTGCTTTGTGATGATTGTTGATACATGCTACATTTAGGATGGACTCGTGCCTTAGCGACTTTAAAATTTGAAAGACAATATTTGTATTTATTTGATTTGTAATAAAACAATGAGTTTAATGGTTCAATAAAACAAAATTATTTGATCCATGGCTGTGAAACAATGATTCTGTTACAACACTCCCCGACGTTTCCGCCACGTCTTGTTGTTTTATGTGATCGGGGTGTGACAGAAAAGTTGGTATCAGACCAATGGTTATAGGGAATTAGGTTATTAGTAATGCCTTGACCTAGACTATAACCTTCCTAGGACCCTAACACAAGTTATCTTGTGTTTAGTTTTAAAACAATACCGTCACTTATCCTTAGGTGACAACCACAATAAGAACACAAATTTCAAATCCGCTTTGAAAACCAATCATCTGTTCTAGGATGATTTATTGTAAGGTTTGGAACCCTCTAAGTTTTCAAAATCCCGTCAAAGTTTGGTCTAAATAATGTGAACACGTACAAACTGGAAGGGTGGGTGCCTGTACCCTGAGCTTTCTGTCTAAGGCTAGAGTGTTCGTACAAATCCGTAGTATCGGACCAGTCACTCTTACCTGGGAACTCTTGGGGTAAGCGTCCACTTATAGGCAAGCATTTCTTCACAATGTGTTGGACAACTATTTTATATTTTACTAGTTATCACAATGTGTTTGGACAACTATTTTATATTTTACTAGGTTAGAACCCCGTGTATTACACGGGTTGAATAAATATAGTTTTATATATTAAATAATAAAAAGTTATATCTTTATGAACCCCGTGTATTGTACTGTACGGGTTAAATAAATATAATTTTATATATCAAATAATAAAAAAAGTTATATCTTTAAAAACCATATGTATTACACAAATTATGAGCTACAAGTTTTGTATATGCACATTTTCTTGTATGATAAATGTATATTAACAAAATAAAGCTGGAAAGCTTGAAATCAAGAACAGATAATATTCTTAGCATATGATACTAATAAACTATTTACTATTTAAATAAATGTGCATTATTTAAATAATTTCTAGGTCCAATCAACTCAAAAGTATAAGAATATTCAGTTTGTTGCATGAAAGAAGAAAGTTATAAGAAGATTTGTGGTCTTTTCATGCTTTTCAACTTTTGATTTTGATGGCCAATCTTTCTTCATACAAGATCTTGATTCAAAAGGAAAGTAACTGCTTTTAAATGCAATAAAATAATTATAACGTATAAGTAATTAGGGGAAGGTTCAAATGAAAACCACTAGTTAACGCGAAAACTCGAAAACTAATTAAAAAAAGCCAAAAAAACATGCAAAAAAATTTTTTTTTTAAAAATTTTTTTTTTCAATCAAATTTTCGCAGGTTTTTTTATTAAAAAAAAAAAAATTTTCAAAAAAAAAAAAAAAAAAAAAATTTTTGTGTAGTGCACATGTGTAATACTGCACATGTGTCTGTGTACTACACATGTGTATTATTACACATGTGCACTACACAAAATTTTTTTTTTTTTTTTTTTTTTTGAAAAAAAGTTTTTTTTTATATATAAAAACTAGCGATTTTTATTAAAAAAATTGAAAAAAAAAAAAAAAAATTTTTTTGTGTGTTTTTTAGGCTTTTTTTAGTTAGTTTTCGAGTTTTCGCGTTAAAAGTGGTTTTCATTTGAACCATCCCCTAAGTAATTATTCATATATATCTTAACTAGTTATAACCCCGTGTATTACACGGGTTGAATAAATAAATTTTATATACTAAATAATAAAATAGTATATCTTTAAAAACCTTCTTTATTGCACGGGTTGAATAAATATAATTTTATATGTTAAATAATAAAAAGTTATATCTATAAGAACAACATTGTACGGGTTGAATAAATGTAATTTTATATACTAAATAAAAAAGTTATATCTTTAAAACACGTGTACTGCACGAGTTGAATAAATGTAATATTGTTTACCAAATAATAAGAATAATACATCTTTAAAGACCTCATTTATTACACAGGTTAATAAATATAATTTTATGTATAAAAAGTTATATCTATAAGAACAACATTGTACGGGTTGAATAAATGTAATTTTATATAACAAATAAAAAAGTTATATCTTTAAAACACGTGTACTGCACGAGTTGAATAAATGTAATATTGTTTACCAAATAATAAGAATAATACATCTTTAAAGACCTCATTTATTACACAGGTTAATAAATATAATTTTATGTACCAAATAATAAAAAAATACATCTTTAAAAATATGTGTATTACACGGTTTGAACAAATGTAATTTTCTGTACTAAATAATAAAAAATATATATCCTTAAAAACCCCTTGTATTGTACGAATTGAATAAATCTAATTTTATACATCAAATAATAAAAAATTATATCTTAAAAACTTCTTGTATATCCGTTAATTTTATATTAAGTTTCGTAAAACCTGTTTGACCCCCAATGTCTAGCCCAAACAATAATTTTTTAACATCTAAACCCCCGTCTTTTTTTTTTCTAACCTTTTTGGCCCCTAACGTCTTTTTTTCTAACCCTCTTGGCCCCTAACATTTAATGCATGGGGTTAGTGTTATGGGCCAAAAGGGTTAAAAAAGAAAACATTGGGGGCTCAGATGTTAAAAATAACATTTAATGGATGAGGTTAGTGTTAGGGGCCAAAAGAGTTAGAAAAGAATACGTTGAGGCTCGGATGTTAAAAGATTCTTTCTTTAAGCTAAAAGGGTAAAAGTGATATAACCACATGGGCCAAAATCGTAATTTACTCTAAATAATATTATAAATTAGAATAAGATTAAACTAAATGATAATTATCCATAAGATATTAAACTAAATAATATTTAGTAGAAGGATTATCTATAATTAATTAGAAAAGATTAAATTAAAATAATAATTATCTATAAGAGATGCTCTAATATGATGACAAGATGTACCAGTTCGATACCGATTTTTGGCGTTCCTGGTACCGGTTCACTACCGTTTTATACCTTCATATACCGGTACCGTAACCGGTATTTTCGGTATCATTACCGATTCTGTATCGGTATCATACACGTGAATATTAACCATAAACTATAAAAAAAAATTAATGCCATAGTTCCATGTTAACATAAATATTGTGTATCCTCATTATTATTAATTTAGTTTTGAGAAAGTGTAATGACATATAAACATAAAAAAAAATTTCAAGAACTATCCTCGCAATCACTCTATCTATCGTGTATCAAGTATATCCGTTAATTTCTTTTAAGATATAACTTTTTTTATTATCTTCTCCGGTATATAAAATTTGATTTATTCAACACGTGTAATGCACAAGGTTTTTTTAAAGATATAACTTCTTTTATTATTTACTATACAAAATTACATATATTCAACCGGTGTAATACATGGGGGTTTTAAAAATAAAACTTTTATAATTATTATTTGGTGCATAAAATTAGTGTTATTCAACTTGTGAAATATACGGTGTTTTTAATTATTTAATACATATAATTATGTTTATTCAACCCGTGTAATACACGGGGTTCAAACCTAGTTTTACTATATTTACTTTGATTTAGGAGTAAATTGTGGTTTGTCACTTTAGTTTAAAACTCAAATCTTTTGAATATAGGTCCTGTGGTTTTAATTTTGTTACCATTTTCATCCAAAATCAAAATCTAGTCAGATTTTTCAATTAATATCCAGTTTTTTTTGTCTCTTTCCTCTATTTTAATGAAGGGAAAATGGTCATATTTTTTAATTTGTTATAATAAAACGTTAAAAGACCATTTGCCCTTCATTAAAAGAGAGGAAAAAGACAAAAAAAAACTGGATGTTAACTGAAAAATCTGACTATACTTTGATTTTGGATGAAAATTGCAACAAAATTGAAATCACATGGACTCAGATTCAAAAGGTTTGAGTTTTGAACTAAAGTGGCAAAAGTGACCAAACCTCATGGACCATTTTGGTTGGCAGTTTACTCTTGATTTAAAATCCTAAACCCTAATTGCTTTTATTTGAACATAAGAAATCCATTAATCAGGTACTTTCATCTTTCAGTTATTAATTTACGTTTAAACTGTTCGCATGTTTTCAAATCGAAAGCTTGAATAGATGTTGTTAGAATAAAGAAAATTGTCAGTGTTAGTTGAGTTTCTTCTTGAATAGATGTTGTTAGAATAAAGAATATAGTTGTTAGTGTTAGTTGAGTACTTGAGTTTCTTAAGAGGTTAGTGTGGTAATTAGTATAGATGCAGGATTAGGAATCTTGTAATGCAGGTTAGTGTGCCTTGACAACCAACACGTGTTTATCCCATTTGCTTTTGATACTTTTGGTTTTCTGGCGCCAGAGGCTGTGGACCTACTTAGTCGAGTTCAAAGGGTCATGCATAGTATTGTATATTTTGATATACTCCCAAAAGTATAGTCTGATATACTCTCATGTGTGGTATTGTACAAAACCAACATATATTTTGTTAAAAACCAAAACATAGTTTAATATGTTATTTATCAAATCCAAAGCATATTTTGATATGTTATTTACAAAACCAAAACATAGTTTAATATGTTATTTATCAAATCCAAAGCATATTTTGATATGTTATTTATGAAACCAAAATATAGTTTAATATGTTATTTATACATCCAAAGTATACTTTTGATATACTACTGAAAACTATTATTTTGACAACTAAAGTATATTTAATATACTATCTATTTGACTATTTTGGATCTGAAATATATTTTAATATATTACTTATTCGACTTTCTTAAATTCAAGGTATATTTTCAAATATACTATGAACCTTTTTATCAAAATATTGTTTTTCAACAATATATATATACATATATACAAACTCATTTTTACCTAATTATTTATTTATACATCTTTCTTTTATATCAACTGTTTTTCTTATCGATTTTTATATGATTTACAAAACAAAAGCATTTTACAAGGATCATGACTAACTTTTCTTAAACACTTTTTCTTTAAACTTATAAGTCATGAATCCTAAATCAATAAAACCTATGTATCTCACAGGCATTTTTATGCTGACGTACCTATTTTTACACATGTTTCAGGTGCTGCTTTGTGATGATTGTTGATACATGCTACATTTAGGATGGACTCGTGCCTTAGCGACTTTAAAATTTGAAAGACAATATTTGTATTTATTTGATTTGTAATAAAACAATGAGTTTAATGGTTCAATAAAACAAAATTATTTGATCCATGGTTGTGAAACAATGATTCTGTTACAACACTCCCCGACGTTTCCGCCACGTCTTGTTGTTTTATGTGATCGGGGTGTGACAGAAAAGTTGGTATCAGACCAATGGTTATAGGGAATTAGGTTATTAGTAATGCCTTGACCTAGACTATAACCTTCCTAGGACCCTAACACAAGTTATCTTGTGTTTAGTTTTAAAACAACACCGTCACTTATCCTTAGGTGACAACCACAATAAGAACACAAATTTCAAATCCGCTTTGAAAACCAATCATCTGTTCTAGGATGATTTATTGTAAGGTTTGGAACCCTCTAAGTTTTCAAAATCCCGTCAAAGTTTGGTCTAAATAATGTGAACACGTACAAACTGGAAGGGTGGGTGCCTGTACCCTGAGCTTTCTGTCTAAGGCTAGAGTGTTCGTACAAATCCGTAGTATCGGACCAGTCACTCTTACCTGGGAACTCTTGGGGTAAGCGTCCACTTATAGGCAAGCATTTCTTCACAATGTGTTGGACAACTATTTTATATTTTACTAGTTATCACAATGTGTTTGGACAACTATTTTATATTTTACTAGGTTAGAACCCCGTGTATTACACGGGTTGAATAAATATAATTTTATATATTAAATAATAAAAAGTTATATCTTTATGAACCCCGTGTATTGTACTGTACGGGTTAAATAAATATAATTTTATATATCAAATAATAAAAAAAGTTATATCTTTAAAAACCATATGTATTACACAAATTAAATAAATGTAATTTTGTATACAAAATACTAAAAACGCCGTATCTTTAAAAACCCGTGTATAATCGGGTTGAATAAATCTACCAAATAATAAAAATTACATCCTTAAAACCCCGTATATTACACGTGTTGAATAGATCTTAAAAAGAGTTATATCTTTAAAAACCATGTGTATTACACAGATTAAATAAATATAATTTATATATTAAATACTAAAAATGTCGTATCCTTAAAAACCGTGTATAGTCAGGTTGAAAATCTACCAAATAATAAAAAAAAGTATATACTTAAAAAAACCACGTGTTGAATAAATCTAATTTTACATAGCAAATGATAAAAAAAATTACGTATATCTTTAAAAACTTCGTGTATTACACGGGTTATATAAATGTAACTTTGTATAGTAAATAATAAAAAATATATTTTTAAAAACCCCGCGTTTTACACAATTTGAATAAATATAATTTTCTATACCAAATAATAAAAAAGTTATATTTTTAATAAATTAAAATAACATTTAATATTAATTTATTATTTATATATCTATACTATAAGATAAATAGGAAAAAAAGGTAATTGTTTTAAAAATATATTAAATTAATATTTTAGATTTGAGGATAATATTTTATTAAAGTATGATAAGATTTAATATTAATTTATTTTTTATTATTTAGTTAATACCATTTGGTTATTGAGATAATTAGCCGTTACTATCTTTTGGTTCTAGGTGTTTATAATTGTGTTTATAATAGTTGGTTTACTAAGATTTAATAATAGTTGGTTTAATAGTAAGATTTAAAAGATCAGAGCTGGCTGGTTATATCTTATAATATAATATTAAATTAACAAAAAAATCAATAATTTGGTGTTTCGCTCAGTTACTTAAATATTCAAAAGAAGCCTCTTAACTATTATATATATATACATATATAATTTAGGGTTGATAAGATTTATATTAATTTAATTGATATTTAATAATTTAAATTAAATAATAATTATCTACTATTAAGGATGGTCTAGAATAATGACAAGTGTCCCAAAGTTGGTTTCTTTTATTATATAGTATAGATTTTCTTAGTACGTCATATATATTTTTAAATATTTTATTTTCTTAGTATATCATATATATATTTTTAAGAGTGAATTGCAAGTTTTGTCCTTTATTTTTAGGCCATTTTGCAAGTTTTGTCCTTTATATTTAAATTTGACGAGTTTTGTCCTTTATGTTTGAAAATCAAGCACGTTTTACCCTTTGTGGCAAAACGTGCTTGATTTTTAAGGACAAAACGTGCTTGATTTTTTAAACATAAAGGACAAAACGTGCTTGATTTTTAAACATAAAGGACAAAACGTGCTTGATTTTTAAGGCCCAAAGGGTAAAACGTGCTTGATTTTTAAAAATAAAGGACAAAACTCGTCAAATTTAAACATAAAGGACAAAACTTGCAAAATGGCCTAAAGATAAAGGACAAAACTTGCAATTCACTCTATTTTTAAATACTAATAATATTAACGACAAATAGTTTATAACATTGATTCTAGTAAAGTTCTTGAAATAAGACGAATGGAAGAGTACCCTCCCCTTTAATTTTTCTCTACATGTAAGTTCTTGAAATAAGACGAATGGAACATTAAGCTCCTCATGACTTTATAGACTAGTGACATTTTGAGGGTGAGATAAGGTTTTATAAGCAATAGATCCTGGTTTCGATTTCCGTAAGGGAGTTTTCCCATATTTATCGGGTTTTCTTCTGAATTTGTGTATAGGCATTGTCTAGTGGAGATGGATATGATCGGATGGTTCTGCTGGTAGCACGATAATACTCCAGTGGTCCGTCAGTGATTCAAATTTTCCGTTAAAAAAAAGTTATTTATTGAATGTCTTCTATATTTGATTTGATTTGATAACTTTAGACCATGTGTAGTGGTCAAGTCCTGTAATCCCCATAGATGCGGGGAAAGATGATGTGTGACAAATGTGTAAGAAATGACGGTTATGTTGGGTTATATAACTTAAGTATGTAGTGGAGTTATACCCCTTCAATTTTACATATATATATATATATGTGTGTGTGTGTGTGTGTGATAGAGAAAAACCACCATGACACGCCACTATGCATATCACAGAGGGAAAAAAGTTGCCCGTAGCGCCCGGGGAACGGTGTACCCCGATGCTATGGGGCTGGATGGTGGTATATGGTGTCACATAAGGCTCCACTACGGGTGGCCTTAGAATTACCTTTAGTGCTAGAATTATCTCTCATTTTTGGGCTTTGTCAGATCCATCCAAAATATCCATTCTTTAACATTAGCTTTTAACAATGTTAGAAAAATGGATGGATTTGGAAACTTTTTTTAAACTTGAGTGGTTAAGTTGAGAAAAAAATGTACGTATCTAGCAAAAGTGCCCAAACATCAGGGACGATTTTGGGTCGGTTTTGGCTCAAAATCATAACCATAACCGATCGAGATGTCGGTTAATGGGAAACCATAACCATCACCGATCGGTTATGACAGTTCCGGTTGTTCGGTTTTGATGGTTATAACGGTCAGTTATAGTCGATTAACCGTAAATTTGGACATAGCTACAAATAACTCAAAACAAAATAACCGTGCATTAAATAGATCTGAAAGTTTGTGCTTGATATTTCATAATTATCTTTATTTTGAATTGAGTTTTTGAATAGAATTGCGTTTTATTTCAGACGTGTGTTCAATCCCCCAATTCATTACGTTTTTTAATTTGTATTTGTTCTATAACACACTGTTTATTGCGTTTTAAATTGTGTTTTAAGAACACAATGATATTCAATTCATTTTCTCCATTGTGTTTTAAACACATAATCCGCTCATTGTGTTTTTCAACTTGTGTGTATTGTTTCATTATGTGTGAATGTATATGTTTGACATAGATACGTATATGTTATGTGTGACACCTGTGTCACTTCAACCATCAAACAAATTCCAAACCATTGAAATATTGTGTTTCATACTTGGGATTTGTATAAATATGTGTATCATTTTCACGTATCAATTCTTGTTCGATTTCAAGCTTTAAATCGTTTTCTGGAAGGTTATACGCGCATTGATGCGTAAATATAACCAGTTTAATGCAACAAACACTCCGGAATAGTGAAATAGGCTTAACATACCTTAAATAACCTCCACATAACTTAGAAATAAGTTTTGGATGGTTTGGTGTGTTGAAATCAAGTTTGTTCGATCGTAGGGACTAATTGTGTCAAACTGCGAAACTATACCGATATGTATAGTAACGAACCTTCCGGAACTTGATCATAAGTTAAATATGCCCTAAATATCTTTTACATAGCTTAGAAATAGGCTTTGAGGTGTTTGGTGCGCAAAAATAAACTTTTGATCATTCAGGGACTAAAAGCGTCAAAAAGTGCATAAGTTTGCATTTTCGCGCATATCTTACGTTCTGAATACATCCGGACATCCAAAAATTTATGTAATCATTAAAATATTTTATTTTAGTGATTGGCATGATAAAATTTCATTCGTCGCTTAATTTGGATCGTTTTTGCGTTCGTTACGACTTCGTCGTAATTAACCGAACAACGCAACCGTACGACCAAACGAGCCGACATCCGAGATATTTTTGAGCACATTTTAAGTTCCCTATACTTTAACTTCATTTTAGAGCTTTGAAATGGGGTTAACTGGGCTTAAACGTGTCAAAAATGCATCGAAAACCAAGTTTGGGGCTTCAGGGGCTAAATCTGACATTTTTGAAAGTTACTGGTCTGCAGGTCCCTTACGGTCTGTATGGACCTTTGCTTACAGTCCATAACCAGTGCTCAGCACATCAGAATTGTAGAAACATTGAATCTGGCCTTTCCCACCTATTCCCATGGTTTTCAACCCCTGATTTGCACTCTATGGGCCAATTTTGATGGTATTTAGATGCCCCTTGTATTTGTAAACCATGTGCCCACATGGATGGTTGAGATTGAAGCTCGGTTTTTGATAAACGATCTTAACGGTTCAAGGAAATCTATAAATACCCACTCCCTTTCATTCTAAACCCACATTGATCTGATTTTGGCCCGCTAAGTTGAAGAATACTCTTCATACCTGAGGGTAAATCGGATCAAAGCTTGCGGGGACCTTCTGTAAGTATTCCTTCGTTCTTTTATCGCTTTTCGAGTCTGAAAGTCAAACTGTGTTTGACTTTCTGCGTTGACCAGTTTATGGTCAACACGAAGTTCGTTTGAACTTCGCAACGTGAGCGTAATCACGATGGTTATATTCCCTAGTGACTATGCTACTGATTACCACGTTGATTAGGTGTAGTGACGGGTCGTAGTTTCGGCCAAAATGCGTGTTTATGCGTATTTTGTAACCAAACTACTCTTAGGTATCAAAACCGTTTGTTTTGATATCCAACTTGTTTTCAAACTTTGTTAAACATGTTTACCTTGTCACTTTTAGATTAGTGCTTATGTAGGGTCGTAAGGTAAGCGATCTAAACAATCGCTTATACTTACGAACCCGACCCGTTTGGTCGATCTTTAGGATCCGACCAAACACTTTAGGTGACCATAGTTGTATATGGAATAACCTTCCGAGGTTATACCTTATGGTCACTTCATTTAAGTAGTCGTATGATAGGTAGTTTATATGCCTTAGGAAAATGACCAAAATGCCCTTTTATGCATAATTGATATTTAAGCATATGTAACCCAAACTTTTGCCACTTAACTGATTATGCAACATAATTAAACATGTTTAGGCATATAATACTTGTCATAGGACTAGTTAGGCAGTCCGAACGCGTTAAAGTTGCATAAGCTACCTAAACGGGTCGTGATGGGTCATAAGCACTTAGGATAGGTTTCCTTTTAGTATGTAGGCCTTGTTAAACCATATCATATGAGATCCCACACTCATTTGGTTTACGAGACCTCATCCTATCCGATCCTCCGATTTAGGTCCGGTTTATTTTTGTAGTTACCTATATTAGGTGTCGGTTGATTTCCGCGACTCCTCTAGCTTGCTTGGTAGTTGTTCAAGACTTCTAAGCACCCTCAAGTAAGTACATAGTCCCCTCTTTTACTGTTTTCAACATTTTGGGGTGAAGCATGTGTACCTATCTGTTATTTTCGTGATTTCAAAGTATAATTGATTATACATGTTAGTATTTATCTTTTGACAAACTGAATGACTATCTATGGTTTAAACACTGATTTTTCAAAGATTATAAAATTAAATGTTGGAATAGTACTTATTTCTATTCACCAGACCAGTTGGTAGTATGATATAGCGCTATAGGATTTGACACCCCATTCCTGTTGTCATGGAATGTCTTAAACCAATTTATTTCTCCATCCAAATAGGGATTGCCTTCGTGGTATTCCTATAGTCTCAAATGTGTAGTTTGATGCACTAGGTCTGAATGAATTCTTAAATAACACTTTTATTGTATATTTTGATATACTCCCAAAAGTATAGTCTGATATACTCTCATGTGTGGTATTGTACAAAACCAACATATATTTTGTTAAAAACCAAAACATAGTTTAATATGTTATTTATCAAATCCAAAGCATATTTTGATATGTTATTTACAAAACCAAAACATAGTTTAATATGTTATTTATCAAATCCAAAGCATATTTTGATATGTTATTTATGAAACCAAAATATAGTTTAATATGTTATTTATACATCCAAAGTATACTTTTGATATACTACTGAAAACTATTATTTTGACAACTAAAGTATATTTAATATACTATCTATTTGACTATTTTGGATCTGAAATATATTTTAATATATTACTTATTCGACTTTATTAAATTCAAGGTATATTTTCAAATATACTATGAACCTTTTTATCAAAATATTGTTTTTCAACAATATATATATACATATATACAAACTCATTTTTACCTAATTATTTATTTATACATCTTTCTTTTATATCAACTGTTTTCCTTATCGATTTTTATATGATTTACAAAACAAAAGCATTTTACAAGGATCATGACTAACTTTTCTTAAACACTTTTTCTTTAAACTTATAAGTCATGAATCCTAAATCAATAAAACCTATGTATCTCACAGGCATTTTTATGCTGACGTACCTATTTTTACACATGTTTCAGGTGCTGCTTTGTGATGATTGTTGATACATGCTACATTTAGGATGGACTCGTGCCTTAGCGACTTTAAAATTTGAAAGACAATATTTGTATTTATTTGATTTGTAATAAAACAATGAGTTTAATGGTTCAATAAAACAAAATTATTTGATCCATGGTTGTGAAACAATGATTCTGTTACAACACTCCCCGACGTTTCCGCCACGTCTTGTTGTTTTATGTGATCGGGGTGTGACAGAAAAGTTGGTATCAGACCAATGGTTATAGGGAATTAGGTTATTAGTAATGCCTTGACCTAGACTATAACCTTCCTAGGACCCTAACACAAGTTATCTTGTGTTTAGTTTTAAAACAATACCGTCACTTATCCTTAGGTGACAACCACAATAAGAACACAAATTTCAAATCCGCTTTGAAAACCAATCATCTGTTCTAGGATGATTTATTGTAAGGTTTGGAACCCTCTAAGTTTTCAAAATCCCGTCAAAGTTTGGTCTAAATAATGTGAACACGTGCAAACTGGAAGGGTGGGTGCCTGTACCCTGAGCTTTCTGTCTAAGGCTAGAGTGTTCGTACAAATCCGTAGTATTGGACCAGTCACTCTTACCTGGGAACTCTTGGGGTAAGCGTCCACTTATAGGCAAGCATGTCTTCGCGATACGTTATATTGACCCATTTACTTAAATTAGTCATCGTCTCATTTGTTTGCCTTAGGTAACAAACAAATGATCGCAATTTTATGCATTGTTATTCTGTTTTCATTTCCCGTGTTTCCTCCCTTGTCTCCCATTTTCTTCATGGTGCCTCTTCATCGAACAACAATGTTCAAACTAGGTGCTACAATTGTCCATCAATTAGGCATCGTACTACCAGAAGGCTGTTGATTTAGCTATCACCGTGACTCGTCTCAGGGTTAAAGCCATGCAAGAGAACCGCTCCTTAGAGCAATCAATGCAACCGTCATCATCCGAATCAAATACCCTGTTTCAAATATACCCACAGTGGATGACGGGGACATTTGATTAACATGTACCGCTTTGCAATCCAAAGCAAAGCTGTTACAAATCCTGCTGCTGCTCAACCTCTTGTAAGGAAACCTAATGCCGGTATGTGCTTATGTGCAACAAATTTAATGCACCTCACCAAGCTTACCTGCAGTGTCGTCTGTGTGCATCACGTGGACGACTCGGTCACCTGACAAATGCTTGACAATTCAACCCAAACCAAGGTGGTCTTAACCAACCCCAAGTCAACCCTACTCATATGATCAACTTAACATACGTGGTACCCAACCTTCAAACTCTGCTTCATATGTCGCTTGGCATATCTAGCACCTTAACCTCATGAACTTTCTACCTTGTGTATCGACTTAAGCACGCCTAGTGCAAGGTGCCGAAACACCTCTTGTTACACAAAATTCCAAATTCCAAAATAGGATCTTTCTATCCACATAATTAGATCCTTATGGATGATTATCAATCAAATTGGAGACCTAAATTGAATTATTCGTATGCCTTAATACGTATATTACGATTCAATAAGGATAAATCCGAATTCCTATTAAGATCTTTCTATCTCCATAGTTAGATTCTTATGTTTAAAGTGCCAAATGAAATCCACGGATTGGATTCCTGGTGTGCTTTAAATACCCGTGACCAAAGATAACAAATTAAAGATCAAGTTAACTAATTATGTGATTATGTGCTTATGCGTTTTCTTATATGTTTTGTGTTTTTATGTGATCTATCCAAATCCTCATAGAATCTTCCATATCTCATATGAGGGATTCATAGTAGGATATCCAAAGGTACTATCTTAAATCCTTAATGGACTTCTACGTTGTAGTAAAGTCCCTTGGGTTTTAAAGTACTATTCTATAATTGGACCCCTTGAGTGGTCTAGTTAAACAAATTGATTTGAAAATCTGCTTAGGAATATCATGTGATGATATAATTGAAAAGATCCCTTAAGTGGTCTATTTAAGGAGATCGTACGACGGTCTAGTTAAGAAGATCATATGTTGATCTAGTTAAAAAGATCGTTCGCTGATCTAGTTAAAAAGATCCTTTGGTGGTCTAGTCAAGTCGCTTCATGTTTATTCAATTGATTTTTTCCCCTACGCATTGTGAAATGAACTGTGCGGACTGTGCAAGGAATTACGTAATTATGGAAGCCTACATAATTATGGAATTCAGTGCACAGAAACCACAGGAAGTTTTATCATGTGTTAAGACCTACAGTGACAAGAGTAATGATACGGGAGAAGTCCTGGACCTTGACCGATGTCATTTTATCTTACACTCCCCAATTCTGATTTCAAGCACACGCAAGTTTCCTATGATAAGTCTTCATGAGAAATGTTCTTTCGTCCGTAGTTTAAAATTCCATGTTTGTTTACTACACGTCGCTTTGAGGGTTGAAAATTTCGCTAAGAATCCTAACATGGCTCAGAGTTTTACTTAGGTTTCGAGGGATTCGTTTGAAAGCGAAACCATCACAGTTGTCTTCACAAGTTTCCCCTAAAATTAAATTTCAGAACGAAATTTCCTAAAGTAGGGCAGACTGTGACATCTGTGTCACTTCAACCATCAAACAAATTCCAAACCATTGAAATATTGTGTTTCATACTTGGGATTTGTATAAATATGTGTATCGTTTGCACGTATCAATTCTTGTTTGATTTCAAGCTTTAAATCGCTTTCTGGAATGTTATACGCGCACTGATACATAAATATAACCAGTTTAATGCAACGAACACTCCGGAATAGTGAAATAGGCTTAACATACCTTAAATAACCTCCACATAACTTAGAAATAAGTTTTGGATGGTTTGGTGTGTTGAAATCAAAACTTTGGGCCCTAGACTACTAAAAAATTCCAAACCCCTATAATCTAAAGTCCATGATTTAATTTTGAAAAGAAAAAATAAATTTAATTGAATAGTACATATTTATGTACTAGAAAGCATAAGAATAAATGAAAAATGGCAGCTAAAATATAACTTCTTTTAATGGGATACTGGCCTCTAATAATCTCTACTAGACGTCATTGGCTATTGGCAGTCCCACCTTTTTTATTCCCACTGACAGTCTCACATTTCAACTATTTTTCCTCCACCGGTCCTCAATTAAAAAAAATTAACGGAGTTAAGTTTTTTTTTCCAAATTACAAACTGACGTTTTTGGGCTTTTGATGAAAACGAGGATACAAGTCTATTTATGTAAAACTTACCTCGAAATGCTGCTTCAATCAAATTGATTTTTGTTAATTGGAAGTTTAAACACCCGAATTGAAACATCGTTTTCGTCATTTGGAGCACATTTATATCATTTTCATTTATAAACCCTCAACCCAAACACACAAGAATAACCTGTAGAAGTTTTACCGATTCATATTAGCTCGTAGTCATCCAAATGTTAAGGTGATTAGGTAGATTGGAAATCAACGTCAGAATCAAACCCTAAACTAAATCTAGAAAACACGAAACAATCAAACTAAAACAAATGGAAAACAATGGAAAAAAAATTTACATACCTGGAAGCCATATGTGAGAACTGTAAATGAAATTTATTGTGAAACGCCACTTATCCCGATCGACATTTCCACTATATATAGAGAATATGATTAAATTCAAAAAATTTAATCAAAAAGGGCATTTACAGATATAAAAGTTAAAAAGAAAGTAGAGCCTCCTCGTTAAAATCCTTATGCGTTCAGTGTTCGTTATCTCTGTTTTAATTTCCAAAACGATGCCACCGTCTGTGTTGCCTTCCATAACGCTGGTGGTTGTCCATGTCTGAAAATGACCACACAACCACAGGTCGGTGGTTTAAACAGGCAGGAACTCGATTAGGGTTTGGAGGTTTACCTTAGCCGGAGTAGCTTCGGATCTAATCTGGAAACGAATTGATGTTCTTTTTCTTCTTTGATTTAAGGATGGAGAGAGAGAGAGAGAGAGCGAGAGAGAGAGAGGGAGAGGGAGAGAGAGAGAGAGAGAGAGAGAGAGAGAGAGAGCAGATCAAGATCCTGGTTCACAGGGAATCTAAGGGAGAGATGTGGGTTTGAAATTCGAAATATGATTAGGGGTTTTTCTTGTCCCGCCTGACTGTGCGTGTTTGAAGGGAAGGGTTTTATGACTTTTTCCTAATTTGATGTGCTTGAAATGCATGCACATAAGCTTTAAAGGTTTGTATATTTTAAAAGTTGCAATAAAATAAAATAAAAATTCTTATATCTTAGTCTTCTATGGCATTGACGGTTTCACTTGAGATTCTGTAGCGCTATTTAAACCTATATAAAGAAGCAACTTTTTGTTGCATCACCACTTGTACTTTGTGCCTTGGGGGTCTTTCAAAAAAAATTGACTCACCTATACCATTTCTAAACTCTCACACAAGATACACTGGCATCTTTTATGCCTTACCTTCTCTCTCGATCTTATTCACAAACAAAACCCAAACCAAATCTCACTCATCTCTCAAATTATACACACACTTCCACAGGCCAAACACCCTCTCGGTCACCCCTCCCACTCGACAGAAGGCCGGCGGCCAAAGGCCGGTGGAGCCGTTTGCAACAACAGTGGTAATTGGCGGTGTATGGACGGTGGAGCGGAGGTGCGATTACGGCGGTGGCGTGCTGTTTTTGCGACAGAAGACGGCGGCGGTGGTGGTGGATTGTTGGTGGTTCGAGTGTTGTTGTGGGCCGAAAGGAAATCGAAGATGTTGATGATCTGATTTTGTGGTGGTTGGGTTTTACGGCGACAGATGTGGTGATTCGTGACTTTCCGACGAGGTGAACGACGGCAATTCAAGTATTCAAACGAGGTATTTGTATCCGCTTCTTTCCCTGCTTTTTTATTGCTTTCAATTAATTTGATTTGTGGCTATGTTAATTTGGCTGATGTTCTGTTTTGCTTTTATAGGGTTCTTGGTTGCGGTAGTTTTTGGAATTGGGGATTTTGGCTCCATACGCGGCTTCCCTCTTCGTTGCTACTGGAGCATCATCAGGCGACAGGTGTGGTTCTGACTGAGGTATTGAAAATTTGAAATGTTTGTTACATGTGTTTCTTAGTGTGTTAGGTTTTAATATGTGTTGATTGATGATGAGGTTTTGAGCTTTATGTTGATGGAATGTTAAATTTGTAGTTGTAAGTATGTGAATTTTAGAGAATAGATGGATAGCCATACAAACTAGGCATGGATTTAAGATATGTGGTTCTTATTCAGTATAATCTCAACTATGGATGGTGTGGTTAGCATCTAAGATGTGACTTTCAAAGGTTACGGTTTCGAGGTTGGTAGTTGGTGGTTGAGATCATACTCACAGGAAACGTAGATCCCCCCTCGAATCCCGAATCGGTTCAGCTGTACTAGAATTGGGTACAGAATCGAATCGTTCGGCCTGGGTTTGCCGTAAGTCAACTCAAGACTGCTTGTCGTATGTCCACGTGTGGTGAAATACAGTTAGAAGGATGTTATGTGAAGTACAATAATACATCATTTTTTGGGGCCCCAGATAAGATGGAGGTGTGCAGGAGATGTGGTCCTTCAGTTGTCTATAATTCGGATGTTTTGAACCGTATAGACAGTGCATTGGCATTTCTGGTAGGCGGGAATGGAGAATACTTTCGCGAGGGTGATTTTGGTAGCATACAAGGTGTGGCACAGTGCATACAAGATCTGAGTTTAAGTGATTGTCAAGATTGTCTTTCAGAGGCAACTAGACGGTTGAGATCAGTGTGTGAGACATCAAGCTGGGGTGATATGTACCTTGGAAAATGTTATATCCGATATGCTGATCAAGGTATATATATGTCTGTTTTTGATGACGATGGGTAATATTTATCATATTTATATAGCATAAAGTCTACATGAGTTAGTGCAGGTACTGTAAATCTTGCTAATATCGGTGACTCTACTTCCAATGAAAGTAGTGGCGGAGGGATAAGCGTGTTGGACATAATCAACACTATTTCCAGTTTTAGCTCCATATTGGGCACGCTCAGTGTGACTTTTGTTTGCAATAAAAAAGGTGCATTACAAGAATAATTAGTATAGCCATTCAAAGCAAGCCAGGGTATATAAGTTAATTTCTCTTTGTATTTATCGTACATTTTTTTTAAATGAGTTAGGTAGAATATTTAATGTAAAAGACATAATATTGGCTGGCTTTTTTTGACCTAATTATTTTAGGGCGGCAATTGATAACCATCAACAATATATCACAATAATCGTTTCGGATCACTAGAAAACGTGTTTCCGATTGAAAAATTTATCGTTTCGGAACGATTCGATTCGCGTACCAATCAATAGATGAACTAGGTGGTTAGATGAAATGACCTCTTCAAGTCCTTATACTTACATTGCTTGGTATAGATATCCATTTTTTACACGTATATATATCGGGTGAACCCTTTTTTAGATTTTTTCCCTAGAACGACTTCTTTCAACCTGGGCCTGTTTTGGTCCGAACCCTTTTCACCAGTAATCTAACATGACCACCTATTTTTTCCAGGCTTACTTTAGAGTAATATCTTTAACATTTTATCATCTCATTTCAGTTCACAGAAGCATTTGGAAAGTTCTATGGTAGCTCGAAACAACGAACTGACAATGATAAAGGTCGTCCGGGTGTTCATGACAACCGAGTGAAGTGCATAATTTTTCCATTGTTACCTTCTTATTTCATTTTTTTAATCTTCATTTTACCTTAGCTGCGGGTGAGAATCCGGACTGGTAGTACACAGAGTTTCTACCTATCCCCGAAAGGTCACAAGAACTTAACTTCCAAACCTGGAAAAAGATAAAAAACGGGAACACAACATTGACTACCAGATGTGGTAATATGACAAGTTTTTTATGAATGGGTCAATTTGGTTATGTAGATTAGATATTTATATTATAAGGAATGTAATCAGACGAGTCGAGTAACAATTAATGTTTGATTTAACTTTACAACTCACTCTTGGTGTCATTTAGATATGGCTTTTTTTTGGTGTGATGAGATAACTACGAGTCGGAAGGTTGGACAAGAAGACAAGGACGGATGCTCGCATGTAAGAACCCCGCCGCATTGCGGCGGGTACTAATTCCTAGTTAAATATATAATAATCAAGTATGTTGGACTTTAATCACTTGTACAATGAGCCATCATCTACTTGTATCTTTTAATTCGCACGTCAAAACTGAACAAGACAACTATCGAAACGTCGACAAAAATAAGTAGTTGGTCATGGTGCCTTTGGATTTTTTTAAACATTATAGTTTATAAGATATGATAAGAATATGTAAAAGAATTATAAGTTTGTTATAAAGGGGGAAATGGGAAACTAATTATCTATAATTTTATTAAAACTCAATAATTAGTCTCATTTTAGGGGTCTAGCTATAAATAAAGAGAGAAAAAGTTTTTATTTTTTTATATCTTAAAATACCATTTCTTCATGCATTATAATATAGTAAATATAGTTAAATTATCTATATATCGGTAAACGCATTATAGATTCTTCTTGGTCATTTGAGAGGAAAAAAAACCACGTAGAATTTACCTTTTGCAAAGTTGTATATAAACATTCTTTAATGAGTAAATTACTTTTTGAGTAATTGTGTTTTAGTGGTTTTAACCATTTAAGTCTAAAATCAAAATGTTTAACGCTCTGAATTTCTAGACGTTTTTTTTATAACCATTTGAGTCCAAATTTTAACCTTTTGAGTTCAATTTATTTTAACAAAATTGGACTCAAAACGTTATAAAGTTAATGGGTAGGGACTAGGGTGTTAAACTTTTTGATTTTGGACTTAAATAGTTAAAACTACTAAAACATATGTATTCAAAAAGTAATTTACTCTTTTTTAATTAAGTTTCACTAAAAAAGTTGTACATAAACATAAAATAATGACCATAAAAAAAATTGAAACGGGTCCATCAGCTCGTCCATGAGGTTCACATGATTACACCGTCCAAAAGCAACCATCTACAAAACCGGCCAACGACAGCGTCCATGGCTAACTCGTTCATTCATAAGTCTACTTTGCTGTCCTTTGAATCCTCAAACGTCCATGGCACATTGTCTAAAGTGTGTACACATTAGTGCAACCATACAAGAGGGTGATGACATTCATTGGTATTTGGTTCCATCATGTTTGTTAAAAACAATAATCATAGCGCCAACTTCAAAACATCTTAAAACAAAGATATTATTTGTTTGTAATTTTTTCAGCAAATTCCTAACAAAGAACGATAAATATGATTTTTGATTATAAAAACATCATTTCCCGACCTAAAAAATAACACTTTCAACATTTTAATGCCAAAATACCTTTTTCACATTCCTTATACAAATTTGGTATTATTTATACCGATTGATACAAATTTGTTTTAAGAGGATTTGGGCCAGTTGGTTCCACAACACAACTTGCTTGGTCCGCAAAACGAGTGGGCTACTAGCGAGATTGGAAACCTCCCGGATTGGTTCGTTCTCATACAATCGGGCAATCGGTTCTTAACATATTCTCCCATGAAGCAGATTGACAGTATATAAAGATTAAAGAGGTTAATTGTTAATTGAACTAACCAAACCAGGTGAAGTTTTGGTTGGCTTGGTGGATGGAACCATACGTAAGGCCATGGGGTATGGGGCTTGGGTTGGGGCGTGGGCTGGGGGAAAACGCCCAAGCCACCATCCCGGCTAGGCTTGGGTTGGGGCGTGGCCCTTGGGGCTTGGGTTTCAAGCCGGGGGTGGGGCGGGGGAGCAAGGTGACATGGCGGGTTATGAATGGCCCATTCAAACTAGCCGTTGGCTAGCCGTTGGGCTAGCCGTTGGGGGCTATTTAAAAAAAAAAATTCTTTTTTCCTTTATAAATACTTACCACATTTAACATTTTTCTCACACAATATCAAACACATAAAACACAATATTGCCATGAGTTCTTCAAGTTATAGTGAATCGTCATCATCATCTGACGATGGTGCGGAAATATTTCTACAAACGATCGCGGCGGTGATGAAAGCCATCGTTGAATACTTGGGTTTTGAAATTCCACGTGTTAACCAATGCCCAACCCAGGCCCCACCATACCCCACAGTCTAAGTTACATAAGGAAAATTCTTTTCAAAGCAAAACTCCTCTTCTGTTTTCCAATGACAAAATCTTTCTTTTCTTTTCAAAGGAAAATTCTCACAATTTTAAAAAATAATATAATTATTTTGAAACTCGGAAATAAATAAAAGAGTTAACTGCTAAAATTGTCCTTAAGATTCGAGTACTTTTGCCAGATCCATTCAAAGAGTGTTTTTTTTATCAACTAAACCACTCAGGTTTCACAAAAGTTGTCTGGTCAATCCATTTCTTTAACATTGTTAAAAACTACGTTACATGATGAGTATTTTGGATGGATCTGGCAAGTGCCCAAACCTTAGGAACAATTTTGTCAGTTTACTCTTTTTAATATTTTTCTAGTTTTTTTTATTAACAGGTCCTTATAACTTTTTTAAATGTTTTTTTAATATATATGTATTATTTAATAATCGATTTTGTCTTGTAAGACTATACGGAGTATGGGGTATGAAAGAGTGGTGTTATTCGATATGTGGCTGCCACGTTAGCACGTGTTAAAAGGGAGTGGTGCAACAAAAGGGAGGAGTGGGAGCGGCGTGGTTAGTGGGTTTTTACAAATAAAATAATAAATAAATAAAAAATCAACAATTAAAACACACCCGAAATCCACTTCACAACCCAAATGCCCCTCACATTGATGGAAAACTCTTGGCCCTCATCACCACGCCACCACTAGGGGTGTGTTCCCGGCCTGGAAAGACCACCACACCCACACTATGTGGTCTAATGCCTAATTTTCATTTACACACACATCGAACTTTAATAAGTTTAATATTTGACTCTTCAACTTTAATAAAATAATATTTTTCTTTTCTTCTTTAAACGATTTACATTACAACCTCTAAACATTGAACTTTAAGAAAGTTATCATTTATTTTTTAACGAATTTTCTATTATGTGATTTTTATGAGTTTCGTTTTTTTATCAACACTCCACACAAGTTATTTTTATCTACGTTATGACTTAAATTTTCATAATGTTGTTTTAAACGTGTTTTTAAACTGTTCGGTTTTTTATAGCGCCTGTCGTTCATCTCTATACACAATTGCGACATGTTTTTTTTTCTCTACGTTTAAATTGACCCGTTGTAATGTTGTTTTTAAAATGACCCATTGTTTTAAGCGCTAATTTTTAAAACGGCTGACGCTCATCCCTAAATACACCATTCGACGTGTTTTTTAATCTATGTTTAAATCGACCAGCTGTGAATGTGTGGTCATCGTGTTTATCTTTATATACGTTTTGGTGTAGATTTTATTCGAATAACTTGGCATTCGTATACAACAAAGTAACTTTTCCATGACTTTCAAATATACAGTCGTGACGTCGTTTTTTATCCTTACGTTCACGATTTGCTTAATTTTTATCCACGTTTCTAACCAACCGCGGAACACAAGTACCCACCAGTTAACAATAAAATTGGGTAAAGAGCTCCAAACTTTTTCTTCGCTTTACCCTTCAAGTGGTTAAGACGGCGCTGGTTTAAAACTAACAAGATTTAAACCTTTTTATTGATGGGTTAAGTTAAAACAACATTTTTTTAGAAATTTGTATTGAGATGCTACCAATGGTTTCCTCATAGAATATTACTCATTTGTTGGTAAGAAGTACCCCAATTTTTTTTTTTTTTTTTTTTTTATAAAGAGTTAAATGCCATTTTAGTTCATGTTGTTTGGGACATTTTGTCAGTTTAGTTCAAAGGTTTCATTTTTCGTTTGTGGGTCTAAAAAGGTTTCACCATTCTCATTTAAGTCCACTGGGTTAACTTCATCCATTGTTTCTGTTAACGAGAACGGCAATTCGGTCATTTTATATGGCCGGATTGCCATTCTAATTCACAGAATTACATATAGAATCACCGAATTGCCCTTCTTGTTAATAGAAAAAATAGATGAAGTTAACCCAGTGGACTAAAATGGCAACAGTGGATCCTTTATGGATGAAGTTTTACCTGACTCGAAGAAAAATCGTTCGGTATTTAAGCGTATAACGCTCGTGAGATTCTGATATGAATATTATTCAAAACAAATTTGAGTTTGAACTCATCGGAGTTGAATCTGGAAGCGTTAGCGGTTTTATATTTAGTTGATTTGCATGTTTCAGAACCGGTTAATTTCACATAAATTTCGCTTTTCCACAGTTATGTTGTTGTTTCCAGTGTTATTTCACTGCTTATTGAGATCAGTTAACATTTGTTCTTATATGATTTAGCGATCTGAATTTCGATGTTCTACACAGTGCCGGTATCGCAGATGCTCAATATTAATGTTGTTTTACCATATCGACTCTAAATTGCATGTATCAGAACTAGGGATGAGCTCGGTATCGTCCGGTACCGAACAGGTACCGGTACCGAAAATCCCTAAAAGTGAGTACTGGTACCGGTACCGAATATACCCGGTTCGGTATCGGTACGATACCGTGCCGGAACAGTACCGAAAATGTCAAAAGTCGGTACCGAATCGGTACCGAAAAAGTACCCGGTCCGGTAAATTCGGTACCGGAATCGGTACGGTACCGGTACCGGTACCGGGTCTGATTTGCTCATCCCTAATCAGAACTGTTTAATTTCCATATTGATGTTGTTTTACAATATTCTACACGGTGCCGGTATCGCCGATGCTCGATATTGATGTTGTTACAATTTGATATAAGCGGTTACGTGATTCGAAGAAAAATCGTTCGATGATTTCAGCGTATAACGCTCGTGAGATTCTGATTTGAATATTATTCGAAACGAATTTGAGTTTGAAATCACCGGAGTTGAATCTGGAAGCATTATCGGTTTTATTTTTGTTTCTGTTAACGGAATCGTAGTGTGTGTTGATATCATCAGATCAGGATCGAATTTCGTACCTAATTTCGCTTCTGCAGCATTCGTCGATTGGCGTTAGGGTTAAATCAGCGTTGTTGCAAATATATAAACACAGACGTATGCCTATGTAAAGATCTACTGCCATAATCTTATGTAGATATCAATAAATTGAACTATAAGTTACTTGATTATTTTATATTTCATAAAATCTATCATTCTAATTGTCAAAAATGATATAAAAAAGATAAAACATTATTATCCTACGTGTACTTGAAATATGTTTCCCGCCAAAATCATATGGGGCATATCGCAACAACTTGCTCAACTAAATTGACTAAAATACCCCTTACATTATGCCATGCAATAAAACTTTACGAGGGTAAGAATGGGAAAATGGCAAGATTCCGTTTAATGCCTTCTGTTGCAAAATACCGGATTCAGATACATATAACTAGGGACGAGCTCGGTATCGTCTGGTACCGAAAGAACCGGTACCAAAAATTCCCAAAAGTGGGTACCGGTACCGAATATACCCGGTTCGGTATCGGTATCGGTTCGATATCAGTACGGTACCGGTATTTGAGGGTAAAAACCGGTAAACACTGGTACCGAACCGGTACCGAAAATGTCAAAAGTCGATACCGAATCGGTACCAAAAAAGTGCCTGGTCCGGTAATTCGGTACCGGAACTGATTTGCTCATCCCAAATCAGAACTGTTTAATTTCCATATTGATGTTGTTTTACAATATTCTACACGGTGCTGGTATCGCCGATGCTCGATATTGATGTTGTTTTACAATTTGATAGAAGCGGTTACGTGATTCGAAGAAAAATCGTTCGGTGATTTCAGCGTATAACGCTCGTGAGATTCTGATCTGAATATTATTCGAAACGAATTTGAGTTTGAACTCACCGGAGTTGAATCTGGAAGCATTAGCTGTCACACCCCGAAATATCAGAGCTGGCGTGACTGGACCGGTATCTTCATTGCACAGCGGAAGCAAAAGGCTAAGACTTCTAAACAGTGAACGCCTGCTAGGTCCTCGAAATCTCGTGGGTTCTCCTATTCCAACCGTTCCTTAGTTTTAAAAATGCAACCTGAGAAAGAACATGCGAAAAAGTCAACATAAAGTTGAGCGAGTTCATAGTTTGTTTTGAAAAGATTTAAAATAAATCTTTTTGATAACCGGTTTAAAAGTTGTTGAGAAAGCATAGTAAAATCATTTTCTCGGCATGATATATGAAAGGTGTGAGTCTAGCCCACGAGAGTCTTTGTAAGCAGGACCAACTCGTCCTCTTACTAGTACATAAGTTGAAAACATTATCAAAGTTTGTAAATACATGTAAATGAGTTTGCGTCAAATGAATATTAAAACATCTGAAAGTTATAATGTTGCAAGTTGGTATGTAAAGCGTCTATGAACATGTTGATCATTAATGTTTCGCGAGAACATTAATATATGCGACGACATAGGAGGTACTCAACCCGCGTAGGCAATTTTTAGTGTCGAATCACCTCGACTGGGACACAACAGCACTCTAAGTGGTCACCCATGGACCGTGAGTGGGGCTCGCCCGTACCCATTAGATCTAACCTTTGTTCCTTGGTCCTCAAAAGGATTAATGGCACCTCAGTTACAGCCTATGCTCACATGATCTAAGAGTTCATTCCATAACTTAATCATACCTAAGTTTGACATGTATTTCCCCTCGAAAGTTGTAAACCGAGACGTTGAAAGAAAAAGGGGAACATGGTCTCACTGAGTTGTCTCGTTTTTCGTACGCAGGCCAACCCAGTCTCGTTGTTGTAACGAGGACATTCTCGTCACTAGTCATGAAAATCATGCATGTTTGTGAAAATACGTGTTTGTTTTGTAAAACCGGTATGCTTAGTATAAACCTTTCGTAAACCTTTCGAGTTCGTTGAAATTCATTTGCAACATGGTTTATAAATACGTGTTTTCGTTCATCAAAATAGTGTTTGCTTTTGCAAAAACTTGCATGTCTTTCCACCCCCGAAAACATGTATATAAAAAATGTAAAACAGTAAAAAGTGGGGGTTATGAACTCACCTTGACATTCCTGTGCAATGCTAGCCTAGCGTGATTCCGTGATGTCATTCCAAGAATGTGGACTCGCTAGCGTGTAACTAAAGCATTCCTAATCAAGGAATAATTTGTAAGCCACCAATTAAACGTAGCTAAACTAGGCGTCCGAGCTCTACCGAGTCGTTAATGAAACGATCTACTGAAGATGTTATTATTTGGTTTGAAATAACCAAACTATTGTTCGTTGATCCCGTGTAATATCGGGATAAAACTAAGTCTCGAAAACGACTTAGTATTCCGAATGGTTTATGATATATATATTTTTATATAGATATAAATATCTTTTACGTAGTCGTGCTAGTCGTAGTGAATTAGAAGACGTAGGTGAATAATTGTACGACTCTTCGTAGCTTTCGTAGAACGTAATGGAATAAATATAAATATTATATTTATCTTATAAAAATACACTACGTAACGACGTTTGAAATAAATATAAATCGTTATATTTATTTTATGAAAGTACTCAGAAGAAGTATGAAGAAGTATCGATGTTTGAATAAATATAGATAATTATGCTTATCTAAATAAGTGTCGGGTTTCGTTAAGTTGTAACTTGCGTGTTGTCGAAATGCTATAATTTCAGTTTATAAGTTATAAAAAAACGTCACTAAAATAAATATACTTTTATATTTATTTTATAAGAAAGCTTGGATTTCGATAAGTGTCGTTAAGATTTAGATACGTTTTATAATTCGGGTTTTAACGAAAATCGGGCAGAGCTTCCTCTGTTTTTTTGGAATAACCCCGACAACATAAATGTCGATATTTTGTCCAAATTCAACAATTCAACAAACATTATATATAAAGTTTACGACAAGTATATCAAAACGTCAAATATGAAACCAACTCACTAAATATAAAACCGTTAGTTAGTCGGGTCGAGCTCGGTTCGCGTAAACTAATAAAATCTAACTAACGTATACTAACTCGCTTTGATTAAATTTGTTACCGGGTCTTCGAGTCGACTGCGTTTGACCTCACGTTGACATGATGTTGACTGGGACCCGAACCAAAAATGTGACTTTAATTTCGAACCGTTCGTGTCGCGAAGCTCAAATTGGAGAAATCTGCCCAAACTAACCACGCCCTGATCCGTTGCGCCTGTTGTTGACCCGAGTCTACTCGGTTTGACCCGAGTCGACCGGGTTTGACCCGCTGACTCGAACCCGCGTCTCGACCCGTGACCCGAACTGAAACTAAAACCAAACATCACACCTGAACTGATGAGTTTAAACCCGAATTCCATCCAAACAAAACCCAAACTAAATTAGAATCGAATCTGAACGTGAAACTGACCCGAGTCACCTGAATCAATATAACCACCACCACCACTGCCGTCACCGGCTGCCACCGCGTGGCGGTTTTGTTATTCCGTGAACACCACCACTGAAGACATCACCTTTTCCAGCTTCATCATCGGAGCAAAGAAATAATCGAACTTCATATCGATTAAATCTGAACTGATTCAAAGTAAAAGATGAAGGACATGGGTTTTACCAGTGAGCATGTCGAAAGAAATTAAAGTCGTCGTCAACCTCCACCGCTTGCCCCTTTCTCTCTATCTCTTCGTGTACCGTCGCCGTGTGCCACCAACGAGGGTGGTGGCAGTTGTTTCTGCTTCGAGTGGGGAGCCGGAACAAGTGGGTTAGTCACCGGAGTGACCTGAGTGTTCGCCGGAGAAAATCAACAGGAGGGAGGGAGGGTGTTGTCGGCTGGTAACACCGCCGACAGCCGGCGGTTAACAAGCTCCGATCATCGTCGACCAGGAGCATCACGAGAGAGAGAGGGTATGTGAGAGTGGAGTTAATATCTTTTTTTTTAAAGATGGTGAAGGGAGTTTTAGTAGAGTATGTGTGTGTTTGTCTGTATGTAATTCGAGAGAAAGTGGCAAAGAAAAAGAAGGTTTTGTAAGGATGATGGTGATGAGGTTTTTATTTAGGTGTAGATGATAGATCAGACATAATTTGTCTGTGTGCAATTGTAGGCATAATCAAGAGAAAGGGAATTAGAGGATTAGGGTTTCTTCAACTTGAAGATGAAAGAGAGCAGATTGTGTGCGTGATTTAGTTTTGTGGTTTCAAATGAAGGATAAGGTTGTAGCTACAAATATATACTAGGGTTAGTTTAATGGGCTTTGGGCTTGGGCCCAAGGCCCACAAGCCCAATCCCCGTGTTTAAGTGGCCCGTAATTCCTACGAGACCGTTATCAAAACCCAAGCTCCGCGAAACTTCGTAATTTATAAATTTTAGTTTTAAAAAAAATACGTAAAGTAGTACCGGTAGCCGTTTGTCGTGTTCGTTCACTGATTACTGTAAAAATCGCATGAAATCGCGCCATTGCCATTTTAATCCGTTTTTTGATATGGTTTCTACTACGGATATTAAAATTTAATTACGAAGCTAGTTATATCATAAAATTTCAGTTTTGGAAGTAATACGCATGTTTGATGCTTCTGTTTCGTTGCCGGTGCGTTCCTGCAGTCGCGTTTTTTGTTCGCGTTCGCGCTTTGTGACGTACGAAAGCACAATAAATTCACAAAACTAAACTTATGAGTATAAAATACGCATATAAAATTTGTATTTGTCGGCGTTGTCAATATTTCGCACGGTTTCTATTCGTTATCGATTATCGTTACGCTGTTTCTCCGCAGTTTATCATCCGCGTACTATAAAGTCGATTAGGCGTTCCTAGGCATTTACAAAAGCCTAATTGGGTTAACTCGTGCCTTAAACACTATCAGTTATCGTCTTAATCGTTTCTTAACCACGTAATTAGAAGCTGTTAATTACCGGTTGTCACATTCTCCCCGTGTTGCAGAAATTTCGTCCTCGAAATTTAGTCTATGTTATCTCCTCAAAGTTGTGTCGTTTCGCAGGTAAGTCCGAAAAATACCATAGTGAATGACCGCGTACTCGAATCAAGACTTATTCGGATTAGTGAGTGTAAAGACATTTTGCATCAATAAAAACCCGATGGTTGAACTGAGTTTGTTCCAGAAATAGATGTCAAATGAATGAAGCATAGTGATACTATCACCGATGTGATTAAGTTTACGGAGTTCAACAAAAGGGGAATTTCGATCAAGAGAATTGAAAATGAACGTTCACAACATGCAAATCAATTTTGAAACAATAGAATTCACTACCAACGGAATCCTGCGTTGGTTGTTATATAGTTGAAACTCAGAACAATAATCTCAAATGGATAGAATCATGAAATGATTTGTCAACTATTGAACCAATAAATGAATAAAATCAACGTGTTGCAAGGATACGCCGAAATGAAATACAACCGAACCTGGTGTACCATCGTCTTAATACATAATTGCATTAAGACTATTTAAATGATGTGTCAAACGAAAAGCGTAAATAGTTACGCATGAAACGGCTGATCGTGATTAGCACAAGCTACAAGTTTATACCGACACCACAAGGTGTCGTAGTGAATAAAACAATTCAATAATAGCGGTGACCAAACAAATGTCACCGTGTTTGAAATCAAATAAAGGCTCAACGAAGTAAATTTGAAAGCTCGTTCCAGCAAATCTCATAGAATTTTCAATTGATAATGAAACAAATAAACGATGTTTTCGAGCGAAGATGAAAAGCAATTGAATATCACAAAATGTTCGCTCGATGATGAATGAACCGTTAAGAGGTACACCGAAATATGACATAAATTTGTGTACCACTATCTTAACACACGATTGTGTTAAGATTGCTTTAATATGATAAATCAACAAAGCGGATTTAATATCAATAAACAAATAAATAAATAATTAAATCCGTACATGAGGTGAGCAACGAGGTTAGCGCAAGCTTCAAACTTGTGAAAAATGTCACCACAAGGTGATCGTGATCAAAGAAACGATTCAATGAAGTCGAAGACCAAACAAGCATGTTATGGTTTAAAGCAAATGAAGTGCTTGTTGGGATTATTTCAAATATGATGGCCTCAATCCGTCATATGGAATACTGAATCGAATATATATTACGGCAAGTTCAATCAATTGAACTTGGGTGCAACACAATCCAACAATGAATTCATGTAAGAAAGTTTCAAAACATGGTTACAACAAAAAAAACCATGTACGTATTTCGAAAAGAAAAGAAGTTTTCAAGAAATTCATTAACTCGATAGCAAGGAGTCATCACTTACAAGAATGCGGATCATCCAGATCACGAAGCAATAATTTAGATATAGCTAAATAATAATTGAAATTTTTGATGAAAACGATCATCCGAAGCGAATCCACATGCGTAACAAACGATGCATGTGCAACATATGATTTTTTTTTTTTTCAAGAACTGAACCAAATAAGTGTTAGCTATAATGAAAGAAAATATCGTGATGCAATGACCACTGAGAGGAGTAGAGATGTAAAAAAAATCTACTCACTAGATGCAAAAGTCGGAATTTCAATAAAAGAAGTTTAAGGACTTTACCTGGAACTTCGTGTGATGGTCAGTTGTTAGGTGACATTACCATGGAATGTCGAACATAGCATATCCGCCATAAATGAAATAGGGGGAATGTGAAGACGTGTGACTTCTTTTGCAGCGCCAACAATTGTGAGTCCCTTCAGACTAAGAATCGGTTGTTATGAAATCTCGTTTTAACGTACCTCAGTGTAACTAGTGTCATTTGTAGGATCATGTGGCAAGGTACTGCATTTCGCTTAGTAGTTCTCCAACTGACGGGAATTAGTATCGTTGTTGTCGTGTCCAATCGAGTTTTCCAGAAGCCTTGCCTCGAAAGTCGTGTGTGATATACTTCGAAGTCCGTTGACGTATAGTTTAAGTTTCGTGTATAGTTGCGCAATAGCGTTTCATTCCACGTAGATTACCTGCTCGGGTAACTAAAAAGCATAGACAATATAGATAATAGCGTTTGCTGAGTTAATAATCGCAGTTCCTACGTGAGGACGTTTAATGAATTTCGTCGTAAGTTTCTTATCAAGAGTTTTCCAAAGGTCTTATATGCGTGTTATCAAAACCCTCCAAGTTTTGCTTATTGTGTGTGTAATTGTTTCGTGTACTGTGTATCGACACAACATTTGTATATATTTAAAATCAAAACAGTTGACTCATTGTTCTTGGCAACGGTTGGAACCCATATTCGAGTCTTAGGCGTTCTGTACGTGTTCAATTCTTGATATCTAAGTTCCCAGAGGAGAGTAAGGTTAAAGCCTAGGTATCTCTACGGAAACCTAATTCGCTGAAACCTATAGCTCTGATACCAATCTATCACACCCCGAAATATCAGAGCTGGCGTGACTGGACCGGTATCTTCATTGCACAGCGAAAGCAAAAGGCTAAGACTTCTAAACAGTGAACGCCTGCTAGGTCCTCGAAATCTCGTGGGTTCTCCTATTCCAACCGTTCCTTAGTTTTAAAAATGCAACCTGAGAAAGAACATGCGAAAAAGTCAACATAAAGTTGAGCGAGTTCATAGTTTGTTTTGAAAAGATTTAAAATAAATCTTTTTGATAACCGGTTTAAAAGTTGTTGAGAAAGCATAGTAAAATCATTTTCTCGGCATGATATATGAAAGGTGTGAGTCTAGCCCACGAGAGTCTTTGTAAGCAGGACCAACTCGTCCTCTTACTAGTACATAAGTTGAAAACATTATCAAAGTTTGTAAATACATGTAAATGAGTTTGCGTCAAATGAATATTAAAACATCTGAAAGTTATAATGTTGCAAGTTGGTATGTAAAGCGTCTATGAACATGTTGATCATTAATGTTTCGCGAGAACATTAATATATGCGACGACATAGGAGGTACTCAACCCGCGTAGGCAATTTTTAGTGTCGAATCACCTCGACTGGGACACAACAGCACTCTAAGTGGTCACCCATGGACCGTGAGTGGGGCTCGCCCGTACCCATTAGATCTAACCTTTGTTCCTTGGTCCTCAAAAGGATTAATGGCACCTCAGTTACAGCCTATGCTCACATGATCTAAGAGTTCATTCCATAACTTAATCATACCTAAGTTTGACATGTATTTCCCCTCGAAAGTTGTAAACCGAGACGTTGAAAGAAAAAGGGGAACATGGTCTCACTGAGTTGTCTCGTTTTTCGTACGCAGGCCAACCCAGTCTCGTTGTTGTAACGAGGACATTCTCGTCACTAGTCATGAAAATCATGCATGTTTGTGAAAATACGTGTTTGTTTTGTAAAACCGGTATGCTTAGTATAAACCTTTCGTAAACCTTTCGAGTTCGTTGAAATTCATTTGCAACATGGTTTATAAATACGTGTTTTCGTTCATCAAAATAGTGTTTGCTTTTGCAAAAACTTGCATGTCTTTCCACCCCCGAAAACATGTATATAAAAAATGTAAAACAGTAAAAAGTGGGGGTTATGAACTCACCTTGACATTCCTGTGCAATGCTAGCCTAGCGTGATTCCGTGATGTCATTCCAAGAATGTGGACTCGCTAGCGTGTAACTAAAGCATTCCTAATCAAGGAATAATTTGTAAGCCACCAATTAAACGTAGCTAAACTAGGCGTCCGAGCTCTACCGAGTCGTTAATGAAACGATCTACTGAAGATGTTATTATTTGGTTTGAAATAACCAAACTATTGTTCGTTGATCCCGTGTAATATCGGGATAAAACTAAGTCTCGAAAACGACTTAGTATTCCGAATGGTTTATGATATATATATTTTTATATAGATATAAATATCTTTTACGTAGTCGTGCTAGTCGTAGTGAATTAGAAGACGTAGGTGAATAATTGTACGACTCTTCGTAGCTTTCGTAGAACGTAATGGAATAAATATAAATATTATATTTATCTTATAAAAATACACTACGTAACGACGTTTGAAATAAATATAAATCGTTATATTTATTTTATGAAAGTACTCAGAAGAAGTATGAAGAAGTATCGATGTTTGAATAACTATAGATAATTATGCTTATCTAAATAAGTGTCAGGTTTCGTTAAGTTGTAACTTGCGTGTTGTCGAAATGCTATAATTTCAGTTTATAAGTTATAAAAAAACGTCACTAAAATAAATATACTTTTATATTTATTTTATAAGAAAGCTTGGATTTCGATAAGTGTCGTTAAGATTTAGATACGTTTTATAATTCGGGTTTTAACGAAAATCGGGCAGAGCTTCCTCTGTTTTTTTGGAATAACCCCGACAACATAAATGTCGATATTTTGTCCAAATTCAACAATTCAACAAACATTATATATAAAGTTTACGACAAGTATATCAAAACGTCAAATATGAAACCAACTCACTAAATATAAAACCGTTAGTTAGTCGGGTCGAGCTCGGTTCGCGTAAACTAATAAAATCTAACTAACGTATACTAACTCGCTTTGATTAAATTTGTTACCGGGTCTTCGAGTCGACTGCGTTTGACCTCACGTTGACATGATGTTGACTGGGACCCGAACCAAAAATGTGACTTTAATTTCGAACCGTTCGTGTCGCGAAGCTCAAATTGGAGAAATCTGCCCAAACTAACCACGCCCTGATCCGTTGCGCCTGTTGTTGACCCGAGTCTACTCGGTTTGACCCGAGTCGACCGGGTTTGACCCGCTGACTCGAACCCGCGTCTCGACCCGTGACCCGAACTGAAACTAAAACCAAACATCACACCTGAACTGATGAGTTTAAACCCGAATTCCATCCAAACAAAACCCGAACTAAATTAGAATCGAATCTGAACGTGAAACTGACCCGAGTCACCTGAATCAATATAACCACCACCACCACTGCCGTCACCGGCTGCCACCGCGTGGCGGTTTTGTTATTCCGTGAACACCACCACTGAAGACATCACCTTTTCCAGCTTCATCATCGGAGCAAAGAAATAATCGAACTTCATATCGATTAAATCTGAACTGATTCAAAGTAAAAGATGAAGGACATGGGTTTTACCAGTGAGCATGTCGAAAGAAATTAAAGTCGTCGTCAACCTCCACCGCTTGCCCCTTTCTCTCTATCTCTTCGTGTACCGTCGCCGTGTGCCACCAACGAGGGTGGTGGCAGTTGTTTCTGCTTCGAGTGGGGAGCCGGAACAAGTGGGTTAGTCACCGGAGTGACCTGAGTGTTCGCCGGAGAAAATCAACAGGAGGGAGGGAGGGTGTTGTCGGCTGGTAACACCGCCGACAGCCGGCGGTTAACAAGCTCCGATCATCGTCGACCAGGAGCATCACGAGAGAGAGAGGGTATGTGAGAGTGGAGTTAATATCTTTTTTTTTTTAAAGATGGTGAAGGGAGTTTTAGTAGAGTATGTGTGTGTTTGTCTGTATGTAATTCGAGAGAAAGTGGCAAAGAAAAAGAAGGTTTTGTAAGGATGATGGTGATGAGGTTTTTATTTAGGTGTAGATGATAGATCAGACATAATTTGTCTGTGTGCAATTGTAGGCATAATCAAGAGAAAGGGAATTAGAGGATTAGGGTTTCTTCAACTTGAAGATGAAAGAGAGCAGATTGTGTGCGTGATTTAGTTTTGTGGTTTCAAATGAAGGATAAGGTTGTAGCTACAAATATATACTAGGGTTAGTTTAATGGGCTTTGGGCTTGGGCCCAAGGCCCACAAGCCCAATCCCCGTGTTTAAGTGGCCCGTAATTCCTACGAGACCGTTATCAAAACCCAAGCTCCGCGAAACTTCGTAATTTATAAATTTTAGTTTTAAAAAAAATACGTAAAGTAGTACCGGTAGCCGTTTGTCGTGTTCGTTCACTGATTACTGTAAAAATCGCATGAAATCGCGCCATTGCCATTTTAATCCGTTTTTTGATATGGTTTCTACTACGGATATTAAAATTTAATTACGAAGCTAGTTATATCATAAAATTTCAGTTTTGGAAGTAATACGCATGTTTGATGCTTCTGTTTCGTTGCCGGTGCGTTCCTGCAGTCGCGTTTTTTGTTCGCGTTCGCGCTTTGTGACGTACGAAAGCACAATAAATTCACAAAACTAAACTTATGAGTATAAAATACGCATATAAAATTTGTATTTGTCGGCGTTGTCAATATTTCGCACGGTTTCTATTCGTTATCGATTATCGTTACGCTGTTTCTCCGCAGTTTATCATCCGCGTACTATAAAGTCGATTAGGCGTTCCTAGGCATTTACAAAAGCCTAATTGGGTTAACTCGTGCCTTAAACACTATCAGTTATCGTCTTAATCGTTTCTTAACCACGTAATTAGAAGCTGTTAATTACCGGTTGTCACATTAGCGGTTTTATTTTTGTTTCTGTTAACGGAATCGGAGTGTGTGTTGATATCATCAGATTAGGATCGAATTTCGTACCTAATTTCGCTTCTGTAGCATTCGTCGATCGACGTTAGGGTTAAATCGGCGTCGTTGCAAATATATAAACACAGACGTATGCCTATGTAAAGGACTGCCATAATCTTATGTAGATATCAATAAATTGAACTACAAGTTACTTGATTATTTTATATTTAATCTATCATTCTAATTGCCAAAAATGATATAAAAAAGATAAAACGTTATTATCCTACGTGTACTTGAAATATGTTTCCCGCCAAAATCATATGGGGCATATCGCAACAACTTGCTCAACTAAATTGACTAAAATACCCCTTATATTATGCCATGCAATAAAACTTTACGAGGGTAAGAATGGGAAAATGGCAAGATTCCGTTTGATGCCTTCCATTGCAAACTAACGGATTCAGATACATGTAACTAGGGATGACATTGGTATCGTCCGGTACCGAACCGGTACCGGTACCGAAAGAACCGGTACCAAAAATCCCCAAAAGTGGGTACCGGTACCGAATATACCCGGTTCGGTACAGTTCGTATCAGTACCGGTTCGGTATCGGTACGGTACCGGTATTTGAGGGTGAAAACCGGTAAATACCAGTACCGAAAATGTCAAAAGTCGGTACCGAATCAGTACCGGAAAAATACCCGGTCTGGTAAATTCGATACCGGTACCGAATAACGGAACCGTAACTGAAATAACCGACAAAACCGAACCGAAACAAAAACCGACAGTTTGGTTTTTGGATTTTTAATAACTAAAAATTTTGTTTCGGTTTTCGGATAACCATTTCCAATAACCGAAAAAATCCGAACCGAACCGATAACTTATAATACATATATTTTTATGTTTAAGTTTAAGTGTTTAACCCAATGATAGTAGATATTATTAATTTTATTTTTGAATGTTAAGTATTTATAATAAAAACATTATATGTTTGTTTATAATTGAAATGATTTATTTATTACCTACCATAAATAACAGATATTAGCATACAAATTAAATGATCTTCAAATTATTATAAAAAATGTCTTAATAAAAACTTTGGAGAAAACATAAAAATAGATTAGAAGGTTAGATTTATGTAAGCAATATTAATTAAAGAAGTAAATATTATATCTTAAATGTAAACATATAAAAACGATTCTTATATTTTAAATTATATTTTTTATTTTATGAATCTTACATAATATTGTTCCAAAAAACCGAAAAACCGAACCAAGATAAAAACGGAAAAAACTAAAACTGGAAAACCAAAATCGAATGGTTTTAAAAAACCAAAAACCGACATTTCGGTTTCGGTTTTGGTTTTACCCAAAAACCGAACCGTGCACACCCCTACTCCTGGCAACGAAGAATGCAGTTCATCATGCTCACACTCTTTCTAGATAATTCGTCAATGAAAGATTAAGCAACAATTGTACAGTAGAAACAAACGCTGTTTTAGTTACAGGTATCCGTATAAGTATAATCGATTTAATTCTCACGTTATCTGAATTTTGAAGTATATTCATTTGTTTGATTCTCTCAGCGTTGATTATCTGCCTTTTAAATGATAAACTTATATGATCAGGCGGATAATTGCGATATTCATCTGTTTAATTCATCAATCAAGGATCAAGCAACAACTGTACAGTAGAATCGCTGTTTTCGTTTCAGGTATGAGTAAATAATAATATAATCAGTGTTTAAGGTTGGTTGAGTTAGATTGCGCTCTCCAAAAGAAACTCGGTAACTCCCGTCGCATTAAGTGGACCAACCCACTAGTTATATATAAAATATAAATGTATATGAATAACTAATAAAGGCCCAGAATCATTTCAGAACCATAAATATTTACAGAACTCGCAGAAATCATAATAAATAATCTTTTTATTTATATATTTTTAGGTTTAGGATAATTTTATCATTTATTATGTGTATTTTTACCATTACATACATGTTAAGAGTAATCTTATCATTTTTATATGTAATTTATAATTACACATATGTAAACTAGTTTTTTTACATATATGTAATTAGTTATGACACATAGGGTGGGGCTATATAGAAAACCCTAAATATTTAAGAAACCCGGGAAACTCAAAGCTCCCAACTTTTTTTTTGAAAAAAATAACACATGTAATATACATGTTTTTAAGAGTTTTGGGCCAAAAAAATCAAAAAAGTGCCGAAGGGTTTTTTTTTTTTAAAAAAAACAAATTTCAGCAACTTTCAGCATTTTTTGTCTAACACATGTTAGTCAACGAAGTTTTTGAAATTTGTTTATTTTTTTTAAAAAAAGTACTCGGCGCTTTTTTGTTTTTTTTGGCCCAAAACTCTTAAAAACATGTATATTACATGTGTTATTTTTTCAAAAAAAAAGTCGGGAGCTTTGAGTTTCTAGAGTTTTTTTAAATTTTTAGGGTTTTTTGTCTAGCATTAGCCACATATATATAATTTTGGCAATTAAACATATGTAAACTACTTTTAACATGTATGTAATCAAAGAAATACATATAATAGATGATAAAAAGATCCTAAATACAAAAACTTATGTATAAAATGATTGTTTATTAAGAGTTCTGAAAGTTCTGTAGTTATTTAGAGTTCTGAAATGAACTCAACCCTATACTAAGGGCTACTAATAAATAATAAATAAGTTGAGGTCAAGCTCAATTCGTAGAAATAGAGGTCGAAATGAGATAAGCTTGAGCTCACGTAAATCAAGGGAGTTGAGTTCAAGCTTACGTGAGCTGCCGAGATGAGGATGGGTCAGTTAATTTACACACCCATGCGTGTAACGCTAGTTGGGGGGGGGGGGCTGTTTAATTGGAGAGAAAATATTAACTATTTATCGTCTAATTGGAGAGAAAATATTAATCTTTCTATACTAATAAACAAAAATTCTTTTTGAACACGTGTCATTCTCTGGTTATTTCTAACCCTTCTTTTCTTATTTATCTCTTTTATTAAATAATAATAATAATATTAAACATCAATTTAACTAAATCTATTTATCTCTTTTGTTTAATTGATTTCTTTTTTAACTCTAAAGTTTCAATCTTTGACAATTTAACTCTAAAGTTTCAATCTTTGGTATTTTAACCCCTTTGATTAATTTGATTTTTCACTTCTAATTCAAAAGTTTTCATCTTTTGCAATTTAACCCCTTTATTTTTTTTACTTTCAATCCAAAACTTTTCATCTTTTGCAATTTAATATCAACATTTTTTTTACTTTCAACTTTAGTCTCTCATATACTTTTCATCTTTCATAAGTTCTCCGTTTAACATGTCGTTCTAAATTTCCGACTTAACACGCCGCAACGTGTGTGTGGGGTTCAACGTTTTTTCATCTATTTTATTTTTTTTCCTGATTGACATGTCCGTTACAACGCGTCTATTTTTCCCCATTTGATAGGTCTGTCGCAACGTGCGAGTCAGAGATCGACTTAGTTATTTTTTTCTCGGTTTTACACACAGGCTCGTGGTCATGTGAGAAACATTTGTCTTTCATCTAATATGATATATAACTATTGAATCCCCGACGCATTACAACGGGTGGTAAATTTAGTTATTTATTTATAATAATATCTTTTATAGTTTTAGTTTTAATTTTGTGACTGAATATTTTCTGTTAAGTTCTCATTTGATTAATTTTGTAAAACGAGGTGTCAAATTTTTTTGGTATAATTCACTAAATAATTAACCGGTACGGGTTCGTACGAGAAATGAAAATTGGGCTTTCTATTATAGAGCAAACGTATAATTTCAAATTTAATTAATAGTAAATTACTTTTTGAGTCCCTATGTTTTAGTGGTTTTAACCACTTGAATCCAAAATCAAAAAGTTTAATACTTTGAGTCTCTAACCGCTCATGCACACCCTCTGAAAAAATTCAAAAAATCTTTTGTAAGGTTGAGTTCTTTAAGTTCTCACAACTCATAAAAGTTTTCATTTTACCCTAACCATATATATTTGTTAAGATAAAATATATTATTTGGATATAAACAATAATTACTAATAAGGTATCAAGTCACATGTACAAACGAAAATATAATTGTTCTTTATTTTTATTAATTTATCTAAATAAGTCATTTCATTAGTAAGGATTATATACAAGTTTATAACTTACATTTTTCGTCACTCAACCCGTGTAATAAATTATGATAACATTTAATATTAATTTATTATTTATATATTTAATATAAGATAAATAGGAAAGAGAGATATTTATTTTAAAAATATATTAAATTAACAATTTAGATTTGAGTTTAATATTTTATGTATGATAAGATTTAATATTAATTTATTATTTATTTAATTTAGTTAATATAAGATAAGTATATATTTAAGAATACCTTCAACGAATGACAAGTTTTCAAAGTTGGTTTCTTTTATTATTATTATTATTATTATTATTATTATTATTATTATTATTAATTTTAATCAATTAAATGAGAGAATGACAAATGTCCAAAACAGGTTTCTTTTATTATATAGTATAGATATAGATAGATCCTCGCATGACTTTTGATCCATTATTTTGATCATAAATTCTTGATATATCATGTTTTTATTATATTTTCGGTTACATTCGAGTAAATATCTAACTACATGATGTGTGTATATAATATTCATGCTCACAAGACTCTTGATCCACTATTTTGATTATAAAATTTTTGATATATTAAGGTTTTATATTTTTTTTTGTTACATTCGAATAAATCTATTTATATGGTGTCTATATAATATTCATGCTCACATGGACCATTTTCATTAATTAAAAGTTAAAACCATGGATTAGGCTTCAGAAGAAAAATAATACATTTTAAAAAGCTTGCAATAATAAGAATTTGAATTAATTTAGATTAAATATTATTATTATTATTAGTATTATTATTAATAATTTTAATCAATTAAATGAGAGAATGACAAGTAACCCCTTTGATTAATTTGATTTTTCACTTCTAATTCAAAAGTTTTCATCTTTTGCAATTTAACCCCTTTATTTTTTTTACTTTCAATCCAAAACTTTTCATCTTTTGTAATTTAATATCAACATTTTTTTTACTTTCAACTTTAGTCTCTCATATACTTTTCATCTTTCATAAGTTCTCCGTTTAACATGTCGTTCTAAATTTCCGACTTAACACGCCGCAACTTGTGTGTGGGGTTCAACGTTTTTTCATCTATTTTTTTTCCTGATTGACATGTCCGTTACAACGCGTCTATTTTTCCCCATTTGATAGGTCTGTCGCAACGTGCGAGTCAGAGATCGACTTAGTTATTTTTTTCTCGGTTTTACACACAGTCTCGTGGTCATGTGAGAAACATTTGTCTTTCATCTAATATGATATATAACTATTGAATCCCCGACGCATTGCGGCGGGTGGTAAATCTAGTTATTTATTTATAATAATATCTTTTATAGTTTTAGTTTTAATTTTGTGACTGAATATTTTCTGTTAAGTTCTCAATTGATTAATTCTCGTACATTTTAGGAAGCCCAATTTTCATTTGTCGTACGAACCCGTACCGGTTAATTATTTAGTGAAATATACCAAAAAAAATTGACACCTCGTTTTACAAAATTAATAGGGATAATGTTAATAATTCGTCTTTTTTTAATGGCAAATTTCTTTTATTCCTATCAGAATTAAAATTAAGACCTTTCCATTCTAAAATGTGGCTTTGTCTTTACCAATGAACCACCATCCATTGGTAATTCATCTTCTTTTATCCTTAATAAAGCATTCGTCTACTTTTATCCTTAATAAATTAACCATATCCTGTTACATTAAATTGAATTACTGATTATCAAAATTAGTCTGAATATTACTATTTTTTATTGGATTGAATTATTATTGTTATTTCAATATCAATTCGGTACCGACTTTTAATGTTTTCTGTAGAAGGTTGGTGCCGATTTTTACCTTTATGTACCGAGACCGTACCGGTATTTTGATAAAAGATGGGATAAATGAAAAAATAAAAAAAATAAAAACCTTGCCACGTGACAAGCTTTGAATGGAGAAGGTACTATGGCATGAGCACTATTCACAACATTGTCTTTTTAATATATAGGATAATTCTCAATTATGATTTGAATTTTGACGTATATTCATCTGTTTGATTCTCTGAGTTGTTTCGTGTTAATTTTATGTGTTTGAATCATCGCTAGAGATTGTTAATGCCTGTACTTAGATCAATTTATTGCTTGTTTTTAGCTAGAAAGCTCCAGATCTAATATATTAGGTTTTGCAATGGTAATTCGTAAATTATTTTTGGAAATTGAGATTTGTTGATAATGTGAATGTGTTTTAGTTCGTGTTGACTTGCGTAAAAAAAGGAATTTGAAAGCAATATACTGAAATATTGATTGTGTTGCTAGAAGAAGAATATAAATGATGATTTAGTTCTAGTTTTTTTTTTTTAATAACCAATTCAAACTTTATTAAGCCAAACACAACCGAAAAAAGTTTCAGCCAGAAGCTGATACAGAAACACAGACGAAAACAGAAAAAAGAAAGGAATACAGACCGAATTATATAGCAGATATCTAAACTAACTACACATTTAAATTGAAATCCCACCATTTTGTTTAGATATTGATCTGTGCTTTGAACGTTGCGTCACTCCATTTAGCGAAGAAACCTTTATCTCTTCCAATATCATCTGAACCGATCGATTTCTTCCTGCAAAGATTCTGTCATTTCTGTTTAACCACAGTATCCACATCGACTAAACAGCGATCGCATGTAGGATCTTTTTTACATTCCGACTCCTTTGGTTGTCAAGAAAAGCTTGCAATACATCCGTTAAATTTCCTTCCGTGTTCACCATTGGTGTTTTTGTCCATTTTGTCACCTCGTTCCATACCCTTTTCGCAAAATTGCAACGTAATAGGATATGGACCGCTGTTTCTTCGCACTCACCACAAATCTTGCACATGACATTCGGAATATTCATTCCCCTGTTTCTTAGTGCTACGGCCGACGGAACCTTTTCCACAATAGCTCGCCAGACGAACATGGAGCTCTTCCTTGTTACCCAACTATTCCAACAGAACGAAGTCGGAACTGTGTTTATGTCCAAACAGTGGCCCATGTCACACCCCAACCAATGGCGTAAACATCGGGATGAGACGAAGTGTGAAGATTGCTAGAGATAACATAACGCAATTTGTGACAATATTTAATAAACCGATTTCATTTCATAAAGTAGATTGTCAACATTACAAAAAATTCAAATACAACAAGTTCAAAGAAGTATATAACAACATAAGCAAAATTGATACGACATATTAAACCTAAACGTCTATATGTGTATCTAGGCATCAACGCTACTTCTTTTCATAGCATCGTCATCATCAACCTCAACCTGTAACATGTTTAAAATACAATTCAATGCAAAAGCAAAGGCGAGTATACAAGTTTAAGCATAAGTATAAGTATAAGTATAAAAGTTTAAAACGAATCCACATGGCAACTTAGTCTGTACGAGATCAACCTAGCATGGCATGCAATATTTCTAGCCAACCTCTGTTTACGCAAGAAAGTTTAATTAATTCAACATGACCCAAGTTTAAGGGGGGCGGTGCGTTACTCCTATAGCGCTATACATGTCAAATGGAGGCTCGTGAAAGCTAATGACTAAAACATATCACATAAGTATGGTCCACGTAAGCATCAAGTATCATAACATAGTATTCATGTATAAGGATTGTTTTGTGCATTGCATAAAGAATAAGTTTAAGTGTGTTTAAATAAGGTAACATGTTACACCCTAAAAAGTGGTAAACATAAAAAGGGGTTGCGAGTATACTCACAAAATTTGCATATGCTTTCCGATTATCCAAATGTGGCGAAGTTGATGAGGTTAGAAGGTTGAATATGTTCGTGTAGGGATTTTTTTTAGAAAGTTAAAACACAAGAATATAGGTATTCGAAAGTAATCATCCTTTAACACCAAGTACTTGTTCTTGACACTATGAAACCTCAAGGGTTAATGTTTTCATGAGTAATATACTCATTAGAATCGTAACAAGTCTTATGTCTTAGATGATCTTATTTTAATATCTTGACGAATGAACACAAGTCCATCATCAAGGGTTCGAATAGTATATATATGTATAAGTATTATATGTACTATTTAGTCCATTAGTCAAGCATGAGGTAGAAGATAAATCTTCATTTAGGTACCTCTATTGTGTCATAGAATTCATGTAGGAGGTAGGAAGAACAAGCTTCCATTTAGGTACCTCTTATGGTTCACCACTACACTTGATGTAAAAACATACAAGGAGGGTCATGAACTACAAGAAATAATGAAGTAACAACAACTAATCTATGGAAAAACATCAAGTAGTGAGTGGATTTCTATGAAGGATAGCCCAAGCTAGTCCAACTATCACACATTCATCAAGCTTTATGCTTGAACGCTACTTGTGGGTAGAACACTAACCAAAACATAATGTTTGTGAGGTTTTAACCTCTGATTTAACATTTCTCAGCCTTGTTTTTAAGCCCAACTAACCATTCGTTTGATTATGAGCATTAGGACATAGGTTTGAGATGAGATTAACTCAAGTTTACTAAGTTTAACAAAGTTTAGATAAAAACAGAAACAAACAGCCCACTTTGGAGCCTATTTGGGGACATTCCAGGCCTTGGTTTTTCATAGAAAACCTGTGGAATTGTTCCTTAGGTCAATCCAAACAAGTAGGAAAAAGAATCGACAGAAACGGACAAGAAATGAAGAAGTTATGCTAGTTTGAAGAAAATGGTATTAATCTGTCCACTCTTGCGAAAATCAGCTGATTGAAGGTGCTTGAGAGAGTGTAATTGTGGGTTTGTAAAGTGAAAAATGTGTGGAAGAGGTGTGGGTTTTATAGGGAAGGATTAGGGTTTAAATGGTTGGCATTTAATACATGTAGTTGGGAGTTAAAAGAATAAAAAAAACAAAATATTGCTATCTCACAGCTTGCAGCCGTGAGGCTGTCTTCAGCCTTAGTGTTTCCCTTCTTTTTGTTATGTGTGACATATATTAAATACTAGGTTAATACCCGGGATTGCTTCCCGGGCTCGAGAAAGTTACTTATATTAAAAACTATTTATGATTAATACATAATTAAAATAATATTGTATACTGACATACTGTATACCAGTTGCTCCAATTTCAAGTGCTGTAACAACCCTAATTTTCTTAACTAATACAGGATCCATTTTCAAATGCGATGCATAAAATGGTTGTACTCTACACTTGTTTATATTGTTTTCTTGCATTAGTTATTTGTACTCTTTAACTCGTAAATCCAAGACCAACATTATGAGGAAAGATTGTAGCCTTTTAAACATTATTTTGACAATGAACAACATGAATCCCATAAATTAAAAATATCCCTAAACGTGTTAATAAACAACCCTTTAGAAAATCGGTAACCATGTTGACCCATGCCTCAAGGGTTGCTTGTATGGATGGAACACTCCTACCACCACTTAACACACTTCCTGAGATCACAAGATAATTGTAACAAAATTGAGGTTAAGATGCATCTTAATATCGGACATGACACAATAGTAGCTAACAATTTAACAATATTAGGTAACAACGGACATAGTCGTGTGTTGCATTATTTTTTACCTTGTGAAAATGTATATTTGCCATGCAAATATTACCCACTCTTTCTGTATTATGCAACAGTTTTACCTACAATAATAAATAAGAGAGAAAACAAAGGCGACATTTAAAAAATGCACACGCAACACAAATCCGTCCACAAGATAATAAAAATGAAAATATTAGAAATTTTAGTCAACTCTAGACCACAACCACAACATGCAAAACCATATCCATTGTGACCTCACTAATAAAAGCTTTTTATAAGATGTACCTTTGTTACATTAAGAGTTAGTTTCCCATTAACTTCTACAATCCATTAAAGAGCATATACACTATATTATGTACTTGACTCCCATGAGAGACCACCTGCAATAATTTATTTACAAAAAGAGAATACATAAAGAAGAAAAAGAAAGTTAAATATATAAACACTTCGTTATGTGATCTAACAATCACTAACATATCATCAAAGTTATTAAGGTAAAGAAACAATTCCTAGTAAATATAGTATAGATCTATAAAATAAAAACATGCTATTCAACTGGGTAAATAGCAGATGCAAAATCATAAACCTCTACAAGTAACGGCTTGAAGACCCATGTAATTCAATAAGTTGTTTAGTTATATACCTTTTCAACAGTAATAACTTTGGTTTGGTAAGCATGAGAACCCGTTACCAGGAAACTGATGGGACCCTACCAAATATTCTACTAACCGATAGAAACTCAGCCGTTCGATGTACAGTAAGGTCTCCGAAACCTCCACCCATTGTTTCCGGAGAGATCTTTTTCCAGCACAGTACAAAATAGATCTAAAAAAATTTAGCCGTTTCTGTTCGCAAATCCAATGTTTTTAAAACCGCTTCAAACCAGCCAATAGTACCGGTTGAATCGTCCGATAGAACCGGTTAAACCGCACGGTACACCCGGTTGGACAACCTGATACACCCGGTTAAACCGTTTCTGAGCCCAATCCGATGACAATTCCCGTGATACAGAAAAGATTCAATACCAAATAAAAAAATCTTTATATCTCACATAAAAAATGCAAAAGACATTTAATTAAATTAATTTATATATTTCCAACGCAATGTAGAGTCATGTATTTGGTCAACATTGTGTTTCTCTTTCGACTTGGAGACACCCACTTGGCTAATTAAGATGCTTCACTAATTCCCTGTCAAGAGTTCAATTAATATCACCCCAAAACTATACACATTTCCAGGCATTGTCACCCTCGTTGTGTAAGCATAATGATTAGGATTTGATCCATTAAATAAAACACAAACCAAATTAACCAATTGAAAAATAGGGGTGCTAAACGGTTCAATATGATTAGTATGTATTTGATTTAGAGATTTATATGTTTAAAATATATACTAAATAGATTGAAAAGAAACGCAAAAAGGTTGCACAACTTGTTGTTTCAACATCAAAAAAGGGAAAGGAAATTGAAGAAACACCAGAAGTGGTCAAACCAGATGTTTCAAGCTGTCGTAGATCATCAAAAAAAAGAGAGGTAACAATTGATTTAATTAGTGATTGCTATAGAACCAAAATTATAATTATTTATTGGTTATTATTTATTATTGATATTAAACTTCAAATGTTGTTAACTACTATCATAAGGTATCGAAAGTTGGAGATGAAAGCCAAACCATACAACATAGTGGAAAACGAAAGAAGCCTGAAATTGATGAAGAAAGTTATGAGTTTACAAAAAAAGGAGAAAATAGATTGGTATGATAATTTGTATAATGAGTTGTAGTTAAATAATGTATAAATTATAGGGTAAATTATAATAATATAATGAAACATTTTTTATGTAGAGGCTTCCTGTTGAAGTGGCGAGGAGATCTGGTCTTACAAAGAAGCTTCATGCATTGAAGATTAAAACTCTGGATGGAAAAATAATGGAGAACGAAGTGGAAACCGAAAAAAATGGTGACGTACCGCGTTACAAAATGGTCAATTGGGGTAACTTTATGTCAGCAAATAGTTTGAAGAATGGTGACATTCTTCACTTGAACTTTGTTACCTCAACACAGGTGATGGAGTTACCAAATGTGGATCGAATTTAAGGCATGTCGAAGGATGGTAATACATCTTTTTGTTGGTTTATGGGTGGTTAATGGTTATGGTTGTTTTGGATACTTATATATTTTCATATGAACATGTTGTTGGTAGTTGGTTTTCTAAAAGTTTAGTTAATATTTCAGTATATGTATGATGGGAAGTTTTTGAAACATTATATTATATAACAATATGTATGAATGCATCATCATAAAGTTGATAGAGAGTACTTTGACCATTCTCAATTATCACCAGCTAATCAGAAACCTTTAAATTTGTGTCACTTAACTGTTGATCATGAAACCTATGTTAAAATAGGTTTATGCAACCAAAATTATAGCAAAACAGAAAAAGTAACCAAATGACCTTATTCTTGTAGCATTTCATCCAAAAACCGATTATACAAATATGGAATTGATTAGTTAACAATATTTTCGAAAATTAACATTTAGAAACTTCATCACCATTTTTGAATTAGATTCCGTTTCTTTTTTTTTTTTTTGGTTTATTCAATTAGGCCCAACTAATTCTACTATATAAAGAATCAACATAGCATCTTCAATTACAGGTTTCAAAGCCCTTTCATAATGGTTTATATTCCTTTCGATATTATACTGTTTGAAATTTTAATTAGGCTCAATGGTAGAGACATTGAGCAGTACAAATGTGTATGCAAACAATGGAATGAAGGGCTATCATCATGGCCGTTTGAATGGTTACACGTCAACTATGGTTGTCACACCCCCAAATTACCACCTAGGGTATGTCCCTATTGGAGGTGCAACGATCCAACAAAGAGCCACCAATCATATCAAACACAAGTTATAATGTATTAAAATACCCAATTGAAAGAAATGTATCGTTTGAAAAGTTAAACCAAAACCAAAGTATTGAGCGGAAGCATAAACGTATAAACGTATAAATGTAAGAAAACCAAATCAATATAATTGTTTATTATGACCATGACCACTCCAGCAGCATCAGACAGCAAGCTCCCAAGTTCCTTCAATAATCACCTACAAGCATGTAAACAAGTGTGTCAGACTACGCTGGTGAGTTCAAGGTTTGTGTTTGTTTACCAAGTAGTGTTACCAATCAGGTGAGCAAAACAGTTTACAAGACAATATGTTGTTTGTTGTTATGATGTTTGATGTTTCGATGTTGTTATTACTCGATTACCGAATGGCCATATGATATGTGATTGCCAACCCCAATGCCTCTATCAAAGCATTGGTCATGTTTTAAGGTAATTAGTTCACGCCCGTTCTCCTCGAACGTCGTGAGGGTGCCAAACTTAATAGCGCTATCAACTAATAACCCCCGTTGCCCTACAAGCAACGACCCGGTAGATGTAGTGGTCTTACAATGATAGAAAACTGAGTATGATAACCAACATCCCGTTACACATGCATTCCCCCTCGGAACGTTACCCGTTATCCCTTCCCTAGGATCCATGCTTGAGAAAAGAGCAATGAACTCACCTTGGGTTTGCTCGGTAAGATTAAGATTAAATATCTTGTTTATCAGTTATACAGACACGTCCTATAATGGTTATCGATAACCGTTAGTTCCATAAGCACACGGATCGCATCTTTCACGTACAAATAAGTCACGTATTCGTTGTTCATGTAAAACATTATTACTAGATATGCACATATCCAATTATTTCAACGCAATATACAATCAGTCACATACCATATACACACCTTCATGGTTGACTAAAATATGTTTCAAACCTACTTATAGAATGTGGGCGGCCCATTTACATTCACTGTTCTAATCACATGTATATTAACACTTATCCGTTAAGTCAAGGTTACATGAATAAAACCTCCTCTAGCATACAAACCATCGAGATAGCTATTAACAGTTAATGCCGATTCTAAAACCCCAATTACTATATACAATTAATTAACCACATGTGAGTTTCGTTTACATACTAGACATTATTAACCCAAACCATTACCACATGTTGACACCCAACCATTAATATATTGAGATTATTCATAATATGATGGATTTCATGTGCATAAATAATTCATTCTGACAATTCACATGGATTTCATATGCATACCCAAATAATCGGTCCAATCCCTTTTTAGTCTAGTGGACCTCATGTGTTGACAAAATCAATTCAATATCAATATTATATGAGAGTGAATACTTGTGCATATGAAGAACAAGAACTTATATGTTGTCAGATTCATTACATTTGTCGGCCATATTATATCAGTTCATTTAATGTGTGAAGGTGAGTGGAGTTAGAGGTCCACTCAAGGTGTAGCTATAGTAATTGATAATCATCATCAATCAGTAGCATTAGATCTGGTAACCACAGTTGCTTCACATCCCAATCTTGATTAGCAGTTTATGTATAAACAAATAACCTTCCCTTATCTAATCTTGTTAACAGTTTGCTTAACCAATGCGATCTATAAGTATGCTAATTACAATTACTTGGACACCATAATCATCGATCAAAAGACTACCATAATTCACAACACCCCATGCTAATTAAGATCACATAACCCTATCATTTAATCATTCACTATTACACAGAAAGAAAAGAAATCAATAGATGGGCAACACTAACCGGAACCGGATTGACTCGAACTGGAAGAGATTGATCCTCACAACTGCCGTGTACGACTTAGAGAGGTCTAGGGTTTGGGATATGATTGTTTTAAATCATTGTACGTGAATTACGTAAACTACATGTAGATATACCTAAGCTCTATAGGTCGGTCACTAAATCATTGCCCATTGGGCTCTACAAGGCCCAATCGCACATCTAGATACTGAAATGGGTCAGTTTGGGTTTTGGTTTGTGTTGGGCTCGAGTGATGCAATCTAAGGTAGTCCATGTGTACTACCTAAAAAAATAAACGTGACCCACCTATAACTAAAGGTATACTAAGACGCGACCCGAACACAAAAGGTACGAAGGATAAATTAGAATACTAGCACCACACGTTTAATCACAATTAAGAGGGATGAACAACGAGAAACTAGAATTTGATAAATAACATTACTGACCTCTAAAGTTTGGGTTGTCACATTATCCCCAACTTGAAAGAAATTTCGTCCCGAAATTTGACAAGTAAGCACGAAAGGGTGAAGTGAGAATTCAAGTTCGTTGCGGATTTTGCTCAGGTGTGACAATGGTAAACAATATGCGGTAATATATTATACTTATCTTGTACTTACATTCAAAATTTAAATTAATTTTTACAACAATGTCTGTTTTTTCTTCAAAATTATTTCCGATGATTTATGGACGCAGGAAAGTTTCTGGGAGGATTGCCCAACGCTATATAGAATCATTTATGACGAGTACTTTCCTCCTCAATCGAAACGCAGAAAGTTAATGGAAAAAGATTATGACGCAATGGAATAAGATAACATGATTGGTGAAAAAAATCATTAGTCTTTTGGAACATTTACCTTATGGCTTGTTTGTTCGTTATAATAACTATTTCCTACCTTATGAATAATATTTCCAGTTTTAATTTTGGTTGGATTAAAAAAAATTGTGATATGCAAACGAATGGTTTTTGCTTATTATAATTATAATCTGTTATATAATATGCGTAATATCTATTTTTTAATTATGTTTTTTATAAAGAAAACAACAAATTAATAATTCGTAACATGCAAATAGGTTAGACATCTAATTTATATGTAAATGGATTTAATAATTTTTTGTATGGGCCTGGTCCAAAACAATGTCAGATCTTTTCTTACCCATTACGATTCCCATATTTTACTTTTAAAATATATACCATTACTATATCTATTATATATAGGCGATTTTGTCATATTGTTTACATATTTTTTTTTGCCGATACAATATAAAATTATTAACAATATAAAAAAATTCCAAAGATCATAAATATTGTTAATCGTGTTGTAAGCATATAATATTACTAAAGATAACAGATACTATTTTTGAATTATCACTTATGTCTTTTCTTGGATGGAATCTGGTAATAAAGAATGCATAATACCAACGAAAATCAACACATAGTTAAAAAAAATAATAATAAATTACAAATATCAAATGACTAAATATTTGAATTTTTTATTTTATAAAGATTTGGAAATTGGAAATACGACACTTTAATAAAGTGTTAATATCGATAGTAAAACAAAATAATATCAGTAACATCAACTTATAAATTCTAAATAGGTGAGACAACGGTCTCTTCATAGGATGCTACATTGTATAGTCCTTGAAAGGTCTCAGCGTCGTGAAAGTATTGAAAATCTTTCAGTCCAAATTGTATGTCAAAAATACCACACCGATCGATCTGAACAGACCAAGTGTCACCTTTGTTCTCAGCTAATTTGTTACGCCATGAATCAAATGAGTAAAATAACTTTACGTTTGTAAAAGACGATACTTCTTACCATAGTTCATCTTCAAACTTATATAGCTTCACGTTTGTTTCAGGGGTCTCTCCAACAATAAACATATGAAGTGTGTTTCGGATTTTGATAAAACATGTTTGGCGACCAATAACATCAGTAGATTGGGGTATGGAAACCTTCGAGAAAGTTTCAGATTCCACATCAAAAGCAATCGTATAACTTTTAGCAGGCGTCCAATAGTGTGGAGATGGAAAATATAAAACATTATTGCATAAAGTTCCGGAAGACCACCAATATAAACTTGAAGCGTAATCCGCTCCTTTCAAGAAAGTTAAAGTTTTCCATTCACATGTGTTCCGAGAATACACACGCGGTATAACATCATCCTTACGACGTTGGAGAAGTAATATTTTTAGATCGTTAGATGAATCCATATAAATCCCAACTGCATCTTCCCTTAAATCAAAAAAATTTTTAGGTTTCTTATCACACAAATTCAAAAATTGATTAGTTGTTGGATTCCAAAGAATCAATTCGTTCGGACGCCACTGAATGCACATCAGTAAAATACCATACTGAGAAGCAAGAATGATTAGATTGGAAAGATGGGTGTCAACGGGGAAGGAAATAATCTTCCTTGAAGAAATGTCTAACTTTCCTCCAATCAAGTTATGAATATCAATTGATGACTTGGTCAACATGATAACCTTACGATAACGGTTATTAGCCATACGGCGATAGTGTATAATCGCAAACAAATGTGACGACAATTCGTAACGCCATTGTTTAGAAACACATCTTAATCGAGCAACACACTTCGTTGGTAGCCTTGACAGGATTTCGTTAGCAAACATTTCAAACTCAAGACGTTCCATCCTACAAAAACTTTCATAAGAAACATTGGATGAGAATTATGTACTGCAATTTTTAAAGTTAGCCACAAAGTTGGATGAATGATATACATAACATATAATAATCCAAACTTGAATCGTACGAACACGATTGGAAAATTAAAAACAAAACCTAATGAAAGATAAATAAAGAAAGAGATAATTTGTGTTAGTGATAATTACCTTTTATCTCAACACAGACAAGGTTGTGACCAACTAAAAAATGTTGTATTTATAATTGCAATGGAAGGTAAAATTTATAATTAATGAGGATAATTTATTTTAAGAATCTATTATATAAGATATAAACCATTAAATAAGAAAATGAATGAAAATATTGTGTCCAAAATTAGATAAATGGAGCATACATCTATTCATCTATTTCAGTTTAAATTTGATTGATTAACGATATAGGAAATACATAAAAAAAAAATAAACCAAAAATAATATTTTCTTAAAAACAATTTTTATCCAACATTTTAATGTAACAATTCTGATATAAGAAATTCATGGCATTGTATTAAGACAATGAAAACATAGAACACCGAACATTTTGAAAACTTCAACAATTGCAATTCATAATTACGATTATTATCAATTAATAAAAACAAACGGATATTCATTTATTTAAAATACAGCTTTTTTCTAAAATTAAATACAACAAATTAAGGTAAACATTTATTTACACTTTTTCAATTTTATTTCGAAATCATTTATAATTTATATATATTTTTAAAGTTTTCAATCTCGATTTATGTAATTAACATTACCAATTTTAAACATTAAATAAAAGGTGAACAAATATAAATATCAACATGTGAATATGTTAAATGTATTGTATAGAATCAATCAAGATAATGAAATATATTATTTTCTATAGAAGTTTTAAATACAGTAAAATGAAAACAATGATTGTATGATGATTAGAATAAAACAAAATAATAAAATCATTAAATAAGAAGATAAGTCTATTCAATTATAAAATAAAGGGCTATTTATAAAATAAAAACTCATTGAGAACACATAAGAAAACAAAATCCATGGGTTGAAACAAAATACCACAATCAAGGCAAACAGTGAAATTGTTTATTTACTTCAACATTCAAGGATTATCCCACAAATTAAAACCACCAATTCAAAATCCATAATAAACCCAAAACCACGTGTTCAAACAAAAACCATAATAAAAACCGAACAGTGAAATTGTTTATAAAAATGCGGGAAATTATTTCTTAGTCTTCAGAATCAATGTCTTAGAAAGACCAACAACTTCATCTTCAACGATTTCATCACTCATGCGGCGCTTTGTAGAAGAACAACGTAATGCATCATCTACTTCATAAACTTCACCTAGATTGCGTTTTACTTCACAAGAAGACGCCTTCTTACTGCTTCCATCTACATTGGAGATAGGCGTAACATTGTCACCGGTGAATGAGGCATCATCCTAAAAGAAACAATAAGAATAAATATTAAAATAAAATTTAAAGTAAAATAATAAATTATTAAATTACCTTAGTAACCTCACAAGCATTAGACAGATTGGCGGACAACGGAACACCATACGATTCCGACTGCTCATGCTGCAATTCAAAATAAACAATACAATAAAATACAAGTGGTTATATTTATATAGAACGAAAACGAAAGGAATATGAAACAATAAGAATTACATAATTGCAAATTAGACCCGGTTAATGTTGAATTTGGAGTAGAGAGCAGCAATAATATCATCATCGTTTGTTTCCATTGCAATACCGTAGTTCTCAACTTGATATTCAATGTTATAGTCGCTAATGTTTATGACAAACGCATATTTCTTTCCAACCAATGTGTCAAATAACTCAGTATAGGGATTGGGTATCTCACCGGAATTAACAACCTATAATTTTAAACAATTAATTGTTACCGAGTCAGAGTACAAAAATGAATAACGTGGATAACTAATTGGATTACCTGATCTTGGACAACAAGTAAGTCTTTGGCCGATTTCTTAAATATTTTGAAAGCTTCATAATCAAACAGCGTTAATGAAACAGTACCAGATGAATCTTGGACCCTGATAGGTATCTTGAAACTATTATATTAAAATTAAAAACAAATGAAATTGTTAATATTAGATCATACCAAAGTAATTTCAGTTTACAATTGTATAAAGAGATAAAAAAATTATCAAACCGCGGAATTACATAAATGTCCACTCCTTGACATTCGTTGTTGGTACAAACCAAACCCTTTGTTTCAGCAGCATCACATGAAACGTCATCACCCTCTTTGGTTACAAATCTATCCTCGACACGTGATTTGCAGTGGTTACAACCATTGTAATACCAAAGCTTATCCGTACATATGGCCGTGACTGTGCCAATAACCAACACCTTCTTTTTCTAATAAAAATAAAGAACAATATTAATCTTAAAATGAAACTATAATACATACCAATATATAATATACGAATTACAAAATTAAAAAAAAAACTATACCTCTAATATGGTTCCAAGTAAACCAATGAGCATGAAATCTCCTTTATTGAGGAACTCATCTTCCACAATTGAAATAATATAAGAACCACCATTCTCATTCGATGAGGAAGAAGATGAAACTTTGGCAACATACCTAAACATAATTATAATTTAATGACTAAAATTATAATTTAAATTAAAATAATATTGTTAGATTATTATTTCGGTATTACTAAATATACCTCTCTCTGAAAGAAGAAATTTCTTCAATGTCAGCGTTATCAATAAAAAGTCTACTTAGATCAAAACTGTTGGCCACTCCACGCTTTCCTGAAATGAAATAGAACAAACAATTAAATCAATATTTACAGCATAAAACATATAAAATATATGTAAATATAATAATAAATTATAAGATACTAAACAAATACAAAAATATGTGATGAAGATTTGTAACATACCCTTGTAAAGATTTACTGTACCAAAGTGGCAAATGATAACAACAAATTTCTCACGTTTTTTGTCATTCGTGTAAGTAAACATGTCGACAGCAAAAGAATCCCACAACGTAACAAGACATTTTTGACCTCTAAAAATAAGAAAATATAAAATAAATGAACCAAAAACACTTTAAGACGTAGATAAAATTGTAAATGTTGTCTACTAAATAAAATACTAACTCAAGGTCTTCAATTTTCAGATTCAGTCTTTTTCCTTTGCTACCATCTTTCTTTGTTGTGTCTTCAATGTTGAAACACACTTCGACAAATCCAATAAAATCTAGACAAAAAAAAAATAAGTTGTTAAAAAAACTTAAAATATAACAAAAACAAACTAAAAGAGGATGTAACACACATACCAATAGCAGTATTAACTTCTACTTTATTCTGAACAACATCTTTTAGATTGACAAAATTAAATTTGTATTTCGGACCACACCAGTCAGGTACTTTCTCAACAGAAGTGTAAAAATACAAAGATATTTTTTCATTCCTGTTGACCAATTTAGAAGATGACTTATTAGCAGCAAGAGAAGGTTTAGTAATCTGAATACATTCATCAAGCTGCAGGAACTCTTCGAATCTTTCTAACAACTTATGAAGGCAGCTAGCTTGTATCATATTGCCCTAAAAATTGAAACGACGAAATTAGATATATAGATATCATATAAAATTACATTTTTTAGATTTAACAAAAAAAAATTAGTTGAATATATACGGTACCATCTCATCCATAAAGATCATATCCAGCCGATATGTTTCATTCTTATTCCGATTCATCATTTTCCTTGATGTGCTAACAATCTTGACTCTAATGGAATAGTTATTTGAATAACTATTAAAATCATTAAGCATAGTAACCTTTGCAACCTCCATTTCACAGCTGAAATTTAAAAATTAAAGAGTAAGTGCCAATAGAATTAGCATTAGCATCAATGTAAAATTAAAAAAAAACTCTACAATTGGAATTTAATTTACCAATCCACGTTGAGATCTAAGATTGAATGAAATGAGAAATGTGATTTGCAATTGTTGACCGAAATCGATTTATATAGGATGCCAATTATTAATGCAAATTTGGAAATGTTATTCATACTAAAGGAAGGTTTCCTATTCGAAATAATTAAAAAAATAAAATACTTTTATTACCTTGATACACAAAATAACAATTGTATATAGGTTGAATTTGTATATGAAATCTATTGTTAATTTTAGAAACGGACAAATTAATACAAATGTTTAGCTAATTTATCGAAATTGCAGTTAAAGGTTTCTATCTATGCATGTTACTTTTAGAAACAGTGCTAAATCTCTAACCAAATTTAAATTGAAAATTTATTTTTAGAAGTATATTGAATTGCTACTAATGGATCATCATTATTAGGCAGTTATTAACAAATTTGTAAGCGGAATTCATATTAAAGGAAGATTTCCTATTGGAAATAATAAACAAAAATAATATATTTTTATTACCTTGATACACAAAATAACAGTTGTACTTAGAGTGATTATATAGATAATCGTATAATATAATGAAATATAAAAAAATTAAAATACTTTATTATCTGATTACACAAAATAATCGGTATTTTATTGATATAAAATAACCGAAGCTAACATAAAATATAATTTTTATTTCATAACATAATTTCCAACATATGAAATCTAATGTTAATTTTAGAAAAGGATAAATTAACACAACTGGTAAGCTAATTTTTCGAAATTGGCGTTAAAGGTTTGTATCTAAACATGGAAGGTTTGGAAACAGTGCTAAATCTCAAACCAATTTTAAAGTGAATCCTAGTAATGGATCGAGCATTATTAGGCAGTTTTTAATAAATTAAATTTGATGGTTAGTCAACGTTAAGTCGAAAATTTAAAGACACACATTGTGCATACAAATGGGTGACATTATATCTTGAAATCATGAACCAAACCTTAATAACCAAACATGTTTTTCAAAATCATAGATAGTCAAAGGTTTATATCAAAAATATTGTTCAAAACAAACTATCGAAACATGTTCGAAAAACAAACTAAAAACATACAAAACCATAAAATATTGTTCCAAAAGAGTTGTTAGTAAAACAATAAAACGAACTACTTCGAAACTTTCTTCAAAATCAACTTATCTGCATCAGGAGAGTAGACGAAAGTGCATCTATGAGGTGCATTGATTCCATTGGGCTTAGTGAACTTGGTACGCCATGCATTCGCAACATATCTAAATCCTCCACCATGTTTCTCAGGTCGAAAAGTAACAACAGTATCAACTCCAGCAAGATTTTGAACTGTCATCTTCCGAGATACATCAACACGAGCCATACTTGCAACTTTGTTATTCAGTCGCTACAAAAAAAAAGAAAAAACAAATTCACCAACAAAACAAAAATTCTAAAATTTAAGAACAATAATCAGCAAACAATTCTTACAAATATATAATTAATAAAACTTACAAAATGACGTGGATGATACTCCCATTGAAATTCTAAAGGTTGATAATCAGGGTCCTTTTTGTCATCATCAGATTCACCGGTAGAATCTTCAACGTCATCATCATCGAAATCATCATCAATGGATAAATCACTGTCAGAACTACCAACAACGGATTCATCAGAATCAGAAGGCTCAAATAAAGCATCTACCTCCGGATCAAGTTCAGATTTGATATCATCATCATGATGAAAATCATCAACATTGTTTACCAAGTTAGTTGAAGATGGAAATCCAGGATCAGAATTAAACTTTAAACCAAATCTAGGGATAACGACCTCATATCCATTGACATCAAACAATGTCAACTGAAAGTTGTAATCAAAGATATAGCGTAAAATAACCAGATTTTGAGTACGAACACCTAGATGTTGTACAATGTTGTTCCAACCATTGGTAAAAAAGTAACATTTGCTTTCTGAATCTTTCTCTATAAAAACATCTAAAGAGTCCCATGAATTAAGATGAATTAAGATGAACCTTCATTGGTCTTCTAAGTTTACCAACACCAATAGTGTTTTTAACAACATACGTGGGAAGAAGCTAAAATAAAAAAAAATTACAACTAATATTGTAAATATAAAATAAATATTATACATTATATACTAAAAAAACAGTTTTAAACATACCAGTGTATTAACACTTTGATCATTGAAAACATGGCAGAAAGACTCTATGTATTTCCTATTCGGCAAAGATGAGATGGATAGAAACAAAGTGATGCCTGGATCACATAGTGGATAACGTGTTTCCTTGAAAAAAGGTGTGAGTATATAATTATACGGATTAACTTGCTTGAAAAGAAGTATACAACCATCAGATAAACAAAGGTCAGCTACAACCTTTGACCATCCTTCTGGAAAGGCAAAAGTACTATTGTTCTTGGAGAAATTAACATTCCAAATCTTTTCGTTGATACTTTTTATGACTACCATATTATCACCAACAGCAGAAGATAACCATATCTTTGAAAACTGAAGAGGTATAACCTTCAGAGTAAAAAAAAAAAATAAAAAAAATGTTAAATAAATAAAATAAATATTACAAAAAAATTGAACATCAATGAAGATGAGAGTACCAAAAAATCTCTGGTAAGTGCAGACATTGACTTGTAAAAAGACATTATTGCGTTTGTAATGTTGATCCTGAAATAAGCATGAAAACATTCATACCAAAAACATGTTAGTAAAATAAAGAAAAATATAGTCTGTAAAAATATGAAAACTATAACCGATGTACCAAAAAAACCCTAAAAATTAATCATTCAACATGCATAGAAACAGCAAATCAAAAACCATAAAATCATAAAAAACTAAAAATTATAATACAAAATAGAATAAAGATCAATTAACAGAACTGTGAACAAATGATCATTCGGATAAAAACGCTAATCTAAAAACATAAATCGACGAACAATAAGTCAAAAAATTATCATTAAACTGAACAACAACACAAAAACTACTACTTCAAAGTAAATAAGGACTGTAAAACAAAACATAAATTATGCAGGAAATCAAAAAAGATGATTAAAAGATGATATTCAAAAAACAAAAACTAATATGAAGAACATGAAGACCAAAAGATAAACCTGATATACAATAAATGAATGTAACTTGAGTACCTTCAAAAACTTAATCTGAATATGATCTAAAGATTGTATCGCCGATTGAAGATTGGGATGGAAGATAGTTGATATGATAATAGGGATGGAAGATTGGACATAAAGGTATGAGAATACCAAGAAATTACTGACAATAAAGAAAATAGGGAGAGAGGTAATGATGGAAATCCTGTTCTAAAAAGATATAATGAAAAAAAATGGGTTATATAGGATCCGAAAAATCGGGTACCACATCAATGAATTGAGATCCGCGTGAATCATCTTCAGCACATTTCGTTTTCCCGCCAAAATGAAAATCTAGATGCTCTAATCTACTGCCACATCAGCCCAAATCTTTATGTTTATTATATATAATAGATATGTTGGTACCTATTATGTATTTAATATAGGTATTGGCTATTGAACATGTATGAGGTCAAATTGTATGTAAGTGGAGTTTATTAAACAAAAAAAGAAAGTTAACTGTTGTCTTGGTCCACTCGAATGCTGCCTTTCCCTATTTTGTCATGTTACTTTTGTTTTCATTTTACGTTTTCAATATTATGTATCATATATTAACTATTATTATTATTATAGATTTATTTGTAGGATTATTATTATTATTATTATTATTATTATTATTATTATTATTACTATTAGAATTTAACCATGTATTTAATAGTTAACAAGCACGTATGAGTTATGGGTACCAGTATATTGAGTATCGGTTGCGCATATGCATTCGAGATTGGTAACATATAACCCAAGTATTGCGACACGTATAAGGATGTATAAAAATCGAATTTCATTACGATCGAAGTCACGGTTTTACAACGGTTTGAAACAAAATACGAAATGCAAAAGGAACAAGCTTCAAAAAAAAAAAAAAATAGAAATACAAGACATGACTTTCTAATTTTGGAAAGTACGAAAAAGCAGGGCGTTACAGTCTCCCCTCCTTTAGGAAATTTCGTCCCGAAATTTATTCAAGAGTAAGACTTGAAAGAGTTTTGGCAAAAGGTGATTATTAAGAATCGAGACTCGAAAATTTTGAAATGTAAAAAGTATGAAATTTTGCAGAATGACAAGATAGGTTTGCAAAGGAGTTCATTTGTCTAAAATGATTTGAGGTACCAAACATAATTGGAAACGTATAGTTGCGTATATTGGAAACGTATAGTTGCGTATATGGAATTGAACGATTGACTCTTAATACACGAATGCATGCATAAGAATGGCATATGTATTAGATAGATGAAAGTAGCGTGTTAAAGATGAAGTCTCGTCGTGGATAATCGGATTTAATGCGTTTGTGAGTTGTTTAAAGTTTGCATTAGGTCCAAAGGTCTGCAAAACACTGAATTTCTCATGGCACATCTTACAAAAGTTTGGTAACATGATGAAAACACTTATATATAGGAAGTACCAGCGGCATATCCACCATGTTTTGACCATGTTACGTCCGTTTCGTATTCGGTGTCATGTTACGTTCCGTGTCTTACTATACACAGTAGTACACTCTATGGTTTTCATACGCCCATCACTCTAATCCCGTGTGCACCCGCGATTATTTTGATCGTTGCATGATCCGCATAGCTTGTACTAGTTGTGTATGAATCAGGGTATACATAATTTAAAAATAAGAACATGTACGTATAAGAATATAGTGTATAAGCAAGTCCATGCTTAAGTATGTATGAGACCCACGCAAGCGAATCACTCGGATTACGCTCGCGTATAGGTACGAATGTATGAATCACGGGTATAAATAAAAGTACGAGCATAAGTTTAAGTTTAGGTATGATTATTCACGTAAGTATGAACATAGATATTAAACGTAGTATGAGTATACGTATAAGCATGAAACGTATGAATATAAGTAAAAACATAAAACGTATAAGTATAGGTATAAGCATAAAACATAATGTTATGAATATGAGTGTGAGTGGAAGTACGAATACTAATGATTGCGTATATAGTATTAATTGAAACGTAACAAAGTTAAGCATGTAAAAGTGCTCAAAAAGTTGAGCATGTAAATACGAATGGTATAACTGAAATTGTCGCGATGCAACGACTAAAACGTGTATGATGATATGCCTGTATAGTTGTTTAAACGAAACGTTGAGTTTATCGAATCAAAATTAGATTGAGCTTGCTTTGAAAGGTAGAATCTAGTTTGCATATGTAAGAGGATATAAAGTACTCATTGGTTAAGCATAATGTATTTTGTAATGAATGGGAATGCTACTTTGGCTTCAAAAGTTTACGTATGTTGAAAATTGTCGGTCCCCATGAAGTCTTCTAACCCACGTGTTTTTAAAATTTGAATGGCGAATTAAGCGGTGTAGGAAAAGTTTTCGAAAATAAGTTCTCTTTATTTGCACCAAAACAAGAAATGTTAAATTTTGGAGGTGAAAGCGTCGATCCTTAGAAAGCAAAAGGGTTGGTGATTAAACTTTAACAAATGATTTGTTGATGTTGAAAAGAGTCTTTGGTAAAACGATCATATAACATCCATAAGATCTTATAAGTGTATGAGAAGGGTTTATTTGATTTTGATTAAGAGTAGAAGTCCCTAGTATGATGGTATAATGTGAACGTGTTTTAGTTATTAAATCGAATATGAAGTTCATGGACAAGAGATTCATTGGACCGATCAAGTTTGATAGGTAGCATTTCGTAAGGTTAGGAAATTTGGGTAAAGAAACGTTTTAAGACATGATCAAGAATCTCATATGTATGAGTTGTGTAAAAAAAAATAGATGGTAGGATAAGAAGTACGTTTAAAATAAACAATGTATTTTGAAATCGTATAAGTACGTATTTTGAATAATGATAAACAATTTAGGTATAAAACATGATCGAGTTTGCATAATAAGATATTTTGAAGAGACGTTTTGGTAACGATCACCTAGGTAAAGGAATCACACCTAACTCGTTGGTGAGGTAGTTTTAAGCAAAGGGGAGTGGAGTTAATCGTCAAGGTAAGGAAGTCACTCCTATCTCGATGATAGGTATCCACTTGTCATTATAAGGAAAATGAAATTAATTATATGAAATCATGCATATGTATAAATCTATGAAAAAGATTTAACATGTTGCGGGTGTGCGTGCGGGGTAAATATCGAAAGTAATTTCGAATTTGAAAGATTGCATCGTATAAAATAAATAGTAAAACACATGTCCGGTTAAAATTTGGGATGGTTCCAAAACGGAACGTTGACTAACCAAAGTGGTCGAAAAGTCTTTCGAATTTGAGGAGCATGCTTTGGCCTAATAGGTGAAATACTCTCGCCGACAAGTCGGTTAACGGTATTTACCCTTCCGGTTACTACATGTCCCCAATTCAATTGAAGTTTCGAGACTTGGCGGGATTTACGAAAATCAAGGAGTGGAACCAGTCGACAAGGTGCGGGTTTCACCCCTAACTTGGCGATTTAGTATCCTAAGTGTGGTTGGTACTCGTCGGGTCAAAAGTTAATTTCGACACTTTGACGAGGGTCCACTAGAATTTGAAATTTGAATTTCTCCATCAAGGTGAGGATTTCACTCCTAACTTAATGGTGAATTTGATGTAAAAAGAAAAGTAGATGGATTGAGGGTCGTTCACCAGATTGTGGGTTTCACGCCTATTTTGGTGAAGTCGTCTCGTTTGTGTAATACGAGTGGCTTTGATGTTTGTATAAATGAGTAAAAGACATATGCTCAAAATAGTAATAACAAGTATAAGCATAATAAGTATTGCAAGAAATAATACGAAAAAGGCATTTCAAGGATAGCACATATGTAACACCCTTGTTATTATTTTAAGGTTTTCGTATAGTTTACGAAAATAAGCATGTAATCATGATTAAATGTACTTTACTAAATACGGTTAATTTAAAACTTTTACAAATAAAGGTTTATGTTCATCGTAATGAATTTGAGTTCGTCGTTTAAGAGATAGGACGAAACGCCTTGCGGAAGCTTTTAACTTTATCGTGTTCGGTTCTTCTTCGAGCTTGATCTTCATCCGGGCACTCATGGCGATCACCTATGATCAAAACCAATTTAAAAGTTAGTTTTGATAGTTAAATAACAAGATTAAACAAGTTATATGGGTTAAACAAACAAAATTGAACATTTTTCGGATTCAGGGGGGCTAGACGCCCCACCTAGCCCCTTTTTTGGCAGAAAGTTGCAGCTTTGCTGCTGCAGTTGCCCAGCTCCGTTTTCGATCGAAATTTTAACTTCAAACTTCATAACTTTTGATCTAGATGTCCGTTTTGCGCGATTCTTTTTCCCATGCGTCCGTAATTTAATTCTCCATCATATGGAGTTAAAATCTAACATCCGACATAATAAATTTTGAGACTTCTAAGCCTTCGACTCATTACATTTTTACCGAAATTTAACCCGTTTATGCATTTATCAAACCAACATGTTTGTTTGATCCCAAATTCTCATGATCTTTATATTTTCGATATATCCTATTATATTAGGTTCAAGTCGCGGGTTTCTTATGCAATGTTAACCTATTTTGCATATATACTTGTTTTGACCTGTTAAGGGTATTTAACATTTGCAAGCTTTAAACCACGCTTCTAATAGTTTACATCCTATCCCCATTTTTATACGTATCCCAAGGACTCCATTTAACAAAACGCTTATCACTAAACAACTCTTAAAGGTTGTTTGCCCAATTTACCCCTCAAGGGCTTTTTGGTCAATTTTAGTCATTCTTTTGTAACGAAGGACTTTCGCTAATAGTTGACCATAACATCACTTCTAACTGCATCCTTATATTTGCGTTCCTGGCTCGGGTCAGTCTGTTGACCCGTTTTAATACCTTGCTTCAACAATTTGCTATTTCATAGTAACACTAATTCGTAAGTCGCTTTTTCCTGTAAGCATAAGACTCAACAAGTGCTTATTAGTCGTGATTTATCAAATGGTATTAATATTGCCATTTGACCCGTTTAGTCTAAACGACCAAACATTTTGTGCTTATATTATGGTATTTATTTACCATTTTATTAAGTAAGTCATTTCGGATTCCTTACCATTTAGTTATGACTTTTAAATCCGTTTCGTACACGTTAATCCAACATGGCTTATGCCAATTGGTGTCGTTTTAAACTTCAACCCTTATCAATTTATACATGACGAAATCACCATCTTCCATTTGTTTTTATTCATTTAGGCCTACTTACAAAGTGGCCATTCAAAGATTCATTTTATATATGTCATCTATGACCAAATGTCCATTTCGCATTTTTTATATATTCCGACTCGTACCGCTTCGTGTCGGAACCAAAGTTCGAATACAAACTTTGCCGTAATTGTAACCGAGAATTAAATGCATATCTTACAAAAGGGTGTAAGCTTTACTTACCTCTTATCCGGTTTGCGCTTTTCGTCTCGTACTTGATTTGTTTGACCCGCTTTCTCCCCAAGCTTCACCTAGCTTGTTAAGCGCCAACTATTATTTCATCATTCACAAGGTGGTTTGTTTAATCATGACTTAGTACGGTTATTCCACCTTACGCATTTCTATATCTAATTATCATTCATCACATCGTAGGTCAGTTTGACTTTTTAAAAGTCAAATGCCCATTAGTATACTAATTGCATATTTGAGTTTATCAACTAGTTTTAGCATTCTTTAATTACCCGGTAGGCGTTATCTTTAGGCCACCCTTTTAACCAAAGTTCTAACCAAGTTTATCACATTTCAATCACTTTAATTAGTTCAAGCGATTATCAAGGCTAATTTATTCATTCATTTCACAAGAACTAAGGGTTCTCATCTATAAGTGAGACCCGTTCATCATATCACTAGCATTCATCCCAACACCTTATAAAAATCAAGTTCTTCATATGAACTAATATACTACACGATTTTATACATCTACTTAATGAACAAAATTACCAATTTGATCATATCATACAAAACCCCACTTCAAGTCACGCATGAGTTCTCACTCAAACTTATAATTTGTTCAAGTATCTAACTTCAACTATCCATTACGATGATTTTAAACATGTGTATACCATTATCTTCACTACATAATCAAAACCCACTTGCCTAAAAGTGGTAAATCATCAAATTACTCGAATCATAGCAATTTACTTCAAATTTCTACTTAGGGTTTGTTTCTAAGCAATTACAAATTCATAAATTCGGCCATAGCCTCTACGATTCATGCATAGATCGCATCATGCAAAGTTAACTAATTTTCACAACTTCATGAATGTTAGAAATTCAACATACCTTACGATCCCCTTGACTTGGTGATCGTTTCTGTGTATTCAAATCTGAATTTGGCCTTCGATTGATCCTCCAATTTGAAGGTTTTGTTGAGTTTTAGGGTTAGCTCCCATGGAGCTTGTCTCCTGTCCATCTCACGCACGCACACACACTAGAGTATGTTGTGTTTTGTTTTTATGTTTATAATTCTATTCGCAAGATACCCGACTTTGGTCCCTCGTGTTTGGTTAGTTATTAATTAGGTCACAACCTAATTATTTTCAACAATATTCCCACTTATTAACTAGGTTTAATATTCCTAGTTAACTTAGCGGGTTCGGGAATATTTATGACTAATTTTATTTTAGGTCCCGTTAACTCGGGCCTTTTATAAACTTTATTTTCCTTAGAAGCATTTATTCACGTTTTATTAAATATCAGGTTTATTTATTTAAATCCTAATATTTACCGGATTACTTTTACCGCTAACGGTATTTTACCCGTTTTTTTTTATTATTAACGTGGTTTGATTACCAGACCCGTTTTCGGGGTGTTACAAAATAAGGATGGAATAATGCAACAAGTATTAACAAACAAAGCAAGTATTAACACGAAAGTGACATATATGTTTAAAAGGCCAAAAGCAAGTAAATAAGGAGTAAATAATGTATCATGCAAGTGGTTCAAGCAAAACATAAGAATAAGGCTCTAGAACTATAGACTAGGTTAAAGCATTCCTACTTTTCCTAATTCCCTATAGTTATGGCTCTGATACCAATCTGTCACACCCCAACCAATGGCGGAAACATCGGGATGAGACGAAGTGTGAAGATTGCTAGAGACATCATAACGCTATTTGTGACAATATTTAATAAACCGATTTCATTTCATAAAGTAGATTGTCAACATTACAAAAAATTCAAATACAACAAGTTCAAAGAAGTATATAACAACATAAGCAAAATTGATACGGCATATTAAACCTAAACGTCTATATGTGTATCTAGGCATCAACGCTACTTCTTTTCATAGCATCGTCATCATCAACCTGTAACATGTTTAAAATACAATTTATTGCAAAAGCAAAGGCGAGTATACAAGTTTAAGCATAAGTATAAGTATAAAAGTTTAAAACGAATCCACATGGCAACTTAGTCTGTACGAGTTCAACCTAGCGTGGCAACGCAATATTTCTAGCCAACCTCTGTTTACGCAAGAAAGTTTAATTAATTCAACATGACCCAAGTTTAAGGGGGGCGGTGCGTTACTCCTATAGCGCTATACATGTCAAATGGAGGCTCGTGAAAGCTAATGACTAAAACATATCACATAAGTATGGTCCACGTAAGCATCAAGTATCATAACATAGTATTCATGTATAAGGATTGTTTTGTGCATTGCATAAAGAATAAGTTTAAGCGTGTTTAAATAAGGTAACATGTTACACCCCAAAAAGTGGTAAACATAAAAAGGGGTTGCGAGTATACTCACAAAATTTGCATATGCTTTCCAATTATCCAAATGTGACGAAGTTGATGAGGTTAGAAGGTTGAATATGTTCGTGTAGGGATTTAGGAAGTTAAAACACAAGAATATAGATATTCGAAAGTAATCATCCTTTAACACCAAGTACTTGTTCTTGACACTATGAAACCTCAAAGGTTAATGTTTTCATGAGTAATATACTCATTAGAATCGTAACAAGTCTTATGTCTTAGATGATGTTATTTTAATATCTTGACGAATGAACACAAGTCCATCATCAAGGGTTCGAATAGTATATATATGTATAAGTATTATATGTATTATTTAGTCCATTAGTCAAGCATGAGGTAGAAGATAAATCTTCATTTAGGTACCTCTATTGTGTCATAGAATTCATGTAGGAGGTAGGAAGAACAAGCTTCCATTTAGGTACCTCTTATGGTTCACCACTACACTTGATGTAAAAACATACAAGGAGGGTCATGAACTACAAGAAATAATGAAGTAACAACAACTAATCTATGGAAAAACATCAAGTAGTGAATGGATTTCTATGAAGGATAGCCCAAGCTAGTCCAACTATCACACATTCATCAAGCTTTATGCTTGAACGCTACTTGTGGGTAGAACACTAACCAAAACAGAATGTTTGTGAGGTTTTAACCTCTGATTTAACATTTCTCAGCCTTGTTTTTAAGCCCAACTAACCATTCGTTTGATTATGAGCATTAGGACATAGGTTTGAGATGAGATTAACTCAAGTTTACTAAGTTTAACAAAGTTTAGATAAAAACAGAAACAAACAGCCCACTTTGGAGCCTATTTGGGGACATTCCAGGCCTTGGTTTTGCATAGAAAACCTGTGGAATTATTCCTTAGGTCAATCCAAACAAGTAGGAAAAAGAATCGACGAAAACGAACAAGAAATGAAGAAGTTATGCTAGTTTGAAGAACATGGTATGAATCTGTCCACTCTTGCGAAAATCAGCTGATTGAAGGTGTTTGAGAGAGTGTAATTGTGGTTTGTAAGTGAAAAATGTGTGAAAGAGGTGTGGGTTTTATAGGGAAGGATTATGGTTTAAATGGTTGGCATTTAATACATGTAGTTGGGAGTTAAAAGAATAAAAAAAACAAAATATTGCTATCTCACAGCTTGCGGCCGTGAGGCTGTCTTCAGCCTTAGTGTTTCCCTTCTTTTTGTTATGTGTGACATATATTAAATATATATTGCTACCTATTATGTATTTAATATAGGTATTGGCTATTGAACATGTATGAGGTCAAGAATTGTATGTAAGTGAAGTTTATTAAACGAAAAAAAGAAAGTTAACTGTTGTCTTGGTCCACTCGAATGCTCCCTTACCATTTTTTTTTATCATGTTACTTTTGTTTTCATTTTACGTTTTCAATATTATGTATCATATATTAACTATTATTATTATATTATAGATTTATTTGTAGGATTATTATTATTATTATTATTATTATTATTATTATTATTATTATTATTAGAATTTAATCAGGTATTTAATAGTTAACAAGTACGTATGAGTTATGGGTACCAGTATATTGAGTATCGGTTGCGCATATGCATTCGAGATTGGTAACGTATAACTCAAGTAATGCGACACGTATAAGCATGTATAAAAATCGAATTTCATTACGATCGAAGTCACGGTTTTACAACGGTTTGAAACAAAATACGAAATGCAAAAGGAACAAGCTTCAAAAAAAAAATAGAAATACAAGACATGAATTTCTAATTTTGGAAAGTATGAAAAAGCAGGGCGTTACAGCCCAAACTGTGCCTGGCCATTTTCATGCTGAATTCTTCTTCCTCATTATATCTCCAGACCCACATATTTCCCTTATTTTCTATATTTATTTGCTGTAGACGGTCTTTCAAACTATCCATCTCCTGTTTCTCCGAGTCACTGTACGGAACTCTAAGCCATGCCCAATCCCATATGATTCCCCCATTCACAATTTTATACACTTCCTGAACTTTTGCTTTTTCCTGCGCTAATAATTGGTATAAACATAAGAATTGTTCTTTCCATGGTACATTACCCAGCCATATATCTACCCAAAACAAGGTTTTGTCCCCCAATCCCACTTTACTTCTAAAACTTGTATTAATATTTATATTATTCTTCATAAATTCTTTTGCTATTTCCCCAATGTTTTTCCAAACTCCTACCATGGATTTCTTAAAAAGTATTGATTCGAGATTTCTTTGATTTACATGCAAGGAGTCGATAACTCTAGACCACAGGTTGTCCGGTTCCATCCTATATCTCCACCACCATTTTGCTAAGAGGGCCAAGTTCATGTCCCTCAAGTTACAAATTTCCAACCCCCCAAAATCTTTCAAGGCAACCACTTTCTCCATCAAGTTACCAACTCCCATTTAACCCATCTAATTTTATTACTTTCTCCCACTTTCTCCCATTTAACCCATCTATTTAGTTATAGTGACAGTTATAATAATAAAAAAAAAAAACGGTGTCAAGAGATTTGTTTTTTGGGTTGCAGCGCTAATAATTTTTTAAGGTTTTTAGGAATAATTCTTGGAAACATAATATGGTTATAATCAGACATATTATAGTAGGGCTTAGTGTATGGATATAATCAGACATATTATGGTAGGGGTTAGTGTATATGATTTTATTTTTGACATGAGATAAATGACAATTTGATCATATTTTTATTTGTTTTTGCAGAAATGATAATCCTAGATTGTGACCAACGTTTTAAAAAGTAAGGTGTTTATTAGTCTTGGTTATTGCTACATTTGTTTTTCTATTTTCACTTTTTCTCCATTCAAATAATATTTAACATGTTTCCTTTTGTAGCATAAATAAGTTCCTGAATGAAACTGAACTTTCCTTTGGCACCGTAAAGGGGGCTGTTCATGCATACAGCAGTAAGTTTAATCTCTATACACTTCTAAATGTAATAAGAATTTTAAGATTTTGGTTTATATTTAACAGCTATCATGATCGATGAAGATGGTAGCTTCGAACGGTTCATCTATTGGCGAGAACGAGTAAATTTTCTCTCTCTTTTTTTTTCTATATATGACGTACTTTATGTTACCTTTAAACTTTGAAGTCATTTAACCTTTTTAACATAGGTTCATGGTTTTATTTCATTGCCACCTACAAACTTACCTCCTGAAAAGCTTGAGTTTTTTCGGAAACCATTTAGGTATGGCAAATCCATGTTAGACTTGAATAACAATTCTTATACATTGTAGAGGTGCTAAACGGGTCGTGTTTGCGGGTTAAGTTTATGTTAGACGAATATACATTAATTATAAAAGTTTATGTTTTCTTTGTTAAGTTTTAAGATTTTGGCATAAATATCCAACCAATCTAATTTATTCATAAACACATATTAATTAATAAAATAAAATAAAATAAAAGAACGGGTCACCCGCAAACCCGTAGGATTGACACGAACCCGGACCGTTTAGCGAAATGGATTCGCAGGTCCAACCCAAAACTAATCCAAACCTATTTACATTAAATCCAAACCCGTGAATTTCGTGTCAAGTTTGTGTCGTTTCACAAGTTCATACCCCCTAATTCTAAATCCTTTTTAGAATGACTTAAATTGATGACTTGGTTTTATTATTTTTTTCAGAAAATTTAGCTTACTTGATATGATAGTTGCTATGGAAATGATGAATGAAGATGATATAGAAAAGGAAAATTTTTTCGGGCAGGTAATCCAGTTGCTTATTATTAGTTTGTTTCAATTAATTTGTAATGGTTTTATTTACGGTGGAGGTATCCACACACCCCCCAAAAAGTATTTACACACCCTCTAATCCTAAATGATCCTCATTGCCCAATACGCCTCAAACTGGCCCCACCCATACGCCCCTCATTGCCCAATGCGTTTGAAAATGGTCCCTACCACCCAATCGGACTTTGGTCGGAAACTAAGTAAACTCGATCGGTTCCTAGTATGCTTGGGTTTTAGGGAGAGATGGCCAAATGCAAATGTTATTGCGCTGGCTAGGGAGGTCTCGGATCATAGGCCCATTGTTCTATCTACCACCCAATCGGACTTTGGTCATATCCCGTTTCAGTTTTTTAATTCATGGTTTGAATATCCGGGTTTCCTTAATTTTGTTCTACAAAAATGTGGGGCGTTCCAATTCTCGGGGCCGGAGGATCTAGCATTGGCCATAAAACTGAGATGGTTAAAGGATAACATAAAGTCTTGGCTGAAAATTGAGAAGGATAGGCAAGAGGGGATGTACAGGGCAAAAAAGGATCGGTTGGCTACAATAGAAAATTTGGCGGAGGTTAGAAGTCTCGCGGACGAGGAGTTAGCAGAGAGGGGGGATTGTAGAAACTATCTAGCTGAATTTGACCGGATCAAAAACCTAGATTTGCGCCAAAAATCCAGGTTGAAGTGAGCCGTCGATGGGGATGAAAACTCAGGGTATTTTCATTTTGTTATTAACTCCAATATTAGCTCTAATCGTCTTAATGGTTTGATGATAGATGGTGTATGGATTACTAATCCCCTTGCCATTAAAGAGGCTCTTTTTGATTTTTTTAAGCTCCAATTCTCGGAGCCGATGCCTCATAGACCAGAGATGGCTTGTCCGGGTATTGCCACCTTATCGAATTCTGAGGCGGTAGAGCTGGAATGCCCATTCACGGAAGAGGAAATTAAATCTGCAGTTTGGGAGTGCGAGGGCGATCGTGCACCAGGGCCGGATGGGTTCAACTTCAAGTTTATTAAGAGATGTTGGGAAGGTCTTCGGGTCGATATTGTTAATCTATTTAATAAATTCTATATGGATGGGTCTATCAACAAGAGTTGTACCTCTTCATTTATCGCATTAATTCCGAAAGTCAAAGATCCTACCTGTCCAGCAAACTTTCGACCCATAAGTTTGATTGGTATTATCAACAAAGTTATCTCAAAGGTTCTTGTTAATCGTCTAAAAAAGGTCTTGGGAAATCTGATTTCGGAGCAACAATCGGCCTTTTTAGCTGGAAGGAATATTATGGATGGTCCATTGATTTTAAATGAAGTGCTGAGTTGGTTAAGGAGGAACAAGCGGAAAGGTATGTTCTTCAAAGTAGACATTAATAAAGCATATGATTCTGTCAACTGGTCCTTCCTGGACTCGGTTATGGCTCAGATGGGGTTCCGAAGCAAATGGAGGTCTTGGATTATGGCTACTTTGTACTCTGCTAAAGCTTCTGTCTTGGTTAACGGCTCGCCTACAAGAGAGTTCGATTGCTCACGTGGCCTTAGACAAGGTGATCCACTATCACCTTTCCTTTTTGTTATTGTAATGGAAGCCCTGTCATGTATTATGAAAAAGGCCGTTTCTATTAGGTTGTTTAAAGGAATTGATATCATCGGTGGGGGTGAGACTTTGTCCCACTTAATGTATGCGGACGACGTAATGTTCTTGGGAGAGTGGTCCGTAATGAATATTAACAACCTAAGACGTATGCTAAGATGTTTCTATCTAGTCTCGGGCCTTAAAGTGAATTTGGCTAAGTGTAGCATCTATGGTGTTGGTTCAAATGAACAAGAAGTTTCACAAATGGCGAATCTTTTGAGATGTAAGCAAGGTACGTTCCCGTTCACACATCTAGGCTTGCAAGTTGGGGCCAATATGAACTTAGCGCGGAATTGGAAGTCGGTGGTGGAGGTTTTTAAAAACCGGCTTTCCTTATGGAAAGCTAAAACCCTCTCGTATGGGGGAAGGATTACCTTAATCAAGTCGGTGTTAAATGCACTCCCAACTTATTTCCTATCGCTTTTTAAAGCTCCGGTTAAAGTTTTGGAAGCACTTGATAAAATTAGGAGAATATTCTTTTGGGGTGGTTCGGAAGAGAAAGCGAAAATGAATTGGGTAGCATGGGATAAAACAATTGCTCCGGTTGAATACGGGGGGTTGGGTTTCGGTTCAATTAGAGATGCTAACTTAGCGATGTTGGCAAAATGGTGGTGGAGATTCAAAACGGAAAAGGATAGTCTCTGGCGGAGGGTAATTTGGGCTATTCACCACAACTCTAGAGCATGGAACGATATACCGGCGAAAGTAACTATTTCTGGACCTTGGAAGAGCATTATAAGTATTCGACAGTCTTTCTTACCGGCTGGAATTGATCTCAAGGATGCTGCTTGTGCGGAAGTGAAAAATGGGGGCAACGTTCACTTTTGGCTAGACTTATGGATTGACCCGCAACCACTGTATGTTAAATTCCTGGATCTGTTCAAAATGGAGTGTATCAAGGACTGTTTAGGGGCAGATCGTTTGGTTGTGGATGAAATAGGCCCCGGCGTTTTCTTGGGTTTGGGCCAGCCCAGTTCTTGGTGGCAGCGAACAAGCCCAGCTTCAGCAACTTATTAACATTGTTTGCGGTGTGAGTTTGGGCCCAGGTAAGGATTGTTGGTCCTGGAAATATGAACCTAATGGATCCTTTAATGTTGCCTCTATTAAAAAACTTTTGGCAACATTTAATCGTGAAGTTCCAGCAAGTCCGTTCATGTGGAATAATTGGGTTCCGAAAAAGGTAGCGATTGTTGCGTGGAGGGCAGAGATGGACCGACTCCCGTCGAAATGTGCGTTGCTTCGTCGGAACATTCCGGTTCAAAATGATCAATGTGTCTTTTGTGGCGAGTGTTCGGAAACAAGCGAACATATATTTTTAACTTGCCAGTTCGCTCAAATTGTATGGCAAATCATAGCTGATTGGTGCAATATCCCCCCTATATTTGCTTTTGATATTAGCGACTTACTAAGCCCTACCGGTGTCCCCGCTAGTTCTAGGAAGAAGTGGAAAGCAGTACATGCCATTGTGCTAGTGACCTTTTGGTGCCTTTGGAAGATGAGAAACGAATCGGTTCATAGACAGGGGGTCCCGAATGTTACAAGGATAGTGGATGAAGTTAAAGCTATGGCATTCCTATGGGTGAAGAATCGATCGAAATTGGCGGCCTTAACATGGGAGAAGTGGTGTCGGTTTGATGTTGGTGGTTAGTAATATGTGTATGTAGTTTATTATGTAATTTGTTGGTGTTCAAACATATGTAAGTTTGGTGGGTAGCTTCTTGCTACATTTAATAATAATTTTGTCGGCCGTTCAAAAAAAAAAAAAATGGTCCCTACCATCTAATTAATGCCAATCATTAGGTGTCAGCTAATGATTACCAATGATTGGGATATAAGGAACTTTATTTTGATAGAGTTTTTGTATGAGAAAGTTGTAAAATATTTATATAAGAAAATTAATATTTTTTTTATAAAATGTTGTTATAAAAAATTGTGTTAGTATTATAAAACTTCATATTTTTATAAAACGAATTGTGTATATTTTTAATAAAAAAATGTGCATATGTTTTTTTATTAAGTATTATTATTAAAAACTTCATATTTTTAAGAAATGAATTGTGTATATTATAAAATGCTAATTTTTTATAAGTATTATTAAATGTCAATTTTTTTTATAAAACGAATTGTATATATTATAACAAAGTTTTTTTATTTATGAATTATTATTATTTCTTTAATTGTCAAATACGAACGTAAATAGGCGTTCTAGTTCATGAATCTGAAATACGAACGTAGTTTCTCCATAACTATTACGCTACCACCACCGTCAAAACGCCGACTTTCGATATCCTGTTAATAAAAAATACAATTTAGCATTAGACTCAGCATTCGAAATATATTGTAAAAAAAAAACACCACCACAGCCGACCCACCACCACCACCACCACAGCCGACCTACCACCATCACCACCACCACCACAGCCGACACACCACCACCACCACCACCACAACCGACCCACCACCACCACCACCACAGCCGACCCACCACCACCACTACCGCCACCAACATAGCCGACCCACCACCACCACCACCACCCTAGCCGACCCACCACCAACACAACCATCCCAACCGGCCCACCACTACCACAACCACCCCAGCCGACCCACCGCCACCACCACAACCGACCCACCACCACCACCACCACAACCGACCCACCACCACCACCACCACAGCAGACCCACCACCACCACCACCACATCCAACCCACCACCACCACAACCACCCCAGCCGGCAAACCACCACCACTGTCACACCCCAACCGATGGCGGAATCATCGGGGCATGGCACTAAGCGAAACCGATTGTCTAGAAGTTTCCATAATAATTATCATTACTATTCAATTTAAATAACACGTTCCATACCATATCTCAAACAGTAAATAAATTATTACAGACAAAGTTCCAGGCAAATATTTCCGTTCCGACAACTCAGATTTAAATATGAAGTTATTTATCTGCTTCTAGAGACTCATGCTGCAAGATCTACAGACAACTATGCTCTAGACGCTTATTCTAGCCTCGCCTTCCTAGCAGCTAAGCATCCTAATTGCCTGTCACATACGTTAAAATAAAATTCAATACACATAGTGTAAAGGTGAGCATACAAGTTTGATAATAGCATATAGAGTTCGAAATAGTTTACGCATAACCAGCACGTACACAGAGGAAAACGAAGCATGTTAATTATCGACATGGATCTATCGATACCAATGATTGCGGGTTGACTGCCCGAGGCAGTTCGCAATACATGATTACCACCGTAATACATGCAAGTAATTGTCCTTAACAACCCCCGTGTGAACGGGTGCTGAGTCCAAACTCTAGTACTATCGTCGTTAAGGCAGGTAGACAACATTCCATGTGTAAACATAACAACAAGCATTCATTTAGTCACGTAATACATGCGATAACGGTTAGCATTTAAATATTGCGTAGTGTGTTTGTTTGTGATTTAGAATAAGTAACGTATCTAACACCCAAAAGTGCGAAAGCAAAAAGGGTTCGAGTATACTCACAGCGGTTGATGGATTGAAGGGAGCGCTTGAGAGTAGGGTTAGCCTGAATAGTTCGATAGCATAACGATGAGCAACGCGTAAAACGGAAACAAGTGTTGTAGGATCGGACAGCTGGTCGATAGGACGGCAGTCTGATCGGACGGCTGACCGTTCTGTTGACAGTCCGTTAGGACAGCTGTCTGGTCGGACGGGAGTCCGATCGGATGGCTGTTCGAGTGGAATGTTTCTTCCTTTGAGTAGGATGTGTTTGTGTCTGATAGTTTGACTTTTGAAGTCTTTGTTGTAGCATTTCAAAACATTGAAGTATCCTTGCCTTTCAGGTCGGTGGATCGGACTGTTCTCAGCTAGGTACCTCAGCAAAACAAGTTCTCAGCAGGGTGTCAGCTGATCGGAGGACTGTTCGATCGGGTGGCACTCCTAGTGCATCGAACATGTTGAAAAATCGATTAAGTGTTGAAGTCAAGTATCTCATGATCCGAAGAGTAATCCAATCGGACGGCAGTCCGATCGAATAACAGTTCGTTCAATACCCAGTCTTCAATTAAATTGATTAGGTGTGGGACCACGTGCTAGCCGATCGGCTAGCTGTCCGTTCGGACAGCAGTCCCATCGGTCAGCACCCTGACCTAATGCGCCTGTTCGTCTAACACTTGGTTGTTCTGATTTTTGTCGTTTTATCGAGGTACTTTGACAACGAGTCAAACAATAGAAGGCTCGTCTTTACTTGGTTCTCCTGATCGGACATGAATCACCCAAACCCGGTCAGTGAACTGTTCGGGACGGTTGTTTAACGTTTAACCCGAAATCGGTGAACCACGTGGGTAGAATCCGGATCTTGAGCCACGCACCACCGAGAAGGTTAGTAAGTCGGCACAAGCTCCGTTTCTATCGGTTTTGAAGGCATTGAGTGTAAAAGAGTTGAATGAAAGTTAGAAAACCATCTTTCAATCCTTTTCACCGTGAATATGTTTAGATCTATGGAAGATCTTTGTTTATTTATGTGGAAATCGGTTAGATCCAAGTTATTCTTGGTGGATTGAGGTCAAAACATGAAGTTCTTCAAGAACACCATGATGACATCATCCTATAATACTTGAATCTTGATGATTTCACGGTTAAAAGTTAAGATTTAAAAGATAGAAAGGTGTAGGAGTGTGTGTAGATCAAGAAAGTACAAGATTTAGGACGAAATCTTACCGGGATTGAGAGAAATCGAAGAAAAGGTGAGCTGAGCGTGCTGGTCGGACAGAGGTTTCCAAAAGTAGGAATGATGACAATGACAGGTGTATTTATAGGATGCCAAAAGAGGTAATGGCTGACCGATCGGACAGGCAGCTCGATCGGACAGCAGTCCGATGGGCTGGCTGTTCGATCGGCTGGAAGCCTGATCGTTCAGCTGCCTGATTCGAGTGTTCGGTGCGACGATTTTTGATATTTCGATTTCGATTGCGGTAGATACGAACGCGATAGAGTTTTCTATTCAAATTACTTTTAATCCCAACCACTCTATCTACATAGAAGCATCCCTATTTCGTATTCGGTTTGCGATTGAGTTCGATTGCGTTTCGATTGATTCGATTGATTACCACACATATCATAAAGTAAGCATGCACAAGTAACACATAAGAGGCACACACACACACACACGTATAACAATAACCCATCATTGCGATGTTCGAGTTTCGAGTTAGATGATGATTATAGTAGTTCGATTATTATTTAACTAACTTTATCGCATTGTTACTTCCTACTATTCAAAGTCGTAAAGCGATTCGTATTGATAAACAATTCGATTACTTCGATTTTAGAAAATTACTCCACATAATACAACTAATGTAAAACATCAAATAGACTACATACGACCAAAGAAGTCAAAACAGGGATTGGTCAAAGAGAGACAGACTGCAATTAGCAATCTTTTCTCCCTTTGAATTCAATCTTGACTTTGACTTTGACTTTCGAAACACGGGGTGTTACAGCCTCCCCTTGTTTAGGGAATTTCGTCCCAAAATTAGGTCGAAAGATGTATAACACCGTGAATCACGTTTGAAAACTTTCTCTCTCTAGACTTTCATTTAAACAACTGTGGGTACTTCGCCATCATGTCGCTTTCGAGTTCCCAAGTGAACTCCGCGCCTGAGTTGCTTGGTTTGGCGATCCATGATTTCGTCAGGCTTTTCCACGAAGTGTTGCGTTTCGTTTATTTGAGATCGTTGAGAGGTACAATTAAATCATGCTCAGCCAGGCACTTTCGGAGGTTTGACACATGGAAAGTTGGGTGGACGTTACTAAGTTCCTCCGGTAGTTCGAGTCTGTAGGCGACTTTTCCGATCCTTTCCAGAATCTTAAAAGGTCCAACATATCGTGGCGCTAGTTTCCCTTTCTTGCCGAATCTGACCACACCCTTCCAAGGTGATACCATTAGGAGTACATAGTCGCCAACGTCAAATTCAAGGGGCTTGCGTCGTCTATCGGCGTAACTTTTCTGTCTACTTTGAGCTTTCAACAAGTTGTCTCGGATCTGGAGGACTTTGTCAGTCGTTTCTTGCAACAGCTCGGGACTGGTTAATTGCGAGTGACCGATCTCGTGCCATACAATAGGCGATCGACATCTTCTTCCATATAGATCCTCGAATGGTGCCATTTGGATGCTGGTATGATAACTGTTGTTGTACGAGAATTCGACTAGCGGCAGGTATTTGTCTCAATTACCACCGAAGTCTATGACACACGAACGGAGCATGTCTTCAAGAGTACGGATCGTTTTTTCAGTCTGACCGTCGGTTTGAGGATGGAATACGGTACTCAGGTTAAGCGTTGTACCAAGAGCTGCTTGAAACGTTTCCCACAATCGCGAGGAAAACCGAGCATCACGGTCGGAGATGACGTCACGAGGCGTACCATGATTACAAATGATCTTGTCGGTGTAGATTCGGGCTAATCGTTCTACCTTGTAGTCTTCCCGTATTGGAAAAAAGTGGGCTGATTTGGTTAAACGATCAACAACAACCCATATGCTCTCGTGACTTGATGACGTGGGCGGAAGTTTGGTTATGAAATCCATAGCTATACTCTCCCACTTCCACATAGGGATTGGGGGTTGTTCGAGTAAGCCAGAGGGCCTTTGGTGTTCCGCCTTAACCCTTGCACAAGTTAGGCACTTCCCCACGTAGAGAGCGATATCCCTTTTCATACCCGGCCACCAATATTTGTAGCGAAGATCTTGGTACATTTTGTTAGCACCGGGATGAATAGAATACCGGGATTTGTGGGCTTCGTCCATCAAAATCTGTCGCAAATTGGTCCGCTTAGGGATCCAAATCCGGTCCAGAAAGTGGAATATCCCATTCGACTTGTTCACCAGTTGAGCTTCATCGTGATAGATTCTTTCCTTCTTTAGAGTGCGTTCATTAAAACAGGCATGCTGGGCTTAGCGGATAAGGGTTTCGAGATCGTTTTGGGCTTGGGTATCGCGAATGCTGAGCAAATAACTTCATCTACTAAGAGCGTCGGCAACGACGTTTGCTTTGCCTGGGTGATAGCGAATCTCACAGTTGTAATCATTGAGAAGTTCTACCCAACCGATGGCGGAATCATTGGGGCATGACACTGAGCGAAACATATTGCCTAGAAGTTTCCATAACAATTATCATTACTATTCAATTTAAATAACACGTTCCATACCATATCTCAAACAGTAAATAAATTATTACAGACAAAGTTCCAGGCAAATATTTCCGTTCCGACAACTCAGATTTAAATATGAAGTTATTTATCTGCTTCTAGAGACTCATGCTACAAGATCTACAGACAACTATGCTCTAGACGCTTATTCTAGCCTCGCCTTCCTAGCAGCTAAGCATCCTAATTGTCTGTCACATACGTTAAAATAAAATTCAATACACATAGTGTAAAGGTGAGCATACAAATTTGATAATAGCATATAGAGTTCAAAATAGTTTACGCATAACCAGCACGTACACAGAGGAAAACGAAGCATGTTAATTATCGACATGGATCTATCGATACCAAGGACTACGGGTTGACTGCCCGAGGCAGTTCGCAATACATGATTACCACCGTAATCCATGCAACTAATTGTTCTTAACAACCCCCGTGTGAACGGGTGCTGAGTCCAAACTATAGTACTATCGTCGTTAAGGCAGGTAGACAACATCCCACATGTAAACATAACAACAGCACTCATTTAGTCACGTAATACATGCAATAACGGTTAGCGTTTAAATATTGCGCAGTGTGTTTGTTTGTGATTTAGAATAAGTAACGTATGTAACACCCAAAAGTGCGAAAGCAAAAAGGGTTCGAGTATACTCACAGCGGTTGATGGATTGCAGGGAGCGCTTGAGAGTAGGGTTAACATGAATAGTTCGATAGCATAATAATGAGCAACGCGTAAAACAAAAACAAGTGTTGTAGGATCGGACAGCTGGTCGATCGGACGGCAGTCCGATCGGACGGCTGACCGTTCGGACGGCTGACCGTTCGGTTGACAGTCCGTTCGGACAGCTGTTCGGTCGGACGGGAGTCCGTTCGGATGGCTGTTCGAGTGGATTGTTTCTTCCTTTGAGTAGGATGCGTTTGTGTCTGATGGTTTGACTTTTGAAGTCTTTGTTGTAACATTTCAAAACATTGAAGTATCCTTGCCTTTTAGGTCGGTCAATCGGACGGTCGTTCGATCGGCCGGCGACCCGATCAGCTAGGTACCTCAACAAAACAATTTCTCAGCAGGGTGTCATCTGATCGGAAGGCTGTTCGATCGGGTGGCACTCCTAGTGCATCGAAAATGTTGAAAAATTGATTAAGTGTTGAAGTCAAGTATCTCATGATCCGAAGAGTAATCCAATCGTACGGCAGTCCGATCGAATATCAGTTCGTTCAATACCCAGTCTTCAATTAAATTGATTAAGTGTGGGACCACGTGCTAGCCGATCGGCTGGCCATTCGATCGGCTGACTGTCCGATCGGCAGGCTGTCCGTTTGGACAGCAGTCCGATCGGTCAGCACCCTGACCTGATCAGCCTGTTCGTCTAACACTTGGTTATTCTGATTTTTGTCGTTTTATCGAGGTACTTTGATAACGAGTCAAACAACAGAAGGCTTGTCTTTACTTGGTTCTCCTGATCGGACAGGAATCACCCAAACCCGGTCAATGAACTGTTCGGGACGGTTGTTTAACGTTTATCCCGAAATCGGTGAACCACGTGGGTAGAATCCGGATCTTGAGCCACGCACCACCGAGAAGGTTAGTATGTCGGCACAAGCTCCGTTTCTATCGGTTTTGAAGGCATTGAGTGTAAAAGAGTTGAATGAAAGTTAGAAAACCATGTTTCAACCTTTTCACCGTGAATATGTTTAGATCTATGGAAGATCTTTGTTTATTTATGTGGAAATCGGTTAGATCCAAGTTATTGTTGGTGGATTGAGGTCAAAACATGAAGTTCTTCAAGAACACCATGATGACATCATCCTAGGATACTTGAATCTTGATGATTTCACGGTTAAAAGTTAAGATTTGAAAGATAGAAAGGTGTAGGAGTGTGTGTAGATCAAGAAAGTACAAGATTTAGGACGAAATCTTACCGGGATTGAGAGAAATCGAAGAAAAGGTGAGCTAAGTGTGCTGGTCGGACAGAGGTTTCCAAAAGTAGAAATGATGACAATGACAGGGGTATTTATAGGATGCCAAAAGAGGTAATGGCTGACCGATCGGACATGCAGCTCGATCGGACAGCCTGTCCGATCAGACAGCAGTCCGATCGGCTGGAAGCCTGATCGTTCAGCTGCCTGATTCGAGTGTTCGGTGCGACGATTTTTGATATTTCGATTTCGATTGCGGTAGATACGAACGGGATAGAGTTTTCTATTCAAATTACTTTTAATCCCAACCACTATATCTACTTACAAGCATCCCTATTTCGTATTCGGTTTGCGATTGAGTTCGATTGCGTTTCGATTGATTCGATTGATTACCACACATATCATAAAGTAAGCATGCACAAGTAACACATAAGAGGCACACACACACGTATAACAATAACCCATCATTGCGATGTTCGAGTTTCGAGTTAGATGATTGTTAGGGCATGAATTTTATGCTAAGGATCACCTATCCTGAGAATGGGCATGGATCACGGATGGATGATGCAGATAGTCTGAGGATCCAGAGTCTGAGGATCACGAGTCTGAGGATCCAGAGTCTGAGGATCACGATTCTGAGGATCACGAGTCTGAGGATCCAGGATCCTTAACAGAACTTACAATTGTCACGTTTTTAATGTGTAAATGCAGGTAATGGACGTAGTGGACCACTTCTTTGCTGGAATCTCGTGGAATATGCTTTTAGGCACGTGCATATTGAAGAAATAACCGTTAGTGGTGGTCATGGGTGACTTCCACCTTTTTCGGGAAGTTAGTTAGTTGTTTTTTTTTTATCTTTTTAAGGGGAAACAAGCTCAAAAAAGGCATAACTCATGCACACCACAGAAAATACACAGAATACATGAATTCTCTGCAAACACTTAGCAAAAACACACACTTACACTAGAAATTCATTGTATTGAGCTTGTTTTCTTCCGAAGTTGTACAAGGATCACTGCTGTATTTGCAATATAGTTGGTGATCGGTAGTTTCCATCACCCGAGGTTTTTTATGCCGGAGATCTTCTAAAGATCAAGGACTTTTTCCTCGTATAAATCTCGGTGTTCATCGTTGATTTCATATACTTATCGTTCATACAATTAACCAAGCATCATACCTCACAAAATCAGATTTGGTTGCATTATCCTTGTGTGATTTTTGACCAAAACAGTTTGGCGCCCACCGTGGGGCAATTGGTGCTTCAATTCAGAGAAATTTTGTTCATTTCATTCATTTTGGTTCATTACCTTCAACCACATGCCTTCTCAGGGAAAAAATACGCCAAGTTCCATGTCGGCGGTTACCTCATCACAGGGCATTCCACTATTGCATCGTCTCCCCCTTGCATTCCAGAAGAATGCTGAGAATTCTCTGAAAAAGACAACCCCCGTTTTCACAAAACCAACTGTTGTTTCTTCCTCTACACTTACTAACAGTGATTTTTATGCTTTGATTGTGCAGATGAAGGATCACATGCAGCAGGTCAAAATTAATGGCATGATCCTTCGCGAAATTGATAAAATCAGCAGAGGATCACTCCCCTTTGATGCTGAGGTCGCTGAATTTCGACACTCCGGTCATAACTTCCCGGCACTTTGCAGCTCAAGATGTCCAATACCAGGGTGGATCAACAGGAATGCGTTCTGGATCATCGGCAATGTCTCAGGCTCAAGGATCCTCTTTCCAGCCTTCAGGATCCTCATTTCAGCATCAGGGATTCTTCACCAGTTTAGGAGAATGCATGGGGACGCAGCCAATTCAAGGATCCTCTCAGGATCAAGGATCCTCGCAGGTTCAAGGATCCTCGCAGGTTTAAGGATCCTCTCAGGTTCAAGGATCCTCGCAGGTTTAAGGATCCTCTGAGATTCAAGGATCCTCTCAGGTTCAAGGATCCTCTCAGGTTCAAGGATCCTCTCAGGTTCAAGCATCCTCTCAGGTTCAAGGATCCTCGGAGGTTCAAGGATCCTCGCAGGTTTAAGGATCCTCTCAGGTTCAAGGATCCTTGCAGGTTCAAGGATCCTCTCAGTTTCAAGGTTCCTCTCAGGTTCAAGGATCCTCTCAGGTTCAAGGATCCTCCTTCCAGGTTCAAGGATCCTCATCTCAGGTTTCCGGATCTATGGATTATCCTCCAAGGCCTACATTCACAGCACTTCAAGGATCCAACATCTTCCAGGATCAAGGATACTTAAGGAGTGTGCAACCCGGAAGTTCAGATGTTTATCTAGGAGACTTCATACCAATGCAGACCATTGCTTTCTCTGGTCCCTCAGTTATGTCAGAATCCCGCCAACATGGATTCACATCTGGAATTCCAAAGTTGAATCATTTAGGAGAGATACCGAAGAGGTTTCAGACATGAAATTTGGTTGCTTGTGCAAGGGCTTTGGATCCACACTTACCGGATCAACGTTAAAATGGCTGCTAAGTCTTCCTCCTTACTCTATTACTTCATTTGCTAATCTAGTTAATTTGTTTAATAGCCAATTCTCATGCAGTAGGAGATTTGAACGATTAACTAGTGATTTTTATAGGGTAACTCAAGGTCATAATGAATCACTTAGAGATTACATAATTAAATTCAGTAAAGAATCCTTAGAAATCCCTAACTTAGATATTGCTACAGCTCTAGAAGCCTTTAAAATGGGTTTGCTTAGGGATTCAATGTTCTATGATGATCTTGTCATGACCCCTTGCAGGAACTTAGATGAGAAAAGGAGCATGGCCCTTAGGTTCATCCGTTTAGAGGATGGCAAAAGGATCCACGAGAGGTTGTCAGGATCCTCAAAGCAAGACAAACAAGGATCCTAATTCAACAATAACTGATCCAAGCAATACTCCAAGCATGACAACCAGAATGTGCATGCTGTGGAACAAGAGGAAGATGATCAGGATTATCCTCCTATTTCTGAATATTATTTTCCTGCTCGTAATAATGAACTAATCCTTTCTATGCAGAGTTTAGGTGACAAGGTTAGGTGGCCAAGGAAGAATGACAAACCGTCTACCAACAAAGACGAGTCGAAATGATATGCTTACCATGGGGATTCTGGTCATCTCACAGATGTGTGCATAGCATTAAGGAAGGAGATAGGTTATCTTTTGAGCAAAGGATACTTGAAGGAATTGCTCGGAAGGAAAAAGTCAAGGATCAAGTATCCTGAGAAAGTTCCTGAAAAAGCTCCTCCTCCACCATCCGATGCTCAAATCACCCATTTCATCTCCGGAGGTTCTCAGCAGGTAAGAGACGTGCAAAGGAAAAAAAGATGGAGAATGGGGGCATACCTGTTCGGACCTCCGTCCTTACCCAGCAGAAAGTGATATCATATGATGAGGATAACTGTGCGGACATTCAGGATCCTCATCACGACGGTGTAGTTATTACATTATTTATATCTAACCATTTTGTTCGCAGGATTCTTATTGATGGGAAAAGCTCAGTGAACATAATCTAGTTGGATGTCCTCAATAGAATGGACATCCTTGAATCCGATATTGTCCAACGATCGTCTGTCCTTGTGGGATTCAGTGGAGAGACAAAGATTACATTGGGGGACACCAAACTTCCTATCTACATAGAGGGAGTGAATTATGTTAAAAAAATTCTAGGTTATTGATTGCTTATCTTGCTGTAATGTTATCTTTGGCAGGCCATGGATACACGATATGAAGGCAATCCCTCTCAACATATCATCAATGTGTCAAGGTCCCAACTCTATGAGATATGGTGAAGATAGAAAGTGATCAGCAGGAGGCAAAGAACTGTTACACTTCTTCAATGAAGCCAGCCTCCAAGGAGCAAGACATCATGGAGGCAAGAGAGCAAGACGTCAAGGATATTATGTTGAACCCAGAGGATCCTGAATCCAAAGTTTTTATAGGATCTGGGATCCTAGACAGTATTGAGCAGGATTTAGTATCCTTCTTGGAAAGAAGAAAATCTACCTTCGCTTGGAAACATGAAGATATGACAGGAGAAAGTTTGCACTTGAAAGGAATGCCATTATCCAAGAAGAGGTAGACAAATTGCTCAAGACAAGTTTGAGTGGACTGATAAGCATGAAGCTTCACTTAAGGTTCTTAAGGATTATTGATGTGTGTAAAATGCAACATATAAAACACATCAATTAAGGCATAAAACTAACCCTTTTTAAGTACTAATGTTGGAAAAAGAGTGTTTTTGTCTTCCTTTTGTATTTTCAGGATGAAATGAGCTCAAAATCACAAAAGAAGCAAAAAGACTACTAAATCTACCATAAATACAAGAAAAGGAACAAAAGTGAACTGCCCGGACCCTCAACAGCACCTCCCAAGACAAAGAGAAGAGAACAGAGCCTGAACACGCCCCGTGTCCAGTGAACACGGGGGCGTGCCCAGGAAGCAGCAGAAAAGACAAACCAGTAGAAGCTTCCATTGCTCACCACGGGGCCGTGCCCAGCGGACACGGGGGCGTGTTGAAAGTACAGCAGGCGCATTAATTGTAATTCGCAATTACAATTAATGAAGAGAGAGAATGTCAGACGGGCACGGGGCCGTGTTCAGCGAACACGGGGCCGTGTCCAGCGTTCTGTTCAGCCTATAAATAGAGGAGCTTGGCTTCATTCTCTCTCATCCCTTGGCACACCACCTCTCTCACACTTCATCCACCACCCACCACCACCATAACACCATCATCCACCACCATCATCCATTGTCCATCATAGAGTGTGTGAGTCGTCTCGGGATCCAAGATTGATCGTAAGAGTTCTTGACAATCAAGGCCATGTTTGCCTAAGTCTCTTACATCACTTGGTGAAGACAAGTGTTTAGTATAATACTTTTTATTTTTAATCTTTTGCACTATTTATTTGGTTTTGTATTAATGACTTTAATAACTAGTTACTTATGTTGAAGGTGATCTTTCCTTATCGTTTGTCCGTGGTGTCTTGGCATTATTTTACTGTCTATATAAAATAAAAGATTTTCACCATTCATATCTCCACGGTCTATATGGAGGTATGTTGGCTACCTGGTCGGGGGTTAAGGGAACGGTTTGGTAAAGGTCTTGCCCTTGTTCAGCGTTTAGAGGTCCTGCTTGGGACCTGGGTCAAATTTAGTAGGATCTCCTTCAATGCCCATAGGTATTGGATGGCGGGGATCCAAACTCTTTGACCCCCTCATAAGCTAACTACTATTAATACTATAACCCGGCTATTTAGGACTGTATCCCTGCTGACTCAGACTACTTAGCCGAGGGTAACGTCACCGCCAAAAGCGGGGCCTACCATAATTTGCATTAATAACTTAATTCATTATCTTTCAATAATCCAACCCTTTAGGATTGTATCCTTGCTGACTCAAACTACTGGGTTGAGGGTAACGTCACCTCCGAAAAAGGGGCCTACTACAATAACTAAGATAATCTCTTAAACAAGTGCAAAAGTGCGAAAATAATCAAAGGTTATACTAATACACGTGTCGGATCCAAGTGATTCATCTTGTCTATCTGTTTTTATTTTATTTTATTTTTCAGCATTTAGTTAGTTTTTATTTTTCTTAGTTTAAAACATTTTTCTAACTTTTTGATTTGATTAGACGTTGAGGATAAACCGGTATTAAAAGCTCTTGTGTCCTTGGACGACCTCGGTATCTTACCAACACTATACTACGTCCACGATGGGTGCACTTGCCCATATGTGTGTTTAGTGTTAGTAAATATCGTGTTTTATAAATTTAAAACTTGACTAAAAGTGTAAAAAGGGCTTAAAAATATATCTAAATTATATACACACCGACACACATCAAGTTTTTGGCGCCGCTGCCGGGGACACAAGGATTTTAAGAAAGCTTAAAATCGATGGCCTAATCAGTTTTTCAAAACATTTTTAAAACGCGCGCATTTTTCTGCATTTTAGTTTAGTTTTTGCATTTACAGTAGCCTGAACACGGGGTCGTGCTCGCTGAACACGCCCCCGTGCTGCATATTTTAGAGTAGATACCCAGATACAGAGTCTGAACACGGGGCCGTGCTCGCTGAACACGCCCCCGTGCTCAACGTGACCAGTTAATTTAATTAAAACGCCCAGATACAGTCCCTGAACACGGGGCCGTGTTCACCCAACACGGGGCCGTGTTCAGCTTCTGTTTCCGTCTTATTTTTGTTTTCTGGTCCCGAGACTCAGTTGTAGTCTGTTGAGTGATTCCTATGGATCAATACTCAAGAGATTACAACTACACCTATGATGAGGATGATTATAGAGGTAATTATTGCACTAATTGTCGTAATGCACACTCGGTTCAATATAATACTTCATATCAACCATCCAATTCATACAACCATTATGAGGAGCCCAGGTACGAGCCATCAACTTCATACACATCCAATGAAGACCAAAGGTATGAACCTCCTCCCTCATACTCGTATTTTGATGAACCAAGGTATGAGCCTTCATACTCATACTTTGAAGATTCAACATATGAGCCACCACCTTCATACTCTTATTATGAGGAACCATGGCGTGAACAACCCACCTCATATGAGTACTATGAAGAACAAAGTTTCGACCCTTATCCATCATATACTTACAATGAAGAACAATGGTGTGAACCATCTACTTCATATGAGTACTATGAGGAACCAAGGATCGAACAACCGGATTCAAGCTTTGAGGATCCAAATTCTTTCAATCTCACCGAAGTGACCAATAGGATATTAGAACACATTAAAACTATCGAACGTTGCATAAAAGAATCTCGCACAAGGGAAGAGGAATCCCGCGCGAGAGAAGAGTTAAAAAGTAATAATAACGTAGAGGTAGTTAAAAATGTAAAAATGGAAGAACAAGAAAGTGAAAAACAGACACATGAGTTAAACAACGAAAATGGTGAGTCCGATAATGTTAAAATTCAAGAAGAGTCTAATTTAGAGGAAATTATTCTCTTATCACCTACTTTCGAAAACCATTGTTTAATAACCCCTCATGCCAAGTTTTTAAAAGAGTTAAACACTAGTGCTAAAATCAAAGAAATGGTAAGTGTTAAGTTAACTAATGATCAAACCTCGCTAATAAAAGAAGATCCTTTTGAAATTAACATCACACCGGTTCCATGTTTCTTTCAAAATTCGTTTATTAGTAATGTCACTATTGATAAAGATCTTTGTGTTAACATAATGCCCAACTACATTTTTGAAAAGTTAAGTATTAGTGATTTTACTCCACTTCAAATACCCATTTTTCTATCCGACCGAAAAGTAATGAAATCAATCGGTGTAATCGAAGATATTTTGGTTCAAACAAATCAAATGGTAATCCCAACCGACTTCGTCATCTTAGATGATGCCCCCCTAGTCTTGGGAAAACCTTTTGTACAAACTCACAAAGCTTTGAAAAACCGGAAATTCAACACTCTAACTCTTCAATTAGGGGCATTCAAAAGGAGCATAGATCTTGAGCGCTCAATGAAATATCCTTTTGGCAACAATGACCCCCTAATTGAAGATGAAGCTGAACCACCTGATACAAACCACGAGGAAGACCACTTTGTCGACGAAGAGGTAGCCATAGAACAAACTTTTAAGGTTCTTGATCTAAATGAGCCACAAAATAAGGTGTCTCCTAAAGACCCACCCATCGAGCTCAAAGAACTCCCTAAGGGTTTGGAATATGCTTTTCTAGGCAAAGATGGTAGATTACCTGTAATTATTTCGTCTAAATTAACTAGCATAGAAAAAGAAAAATTAGTTAACCTACTTAAAAAACACAAAAATGCGATCGCTTGGAAGCTTGTAGATATTAAGGGAATAAGTCCTTCCATGTGCACGCACAAAATTTTAATGAATGATGACTACAAAACGGTGATTCAACCACAACGAAGAGTGAACCCCAATGTTCAAGAAGTGGTTAAAAATGAAGTCATCAAACTACTTGACGCCGGACTAATCTACCCTATCTCCGATAGCCCGTGGGTAAGTCCCGTCCAAGTAGTCCCGAAGAAAGGAGGTATGACGGTAATAACTAACGAGAAAAATGAATTAATACCCACAAGAACCGTCACAGGATGGAGAGTCTGTATAGACTACAGGAGATTAAATGAAGCAACAAGGAAAGACCACTTTCCTTTGCCCTTCATTGATCAAATGTTAGAAAGATTATCCGGTCATAAATTTTATTGTTTCTTAGATGGTTTTTCAGGTTACTTTCAAATACCGATAGCACCAGAAGACCAAGAGAAAACAACTTTCACATGCCCCTACGGAACTTTTGCATATCGACGCATGCCATTCGGTCTATGTAATGCGCCTGCAACATTCCAACGTTGTATGGTCGCCATTTTCCATGATATGATTGAAAAAACCATGGAAGTCTTCATGGATGACTTTTCCATCTTTGGAGACTCATATGATCAATGCCTCGATAATCTTGAACGAATGCTATCCCGATGTGAGGAAACTAACCTCGCCCTTAACTGGGAAAAATGCCATTTCATGGTAACAGAGGGAATAGTACTCGGACATAAAATCTCAAGCGAAGGAATGGAAGTTGATCGAGCAAAAATCGAGACCATATCTCGATTACCTCCTCCATCCTCCGTGCGAGCAATCAGAAGTTTCCTAGGGCATGCCGGATTCTATAGAAGGTTTATCAAAGACTTTTCGAAAATTTCAAGACCTCTAACAAAATTGCTTGAAAAAGATGCACCCTTCATCTTTGACAAGGAATGCAATCAAGCATTTCTGACCCTCAAGGAAATGCTAGTCAATGCACCTATCATGATAGCACCAGATTGGAAATTTCCTTTCGAAATCATGTGCGATGCAAGCGACTTTGCTGTTGGAGCAGTCTTGGGACAAAGAAAAGAAAAACATTTCCACCCAATCTATTATGCTAGTAAAACTCTAAATGATGCACAAGAAAATTATACAACTACAGAGAAAGAGTTACTAGCGGTGGTGTTTGCTTTTGATAAATTTCGTTCTTATCTTGTTCTTTCTAAAACAATAGTTTATACAGACCATGCAGCCATCAGGTACCTCTTCAAGAAGCAAGACGCAAAACCCCGTTTGATAAGGTGGATTCTACTCCTTCAAGAATTCGACATCGAAATCAAGGACAAAAGAGGAGCAGAAAACACTGCTGCAGATCACCTCTCACGCTTAGAAGACCCAGCTTTGGATACAACCAGGGACGAGCAAATCAACGAAAAATTTCCCACGGAGTCCCTGGAAATGATGGAAAGCAGACAAGAACCATGGTATGCCGACTACGCTAATTTCTTAGCCAGCGGTATAGTCACCAAAGGATGGCCACATCATCAAAGAAAGAAATTCTTTGCTGATGTAAAGCATTACTTTTGGGAAGACCCCTATCTTTTCAAAATGTGTGCTGATCAACTCATCCGAAGGTGTGTCCATGGTAATGAAGCACGAAGAATACTCCGTCATTGTCATGAAGGTCCATACGGAGGACATCATGGTGCCTCAAGTACCGCGAGAAAGGTATTTGATTCTGGATTTTACTGGCCAACCATTTACAAGGATGCACAAAACCTTGTAAAGACATGCGATGCCTGCCAAAGATCGGGTAATATTTCTTCCAAAAACGAAATGCCTCAAAATGGCATTCTCGTTTGTGAAATCTTTGATGTGTGGGGACTCGATTTCATGGGACCTTTCCCACCTTCAAAAGGAAACAAATATATACTTGTGGCGGTCGATTACTTGTCTAAATGGGCAGAGGCTGAAGCTCTTCCAACAAATGATGGAAGAGTAGTGGTAAAATTCCTAAAAAAATTGTTCTCACGTTTCGGCACACCAAAGGCATTAATAAGTGATAGAGGTACCCATTTTTGTAATCATCAACTCGAAAAGATCTTAACAAGATATGGGGTCTATCACCGGGTCTCAACAGCATATCATCCTCAAACAAATGGGCAAGCCGAAGTGACTAATCGAGGTTTAAAACGAATACTTGAAAAAACCGTAGGAATAAATAAAAAAGAATGGGCTGACAAACTAGATGACGCTTTATGGGCTTTTCGAACCGCTTATAAAACCACTATAGGCACAACCCCATATAGACTAGTCTATGGAAAAAGTTGTCACTTGCCAGTAGAAATCGCTCACAAAGCCTACTGGGCAATAAAAAACGTAAACTTAGATTTAGAAGTTGCCGGTAAGAATCGATTTTGTCAAATAAATGAATTAGAAGAACTTAGGAATTATGCATATTCTAATTCCGAAATTTATAAGGAAAGAATGAAAAATTTGCATGATAAATATATTAAATCTAATGAATTTCGGATTGGAGATCAAGTTCTACTGTTCAATTCGCGACTTCGATTGTTTCCTGGTAAATTAAAATCTAGGTGGTCGGGACCTTTTTCAGTCACCCATGTTTTTCCACACGGTGCAGTAGAAATTAAAACTCGAAATGGAACACCATTCAAAGTCAATGGCCAACGGCTTAAACTCTACAGAGGATCCATTGAGGATGAGGAAGAGGAAATCGCACTTCAAACGGTCAACGAATAAACTCATACCCGACATGTTACAGGTAAGTATACATTCGAAACTGGTAAAATCATCTAACCATCATTCGGAGATAAGGGGCATGCACACAAGCACGTAAAAAAAAAAAAAAAAAAAAAAAAATTTTCAAAAATTTCACCCGGCACGGGGCCGTGTTCGCTGAACACGGGGCCGTGTCGAGGCGACTGTCGGAATAAAACCCTCTTTTTCTATCAGTTACACCATTCCACACGCCCCGTTTCGCCGAGAACTCTCTGGTTTAGAGCGATTTTCTGCCGATTTCGAACGTTACCACCAAGCCTAACAACGTCAAGGTATGATTCTATCCTTCTTAGTAGTTAGATTAATTACTTGCATGTAGTTAAAACATCAAAAATTGGGGGAAATCTAGGGTTCTTCATGTTCATCCGGATCGAACTCAAAATTTTTGATGAAAATTGTTAATAGTAGTTTAGAGTAGAGTAATAGGAAGTAAATAGCCATGTATTGTTGATAGATTTGTCCGATTTCCAACTAAAAACACAAACCCTTGTTCTTGAACCGAAAAACTCAAAATTGAAAGGGTAAATGGTTTGATTTTGGAAAAATGACACTTAGGGTTTCATTTTCGGGGGAAATCGCTGCTATTAGGCTAAAAATTTTCAGGTTTTCGAAACCGGGACGAAAAAATGAAAATTAGGTGTTACAGACGCCTGAACACGGGGCCGTGTTCGCTGAACACGGGGCCGTGTCCAGCCCACTGTTTGCAGTTTTCAACCCGAATTTCCATGTTTCGCACTAACTTTTGTTGTATTCTTTTCAGATGTCCAAATTCACACGGTTCAATGCCAGCGAACTTGACGCCAGGGCTCGCTATGAGGTCCTACAAACAAGGCCCGAAGAATATCCAAGGCGGGCATGTACCGATCTTCTGACAATGGTAAACCAACTGGACCGCTTCAACAACATAGTGACGGGTCCACTGCACGTTGCATTGACTACCCGACTTCGGTCGGTCCACCAATGCACATTGGAGTTCTATAGCACGTTCATCTTCAACTCGAGACGCGACCCGTTTGATCACGAGGCGGTTGAGTTTCGATGTGGGGGTACGACCTATAGAACCTCCATGGCGCAGTTCGGATCAATCATTGGGCTGTACAAAGACGAAGAAGCGGGGAACGAAGAGAATACCGGGGGATTGCGAGATTTGGACGCAACAGAACGCCAAGCCGCATGGGCTCAAATCGGTGAGGGGATCTACAACTCCAGCAGCACAAAGAGTACCAAACTGAGAGACCCGTTATATCGCTACATCCACAGGCTCCTCACGTACTCGCTGAACCAACGCCATGACAGTAGTGGCGTTGTTGGGGTTAGAGATTTGGTTGTCCTTCACTGCATCCACAACCGGAAGCCTCTCGATGTTCCTTACCTCCTACTGCGGAACATGCACTTGAACCGCCTTGCCTCTGCTCCTACACCAATCTTCTTCGGGGGATGGGTGTACCGTCTTTTCAAGCACTTCGCGAACATCCCGAAGTCCTTCGAAAGGGGCCCATGGTCGGGACGGGTTGATTACCATATCTGCCGGGCCATGAACTTGCTCTATGAAGCGGAGGACGGGACGGTGAGCTTTCAAAGGACGCAAGGCTACGCATGGAACCCGCAAGAGGCTCTAGTTCTTCATGCACCACCTCCACAGTACCAATACCCTCCCCAAGGCGAACAGGGTCAATCCTCCTCTCAAGGAGGCGGTTTTCCTAATTTCCAAAGTTTGCATGATCTTTTGCAGGAAAACCTCATGTGCACCCGGAACACCTACAACCTCGCCAACAACACACACCTCCGGGTAGGAGCTATCGAACGCAGCGTCAACGACATACAAGATGACATCGGTAGCATCCGGGAGTACATGGCGAGGCAGGGAGGCGGAGGTGAAGACAGTGATGAAGATATGGAGTAGGAGGCCGGGAGGAGCAAAGGGCTAGCTGGTTATGAGCCCACAGGTTTGATTACCCTTCCTATCGAACAATTCATGGCCTGCGTGCCATTTGTCAAGACAATTTACTTTCCTTAACTCTTTTCTTTTTATTTTTACTTTGTTTTTACTTTGTGTTGGATAATGTTTAACTATGGTAAGATTAGGATGTTTGGTGCTTGGTTGGATGGTATTGAATGCTTGAACAGGTGCAATGCAAGGGTTAGAATGCTAAACATTAGCACTCGCAGCCCTAGGAGGAAGAAACCGGGAGAAAACCATATTTTTCTGGCTAACAGACTGTCCACACGGGGACGTGTTCAGCCGACACGCCCCCGTGTCCATCTCCCAGTTCTGCTGTTTGGCTACTGACCTGCAGATTTTTGTCGGACACGTGGCCGTGTTCACCCAACACGCCCCCGTGTTCACCCTCTGTAAGTTTTTCGTTACTGGCAGTTCAACACGGGGCCGTGTTCAATGAACACGGGGCCGTGTCCAGAGTGCCAGTAACACAAATCTTTGTTTTTAAACACACTTTTACATATTCTAATCAACCAAAAACTCTATTTTTGGACACATTGAGGACAATGTGTAATTTAAGTGTGGGGGGGGGGGGATGCTAAAACCTTGGAATTTTGCAAAATCCTAAAACAAGCCTTACACAAAACTCTATTGGAACCGCTAAACACCCCAAATTTTTTTTCAAAAACTTTTTCAATTTTTTTATTTACTTGTCTTAGTTTAAGTTGGGAATAACAAGTTATAAAAGGGTTATATTTTTACAAACTTACAACCGATAGCGTCGTGATAAAAAGAACTAACATAAGAAAATTATGAAACGGTATAACAAGTCTAGCTAAAATTCGATTATATATGCTTGGTCACATTAAAAACCCATTCCCACAAAAAGTGAGTTTTGAGCCTTTGTTGAGCATAAAAATACACATACTTAGATTAAATGCTCATTTTTCGTTTCTTGTGTGAATAGCCGCTCGGTCTTTACAAATCTAGAACTTGCCACGACGATACATTCCCGGTCCTTACCAACTTAAACCCAAGTAAGTAAATGATGGAGGCATTAGGACTAACTATTTTTCTTTCAAAACCATTATTTTTCATTTTTTTTACCTACCCAAAATCCCCCTAGAAAACCCCTTTGAGCCTAAACCTTTCATTTCATTACCCCCGAAACAATTTTCTACCCACCAAAAACCTTTTTCATTTTTTCACCTTTATTTTAGTGACAAACTCGGTTTTTCATAAACATACCCTTTACGTGACGAAAAAAAAAAAAAAAAAAATGATGAAGTCAAAAACAAACATAAGCTACAAAAAGCTTGTTTGGAGAAATACTTCAAAAATAAATGTCACCAAAAATAAGGTATTTTACGAAAACCGACACTTGTTACGATTTTCGCCCTTTTTACTAACCACTAACCAACCACCCACCTTTAAACCCAAGCCTTCACCCCAAAAGACCTCTTGATATTTACAAAGGTAAAAAGTTAAAAAGGAGGAGGATTGATCGCTTGGCAAGCATATGGAAAATGTAAATCCGTGCCGCTCTCGAGCGATTCACTTAAATATACACCTTCGGCCGAGTGATTGAGTGATCTCCCGTGAGGTATGTGAACTTGTATATAAATGGAATTTTAATAAGGCATGCTATGCCAAATTAAGTAATTTATCTTATGTAAAGTTCAAAATAAACCATGACGAATAAGATTGTAAATAAAATAAAAATAAAACCTATACAAACCTTGGATTCCCGACACTCTAGGACAAGTTAAAAAAACTTCTCTTCTACCTATTCCATTTGGGAGTGTAAGCCACATTAAAAAGAGTTTTGCTTGAGGACAAGCAAAAGTTCAAGTGTGGGGGTATTTGATGTGTGTAAAATGCAACATATAAAACACATCAATTAAGGCATAAAACTAACCCTTTTTAAGTACTAATGTTGGAAAAAGAGTGTTTTTGTCTTCCTTTTGTATTTTCAGGATGAAATGAGCTCAAAATCACAAAAGAAGCAAAAAGACTACTAAATCTACCATAAATACAAGAAAAGGAACAAAAGTGAACTGCCCGGACCCTCAACAGCACCTCCCAAGACAAAGAGAAGAGAACAGAGCCTGAACACGCCCCGTGTCCAGTGAACACGGGGGCGTGCCCAGGAAGCAGCAGAAAAGACAAACCAGTAGAAGCTTCCATTGCTCACCACGGGGCCGTGCCCAGCGGACACGGGGGCGTGTTGAAAGTACAGCAGGCGCATTAATTGTAATTCGCAATTACAATTAATGAAGAGAGAGAATGTCAGACGGGCACGGGGCCGTGTTCAGCGAACACGGGGCCGTGTCCAGCGTTCTGTTCAGCCTATAAATAGAGGAGCTTGGCTTCATTCTCTCTCATCCCTTGGCACACCACCTCTCTCACACTTCATCCACCACCCACCACCACCATAACACCATCATCCACCACCATCATCCATTGTCCATCATAGAGTGTGTGAGTCGTCTCGGGATCCAAGATTGATCGTAAGAGTTCTTGACAATCAAGGCCATGTTTGCCTAAGTCTCTTACATCACTTGGTGAAGACAAGTGTTTAGTATAATACTTTTTATTTTTAATCTTTTGCACTATTTATTTGGTTTTGTATTAATGACTTTAATAACTAGTTACTTATGTTGAAGGTGATCTTTCCTTATCGTTTGTCCGTGGTGTCTTGGCATTATTTTACTGTCTATATAAAATAAAAGATTTTCACCATTCATATCTCCACGGTCTATATGGAGGTATGTTGGCTACCTGGTCGGGGGTTAAGGGAACGGTTTGGTAAAGGTCTTGCCCTTGTTCAGCGTTTAGAGGTCCTGCTTGGGACCTGGGTCAAATTTAGTAGGATCTCCTTCAATGCCCATAGGTATTGGATGGCGGGGATCCAAACTCTTTGACCCCCTCATAAGCTAACTACTATTAATACTATAACCCGGCTATTTAGGACTGTATCCCTGCTGACTCAGACTACTTAGCCGAGGGTAACGTCACCGCCAAAAGCGGGGCCTACCATAATTTGCATTAATAACTTAATTCATTATCTTTCAATAATCCAACCCTTTAGGATTGTATCCTTGCTGACTCAAACTACTGGGTTGAGGGTAACGTCACCTCCGAAAAAGGGGCCTACTACAATAACTAAGATAATCTCTTAAACAAGTGCAAAAGTGCGAAAATAATCAAAGGTTATACTAATACACGTGTCGGATCCAAGTGATTCATCTTGTCTATCTGTTTTTATTTTATTTTATTTTTCAGCATTTAGTTAGTTTTTATTTTTCTTAGTTTAAAACATTTTTCTAACTTTTTGATTTGATTAGACGTTGAGGATAAACCGGTATTAAAAGCTCTTGTGTCCTTGGACGACCTCGGTATCTTACCAACACTATACTACGTCCACGATGGGTGCACTTGCCCATATGTGTGTTTAGTGTTAGTAAATATCGTGTTTTATAAATTTAAAACTTGACTAAAAGTGTAAAAAGGGCTTAAAAATATATCTAAATTATATACACACCGACACACATCAATTATCTATCCTCAACACCGGCCCTGATGAAACCAGAAAATGGAGAATCGTTATCCTTATACTTAGCTATTTCAGCTAAAGCAGTAAGTGTGATCCTAGTTAAGGATCATGAAGGCTCTCAACATCCGGTATACTATGTAAGTAAAATTCTACTTGATGCTGAGGCCAGGTATTCTCATTTAGAGAAATTAATTCTTGATTTAATTATGGCTTCTGCTAGACATAGACATTATTTAGAAACTCACACCATTATTGTCAAAACTAACCTTTCTGTCAAGAATGTTCTCAGGAAACTTCAAATGTCAGGTAGAATGGTAAAGTGGGCAATCAAGCTTATTGCATATGACATTAAGTATGAACCCAGGACTGCCATCAAGTCCCAAGCTTTAGCTGACTTTGTGGCTGATTTCAGTAGTGATCTACAAAGGGAAGCTGAATTAGAAGTTCAACAACTTGAGAAGACCAAGGATCCTTAGACACTCCTCATGGAAGGAGCTTCAGATGTTAAAGGAACTAGACAAAGCACACTACTAAAATCACCACAGGGGGACATTATACCCCATTCCATTGCATGTGAATTCCAAACCACTAATCATGAGGTAGAGTATGAGGCCTTGATACCAGGTTTGCAATTAGCTAATAATATGAGGATCAGGTATCTTCAAGTATATGTAGATTTTCTATCAATTACTAATCATTATAACAGTTCTTACACTGTCAAATGTGAAAAGCTAATCAAGTACTTAGAAATAGTCAGGAAACTGGCAGATACTTTTGCTTTTTTCAGTCTACCACAGGTACCCAGGGAAGAAAATGCAAAAGCTGACGCTTTAACTAACCTTGGATCATTCCTAAAGATGCCAGAAGATGTGAAAAATACTCATCACCCATGTTTTAACTCCTGCAATTGAGGATCATGTAGCCATGGAGATAGTGGAGGATTCTGCAATCATACCTGGTGATCCTGCACTGTCGAATTCAGGATCCTGGATCCTTCCAATCCTAAGATATATACAACATGGAGGGATCCCTACAGGACAAAATCCTAAAGCTTTCAAAGTCAAGGAGACTGTGGAAACCACACTAGGGGCAGAGCACTATTCTCAAGGATCCTTAGAACAGGATACTATTGGCCTACCATGAAGATGTATGCTGTGGAATACACAAAGAAATGTGATGCTTGTCAAAGACACAGTAATATTCTACACCAACCAACATAACATCTGCATCCTAAGAAGAAGCTTTTGCTCAAAGTCGGAAAAAAGGGAAATAGCCAGTTATCAACAAAGAATGGCTGGAGCATACAACAAGAATGTCAGGATTAGAAGATTTCAAGTTGGTGATTTTGTGCTAAGAAAAGCATTCCAGAACACTACAAATCCTTCTGATGGAAAGCTAGCACCGAAGTGGGAAGACCCCTATCTAATTGAAGCTGAATCAGGAAAGGGGGCATATCATTTTTTAACAATGGATGGTGATCTCCTACCAAGAGCTTGGAATGTTGTCCATCTTAAAAAATACTTTAAGTAAGAAGGATCAGGGATCCTCAGCGATACCGGTATTCTGATTAAGGATCCAGGATCCTCAAAGGATATATGATTCTACATTTGGTAACACATTACTTTCATTTTCATTCATTTTATACTTATTACTTATCATAAGTTAAAGATGTTAATCAGTTAACATCTATTTTCACAAAGTTTAAGCTTTTGCAGAGTTGTTATCATTTTACAGAAGATCAAAGTGGTTGGCCAACTCTCCAAAGTTTATGGGCTTGTCCCCAGTTTGGGCCTGTCCCCAGTTTCGCCAGTAGCGCACGATGATCCTGGTGCAGTTCAAGGCAGTGCGACCAGTACTCGTTTTAGGGGCTGACAATTTCATTGTACTGGTTGTACCCAGGATCCTACGTATAATGGTAGACGTACCATACATCCGTTCCTAAGGTTTCTAACGTTTTCACGTTAGCTAAGGTTTTGGCATTTTCATGTCACTAAGTTTGGATAGTCGCCAGTGAGGGCCATACTCCAGTTTACACAAGTTATATGGGCTTGACCCCAGTTTACATCCGTTTATATGGGCTTGACCCCAGTTTACATCCGTTTATATGAGCTTGACCCCAGTTTACATCCGTTTATTTGGGCTTGTCCCCAGTTTGTTGGGCTTGTCCCCAGTTACTAACTCTTATCTTATATTGGCTTAGTCCCAAGTTGTATCCTATTTCAGGTTTTTGGAGACAAACGACCAAGGATCCTTGATCCTTACCTTCCATTAAGGTTTGTCTTATGGTTATCTTGTTTATAATGATAAAGGTTAGGATCCTAACTTGGATTCTCAGGTATGATCCTTAACTATTTTGATTTTATTCATTATTCATTTGAATAACCCTTATACTTTGACAACTGAACTTATGATCCTTAAAATATACTACATTTCGGAACTTTTCGACTATAGGATATTTGATCATGGATCATATCCTAAAATTCTTGAACTTAATTTGTTTAACTTTTCTTATTCAAACAAATGTATATCACAACAATTGAAAACTAAAGGATACATAAGGATAGCAATACGGGAGATAGCCAAAAAGTTAAAGTTATTTTATTCACAAAACATTAAACCTTTTAAGGTTGTCAAAATTGCCAACCCACGTTTCTACCCGCAAAACGTGGCCCGTCCACATGGGTTGGCAAAGGGTGTCCATTGTTTACGGGTCTTTGTAGTGCAGAAAATAAAAGACGGAAGGATAACGAGTGGCTTCATCCCCCAAACAGAGGATCCATCCACCACCCATTATCCTGCCTATTGTTCAAGGATCCATGATCCTTCACCCTAGGAACTACTGTCTAAAGTTATACAAGGAAGGTTAACAGCGAACTGTGAAGAAGGATTCATTCTCCACAAACAGAAGGATCTTCTTATCTGTAAAGGCATTTGAGGAGTTATCTCTAACTCTATATTTTGCAATGATGATTATAGAAGGCCTTATCAGTGACGACAGGCAGTGTAACGACTATTTATTAGCAGCAGCGGCTAATCCACTACTAACGGAAATATGACAGTTGTGAATTCTTATCACAACTGCCATATTGGGGGCAATTGTTAGGGCATGAATTTTATGCTAAGGATCACCTATCCTGAGAATTGGCATGGATCACGGATGGATGATGCAGATAGTCTGAGGATCCAGAGTTTGAGGATCACGAGTCTGAGGATCCAGAGTCTGAGGATCACGAGTCTGAGGATCCAGGATCCTTAACAGAACTTACAATTGTCACGTTTTTAATGTGTAAATGCAGGTAATGGACGTAGTGGACCACTTCTTTGCTGGAATCTCGTGGAATATGCTTTTAGGCACGTGCATATTGAAGAAATAACCGTTAGTGGTGGTCATGGGTGACTTCAACCTTTTTCGGGAAGTTAGTTAGTTGTTTTTTTTTTTAATCTTTTTAAGGGGAAACAAGCTCAAAAAAGGCAAAACTCGTGCACACCATAGAAAATACACACAATACACGAATTCTCTGCAAACACTTAGCAAAAACACACACTTACACTAGAAATTCATTGTATTGAGCTTGTTTTCTTCCGAAGTTGTACAAGGATCAATGCTGTATTTGCAATATAGTTGGTGATCGGTAGTTTCCATCACCCGAGGTTTTTTATGCCGGAGATCTTCTAAAGATCAAGGGCTTTTTCCTCGTATAAATCTCGGTGTTCATCGTTGATTTCATATACTTATCGTTCATACAATTAACCAAGCATCATACCTCACAAAATCAGATTTGGTTGCATTATCCTTGTGTGATTTTTGACCAAAACAATGATGATTATAGTAGTTCGATTGTCGTTAACTAACTTTATCGCATTGTTACTTCCTACTATTCAAAGTCGTAAAGCGATTCGTATTGATAAACAATTCGATTACTTCGATTTTAGCAAATTACTCCACATAATACAACTAACGTAAAACATCAAATAGACTACATACAGTCAAAGAAGTCAAAACAGGGATTGGTCAAGGAGAGACAGATTGCAATTAGCAACCTTTTCTCCCTTTGACTTCAATCTTGACTTTGACTTTCGAAACACGGGGTGTTACAACCACCACCACCATAGCCGACCCACCACCACCACCACCACCACAACCTACCCACCACAACCACAATCCCAACACCACCACAAACGGCCAAAATAATACCACAAAAAGAAAAGAAACTGAAGTTCAATGAGACCCGTATGGGTCGATGAGACGCGTATAGAAGTGGTGTGTCATAAATGTCATGTCAACTTTTCAGAAAAAGTAGATGTATATGAGTCTCATCGGGCTATACGAGGCATATCGGCTGAAAAGTTGTCATAAATGCATGTCAACTCATTGCCCTATACGACTCATATGATATTAATTTACAAAAAAAAATTGTGGTAATTAAGTGTTTTTATGTTATAAAACACCCTAATTAATATTATTTTAATATAAAATTGTTGCGTACACTATATTTCACGGATGTTACACCTTTGCCAAGTTAACAAATTGTTTTTCGTGAAGTTCTTTTACTACCGAGTAACAACCCTACCCTGTGTAATACGGGACATGTACATTGTCACCCATTCCATAGCCTCTATACTTCGGTGAGGTATTTCAATGTCCATTTCGTACCGGCATCTGGCAATCATCCCGTTAACTTAGCCACGATGAAATAGACACCTTCGACATAAGCGATCGATAAAATGGAATGGTTCGGTGTAACACCCCGGAAATATAAAACTTTATATTAGAATTATAAAGTATAAAATAAACAAGAATTAACTAACTTGGAATTTATAACCTAGTTAACTACAATTCTTGAAGTAACCTATAATACGGTTAAAACAACCAAACTATAAGTTAAACAAAAGTTGAGGGACCAAATTAATAAAAACTAAACCTTCGATGATCAAATATGAAATAACTCACCAAACACACACATCTGGGTGTGCTGGGATCGATCAGAAGAAGAGGGCGACCAGGGGTTTCCTTCAAACCCTAAAATCCTCACAAAATTCACAAATTGAAGCCTCTAATCCGCTCTAAATCAAGTTTCAAACGTGAATTTGTGATCACATCGTTGCAGGGATCAAAAGGTATGCAAAATTTTGGTATTTTGTTGCATCTTAAATTCTAGGTTAAATGTGAAAAACGAAAATTCAGCTTGATTACTTGATGCATGGGTGAAATTAGAAGTAACATGATGTTTAGGGATAAAACCCTAGAAGAATTCTTGTTAAAATTTAGCATGATGATTCTAGAGATTTAATCACCATTGTAGGTGATTATTGATTTTGTAAAGACTAGATAAACACTAAGATTATGAATACTATCCTAGAGAAAACTGAATTCATGTGTTAAATTCGGTATTGTTGATGTTGAAATTTAGTGCAAATCGCCTAATCGAAGTAAATGTAGGTGAAAATAACATGTCAAGAACCTAGTAATGATTATGTAAGAATTTGACCAACTAGGTGTTTGTTGAAACGCCTAAGTGAGGAATAAGATGTTTAGAATCGAACAAAAACGCAGATTTGAATATCATAATGAATTGTCCATTATGAATTATGAAAGAGTTCTAAATTGATGATGAATGGAACTCTTTAGGTAAAGCATCCGGATCGTCAAGTGGACAAGCCGGAAGTGATACACGTTTGAAGGGCACACTTTGATTGTACGTGACCTATTGTTTCGCTACATTACGTTAATTGTTAGTCTTACTTTGTTATATTGATAATTGGTAAACAAGTGAAACCATTAAGTCACGGAAGTGACAAAGTGCCTTAAACAAGTAAGATGGGTCAAAACATGAGTTAGAATTCGAGTTTGGATGTATCTAGCAATGTTGACACCCATTCGGCACCCAAACGGGTCAAAACAAGTTGTGTTACGAACATAGAAATATATAATCACCACTTGTGATTGGTTATATAGTCAAGTGTAGGTCGTGTAACGGAAACACATTTCCATTGTAAAAGCATGAGTCCTTGTAGAGGGAGTATAGTTCGGAACATTTGTTTGCCAATTGATTCCGAAAAGCATGATTAAATCCTTAGGATTAAGCATGATAGTTATGACATGAGCGCTCTCGGGAGGGAAGCGAAAGTCATAACTGGTAAACATGGAAACGGGTGATATGGTTTGAAATTAAAGGTGTCAACAATGCAAGTTAGGGAACTTGTAACAAATGGGTTGAATAAACAAGAGATGAAATAAAAGCCAACTACTCTTGAAATGATATTTTATGCAAAATGTGTTGATAAACGCGTCCGTAATTAAATTACGGTCACGTAAGAAAAAGAATCGGCTAAAATGGACGCCTGAGTCAAAAGTTATGCCGATTTAAAGTTTGGAACTTGGAAAAATAGTGCTGGGTCAAATTAGCAGCTCAACACAACAACAATCTGTCGAAAATCGTTGCTGGCGCGACGCCACGGCCTCCCTCGCGTGACGCGACGGCGGTGGCGCGACGCCACGGCCTCCCTCGCGTGACGCCAGCACCCAGAACCGAGATTTTCTTGTTTTTTTGATACTTTGAGTATGGAACTTGTTTATACTTGGTGTTTAAAGTGTCAAACTAGTAATTTTAAATGGTTTTGACCGTAGGTGAATATGGAACCAAATCCGGATGGTGATCAAGCTATTATCAAGAACCGAACGCACTAAACGAAGCTTCCGCACTTGATCTATTTTGTCTTAGCATTATGTAGATACTTGAACTATGTTTCAAACGTTATTTAGTAGACACTTGAAGTTATGTTTTGTATGTTTAATGGATATTTTCCTTTTAACTGAAATTTCAGAATCAAATATGGTCTTTTAATCAAGAAAGTTTTTGTAAACTTGATATTTTAGTATCAATTCCTTGTTTTGTATCATTAATCTTGTTACATTAAGTTGGGTCTTACAAGTTGGTAATCAGAGCTAAGGGTTGTCAATAAAGTGTGTTCGGTTCAAGCTTGATCAAGCATCCGGTAAGAGTTAATTTATAAGTAGATTTAGAGAATATAAAAATGAAACATGAACTTATATGCACGAAAAGAGTGTGTAAGCTCACTCAAACACGGGAAATGCATGAAACAAGAACGGTTGAATCAAGTTATGAACTTGATTAAACCAAAACAAGTAAACCATATGTTATAAATGAAATGTTTAACGGTTGATGTAAACATTTCAGTATTAAAGATGGCGGGTGGAGGTAATGATGATGCGGTGCCAAGAGTCACCGAACAAATGAGGGAAGTGATTGATGAGGAGGTTGGAAAGGCAATCAAAAATAGTTTATCTGGTTTTATTGATAAGATTCCAAACACGGTTCTGTCGATAGTAGACGAGAGAATGAAGAAACTGGAAGATAATGCTAATTTAGCAAAAGAAAAATCCGGAGGACGAAAGCCTTGTTCATACAAGGAATTCATGGCATGCAAGCCGCCAGTATATAATGTGGAGGTTGACCCAACAGTATGCCAACGGTGGCTCAGCGATATCGAGGGGGTATTCGAGAGGACACATTATGATTAAGATGACTACGTAGCCTATGGTATGGGTCAATTAAGGGGTCAAGCGAAAGACTGGTAGGATAACAAAAAGAAAGAGATTGGAAGCGAAGCGGCTAAGGCCATGACATGGGAGGAGTTTAAGACGCCGTTTCTTAAACATCATAGTCCCAAGGAAGTCATTAATAAGAATTACTGATATCAAATTCACCACTTGATTCTTGTTATAGGGTTAACCAATTCCTTAATCAAACAAACCTTTCAACAACCAATGTGAAGGGAGATATCAAGGTTTATGACTGTAAGTTAAATGTCTATGAGTTAAATAACTAAACTATTTTGTGGCAAAAAAAATTACTTTTTTGTTCATATTTTAACAGTTGTCTTGCATAAGGATGATGGTTTTTCAAAAAAAAAAAAATAGTATAATTTTTGGCAAGAGAGTGTAAGTTTTCTGAGTTCTATATTTATGACATATTAATTATTGCTATTTATAAATTTATTAAGTCATTTGCCGGGTCTAGTTATATCATCGTTTTTTTAGTGTGCATATGTTATTTTTATTAAGTTTATTATTATTATTACTTATTATTATTATTACTTTAATTATTATTATTATTATTATTATTATTATTATTATTATTATTATTATTATTATGGGATTGAAAAATTTTGAATCAAATAAATCATGTATGCTTGGGTAAATAAACATTTTTGGTCGATAAGGGTCGTATAGGTCGATAAGGGTCATATGGGTCACTTTCACGCTTTTTCAGACTGAACTCCTTTCATGTCAGTAATTATAACTTAAATTCATCAAAAGTCGTGCCGATAAGCCTCTCATTGCTCAATGAGAGGCGTATAGGGATAAATGCTCCAACTACCACAACCTTATACGCCTCTCATAGGGCAATGAGAGGCTTATCAAAACCCTTTTTCTGGCACATTAATTGCTTTCACACTATATACTCCCCTTATTGCCCTATATGCCACCTCTGGGGGGTGAGCACTTGAAAAGTAGGGGTGTATCAATACCCTCACCCTTTATTTATTGACAAAAGATCAAATACAAATAATCTTAACATACTAAACATACAAATTGAAGGAAAACTCAAAAAGATAAGGTGACATTTTTGTAATTACCACCAACTATCAAAGTTACTATACAAATGTGAACTCAACCAAAAATACCTAAAAAACACAATTTTTTTAATGTTTTTTATAAAAAAATCGCTACATTTTGTTAGCAAAAAATTTTTTTTTTGCTGCTACTAAAAGTAGCGATTTTTTAATAAAAAATGTTAATAAAATAAAATAATTTGTGTGTGTTTTTTTTAATTTTTTAGGTTTTTTTGGGGTTTAGTTTTTAGCATTTTAGCTTGGATGGGGTGGGGGGGTTAGGTTTTTTTTAGGTTTTTGGGGGGTGGGGGGTAGGTTTTTTTTAGGTTTTTGGGGGTTGGGGAGGGGGGTTAGGTTTTTTAGGTATATTTGTAGAATAACTTTGATAGTTATTGATAATTACAAAAATGCCACTTTGTCTTTTTGAGTTTTCCGTCAATTTGTATGTTTAGTATGTTATGATTATTTGTACAAGAACTTTTCCCTTTATTTATTAGGGGACCGGAGCCTTTTAGGTACTTTGAGAGTAGTTATATGGAATACTTTATGGAGAAATTTGATGTTGTAATGAGGGATGAGACTAAACAGGTAGATACAAAACTGGTTCATTCACCTCTAATGTATTATATATATAATATTTTCCAAACCGAAGAAGGCCGACCGATTTAAAACACGTTTTTTGATCCAGGATCTCTTTTTTCATAATTACCTGATATAACCAAGTTTATATCTATTTGTTACAGGAATACATGTTATTTCTTTCCCAGAGCCTCCGCAAGAAGCGAAATAATAGCCCTGGAGTTGTCATACATCGGGTAAGTGATTTCACGATCTGTATGACTGTATAGTAAGTGTTGTATATTATTAGCTTACAAATTTTGTATTGTTGCAGGTTACAAGATATGATTAACCTTAGAGATAAAAGACAAAGGAAGATGACATTGAGGGATGCGGCGTTGGAGGAGGACCGGGCCACCACGGTTCGGGGTGGAGGCCGTGGCGGTGGCCGAAGCCAATGGGGAGGACAAGAGGTCGGGGCCAAGGCCAAAGGGGAAGGGGAAGGGGAGGACGAGAGGCGGGCAGAGGCCGCTGGGCGGTGGCCGACGCCAAAGGGGTCGTTACTCATTACTCTTTACAGCTTATTAGACTTTGATACATAAATAAATAAACAAGCAGGTATACATTGGCTTGAAACTTGAACAATTCTATTCACTTTGAATGAGTGAATATAGACACCAACCTTTCATTGGTTTGAATGGAGATAATACGTGGTCCCTAACAGGTAGCGCATCTTAATGGTACTAATGGTTGTGCACAAACCACTAAATTGAATATTTGATAACAAAATACATATCATTAAATTTAGACTAAGTAGAGGTGTACAAAACGGTTTTTTAGGACCGGGTCTAGGTTTGTTCAAAATGTCAACAACTGTTTCTGCGAACGTTCATGTTTCTAACTGGGTTTTGATCAGTTTGGCCGGGTTTTTATCGGTTCGGGTCCGGGTTTTGACTGGGTAGAGGTGGAACCGGTTTCGGCGGTTCCTTTTTCTAAACCTGGGTCCGGAACCGGTTTGTACCCGCTGGTAAGGTAGGGTAGGGTAGGAACTGATTCTAAACACTTTTGATGTTTGCCAAACGTAGTCTAAGTAACCGAGTCATGTAATGTGTATTTTAAGATATTCACTAATGAAACTCCATTAGTCTATCATTAATTTGATTGTCATGTAATTTATCTAAAGGTGTCAAAATGTGTAACACCATAGTTGATTTCCATAGCATTCTGTAACAGGTCAAATGAAGTGTATCTTCTTATTTTCTTTTTAACACAACGGGTCTCATTCGTTGTTAGTGAGTGTTTAAACAAAAAATATTATCAAGATGAATTGCATCATAAGTCTAGTCTAATTTCCAGAATTAAATGTTTGAGATAGTGGTGACAAAACAAAACAAACTATAACATATGGCAGTATTTGTAAAATGTAAAACATTAATATAAATCATTAACGACAAGAGGAATTCTATTATAATCTATTGGGAATAGCTTAATGATGTTGGTGAGCTAGATAAGGTGTAGGATAAATGGAGGTTATCAGTTCAATCCCTATGGTATCCAAGTTTATCTATTAAAAAAAAACGAACTCTATTAATTTTGGCAACCTCTAATATTTCAACTAAGTGGCTATGAAATATTTCATATTTGTTTGGTCATAATGATGGTTGCTTAAAGTAAATAGCATTAATCCATTCACATCCGGTAATAACCTCCAAACGACTCGACGCAATCTAGTGGAATTCGCGCGTGAACCTGATGTAGGAATTTTCAGGTTTTAACAGCTGGTGTGTGTGCATGTTCTGGTTCTCGAGTTTGGTAGAGGGTTCTCGTCTAGTTAAAGTTATAATTGCGTAGATTCACTACGAGTTAAGGTTATATTGTCAACTTTTATGTTTAACGTTTTTGGCTGACACAAGTGCTTAAATGATGTCAGGCGTACATGTATTTTATGCAAAGTGTTTGTAGTCTTGTGTGTTGGTAGTCGTTCTCGTAATGGCGATGACTTAGTGATGTAGGGAGTCGTTGTCTTCGCATAGAGACGTGTCTTGACGATGTAGGCAGGCGTTGTCATTGGATGACGATGCATCTTGATGATTAACGCTTTTGGATGACTATGCGTTTTGATGATTAGGCTAGGCTGTCAATGTATTTAGATTGAAAAACATCTTGAGGATGGCAGACAGTCGATGCCTATAATAATCCAATTTTGTTTAATTATTAAATTATATAAATATTTGAGTTTAAGATAATTTTATATGTAGTTGACGTAATTTAGGCAATTAAAAAAACATGTAAAGTTGAACCACAAATATATACGGACTTAAATAATAAATCATAGTAAATAATTACTAATCCTAAGTGTGTGTTGATCAAAATTTATTTCACTAATAAATAATTTTGAAATATATGAAACTAGGACAGTAAAAGAACCAAACGAACCGAACGAACACGAACACGAACAAAATTATGTTCGTGTTCATGTTCGTATTCGTTCGTTAAGGAAATTAACATGTTCGCGGACTGTTCACGAATGCGTACCGAACATAAGTTTATGTTCATGTTCGTTCGTTAAGGAAATTCAGTTGTTCATGAACAGTTCGTGAACACTTGTTTCGAACACATACGAACGCAAGTGAACATAAACGAACGCAAACAAATAAAAACGAACGCAAATGGACATTTAACTTAAAAATAAAAAAATAAAAATGTTGTAGATCGACTAAGTTATTATTTTTTTACGTTTTATGTTTTTGGTTAATTTCTTCGTATTAAGACACTGTAACGGGTGTGTGTGGTTCAACGATTTTAGTCAGCTTTTCGTTCAGTGTAATTTTTACCATTTTATCTATTTTATTTTTACGATGTTGAGAGTCGATGTGATTGTGGCATTGGTGCTACTTGGCACGGTTTTACAAACGTTTTTAACCTCTTAATTTTTTTACTAATTTTTTGTTTCGGTTTACCCCTATACTTCTTTTACTTAAAATCTATTTTTTACATGCATATTTTATGTACGGGTATGTGTAAATATGATTTCTTCTACATTCCGACGTAAAATTTTTTTACAGACGAGTCAGGTCAAATATAATACGTTTTCATTTAACGAAACCATTTTCACGTGCATATTTCTATGTGCGTTTTCGTATAAATTCAAGTTGTTCTACTTTTCGACGTAAACTTTTTTGAAAAATGATTCAGGTCAAATATAATATGTTTTCGTGTTTATTTTATGTACGTTTCATGAAATTTGTTTCGAACCGAGTGGAGTCAAATTATGGTTTCTTTTTCTTCCCTTTTCTCGAAAGCTCTAATTAATCCCTTTCGATTACATGTGCATATTTTCCTTCATACCCTTTACGTTTTCATTGTATAAGTTGGGTCACATATAATACGTTATGATTGTTCGATATGAATTCCATTTACTTTATGTTTGATCCAATCACAATGCTTATACAGGTTACACTGAGTTCAACTGGATACGTCTAAATATGTGTTTTCATATGGTTAATGCATCATATAACGTTTGGACTAATCTATTCAATGTTTACGATATACTCGCGCCGCAACGCGGGTGGGTCTTAACCCTAGTTAATAATATATAGTAATAATAATAGTAATAATAGTAAGGGTTAGGATATAATAGGAAGTTTATTTGGCTAGTAATCCTATGAAGTAATCTGACCATCTATTTATTTAATCAAGGGCTAAGATTAAATAAGTGAAATTGAAGGAAAAAATTGGAGGCACGTGGGTTTGCTAGGGGCAGTCTAGTCAATCCAGGCAATAGTTTCTCTCCCCTCAAATTCTCCCTCATTTTTTAAATGTTAATAACTCTTTCATCCGACATTATTTTTTATAAAAATTGCACCAAGAAGACGAGTGTTTTTTTATCTTTAAAACGAGTATACTATTGCTATATTTTTGTAAAAAAAAATTTGAAAACCCAGTTGCGTAAAACGCAATGGAAAAAAAACCTAAAAATGACATTTTTCTAAAACGCAATGCACCAAAAAACACAAAGAAATGTCTTTTTTGTAAAACGCAATGGCCAGAAAACAAAAAGAAATGTCTTATTTCTAAAACGCAATAGCCTAAAAACACAAAAGAAAGTGTACTTTCTAAAACGCAATGGACAAAAAACACATAAAAATGTGTTTTACCTAAAACGCAATGCACAAAAAACACAAAGAAATGTCTTATTTCTAAAACGCAATGGCCAGAAAACACTTAAAAATGTCTTTTTTCTAAAACGCAGTGGACTGAAAACACCTAAAAATGTGTTTTACCTAAAACGCAATGGCGAGAAAACACTTCAAAAATGTGTTTTTCTAAACACATAAATATGTCTTATTTATAAAACGCAATGGCCTAAAAATACAAAATAAAGTGTTCTATCTAAAACGCAATGGACTGAAAACATCTAAAAATGTGTTTTACCTAAAACGCAATGACTAAAAACACTTCAAAAATGTGTTTTTCTAAAACGCAATAGCTAGAAAACACATAAAAATGTCTTAGTTCTAAAATGCAATAGCTAGAAAACACATAAAAATGTCTTAGTTTTAAAACGCAATGTGTTTTTCGACCCCAGCCAGGGGCTCTGTGTCACACCCCGATATTTCCACGTATTACCGGTGGGCCCGGTGGGGAGTATCGTGACGTAGTTGATATCATCATAGTCAAATAATCACAGTTCAATGCACAGCGGAAGTCTACAAGTAATAATTATACAAACCAATTGAAAGTAACATGAAATATTACACAACGGATTGTAAAAGGATCCACAGGCGGATCTAAGATAAAAAGAAATATTGTTCAACAGATTTAAGCATCAAAAGCTTGCAAGACTCTTTATTTGATACTAGGAGTAGCCAGCCCATTTCGTTTAGTACCTGCACTTAACCTTTTTCAAAAATACGTCAGTTTACACTGGTAAATACAATTAATCGACACTTTTGAAAATATTTTAAGAAAATTGATTTAATTGCACAAGGCGCAAATATTCTTTTATAACCTGGGACAATTATTAAAAATAATCTTGTAAAAGATTTATATGTTTGTTATACATTCAGGAATCCGGGATAAAAGCCGGAACAAGATTAATAGACACACCACATAATATAAACCCATGGCGAGTTATCCTCAACAAGCGGATATATCTTTTTACAAACGCACCGGCAGGTGTATGTCTACACCCTGTGCTTAAGTCGTGGCCATTTTAATGAATGAGCCGAGGATATCCAGGACACGGTCATTAACCCCCCCTCCCCAAAGGCTTAAAACAAACAAAACATATTAAACGGGTTATCTCAATGATTTAACCATTATTTGATTAAAGATTCAATACCCGACCAAGCGGTATTATTAAATACCGTATCCCAAGCCCGTAAAACAGAAAATAAGTTAAAAGTATTTACATGAGCAAAAATATAATTTTTATCCCAGCCGTATATCAATCAGCAAGTACATATAGCTTTTACCGGGCTCCTAATTTGAAACGAATGTTTTAATAACCTATTAGATTCCTAACGGGTCTTATTTAAGTTATAACTTAGACCGGTTAGTTTTAAAGAAAGGTATGCAGTTCAAAACGCAAGATTAAGCGAAGACCGGATTAGAATGTGATTTAGACCCCACAAGTATGAGGACTTGTATAAAATGGCTAAACTAAATACATTCTGGATTTTGAAGTAAAAATGATAAGGTTTGACACGTTTCGGTTAATTTATGCAAACTAGTTACATAAACCGTACCGAATGCGAAAATGCATAACGGGTAACCAAATAAGTCATGAACAAGTTCCACAAGTTAATATTCTTTTAATATATTGTGATATCAGTAGGATACCTTCCATTATACCCAAAACGAATTCAAAATCAATTTAAGCCCTGTAGGGGTATTTTGGTCATTTTAAAGATTATAAAAGAGGTTAAATAACAATCTGAGGTTTTGGTCTAAAATGATCAGTAAAATATTTATTTTTGAAAGTTATATCAGTAAGATATTGTATATATGTGAAATTTATCATTTATAGCCAAACTATGCACCATAGGGGCATTTTGGTCATTTCACATAAAGCTTTAAAGGTTGAATTTGGAAATCTGATTTCAAAACTTTTACTTACTGTTAAAGTATAAAAATTTACTTATAATATAAGTAGGTAATGAGTTTTAGGTGTCAAATATAGTTTTAACCCATACTATGCGTTTTAAAAGCGTAAAAGTCGGTATTTGACGATTTTTGGGTTATTTAAGGAAATCTGAGTTTTTGATCAGTTTCTAAAACTTAAAATATTTTATTTAACATATAAAATCAGTAGAAAAAGGTTCCGTATCAAAATGTTATGTAAAACTCATTTTATCAAAGAAAAGGGCAATTTCATCAATACCGAATTTACATTCAAACTCGATAATATAATCAGTTTAAAATTTGGAAAAAATTTCCAAAAATCCCTAAATATTATATTATATCAGTAGGTATAAATTTTGGTGACAAAAATTGGGTTTGAAGTGATTTATACTAAAACTGCTATTTAATTAATAAAAAGACTTCAATTTACGATATCGAGCATAACTCCTAATTTAGACCATAAACTGATGTCAAATTTTTAGGACATGTTTATAAATAAGTAATAAAAGTTTTTGTCCTCTCACACATTCAAAAATCTCGTTTTTATATCAAAAGGGCATAATGGTCAACTTTTAAGCAATTAACGGAAACATGCAAATGATTCGGATTTCAAAGGAACCATATTGTATAATCTCAGAGGGTTATACTAACATGTAATATGGTCCTAATGGAACCCTAAGGCATATCTACACTAAACTAAATCGGGTCAGAACTGAAAGTCAAAGCAAAAGTCTACTTTTGCGACTTTCGGTTGTGAACCGAGCCTAAACTCAGAATTGTCGGGTTGAACATGCCTAAACATGTTCTTATATTATTTACCAAGTTATTTTAGTGTTAAAACATGTTCCATAACCTCTATATTATTAGTTATGAATTAATTTGCAAAAATTGATTATGTTGACTTTTTATTAATAAGTTTGACCCGACATTTGACCAAGTAAATGTGATAATCAGTAGGTGCCCAATTAAGGGTTTATTACCTACATAATTACCAACTCACAGCCACTTTTAATTCGAATAATGGCTGGACCGTTTGTGATTAATCACAAAGTCAAAGGTTAATTACGATAGCTTTGACTTTCGGTCATTAAGCTAATAAAACTTGAACTAGAGAGGCTAAGAATGCTTACAAGAACTCTTAGCACGAATTAGGAACCGAGGAAAGCTTCCTAGAGCTCCAAGGGACTCCAGAGAATGAGTTGTGAAATAATTTTTCAAGTGTGCAAGTGAACAAATGAAAAACAAGGCCTTATATAGGATTTTGAGAGCTCCAAGATCATTCCATCTACTAATCTATAGTAACCAGATTATCCCATGTGTCCTTAGTGCATGAAAAACTGTTGGTACAGACCCTGGTATCGAAAAATTGCATGCAAAGGTGGTGGAACTGGCTGAGACATGCAGCTGTCCTTGTTTTCTGCATCTAACACTCATACGCGGGCCGCGTAAGACTTATAAGAAGTCTACGCGGGCCGCGAGGCTCCTCCTTAACCAAAAAACAACTTTTAGACTTTGTAATTTCGGTCCCTGGTCCATATTAAGTTTATTTAACTTTCATTGATTGCATCTATGACCCCCATAGTTAACTTTTAAGGGCCTAGGGTCATATATTAACTCCGTTAAGTCCCCGGTTAGTTGTAAGATCACCCCAAATGTCTTGTTTTCGTCGAAACTCCACAAAATTAATATCCAATATTCTTGAGAGCTAAATATACAATTATTACAATGTTTTTGGGATCGCTAAAAGGTCACTCAGAGGTAACATTTAACATGTTGACACTTTTAACCCCTATACAAATTATTCATTAAAGAATACGAACGTCTTATGAGGTCAATCAGAGGCACAGGAATGGCATGTTGACACTTTGGATCCTTTTACTAACATATTTACATTGTTTGACAATTTTAGTCCTTCCAGATCAATCCATTACACGTTTAAAGTCCATGACACGTGTCTTTATTATATTGGTCGTGATTTTACGAGGTGTTACACTCTTGTCACACCCCGATATTTCCACGTGTCACCGGTGAGCCTGGTGGGGAGTATCGTGATGTAGTTGATATCATCATAGTCAAACAACTCAAATTTAAATGCACAGCGGAAGCAAAAGTATATGAATCACATTACAACCGAATATTAGTAATATCAAAGTATCACAAATGGACTGTAAAGGATCCACAGGTGGATCAAAAGAAAACAGAAAACTGTTCAACAGACTTTGACATCAAGAGCTTGCGAGACTTGATTATTGATGCCTGGAGTAGCCAGCCTATTACGTATAGTACCTGCACTTAGCCTTTTTGGAAAATACGTCAGTTTACACAGGTAAATACAACTTATGTCACACCCCCAAGCTACCACCTAGGGAGTGTCCCTGTTAGGCGTGTGACGAACTGACAATGAGCCACTAATTACATTGAACTCACAAGTTTCAAAATAAAACTCTCTATTAAATGATAAAATTCCAATATGAGTTTATACGAAAACCAATGTGTTCAGCGGAAGCGTTATCAAAACCATAAGTTAAATATTCTCAAAACAATTGTATGAAAACCAATATTCCAATAAGTGAATCCCATCAACACGACCCATGACCACTCCAGCTACTTCAGACAGCAAGTTCCAAATCCATACAATCTAACGACCTGCGAGCATGCAACAAGTGTATCAGACAACGCTGGTGAGTTCATAGTTTTACGAAAACGTTGTTTACCAAGTATGTAGTTAATCCATTGTAGTTAATTCCAGAAGTAATGATGAAAACAATGTTGATAATACCCCAATACAAGACGGCTTCTGATTATTTTGCCCTTTCTCCAATGCTCCTATCAAAGCATTGGTCATGACTAGGTCATTAGTTCAACACCCGTCCTCCCAGGAACGGGGTGAGGTTGCCAAACCTAAGTAGCGCTACTAACTAATACCATGTTACCTTCCCGGTAACCAAACAACACGGAGGGACTTTAAAGGTGATAGGAAGAGTATATTATCCAACATTCTCGTTTTTACCCAAAAGACTTATCCCTCCCAAGGATACCCACTGACTGTCCCAACCACCGGGACGCATGCTCAAGAGATGAACTCACCTTTGGTTTGCTCGGTAGAATTAGTTACTCGTTTAACAAAAGTGGTCAACCAAGCCCTATGATGGTGACACATAACAATCAGTTTGCATATAAACACAACACACATCGTTCCACATTTATTCAACAGGTAGTGCACAAGAATACAAGTATTAGCATTCATCACCCCATACTTTAGCCTTGACAGTTAAGCACGTTATATAACAATCCATTAACCATGTATGACCCAATAAAACATAAGGCTCAAACAAATGTGCGGTCGTTTACAAGTGTGCAGTCCAATTGGCTCGGGGCCCGGCGAAAGTGTTCAACCCAGCAAACCTCGCGGCCCGAGCTACTAAGTGAACGTGTGTGTATGGCCCATCAATTGTGCACTTCATTTTTTTTGCTTGTAGCCCACTGCTACGATGCAGCCCAACAACATGAATATGACCACTCAAAATATCACATGCTTACAATCTTGAACACACAACCTCAACAATTCTTCAACAGAATGTATGACACAGTCCTAGTTCTTATTCATAGTTTAACATCATGCACCCATTACCCAAACCCTACTTATCACTTAACCACCTTTAGAAGATGAATTATTCATGCAGCACCTATTTCATTATCATCATAGATTCACATAATGGGTAGTTGGTTCATTCACATGTTCACATTATAAGTTCATATTTCACAAAATACGTAACTGATAACATCCCATTTCATTATTCATAAAATGTACAATTTAATAAGTTAATGATCCAACCCAAGTCGTATGACTCAAGCTTATAGCATCCTAATCAAAGTAGTCCGTGACCCGGTTGGTTCCAGGCCCAACCATGAGACGTGTTCAGTTGCGTGGCCCAACACCATCAAGGGTGTGCGGCCCCAAACCAGCGGGTCCGTTTGTGTGATTCTGTTTCAGCTCATGGCCCAACATTTAAGGTGTGGCCCGACATGCAGAAATAACCCATTATTACATGACATAGATCACATCTTAATCCCCGGTGACGAAACATCAAGAGCGACGGAACATGGGTCTTTCGTCGTAACAAAGTTTCGTCGTGCTCACCGGTATCAACCAGTTACAACTCTTAACCGAATCTCCTAACAATTTACCAATCAAATCATAGCCAAGATTTAGCATGGAATTAGTGATTAATCGCCACAAGAAATTGTTACCAGATTATTACTCAAACAGAACATTCAGATCGAACCACATGGACTCATCGCACTTATTCCTAGTTTTTCCGATTCTTCATCACATGAATCTGTTCATACTTAATGATCATCACGAAGTGTTCAGGAACCCTACTCGATCACCATAACATACTAACTCTTTCTAACTGTTTGCTATCACCAGTTATTCATCAAGGGTTTTTACTAACGTATCATCCTACAAATCATGCAAGAACACATACAAACACAACTACCATGCATCGGGTATTTCAATCAATCAATCAAGGATAGAATACTAACCGTAGCGTAGGATAACTCAGTGGTCTTTGGGAGCAGGGGGCTTCGATTGGGGAAAGGAGAAGCTGCCGACGAGTTGTGAGGGTAACAAGGATATTAGGGTTTAGTGCATTGCACGTGTGCGCTTAGAAAATTATTGGACAACAACATCATGCAGTTCGTATAATATATGATATTCAGGTGGGCTTGGATTGGCTTCAAGTGGTGTGGGCCGAGAAAGGGATGTGGCCTCCGGCCCAAGTGAATGTGAGGGTGTTAAGTGAGATCGCAGCCCCAATTAGTCTATCTCCTAAATCCGTTAATCGACACATAAAAACGTTTAACGGTTCCTTGCATAATTAACTAACCAATACGTATACATGCTAACACACATACAAACATTTAACATTTTCATTTATGAATAACCAATATACACACATGGACGTTTAGTGGTGCACGAATGTAATCCAACAAATCTCACAGGGATGAACAAAATATACAATCAAACGTAAAGACACACCAAAAAGGTTAGCCTTGAACTTTCGTGTTGTCACATCATCCCCAACTTGAAAGAAATTTCGTCCCGAAATTTGACAAGTAAGAACTGAGGAGTGAAGTGAGGAAATTAGGATTATTGCGGATTTTGCTCGGGTGTCACATCCTCCCCATGTTACAGAAATTTCGTCCTCGAAATTTAGGCTATATTATACTCTAGGCTCCAATTATGAGTTTATCGATAATTCACTAAACACGTAGTTAAATACGGTTTCACGAAAGTTCACTAAATAATATATAAGTCATATAGCATATAAAGTCAGATAACATATAAATTCACATAAGTTATATTTCTTTATAGTGTTCTAATTGTTCATCAACGTTCGAGTACAACCCATGTGTAATTCCGTAATTCCCCGAATTACCGTTATGTGAGTGTTATGCATGAATGAGTGTTTGAGGTAATAGAGTTTGTGTTAATTGTGTTAAACTAAAAATGTCTTGCTCTTAAGTAGAAACACAAGTTGAGTTAATAGGAGCTTGATAATGAAGAATGTTGTGACAAGTTATGCTAAGCTCAAGAGGTGCTCACAAAAGTTGAAATACGAGTGTGTCATACATCTGTATGGCATTGCCTGATGCATTTAACACGTGCGACCGGGGGGGGGGGGTTGTTGCACTAAATATAACTTGGGTGAGCTATACGCCTTCGAATTTGGGGACTTGCAAAAAGGCAGTGTTTAGTTATCATGGATGTTGTATATTAAGTAGCCAACACTTCACGAAGCAAGTGTATCTAATGTATATCTAGAGCTTACCAGAATTGAGGCGAATGTCGTACATCATAAACGAAGGGTCGACGAGATAAACCGAACTGGAAATGTGTTAAGGTAGTTTGTTACAGGCTAAAATGCTCAACCCTCAAATCACGTGTGTCGGGTGCACCACCAAGATTTTCTCGAAGCAAAGTATGTGAATGTGATAAAGTGAGTGTAAGAGATATATGTTTATATATGGTATCGCTACCGGTGATCAGAACTGGTGCAGTCACCCCTATCGAAGATCAAAGGTGATGCCATCGTATGTAAGAATTCGTGAAAGAAAATATAATTTCTTGGAACAGGTGATTCAAGCAATTCAATCAATCGATTGAATGAAAACTCAAGTTAGGCATTAATCCCTATTTCAGACTGGTATCATCTTGACTCGTTCGTTCAGAGGGAAAAGAGATTTTCAGTTGATATTGTTCGTGATATTTTGGTCGCAGTTGGTTGTAGTAGATGACCAGCCTTCGGTCAAAGAGAGATAAGCATGGAACAAAGAGGTCGATGAAGCTATACATGAGTATGGTGCTTTCACACAAGAGGGAATTTTGACCTTGGCATACCTTACGTAAGTAATAATTTTATTTTTATGTTCTTGCACTTGATGATCTTAAGTATGACTCATTCCTCGAGTGACGTTCGTAGAGAGTGATTTAGCCAAGCGAGGATTAGCGTATAACAGGGCTATGCAAGAACTATGGTATTCATTTTAGCACAACAAGATAAGACGCGAAGAATATACCAAAACGCGGTTATCATCAATCTGTTCCATCTAATTGTTTTAGAATCATGAGTAAAGTAGCAATTCCGATGATGAGGATGTAGCTGGTCGCAAACAAGAAGTATAAATGGAAATAAAGTGATGTACCAGTCGATGGAAGCGTTACTTTGAGGGTGTTGGCGCAAGAAGAATTATCTATGAAGGTGATAGTTGGCTAAGTCTGTAGCATCTCGGTTAAATCAGAGCGTTCTCTACAGTCGTCGAGCTGCTCGTATGCGAATAAGAATAGATTCACTAAGATCCATGAAAGTAATTGAGTATGCAATTAGTCGAACATGTATGCAACCAAGTTTGAAGGTTTGAACTAAGACGGGTGTACTGGGGACATCACATATGTCGCCAAGAGGTTTCATTACAAAGGCGTGTAAAGGCGTTCAAAATGGTATGGTGATGATAACAATACATCACCATTTTCAGAGTTCAATATTGAAATGATGGAACTGTTCTTATGGAAATCCGTTTGCAGAGTTAGATATGTTAGGATGAAAACCAGGTTAGACTAACGATAAGTCACAAGGCAGTATAATGGGGCCAAAGGGAATTTTATAGTTAAGTGCAAGGGGTAAAGTATTAGTGTACGAGGGATTCTTCATACTACGTTGATATGCTGATGTCGAAGAGCTTACACTAGGAGTCTTGTAGGGTTTAGATCGAGATAACGGGTTCTGATGAGAATCTTAGTTTCACCAAGTTTCTTACATGAGTAAAAGAAAAATAATGAGGGATTCCCGTGATGATAGCTCATTGTGTTCGAGAGCATCTTCGGTCTAATAGTTGCGCCTATCAACTACCGCATGGGTTTAACTGTTCCAGTTAGTCGTTGAGTGGTTTATGAGAACTTCTACTAGCGCTACGGAAGTTATAAGCAAATAAAAAAAAATATCGCAGGTTACACAAAGATTCACATGCATCCACAAGAATGGTGGAAAGAATAAGGATCAAGATTGAATAGAAGTCAATCATCGCCATAACCCCAACAGATTGTTGAATCCCCAGTTATGTCGATTAATGAGTCAGAATCCCTTTCACACTTGCTAAGCCTCACTGGGACTCACATGCACCCCACATTATTATTATGTGTGCACCCATAATGATAATGTAATTCGCATGTTTATCTCAGTTCCTCTTAGCTTGTGTCAAAAGGTTCCTTAGATTCGAGTAGCAAAACGAACGTTGTCAAGATAGTAAAGATCACAAAAGTCTAGAGGTTATGCCATACTAACAATGCATCATAAGGTAGACAAATAATTACATGTAATCAATCATACTATAGTGCTGAGTGTGTAGCCATATGCAATGTCATAAGTAGGTGTACGCTAGGCACGTAATGCATAAGGTAAATGAAAAACGAACCTTGCAATCTGAAGCTGAGTGTCATGGTCGATTTCAGAACTGTTCGGTTATAGTCTGGTTTTATGAAAACGTTCTAAAACCAAGTTCACTATAACCAGTGGCTCTGATACCAAACTGTCACACCCCCAAGCTACCACCTAGGGAGTGTCCCTGTTAGGCGTGTGACGAACTGACAATGAGCCACTAATTACATTGAACTCACAAGTTTCAAAATAAAACTCTCTATTAAATGATAAAATTCCAATATGAGTTTATACGAAAACCAATGTGTTCAGCGGAAGCGTTATCAAAACCATACGTTAAATATTCTCAAAACAATTGTATGAAAACCAATATTCCAATAAGTGAATCCCATCAACACGACCCATGACCACTCCAGCTACTTCAGACAGCAAGTTCCAAATCCATACAATCTAACGACCTGCGAGCATGCAACAAGTGTATCAGACAACGCTGGTGAGTTCATAGTTTTACGAAAACGTTGTTTACCAAGTATGTAGTTAATCCATTGTAGTTAATTCCAGAAGTAATGATGAAAACAATGTTGATAATACCCCAATACAAGACGGCTTCTGATTATTTTGCCCTTTCTCCAATGCTCCTATCAAAGCATTGGTCATGACTAGGTCATTAGTTCAACACCCGTCCTCCCAGGAACGGGGTGAGGTTGCCAAACCTAAGTAGCGCTACTAACTAATACCATGTTACCTTCCCGGTAACCAAACAACACGGAGGGACTTTAAAGGTGATAGGAAGAGTATATTATCCAACATTCCCGTTTTTACCCAAAAGACTTATCCCTCCCAAGGATACCCACTGACTGTCCCAACCACCGGGACGCATGCTCAAGAGATGAACTCACCTTTGGTTTGCTCGGTAGAATTAGTTACTCGTTTAACAAAAGTGGTCAACCAAGCCCTATGATGGTGACACATAACAATCAGTTTGCATATAAACACAACACACATCGTTCCACATTTATTCAACAGGTAGTGCACAAGAATACAAGTATTAGCATTCATCACCCCATACTTTAGCCTTGACAGTTAAGCACGTTATATAACAATCCATTAACCATGTATGACCCAATAAAACATAAGGCTCAAACAAATGTGCGGTCGTTTACAAGTGTGCAGTCCAATTGGCTCGGGGCCCGGCGAAAGTGTTCAACCCAGCAAACCTCGCGGCCCGAGCTACTAAGTGAACGTGTGTGTATGGCCCATCAATTGTGCACTTCATTTTTTTTTGCTTGTAGCCCACTGCTACGATGCAGCCCAACAACATGAATATGACCACTCAAAATATCACATGCTTACAATCTTGAACACACAACCTCAACAATTCTTCAACAGAATGTATGACACAGTCCTAGTTCTTATTCATAGTTTAACATCATGCACCCATTACCTAGACCCTACTTATCACTTAACCACCTTTAGAAGATGAATTATTCATGCAGCACCTATTTTATTATCATCATAGATTCACATAATGGGTAGTTGGTTCATTCACATGTTCACATTATAAGTTCATATTTCACAAAATACGTAACTGATAACATCCCATTTCATTATTCATAAAATGTACAATTTAATAAGTTAATGATCCAACCCAAGTCGTATGACTCAAGCTTATAGCATCCTAATCAAAGTAGTCCGTGACCCGGTTGGTTCCAGGCCCAACCATGAGACGTGTTCAGTTGCGTGGCCCAACACCATCAAGGGTGTGCGGCCCCAAACCAGCGGGTCCGTTTGTGTGATTCTGTTTCAGCTCATGGCCCAACATTTAAGGTGTGGCCCGACATGCAGAAATAACCCATTATTACATGACATAGATCACATCTTAATCCCCGGTGACGAAACATCAAGAGCGACGGAACATGGGTCTTTCGTCGTAACAAAGTTTCGTCGTGCTCACCGGTATCAACCAGTTACAACTCTTAACCGAATCTCCTAACAATTTACCAATCAAATCATAGCCAAGATTTAGCATGGAATTAGTGATTAATCGCCACAAGAAATTGTTACCAGATTATTACTCAAACAGAACATTCAGATCGAACCACATGGACTCATCGCACTTATTCCTAGTTTTTCCGATTCTTCATCACATGAATCTGTTCATACTTAATGATCATCACGAAGTGTTCAGGAACCCTACTCGATCACCATAACATACTAACTCTTTCTAACTGTTTGCTATCACCAGTTATTCATCAAGGGTTTTTACTAACGTATCATCCTACAAATCATGCAAGAACACATACAAACACAACTACCATGCATCGGGTATTTCAATCAATCAATCAAGGATAGAATACTAACCGTAGCGTAGGATAACTCAGTGGTCTTTGGGAGCAGGGGGCTTCGATTGGGGAAAGGAGAAGCTGCCGACGAGTTGTGAGGGTAACAAGGATATTAGGGTTTAGTGCATTGCACGTGTGCGCTTAGAAAATTATTGGACAACAACATCATGCAGTTCGTATAATATATGATATTCAGGTGGGCTTGGATTGGCTTCAAGTGGTGTGGGCCGAGAAAGGGATGTGGCCTCCGGCCCAAGTGAATGTGAGGGTGTTAAGTGAGATCGCAGCCCCAATTAGTCTATCTCCTAAATCCGTTAATCGACACATAAAAACGTTTAACGGTTCCTTGCATAATTAACTAACCAATACGTATACATGCTAACACACATACAAACATTTAACATTTTCATTTATGAATAACCAATATACACACATGGACGTTTAGTGGTGCACGAATGTAATCCAACAAATCTCACAGGGATGAACAAAATATACAATCAAACGTAAAGACACACCAAAAAGGTTAGCCTTGAACTTTCGTGTTGTCACAACTTAACTGACTCATTTTGAAAAGAGTTTGAAAATTGATTTGAATGCACTTAGGCAAAAATATCTTTTATAACTTTGGACAATTATTTAAGAATAATCTTGTATACAGTTTTACTTATTTGTCGTCCATCAGGGGCGGTTTGTAGGGTCGGTCTAGATTAACTGACACACCACAGGTATAATACCCACAAGGTTGATTCCTTTAGGTGGGCTACCAGTTTTTACATATGCAATTGTCAGGTGTACGCCTACACCCCATGCTTAGGTCGTGGCCATTTCTTTGAATGATGCCAAAGATATCCGGGACATGGTCATTTAACCCCCAAAGGCCATACACCCAATAATACATATTAAACGGGTATTGAAATACATTAATCACAATCCGATTCAAATGACTACACACCTGACCAAGCGGTACTTTTATAGTACCGTATCCCAAGCCCGTATAGGGAAAATAAGTTAAGGGTATTTACTTGACCAAAGTATAAATAAAATGCAGCAAGTGCACGTAGCTTTTACTGGGCTCCTAATCTGGGACGAAGGTTTTTAAATAACCTATTAGAATCCTAACGGGTCTTTAATTAAGCTTAGACTTAGACCGGTTAGTTTTCAAAAGGAAGATGCGGTTCAAACGCATGATAAAGGGAAGACCGATTTGGAATGTGGTTTTGACCCGACAAGCTTGTATGCTTGTTTAATATGGGTAACTTAAACACATTCTGAATTTTGAGGTAAAAACAGTATGGTTTGACCCGTTTCGGCTAATATATGCGAACTAGTTACATAAGCCGATCCGAACGCGAAAAATGCGTAACGGGAGCCTCCACATATTTGACACCACGTACCATAAGAGTGCCGAAAGTAAAAGTTATCATTATCACTCATTTTTGTGTCAGAAATTACCACCCGTCAGGATCTTACGGTTCTGTTTTCAGTAACTGAAACTTGGGCACGGGGCGTGTTCAGCGGGCACGGCCCGTGCTGAGTTCTGCAGAAGCTAAAAAATTAAGAAAATCCTAAAAAACAAAAAAATTAGAAAAAACGATTAGGCAGTTGATTCCTAACTTTCTTAAAATCCTTGTGTCCCCGGAAATGGCGCCAAAAACTTGATGTGCGTGAAGTGTAATATATTTTAGGTGTATATTTTAAGCCCTTTTACATTTTTTAGCCAAGTTTTAAATTTATAAAACTCGATATTTACTAACACAAAACACATGGCCAAGTGCACCCATCGTGGAAGTAGTATAGTGTTGGTAAGATACCGAGGTCGTCCAAGGACACAAGAGCTTTTAGTACCGGTTTACCCTCAACGTGTAATTAAATCAAAAGTTAGCAAAAAGGTTTTTAAACTACAAAAATAAAACTAACTAAAATGCTGAAAATAAAAATAAAAGTAAAAACAGATAGACAAGATGAATCACTTGAATCCGACTCGGGTGTAGTGTAACCTTTGATTATTTCCGCACTTTTGCACTTTTTAAGAGATTATCTTAGTTATTGTAGTAGGCCCTCTTTTGAAGGTGACGTTACCCTCAACCCAGTAGTTTGAGTCAGCAAGGATACAATCCTAAAGGGTCGGATTATTGAAAGATAATTAATTAAGTTATTAATGCATAATGTGGTAGGCCCCTCTTTTGAAGGTGACGTTACCCTCGGCTAAGTAGTCTGAGTCAGCAGGGATACAGTACTAAGTAGCCGGGTTAAAGTTTTAATAGTAGTTTACTTATGAGGGGATCAAAGAGTTTGGACCCCCGCCATCCAATACCGGTGGGTATTGAAGGAGGTCCTACTAAATTTGACCCAGGTCCTTTGCAGGATCTATACACTGAACAATGGCAAGACTCTTACCAAACCGTTCTCTTAACCCCCAACCAGGTAGCCAACATATCTCCATATAGACCGTGGAGATATGAATGGTGAAATTTTTTTTATATATAGACAGTAAAATAATGCCAAGACACCACGGACAAACGATAAGGAAGAATCACCTTCAACATAAGAAACTCGTTATTAAAGTCATTAATACATAACCAAATAAAAAGTGCGAAAAGATTAAAAATAAAAAGTATTACACTAAACACTTGTCTTCACCAAGTGATGTAAGAGACTTAGGCAAACATGGCCTTTGATTATCAAGAACTCTTACGATCAATCTTGGATCCCAAGACGACTCACACACTCTATGATGGACAATGGATGATGGTGGTGGATGATGGTGTTGTGATGGTGGTGGGTGGTGGGTGGTGGGTGAAGTGTGAGAGAGGTGGTGTGCCAAGGGATTGTTTGCAAATGAGCCAAGCACCACTATTTATAGCTTGAACAGTAGCTTGGGCACGGCCCCGTGTCCGCTGGGCACGGCCCCGTGTCCATCCTCCTTCTCTTTCTTCATTAATTGTAGTTTGTCTGCATTAGTTGACCACGCCCCCGTGTGCAAAAGCGTATCTGTACTATCAAGATTTCCTTAGATTTTACGAATCTTAGAGTTAACCACGACCCCGTGTCCGCTGGGCACGCCCTCGTGGTGGGTGATAGAAGCTTCTACGGCTTTGTCTTTTCTGTTGATACTTGGGCACGCCCCCGTGCTTTCTGACACGGGGCGTGTTCAGCCTTCTGTTTTCTTGTTTTGCTTCGGAAGATGCTGTCGGGAGGCCAGGCATGCCACGTTTGTTCCTTTTCTTGTATTTATGTTAGATTTAGCTGCCTTTTTGCTTCTTTTGTTCATTTGAGCTCATTTAATCCTGAAAATACAAAAGGAAGACAAAAACACTTTTTCCAACATTAGTCCTAAAAAAGGGTTAGTTTTATGCCATAATTGATGTAATTTATATGTTGCATTTTGTGCACATCACCCTTTTTGGCTTTTCATGATATTTTCAGCTTAAAGCATCAGCCACTACATTTGCCTTTCCATCATGATACTGGATATCACAGTCATAATCACTAAGCATCTCCATCCAACGTCTTTGTCTCATATTCAACTCTTTTTGCCCAAAAACATACCTTAAACTTTTATGATCAGTGAATATGGTAAACTTGCTACCATAAAGATAATGTCTCCAAATCTTAAGAGCAAAAATTATTGCTCCTAATTCTAGATCATGGGTTGAGTAATTCTCTTCATGACTCTTAAGTTGCCTAGATGCATATGCTATAACCTTTTGACGTTGCATTAATACACATCGATAACCTAATTTGGAAGCATCACAATAGACTACAAAGTCTTCAGTTCCTTCTGGTAATGCTAGTATGGGTGTATAGGTTAATCTTTGCTTAAGAATTCTAAATGCTTCTTCTTGTTTTGATCCCCATTCAAACTTAATTGATTTACAGGTTAACTTAGTTAAAGGAATGACTATTCTAGAGAAATCTCGAATAAATCTTCTATAATAACCGGCCAGTCCTAAGAAACTTCTAACCTCGGTTGGTGATTCAGGGGTTTTCCATTTAGTAATCACCTCGATCTTTGTTGGATCCACATGAATTCCTTCATGATTAACTAAATGTCCAAGAAACTGTACTTGTTCTAACCAAAACTCGCACTTTGAAAACTTAGCATAAAGCTTTTCCTTTCTTAATAGACTTAGAAGTGTGTGCAAATGCTTTGCATGATCCTCTTTATATTTTGGAGTAAATTAGAATATCATCTATGAAGACAATTATGAATTTATCCAAATATGGCTTACATATTCAGTTCATCATGTCCATAAATGCGGCTGGGGCATTGGTTAAACCAAATGGCATGACAGTAAATTCATAATGGCCATACCTTGTTCTAAAGGCGGTCTTAGGAATATCCTCTTCCTGTACCTTTAATTGATGATATGCTGACCTTAAATTGATTTTAGAGAAAAATCGAGCTCCTTGTAATTGATCGAACAGATCATCGATTCTTGGTAATGGGTACCGATTCTTAATTGTGACCTTGTTCAATTCACGGTAATCAATGCACATACGCATCGATCCGTCCTTCTTTTTAACGAATAAAATCGGCGCTCCCCATGGCGATGAACTTGGCTGTATGAATCCTTTTCTAGCAATTCATATAATTGTTTCTTCAGTTCCTGCATTTCTGCGAGTGCCAAACGGTAAGGTGCTTTGGAAATTGGTGTTGTTCCAGGTAGTAGGTGAATTCTGATTTCAACTTCTCTGTTTGGTGGTAGTCCTGGTAATTCTTCTGGAAATACATCTGAAAACTGAGACACTACTAGAATGTCCTTTAGTTCTTTTCCTTTAGTGTTAGTGATTATAGAAATCAAATATACTATAGACCCTTTTCTTATATAACTTGCAGTTTTAATCACAGAGATGAATTTCGTTGATCTAGATGGTTTATCTCCTTTAATGGTGATTGTTTTACCTTTTGGTGAATTTACTTGAATTGACTTTTGATCACATAAAATACTGGCTTTATTGGCTATTAACCAATCCATTCCTAAAACGACATCAAATCCTGCCAGATTCATTGGGTAAAGGTTTGCCATAAACTTTTGGTTTAAAAACTCTATTCTTGCTCCCTGCAGGATTTCAGAAATCCTAACAGTTTCTCCATTAGCTGTCTCTACTAGAAATTCTTGGGGTAGTTTAGTTAATGACTGATTTAGAAGTTTGCAAAACGAAGTATTAATAAAACTTGGGGTAGTTTAGTTAATGACTGATTTAGAAGTTAACTAAAAACGTACCAGCTATCACGTCTGGAATCATCTTGGCTTCATCTGCAGTCAGAACGAATGCTCTAGCATTTTTAGTGTTCCTGTTGTTTGCAGTTGGAGCCAATTTCGGACAGTTTGGCTTGATATGGCCCTTTTCTCCACAGTTTAAGCATAGTCCATTACTGGATTTTCTCCTGCAATCTTCTTCCTTGTGTCCGGGCATCTTGCAGAATTTGCAAAGAGAGGAGCATTTTCCTGAATGCTTTTTCTTGCAGACCTTGCAGAATGGTGCAAAGGTAGAACCCATATTCCTACAATTGAAATTCCTATAATGGAATTCTTGGGTAAGCCTTTGGGTTAGGTTTCTCCTCTGGTCTTCCTCTCTAGTACGGCATAATTCATCTGTCAAGGCGTTGGCTAGTTCTACAGCTTCTTCTATAGTTTGAGGTCTAGCTGCCTTGACTACATGCCTAATTTCCCCGATTAATCCCCAGATGTAACGGAAGATTAACACTGGTTCAGGTGATGCAAGGGTTCGTACTATTCTAGCATATTCAAAGAATGTGGTAGTATAAACCTTACTATCTACCCCGGTTATCCTAAGGTTCAGAAACTTATTTGTTATTTGTTCCTTTTCATTGGGAGGGCAGAATTTCCTTTCTACCATATTTTTAAATTCCTCCCATTCCATGTTGTATACCCTATCACTTCCTTTTGACTGGAGGATAGTGTTCCACCATTCTAAGGCTGAGTTTTTAAATAAATTAGAAGCAAACATTATCTTGTCTTCTTCAGCACACTTGCTTATTTTTAAAACAGCCTCAGTCTTCTCTATCTAGCGTAGGGCTGCAATGGGTCCTTCATTGGCTGAGAATTATGTTGGTTTGCAGGACTAGAATTCTTTGTAAGAACAACCATAAGGCATGGCTCTTCTTCTTTTGGAAATGGGCATTTGAAGTACGGGTCCATTGTTTACGCTGTGTTCTGGTTCAATTGGTCGCTTACTACTATGTTTACTTTTATTATTCGCTTCTTGAACCGTTTGAATAATAAATGGCATTGCATCTATGATTCCTTGTGCTACTATGTGTTGGATAGCACTATTATCCACTTGGTTTCCATTGTTATTGATGCTTGGATTTTCATTAACCAAGTTAATGTTACTCCGGTTATCGTTATTCAGATTTTCTTGATTTCCTTCGTCGGCCATCTGAATTTTAAACAGTTACCCCGTATTAATATCACAAAATAATACTTAATATAGTCAATCACATGACACGCAATTTAGCCAAAAGTGTCGATCATTGCGACTTACTCTATTCATATAGTATGCATTTATACACACCAGTACTGAAATTAAAATTACAATACCAACTGAAATAAAATTACACTAATAGTAGTAGGCATCCGTACACACATATTTTATTTTATTTTATTATTTATTTTATTATATTATTATTATTACTACTACCGTTTTACCATCACCTCTACGGATATGGATTCATCCAAAAATCCATATTGCGCTCGTCGTACTTCCAGACGAGTCGCTCTCCCACCTATCGCATTCGTTCACTACTCTCTAAAATTTCCTCACCAAATGTCCTAAGTTCTTGTACATTGTCTGCACTCATTGGGGTGCAGGTTCTAGGACTGGGTTTGGAATCTGGGTTAAAGGTTCTTGATATGGGGGTGTAGGGGCCTGGAATCGGTAAGGATCTTTTAAAATATCCCTAATGTATTCATTGTGGTAATAGGGATCTAAAGGATCCAAACCTGGTAGGCTCCTATGTTTGGCATGGGCATGTCTTCATGTATCGGGTGACGTTGCACATAGTCCCTATTGTCGTCCCACCAGGGGTCGTAATTTGGGTCTAGGGGGTTTGGTGCTGGTACCCTAGGTATTTTTTCTGGATTGAAGTCATGCATTTCTACTTGATTTTCGAGATTTTCTATCTTCATGGGTTAGTCAGGGGTTGGTAGTTATGGTTGGGGTGCTATTATTTGTTCCAAGTTAGGGTCAGCTGCAGTGGTTGCTAGGATGTGGATGTTGGCTATGCCCCTATTTATTATATCCTGGGCATAGGCATCGGTTTCTCTTTTGGTTGCGGCTAGTACTCTCTGTTCTTGTAACTTTTTCATACGCTTTCTACACTCGTGTGCCCCTCGACTGAACCATCCCCTCTTTTTCTGAGGAAATGGCTCTTCTGACTGAGCCTTAAATACGAAGATTCCTTCTTTCGTATCAGCAGAGTACCCTGAGAGGGCAGGCTGAGAAGAGGAGGTGCCTTCGCTTCTAGGCGAACCAGACAATTGACGATACGCGTCAGATGGTCCTTGGTCGCTCATACTGTAAACTAACAAATAGTCAAACAACACATAATAATAAAATACAACTATGCACGTATTTCCATAATTTATTTCCTAACACTTTAAATTTTGATGTCAGCAGAACACTTCTGTGGCTGAATCAGTGTCTTAGCTCTGATACCACCTTCTGTCGCAGCCCCCGATCCCTAATTCCTGGGAACGGGCGGCCGCGAGCCTGTTTCGGCGGTATCCCGTGTTTGTCTAATTTGGCGGAATTTTCATCAGGACTGTAGTTAGGAAATATTTGATCAGAGTAAAATACCACATTTTCATAACATTAATCACATGGGATAAAACCCAAGTTTGCAATACACACATTTTTGTAGGAATAAATCCTATTTTATTTAATAAAAACATCTATTTCAGTTTAATCAAGTTTAAATAAAAACCATTGTACAGCATTGAGGGTGATCTCGCAATTACATTTGTTTCCAAGTTATATCAATTAACATCCATGGTACTGTCAGACCCGACTTGTGGAAATGTTACTCCTTGACCAAGTGGTAAAAATTTTGTATGCAAAACCCCAACATACTCATGATAATTGTATTCTTATAAATACTCAATAACTGTTTAATATACAATTAATCGTATGGGGTTTTGTAAAAACAGTTAAATAAAAGTTTACAAAAAGCGGATCAACTCACATTGCTGTCTTAGATTATCCTTTAGGGTTTCCTGGTGACAATCTATAATTTACACAAATGCACACGTGTTAGTATAATAACCCATCTTAACATTAGTAATACCCGCCCCGAGACGGCATTCCAATGACTACGTCAAGCAGAACCACGACAGCCGTTACGGAACCCTAGATCAATCGGGCAACATATCTAATACGTATCCAGGGGTTATAATACTTACAACAGAGCAGAACTTCGTTAGGGGGGGGGGTATTATACCCGTGTATAATGCCTACACTTTAGATTTGAGAGAAAGAAAACGTTTTTGAACGAATTCAACTGAAGATCCGATGGCCTCTATATATAGTGCTTCACTTCGGGTTCTATGCGGCCCGCGTAAATGAAGACAAAGGGCTACGCGGCCCGCGTCAACGCTGGTCAACCGCGTAGCTTGTCCGGATCAGCTTATAGGTCTGCCGGGTGTAGGGCCAGTTGACGGCCCATGGTCGTGCCAGGTTTCACTATGTCGCGGCCCGCGTAAGTATTGGGGTGGGGTTTACGCGGCCCGCCTCAATCCAAAAATCAGATTTTTAATTAAATTTAATAATATTTAAGGTATTCGGGGCCCGTTTTCACATATGGGGTGTACTTTGGGACATATTGGGATATTTTAAAATATATTAGGGTGTCGGAAAATATTCGGGAGAGTGTCGGTTCAGAGTTGTTATACCTTGTAAAAGTTTTGTTTCTAAAATGTGTCGTTTGGTTAAAATGTTTATAGTATATGTGACAACTCAATATTTTAAGGTCCTATCCAACACCTTGCTTTTTTTTCACAACTGTGTTTTATAATTCGTTGCATTGTATCGGATGCCCGTTTGTTATATGTTTATTTTGTCATTATGTGGTCTTATGATTAATGAATTGAAGTAAGATTTTATAAACTCATTAACTAATGATGGACATAACCTTTGCACTCTCACACTTGTCGAAGCACTAGACACTCTGATGTAAACTCGAACTTGATAAAGCATTTGTGTTTCGTCATCCCGATTAGTCGACGAAACTTTGGGAGTTTCGTAGCCCATTGATGTTTCACCGAGATGGGCTTCCGGCCCATGTGTGGCCCGATTTCCTGTTGATATATTCACATGTTATACGAAGAGTTACAATTAGTCAAACCCTAAAATCCTATCACCATTTCTTGAAGTCGACGGCAGCCTTTACCCGGAACTTCATACACACTTTTGACCGATTACTCATCTCGAATTCCACGTCTAGGTTAGTAATATCATTACTTGCTTTATCTTTGTTGGCTCAATACCCTATAACATTACACATGACATGTCTTGGAAGTGCAGCCGAATTGGATAAGAATCACTTCTTTATTGTCGGCCATTATATTCATGTTTGCATGGGATTTGACAGTGGGCATGTGATGGTTTGTTTGTGTGTCACTTGTAATGTCTTGCATGTATATTTTAGATTTGATATAAGTTGCTAGTGCTCTCATTAATCGAAGATTAGGATCGTATGATTTTAGAGATGTTTGCAATATAAATTGGTAACCAATGAATCTTCCAGTACTCTCGTTAATTAGGGTTAGGCTCTTGTTATAACCGCTGACATTGCATTATAAATTATTTATAGATGTGTTACATGATGTACGGATTTTAAGTACACTTGCTTTGGATGGATCTGATGTAAATAAGAAGGATGGGATGAATCAGTAGAGTTTGTAGGCTACGTTAACCTTGACGGAACTTATAGATGTTTCGTCATGTATGGCTTTGACGAAACATGTGCGTATTCGCCAAACATCATTATCGACGAAACACATGGGTGTTTCGCATTCGTCGGAGAGAAAAACTGACTGGGTTGGGTAAGTAAGTTGGGCCGCACACCTCCTGTTGGTGCTGGGCCTCGTAGCTAAAAACATCACTGGTTGGACCTGGAATAAATTGGGCTCATATTAGGAAGGGGGTTTTAAATTGCAGCTGGGCTGGGCAACTTGGGATGGGCCACGAACTGATTTTGAATAAGTGTGCTAGAAACATAAGTATGTGATCTTGGATGGACGGTTAACTTGTTTGAGTCGCACATTATTGTGATTGGTTTGATTGTTATGAGTTTTGTGTAATATGAGTTAGTATCATATATTGCTTGTGCATGACGTGTTAAGTTTATAGATTATACAGTATGGTTCTTGATTGATATATTGAAATTGTTGGGATTGTATGTGTAATAATAAAGTTAGTGAACATGAAATAATTGAGAACCTGCACATGAAAACGTATGGTCTGATAAAGTAGGTGCTAGTTTTCGTGAAAGTTTGAGCATGCATAAATGTCTAACTTCATAAATCTTATGGTATGGAATTGTGTAATTTGAGTCTTGAAGGTTGTTCCTGTTGGTCAAAAAGGGACAAACAGAAAAGAATGGGCCTTATCTAGTGGAGGCCGCACTTGGCTTCGAGCCGTTAAGTGTTTGGGCCCCGTCCGGAACTGGACTCCGTTACAAGGGGCCGGGACCACCCTGTTCGGTTGGGTTGTATGTTAACCGGTGCATTTGGGCCGAGTTCCAAGGGTTAACCTTTCGGGCCAGTCATGCGTTAGATAGATTGGGTCAGAGATAGAGTGGCACAATAACGAGTAACTAGTTGGACTTGTTGGATTGATGCGAACATGGCCCAGTTATCTGTTAAATGATTACATGGACATGACTTGCTAATTTATGATGCACCGGCACTTGTTACAATTAACGAATGTACTTGAATGTAAATTGAACCACTTGTGATATGTTGTGACATGAATTGGTATTTCCATTACATCTAATCGCTTGCTATGATCTGCGTTATATCATACGTGCTACTTATTAGTAAATTATGCAAGTACATAGATGTGTGTTCTTGTGACTGACTAACTCTGGTAACCACGGTAGGGCTGGGTTGACCACTTCTGTTAAACGAGTAGCTTAATCTACCGAGCAAACCAAAGGTGAGTTCACTACATTCGAGCATGCGTCCCAGTGGTTGGGGACAGTCAGTGGGTATTCCATGGGGGGGATGAGTCTTTGGGTAAAAACGAGTATATTGGTTAATATTCTCACCTATCATCTTTTGTAAGTCCCTCATCGGGTATTAGTTAGTAGCGCTACTTAGGTTTGGCACCCTCACCCCGTGCCTGTAGAGGACGGAGGTGAACTAATGACCCAGTCTGGCCCAGTACTAGATAGGAGTACGTGGGAAGGGCAGTCGTGTATTTCAGGAGCCGTCATTGTTCGGAATTGAGATATTAACAATATTACTTGCATTGGTTAATGAACTGTTTTACATACAACTGGTAACAAACGTTTTCTAAAACTGTGAACTCGCCAGCTTTGTCTGATACACTTGTTACATGCTCGCAGGTCGTTAGATTTATTGGATGTGGAACTTGCTGTTTGGAGCGGCTTGAGTGGTCATGGTCATACTGATGGGATTATTGGTTAAACACTTATTTGTCATGTTTAATTAGTATTTACTTTAGGATACATCGATGCTTCCGCTGAACATGTGGTTTTGGAATAACTTATGATTGGGATTTTTATTATTATTATTGAAGGAACTTTATTTTAAACTTATGATTCAATGTAATTAGTGGCTCATTGCTAGTGGTCACACGCCTGACAGGGACACTCCCTAGGTGGTAATTCGAGGGTGTGACAGTATATACAAAAATATACATTGGTTTTGAGATAAGCGGATGAGAAGTATATCTAAATATACTTTAGTTTTGTAATAGTTAAATAGATAGTATATTAGAATATACTTTAGTTTTAGAAATAATAGACTTGGTAGTATATCACAAGTATACTTTGGTTTAATGAATGGAAAACATCGGTAGTATAATACATTATACTTTGGGTTTGTAAATAACATATCAACTTATGCTTTGGATTTGAAAATAGCACATCAACTATGCTTTGGTAGTATATTAAAATATACTTTAGTTTGTGAAATAACAAGGTCGGTAGTATATCAACTATACTTTAGTAAATAATATCACGTTGGTAGTATGTCGGAACATACCTAAATCATGGTTTGGTAGTATATCAATTTATACTTTAGTAAACAATATCACGTTGGTAGTATGTCGGAACATACCTAAATTGTGGTTTGGTAATATATCAAACTATATTTTAGTAAACAATAGCATATCAAATTATGCTTTAGCAAACAGTATCACGTTGCTAGTATATCGAAATATACCATATATCGCGATTTGGTAATACATTCAAACCTTAGTGCATCAAACTACACTTTAGAGACTATAGAAATACCACAAAGGCAAATTCTATTTGGTTAAAATTTGGTTTCTGACATTCCATACAACAAGAATGGGGTGTCTAGTCCTATAGCGCTATATCGTACTACCAATCGGCTTGATCATTGTTAATGAATGTATAAATAATAGTATAAATGAACAAATAGTTCTAACAAACTTTGGAAATCAGCCGTTTAAGCCATGGATAATAGTTCAATTGGTCACAAGATAGTACTATGCATGTGTATCATATAGTCGAAATCATGAAAATAGTGTATCGGCACATATGTATCACCCCAAAACATTTGAAAACGTAAAAGAGGGGACTATGTACTCACTTGAGATTGTGAGTATCCTTGATTAAGTGTCCTAACAAAGCTCGGAAATCAAGGAATCAAGTGGCACCTAGTATGGAATCACTATATTAAACAATCAGTATCTAAATCGGATGATTGGGTAGAATGAGGTCTCAAAACCAAATGAGTATTGGAACTCATGTGATATGGTTTAACAAAACCTACATTCTAAATTGGAACCCATCCTAAGTGCTTACGACCCGTTACGACCCATTAAGGTAGCTTACGCTACTTTAACGCGTCATTCGCGCGAATGCGCATTCGAGACGCCTAACTAGTCCTATGACAAGTATTATATGCCCTAACATATTTAAATAAGTTGCACAATCAGTTTAGGTGACAAAAGTTAAGTTGCATATGCTTAAAATCCAATTATGCATGAAAAAGGGCATTTTGGCCATTTACCTAAGGCATATAAACTACATATCATACAACTAATTAAACTAAGTGAGCATAAGGTATAACCTCGGAACGTTATTCCCTATACAATTATGGTCACATAATATGCTTGGTTGGATCCTAATGACCCTATACAAGCACTAGACTAAAAGTGACCAGTTAAACATGTTTAACTAAGTTAGAAAACAAGTTTGATATCAAAAGAAAGTGTTTTGATACCAAAAAATAGCTTTGACACAAAATACGCATAAACACGTACTTTGACCGAAACTTTGACTCGTCACTTCGACTAATCAACATGGTAATCAGTAGGTATAGTCACAAGGGACTATAACCATCGTGATTACACTCACGTTGCAAAGTTCACACGAACTTTGTGTTGACCAAATCATGGTCAAAGCAGAAAGTCAAACACTGTTTGACTTCCATGCTTGAAATACATAAAAAAACATGAAAGAAACTTACAAAAGGTCCAAGCAAAGAAGATTTGAACTCAAAATTCTCAGGTACGAAGCTTCTCAAGTGAGAGCTTCAACTTAGAGAAGAAATTGAGATCAAATTGTGAGGAATGAAGTGAAGAACCCACTTCTATTTATAGTAAGCTTCGATTAACAAGATCATGACAAGTGTTTTTGCAAGAATCAAGGTTCAATCCTAGCCATAGACTTTTAGAACATGGTTTAATATACAATGGGAGCTCCAAAACTAGTTCATAGTATTGAAAAAGTTGCATAAAAGACCCTCAAGTTCAAACAACTTGCTGAAAACTGATATTTCTGTCAAAACAGGGTCGTGGCGTCACGCCACGGCACCACCCCTTTTGGGGTCGCGTGACGCCACCCCTCCCCAGATGTAGAAACTTTTGAAAATTGGCAGAAATGGTCCCTGTAGCTCGTTTAAGCCATTTTCGACGCGTTTAAACCCCGTTAACCCATTTTCAAGGCTCTACAAGGATGTTAAAGCATAGGGGACTTGAAACATGCTTGAAAATATCTCAGATGTCAGTTCGTTTGGTCGTACGATCACGTTGTTCGGTTAATTACGACGGAAGTCGTAACGAACGCGAAATCGATCCAAATTACGCGACGAATGGTATTTTTGCATTCCAATCACTAAAATAAAATATTTTAATGATTACAAAAAATTTTTGGATGTCCGGATATATTTAGAACGTAAGATATGCGCGAAAATGCAAACTTATGCACTTTTTGACCCTTTTAGTCCCTATTGATCAAATAAGCATATTTTCGCATAACGAACCCCTCAAAGTAGGGCTGTAAACGAACCGAACGAACACGAACTAGGCCTTGTTCATGTTCGTTTGTTAAGGAAATAAATGTGTTCATGAACGGTTCATGAACACTTACCGAACGAGATTTTATGTTCGTGTTCGTTCATTAAGGAAATGAGTGTGTTCGCGAACGGTTCACCAACACAAATAAATTTGGTGAACGCGACGAACGATAAAGATAGATGGCCTAGAGAGTAGCACTCAAACTTGAATCCCTTATTGTGGAGCGGAGCTCGATCGTATTTGCCGATGAAAATAATGAGAAATGAAAGGGAAATGATGCATAAACAAAGTGAAAGTGAGTTTCCTAGTTTAGTTGTTAGGGTAATAAAATAAATAAAAGTTTAATAATATAAAAAGTACAAATAAAATATAAGAAAGTACAAAGATCTTCAATTAAAACACAAACATACGAATATAAACGAATGCAAATCAACGAATGTTCACCAACACGTTCACGAACACCTTACCGAACGTTCACGAACACAATCGAACGAACGAGACCCCTGTTCATGTTCGTCCATTTAACTAATCGAACAAAATTTCTTGTTCATGTTCGTTCGTTTATTAAACGAACGAATATAAACGAACTTCCCGCCGAACGGTTCACAAACTGTTCGCTGAACGTTCGGTTCGTTTACAGCCCTACCTCAAAGCCTATTTCTAAGCTATGTAAAGGATATTTAGGGTGTGTTTAGCTTATGATCAAGTTCTGGAATGTTCTTTACTCTACAAATCGGCATAGTTTTGCAGTTTGACGCAAATAGTCCCTGCGATCGAATAAACTTGTTTTTGACACACCAAACCCTCCAAAACTTATTTCTAAGTTATGTAAAGGTTATTTAAGGTATGTTAAACCTATGTCACTATTCTGGAGTGTTTGTCGCGTTAAACTGATTATGTTTATGCATCACTTTGCGTATAACTTTCTAGAAAGCGATTTAAAGCTCGAAATTGAACAAGAATTGATATGTGCAAATGATACACATATTTATAAAAATCGTAAGTATGAAACACAAGATTTCATTAGTTTTGTATTTGTATGATGGTCGTCAAGGCACAGATGTCACAGTAAATCTGAATCACAGGATAAAGTCCCGATTCTGAATGTGATTTCAGAAAAGATTGACAAAGTTTTCAAAATGATTGAAATTGAAAAATCTGAGATTACAAAGTTTGCTGGAAAGAGTCACAAAACTTTTTATAACAAACCAGGTTACAAAAAGAAAAACATGAAGGCTGGGTTGGGTTATAAAAAGAAAAAGAATTGGAAAAGAATTGAAACGCCAAATTATCAGACAAAGATGAATTTTGTTCACGGAACAAGTTCAGAAGAAGAGAAAGAACTCCAATTTAGACGTCAGTCTAATGAAAAGTTCTATGCTTAGAAAAAGCAACGACAACAAGTCAAAGATGTGTCCAAGAGAACATGTTTTAAATGTGATCAAATTGGACATCTTACTCGCAAGTGTCCAAATCTGAAACCTGTTGATGTTGAGAAGAAAAAGAAGTCTGACGTTGTGAATCAGAAGTCAACCAAGTTTGATTCAAAGAAAACTTAGAAGCCGAAAATGTCAAAGGCTGACTCACAACAAACATGGAAACCAGTAACACCCAGATTTAGAACAACACAGAGTTGGAAAACAACTGTTGATGCAACAAAACCAAACCAGTTTTGGAAACCAGAAGTTGTTGGTCAAAATTAAAATGTTCAAAATGAATCACGTTTTTACAAAAAGAAGTGCTTCAAAAGGACAAGGTTGGGTGGTTAAGACACAACCTATTTCTGAACAGAAAACTGATTCAATCAAAAAGGATGAAGTACAGGATGAAAAGTTGTTTGTTCAAAACGATGATAATTTTCCAAGATTGAATGAAACTTATTGTGTTGAAATGCCTAAGCTCAAACAAACCTGGGCTAACTTGTTCAAGTAATTGAATAGTTTGAATGTGCAGGTGCTCAAGAAATCTGAATGTCATCAAGATGTAGCAGAGAGTAGCCTGGCATGAGAGGAAGAGGCTTCCAAACCCTGCAACTGAAACAAGGAGTTTGTTTGTTTCTGTACATAAATAAACAATATTTCAAAAACCCTAAAAACTGAAAAATTTAAAAACCAAAAATATTGTTTTTATTTTTTCAAAAAATGATAAATCAAAAATATGTTTGTTTTTAAAATTTTTTCAAAAATTAAAAATTTCAAAAATATTTCAATTGAATACGCCGAAACCCTCACAGCTGAACAAACATGATTAATTTCTCAAGATTGAAAAATGGTTTTCAAATTGTTAAATATCAATGTGTTGTAAATCTTGGGGGTATATTTTCTGCAAATCAGAACATGAGAAGCAGGAAATGGATGGCGAGACAAAGCTATCAGTATCAGGTTGTCAATTTTTCTTTAAGTGTTTTGAATTTTAAGGGGAGTAAGAAATTGTCAGAAAATCCAAAAAACATTAGAACATTTGAAAAAGCCAAAAACATGATAAATTTCAAAAAGAGTTTTGTGTAAAAAGAGGAAATGATAGTGCATTAGTTGACAATCACAGTACGCTAAAGAATTGGAAAGTTAAAATGTGATAAACGGTCTCACTGATGATATGCCAGTAGGTTTTTACACGCTTAGCAGATTGTTTTCGAGATATAAACCTAAATATCAAATACTTACTTATCTCGTGGGGAACATCTCTCGGATATATGGGTAACCCCTGAAATCTTGTTTGAGAGATTGCGTGATTCTGACATACTAGGTCTTTATACTATTTGATATCTGGGGTATTATACCTGGTCTTCTGATATTGCCGAAGCAATGGCCTAGACCTCGTATAATACTTTACGCGCTTTAAATGCTTACCCTCTGCATAAAAATTGAAAAATATCGAAAGATATGAATCAATTGCAGTTGAAGAAAAGATTCCCTAAAGGGAACACACCTAACGTCGAGCCTTCATCTCTTTGACTGAACAGAAGTTCATACCTGAGCTCTCAAAGTCTTGCACTAACCCAGAGAACAAATATCAATTTGGTATACTCACCTATAAGACTGAATCTAGGGAATTTTGATACGGGAGTATATTCTGAGGTGGGACACGCGAATTAGTTAAGTACTTGAAACACTAATCTCGTATCTAAAATCGATTGAACTTTGTGTGAAAATTTAAGTGGATCAGTATACTGACAATCTAAGTGAACTTTTAGAACTTAAAGTGTTTAAAGCTCAACGGTGCTAGTGATTTGTCAAAAACTGATATGATTCTCTGACGCGAACTCAAACAAAAATATTGTTATGTAAATATGTTTGTAAATATTTCCTTACTGCTTTATGTTTCAGAAAAATACAAAAAGATTTTGATTTCTGCTTTATTTTCGACAACCGATGTCTGGGAATGTGAGTTTCAAAATCTAAATATGTTGATCGTGTTTCTGAAAATAAACAAGTTCATTAATTTGAAACTTGAAGTTTTTAACTAAAAATCAAAAACAGTTTGTGAAATCTCCAAGGTCATTAATTTGGACTTGGAAGATTAACTATGAGGGATTTGGATGCTCAAATTGTTAAAATCTATTGTAAAGAGCTAGATTTCGATCTTGGTTGCTTAAATCGTCAAATCTTTTAAAAGCATTTTGATAGGGGGAGAGAATCAAGAATTCCTGGATATATTCATATTGTTATATTTAGAGCCAGGATCCTGATTAAAAGTTTTTAAGTGCCAGGTTACGATTCCTGAGCAATCGAAAAAACTTTCACTCCGCATATTTGAAATGTTTTAGCTTATGCTAAGAGAGCTAGGTTTTTCAATCCAAAATGTTCAAAACATTTTCACTTATAAATGTTTGAGAATTTGCAAATGTTGTACCAGATTACGATCCCGATAGCCTAGTCTAAGGGGGAGTCTGAAGACGAGCTCATCGCAAGGGGGAGCTTGTAACCGGAAAGCCAGGTGTCGATCCCAAAAGCATGGAAGCTTGACGAAAGGGGGAGCCTGAAGAAAAAGTCAACCAATAGGAGGAGCTGAAGCTGAAGACAGATCCACGGGGATTCTGTTGAAGAAAGAGGGAGTCTATGTTATAGAAGATGTGATAAAGCTTCAAGAAGACTCAGAGAGAAAGAAAGACAAGACGCTACTCGATGGACTGTGGCAATATCTAAGGGGAGTCTGTTATAGTGCAGTAATGTCTATTTCCTCCGTCAATCCAGTTCGTAGCAGAATCTGTGTAGGATCGTTTTCGGACCCGAACGCGTCGATCAGAAGAGTTTTTCTCAATACGAAAGGCGGAAACAGATGTATCGAGTTCAATTCAGCAAGATATCACTTTAAACTGTCGATATTATTGATAAAAAGACGTTTTACAGCGAGTCGACACTTCGGCAGCACTTCGTTGCTTTGACCGGAATTAATTCCACTGATTTCGCTTGAAAGGCCTATATATAGGTAGTGAGATTCCGCTTAAACATAACATATTCATTTCAAGCGGAATAACATTAATAGATTTCAAGCGGAATCAGCTTGTTTAACTCAAGCGGAATCAGCTTGTTTAACTCAAGCGGAATCAGAATCATTTAGATTTCGCTTGAAAATGACCTGATGTCATTTCAAGCGGAATCACCACTAATTCTCACTTTCTCGTTTTTCGTGCCCTGGTCTAACTAGTTCTATACAAGACTCGATACAAGACGAAGTTGACAGACGGATGCACCAACAAACTCCCCCTCGGATGTTGACGGAGTCTTCAGTGTCAAGTCTTCGCATCTTCTGTCTTTATCAGTTTTCGGGCTTCTCTTTGAAGTATTGGACGCTGTAAGTATCCTTAATCTCTATCTTCTCTTTTCTTCAGTACCAAACGATTCTTCCTCTTGAATGCTAATAATTTTCAGGATCTGAGTCAGGCTCTTAGCATCTTCAGACTCTCCCTTTCAATAAGCTGAAATCGCAGTCAGACTTACACATATTCAAGATCATTGCCTGGCTCAACACAATGCTCAGAATCGAAATTTGGCTCACTAATCACAAGCTTTCTCAGAATCGATTAACCCAGCTCTTACTCAAACCTGCACATTCTCTACCTCAAACATAAGTTTTCTAAATTGATAATTTTATACACTGCTTACCACTTGTAGAGCGAATCTTAGAATGATTTAACATTAATAGACTCTCTGATGAACCACTTTCAAGAATATTGTTTATATTTCAAAAATTTTCTCATTTAAACACAGTCTCCCCCTCACCACATGCTCATCATGTCTAGCACTTGGAATTTTGAAAATCAGCTCTCCAACACCAGTTGTCGAAAATCTTTTTGCATTTTTCAAAATTTATGCTAAAACACACTAAAATATTTTTGAATTTTTTTAAAGTAATGGAATGAAAAGCAGTAAAGTAATATTTACAGACAATATTTTTGTGAGTTTGTGTAAGAGGATCATATCAGTTTATAAGACAAATCACCAACACCGTTAAGCTTCATTTCATTTTAAGTTCTAAACAATTCACCTAGATTGTCGGTATACTGGTCCACTTAAATTTTCACACAAAGTTCAACTGTTTCGAGATACGATATTAATGTCTTAAGCACTTAAACTTATTCGCGTGTCCCACCACTTGAATATACTCCCGTATCCAGATCCCAATATTCAGTCTTACAGGTGAGTATACCTAGATGATATCTGTAAGGGGTTAGGTGCGAAACCGTGAGAGCTCAGGTCAGAACTTCCGTTCAGCAGATAGATGACTGCTCGACTTTTGGTGTGTCCCCTTTAGAGGATCTTTTCTTCAACAGCACATGATTAGCTTTTTCAATGTTTCATCATTTTTTATGCTGAGGGCTACGCTTTTTCAAGCAATGCGGAAAGTATTATACGAGGACTAGGTCAGAATTTCCATTCAGCAGAAGTCCCAGGATAATACCCCAGATATCACTGAGTATAAAGACCTAGTATCTCAGAAAGAGGGACCTTTCAAACAAGATTTCGAGGGTAACCCATATATTCAAGAAATATTCCCCACGATATAAGAAAGTTTGAAGTTAGGTTTATATCTCGTCACAATCTACTAAATGTTTAAAAACCTACTGACATATCCGCAGTGAGATTGTGTATCACATTTTTATTTTCCAATTCTTTAGCATGTTGTGATAGTCCACTGATGTACTACCATTTCCTCTTTTCACAACAAAACTCATTTTCATTTTATCATGTTTTTGACTTTTTCAAAATTTCAAATGTGTTTGGATTTTCTGAAGTTTCTACTCCCCCTAAAATGCAAACACATATAACGAAATTTGAAAACAAACTGTACAGGTAAACTTGACAACTAATTTCGAATCGCTTCAAATCACCATCCACTTTGGCAAAACAATCAGAACTCCCCTTTTCAACAAACTATTTTCCCATTTAGATTTCAAAACACTTAAGTTTGTTTTAATCAAAATGGTTTTTTCGAAAAATAAGTTTAGTTGATTGTACCATTTGTAGGTTCGCGGTAAACTCATCACATTGTTCATCTTAACCACTTTGTAAGAAATCAAGTACAAATTAATGTCCCTGATTTACCATATGCAAGTATGCATAATCAAACGTCTATACCATTTGTAAGACGAAATCAGTTTTTGAGATTTTCTTCAAGAAATATGCCGATTCATGCTCCACGCTTACCAACCTGGGAGCTCTGGCAAGTCACACTTAACCTTTTCAAAAACATTTTAAGAAAGATGCTGATTCATGTTCCACGATTACAAACTTGGGAACTCTGGCAAGTCAGGTTTTTCTATTCAAAGAAAATATCCACCCAAGCCTGACCAGCCTTGGCTGTTACCAAGTTATCAACACTCGATTTCTTACCTCCCAACTTCTTCTCATAGAACTCTTTAACCCCTTTGACTTTTCGATCAATCATTTTTCCAAAGATGTGTTTTACTTTGGGGTTAAAGGCCTTTTCAACATCAAAAACCTTTTTGTCAGAATAAAATTGGTTTGAAATTTCAACTTTACCAATTTTCTTCTTAAAATTTTCAGCCCGAAGTGGTGGAAAATTCTCATCATCCACAGTCGGAACTGATTTTTCACCATTTTCTACAACCTGTGGCTCCTCTGATTTTGTGGAATCAGATTCATCGCCAAAAGATAGCTCCTCTGATTTTGACCTATCAAAATCATCGCTGGAACTATTAACAGACTTCTTAACTACCCATTTCTGGTTGTCAGATTTAGCTCTTTTCTTGTAAAACCTGTTTGAACATTCACCAATTTCAAATTTCGAATTTTTGAATAATTTGGTTCTGTCAATTGGTGGTTCAAACTCAAACACTTTCTCTTTGAGTTTAGAAACTCCCTGTTTGATTTGAATTGCATGTGAACAGTTCATGGCAATATGACCACTTTTTCCACACTTGAAACAGGTTCGAGTTTTCTTTTTCTGATCAATAGTCTTTATCTCATCTTGCTTCTTTGCAAGGAACTCTCTGTTTGACTGTCACCAAAATTCTTTCTTTTCTTCTTCTTCTTCTGTTGATGTACCTGAAACAAATGTCATCTTTGATTTAAATCATGAACAAATTTTTCATTTTTCTGTTGGAGTAAAACCCAATCCTTTCTTTTTGAAATTACCGTTATGGTTTGGTTTCTTTTGAAAACCAGAACCAGAACTGTAACCCTTTTTCTTGTTTAATCTTTGTTGAAATCTTGAGGTGTATGGTCTTGGTTTTTCAGAAAGATTTAAATCTTTTATTTCAGAAATATTAATTTCTGTCAGTTTGAAAACCTTTTGATCATTTCAGTTTTAACACCTTTTATTGGAAATTCCTCATCAGAATATAATTTGTCCGAATCATTCAAAGTATATGCCACTTTAAATGTTTCATCATTCAAATTAGATTTTGATAACAGGAATTCTTTATCATAAACTCTTTTGCCCTGTTTTTCATTTTGACCCGGAGTGCTGGACTCAGACTTCGACTCCGACATAAACTCTGACTTTGACTCCTCTGTTTCATCGTTATCTAACACATGATCCACCACTTTCTTCATCAATTGAGATTGTTGATCAGTACTTTCTTCATCAGTTGAGATTGTTGATCAGTGTCAAACGATGTAAACGTGACATCAATATTTTCTGGCAAATTGACTGAGGACTCTGGCTCCCACTATAAGTTTGTTGCCTTTTGGACTCTTTCAGAATTTGGATTTCTGGGCAAATATCCATTTTCCAGCGGGGGTGGACACTTGTTATAACTAACACCTTGTTTCTTACAAGAATTCTTCTTGTCAGTCTTTTTCTTTGTGTCATTCTTCTTTACAGTCTTCTTCTCAGGAGTCTTTTCTTCAATTTGTTCTTCTGTCACTTCATCCTCTTCAAATGCCTTCATGCCTTCAACAGTTGGATAAATCCTGTCAATGACATAAGAAGTACATGAGTAACTTTTCAACAAACGATTAACTCTTTCAGTTTTAATTCTTTGAGCCTCCAGTTTTTGTTCTAGAGCAGCACACTTCTCAACGTAGTTGTTCACAACTTTCTGTTTGATCATGAACGCTCCTTGAAGTGTCTTCATTGTTGTTGCCTATTCTTCACTTGTGTCATTGTACATATTCATTGCTTTGTTCAGCACATCATAAGATTCCTTTAACATGTTCATGTTGTTGATCAACTCACTATTTTTCTTCTTTATAATCTCATAGGTTTCACAATTCACAGGAATCTCTTTGACATCAACCTCTTCACTAACTTTGAATTTTGGAACTTCTTTCACTTTTCTTCTCACCACCGGAACATCTTCATCATCACTGCTAACCGGTGTTTTGACCTTTTTCTTTTTATGTTTCGCTTTTTCATCTTCATTGTCACTTTCTGCCAGCATTTTCAAATGATCTCTCATTCTTTTTGCATAATATTCAGTGTCATCATCACTATCTTCTTCAATTCGGGCAACAAAAGCTATGTGAACTGGAGCTTTGTTAGGATCATAATCATCCGAATTGAAATTCTCCCAGTTAAACCCTTCAGGTAGCTTTTCATCATCTTGGTCTATCACGCATGCTTTACCATCAGCTGGTATATATTTGTTCCAATTGAATCCTGTTGATGTTTTTTTTTTCATCTTGATTCACCATACAAGCTCTCTTTGAAGAATCTTCAATCACATTCCTTCCATGTGCTGTTTGTGCCTGTTGCTGAATTGGTTGTTGAGCAACTTGATGGTAGATGGCCTTCCGGTAGTAATCATTGTTGTTAAACGGATTTTGAGCTCCACTTGCTTCGCGATTGGTGCACTCCCTCTTGAAGTGTCCCTTTTCCCTGCAACGAAAACAAGTGACCTTAGATTTGTCAAAACCTAAAGTAGAAACATTAGCCTCACGAAGATCATCTCTTCCTGTGATCTGCTTGAATTTCTCAGCTCTTCTCAACACACTAGCCAAACACCATTTTATATCCATTAGCTCCATCTCCTCGGCATCAATCTGGTCGTAATCCTCCTTAGTTAGCATCGGATTCCTGATTCGACCTGCAACAAAACTACTGTATGATTCTAACACCATTCCCAACAAAGACATGTGATTTTTAGCAACTTCCTCTGAATAATCCTGATCATTCTCAAGATTTAATACAATATTGCACTGCAGTTTCCTTCCATTCTTTGTTGCTGAGATGTTCAGATCAAAAGATGGAAATTATGAGAAACTTGTATTGCTGTTTGATCCTTTAGATGAAACACTAGATGAACCTTTTGCATTAACTGCAGTTTCAAACTTTGGTGATAAGTTGATGGTTTTATCATTCAACCTTGCTTTGTAGTAAAGCCCAATGTCTTGTTCACCATCAAAATCTTTCATTCTTACGATCTTTCGTTGCTCCATCTCTTGAGCTTCCAACTTTTCAATGAATTTAGTCAAAGTTAGCGTGTTAAATCCTTTCTTGTTTCTGAGCATCATCAGATACGTGCCCCAAGTTTCGTGTGGCAATGCATCTGCTAATTTTTCAATTAACTCCTCATTATCTTTGTTGATACTCACCCTTCTCATGTTAACCAACAAATTGAAGTATCTTTCAATGATCTGTTTTGTGCTCTCATTCTTCAAACCACGAAACCAATCAAATTCTTTCTTCAAAAGTGATTTCTTGTTCTTGATCATTTCTTGACTACCAACAAACTTTGATCTTAAAGCTTTCCAAATCGAATAAGAACTTCCATTATGTTGCAATAAGACCATGATGTCTTCTTTCACGGCTTGTTGTAGTAGACTTAGCATCATTTTTTCATTATTATATTTCTTTTTATCATCAATGCTCATATCCTTGATAGCAATCTCCTCTTGATCGTCATTTGTCGGTCTAACGTATTTTGTCTTAACACATTCCCAAGCATCTAAATAGTTAGCTTGTACCCAGTTCTCAAAACGTCCTTCCCAACCCTTATACTCCTCGATGTTCATGAGCTTAGGCGGTTTTTGCATAGTTCCAGTTTCATTTTCCAACATCGTGTTCTGTGCAAGAGTAATTGTGGTAACCGGGGTAGCAAATGCGTTATAAAATTCCTCGTCCATGTTTCGGTTTTTAAGAAATTCTTAACCAGTCAGTTCATGCGAAATAACAAACTTCAAATGAAATCACTGTTCAAGCGAGATCAACTCTCAAGCGGAATCACCAAGTTCAAGCGGAATTAATGATTCAAGCGGAATCACTCAAGCGAAATAACCCAACTGAAGCGGAATAGCATGTTACAAGCGGAATCAACAAGATCTTTCAAGCGAAATACCGGTTCAAGCGGAATTAGCCAATATTTCCAAGCGAAATCCGAATCAAAGTATGATTTCAAGCGAAATCAACAGATCAATTCAAGCGAAATACTGCTGATGGCATACTCTCTCGCTGAATTTCAAGCGGAATTAAGAAGAATACCAGTTTTAGATCGATTTTAGGCCTGAAACTTTCAAGGCTTTGTTAAAACACTATTGCGCACATTCTGTGAGAAATTTAGCCAATTTTAACCGTAAAAAGTTGTAAATTTTGAAAAAGAAGGTGTAGAAATCAGAATTTGCAGCTGAATTGGTAAGAACTCTTCCTCCTGAGCTCTGATACCACTTGTAGGATCGTTTTCGGACCCGAACGAGTCGATCAGAAGAGTTTTTCTCAATATGAAAGGCGGAAACAGATGTATCGAGTTCAATTCAGCAAGATATCACTTTAAACTGTCGATATTATTGATAAAAAGACGTTTTACAGCGAGTCGACACTTTGTTGCTTTGACCGGAATGAATTCCACTGATTTCGCTTGAAAGGCCTATATATAGGCAGTGAGATTCCGCTTGAACATAACATATTCATTTCAAGCGAAATAACATTAATAGATTTCAAGCGGAATCAGCTTGTTTAACTCAAGCGGAATCAGAATCATTTAGATTTCGCTTGAAAATGACCTGATGTCATTTCAAGCGGAATCACCACTAATTCTCACTTTCTCGTTTTTCGTGCCCTGATCTAACTAGTTCTATACAAGACTCGATACAAGACGAACTTGACAGACGGATGCACCAACAATCTGAAGAAGACTCGATATTATATTGTAATATTTAGGGAAAAGGCAAAGTGGCATTTGTGTAATTAATGAGAAATCTCATTAAGCCCCTTGGCCTATAAATAGGACACTTAGGTGTTATGATTAGAACTTTTGCCATTTTGAAGATTGGAGCTTAGAGGCTAGAGAGAGAAAGGCAAAAGGTGATTCACGGTTTCTTGTACGGTTTCATATCATTCAATAGAATCACAGGTTATTATACGTTCTTGTGTTCGGTCCATGTACGTGTACGGATTCCGCACGTCATACGTATCAGTTCGCAATGGTTACGGAGTCGAAAACCGATCCTAGACATCCGTGTTGTCGTTTTAGCTATATTGGCTTGGGAGTTCGACACATGTCCTCCTCCTTTAAAATATTTGGAATTATTAAAATTTTAAGTTTTTTTAAACATTGAGTTTTTCTACTTTTATTAATATTATTCTTATTATCCCTAAAAAAGGTTTGATCCTTATTATTATTTTGTTTAACAAAAAGGTTTTTATTAGTTTTGTTCAAGAAAGTTGATTCAACCACTTGACCAGTATCATACACATTATATTCTAAAGGGTTTTTTTGTCACACCCCAACCGATGGCGGAATCATCGGGGCATGGCATTGAGTGAAACAGGTTGTTCAAGAGAATCCATAACAATTATTAAATTACCATATATTTAACATTAAAGTCCTATACCAATAGCATATAATGTAAAAATAGTCATTACATATAAAAGTCTAAACAACAGGAAAACTGTTCTGACAACTCAGATTTATTTAGTTTGTTTCTAGACTCCCTAGCTTGTTCATCATAGCACAGCATCCTATCAACCTGTCACATACGTTAAAATAAAGTCAATACATAGAGAGTAAAGGTAAGTACACAAGTTTGAGTAGCATATAGTACAGCGAAAGCGTTTACGCATAACCAGCTTGAAACACGTAGAAATATGAATCAAGTAAGCTATCGACAATGATGCATGCAACCGACATGACTGCGAGTGTAGAATGCGCAACACATATCACCACCGTGACCATGTGAAGTAAAACCATTAACAACCCCTGTCCACGACAGGTGTAGAGTCAAACCCTTAACAAACCCTAGGTGAAGTAAAACCCTTATAGTACTATCATTTCTAAGGTGTCAAGCAAAACAATCACTGTGTAAACATTACATACAAGCATTCATCGAATCACGTATAACATGCGAGAGCGGTTAGCGTGTATAAAAGAGTTTGTGTTGTGTGTCGTTGTGATTTGATATAGTAAACGTATGTAACACCCAAAAGTGGGTTTATTGAAAAAGGGTTCGAGTATACTCACTGTAATAATAAACACAGCCTTGAATAGGATTTAAGGGAACGCGTTGGAGTTAGCTTGAGCATAGAACGATAGCGTAAGCATTGAACATCATTTAAACAGTGCGTTGGGTGAGATATGTGTCGAATAGTGAGTCGAACGAGTGAGAACCCATTCGATCGGATGGTCATCCGTGACGGATGACCATTCGAATAGTTAGTCATTCGACAGGGTGAGTGTGTTTGTAAATGGTTTCAACTTTTGAAGTTTTCGTTGTAGCATAAATCAAGTCATTCAATCGGATAGGCATCCAGACGGATGGCCATTCGATCGGATGGCTATCCGATTGAAAGTGTGATATTCTTTGAAGTTTTCATCAAATCGTTTAAGTGTTGAAGGTTGTAAAGAACAAGTCACCTGGTCAAATAGTCATTCGATCGGATGGCTATTCGATCGGCGATCTGATGTTTTGAAAAATTCCACAAGTTTTCTAAGTTAAAAGTTGAAGTTTAACAGAGACGGCGTGACGACGTGTCAAACAACGGGGAAACCACACCAAGTCTAGCTCAGTCGATCAGATGGGAATCACCCCATTCGACCATGCTAACTGTTCTTGATGAAATTTCATGTTCAACTTGTGAATCGGGCGTCTCTCCGGTAGAATCCGTTCTCAGACCGGTTCTCAACTAGAGAATGAGTGGAGGACCTGAATGAGTTTAGATTCCATCAGTCTTGTATGGAAAATGAGGAAAAATTGAAGAAAAAGCTTGAAATCAGTGAAAAGTGTTTAGATCTAGCTGAGATTCGTGTTAGATCATATTGAAATCCTTTAGTTCTGAACGAATCTTGAAGAGATGTTGTCATACTACAGTTTACTTAAGAAACCAAGGTGACGTCACCTTCAAGAAGTCCAAATTAGGTGATTTTATGGTGAAAATCAGTGATTTCAGTAGAGAAGATGATGAGAAAGTGTGTAGTGATGATGGAAGTACAAGATTTAGGAAGAAAACATGCGAAAATAGCCTTAAATCGAGAGAAAAGTGCTTGAGAACGAGCTGGAGCGAGTTGTTCGGATAGAGATGTCACATCAGTGAATAGTGATGTGACACGCGAGTATTTATAGTGTGAGAGAGGAGATATGGCGGTGGAGAGTGGGTTGGATGGTCAAGCGATCGGATGGCCATCCGATCGGATGGCCATCCAGACGGATGATCATTCGATCGAACGGTCATTCGATCAGACGACGGGTGCGAGTTAGTTTTCCAACTTTTGTTTCGTGCGTTAAGCATTGCATTGCGTTTAAGCGAGTTGCGAGTAAGCGTTGCGATGAGATAACCACATAACATTAAACAAGTAAACATGTAATCACACATAACACATAAATGTATAAAAGTAATTATGCGATTCGAGTTTGCGATGAGATTGCAATGCGATAGCGTTTAGTATAATCATGCGATGTAATATGCGATAAAATGCGTTAAATAGTATGCATTATAAATAGCGTTAAATGCGATAACTGCGTTGTAAAACAAGGTTTAAAATGTAGTGAAAACCCTTAGCAATAATCAGAATCTCGAGAGTACAAGGCAATTAAGCAAGAAATAATAGATCTGAGACATGACTTGACTTTGACTTTGACTTTGACTTTGACTTTGACTGACTTGACCTGGAAAGTCGGGTTGTTACAGCCTCCCCTACTTTAGGGAATTTCGTCCCAAAGTTAAGGCGCATGCGTAACGAAGAGCTGTGGATATTTAGCTTTCATACCACTCTCGAGTTCCCAAGTGAACTCGGCGCCGCGTTTGACTTCCCAGCGAACCTTCACTATAGGAATGCGTGAGTGTCAGAGTTTCTTGGTCTCTCGGTCCATGATTTCTACTGGCTTTTCCATGAAGTGTAGAGTTTTGTTAAGTTGCAAATCCTCAAGAGGAACATGTAGGTTTTCTTCGGCTAGGCATTTCTTGAGGTTCAAAACGTGGAAAGTCGGATGTATGTTGCTGAGTTCCTCCGGTAATTCAAGTCGATAGGCCACTTTACCAATTCTTTCCAGAATCTTAAAGGGTCCAACGTATCGAGGTGCTAGCTTTCCTTTCTTGCCAAATCGGATCACCCCCTTCCAAGGTGAAACCTTTAGGAGTACGTGATCACCAACTTCGAACTCAAGGGGCTTGCGGCGTTTATCGGCGTAACTCTTTTGACAACTCCTCACTTTCAAGAGATTGTCTCGGATCTGGAGGGTCTTGTCAGTTATTTCTTGTAATAACTCAGGACCAGTAATTTGCGCGTCTTCGGTCTCGTGCCATATAATAGGCGATCGACATTTTCTTCCATATAATGCCTCAAATGTTGCCATTTGAATGCTAGAGTGATAACTGTTGTTGTAAGAGAATTCGACCATGTGACAATTGTGCTCTGTAATCGATGTACAATAATTTTAATTATTAATAAAACAATGTGTTTTGGTGTTATTATATGTGTATTTATGTTTGTGTTTGATGTTTTTACGATTCAATTCGATTCTGAATTCAAGCTTTAAATCGCTTTCTAGAAGGTTATACACAAACTGGTGCGTAAACGCAGTCAGTTTAACGCAACAAACACTCTGTAATAGTGAAATAAGCTTAACATACCTTAAATAACCTTCACATAACTTAGAAATAAGTTTTGGATGGTTTGGTGTGTCGAAAACAAGTTTGTTCGATTGCAGGGACTATTTGTGTCAAACTGCGAAACTATGCCGATCCGTATGGTATCGAATAGTTCGGAACTTGACCATATGCTAAACATACCATAAATAACCTAAGCATAGCTTATAAATAAGCTTTGAGGGGTTTAGTGTGCGAAAACATGCTTATTTGATCTTACAGGGACTAAAAGCGTCAAAAAGTGCATAAGTTTGCATTTACGCGCATATCTTACGTTCTGACCACATCTGGACACCCGAAATTTTTGTAGACACTAAAATATTTTTATTTTAGTGATCGGCATGCAAAAATACCGTTCATCGCTTAATTTGGATCGTTTTCGCATCCGTTTGAGTTTCGTCGTAATTTGACGAATAACGTGACCGTATGACCAAACGAGCCGACATCCGAGATGTTTATGAACGTATTTTGAGTTCCCTATAATTTAACTTCATTTTAGAGCCTTGAAATGAGGTTAACGGGGCTTAAACGTGTCAAAAATGCATCAAAACACAAGTTTCTCAAGTGCAGGGACTAAACTGCAATTTCTGGATAGTTGCCCAGGCGGGCCACGTAAGCCTGGTCTCTCCTCTTATGCGGGCCGTGTAAAAACACCCAGCACCAGAAACTTATTTTTAGCATTCTGCTGATACTTCAGGGGTTGTTTAAGTAAATTTCTTGGTGTGTTAACCAAGTTAACACCTCTCCAGGGCTTCTAACCTGCTCCTAACACTTGTATGGCTATGATTATTGCTTGGAGGTTACATAAACAAGTGTCATGATCTTGTTCTTCATCAACTAGTATAAATAGCCAAGCACCTCATTCATTTTCTTCACCCTTGATCTGAATTACATTATAAGTTGGAGCCTTTGCTTCGTACCTGAGTGTGATAGATCAAGTTCTCCCTAGCAAGGACCCTTTGTAAGCTTCCTTCGTTCTTTTATCGCTTTTCGAGCGTGAAAGTCAAACAGTGTTTGACTTTCAGCTTTGACAAGACAATGGTCAACAAGAAGTTCGTTTGAACTTCGCAACATGAGCGTAATCACGATGGTTATAGTCCTTAGTGACTATACCTACTGATTACCACGTTGACTAGGCGTAGTGACGAGTCGTAGTTTCGGTCAAAATGCGCATTTATGCGTATTTTGCAACCAAACTACTTTTGGGTATCAAAACACTTTGTTTTGATATCAAAACCTATTTTCTAACTTAGTTAAACATGTTTTATCATGCTTAGCTCATCACTTTTGGTTTAGTGCTTGTTTAGAGTCGTAAGTCAAGCGGTCTAAACCACCGCTTAGACTTTCGAATTCGACCCGTTTGGTTGATCATTATGATCCGACCAAGCATGTTTAGTGACCATAGTTTCATAGGGAATAACCTTCCGAGGTTATACCTTATGGTCACCTAGTTTAAGTAGTTGTATGATAGGTAGTTTATAAGCCTTAGGAAAATGACCAAAATGCCCTATTCATGCATAATTGGATTTTAAGCATATGTAACCTAAACATTTGTCACCTAACTGATTATGCAACATAATTAAACATGTTTAGGAATATAATACTTGTCATAGAACTAGTTAGACGTCTCGAACGTGTTTTACGCGAACGACGCGTTAAAGTAGCATAAGCTACCTTTATGAGTCGTAACGGGTCGAAAGCACTTAGGTTAGGTTCTGATTTAGAATGCAGGCTTTGTTAAACCATATCACATGAGTTCCTACACTCATTTGGTTTACAAGACCTCATTCTATCCGATCTTCCGATTTAGGTGTCGATTTATTTACTAGTGATTCGATTATTAGGTGCTGCTTGAGTTTCCTTGGTTTGATTGAGCTTGTTGAGTTCTTTAGATTGAGGATACTTTGCACTTCGATGTGAGTACATAGTTCCCCTATTTTACTGTTTTCAGTTGTTTTGGGGTGATTCATATGTATTAAAACGATTTCGATATTTTAAACGATGGTTTCAAAAACGATTAAGATGGTTTATATTAAACTAATAACGATTTCGATAAAGTGAACGAACTTGTTGATTGTAGTTACATAACGAATGACATTCATTAACATTGATCAAGCCGACCAGTATTAGGTTATGGTACCATAGGATTTGACAAATCCCGTTATCAGACTACACCCATGGTTATGTGTGGGGGGTTATGTAGGTAACGACTGAATCTGATGATTGTTAACTTACCCTTTGGTGGTTTGTTAATACGAGTTTCGAGATAGTCGAGTCACGAAGGTTTGAATGTTATTAACGAGATGATCATAAGTAGTTTCACAATTAAAACGAATACAATTTTGGGATGTGTTAAACGATTTGATACGACTTAAACGAGATAAACAAATTGGATAAACAATTAGTTTTGGGTAGTGATTAGCTAATGGGACAGGTGTAACATGATAGAAGCATGGTAGATACGCCATTGGTACATCTTATATATAAGTTCTTTTATCATATTACATTGCGTGACATTATTTTGTTCACTTGGGAAATGATGTTGAAACGATGTCACAAAACGAGGTTTTCGAAATGATATAAACCATACGAGTTTTATTAACGAGTTTTTACGAGATGTTTTAGGATTTGGTTTACTAAAACAAATGTTTTTGGGTTAAGAATCATGGCTACAAGACTTTATAAACTATAACCAATTTGATTTAAGATTGGTTAATTATGTTGCAATACCCTTTCCAAAACGAGGTTTGTACTTTTGACTCTTGTAGTCTAATAAGGTACTGCAACATATAAACGAGCCATGAATCCGATACTCTTCTAAAACCTATGTGCTCGCCAGCGTTTCTTTGTTGACTTTGTTTTTACATATGTTTCAGGTGGTGTTGCTTGATGTTGATTACTAGGAAGCGTGTTCACTTATGATCCGGAGGTGGCCTTAGTGACATAAAAACAATGATAGACGATATTTAACTTGTTTGTTTGGTTTTAAGACAATGTACATTATTAAATAAATCAATAAAACGAAACATTTGATTACCATGGTTGTGGAACAATAATTCTGTTACAACACTCCCCGACGTTTCCGCCGCGGTTTCGTTGTTTTAACGCGGTCAGGGTGTGACAGACCAAAGGTAAATGCGAATCCCAATTACCACCAAAATCTATAACGCACGAACGAAGCATGTCTTCAAGGGTGTGAATCGTGCGTTCAGTCTGACCGTCGGTCTGGGGATGGAAAGCGGTACTGAGATTAAGAGTAGCACCGAGAGCGGATTGTAAATTTTCCCAAAGGCGCGAGGTAAATCGACCATCACGGTCAGAGATGATGTCACGAGGAGTCCCATGTCGACAAATGACTTTGTCGGTATAGATCCGTGCTAATCATTCAACCTTATAGTCTTCTCGTGTCGGCAGAAAGTAGGCGGATTTCGTAAGACGATCAACGATAACCCAAATGCTATCGTGACCTGATGGCGTGCAGGGGAGTTTCGTAATGAAGTCCATAGCAATACTTTCCCATTTCTACATCGGGATCTCGGGTTGTACGAGTAAGCCGGAGGGTCGTTGATGCTCAGCCTTGACTTTCGAACAAGTCAGGCATTTTGAAACGTAGAGAGCGATATCCTTCTTCATTCCTGGCCACCAATACCTGGCACGGAGGTCCTGGTACATCTTGTCGGCACCGGGATGAATGGAATATCGGGATTTGTGGGCTTCAGTCAACAATATCTCCCGAAGGTTACTGCGACTAGGGATCCAAATGCGGTCGAGATAGTGAAAGATACCATTCGGTTTATTCACTAATTGGTCTTCGATTCCAATAATTCGTTCTTCCTTCAAAGTGTTCTCGAGAAAACAGGCGTGTTAAGCGTCGTGAATAAGTACTTTGAGGTCATGTTGGGCTTGAAAGTTACGAATACTATGTAAATAGCTTCGTCGACTAAGAGCATCGGCAATGACATTTGCTTTGCCTGGGTGGTAATGTATCTCACCGTCGTAGTCGTTGAGAAGTTTAACCCATCTGTGTTGGCGCATATTCAGTTCTTTCTGGTTCAAGATGTGTTGTAGGCTCTTATGGTCGGTGAAGACCGTACACTTGGTACCATAAAGGTAGTGTCGCCAAATCTTTAACGCAAAAATAACTGCACCGAGTTCGAGATCATGGGTTATGTAGTTTTTCTTATAGACTTTGAGCTAACGTGATGCGTACGCGATAACCTTGTCCCGTTGCATAAGAACACAACCAAGACCTAGGTTAGAGGCATCGCAATAGACTACAAAGTCGTTGTTTCCATCGGGTAGCGCGAGTACGGGAGCGTCGCAAAGCATACGCTTCAGAGTTTGAAAGGCTTCCTCTTGTTCGGTTCCCCAAACAACAGTCTTTTCTTTAAGCGTAAGAGAGGTAAGAGGAACGGCGATTTTAGAGAAATCAGCGATAAATCGACGGTAGTAACTCGCCAATCCGAGAAAAGAACGAACTTCGGATGGGTTTTCGGTGTAATCCAACTCCTAACTGCTTCAATCTTCGCGGGATCAACATGAATACCTTCACTGTTGATGATGTGACCGAGGAATTGAACCTCCTCAAGCCAAAATTCACACTTGGAGAACTTGGCATAGAGGCGATTCCCTTGGAGAAGCTCGAGAACTAAATATAGATGCTGCGCATGTTCAGTTTTCGACTTCGAATACATAAGGATATCATCGATAAACACGATGACGAAGTGATCGAGAAAGGGTTTACACACGCGATTCATCAAATCCATGAAAACCGCGGGTGCGTTGGTAAGTCCAAAGGGCATAACGACGAATTCATAATGGTCGTATCGGGTTCGAAAAGCGGGTTTAGGGATATCTTCCTCCTGAATTCGTAGCTGATGATAACCAGAGCATAGATCGATCTTAGAGAAATACGTAGCGCCTTGCAATTGATCAAACGAATCGTCAATTCGGGGCAAAGGATAGCGATTCTTGATAGTAAGCTTGTTGAGTTCCCTATAATCGACGCACATTCGGAACGATCCACCGTTCTTTTTAACGAAAAGGATAGGTGCGCCCCATGGAGATGTGCTAGGGCGTATGAAGCCTTTATGAAGTAATTCCTGGAGTTGATTGAGAGTTCACGCATTTCGGACGAAGCGAGACGATAAGGGGCTTTAGCGACAAGGTTAGCTCTAGGAATGAGGTCGATGTGAAAATCAATATCACGACTCGGGGGTAGACGAGGTAAATCGTCAGGAAAGACATTAGGAAAATCACGAACCACAAGTACCTTTTCCATTGATTTCTTTTCCTTCTCCGCTACTACGATGTGTGCCAAGAAAGCCTTGTATTCCTTTCGGAGATACTTGCTTGCTTGAGTGCACGACATGAGTTTAAGTTCCTTCGAAGATACTTCACCATAGACACAGAGTTGGTCGCCATTAGCAAGAGAGAAACGAATCATCTTTTCGAAACAGATGACTTCAGCATGATTTTCACGAAGAAAATCCATGCCTACTATGATATCGAAACTACCAAGTTGCATCGGAATGAGATCGATTGGGAAAACGTGATTGTTGAGTTCGAGAGTACAATCATGGAGGACAGAATCTACGGTGACGGTTCTTCCTGTGGCAATTTCTACGTCGAACGTCGTTGGGAGGTTAGCACGTTAACGGTTTAGGAGCTTTTCGAATTCAAACGACACCAAACAGTTATCGGCTCCAATATCAAAATAAACACGAAGCATAAATACCATTAACGAGAAACGTACCATTGACAACATTGTTGTCAGTTTGCGCATGACAGACGTTGATGTTGAAGGCTCTTCCTCAGGCTGCTGGTTGTTGCTGCTGCTGTTGTTGTTGTTGCTGCTTCGGTGGTTGCTGCGGCACCACACGGTTCAGGCAGACATTTGCAAAATGATTCGAGTCACCACAAGAAAAGCAGGCTCATGCATGAGTAGCGGGAGCAGGAGCTGCTTGGTTACCCTGCGGAGCCGGGAGTGGAGCTGGTAATGCTGGAGCTTGAGTTGGAGCTTATTGACAAGCACCCGTGCAACAGTTTGCTGTGAAGTGTCTGTAGAGATTGCAATGGACACAGAAGTGGCAAGCTATCCCAGTTGGGTGATGATAGGTGCAAGTAGGGCACAAAGGATGAGGACCAGTGTACGCACGCTTAGCAGGCGGTGCGTTGGTCACAGGTGCGGCAACTTAACGGTTTAGTTTCTGGTTGGGTTGGACAGGTACAACGTTGAGAGGAGCGGCAGTTGCAACACAATTCTTGTTTTTGTTACCCTTGCGTTTGCGATTCTGGCGTGAAGACTTCGAGACTTGATGTGTTGCGGTTACAGGAGCGGGAGTAGCAGTTGCTTGGTTCAGATTCTTAGTTGAGGTTTTCAAATAACCAGCCAAAACTCGCTTATCATTGATCTCAGCAACGAGTTGGAAGGTTTCCTCAATGGTAGCAGGTTTGGCTGCTTGAACAAAATCGGCAACACAATCGGGTAGAGCACGAATGTACTTATTGATTGTGATGTCAGGTGTTGACACTTGACCAGGACAGATGATACTGAGCTGTTTGAAGCGAGCGGTGAGACCAGCATTATCACCTCCTTATTGCTTGATACCCCACAACTCGTTTTCCAGCTTCTGGAGTTCATGTGGGGGACATAATTCTTTCATCATGACTTCCTTCAGTTCCTCCCAAGAGAGTCCATAGGCTGCATCGTTTCCGCGCCTGTTGCGCTCCGCAGTCCACCAATCTAGTGCCCTAGACCGGAAGACTCAAGAAGCATTCACAGTGCGGAGGTTATCTGGGCATCTGCTTTGACGAAGAGTGACTTCAATCGAGTCAAACCACTGAAACATGGCGTTGGGTCCGTCTTCACCAGTGAAGTTAGCGGGATCGCAGGCCTTGAATTGCTTAAAGCTGAAAGGTGCTTTCGGGGAGTCGTTTTTGGATCCAACAGAGGAGTTACCCTTCACCTTGTTGATCTCACTGACGATCTGAGGTATGACCTTAGCCATTTCCTTGGCGACGAGAGAAGCGATACGCTTATCAACATGGTTTCGGCGAGCAGCGCGTGAAGTGTGGAATCCAAATGACGACATTGTATGCAGTAGATATCGTCATAGGATTCAAACGAGATTTGATTATATCGGGTTTTGTATAGTTTAGCATTCATAGAAACCTGCTTATTATTATTATTAGGTAAAGCTCAGTAACATGTCAATCACATAGGCACATAGTCACATAGGCACATAATCCACATAAGGACATAAGCACGGAAGCACGTAGTCCACGTATTCACCTATATTTTGCATGTATTCACCTACATATTTTGCACTTATTCACCTATATTTCAAGTTTTGCGAGCACGTTCGAAAATTGCGAGTGCGAGTAGCGATAGCGAGTAGCGTAGCTTGCGAGAATTCATAGCTTGTCTGTGATTTTTTAGCGTTTTGAGCTAAGAGTGTTGTGCGAGTTGTGCGCGTTTAATGAGCGAAAAGCATATAGTCTCCGAAATCGAAACATATAAACATTTAACAACATAAAACACATAAAATCGATAACTCGTAAAAATTAGCGATCGCGAGCTCAGAACCAAAACAGAGTGTGCCCTGGGTGTTAGGGCATTGACTACCCAAAGTGATCTGACTATTCACAACGACCTCGAGTACACGCCTTGGCCTACTAGACTGTGCTCTCGCCAAAATCTGGCGAACGGCACGCATCCTTGCGGTTAATACATTACTCAAATCATTGGAATCCATCGAGACTTTGGTGAGAGTTTTGTAAAAATCAATGTAGAGATTGGAACTGGTCGTCAAGATGCGGGTTTCACCCCTGACTTAACAACTTCGTTCCTGGTAGTGTGATAAAATCACCAGATAGAGATGAAGAATTTCATCGAGATATGGATTTCACTCCTGACTCAACGAAGATTCTAGTGCTGAGAGTAAAAATTTACGTAGAGTGAGCGATCTAATCGAGAGTTTACGGTTTTCACACCTAATCTCAACCAAATCACTTGATTGTGTTATGCGAGTGTTTTTGAAAACGTGTGTGTTGTATCAGCTTTAGGAAAAGCAATAGTGCATTTTCAGCTTTAGGAAAAGCTGTTTTGTGCAAAGCTGTAGCATGCGGTGTTCGTACAAAAGATGTAGTTTTAGCGAGTTCGAGAATAAGCTCGTGCAGAACCCCTACTAGGCTCGCACAAGGCGGTCTGTTGGTGCTTAAACTATAGACTAGGTCACTGCTAAGACACCGACCCAGACTAGGTCATGTCTTGCTAAATTCCCTATAGTTATGGCTCTAATGTCAATCTTTCACACCCCAACGGATGGCGGAGTCATCGGGGCGTGGCACTGAGCGAAACAGATTATTCAAGAGAATCCACAACAACTATTAAATTACTATATATTTAACGTTAAAGTCCCATACCAATAACATATAAAGTAAAAATAGTCATTACAGATAATAGTCTCAAAAAGAAGCAAACTGTTTCGACAACTCAGATTTGTTTAGTTTGTTTCTAGACTCCCTAGCTTGTTCATCAAAGCACAACATCCTGTCAACCTGTCACATACGTTAAAATAAAGTCAATACACAGAGTGTAAAGGTGAGTACACAAGTTTGAGTAGCATATAGTATAGCGAAAGCGTTTACGCATAACCAACATGTAACACGTAGAAATGTGAATCAAGTAAGCTATCGACAATGATGCATGCAACCGACATGACTGCGAGTGTAGAATGCGAAACACATTATCACTACTGTGACCATGTGAAGTAAAACCCTTAACAACCCATGTCCACGACAGGCGCTGAGTCCAAACGATAGTACTATCGTTGCAAATGTGTCAGGCAAAACAATCACTATATAAACATAACATACAAGCATTCATCGAATCACGTATAACATGCGAGAGCAGTTAGCGTATATAAAAGAGTTTGCGTTGTGTGTCGTTGTGATTTGATATAGTAAACGTATGTAACACCCAAAAGTGCGTTAAGCGAAAAAGGGTTCGAGTATACTCACTGTATGTGTTTAATAATAAACACAGCCTTGAATTGGATTGAAGGGAGCGCGTTGGAGTTAGTCTCACACTTTAGGGCCTAATAATAAACCAGTTCATAACCATAGCGCACTATGTTAATTTGATGCGTCAGTCTCACACTTTAGGGCCTAACAATCTCCCCTAGACTGATGCCATCAAATTGTCTTCATAACATGAATTTAGCAACGTCTTTAACGTAGTCTATGGTTGTCGCTATGCTGCAGATGTTGTGGAAGTTTTTGACTTCTGAACTCTCAGCACTGGGTCTCTTTCTTCAGCTCTTGTGGTTAGCTTTATATCAGGATCACGATCAGCATAGCTTGAAAATCTTGTTAACCAGAATGTGAGAGGAGGATTCTCAGCAGTTCTTTTCTTCTTCAATCTTTGTCTTTCAAGCAGGTTCACATGTACTTCTTCAAATGTACTTTTATTCGATCGGATGGTCATCCGGACGGATGGTCATGTAAGTCCCGAAAACCAGATCTTTCAATGATATCAAACCTAATCTTGTGAGAGTGCAGAATCGAATCACAAGCTGATTCAAGATAAACCGAAAACGAGAAATAACAAGAACACCAAAATCACTTTAACTCACACACGTTTCGATTACTTGAACAAGCAAAAATGTCTGGTATGAGTACACCACTCCAACTCGCCTCCCACTCTCTGATTCTCTAGAATTTCTGTAAAATGGAGGTTCTAACCCTAAAACAAGTTAGAAACTTGTTTAAAGTTAGAAACTTGTTTATATACATAGACAAGCCCAATCCCTACATGTGCTCCCCTTGGGCCTGCTTGGCCCACATGGCCTAAAGCTTGGCCCAAGTGACCTATAAAGGTCCAAAACCTAATATAAACTAACCTGGAAAGGACCAGTTTGTAACCATAGCCCGTTATGTTAATTTGATGCGTCAGTCTCACACTTTAGGGCCTAACAATCTCCCCCTAGACTGATGCCATCAAATTGCCTTCATAACATGAATTCAGCAACGTCTTCAACGTAGTCTATGGTTGTCGCTATGGTGCAGATGTTGTGGAAATTTTTGACTTCTGAACTCTCAGCACTGGGTCTCTTTCTTCAGCTCTAGTGGTTAGCTTTATCTCAGGATCACGATCAGCATAGCTTGAAAATCTTGTTAACCAGAATGTGAGAGGAGGATTCTCAGCAGCTCTTTTTTTCTTTAATCTTTGTGTTTCAAGCAGGTTCACAGGTACTTCTTCAAATGTACTTTCATTCGATTGGATGGTTATCCGGACGGATGTTCATGTAAGTCTCGAAAACCGGATCTTTCAATGATATCAAACCTAATCTTGTGAGAGTGCGGAATCCAATCACAAGCTGATTCAAGATAAACCGAAAACGAGAAATAACAAGAACACCAAAGTCACTTTAACTCACACACGTTTCGATTACTTAAACAAGCAAAAACGTCTGGTATGAGTACACCACTCCAACTCCCCTCGCACTCTCTGATTCTCTAGAATTTCTGTAACAATGGAGGTTCTAACCCTAAAACAAGTTAGAAACTTGTTTATATACATAGACAAGCCCAATCCCTACATGGGCTCCCCTTGGGCCTGCTTGGCCCACATGGTCTAAAGCTTGGCCCAAGTGAGGTGACCTATAAAGGTCCAAAACCTAATATAAACTAACCTGGAAAGGACCAGTTCGTAACCATAGCCCGCTATGTTAATTTGATGTGTCAGTCTCACACTTTAGGGCCTAACAACCTCCCCTAGACTGATGCCATAAAATTGTCTTCATAACATGAATTTAGCAACGTCTTCAACGTAGTCTGAATTTAGCAACGTCTTCAACGTAGTCTATGGTTATCGCTATGCTGTAGATGTTGTGGAAGTTTTTTACTTCTGAACTCTGAACACTGGGTCTCTTTCTTCAGCTCTTGTGGTTAGCTTTATATCAGGATCACAATCAGCGTAGCTTGAAAATCTTGTTAACCAGAATGTGAGAGGAGGATTCTCAGCAGCTCTTTTCTTCTTCAATCTTTGTCTTTCAAGCAGGTTCACAGGTACTTTTTCAAATGTACTTTCATTGTCAGACGGCGTTTCGTATCTGGTTCTTCTGACTCAGGTACATCTTGTTGTTGTGCTGCTTCAGACTTCTTCAGCAACTAACATCATCTCAGTCTTCATCAACCCCTGTTCTTGATAGAAATCAAGTTCTTCACATGCTCACAAACTCATAAGCAAACATTTCTTATGCAACAGGGAGAGTACCATATGCACACTAGGTACATCCGTGTACTTATACTCGGATTTCACAATTTAAATTCTTTCAATTTTTAATGATTAGTCAAATCTTCAAGAACGGTTACATTTTTAATTTTAAGAAAAACAAATAAACACTCTATTTTTTTTAATTTTTGATTTTATAGAAAAACAAGACACTATTTTTGTATTTTTGAATTTTTCTATTTTTTCTATTTTTTTAATTTTTTAAGAACTAAAAACAAATAAAAACTCAAAATATAAACAACTACCATAATATACAATTACAATTTCAATGGGATCAAAATCGTTCTCAGGCAGACTAAGGAACACTTTTTAGTACGAGCCTAATCAAACTGGTCTATGCGCTTGCCAATATGTTTGTCCACTTAAACGTTAACGCTCAACTTTCAATTTTTCAACTTCGTGATATGCTTAAGGTAATATTATACTATTATACCTGTGTGTCCCATTCCAAGGCATACCCCCACGATCAAGGTAAGCACAACGATTCATCGTAGTAGGTGAGCATATTGATGACATCGTTTTTTATTTACAACGTTAGACCATTGGTGACAGGTCAGTACTTTCGTACAGTAGAGCGACCAATGTTTTTGTCCACCGAGGGCGAGGTAAATACCATTTTGGTATGAATTTGGCTCTTTGAGCATTGGGAATTTTCTCATTTTGAGATTTGATTCTTTAGGGATTTTGTCCTCTTGGGATCTTTTAAGATATCCTAACTGTGTCTAGGTCTGTATATAATCTGGATGCAACATAAGGACAACCAAGATATCCCCGGATGATTCAACAATTTAAAGACCCGAAACCTCAGATGCTGGCTATCTATCAACACAAGATTTAAGACCATAAAATCATATGCCGTTGGTATATTACCCACATGGTACATAGTTCGTTATGTTTATATCACTTGGTATCCTTTATCATTTTGTGTGTCAAGCCTATCGATATATCACAGTAGATCCTAGTCTTTTCAGCTATGGCACCTTACATGTGTTAGTCAAACCCTTTAACACAAACATTTATTTCACTTCCCATATCATGCAATCTCTCTTTTTCGCTTTTTCATTTTTCAAATGTTTTTGTATTTTCTCATTTTCTCCCCCTAAAACAATGCATATATATACAACAAACTCTTTTTGTATTTTTCTTTTCTGAGTTTTCTCCCCCTAAACTCTATATCTATCTACATGTCCCTCTCCTCCCCTAAATTTGTGCATAAATCTTGTATTTTTGCGCAAATTTACCATTTACTAGAGAAATGACACTTTATATACAAAATAATAAACTAAGAAAGAGAAAAAAAATATTTTTGCTTAACCGTTCTGTCATCAGATTGAAGACCAATCAATATTCAAATCAAAGTACTAAATTTAAACGGTACCTTTTGCTGATCTTATCTTACTTCTCTAATCTCCTCCAAAGGAAACATATCATCTGGAAAAAAAATTTTGAATTTTTGCAACAGTGAAATGTTACCCGTTTTTATCTCTAGAACAACCGCTATCAACATTCCAGAGATTGTCAACAGCTCCTCCTTAGTTGTTCTTGAAAAATAAGGAGATTAGTAAGACATGGGTACCCAGGCCATCGTGGTCCTGGGATTTCCTGAAGCATCAAAATAAGATACTTCCTTCAAACACAAGTCCCCTTTCGTCCCAAGGATTGGAGACGTTGTTGCTTTGGATTTGGGTTTCCAAATCTGCTTTGGTTTAACAAACGTATTTGTTGCCTTTGATTGTGCAACTTTAGTTATTTCAAGTTTATTAGTTATGGAAACATGTTTTTGTTCCTGAACAGCCTTGCGTTTGTTTTTAGCAGCGTTCCAATCCCCATCAGAAGGTTTAACCTTGGGATTCACATTCTTCAATGCCTTAGGTGATGATACCTTCATTGGCTTGGAATGATTGTTATCCTTTGATGTAACCCTCTGATTTTGCATATAGTAGGGTACGTAGGGACGCCTTGTGCAGTTTCTAGCAATATGACCCGCAATGCCACAGCTGTAGCAAGTTTGTCTTTTCATCGGAAATGTAGGATCGTTTGGCGACCCGAATGAGTCGATCAGAGGTGTTTTCGTCAATTACAGGTGCGGAATAACAAGTAATCAACGTAGGAATAGCTTGCAATACACTTTAAACACTTTTTCTATTGATTTGACGGTAAATACAACCAATTCTCGATCCGGCAGCACTTCGGTACGAGATTCGACCAACCGTTACAACTGAGATCGCTCTTGGGGTATTTATAAGGTTCTGGAACCGCTTATTGGACAGGCCCAATAAGCGGCCCAACCATGTCACATGAGCGACCCAACATGTTGCCATTCGAGCGGCGCAAACATGTTCACTCGAGCGATCCACTAACCTAATGGACTAATAAGCGATCCATCTATCCAATCTCTATACAATCTCACTATTTCTCGTATTACGTGCCCAGATCTAACATCTAAGTCTATGACTCGATACAAGACGAAATCAGCAGATGTAGTGCACCAACAGACTCCCCCTCAGATGTTGATGGAGTCGACTATCGAGTCACACCAATGCTGTGTCTTCACATCTTCAGTCTTGATCAGTCTTTGGGCTTCTCTCTTTATAGCTTCAGACTCCCCCTCTCGATTTGCTGGCATTTCTTTAATCTTCAGCAACATCTTCAGGATCTTTGTCTGGCTTTCCGTCTAATAGCTTCTCATCTTATCCTGCATAAGCTCTACCTCAAAATAAATTTCTTTCACATATAGACATTTCAAACATATAACCCTGCACCAAACCAGACTTTCTTTCAAAACAAACACAGATTTTGATGAACCACTTGAAAAGGTTAGATTATGAAAACATTTAAATTCACACAAACACTCCCCCTCAAGTATTGCTCATCATGTTTAGCACTCAGAATTTTGAAAATCAGCTATTCAACATCAGTTGTCGAAAATATTTTTGACTTTTCCAAAATTTATGCTAAAACACACTAAAAATCTTTTTGGATTTTTTTGAAAGAAAATAAAATGCAGAAATAAACTATTTACAGACAATATTTTTGTGAGCTCGTGCAAGAGGATCATATCAGTTTTGAGACAAATCACCAACACCATTAAGCTTTAAACATTTTAAGTTCTGAACAATTTACCTAGATTGTCAGTATGTTTGTCCACTTAAATTTTCACACAGACTTCAATTGATTCGAGATACAATATTAATGTTTTAGAGACTTAAACTTAATTGTGTATCACTCCACTTGAATATACTCCTGTATCCAGATCCCAAATATTCAGTCTTACAGGTGAGTATACCACAGATGATATCTGTAAAGGGGTTATGTGCGAGGGCCGTGAGAGCTCAGGTCGATACTTCCGTATACGCAGAGAGATGACGGCTTCGACTTTAGGTGGGTCCCCTTTAGAGGATCTTTTTTTTACAACAGCAATGACTATCAATTTTATTGTTTAATCAGATTGCTGAGGGCGGCGCTTTTTCAAGCATTTGCAGAAAGTATTATCCGGGGACTAGGTCAGTACTTCCATACAACAGAAGTCCCGGGATAATACCCCAGATATCACTGAGTATAAAGACCTAGTATCTCAGAATACGGGACCTTTCAAACAAGATTTCGAGGGTTACCCATATATCCAAGAATAGTTACCCACGAATCAAGCAAGTTTGATTTAGGTTTATATCTCGTTTCAATTTACTAAATGTGCGAAAATCTACTGACACATCTGCAGTAAGATTGTTTATCACATTTTGACTTTCCAATTCTTTAGCGTGTCGTGATAGTCCACTGATGTACTATCATTTCCTTTTTTCGCAACAAAAACTCATTTTGATTTTATCATGTTTTTGGCTTTTTCAAATTTTCTGATGTTTTTGGATTTTCTAAAAATTCTTACTCCCCCTAAAATTCAAACACATTAACGAAAATATGAAAACAAACTATACAGAAACATGACAACCGATATCAAATTACCTCAAATCGCCATTCACTAGGCATAAACAATCAGAACTCCCCCTATCAACAAACTATTTTCCCATTAAGATTTCAAAACACTTAAGTTTGTTTTAATCAAAATGGTTTTTCCGGAAAATAAGTTTGATTGATTTTACCACTTGTAGGTTACCATTTGTAAGAATATCCAACAAATGTTCGGGGATGTGGTTCATCATCTTGTCTTCCAACCCGATGTAGGAAAATACAAGTACAACTAATGTCCTTGATTTACCATTTGCAGTCCAGAATCCACTGTACCACTTGCGAAAATATAAACTCGTCTAATACTATTTGAAAGAAAAACACAAACAAACCTTTATACCGTTTGTTTGATTGACGTTACCGAAAAAAAAATTCAAGAAAGATGCCGATTCATGCTCCACGCTTACCAACCTGGGAGCTCCGACAAGTCCTGAGACTTACTGTTCATAATATGTACCATCCCAGTCACAAACCAGGGATGGTTCAACCTTTTCTTTTTTTGTTTTCTTCTCGTAAAATTCCTTAACCCCTTTGACTTTTCGATCAATAATCTTGCCAAAGATATGTTTTACCTTGGGGTTAAAGACCTTCTCAGCATCAAATTCCTGTTCATCATGATAAAATTGGTTAGAAATTTCAACTTTACCAATTTTCTTTTTATAATTTCAGCCCGAAGTGATGGAAACTCATCATCACTAACACTCGGAACTGAGTTTTCATCTTTTACATCAGCTTCACAATTTGACACAACTTGTGGCTCAACTGACTTTGTGGAATCAGTTTCATCGCCTGAAGATAGCTCCTCTGATTTTGATCCATCAGAATCATCGCTAGAGCTTTCACCAACCTTCTTAACAACCCATTTCTGATTGTCAGATTTGGCTCTCTTTTTGTAAAACTTGTTCGAACTCTCACCAATTTCAAAAATAGAATCTTTAAACAATTTTGTTCTATCAAGTGGTGATTCGAACGCAAACACTTTTTCTGAGATTTTGTGAAAAACTCCCTGTTTTGATTGTATCGCCTGAGAACAATCTTTGGCGATATGTCCAACATTGTTGCACTTGAAACAGGTTCTTGAGTCTTTCTTTAGTTCAGCTTGTTTCTTTTTCAAAAATTCACTTTTTTTCCCTCCAGAAACTTGTCTTTTCTTCTTCATCAGTTGACGTACCTGAAACAAAGGACATTTTGGATTTAAAATCACGAACATATTTTTCATTTTTCTGTTTTTCTGTCGGAGTAAAACCTAATCCTTTCTTTTTGAAATTACCGCTATGGTTTGATCTCTTTTGGAAACCAGAACCAGAACTGTAATTCTTTTTCTTGTTTAATCTCTGTTGTACTCTTGAGGTATATTTTTTAGATTTTTCATTAAAACATAAGTCTTTAATTTCAGAAATATTAATTTCTGTGAGTTTGAAAACCTTGTTTATCAATTTAGTTTTGACACCTCTTAATGGAAATTCCTCATCAGAGTATAATTTGTCCGAATTATTCAAAGTATAAGCAACTTTAAACAACCCATCATCCAAATTAGATTTTGATAACAGGAATTTTCTATCATAAACTAATTTTCCCTGTTTTTCTATTTGCACCGGAGTTTTTGACTCAGATTTTGACTCTGACGCGGACTCCGACTTTGACTCGTCACTGTCATCACTATCTAACACATGATCCACGACTTTCTTCATCAATTGAGACTGTTGATCAGTGTCAGATGATGTAAACACAACATCAATACTTTCTGGAAGTTTGACCGACGACTCTGACTCCCATTGTAAATTTGTAGCCTTTTTGACTCTTTCATCGTTAGGATGTCTAGGCAAATATCCGTTTTCCAGTGGAGGTGGACATCTGTTATAACTGACACTTTTCTTCTTACCAGATGAAGCCTTTTCAGTGTCCTTTTTCTTGTCACTCTTCTTCTTGTCAGCAATCTTTTCACCAGCGTCAACTCCAGCTGCATTCTCTTCAATTACATCATCCTCTTCCCATATCTTCATGCTCTCAACAGTCGGATAAATCCTGTCAATCACATAGGAAGTACATGAGTAACTTTTCAACAAACGATTTACTCTTTCAGTTTCGATTCGTTGCAGCTCAAGCTTCTGTTCTAAAGCAGCACATTTTTCAATGTAATTGTTTACAACTTTTTGTTTTGTCATAAACGCTCCCTGAAGTGTCTTCATAGCAACTGCTTGTTCTTCACTAGTTTGATTGTACTGATTCATTGTCTTGTTCAGCACATCATATGACTCCTTCAGACTGTTTAAGTTGTAAATCAACGTGCTGCTCTGCTTTTTCACAATCTCACAGTTTTCACATTTCACCGAAACTTCCTTTGCATCAACTTATTCTTCAACTTTAAACTTAGGCACTTCTGTCATCTTTTTCCTTCTCATCACCGGCACTTCTTCATCATCACTACTCACCGGTGTTTTAATCTTCTTCTTTTTCTTGACTTTTTCGTCTTCGCTGTCACTTTCAGCAAGCAACTTCATATCTTCTCTGTATTTTCTCGCCCAATACTCTGTATCATCATCACTATCATCTACAATCTTTGCTGTAAATGCAGTGTAAGCTGTGGTTTGATCAGGAACATAATCATCCCAAGTAAAGTTTGCCCAGCTAAAACCTTCTGCAAGCTTTTCATCTTCTTGATCAATCAAACAAGCTTTTCCATTTTCTGGAATGTAATTATCCCAAGTAAATGATTGCTTCTGATTTGGATAAACCACACAAGCTCTCTTTCTTGTATCTTCAATCACATCTCTTCCATGTGCAGTCTGAGCTTGATGTTTTTGTTGTTGAGATGATTGACCAACTTGGTGATAGATGGCTTTGCGATAATAATCGTTGTTGTTGTTGAATGGATTTTGAGCTCCACTTGCTTCACGGTTTGTGCACTCTCTCTTGAAGTGTCCTTTTTCCCTGCATCGAAAACAAGTGACTTTAGACTTGTCAAAACCTAAAGTAGAAACATTCGCATCACGAAGATCATCTCTCCCCGTGATTTGTTTGAACTTCTCAGCTCTCCGTAAAACACTAGCCAAACACCACTTTATATCCATCAACTCCTTCTCTTCAGCATCTATCTGGTCGTAGTCTTCTTTGGTTAACATTGGATTGCCGATACGACCTGCAACAAAACAAGTGTAAGATTCCAAAACCATTCCTAATAAAGACATTTGGTTTTTGGCAATTTATTCAGAATAATCTTGATCATTCTCAAGATTCAATACAATATTGCACTGTAATTTTCTCCCATTCTTTGTTGCTGAGATGTTTGGATCAAATGATGGAAATGAAGTAAAACTGGTCTTGCTGCTTGATCCAGATGATGGACTTTCAGATAAGCTCTTGGCACTCATACCCGTCACAATCTTTGGAGATGAATTCGATGATTTCTCATTTACCCCAGCTTTATAATATAACCCGATATCTTGTTCTCCATCGAAGTCTTTCATTCTAATCACTTTCCTCTGTTCCATTTCTTGAGCTTCAATCTTTTCGATGAACTTATTGAGCGTCAGATTACTAAAACCTTTCTTGTTTCTGATCATCATCAAATATGTGCCCCAACTCTCATATGGCAACGCATCAGCAAGTTTGTCGATCAACTCTTCATTACTCTTTTCAATACTCAACCTTTTCATATTTGCAAGCAGATTACAATAACGTTCAATAATCTCTCTCGTACTCTCATTCTTCAATCCTCGGAACAAATCAAACTCTTTCTTCAAAAGTGATTTCTTGCTTTTAACCATTTCCTCACTTCCTCTAAACTTTGACCGTAATGCTTTCCAAATTGAGTACGAAGTTCCATTATGCTGTAAAAGAACATGATATCTTCTTTGACAGCCTGTTGAAGAAGACTTAGCATCATTTTCTCATTTTTGTACTTCTTCCTCTCATCATCTCTAAGATCTTTGATTGGAACTGGTTCTTCATCATCGTTCAATGGTCTCACATACTTTGTTTCTACGCATTCCCAAGCGTCAAGATAATTCGCTTGCACCCAATTTTCAAACCGACCTTCCCAACCTTTATATTCTTCGATGTTCATTAACTTGGGAGGTTTTTGCATTGTCCCGATTTCGTTTTCTAGCATTGTCGTTTGAATAGCGGTGATTGAAGTACTTGGAGTAGCGAACGCGTTATAGAAATCCTCGTCCATTTTCAAGTTTTCGAAAAATATTTCAAACAGTACACAAAAGCGGACTAAATTTTCAAATGGTCACAAAAGCGGTCCAATGATATGTCAAATAAGCGGTCCAATAACTTGTTGTACGAACGAGCGATTCACAACGTGTTATACGAGCGATCCAGATGGGCGGTTCCAGATGGGTCAAATAAGCGGTTCGAACGATTTACTTTGGAGCGGTTCACAATACTATCCGTTCGAGCGGTTCACTTGTATGAAAAAGCGGTCCGAAAATGATGCTGTACGAGCGGACTGACAAGTTGATTTGGGGCGATCCAGGTCACTCGACTGAATGAGCGATCCACAATTGTCCGGGTAAGCGGTCCATAATCATCCGAATGAGCGGTTCAGCCACTGTTCGTTCGAGCGGACAAAATTCAAAACCATTTTTGATCCACTTAAACTTTGAATTTCGACACCAAACTTTCAAGGGTTTGATTCTGTACTATCGTGCATAATCCCTGAGATTTTGAGAAAATTTCGACCGTTGAAAGTGACTGAATCTCAAAAAGAAGGTGTAGAAGATAGAATTTTTGACGATTTCCAGCTATTCTTTGTAGAACTCCTCCTCCTGAAGCTCTGATACCACTTGTAGGATCGTTTGGCGACCCGAATGAGTCGATCAGAGGTGTTTTCGTCAATTACAGGTGCGGAATAACTAGTAATCAACGTAGGAATAGCTTGCAATACACTTTAAACACTTTTTGTATTGATTTGACGGTAAATACAACCAGTTCTCGATCCGGCAGCACTTCGGTACGAGATTCGACCAACCGTTACAACTGAGATCGCTCTTGGGGTATTTATAAGGTTCTGGAACCGCTTATTGGACAGGCCCAATAAGCGGCCCAACCATGTCACATGAGCGACCCAACATGTTGCCATTCGAGCGGCCCAAACATGTTCACTCGAGCGATCCACTAACCTAATGGACTAATAAGCGATCCATCTATTCAATCTCTATACAATCTCACTATTTCTCGTATTACGTGCCCAGATCTAACATCTAAGTCTATGACTCGATACAAGACGAAATCAGCAGATGTAGTGCACCAACAGGAAAGACATTTTGAGCAGCTTGATTTGCTCTAGCAGGTCCTAAAGGACAAACCGGTCCTTTTTGCGTTGGATGTGCCTGCACTTTACTCTTAGACGAAGATGAATTTGGGCGCTTGTATTTGCTGTTCGCAGAAGTCTTGTTGCTCTGAGCACCATTCTTCGTCTTTTCTCTTTTCTCCCTGATTAGAACTTTTCTTCACCTTGTCACGAGCCTTACGAGATTGTGATTGTCCTTGATGAGCAGACTTCTTATATCCCTGATTTGATCTGCTCGTTTTGGCTCCTTTTGTGTGTTGTGAACCGGCTCACAAACACCAGCACAAGAGTGAATATTCGCATTTTGTTGCACGTTTGGGTGATGAACACAATTTCTAGCAATGTGTCCAGGAATTCCACAGTTGAAACATGTCTGTCGCTTCAATGTATGGAGATTCGGAGAGCCAGCAAAAGTAGCTGATCTGATGGGTCTAGATGACCGAGCTTGCTTAGCATGCTTAAGTTGCTTTGCTTATGTTCCGTGTGCCTTTTCTAATTTCTTCTGTACCTGTTGATCAGAACTAGCATAAGCATGAGATTCAGACAGATGATGTTTTTCGTCTTTTATAATTTTATAAGGATCATTTTGAAAAGAAGATTTAGTTTCTGTTTTAATTTCCTTTTCAGAAACATTTTCTTATGACTTTTCATTTAATGTGACCACCTCTTCTTTTTCAAAATCTGGTTCAGTTTTAATTTCAGAAGATGTAGAAGTTTCATCAACACATGTTTCATCAACACACATATCATGTGAATCTACTTGTGGTTTACTATCAGCTACATTTTCCAATGGGGTCCCACTAGATTCAACATTAGGGACGTCCACTGAGACCGATTTAGAAGAAGAATCAGGATATTCTTGATTTTCTTGAGATGAAGTTTCAGTGGTTTCACTGAATGTATCCTAAAGGACCTCACATGTCACACTCACGTCAGCTGTAGAGTTAGAAATATCACAATCATTAACTGAAAAACATCTATTATCAGACTTATTGCTCGAAGGTTCAACACAAGCATCAACAGTTTTGCCCAAACCATCAGGCCCATTAGACACAAAAGCACAAAACGAACGAAGCAAAGCTTGTGCAACCTCACAACTAGAATCAGTTTCATCAAAATAAGTTTTAGAAAAATCAGAATTTAAAACTTGTTCTCCCCCAAGAGTATCTTCACATTTCGACTCAACTACTTTATCTGCACATGCAAACGAGCTGTTAGGATCAACGGTGCCTTTTGAGACAAAATTCATTGAAGGAGCTGGTCGTTTATTATCAACAAATTTGTTGTTGATTGATGACTTATCGGTTTTTGGGCCGAAATTCATCTTGCCCTCATTCATTAATTCCTCTTCTGAGTAAGGCATATAGGTATAATTGTGATTGTACGGAGGAGGAGCTTTATTGTATCCCAAACCAGCCCCCTTTTTTCTCTTTATACTCTAACTGAATATCACAAATGTCCTTGACCAATTTGCTTGAAGTGTCATATTTTTTAATATTTATTTCATTAATCTGATATTTCAACTTTATGTCTTCTAGCTCTTTGGTCAAGTCCTTAATTGCCGCTTGATCATATTTATAGTTACAATTCTTAACGCTGATTTCTTCTTTCAATTGAATGATATCTTTCCTTTGGGCTTCAATTTTTTCTTTATAAAGTTTTTCATTTTAACCAAAGTAAAGTTTTTATTTTTAATATCTTTGTAATCTTGAATTAAATCAGCGTTATGTAACCTATATGCCTCATTTCTTTCTCTACACTCAGGAGTGCAAAAGACAGAAAGTATCTCTTCACGTTCTTTAGCCACGGGTTTGTTAAACATAAATGCCATAATTTCAATGGAAGGTTGATACTTTTGTTCTTCTCCTCAAAACACAAACCAAACGAAAACCCGTGTACTCGCTAACTCAAACCCTTTGCACGCGAATGAACCCGCTTTTTGAACCGCGCCTCAAAAATCTGTCAAACCGATATCACAAACAAACCCTTTTTTTTAATAAACCATTTGTTTTTGAATAATTTTTTTAATATAAAATTAGTTTTTATTAAAAACTATTATAATATATGTTGATGATTAAGTAAAAATTATTATTTTTATATTATTATTATTATTATTATTATATTAAAATCAAAACAAAACTGAATGTCCACGATAACCCGTCTTCTTCTTCCTAAAATTAAACCCACAAACCCTAATTTCTTTCAGCCGCCAAAATGGTGATCTGATGAGTGGTAGTCGGAGGATCAGACGACGTATGACGGAGATGAATGATGGTTGGTCGTGTTCGGACATTGAAGTGGAGGTGGTGGTCGCTGGAGAGGAAGACCGGAGACTTGATGAATGGAGGTATGGTGGTCGTGGTGATGAAACAGCGAAGAAGGAGATGTAGGTTGTGTAAGGTGGTTATGGATGAGGGAGGTTAGATGGTCGGAGGTAGTGATCGGAGGAACTCGAAAGCAGATCGATGATGTGTTGTTGCGACTCGGAACCGGAAGACTCGAAACAAGGAAATTATAGGAGTCGAAACCGTTGAGATATGACTCGAGACCTGTTGTTGTGAAGAATATGTTGCGACTCGAGACGGAGAAGCTGTGAAGTTGAATCGAGGCTGTGTTGACCGCAGTGAAGTTGTGAGGTGAGTTGAGACCTTTCTTGAAGATGACTCGAGATCTTTCTTGAAGATGACTCGAGACCTTTGAAGTTGTGAAGTTGAGTCGAGACGGTGATGATGATGAGTCGAGACCGGCGATGAAGATGAGTCGAGACGGTGATGATAATGAGTCGAGACGGTGGAGAGTGACTCGAGACTGTGATAGGAGAGGGACTCGAGACCAGATATCAATTGAGTCGAAACCAACTGACTCGAAACCACAAATAGATGGGACTCGAGACCTCAGATGGTGGGTTGTTGAGAGTCACCGTTGTTTCCTTCTCAGATGTTGCCAAAGCTTTTGAATATTGGAAACTAGGTTATCACTCGGGAAATGCTTCCTGGGCTGGAGAAAGTTATTAATATTATTTACTAATGATCGATATATTAACAAAATAATACAAACATATTGACATATTATATAAATCACTTTCAAAATGTTGCTTAGTTTTAAAAGGCATGAGGTCTACCGTGTGTTTTGATACCAAAAGCCAATACGTATTAACTATAAAAAACATCAACACCATGAGTATTATATTACAAAATGCAAGATATCCTCAATTTACTGGTTAGTACCCGATTCTTTACATCCTTGTCCAAATAGTTCCAGTTTCATATTTTACCCAACCCCATCTAACGGTTATATTTTTCTACGATTTATTATTTTGAGTTTTTCATAATATTCTATAGGCCAGACAGATATGCGCTATTTACCTTCAATGTGTATATGTGCTCGACCAATGGACGTCTACCACACAGGTTGAACATAATATATATAATTCATTATTGTGTTAATAAATTTCTTATAAACAAAGTTACATATTGAATTAAATAACAAAAATTGAATTACAAACAAAATTTACAAATAAAAAACAATAAAATACACAAATGTATAGTGAACTCCATCTTGCAAAGCTTAGCAGGAATGGTAGTACTTATTGAATTAAATAACAAAGTTACATATTGAATTTCTTATAAACAAAGTTACATATTGAATTAAATAACAAAAATTGAATTACAAACAAAATTTACAAATAAAAAACAATAAAATCCATAAATCTATAGTGAACTCCCTCTTGCAAAGCTTAGCAGGAATGGTAGTACTTATGATTACCTGGATGTGATGGTTGCGGACCTTGTGATGTGAAGCCATCACACTATACACCTATTCAATAGAACCATTTAAGGTCATTATAATACACAGTGATCTCAGCCAAATGCACGTTAGTTCTATATATTAATTATTAACCAAATGCACATTAGTTCTATATATTAATTATTAATGACTAATCTATAATTAAAATCATATAAAGAAATTGGCATATTAACGTGTGAGAGATAAAGAAACTTATAAAGTATCTGGATCCTATTAATACTTAGCTAATGCGTCACTTTTTACTTGGCCTTAGCTAATGCATTAGTATCTTTAGCAACATTTCATGCTTATTGAAATCCCCTAAAACATGTCTTGACCCATTATCCCATCCTTCTATTTTACCACCTATAATAATAAGTTAACCACTAAGATGGAGGAGTAATTCACCTGTAGTTTGGCCATAAACCCTTCATTCTCTTCTTCTAACTCCCTAATCAAAGCTTTCACACAAATAATTTCTCTATCATATGTAAAGGAATGATTTAAAATATTAAACATAAAAAACAATACTATCTCTATTTTTATATTTTATTTTTAAAAATATCATAGTAGTAATTTTATTCATACCCATGCCAACAATTTCCTAATCTTAAATTCTTGAGCAACTTATTTCCTCGTTTTTCGGTACCAGTATGATACCGGTATTTACGGGTAAAACACCGGTACCGACATCGAACCGGTACCATATATACCAGTGGTTCATACATTAAATCATATTTGATGCGGTTGCTTTGTTATGGTGCGGATGAAATAGATGACATACTCCTTCATACTCAAATTCAGTTGCAAACATTTAAAATAGAATTTGAAGTACTTTGAACTCGTTCAGCCCATTTCAACAAATCCCCTTTTCAAATATTATTATTTGACCAGCTTGAGACAAAAAAATGGATTTGAACCACCTTAACCAATTTCACCAGGCCTACTTGTTTCCCTTTTCAAAAACATTTTTATATGACCAATTTGACATTAAACACTCCAGGTATCCAATTTATCAAGGATGCATATAATTGTAAATAAAATCATTACTAAAAGCTATAACTAAAAAATATTCAAACATAATAAACCAATTCACACTGATCATTGATATATGCCTTGTGGTTTCGAGACTGTAGAAGCACAAAACATGATGTGCCACGGCTATTTCAACTTTTATGTAAATTAGGAGAAACAATAATATTGTAAGTATAATCAAAAGTAACTCAATTCATTATTTATAAATAATATTATGAATGATTCGACTTTATTGATCTTAAACTTCAAAATCAAAAACTATTCGACAAATATATTAATATATGAACGACTAAAATATTAAAAAAAAAATACGTAAATCGAAAAAAACTAAGGAATCTTATATTACATCATGAAAGATCTAGAAAACATACATGGATAGTTCGTGCTTTCACTTTTAGGATTTTAAAGAGGAAAGGGGAAAGATATTGTGTTAATTGAGATCGATGTAATTGGATAAAAAGATGTGGGTATGGGTTGGGTAATAAAAATTGCGATTGTGTATGATTGTTGTGATAAACAATTTAGGGCCAATTGACCAAAAAAGAGTGGTGATAGTTTGGTGAGGGCTTAGCAACTGAATTATGTTGGTTGAAGCCGTATATATGTGCTACTGATAGCTTAGAGTTGCCAGAATCAAGAGTCCCATTAGCCTTAGCCTTTTTCTCTGCTGAAAAACAGCAACAGAATATACATAAACTCACAAAAGAATATACTGAACTCATAAATAACAACAAATTATAAACAAAAACCTCCAAAACCTAAGAAAAAAAATGACATTTGTTCATATTTGCTGAACTCTTAGTTGATAATTACGTATTCAAATGAACCGTGAAAATAAAGAGATCAGTCTACAATGTTCGTACCTAATATAGATGAAAGAGCGATCCTATCTCACAAAATCACAAGTTCAGGTGGTGCCCATTAGCTACATATTTTCCACAAATGTTGTTAAAAGTCATTGATTGGTTAATATTCAGCGTACCTTTAAGCATTATATCTCTTCTGTCTAGTATCTAAAGGGAGGACCACAGTTTTCTCCATCAAATCCTGACACACATACACATACTTATTAGTAGAGTTTATAATATATGCAGCCATGCACCCTAAGAATTAATGAGAAACTAAAGTATATCTTTAACATGATGCTTAACTAGAGTAGGTGAACGTGGGGTTTTCCCTCATGTTCACTTGTAACATTCTTTGACTAAATTTTCACTGTTCTATCTATGTTAACAAATTACATTAAATAAAAAGTCATTTACATCATACTTGTTAACTTGGAACTCGACTTGTGACTCATTTTCCTAATTTTTGAATCACGATTCTACTCGTAAGAGTCATGATAATTAAAAATGTGATAATGTATATTTTATAAATATTTAGTGCAAACCCAAATACTTGTCGTTCTCCTTCTCTTTCTCCATTAAAAAAGCTTCAAGAACCAAAAAAATGATGTTTCATCTTCAAAAATTCTGACATGTACGAGTCACAAGTCAACTACACTTGGTCAGGCTTGGTCAATGACTCGTTTTGAGTCGACTCGTGGCTTGTCGAGTCTAACAACTATGACTACATCTATCATCCATCTTACCTTAAATTAAAGTGTTACTATAAGCTTCGAAAATAAACCCATACCTGAGTAACTGACAAAAACACATCCCACTCTGCAATGACCCATCTGCCGAAAACATATTCTCCACCATCTTCCTCGCAAAAAATGAAAACATGAGATAAACCATATATTGACAAAATTACGTAGTGAGATATTTACATAGATTTCTTTAGCCGAAGCTAATTTAATAGAGATCCAAGTATTCAAGCTTATTTGAAGTTTCATAAGTCGTATAAACACTAAAAAACATAAGTTGCTTATATAAGCTCAAAACATAAGTTAATCCCAAACACCCCCTAATAAAATCTAACTCCAAAGGATCTTTTGTTACAAAGTGTATAAAACTAGCAATAAGACCCGCGCACGTTGTGGCGCGTTTACATCGTAAAAATCGAATGAATTAATTCAAACGTTATGCGATGCGTTAACAATATGAAAATGTGTGTTTCGACGTATCCGATTAAACTCAATGTAACCTATATAAGCATCGTGATTGGATCAAAACGTAAAGTAAATCGAGTTTATATCGTATAATCATAACGTATTATATGTAATCCAACTCATACATAGAAAACATAACGGGTATAAAGGAAAAACTGACACGTTTAATCAAAAGGGATTAATTAAAGCTTTTGAAAAAAAATAAGAAACCACAATTTGACTCCACTCGGTTGGAAACAAAATTTACGAAACATCCATAAAATAAGAACGACAACATATTATATTTGACCTAACTCATTTCCCAAAAAAATTAACGTCCAATCGTAGATCAACTCGAATTTATACCAAAACGTACATAAAATATGCACGCACGTAACAATGTTTTTTTAAACAAAAAATATATTGTATTTGACCTGACTCGTTTCCAGAAAAAGTTTACGTCGAAATGTAGAACAAATCGATTTTATACCGACACATACATAAATATATGCACGTAAAATGTTAGTTTTTTTAAGTAAAGGAAGTATAGGGTAAACTCGAAACAAACTATTAGTAAAAAACTTAATACGTTAAAAACGTTTGTAAAACCGTGCCAAGTTGCACCAATGCCACACATTGTCAGCGACCACCAACAGCGCAAAAGCTTGTAAAAAAAATAACAAAAAGAAAGTAAAACCAGACAAAAAAAGTTGAACCCCACACGCACGTTGTGGCGTGTTAACTCGCAAAAATTAAAACGAAACGTAAAACGAAAAACTTGCTAAAGATGAAAAGTGTGGGGACAAAAGTTGAAAAAAAAAGTGCTGGGGTTAAAATTAATAAGATGAAAACCTTTGTGTTAAAAGTAAAAAATCAATGGGTTAAAATACAAAAATAAAAACCTTTGGTTTAGAAATGTAAAATCAACTTTATTTTTGAAAAACTCCCAATGCATAAAATACAACACCATATAGCATACACATGTTCCTAATTATAGTATGGAAATAGTAAAACCTAAATCCACATCAATCATAGCTGATAATCATGTAATATATACATATATTCACACGCACAATAAAACCCTTACATGACAACAATAGCAAGTTCCGAGAAGCCATATATCACTTATCGAGTTCGAAACGTTAGTCTTGTACCCTAAAACATGCTCCTGAATTCTCCTCATTGAACCACCGTTCATAACTCTCTTCACAACCTCACTCCAACCATTGCTTCTAGTACCGGTTGCTTGGCTCTTCTTATGGCAAACCCTAGAATCACTATGCGCATCGAAAACCGAAATGGCAGATACCAAGAACGCCGACCACAACAAAGACTTCCATGATTTACGGTTTCTTCCTGCTGCCTCAGCACTAACTGAACTACACGAATGAGTGGGCCCCTGAACGGGCAGAAATTACAAGATTACCAAGAACCTGTGTCATAGATAAGATGTTTAAATTGGTATTCAAAGTGTACCCAAATGTATAAAACCTCCCAAACTCTTTTTACCAAATATAAAGAGTAAAATGCCATTTTTGTCCTAGAGGTTTGCCCAGTTTTGCGGCTTTCATCCAAAGGTTTGTTTTTTCGCATCTGGATCCAAAAGGTTTGGAATCTTGCCATTATCATTCGGCTTGTTCACTTTTCGTCTTTTTTGTTAACTTAAAGAGCAATTCGGTTTTTTTCACTTTTTGTACAAGCATTTAGCATAATATACAAGTATTCAAAAAAGACGAAATACCCTTAACTTAACAAAAAGGACGAAAATACCGCTGCCTTAACGGAGAAAAATGGATTGAGTTAATGAGCCGGATGAAAATGGCAAGATTCCAAGCCTTTTGGATCAAGATGCGAAAAAACAAACCTATAGACGAAAGTTGTAAACTGGCCAAATATCAGGGACGAAAATGGCACTTTACTCAAATATAAATTATGATTTTGATAATATATATATTGCCGTTTTGCCACCTCTAGTGTAGGTTTACCTTTTTGACTCTTACGAACCCTTCAATTGTACATCCTGCTTCACGTGGAGCGGGTCCTTTTGCTTTCTCTGTAGTTGTGCTAAATTTATTGTGACAACTCGTAATCTCAAGCCCATTCTGTGTATCGATTCCCTTCGCATTTCATAATACGTTGTAACTTCTGTAAACGCTATATTAATTAGTTGAAGTATTTAATTGTATTTGAGTGTATGTGAGTAAAGTGTGATACGTGAATGTCGTACGCATGTAATCTAAGCTCAGTCGCATAAGTATCTCGGTCAGTCGCACAAGTATCTCGGATTTGCGCATTCGTTCCCAACCACACACTCTTGTTTCTGTTGTGTGCTTATCTCGGCCCAAACCCTTGTTACCCGTGTTATGATATACGGCCCAAGAGAAGCCCAACTGCCATCCCACTTCTTGAATTGTGTACGGCCCAAACCAAATAAACCCCACTTCTTGTAGTAATCAGCCCAACCCAAAAATCGTCCCCCTTTGACTCCCTTATGTATACGTAGAGGGTTGTTAAAAATATATATATATAATAATAAACCCTACTTCTTGGTGTTGAGCGACGGTAGAAGAACCAACAAACCACACGTACGCATTACTCTCGCTCCTCCCCCTCTCTTGGTGTTCTGGTCGGATTTGTAGAAGGTTGTATCTTTTCTGTTGATGAGGTTACGTGAAGACGACGCTGATTGTTAAACCAATAATGATGAAGATCGACCGACGCCGACGCCGATGCCGACGCCGTTGCCTGTAGCACGAGTAGTTCAATTTTAGGTTGGGATTTTCTGCTCGGTTCTTATGCTGTTCGTAGTCGGTTCGAGGTTCGGGTCAGAGCAGCGACAAGCCGACATCACAGTCCTTTGGTTAGTATACGTATATGTGTCTTTGATGAAACTGTTTGATAAATTAGATGAATATAACATGGTATGAAACTGTTCGATAATTGAATGAATGTTGCATAGTGGGCCGCATTGTAACGCCCTACCCTTCGTACTTTCCTTAATTAGAAAACGTGCTTTGTATTTTCTATTTTTGGAAGCTTGTTCCTTTTGTATTTCGTATTTCGTTTCAAACCGTTGTAAACCCGAGGCTTCGATCGTAATGAAATTCTATTTTTTTTTACATACTTATACGTGTCGCAATACTTGGGTTATACGTTACCAATCTCGAATACATACGCTTAACCGATACCCGACCTACTGGTACTCATAACTTATACGTGCTTGTTAACTATTAAATACGTGGTCAAAGTCTGGTAATATAATAATAATAATAATAATAATAATAATAATAATAATAATAATAACAACTATTGTAATAATATAATAATATATATATATATATATATATATATATATATATATAATGTTATATGAACATAGAGTTTTGTGACCAAAAAAAAGGGAAGAAGCAGCTTTTGTGGCCCACTATTAGTGTGTGTTCACTAACTTTAATATAATATGACTTGTGTCATATGTTGAACATCATTATGTAATATAACATATGTTGGTAAAAAAAATAAAAATAAAAAAATAAAAGATAAAAAAAAGGCTGTTCACAGCCTCCTTTCTGACACAGCTTTGAATGGCTAAATTTGTTGTTTTGTGTTAATATTTAACTCCACCCTAATATTACTTTGAGTTAGTATTTAGTTAAGAGATGATTTTATTATAACAAGACACAATACATACAATGCCTTATTAAACAAAACAAGAAAAAAAGGAGTAATTTGTAGGCTGTAAACAGCAGCGGCCGCAAGGTTATGAATGGGTTGCTTTCTTTTTCTTTTTTTATTTATTATTTGTTGTTAACCACCAACTAATCCTATTAAATGTCAACCAACCCAACCCTAATCCTTCCCTATAAATACCAAGCCATCTCCAAGCCATTTTCATTTTTCTAAACACTCTAATCACTCCCAAATCACTCAAAAACGCAGCTGAGTTTTGAAGTTCGGACAGATTGCTACCTCTTCACTAAAGTGAGCATAACTCACTCATTTCTTGTCCGATTTACTCCATTCTTTTTCCTATGTGCTTGGATTGACCTTACCTTCGATTCCATGGGTTTTTCACAGGAAATAAGTCCCTGGAACTCCGGTAAAAAGGCTCCAAAGTTCACTGTTTGTTTCTGTTTTGATTAAATCTTTACTAAACTTGTTCAAACTTGAGTCTAACTCATCTCAAACCTATGTCCTTATGCTTACAACCACTTCAATGGTTAGTTAGGCTTAAAAACAAGGTTGAGACATTCAAAATCAGAGGATTAATCCTCACAAACTTTCTTTTTTGTTCAAGGGTTTAACCCACAAGTAATGTTAAAGTCTAAGACTTAATGTAGGTGTGATTATGGATTAACTTGGGTTGTCCAACATAGATCCCCACATTACTTGATGATTTCTCATAGTGTTAGTTGTTTATTATTCTTGTATTAATATTAGTTCATGACCCTCCTTGTATGTTTTTACATCAAGTGTAGTGGTGAACCATAAGAGGTACCTAAATGGAAGCTTGTTCTTCCTACCTCCTACATGACTTCCATTATACTAGAGGTGCCTAAATGAAGAGAAATCTTCTACCTCATGCTTGACTAATGGACTAAATAATACATATGATACTTATACATATATATACTATTCGAACCCTTGATGATGGACTTGTGTTCATTCGTCAAGATATTAGAATAACATCATCTAAGACATAAGACTTGTTACGATTCTAATGAGTATATTACTCATGAAAACAATAACCCTTGAGGTTTCATAGTGTCAAGAACAAGTACTTGGTGTTAAAGGATGATTACTTTCGAATACAAATTCTTGTGTTTTAACTTCCTAAATCCCTACACGAACATATTCAACCTTCTAACCTCATCAACTTCGTCACATTGGATAATCGAAAAGCATATGCAAATTTGTGAGTATACTCGCAACCCCCTTTTTATGTTTACCACTTTTTGGGGTGTAACATGTTTTACTAATAAACTACACTTAAACTTATTCTTTATGCAATGCACAAAACAATCCTTATATATGAATACTATGCTATGATACTTGATGCTTATGTGGACCATACTTATGTGATATGTTTTAGTCATTAGCTCTCACGACCCTCCCTTCGACATGTATAGCGCTATAGGAGTAACGCACCGCCCCCCTTAAACTTGGGTCATGTTGAATTAATTAAACTTTCTTGCGTAAACAGAGGTTGGCTAGAAATATTGCATGCCACGTTAGGTTGATCTCGTATAAACTAAGTTGCCATGTGGATTTGTTTTAAACTTTTATACTTATACTTATACTTATGCTTAAACTTGTATACTCGCCTTTGCTTTTGCATTGAACTTTATTTTAAACATGTTACAGGTTGAGGATGATGATGCTATGAAATGAAGTAGCGTTGATACCTAGATACACATATAGACGTTTAGGTTTAATCGTTGTATCAATTTTGATTATGTTGTATTGTATTTCCTTTGAACTTGACGTTATTTGATTTCTTTGTAATGTTGACAATTTATTTTATGAAATGAAATCAGTTTATTAAATATTGTCACAAATAGTGTTATGAAGTCTCTAGCAATCTTCACACTTCGTCTCATCCCGATGTTTCCGCCATTGGTTGGGGTGTGACAGATTGGTATCAGAGCCATAACTATAGGGAATTCGGTAGAATTGTCGTGCCTTTTACCTAGTCTATAGTTCTAGAGCCTTATTCTTATGATTTCTTTGAACCATTTGCATGATACCTTATTTGCTCCTTATTTATCTTCTTTTGACCTTTTAAACATATATGTCACTTTTGTGTTAATACTTCCTTTATTATTTGTTAATACTTGTTGTATTATTCCATCCTTTATGTGCTATCCTTGAAATGTCTTTTACGTATTATTTCTTGAGATGCTTATTGTGCTTATAATTGTTATTATTATTTTGAACATACATGTTTTTACTCGTTTATACTAAAATCAAAACCACTCTTAATACACAAACGAGACAACTTCACCAAGCTAGGCGTGAAACCCACAACTTGGTGAACAACTCTCGACCCATCTACTTTTCTTTTTACATGAAATTCACCATCAAGTTAGGAGTGAAATCCTCACCTTGATGGAGAAATTCAAATTTCAAATTCTAGTGGACCCTCGTCAAGTGTTGAAATTAAATTTTGACCCGACGAGTACCAACCACACTTAGGATACGAAATCGTCAAGTTAGGGGTGAAACCCGCACCTTGTCGACTAGTTCCACTCCTCGATTTTTTTTTATAAATCCCGCCAAGTCTCGAGAAATTTCGATTGATTTGGGACATGTAGTAACCGGAAAGGTAAATACCGTTAACCGACTTGTCGGCGAGAGTATTTCACCTATTAGGCCAAAGCATGCTCCTCAAATTCGAAAGACTTTTCGACCACTTTGGTTAGTCAAAGTTCCATTTTGGAGCCATCCCAAATTTTAATCAAACATGTGTTTCTATTATTTATTTTATACGATGCAATCTTTCAAATTCGAATTACTTTCGATATTCTCTTTTCACACACACAACATATTGAATCTTTTCCATACATTTATACATATGTATGATTTCATATAATTTAAATTCATATTCCTTGTAACGACAAGTGGAGACATATCATCGAGATAGGAGTGATTTCCTTACCTTGACGATTAACTCCACTCCCTTTTTTTTTGAAAAAACGACCTCACCAACGAGTTAGGGGTGATTCCCTTACATAGGTGATCGTTACCAAAACGTCTCTTCAAAATATCTTATTATGCAAACTCGACCATATTTTATACCCAAATTGTTTATCATTATTCAAAATACCTACTCATACCGATTTCAAAATACATTGTTTTATCAAACGTACTTCTTATTCTACAATCTATTTTCACTCAACTCATATACACGAGATTCTTAATCATGTCTTAAAACATTTTATTACCCAAATTTCAAAAGCTTACGAAATGCTACCTATCAATTTAGTTGGCCCAATGAATCTCTTACCCACGAACATCATATTCGACTTAATCACTAAAACACACACTCACGTTGTATCACCATACTAAGGACTTTCATTCTCAAACGGAAATCAAACCAACCTTCTCACATACTTGTAGGATACTATAGATATCATACGACCGTTTTACCAAAGAGGCTTTCCAACATCAACAAATCATTTGTTAATTTTTTTTAAACAATCACTAAGTCCTTTTGCTAAATTTCTTTTCTAAGGGTCGACGTTTTCACAATAACCTTCAAAATTTAAAATTTCTTGGTTTGATGCAAATGAAACAAACCCGTTATTTTCAAAAACCTTTTCTACACCGCTTAATTCGTCATTCAAATTTCAAAACACGTGGGCTATAAGACTTCAAGGGGACCGACAATCTTCAACATACGTAACACCCTTTTTTAAAACAAAAGTAGCATTTCATTCATTACAAAATACGTTATGCATAACCAATGAGTACTTTATGTTCCTTTACATTTACAAACTATATTCTACATTCCAAATCAAACTCAATTCTATTTTGATGCGATAAACTCAACTTGTCGCTTAAACAACTATACATGCATGTCGTCATACACGCCTTAGTCGATACCCCACGACGTTTTGTTTATATCATACGTTTTACATACTCAAATTTCTCAAAGATTTCCTATGCGTAAATTTGTTATGTTCAACATATATTATATACGTAATCTTTATTATTCGTACCTATACTCATACTCATGACAATACATTTATGCTTATACTCATGTTCATATTATACTCATACGTTTTATGTTTATACATACATTCACATGCGTATTCATACTTACACTTACACTCATACTTATACTTTCATTCATATTCATGATTCATACATTCGTACCAGTACGTGAGCGTAACCCGAAGGATTCGCTTACGTGGGTCCCAAACATACTTGAGCATGGACTTGCTTATATGCTATATTCTTATACGTCCACATTCTTATTTTTTTATATATTTTTTTAATTTTTTTTATGTATACCCTGATTCATACACAACTAGTACAAGCTATGCGGATCATGCGACGATCAAAATAATCGCGGGTGCACACGGGATTATAGTGATGGGCGTATGAAAAACTATAGAGTGTACTACGGTGTACGGTGAGACACGGAACGTAACATGACACCGAATACGAAATGGACGTGACATGGTCAAAATATGGTGGATACGCCGCTGGTACTTCCTATATATAAGTGTTTTCATCATGTTACCAAAATTTCGTAAGACGTGCCATGAGAAATTCAGTGTTTTGCAGACCTTTTAGACCTAATTCAAACTTTAAGCAACTCACAAATGCGTTATGTCCGATTATCCTTGACGAGACTTCATTCTTAGCACGCTACTTTCGTCTATCCAGTACATATGCCATGCTTATACTTGCATTCGTTTATTAAGAGTCAATCGTTCAATTCCATATACGCAACTATACGTTTCCAATTATGTTTGGTACCTCAAATCATTTTAGAGAAATGAAATCCTTTGCAAACCTATCTTGTCATCCTTCAAAATTTCATACTTTTTACGTTTCAAAATTTTCGAGTCTCAATTCTTAATAATCACATTTGGCCAAAACTCTTTCAAGTCTTCCTCTTGAATAAATTTCGGGACGAAATTTCCTAAAGGAGGGGAGACTGTAACGCCCTACCCTTCGTACTTTCCTTAATTAGAAAACGTGCTTTGTATTTTCTATTTTTGGAAGCTTGTTCCTTTTGTATTTCGTATTTCGTTTCAAACCGTTGTAAACCCGAGGCTTCGATCGTAATGAAATTCTATTTTTTTTACATACTTATACGTGTCGCAATACTTGGGTTATACGTTACCAATCTCGAATACATACGCTTAACCGATACCCGACCTACTGGTACTCATAACTTATACGTGCTTGTTAACTATTAAATACGTGGTCAAAGTCTGGTAATATAATAATAATAATAATAATAATAATAATAATAATAATAATAACTATTGTAATAATATAATATATATATATATATATAATGTTATATGAACATAGAGTTTTGTGACCAAAAAAAAGGGAAGAAGCAGCTTTTGTGGCCCACTATTAGTGTGTGTTCACTAACTTTAATATAATATGACTTGTGTCATATGTTGAACATCATTATGTAATATAACATATGTTGGTAAAAAAAATAAAAATAAAAAAATAAAAGATAAAAACAAAGCTGTTCACAGCCTCCTTTCCGACACAGCTTTGAATGGCTAAATTTGTTGTTTTGTGTTAATATTTAACTCCACCCTAATATTACTTTGAGTTAGTATTTAGTTAAGAGATGATTTTATTATAACAAGACACAATACACACAATGCCTGATTAAACAAAACAAGAAAAAAAGGAGTAATTTGTAGGCTGTAAACAGCAGCGGCCGCAAGGTTATGAATGGGTTGCTTTCTTTTTCTTTTTTTTATTTATTATTTGTTGTTAACCACCAACTAATCCTATTAAATGTCAACCAACCCAACCTTAATCCTTCCCTATAAATACCAAGCCATCTCCAAGCCATTTTCATTTTTCTAAACACTCTAATCACTCCCAAATCACTCAAAAACGCAGCTGAGTTTTGAAGTTCGGACAGATTGCTACCTCTTCACTAAAGTGAGCATAACTCACTCATTTCTTGTCCGATTTACTCCATTCTTTTTCCTATGTGCTTGGATTGACCTTACCTTCGATTCCATGGGTTTTTCACAGGAAATAAGTCCCTGGAACTCCGGTAAAAAGGCTCCAAAGTTCACTGTTTGTTTCTGTTTTGATTAAATCTTTACTAAACTTGTTCAAACTTGAGTCTAACTCATCTCAAACCTATGTCCTTATGCTTACAACCACTTCAATGGTTAGTTAGGCTTAAAAACAAGGTTGAGACATTCAAAATCAGAGGATTAATCCTCACAAACTTTCTGTTTTGTTCAAGGGTTTAACCCACAAGTAATGTTAAAGTCTAAGACTTAATGTAGGTGTGATTATGGATTAACTTGGGTTGTCCAACATAGATCCCCACATTACTTGATGATTTCTCATAGTGTAGTTGTTTATTATTCTTGTATTAATATTAGTTCATGACCCTCCTTGTATGTTTTTACATCAAGTGTAGTGGTGAACCATAAGAGGTACCTAAATGGAAGCTTGTTCTTCCTACCTCCTACATGACTTCCATTATACTAGAGGTGCCTAAATGAAGAGAAATCTTCTACCTCATGCTTGACTAATGGACTAAATAATACATATGATACTTATACATATATATACTATTCGAACCCTTGATGATGGACTTGTGTTCATTCGTCAAGATATTAGAATAACATCATCTAAGACATAAGACTTGTTACGATTCTAATGAGTATATTACTCATGAAAACAATAACCCTTGAGGTTTCATAGTGTCAAGAACAAGTACTTGGTGTTAAAGGATGATTACTTTCGAATACAAATTCTTGTGTTTTAACTTCCTAAATCCCTACACGAACATATTCAACCTTCTAACCTCATCAACTTCGTCACATTGGATAATCGAAAAGCATATGCAAATTTGTGAGTATACTCGCAACCCCCTTTTTATGTTTACCACTTTTTGGGGTGTAACATGTTTTACTAATAAACTACACTTAAACTTATTCTTTATGCAATGCATAAAACAATCCTTATACATGAATACTATGCTATGATACTTGATGCTTATGTGGACCATACTTATGTGATATGTTTTAGTCATTAGCTCTCACGAGCCTCCCTTCGACATGTATAGCGCTATAGGAGTAACGCACCGCCCCCCTTAAACTTGGGTCATGTTGAATTAATTAAACTTTCTTGCGTAAACAGAGGTTGGCTAGAAATATTGCATGCCACGTTAGGTTGATCTCGTATAAACTAAGTTGCCATGTGGATTCGTTTTAAACTTTTATACTTATACTTATACTTATGCTTAAACTTGTATACTCGCCTTTGCTTTTGCATTGAACTTTATTTTAAACATGTTACAGGTTGAGGATGATGATGCTATGAAATGAAGTAGCGTTGATACCTAGATACACATATAGACGTTTAGGTTTAATCGTTGTATCAATTTTGATTATGTTGTATTGTATTTCCTTTGAACTTGACGTTATTTGATTTCTTTGTAATGTTGACAATTTATTTTATGAAATGAAATCGGTTTATTAAATATTGTCACAAATAGTGTTATGAAGTCTCTAGCAATCTTCACACTTCGTCTCATCCCGATGTTTCCGCCATTGGTTGGGGTGTGACACGCATGGTTTGGTTATGTGATAATATATGTTTGGTCAGTAGATGCTAATATGTTTTTTTAAATAAACTCTCGGTCAGTAGTGTATCAACCCCGAATACCTATGTTTGTTTTGATTCTTGAATTTGTATACGTTTATTTATTTTGGAATAAATTAAAGAAGGTGAAAGTCTGCTGTTGTGAGTTATCTTTGCACATTATATGGTTGTAAATTGATTCGGTAAATATTGCTGATAAACTACCAGTTTAGATTTACATATTGTGATGATGATTCTGTGAATGGTTTGATGGACTTTCTGTATATCATTAACACAACCAACTGAAATAATGGCCATGCTTGAATATGAATGATATTGGAATTGGAAATAGGAGCTGCCATTAGAAGGTGATGGATTCTGGGTTTTCTTGAATGTACAAGTATACTAGCATAGGGTACAACCTACCCTTATGTTGCATGTTTGAAATCTGTGAATTAAAGGGAATTTGTCCTATTTGGTTGATTTAAGGGGATTGTGATGATTTCAAATGGGCCGCACATATCATAACTTTACTGGGCCACGAAAGGATTATGGTGTGGGTGAGAAGATTAAGTGTTATAATCATTACTAGGCCATTAGCTTATTTAAATTGTGCACCATGTGATTAACACAACAAAATGTAACTGTTACGTGACATATGAATTATGAATTTGTGATGTGGACTTGTAAGTGAACCAACTACATGATGATACCCGGCTGTTATGTTGTATGATATACTGTGATGATTCAAAGAGCATTGTGTGTTCCTCGTATGTTACTACGTGTATGCAGGGAATGCAATGAATACGTGAATTGCTATAACAACATGTGAAACAATTAACGCCACTATCTGTACGACACTTGTTTGCTATATGCGTAAAAAATGTGGTTTAATTGCATGCGAAACTGATTATCGTTGGTAACCATGTTAGGAATTTGATTGATCACCTGTGAATAACGTAACGTAACATACCGAGCAATCAAAGGTGAGTTCACTGTACTTTTCTAAGCATGCGTCCCGGTGGTTTGGGACATCTGGTAAACGTTTCTAAAGGGAATACTGGGTAAACTGTTTATTTGGGATGTTGGTTATTGAACACAGTATAAATCATGTAAGACCCCATACATCTACCGTGTTGCTGAAGAAGCAACGAGGTATTTAGTTGATAGCGCTATTAGGTTTGGCACCCTCACACCGGGCCGAAAGGACGGGCGTGAACTAATTACTTGGACTTCATGACCAATGCCTAGTTAGAGGCATTGGGGTTGGGCATTCACATCGTGTACATATAAGACCCCTTACATCTATTCAAGGTTGTTTGATACCTTGACATCATGACCAATGCCTAAATGGAGGCATTGGGGTTGGGCATTCACATCTAGTCGCCACATACGGTAATCGAGTTAATAACAACATCAAATCAAATTGTTGAACTGTTTTATACACGTAACTGGTAACTAACTCGGTAACAAAACTTTGAACTCACCAGCGTCGTCTGACACACTTGTTTGCATGCTTGTAGGTCGTTGGTTGTCTTGCATTGGAACTTGCTGTCTGGAGTAGCTGGAGTGGTCATGGGTCGACTGGAGGGATTCATGTTATAGATTTCTTGATACTATATATTGGTTTGAAAATGTCTAACTTTGGTTTGTCATTTGCTTCCGCTGAACATGTTGGTTTTCATTTAAACCCGTTGATGGTATTTTACATTAATAATTAAGGATTTTATTTTGAAACTTGTACGTGTTCAATGTAATTAGTGGCTCGTTATTGGTATGTCACACGCACAACAGGGACATTCCCTAAGTGGTATTTTGGGGGTGTGACAGTTTGGTATCAGAGCCACTGGTTATAGTGAACTTGGTTTTAAAAACGATTTTATAAAACCAGACTATAACCGAACAAGTTCTGATTACGACCATGACACTCAGCTCCAGACTGCAAGGTTCGTCTCTCGTATACTCATTGTACTGCATAACTAGTGAACACTTATATATGATATTGCATGAGATTGCATGTTTAGCACAACAATATGAATTCATGTATTACTTGCCTGTGTTATGCGACTGATAGGGTGGTATTTCCCTAAACATTCATGACTCATGTTTCGTGATGCTCTTTGTTTGCTACTCGAGTTGGAGGAACCATTTGACATGAGTTAAGAGGAACTGAGATGAGCATGCAAATCGCAGTATTATTGTGGGTGCACACATAATAATAATGTGGGGTGCATGTGAGTCCCAATGAGGCTTAACAAGTGAAAAAGGTGTTCCGTCCCGTTAATTGATCAATGTGAAACACAACAATCTATAGGAGTCATAGGAGTAATTGTCTCCTACTCGAACGTGATCTTTTCACTTCTCTCTGAATCCTTAAGAATCTCGATGTTATTAAGTATCACCTGAACACTCATCTGAACGCCTAGCGAACTGTGTAGAATGTTAGGTGCTTGTACGAACGTCCCTAAGTTGGATCTTGCAACGTCAATGACTGGTCTATACCTCTCACACTCCTCTTTGTTTGCTGGAACTCATTATACTAACGTCTTAGACCCCGACATGCGATCACTTCTGCAAATACTCTGGAAACATATCGTGTAGCACTTAGTTAACATGCAAGAACACCAACCTCAGTACTAGAACGACCCTGATTACCGGCAGCGAACACCAGCAAATTGACTTCAACTGAAACCTTAAACCCTAGACAACGACTTATGAGAGCCAACTCTCACGAATCAATCAGGACATAAACGATAACAGTCAGCCATGGTGTAGAATGTGTAACTGCCAGCACAATAAGTAGCGCCTTAGGACGTGGCACGAAATGTGAAAAGGTGGACCCTGTTGGCGAAAGGCCGCAGGACTCTGTTTCAAGCATCGACGTTAGAAGCAACAGTCACGATGACATCGAGGTACTCGCAAATCATGACTTTCGGTATGGAAAATGATGGTGGCTTCAACAAGGAATGGCCGATGTTAAGGCAAGACGCCAACAACCCAGGGAACAATGACAGTTTTGGGAGTTCTAGTAGCAGTAGCAACAACACTGGTTGTGGTACTCGTGGAAGGGCGTTTAGGATGGGCGTGGGCGACGCCAGGATTATAATAACATGGTGGTCTACACGTTCTGGGTAACTAATCAGTATGTCACTGTTCTGCTTAACCCTGATGCTTCTTGAAACCGAACCTGTTGTGGACTCGGCTGATGGCAAGTCAACTGAAACCTCAAATAATTGTTGGGATGCAAACTCGATCTAGTGGGACAGGTGTTCGACGTCGACCTTCCTTCTATTACCCTTGATAGTTTGATGCAATAGTCAGTATGGAGTGGTTATCCATACATCGCGCAGATATACCCTGTGAGAAGAAAACCTTGCGTACCCCCTCCCCCCCTCCTTAGTGGAGAATCGTCATTTGTTCCAAAATATCAGAGTTGTGTAAAGGTTAGCATCAATTCTGCAATGAAAGCTCAGAAGTGTCTACGGAGGGATCACCTCGCCATTGCTAACAACGGTTACTGATGATAAGGCTAAAGAAGAGAGGATCGAGGATCCACCAATTGTTCGCGATTCCACTCAGCATGCTATGGGAGGAACTATTAGGTTTACTTCCACAACTATTAGACAGACCCTCAGTTTGATCTCACGCCAGAGGCAGCCCTGATTCTTCGTATTTCTTACCGTCTTGCACTAGGAGGGTTGCGAGAGTGGTCAAATCAACAATAGGGACTGTTGGACAGGAGCTTTGTCGGACATAGTTTTTGCTTCGGAGAGCCCCAGTTATATCCAGGAAGATAGGTTGTATCGTTGGATATGTGTACTGATTATTGAGAACCTAACAAGGTAACAGTTAAGAACCGCTTGCTTCGACCAGGTATTGACAACCTGTCGACCAGTTGCGAGGGACAAGCTTCCAATTGAGGATTGACTAACGAACGAACTACCATCAGATGGAAGTCCAAGGGGAGAATGCTCTTAGAACGGCATATCAAACGCAATGCGGCCATTTCGACTTTGTACACCAAGATCATTGAGTTGATCAACACACCAGCAGCTTTATGGACCACAAGAATCGGCCGTGTTTGTTGATGATGTTTTGAATCATTGCCAGGAGGAAGGAACAACATGGGCGGCATATGTATCCTATTCTAGAACTCCTGAGGGAGGAGTCACACCGCGCCGAAGTCTTGTTAAGAGGTAACTTCTGGATTCAAGAGGTACATGTTGGTCATAAAAACAACGAAGTGGGAATACTCGTGAACCTCGCTAAGATCCATTTTGTTAGAAACTGATCGACACCAAAGATCCCTTCGAGGATGCAGCAATTCTTGGCCTCACTGGATACTATAGCAGATCCATCAGGAGATTTTCGAAGATCGTGCAGCTTAAATCTCTTTAACACAGCAGGGTGTTGTGTTCGTGGAAGACAAAATGGGGGGATAATCTACAATGCACTGAGCATCGTCTTTACCTAAGGGTACGGATAATCTAGCGGTATACCATGATGCTCCGAATCAGAGTCCCAGTTACACGCCGATGCAACATGAGAGAGTGATGAGTTACGTAATGGAGTTACGAAGAGGAACTGCACGACATACAATCTGCGGTGGAAACCGTGGTCTTTGGATTTAAGTGGGAGGCATTACTTGGACGGTACCGAATGCACTACTTAGACCGATTACAAGGGCTCCCGTGTACCCTGGTTACGAGAGAGCTAAATCGGATAATGGCATCGCTGGATGGAACTTTTGAACGAATACTACCGTGAAACATGGACGTGCACGAGCTTTGTGGCTCGCTATCCACTCTAACATACCTGATCAGACTCGCTTTGTTCAAACTAAAGAACTGAAGGAAGAGAATTCTCAAGATTGACCTATGCGGTTTGGCAGGTCGGACGATATTTGCTACTTCATGGAACGAATGTGGATCTTGTTATACAGCAACTTTAGGGAACTTGTGTTGAGCAAGGCACACCGGCCTCGATATTCTAGTCATCTGGATTTTGATGAGAGATATTAGGATCTATAAATCTTGTACCGGTGGTCGGGCATGAAGGCCCACCCGGCAATGAATGTGAATAATGTTTCATTTGCGGGAAGGTCAAGGTGAAGTATCAGCAACCAGAAACATTGAAACAGAAACAATATCACCTGGGTGATCGTTGATTGCCTCATGTTATCAGCACACTTTCATTCAATCAAGGAAACTGACGAGTCTTCGCAGCTGTGAATGTTCCTTTGAGAGAGGCGGCTTTTAGGCACGAGGTGCCAGCTTCTGTTACCTTTGAGTTTGAGCTATACCTGATTTATGATCGGCAATACACAACACCCCTGGTTCATGTCTAGACATGAACATTACTTAGCACTGTAGGATAACCGGACGGAACAATTGTAACACCCCAAAAACGTAAACCCGTATGTTATAAAGTTCAAGGAATTAATAAACAAGAAATTACCAATTAAGAACTTAACCTAGTTAAGTTCTAGTCTAGAAATAACTCATATTATGGTTAAAATACTTGAAACTAGAGAAAATGGTAGTCAAGGGACTAAACTTGTCAAAAATGAAACTCTTATTACTAATAGTAACAAAATCAAAACCAAACACACCAAAAATTGGTGGTCTGGTCGACAGAAGCAGAGAAAAGGGGCGACCCCCATATCCAAAACCCTAACATCACCATTTCTTGCAAATTGAAGGCTCAAATCCTAACCAAAACAAAATCCGAGCTTAGAATCGTGTTCCTCATCGCGAGAGGGTCTAGAGGTATGTAAAATTTTGTGAGAATTCACTACTTGAAATTCTCATGAATCTAGCAAAATCTGAAATTTATTTGATGCATGATAGTAATTAGTTAGATTAAAGATGAAATAGTGTCTAGGGTTAAAACCTAGACAACTATAGGTGAAATCATGCCCTAATTCAGGAAAATTCCATGAATCCATAAATGTTAAGTTATGGGTTTTGTATGTTGATGATGAATATTAGGATTTTGAGTGTAATCCTAGTATAAATTTCATTATAAGAAGTAATTCCAGTGATATTGATACTAATTGTATGCAAAATTGCTATTATAGTGAAATTTGATGGCAAATCTTAAAGTCACGAACTTGTTTATGAAGGTGGAAAAATCTGACCCGCTAGGTGTTTGTAGAAATGCCTAAGTGAGGACTTAAATGTTAAAATTTGGATAAAAACGCAGATTTGAAAATGGTCCATAATGATGTGATTATGGTCATGAAAAGAGTTCTAAACATGTTGTGAAAACTGAATTTTCTAGGCAAAGAGTCCGGTTCCTCTAGCGGACAAGCCGAGGGGAAATCACGAGGAAAAGGCGCGCTCTAAAGGTACGAAATTTATCGTTTCGTTACATTATACCTTATTGTTAGTTTTATGTAGTCAATTTTGAAACACGACGACCAAGATTTACCAATACGTCACGAATATGATTAGTGCCTTAAACAAGTAAATGGGTCAAAACAAGTGAAAATGCATGAAATCTTACATATCCGAAATGGTGTGTAAGTTTAACACCCAAACGGGTCAAACAAGTTATGGTAATAAGCATGAAGCATGACCTTATTACACAATGCGTGAATTACATGATAAGTATGCCGTGTAACGAACACCATACCCAAATTAAGAAATCTTGTTCTTAATATAGGAGCTAAGGTGCATATCCGATGCATGAAAATAGTATAAACAACCAAATATTATGTCTTGTAATCTAGGGTGTAAGTTGATTTCGTAAGCATGCCCGCTCAAGAATAGTTGAGTAATGTTATAAACCAAAACAAGTATGAAGTACTAGCCCAGCCGCGCAGCAATTTATGCGAATTTGTGTTGTTTCGACTCATAGCGAATCAGCAAGAAAACTGCATTTTAAACAAGGAAGAGATGTGCAGAGTCTACCGTAAATTACGGTAGTACCGTAATTTACGGTGGCCTGAAATTATTTACGGTGAGTCTCTACTGTGTTACGGTAGATCCCAAATGACCAGAAGCCACCGTAATTTACGGTGACACCGTAAATTACGGTGGAGCCCTGTTTGACAAAAGTTGTTTTGATCATTTTCTCGAATCCGTGTTCGGACCTGATTCGAATACGTAATTACCAAGAGTGTTAGTACTGATGCTTGTTTTAAATGTTAGTTCTCAGGTACCAAGAAAAAGGATGAAGATCAAGCAAATGAATCGAACCGAACACACACATTTTAAGAACGCTTCCGCTTCCAAACTTTGTGTTAGAAACTATGTAAATTAATGGTAGTTACTGTCTTGTATGTGGTTTGTAACAACAATACACGAAGGTTGTGTTAATTTTGGGTTAAACTATGAAAGTTTTTGTAAAGTCGTCATTTTGGCGTTAAATGCAAGGTTTTTAGATTATTAAATTTGGTAAAATAAGCTGGGTCTTACAAGTTGGTAATCAGAGCTTAAGGTTGCCAATAAGTGTTCGGTTCAAGCTTGATCAACATCCGGTAAGAGTTATTGCTTAAGTAGAATTTAGAAGTATAGAAATAATTCACAAACGAATATACATGGAAAAGAGTGTGTAAGCACACTCAAACACAAGAAAAGCATGAAACAAGAATAATAGAATCAAGAGTGTGTAAGCACACTCAAACACGAGAAAAGCATGAGACAAGAATGATTGAGTCAAGTTGCGAACTTGATCAAATCAAAACAAGTAAAACATGTATTACAAATGAAATGTTTAACGATATATGTAAACATTTCAGTATCAAAGATGGCAAGCGGAGGTGACGGAGATGCGGTGCCAAGAGTCACCGAACAGATGAGAATAGTGATTGCCGAAGAAGTTGGAAAGGCGATCGAAAACAGCTTGTCGAATTTCATTGATAAAATCCAAAATACGGTTTTATCAGTGGTAGAAGAAAGAATCAAGAAGCTGGAAGATAATTCAAATCTAGCAAAGGAAAAATCCGGGGAACGAAAACCTTGTTCATACAAGGAATTCATAGCTTGTAAACCGCCTATCTATAATGGGGAAGTTGATCCAATCGTGTGTCAGCGATGGATAGGCGATATCGAGGGAGTGTTCGAGAGAACACATTGTGATGAAAATGACTACGTAGCTTATGGTACGGGTCAATTAAGAGGTCAAGCGAAGGATTGGTGGGATAACAAGAAGAAAGAGATTGGAAACGAAGCGGCTAAGGCCATGACGTGGGAGGAGTTTAAGACGCCGTTTCTTAAACACCATAGCCCCAAAGCGGTTATAAACAAGATTAAGGAAGAGTTCATGCAACTCAGACACAAGGGTGAATCCATAGACAAGATCACGGGGGTGTTTATGGACAAAATGAAGTTCTGTGATGATCTGATCACGAACGAAGAACAGAAAGTCTATTACTACCATAACATGCTGAGCGCTGAATATAGGGAGTTCATAACCCCTTCAAAGTATGAGACCCTTACCGAGATTGTCAATGCTGCTCGGGAAAGGGAGATTGAGTTGAAGAAGAGTATAGAGCGGGGTGAACGAAGGGCACAGGATATAAATCCAAGCCCTACCAAGAAGGCAAGAACGAATGAAACATCAAAGAAATCAGACGCAAAGAGCGGTACGCCAAGTTGCAAAATCTGCGGCAAGAATCACAAAGGTGAATGTCGCTTCAAGGATAAGCCATGTCCTATATGTCGAAAAACGGGACATATGGCTATATCATGCCCGGAAAAAGTGACCGTTTGTTATAACTGTTACCGAACGGGTCACAAAAGATCAGAGTGCCCAGAATTGGCGGGAAAGAATGAAGGGCAAGATTCAAAAGGTGAAGCCGCAAAAGCCAAAGCAAGATCCTTTCAATTGACCGCTGCTGAAGCAAAGGTCGAACCTGACGTGGTCTCAGGTATATTCACTATAAATTCAATTCCCGCACGTGTGTTATTTGATACTGGTGCGAATAAATCCTTTGTTTCATATGGGTTTATTCGACACCCCTCATTTGTTCTAACAAAATTGCCTATGCCTTTAGAGGTAGAGATAGGTAATAATAAAAGCTTTATTGTCTGTGATGTATGTAAAAACTGCACGATGAATATTGATGACGAGGAATATGCAATAGACTTGATCCCGATGTCGATGGGAGAATTCCAAGTGGTAGTGGGAATGGATTGGCTATCCCGTTACCACGCAAAAGTGGTTTGTTTCCGAAAGGAAATAAAACTAACTTCTCCTAGCGGAAAGCAAGTTACAATATATGGAGAAAAGGGAGGTAACCCGGTGATATGCTCAATGCTAGAAGCTCGCAAACTCATGAAACATGGATGCAAGGCCTTTATGGTATATGCGAGCGAAACGGAAAAGGAACTCCTCAAAATTGGGGATGTACCAGTCGTGCGAGATTATGAAGACGTGTTTCCGGAAGAACTACCGGGGATACCGCCAGAACGGGAGGTAGAGTTCGGAATCGAGTTGATTCCGGGCGCGAAACCCGTGGCCAAGGCGCCATACCGACTTGCACCGTCGGAGTTACAAGAATTGATGTCTCAAATTCAGGAATTTCTTGACAAGGGATTTATCCGACCGAGTGTGTCTCCGTGGGGCGCACCAGTCTTATTCGTGAAAAAGAAAGATGGCAGTATGCGCATGTGTATCGATTACCGGGAGTTAAACAAACTCACGGTGAAGAATCGATACCCACTTCCAAGAATCGACGATTTATTCGACCAACTGCAAGGAGCAAGTTGGTTTTCCAAAATTGATCTCCGATCCGGTTATCACCAATTGAAAGTCAAGGAGGAGGACGTACCCAAAACGGCTTTCCGTACGAGGTACGGGCATTATGAATTCCTCGTAATGCCTTTCGGATTGACCAATGCGCCCGCGGCTTTCATGGACCTCATGAACCGGGTTTGCAAACCCATGCTAGATAAGTCGGTAATTGTATTTATCGACGACATTCTGGTATATTCAAAGAGTGAAGCCGAACACGTGTGTCATTTGCGGGAGATATTAGACACACTTAGACGAGAGAAGCTGTATGCAAAATTCACGAAGTGTGCTTTCTGGTTACGGGAAGTACAGTTTCTTGGGCATCTTATTAGTGCTGATGGAGTACTAGTAGATCCGTCAAAGATAGAAGCTGTGACAAAATGGAGCCCTCCAAGAAATCCCTCGGAAATCCGAAGCTTTTTAGGGCTTGCGGGATATTATCGGAGATTCATACAGGATTTCTCCAAAATTGCCTTACCCTTGACCAAATTAACTCGTAAGGAGGAAAAGTTTGTGTGGGGCATTAAGCAAGAGGAAGCTTTCCAAACACTCAAGGAAAAGTTGACCCACGCTCCGGTACTGACCTTACCGGAAGGGACTGAAGACATGGTGGTTTACTCGGACGCTTCTCAATTGGGGCTCGGATGCGTGTTAATGCAACGAGGCAAGGTTATCGCCTATGCCTCGAGGCAATTGAAGATTCATGAAAATAAATATCCGGTTCACGACTTAGAATTGGCGGCGGTGGTGTTTGCCTTAAAGATATGGAGACATTACTTGTACGGAGTAAAGTTTACAATCTTTACCGACCATAAAAGCTTGAAATATTTCTTCGACCAGAAGGAATTAAACATGCGGCAAAGGCGGTGGTTAGAAACCGTCAAGGACTATGACTGCGAAATACATTACCACCCCGGTAAGGCCAATGTAGTTGCCGATGCGCTGAGTCGCAAAACAGATTATGCCCCGATACGGGTACGATCAATGCAACTGGTTGTGACTTCAAGTTTACTAGAACGAATTCGAGAAGCACAAGATGAAGCTGTAAAGGCGGAAAACTGGAAAAAGGAAAGAATTATTGGTCAAGTTAAAGACCTTGAAGTGGGCAGTCACGGCCTAAGAACTCGTTTTAATAAGAATCTGGGTCCCCAACACATGTGGTGTTAAGAAGCTTCTCCTTGATGAAGCTCATAAATCCCGTTATTCCATTCACCCGGGGGCGACCAAAATGTATCATGACTTGAAGCAAAACTATTGGTGGCCCGGAATGAAGCGAGACACTGTGAAATATGTGGAAAAATGCTTGACATGCCTACAAGTCAAAGCGGAACACCAAAAGCCGTATGGTAAGCTCCAACCGTTAGAAATTCCGGTTTGGAAATGGGAGCAAATCACGATGGACCTATTGACTAAACTACCTAAAACAAGTCGTGGTTTTGACGCTATTTGGGTGGTCGTGGATAGGTTAACTAAAAGCGCCCACTTTATTCCGATTCGTGAAACCTATACATCTGAGAAAATGTCGGAGGTATACACCAATGAAATCATAGCAAGGCATGGGGTACCGATATCCATTGTATCAGACAGAGATACTCGGTTTACCTCGAAATTCTGGCGTGAATTCCAAGAACAGATGGGAACCAAATTGTTCCTTAGCACTGCTTACCATCCACAAACGGATGGGCAGAGCGAAAGAACAATACAAACATTGGGTGATATGCTACGGGCTTGCATTATTGACTTTGGGGGTAGTTGGGATGTCCATTTACCCTTGGTCGAATTCGCGTATAATAATAGCTATCACGCGAGCATTAAAATGGCCCCGTATGAGCTATTATATGGCAGAAAGTGTCGGACTCCGGTATGTTGGGGAGAGGTGGGCCCGCGAGGGCTAGCACCAACTGATGTAATCCGAGCTACAAATGCGAAAATTGACATAGTTCGGACACATTTAAAGGCGGCTCAAGACCGACAAAAGGCATACGCAGACAAAAGAAATAGGCCAATTGAGTTCCAAGTTGGCGATACGGTCATGCTAAAGGTTTCCCCATGGAAGGGTATTATTAGATTCCAAAAAAGGGGAAAGTTGAGCCCGAGATTCATTGGGCCATTTAGAATCATTGAACGAGTTGGTAAGGTAGCTTATCGACTTGAATTACCCGAAGAATTGAGTGGGATTCATAACACATTTCACGTATCACATCTCCGGAAATGTTTGGCCGACGAGACCACTCATGTCCACTACGATGATATCGAGGTGGATAACAGTCTCAACTATGCAGTGAAACCGATTGTGATTTTAGATCGTAAAGAGAAAAGCTTGAGGAACAAAGTGATAAATCAAGTCAAGGTTAAGTGGGACCACAGAAAAGGGTCAGACACTACTTGGGAATCCGAAGAGGAGATGCGGCGTCTCTACCCTACATTATTTGGTACGTAATTCGGTTTCGGGGACGAAACCCCTTTTAAGGGGGGTGGACTTGTAACACCCCAAAAACGTAAACCCGTATGTTATAAAGTTCAAGGAATTAATAAACAAGAAATTACCAATTAAGAACTTAACCTAGTTAAGTTCTAGTCTAGAAATAACTCATATTATGGTTAAAATACTTGAAACTAGAGAAAATGGTAGTCAAGGGACTAAACTTGTCAAAAATGAAACTCTTATTACTAATAGTAACAAAATCAAAACCAAACACACCAAAAATTGGTGGTCTGGTCGACAGAAGCAGAGAAAAGGGGCGACCCCCATATCCAAAACCCTAACATCACCATTTCTTGCAAATTGAAGGCTCAAATCCTAACCAAAACAAAATCCGAGCTTAGAATCGTGTTCCTCATCGCGAGAGGGTCTAGAGGTATGTAAAATTTTGTGAGAATTCACTACTTGAAATTCTCATGAATCTAGCAAAATCTGAAATTTATTTGATGCATGATAGTAATTAGTTAGATTAAAGATGAAATAGTGTCTAGGGTTAAAACCTAGACAACTATAGGTGAAATCATGCCCTAATTCAGGAAAATTCCATGAATCCATAAATGTTAAGTTATGGGTTTTGTATGTTGATGATGAATATTAGGATTTTGAGTGTAATCCTAGTATAAATTTCATTATAAGAAGTAATTCCAGTGATATTGATACTAATTGTATGCAAAATTGCTATTATAGTGAAATTTGATGGCAAATCTTAAAGTCACGAACTTGTTTATGAAGGTGGAAAAATCTGACCCGCTAGGTGTTTGTAGAAATGCCTAAGTGAGGACTTAAATGTTAAAATTTGGATAAAAACGCAGATTTGATAATGGTCCATAATGATGTGATTATGGTCATGAAAAGAGTTCTAAACATGTTGTGAAAACTGAATTTTCTAGGCAAAGAGTCCGGTTCCTCTAGCGGACAAGCCGAGGGGAAATCACGAGGAAAAGGCGCGCTCTAAAGGTACGAAATTTATCGTTTCGTTACATTATACCTTATTGTTAGTTTTATGTAGTCAATTTTGAAACACGACGACCAAGATTTACCAATACGTCACGAATATGATTAGTGCCTTAAACAAGTAAATGGGTCAAAACAAGTGAAAATGCATGAAATCTTACATATCCGAAATGGTGTGTAAGTTTAACACCCAAACGGGTCAAACAAGTTATGGTAATAAGCATGAAGCATGACCTTATTACACAATGCGTGAATTACATGATAAGTATGCCGTGTAACGAACACCATACCCAAATTAAGAAATCTTGTTCTTAATATAGGAGCTAAGGTGCATATCCGATGCATGAAAATAGTATAAACAACCAAATATTATGTCTTGTAATCTAGGGTGTAAGTTGATTTCGTAAGCATGCCCGCTCAAGAATAGTTGAGTAATGTTATAAACCAAAACAAGTATGAAGTACTAGCCCAGCCGCGCAGCAATTTATGCGAATTTGTGTTGTTTCGACTCATAGCGAATCAGCAAGAAAACTGCATTTTAAACAAGGAAGAGATGTGCAGAGTCTACCGTAAATTACGGTAGTACCGTAATTTACGGTGGCCTGAAATTATTTACGGTGAGTCTCTACTGTGTTACGGTAGATCCCAAATGACCAGAAGCCACCGTAATTTACGGTGACACCGTAAATTACGGTGGAGCCCTGTTTGACAAAAGTTGTTTTGATCATTTTCTCGAATCCGTGTTCGGACCTGATTCGAATACGTAATTACCAAGAGTGTTAGTACTGATGCTTGTTTTAAATGTTAGTTCTCAGGTACCAAGAAAAAGGATGAAGATCAAGCAAATGAATCGAACCGAACACACACATTTTAAGAACGCTTCCGCTTCCAAACTTTGTGTTAGAAACTATGTAAATTAATGGTAGTTACTATCTTGTATGTGGTTTGTAACAACAATACACGAAGGTTGTGTTAATTTTGGGTTAAACTATGAAAGTTTTTGTAAAGTCGTCATTTTGGCGTTAAATGCAAGGTTTTTAGATTATTAAATTTGGTAAAATAAGCTGGGTCTTACAAGTATGAACCATCCTGACACACGAAAACATGTTGCAAGCATGTGCGTGATTAACTTTAATAAACGTTTGGAAGGACAATTATCTTGGGCATCCAGCCGTTACCGTTTTAGAATGCATACAGCTCTATTTGAGGCATTGCATGGATGACAACGCCAACCCCCTCGTTAGACTGAGCTTGTACTTGAAACTTCAGAAAAGATTGTTCAGATCAGAAACTGTATAGCGACAACATGTGATCGCCAGGAAACCTGATAAACTTAGGAAACGCTGGGAGTTCGCTGCAGGTGAACGATTCATGTTGAAAGTCTCACCCTGGGAGGGTGCAGTACGCTTTGGGAAGTGTGGCGAGCTTGACTTACGTTATGGTGGGCCATTCAGAATTCTAGAAAGAATCGGTAAGGTGGCCAACTAACTCGAGTTAACTAACAGACTGGGTAATGCCCATGCTGTTGTTCGCATTTCTAATCTAAGAAGTGTCTGCCCGATGAAACGCTTGCGGTCTCCTTATAAGAACCATAGATTGACGATAAGTTGCAATTTTTGAGGAAACAAAGCACAGTTGAATTCCAATTATGAGAGTTCGCAGGAACTCAAGACTAAGTATCCGCAATCGTTCGAAACCACTAAAGCAATCCTGATGCAACCAATGAATTTCGGGACGAAATTCCCTTTCAAGTTGGGGATGATGTGACACCCGAGGAAAATCCACAATCATCCTCCTTTTCGCCGAGACTGCTTATCAAATTTCGGGACGAAATTTCTTTCAAGTTGGGGATGATGTGACAACTCGTAATCTCAAGCCCATTCTGTGTATCGATTCCCTTCGCATTTCATAATACGTTGTAACTTCTGTAAACGCTATATTAATTAGTTGAAGTATTTAATTGTATTTGAGTGTATGTTAGTAAAGTGTGATACGTGAATGTCGTACGCATGTAATCTAAGCTCAGTCGCATAAGTATCTCGGTCAGTCGCACAAGTATCTCGGATTTGCGCATTCGTTCCCAACCACACACTCTTGTTTCTGTTGTGTGCTTATCTCGGCCCAAACCCTTGTTACCCGTGTTATGATATACGGCCCAAGAGAAGCCCAACTGCCATCCCACTTCTTGAATTGTGTACGGCCCAAACCAAATAAACCCCACTTCTTGTAGTAATCAGCCCAACCCAAAAATCGTCCCCCTTTGACTCCCTTATGTATACGTAGAGGGTTGTTAAAAAAATATATATATAATAATAAACCCTACTTCTTGGTGTTGAGCGACGGTAGAAGAACCAACAAACCACACGTACGCATTACTCTCGCTCGTCCCCCTCTCTTGGTGTTCTGGTCGGATTTGTAGAAGGTTGTATCTTTTCTGTTGATGAGGTTACGTGAAGACGACGCTGATTGTTAAACCAATAATGATGAAGATCGACCGACACCGACGCCGATGCCGACGCCGTTGCCTGTAGCACGAGTAGTTCAATTTTAGGTTGGGATTTTCTGCTCGGTTCTTATGCTGTTCGTAGTCGGTTCGAGGTTCGGGTCAGAGCAGCGACAAGCCGACATCACAGTCCTTTGGTTAGTATACGTATATGTGTCTTTGATGAAACTGTTTGATAAATTAGATGAATATAACATGGTATGAAACTGTTCGATAATTGAATGAATGTTGCATAGTGGGCCGCATGGTTTGGTTATGTGATAATATATGTTTGGTCAGTAGATGCTAATATGTTCTTTTAAATAAACTCTCGGTCAGTAGTGTATCAACCCCGAATACCTATGTTTGTTTTGATTCTTGAATTTGTATACGTTTATTTATTTTGGAATAAATTAAAGAAGGTGAAAGTCTGCTGTTGTGAGTTATCTTTGCACATTATATGGTTGTAAATTGATTCGGTAAATATTGCTGATAAACTACCAGTTTAGATTTACATATTGTGATGATGATTCTGTGAATGGTTTGATGGACTTTCTGTATATCATTAACACAACCAACTGAAATAATGGCCATGCTTGAATATGAATGATATTGGAATTGGAAATAGGAGCTGCCATTAGAAGGTGATGGATTCTGGGTTTTCTTGAATGTACAAGTATACTAGCATAGGGTACAACCTACCCTTATGTTGCATGTTTGAAATCTGTGAATTAAAGGGAATTTGTCCTATTTGGTTGATTTAAGGGGATTGTGATGATTTCAAATGGGCCGCACATATCATAACTTTACTGGGCCACGAAAGGATTATGGTGTGGGTGAGAAGATTAAGTGTTATAATCATTACTAGGCCATTAGCTTATTTAAATTGTGCACCATGTGATTAACACAACAAAATGTAACTGTTACGTGACATATGAATTATGAATTTGTGATGTGGACTTGTAAGTGAACCAACTACATGATGATACCCGGCTGTTATGTTGTATGATATACTGTGATGATTCAAAGAGCATTGTGTGTTCCTCGTATGTTACTACGTGTATGCAGGGAATGCAATGAATACGTGAATTGCTATTACAACATGTGAAACAATTAACGCCACTATCTGTACGACACTTGTTTGCTATATGCGTAAAAAAATGTGGTTTAATTGCATGCGAAACTGATTATCGTTGGTAACCATGTTAGGAATTTGATTGATCACCTGTGAATAACGTAACGTAACATACCGAGCAATCAAAGGTGAGTTCACTGTACTTTTCTAAGCATGCGTCCCGGTGGTTTGGGACATCTGGTAAACGTTTCTAAAGGGAATACTGGGTAAACTGTTTATTTGGGATGTTGGTTATTGAACACAGTATAAATCATGTAAGACCCCATACATCTACCGTGTTGCTGAAGAAGCAACGAGGTATTTAGTTGATAGCGCTATTAGGTTTGGCACCCTCACACCGGGCCGAAAGGACGGGCGTGAACTAATTACCTGGACTTCATGACCAATGCCTAGTTAGAGGCATTGGGGTTGGGCATTCACATCGTGTACATATAAGACCCCTTACATCTATTCAAGGTTGTTTGATACCTTGACATCATGACCAATGACTAAATGGAGGCATTGGGGTTGGGCATTCACATCTAGTCGCCACATACGATAATCGAGTTAATAACAACATCAAATCAAATTGTTGAACTGTTTTATACACGTAACTGGTAACTAACTCGGTAACAAAACTTTGAACTCACCAGCGTCGTCTGACACACTTGTTTGCATGCTTGTAGGTCGTTGGTTGTCTTGCATTGGAACTTGCTGTCTGGAGTAGCTGGAGTGGTCATGGGTCGACTGGAGGGATTCATGTTATAGATTTCTTGATACTATATATTGGTTTGAAAATGTCTAACTTTGGTTTGTCATTTGCTTCCGCTGAACATGTTGGTTTTCATTTAAACCCGTTGATGGTATTTTACATTAATAATTAAGGATTTTATTTTGAAACTTGTACGTGTTCAATGTAATTAGTGGCTCGTTATTGGTATGTCACACGCACAACAGGGACATTCCCTAAGTGGTATTTTGGGGGTGTGACATTTATCCTCCAATGCCAAATTTGGTGACTCCAATGCGATTGGTGCAACTACTTCCTCCATTGTCTGTAGGGATACCAGATCTTAAATTAGCATTTGTTTGTTTGTTTTTGCATAAAAAATTGTGAAAATAAAAAAAAATGTTATTCTTACCTTCACCAAGGTATCAGTTTCTCTGTCCCCATAATAGGATTCATGTTCATGGTGCCCATGCTCATCCCTGATTCATAAAAACAATAAGTAACTGAGTATAATATATACGGGAGGGATCAAGCGAAAACTTCTTTTATCCCAAGAACTCGAAAACTCCTTTTATCGCAAGAACTCGAAAACTCCCGAAAAAAAACCTAAAAAACACACCAACCCCCCCCCCCACACACACACACAAAAAAGACTAACCTATTTTTTCAATTTGTGTTAAAAATTAATATTTGTTATCCTGGTTTATAATTTTAGATTGTATTTACAAAAGAATGAAGTATGCTGAAATTGGCAAGTATATAAAAAGAATACACAAGTTATTTACCTAACATCACTGCCCTTACGGAATATGCGAATAAATGGATAACCTTGTATGTGGTGACTGAAATCCAATTAGAAAAAATTAATAAATAACAATTTATAAAAGTAGAAAAATATAGAGCAATGAACCAACAACTGGAACCACAACTAACGTGCAGAAAACAGAATAACACGATAACCAATGGTGTCCGAAAACATAATATAAATCCTATCTGAACAATCAGTTGAAGCTATATCAGTCCTATCAGATATATAATTCTTCATTACCTAACCATGAGCTGCACCACAATTATCACATAACATCTTAAATTCTATTAGTACTAATTTGAAACTTAATTTAGTATTAAAACCTGTAATGAATATGATACCTGTTGCGATAGTTTACATTAACAGGTCAAACTGACAATCTGTATTCAATTTCAACTAATAATTTTAAATCATTTCGCCTATAAAACAAATTTAAAACCATACATACACAACGCATACACATACAACTATAAATAACCGGTCAAATAAGCGATAAATTAGCCAGTACAATCACACAACATCGTAAATACTATGAGTACTAATTTGAAACTTAAGTTAGCCAGTACAATCACACAGATGATTAATAATTGTTGATTCAAGAATCATACAGAAAGATCCTTCTTACCGAAATCACCATGGGAACCCTAGCCATCATCGCCTCGCAGATGTAGACACAGGGCATCGATGATTTTCGTTTTATCAATCCTACAATACTATTGATTGTAGAACCTCTTGAATCATTGAGAGAAGAAATCGAGGGGACGATGATGCTAAATCATTTAGATTGTAGAACCTCTCAGATGGTAGAAGCTTCAAGCCAAAGGAAGATGGAGGCTAGGGTTTCGGTGTGAAGCAGTGAAGGAAAAGAATGAGGCGACATGAATTTAGGTTTTTAGGTGACTTATATACCCAGGTTATAAAACGGGTCGGGTTTCCTAAAAACATGATCCGCGAGTAGCTAAAATAACCCAGTTCATTTTCCCGCCAAAAATGAATAGGCTCTAAGGAGATGCCACATCAGCCCAAATTGTCACGACCCCCGACCCCACCCTGACCGGAATCGGGAGCCGCGAGCAGTCAAGTGGTACCGGTGATTATTTTGAAAAAACATTGCAGCGGAAATTTCATCAGGACCGTGAGTTAGGAAAAATATCAGAGTTTAGAAACACCGGATTTTATTTAAATAGATGGAATAAATTCCAGGTTTTACAAAGGTAGCTTTTAATACGGGATAAACCCCAAAAACAATATTTCTTAAGTTGATTTAATTAATAAAATAAGCCACTTCTTGAAGTCCTTTCAGTGTTGGATCCAATCCTTACTCCAATATACTATAATTACCTGAAACGCGTTTTAAAAAGGTTTTGTCAGCGGGAAATACTGAGTGAATCATTCTATTTATTTAAAATGACTCGTTTATTATAATTTACAATATTAAGAGTTTTTACATATGTTTCTGATATCTACCAACTACCCACAGTATTTGTCACTCGACCGGATCTGTGACTGTGGTCATATCACCATTGGCTGCCCCAATGAATGACGTATATCACTTAATTTTAGGTTCGCCCACCTAATGTGATTAAAACAGTAGTAATGTGCACAATACCCCACATACTGGCTGTAATTTGGTGATTACATAAACTTAATAACTGTAATTATAACTCTGAAAATAGTTTGGAGTATTGTAAAACAGTTGATAAAAAGAGAATGACTCACTTTATGTAAGATTGAGTTATCAAGCTTCTTGATTCTACTTCTTCCGATAATTAAGCATGCACTTTATTATTCTGGATCTTCTGATGATTTAATAGTTTGTTTGATTGTGAGTGTGTGGTTGGGAGTATTATGGTAGTTAAACATATAGTTTAACAGAATGGAATACGTATTTGTGTAAAACCCAAATCAAACCTTAACGGTAGTCACGAGATTCGAACCTTAACGAATTTCACAAAGTATAGTCTTATTCAGACAGTACTTTGGTATCCATTTAATGAACTCACAAAGTATAGTACTTTGGATTCCGTTTAACGAAATTCACAAAGCACAACACTTCGGCATTCGTTAGATGGTTCCTGAATCGATCGGACAGAACATCGCATCGGTGATTATTGGTTAGAACACCAACGTATAGAGAGAAGAAGAAGAGAAATGAGCAAGGAAGAATGAAATCCTAGGCTCCTATTTATAGGTAAGAAGTATGCCTTTCTTAGCTAGGAAGATTTCTTAGTCATTAAGGTTCCTTTTATTTATTTACTTTTTCTTAACTATTAAGTTTGCTTAACTATTAAGTTTTACTTAACCATTAAGTTTACTTTAACCATTAAGTTTCCTTAAACAGTAAGTTTCCTTAACTATTAAGTTTACTTAACCATTTAACTAAATAACTTATTTAGCTTAATAAATCTTGCTTAGCTTAAATTAGCTTAATTAATCTTGATTAGCTTAATTAATCTTGATTAACTGGCTAAATAATCTTACTAAACTTAATTAATAAATTAATTAATCTACTCAGCTAACTTAACTGCTAAGTTTATTTAACTTATTAAGTTTTACTTAGCTTTTAAGTATTCTAGCAGCTCCCTGCTTACGAGTTCTAATTTCTAGATACAAGGGAACTCGTATTAGTATATTAACTCAATTCAACTTTAACGATAATCACGAGATAAAAACCCTCACAACGATTTACAAGTGCAATACTTAAAACTTCAGCGGATTCACAACAAATGACAGAGTATAGCCCGAGTTCGGACAACACTCAAACATTCAAGTCGAAATCACGATGAATAACAAAGTATAACTCAATTTGAGCAGCACTCAGCCAATCGTTGGATAGTTATAATCGATCGGATAAAGTATCGTACCAGTGATTAGAGTTATTACCCTAATAACGGGCAGAGTTTAGGGATTTAGAGGGTAAAATCCCGAGCTATTATTTACAAAAATAAAAGCTGACGGAAAGAAAAGAATTGAACAGCGATCGAGTTAATACCCAGCATCGTAGCAGCACTTCGTGAATCGTGTGTGTTAGTTGTGGTAAACAGAACAGAATTCAGTGTGTATAACGAATTCCTTCATCGTTTTTGTGCCCAGAATGAAGTGCCAATGTCTGCTATTTATACCCGAAATTGGACATGCTTACGGACCGTAAGCCTTATCCCTTACGGTCCGTAAGGGGTATGAACCGACTATAGGGTAGCCACGTGTGGGACTAGGCTTGCTGAGTCACTGAATTCGAGAAATTCTTAACTGACAACGAGAATTAAAGATAATCGTCCACTAGGGTTTACCCCCCCTGGGTTTTAGGGCCCTGATCCAGATTCCGATTGTTCTGAAATTTTTAGAGTTTGTGCAGAATTACTTGGGTGTCTCAATTAGGGTTTCCTTATTGGACAATTATCATACTAAATATTATTTCTAGTGTGAGTTGTTACATCCTCCCCACCTTAATAAAAATCTCGTCCTCGAGATTTGGACTATGATATTTTCTTTATGTTTCTTCTTTTAATTAAGAGAAACAATGTATCGTAATATGAGTACATAATTGTACCAAGAATATGACAATTCAAACGAATGGCGTATGAATAGGGTTTAGCACAGGCTACAAATCTATTCGGACGCTATAAAGTGTTTGTAATGATTGAAAGAATTCAATGATGATCGAATAAATTTATCGTTTTCGAATTTGAGAGTTTTAAGGAAGCGAATCTGGATATTTCAAAAGATGAGACATTATGATGAAATGATATAGTTTCCAAGGTGATTATGTTTAAGCCAAAAGATATATGGTCTATAGATTTTTAGAATGACTGTGAAGAACTTTTTGGAATTAGTAAAATTCTTTGTCAGAAGAAAACTTACCTTGATTGGTACCTAAGGAAGACTTAAGATTGACTGGTTCAAAATGAAATGAAAACATGAAAAATGATTTGTCAAATATTGAATTATGATATGAGAAAATTAATGTGCTGAGATGGGTGATTTGTAAGAATACATGAAAAGACAATAAAGTTAGTGTATTTTTGTCTTAATACATAATTGTATTCAGATGACTTTAATCAAAATGTTTGATTAAATATAAGTGATATTTTGATTTATTAAATACTTTTTCCTTTTATGTTATCATAAAATAGAATAACAAATAAATATAGATAGGTTTAAAATATCAAAACCCGTGGTAATTTTGACAAAATAATGATATATGTTTTATAAATAGGTTTACCCAATATTCTAGAACTCATGATTATCATTTTTTTTTAAATCAAGTATGTTTAATTATAAGATTTTATATAGGGTATTTTAAATCATAAAAGTAAAATACTAAATGTTTATTTTAATATCAAGCATACTTAAATATTGGCTTGCGTAAATGACATTTGATATTTCAATATATATATATATATATATATTATTATAAAAGAATATTTCTATAAATATTTAATAGTTGTGAAATATTAATGAAGATGAACATTTATTTATAATATGTCTTGTTCATGAATACTTAGAAAATTATTTAGATAATTTTATTCGTCCCTTTTAATTGGTTTATGAAAATATGTCTTCTCTTTACAGTACAAAGTATATATATTTCTATATATAATAAAAATATTTTTATATATAATTGAAATTTACTAAATAAGTATGATGACTTAATTTATATATATTAAATAGTTATTGTCATGGTTGGATATTGGTTAGTGCTGCCTTGTTTAAGCATAGGTGATCAGTCCATGCCTAACTAAGGCTACGCTATCCAATACCTGTCTTGATAATAACCTTAATACCTAAAAATAATATTAACACCTACTATTATTAATATTTTATTACAAATATTTACCAAAAATAAATAATAATAACTAGTCATAAATTTAAACGAGATTAGCGAAATTTTCAAATTTTGTGAAAAATGTCACCACAAGGTGATCGTAATAGAAATGATTTGATTAATTCGAAGACTAAACAAGTATGTTATGGTTCAAGAGAATTGAAGTGCTTGTTGGGACTATTTTGAATATGATGGCTTCAATCCATCATATGGGACTTTGAATTGAATACGTAATGCGAGCAAGTTCAAACAATTGAACTTGGTGTAAACAAAACGAGTTCAAGAAAGTTCTGATATGGTTACAACAAAACCATGTATACCATAATAAGGAAATCGAGTTTTTCAAGAAATTTATCGATCAAATATCAAAGAGTAATCATTTTGCGAAACGCGGTTTACAATGCAAAGATCAAGTATAGCGAAATGATATTTGAGTTTAGATAAAACAACAAATTGGAATGAAGTCTTCCTATGATTTTTATAATTCAAATGAACCACATGCGCAACAAACAGTGCATGTGTAACGTGTGGATTTACCAAGAAATGAGACAGATCAATATTCGCTACCATGAAAGAAATCCTTATAGTATGATGACCATTAGGGGAAGTAGCAAGGCCAAAGTCTATTTACAGAGGTCAGCATTTTAATGAAGGGAATATAAGAGCTTTATCTGGAATTTTGTGTGATAACCGTTGTTAAGTGACATTATCAGGGAATGTCAAATAAAATGAGATAGGGGAATTGTAAAGGTATGGGATTCCTTTTGCAGTGCTAATAATTATGACTCGGATTGGATTCTTGTTCTAACGTATCTTAGTGAAATTTAGATCGTTTGTAAGATCATGTGGTAAAGTGCCGCTTTTTGATTAGTAGTACTTTTACTGACGGAATTAGTATGGGTGTCATCGTGCCTAATTTATATTTTTCAAAGGTCTTGCCTTGGAAGTTGTGTGTGATAAACTTCGAAGTTTGTGGACATATAATTTAAGTTTTATGTGTTTTCTTGTGCATTAGCACAACTTTATATGCTTCTTACTTGCGTTAATAGTTTATGGTAATGTATTGGAAATTCTTATACTTTTGATGGCATTCCAACTTATAGAGTTTCCACTGTTTATGTTGATGCTCGAGTTACGAGGTAGATGATCAAACGAAATAATGTTTGATATTGGAATTAAAGATATATGCAAGAGATTTCTAAAGAAATCTAAAATTTATTATTGACACAGATGTTTGTGTTTTATTCTTAAGTGACTTTTGGAATTTCTTATAGATATATATATCTATATAGTTATATATTTCATATGCTGTAATATACATACCCGCTATAAGGCCAATGTATTTAACAGATTTATTTTTTTTTCCAAAAACAAGTCCGATATTAGGTCATGATATTATTTAAGGGAAATCTTGTCACTTGTTTGACATTTTATATACCCCATCTTACCCGGTTTGCGCCGGAGAGGTAACCTCAGTATATCCGGACAAGCTGGAGAGTCTGCTACTCTTTACCCAGTTTTGCCGGAGAAAATTTTCTATTTCCCATAAATAGTATCTTTTCAAAATGTAAAAGTGCCTCTTTTATTAGGGCTTTTATCCAGAATTAAGGAAATTTGTATTCCCATAACATATCTTATTCTAGACCAAGTAATATTAATAAGCAAGAAGCAATTAAGTGCTATTTCCTGCTAATCGTCATTCTTATGGGATACCAATATCCATTACATTGTACTTATATAAGTAATTTACTTTAAAGTTTATTTTAAGGCAAAATTCTTAAGTTCAAGTCTAAATATCATTCAGAGTGCTATCAGATAATATTAATGTTCTAACTCTTCGTTTAAGCTTAGGTATTATTATTATAACACCTACTTGCTCTAAACAAGTGGCTTAGTTTATACTAAGGCATCTTTTCTTATGTTCAAGTCTAAATGCTATCAGATGTGCTACTCGTTAATAGCAATCTCCTAACTCTTTTATTTAAGCTTAAGTATTGTTATCACAACACTTATAGGCTTAAAGCAGTGGCTTAGCTCTGATACCACATTCTGTCACGACCCCCGACCCCACCCTCACCGGAATCGGGAGCCGCGAGCAGTCAACTGGTACCGGTGATTATTTTGAAAAAACATTGCAGCGGAAATTTCATCAGGACCGTGAGTTAGGAAAAATATCAGAGTTTAGAAACACCGGATTTTATTTAAATAGATGGAATAAATTCCAGGTTTTACAAAGGTAGCTTTTAATACGGGATAAACCCCAAAAACAATATTTCTTAAGTTGATTTAATTAATAAAATAAGCCACTTCTTGAAGTCCTTTCAGTGTTGGATCCAATCCTTACTCCAATATACTGTAATTACCTGAAACTTGTTTTAAAAAGGTTTTGTCAGCGGGAAATACTGAGTGAATCATTCTATTTATTTAAAATGACTCGTTTATTATAATTTACAGTATTAGGAGTTTTTACATATGTTTCTGATATCTACCAACTACCCACAGTATTTGTCACTCAACCGGATCTGTGACTGTGGTCATATCACCATTGGCTGCCCCAATGAATGACGTATATCACTTAATTTTAGGTTCGCCCACCTAATGTGATTAAAACAGTAGTAATGTGCACAATACCCCACATACTGGCTGTAATTTGGTGATTATATAAACTTAATCACTGTAATTATAACTCTGAAAATAGTTTGGAGCATTGTAAAACAGTATATTAAAAAGAGAATGACTCACTTTATGTAAGATTGAGTTATCAAGCTTCTTGATTCTACTTCTTCCGATAATTAAGCATGCACTTTATTATTCTGGATCTTCTGATGATTTAATAGTTGGTTTGATTGTGAGTGTGTGGTTGGGAGTATTATGGTAGTTAAACATATAGTTTAACAGAATGGAATACGTATTTGTGTAAAACCCAAATCAAACCTTAACGGTAGTCACGAGATTCGAACCTTAACGAATTTCACAAAGTATAGTCTTATTCAGACAGTACTTTGGTATCCATTTAATGAACTCACAAAGTATAGTACTTTGGATTCCGTTTAACGAAATTCACAAAGCACAACACTTCGGCATTCGTTAGATGGTTCCTGAATCGATCGGACAGAACATCGCATCGGTGATTATTGGTTAGAACACCAACGTATAGAGAGAAGAAGAAGAGAAATGAGCAAGGAAGAATGAAATCCTAGGCTCCTATTTATAGGTAAGAAGTATGCCTTTCTTAGCTAGGAAGATTTCTTAGTCATTAAGGTTCCTTTTATTTATTTAGTTTTTCTTAACTATTAAGTTTGCTTAACTATTAAGTTTTACTTAACCATTAAGTTTACTTTAACCATTAAGTTTCCTTAAACATTAAGTTTCCTTAACTATTAAGTTTACTTAACCATTTAACTAAATAACTTATTTAGCTTAATAAATCTTGCTTAGCTTAAATTAGCTTAATTAATCTTGATTAACTGGTTAATTAATCTTACTAAACTTAATTAACAAATTAATTAATCTACTCAGCTAACTTAACTGCTAAGTTTATTTAACTTATTAAGTTTTACTTAGCTTTTAAGTATTCTAGCAGCTCCCTGCTTACGAGTTCTAATTTCTAGATACAAGGGAACCCGTATTAGTGTATTAACTCAATTCAACTTTAACGATAATCACGAGATAAAAACCCTCACAACGATTTACAAGTGCAATACTTAAAAAAATTCAGCGGATTCACAACAAATGACAGAGTATAGCCCGAGTTCGGACAGCACTCAAACATTCAAGTCGAAATCACGATGAATAACAAAGTATAACTCAATTTGAGCAGCACTCAGCCAATTGTTGGATAGTTATAATCGATCGGATAAAGTATCGTACCAGTGATTAGAGTTATTACCCTAATAACGGGCAGAGTTTAGGGATTTAGAGGGTAAAATCCCGAGCTATTATTTACAAAAATAAAAGCTGACGGAAAGAAAAGAATTGAACAGCGATCGAGTTAATACCCGGCATCGTAGCAGCACTTTGTGAATCGTGTGTGTTAATTGTGGTAAACAGAACAGAATTCAGTGTGTATAACGAATTCCTTCGTCGTTTTTGTGCCCAGAATCAAGTGCCAATGTCTGCTATTTATACCCGAAATTGGACATGCTTACGGACCGTAAGCCTTATCCCTTACGGTCCGTAAGGGGTACGAACCGACTATAGGGTAGCCACGTGTGGGACTAGGCTTGCTGAGTCACTGAATTCGAGAAATTCTTAACTGACAACGAGAATTAAAGATAATCGTCCACTAGGGTTTACCCCCCCTGGGTTTTAGGGGCCCTGATCCAGATTCCGATTGTTCTGAAATTTTTAGAGTTTGTGCAGAATTACTTGGGTGTCTCAATTAGGATTTCCTTATTGGATAATTATCATACTAAATATTATTTTTAGTGAGAGTTGTTACACAAATCTTTATGTTTATTATATATAATAGAAATAGATTATAAAATTGGAAATATGATTACCAAAATTTGAAACTAAGATATAGCAAAATCGAGGGGCATGGAAATGGCACCAAAATTGGAAATTATAATTTTTATAAAATCGAGATTTTGCTGTGAGTGGAGAACAAATATTTGGAAATTATAAAATTGGAGATAAGGAAGTTTTCAAAACAACCAAAATCTCCAAACATATGTGAATTAAAAGAATTTCCAAATCGTTTCAAGGATTTAGAGATTTGATTTATCTCTTTTAACACTTTTTCGAACCGATCAAAATACCAAAATATGACAATTTTCACACAAAATTGATGAACACAATGAAGAACGCGAAGAACACCGAACCAAAAATAATGAAAATCTTGAATATTTGATACAAAACGAGCCTAGAAATAGGTTCTAAAGGCTCTGCTACCACTTGTAAGTCCCGAAAACTGGATCTTTCAATGATATCAAACCTAATCTTGTGAGAGTGCGGAATCCAATCACAAGATGATTCAAGATAAACCGAAAACGAGAAATAACAAGAACACCAAAATTACTTTAACTCACACATGTTTTGATTACTTGAACAAGCAACGTCTAGTATGAGTACACCACTCCAATTCGCCTCCCACTCTCTACTCTCTGATTCTCTAGAATTTCTGTAACAATGGAGGTTCTAACCCTAAAACAAGTTAGAAACTTGTTTATATACATAAACAAGCCCAATCCCTACATAGGCTCCCCTTGGGTCTGCTTGGCCCACATGGCCTAAAGCTTGGCCCAAGTGACCTATAAAGGTCCAAAACCTAATATAAACTAACCTTGAAAGGACCAATTCGTAACCATAGCCCGCTATGTTAATTTGATGCGTCAGTCTCACACTTTAGGGCCTAACAGGTCATCCGGACGGATGACCATTCGAATGGTTCGTCATTCGAGTGGGTGAGTGTGTTTGTAAATCATTTCAAATTTTGAAGTTTTCGTTGCAACATAAATCAAGTCATTCGATCGGATAATTATCCTGACGGATGGCCATTCAATCGGATGGCTATTTGATTGAAAGTGTGATATTCTTTGAAGTTTTGATCAAATCGTTTAATTGTTGAAGGTTGTAAAGATCATATCACCTGGTCGAATAGCCATCCGATCGGATAATCATTCGATCGGATGGTCATCCGATCGGATGGCTATTCGATCGACGATCTGATGTTTTGAAAAATTCCACAAGTTTTCTAAGTTAAAAGTTAAAGTTTTATGGAGACGGCATGACGACGTGTCAAACAACGAGAAACCACACCAAGTCCAGCTCAGTCGATCAGATGGGAATCACCCCATTCGACCAGGCTAACTGTTCCTCATGAAATTTCATGTTCAACCCGTGAATCGGGCGTCTCTTCGATAGACTCCGTTCTCAGACTGGTTCTCAACTAGAGAATGAGTGGAGGACCTGAATAAGTTTGGATTCCATCGGTCTTGTATGGAAAATAAGAAAAGTTGAAGAAAAGGCTTGAAATCAGTCAGAAATGTTTAGATCTAGGTGAGATTCGTGTTAGATCATATGGAAATCCTTTAGATCTGAACGAATGTTAATGAGATGATGTCACACTACAGTTTGCTTAAGAAACCAAGGTGATGTCACCTTCAAGAAGTCCAAATCAGGTGATTTTGTCACGGCCCCCGACCCGGGTAGACCCGTTTCAGGAGCCGCGGGACAGAAATCCCGTGATATTTATTTAATTGAGTTTAACAGCGGAAGTTTATCATCAGGATCGTTGTAAAGCTAAAAACTTTTCCCGATTATTTTATTTCACAATTCGGGATAAAGTCCCGGTAATTTACAATAACATAATTTTACTGATAAATCTTTATTTTTAGAAAACATATTTCTCTATTTTATAATGAGCCACTTTCTTAAGCTTGAAATGCTCCCCAACACTTTTCCTGAATTACAATAGATCACCTGAAACATATTTGAAAAAGGTTTTGTCAGCGGGAAATACTGAGTGAATCATTCAGTTTACTAAAATGACTCGTTTGTTATAATTTACAGTATTAAGAGTTTTTACATATGTTTCTGATATCTACCAACTACCCACAGTACAATATATCACCTGAAACATATTTGAAAAAGGTTTTGTCAGCGGGAAATACTGAGTGAATCATTCAGTTTACTAAAATGACTCGTTTGTTATAATTTACAGTATTAAGAGTTTTTACATATGTTTCTGATATCTACCAACTACCCACAGTATTTGTCACTCGACCGGATCTGTGATTGTGGTCATATCACCATTGGCTGCCCCAATGAATGACGTATATCACTTAATTTTAGGTTCGCCCACCTAATGTGATTAAAACAGTAGTAATGTGCACAATACCCCACATACCGGCTGTAATTTGGTGATTACATAAACTTAATCACTGTAATTATAATTCTGAAAATAATTTGGAGTATTGTAAAACATTTAATAAAAAGAGAATGACTCACATTGCAGATTTAATACGGACAGAATATGGTTTAGCCTTGTTAACCTAATTTAAATAATAATGCACACAAAACCGGGTTAGTGATCAATACAGCATTTACGATAACTCACGAGATCAAATTCTCACAACGAACGACAAAGTGCGATACTTAAACATTCATCGAATTAACGACGAACGACAAAGTATCACCCTAATGTGGGCGGCACTTAAACATCCATTGGATATATTGATCAGTCGGAAAATGAATCGTAATAGCGATCGAGTGATTACCCTGTTTTGCGGCAGCAATTCGATATTAGTGTGTGTTTTGGGACTGTTTCTGCTTATAACGTACTCTACACAACGAATTTCTTCGTCGAATTAACAACAGAAAGCAAGTCCCAATGTCTGCTATTTATACTGATTTTTTGGACAGGCTTACGGACCGTATGCCATTTCCCCTTACGGTTCGTAAGGGGTGCAGTCTAATTACATAGGCTAGCTGGGTACGGGACTAGCTTGCATGACTCATCTTAAAATCGAATTTCAATCAGTACAACAAATTTTAAAGATAATTATCACTAGGGTTTGCCCCCCTTGAGTTTTAGGGGCCCTGATCCTAATTCCGATTGTTCTGAAAATTTTAGGGTTAGTGCAGAATTACTTGGGTGTCTCAATTAGGGTTTTCTTATTAACTAATTATCATTCTAATTATGAATTTTAATGAGAGTTATTACATCCTCCCCACCTTAAGAAAAATCCCGTCCTCGAGATTCATTGAAATAGATGAGGGTATTTCCGCTTCATTTCTGATTCCAGCTCCCAAGTATATTCTGGTCCCCTCTTCGAATCCCATTTGACTTTGAATAGCACTAGTCACTTGTGTTTAAGAAACTTGACCTTCCGGTCTTCTATTTGTAAGGGTTTCTCTATGAATTTCAGCTTTTCATTTACCTCCACATCTTGAAGAGGTACTACCAGGGATTCGTCTGATAGACATTTCTTGAGATTGGATACATGAAATACATCATGTACTCCAGCTAGTTATTCTGGTAGTTGTAAGCGATAAGCTACTGGTCCTATTCGTTGGATCACTGGGAATGGTCCAACATATCTTGGACTCAGTTTTCCTTTCTTACCAAATCGTACTACTCCTTTCCAAGGAGATACTTTCAAAAGTATTTTATCTCCTATTTGGAATTCTAGTGGCTTGCGGCGATTATCTGCATAGCTTTTCTAACGATCTCTGGCTGTTTTCAATCTTTCCTTGATTTGAGTTATCTTGTCAGTGGTTTCTTGTACGATTTCTGGACCTGATAATTGACTTTCTCCTATTTCTGCCCAACATACGGGAGTTCTGCACTTGCGTCCATACAGTGCTTTGAATGGAGCGGCTTCGATGCTTGTGATAACTATTGTTATAGGAGAATTCGATTAATGGTAAATGGTTATCCCAATTACCACCAAAGTCAATTACACATGCTCGGAGCATGTCTTCTAGAGTTTGGATCGTCCTTTCACTTTGTCCGTTTGTCTGTGGATGATATGCAGTGCTTAGATTGAGTCGTGTTCCCATTGCTTCTTGGAAGCTTGTCCAGAAACGGGAAGTGAAACGACTATCTCTATCCGATACAATGGAGAGTGGGACTCCATGTAAGGATACTACTTCATCCACATACAACTTGGCTAACCTTACCATGCTAAAGGTTTCTTTCATAGGTAGAAAATGAGCAGATTTGGTTAATCGATCCACAATTACCCAAATAGCATCATTACCTTTTCTGGTTTTGGGTAACTTAGTAACAAAGTCCATTGTTATGAGTTCCCATTTCCATACAGGCATTTCTAACTGTTGTAGTAGTCCTGAAGGTTTCTGGTGTTCGGCTTTAACTTGTGAACAAGTTAGACACTTAGATACGTATTCGGCTATATCCTTTTTCATTCCTATCCACCAGAAATTCTTTCTTAAATCTTGGTACATCTTATTGTTTCCTGGATGTACAGTATACCTAGATTTATGAGCTTCCTCTAAAATCTTTGATCTTAAATTTCCCTGTTCAGGTACCCAAATTCTGTTTTTGTGGAATTTCCAAATTCCATCATTTCCTTGTCCCAATTCTTTTAGGTAACCTTTCATTCCTTCACCATCATCCTTGATTGCTGTTTCCTGAATTTCCTTTAATTGTCCCATTAAATCTACTTGTAGATTTATTCTAAGAGCACGAACTCGCCTTTGCTTCTCATGATCCTTACGACTTAAGGCATCTGCGACTACGTTTGCCTTTCCTTCGTGATATTGAATATCACAGTCGTAATCACTCAGGATTTCCATCCATCTTCTTTGCCTCATATTTAACTCTTTTTGCCCAAATATATACCTTAAACTTTTATGATCTGTATAAACAGTAAACTTACTTCCATACAGATAATGTCTCCATATCTTAAGGGCAAAAACTATAGCTCCTAATTCTAAATCATGAGTCGTATAGTTTTCCTTGTGCTTCTTCAATTGTCTGGAAGCATACGCAATTACCTTCTTGCGTTGCATTAACACACATCTAAATCCTAATTTTGAAGCATCACAATATACTTCAAAATCTTCTGTTCCTTCTGGTAAGGCTAAGATTGGAGCATTGGTTAGTTTCTGCTTTAAGATTTTAAAGGCTTCTTCTTGTTTAGGTCCCCATTCAAACTTAATGGCTTTACAGGTTAGCTTAGTTAATGGTACAGCTATCTTGGAAAAATCCTTAATAAACCGTCTATGATACCCGGCTAAACCTATAAAACTTCTAATTTCCATTGCGGTTTGCGGAACCTTCCAATTGGTAATTGCTTCTATCTTAGCAGGATCTACGTGAATACCTTCATGATTCACCATGTGTCCTAAGAATTGCACTTCTTGTAGCCAAAATTCACACTTCGAAAATTTGGCATACAATTTTTCTTTTCTTAACAAAGTTAAGAGTGCATGCAAGTGCTGACAATGTTCGTCCTGACTTTTTGAATAAATAAGTATATCGTCTATGAAAACAATTACAAATTTATCCAAATATGGTTTACAGATTCTGTTCATCATGTCCATGAATGCTGCAGGTGCATTAGTTAACCCAAAGGGCATGACTGTAAACTCATAGTGTCCATACCTAGTTCTAAAAGCAGTTTTAGGTATGTCTTCTTCTTGAACCTTTAATTGATGATATCCGGAGCGCAAGTCTATCTTAGAAAAGTACCTAGCGCCTTGTAATTGATCGAAAAGATCATCAATCCTAGGTAATGGGTATCGATTCTTAATTGTAACCTTATTTAGCTCTCTATAATCGATACACATTCTCATTGATCCATCTTTCTTTTTTCACAAACAACACTGGTGCACCCCAAGGGGATGAACTAGGTTGTATAAATCCTTTGCTTAGTAATTCATCTAATTGCTTCTTCAATTCTAGCATTTCGGTAGGAGCCAATCGATAAGGTGCCTTGGCTATCGGTGTAGTTCCTGGAATTAGATGAATCCTAAATTCTACCTCCCTATCTGGTGGTAACCCAGGTAAATCTTCCGGGAATATATCTGGGTATTCTGAGACTACAGGAATTTCCTTAAGTTCTTTACCTTTAGTACTAATGATTACTGAAATCATATATACTATTCCTTGTTTTCGTTCATAATTAGCAACTTTCATTACTGATATGAACTTCAGTGGCTTTCGAGGTTTATCTCCTGTAATCATGATTACTTCTCCAGTAGGTGATTGAATTTCTATAGAGTTTTTATCACAAATGATTTGAGCATGGTTGGCTATTAACCAATCCATTACTAACACAACATCAAATTCAGCTAATTTCATAGGTAATAGGTTTGTAGCAAATTTATGACCTGAAAGTTCTATTTCTACTTTTTGCAAAACCTGATTTATTTTTACTGAATTCCCATCTGCGGTTTCGACTGTAAAAATCTGCCTAATGGTAGTTAAGGGTAACTTAAGAGCTTGGCAGAATGAAGTATTTATAAAACTTTGGTTTGCACCAGAGTCAAATAATACTTTTGCATAAACGTCGTGAACTAAAAACGTACCAGCTATCACATCCGGGATGAGCTCTGCTTCTTGAGTGGTTAGCTGGAATGCTCTGGCATTCTTCTTAGTAGCTCCTTCGGTCGCCTTTGTTTTGTTGTCCACTGGTTTAACTAACTTAGGACATTCTGTTTTGAAATGTCCGGCTTCTCCACAATTGTAACAAATTATGGATTTCTTTATGCAGTTTTCTTCACGATGTCCTATCGTTTTGCAAAAATTGCAAATTTTATTACATTTTCCAAAATGTTTCTTTTTGCAAATTTTGCAGAATGGCAAAGTTGAAGATTGCCCTGCTCCTCTTTTCTTGAAACTACTATTACCCACCCTAAATCCTTGGGTAATTTTCTGAGCTAGTTCCTTCTTCCTGTCTTCATCTCTTATACGTATCAATTCATCAGTCAGAGTGTTAGCTAGTTCTACAGCATCGTCAATAGTGCGAGGTACGGTTGGTGGCGACTGCTGCTTTCCCTCCATCTCTAGTACTTTTCTTGTGGCCATCACTCCACCATTCAGGGTAGCCAACAATTTTGAAGCACTGGTCTTTGGTATGCCTCATCATTCCACAATGGTCACACTTAAGGTTAGTTTTATCGATCATAGGTTTGAAGGAGAAGGCTGAGCGGCACCCCTATCCCCTGGCCGCAAGCCCTAGGGCTTTGTCGCTGTGGTCAGGTTGAGTAGTAGCTAGCCCCGCTCCGATTCCTGATTGAGTTCCGACAATGGTCCCAAAGATGTTTTGGTGTGTGGTTTCCTTCCGGTCCGCCGCATATGCTTCTTCTCCCAAGGGAAGAGGATCTACCCTAAGGATTTCTCTCTTGATAGTATCATATTGTCTGTCAATTGCGTTAAGGAACTGGAACAATTTCTGCTATGTTCTCAATTTATTGTAAGTAGTAATATCAGCTAGGAATGTCATGGGATTTGGATCTCTTCGATCTATTTCTCCCCAGTTTCCATGCAATACGATCCATAATTCCTCAAGAGGGGTTCCATGTTGTGTAATTCCATTCGCTTTGACATGTAAATCAAAGGTTTTGAGCTTATCTTTACCACTGCTGTCTGTGGTAACGAGAGCGTCCCACAAGGATTTGGCAGTGGGAAACTCGGTCAGGTTGCTCGCAATTATTGGTTCAATATTTTGTATTAGCCATGAAAACACTACGAGGTCGTCTTGTTCCCATCACTCATACCCGTCTTCGATCGGGTTGGGAGGTGCCGGATTTCCTGAGAAATGACCGAGAAGAGTATTTGATTTACCTCCAATTGCTACACGGATCATATGAGCCCATAGGGCATAATTTTGACTGTTAAGTTCAAGGATGATCGTGAGGCTATCAGACAGATTGTGTTTGGTGTTTTAGTTTTAGGAAGATTGAAAACCATCGAGAAGGTATGCTAATTGGATTGAAAGGTCGGTATTGTTTTGAACAGCTGGGTCGCCGTCTGAAGACATGGTGGCCTTGGCTCTGGTTATTTGAAGCGGAAAGCGTATATGATGACAGGACCGCTCTGATACCATATTTTCTAGATCAGAGAAAAATACTTTTATTCTATTGCTTAAGTATTTAGAATAAACAAAACAACCCAAATAAATAGGGATACAAGGCATGATAAATACAGAAATATAAGTTGGATAAAGGATCCAAAAGATCCTAACGGATGCTAACATGATGAAGGAAATCTAAAAAAAAGGAAATGATGAATGATTTCTGATCCTATAATTTTATTTTCTAGGATTATTGGATTTTATCACCTCAAACTATCATCCTTTGGCCGTTGCCACCCGCAACTAACACATTAACACCCGGCACTCCCAACTGGACCTTTTGTTTATGCTGGCACCACCTAGCTAAATCTTCACTAACTGGATTTGTTTTTTATTTGACCTGGCACAAATTTAATGAGTTGGAACTGATTACGTGGCGATGATGTAGGCAAAATTATATCCACGTCAGCAGAACAGATAAACACCTTATATATACAAACTCTCAATTTTCTCAGTTAACCCCAAACAACACTCAAACAACTCAACAACCAGAAAACTTTTCCGAACACAGTCTTATGCCGTCGCCGCCTACAATCTGACTGCAAAATTGTGTAATGATTTCGCCGGAGATGACTTTTCTGTTCGTCGTTCATCGCCGTGATGTGTTAATCTTCATAGATTCCGTTCTCACCTAACCTAAAACCCTAGCGAAATTGTAACATTCCCAAAATTTTTATTTATATAAAATATATAAAAACTTATGTTATTAAAAGGATACATAATGGGTAAGTTGACCAATGGAAATATGAGGTATTTTGGGCAAGCGTAGGAACCATTTAAAAATTAAATTATAAAAATACATTATATTTGAACCTACTCCGTTTTTAATGAAACTTGGTTCAAAATGTAGATAAAATTATTCTCGTTCTAATCACATATTTATTATTTTATAAAACGTTATATTTTAGAAGTTATAAGTGCCAAAAGAGTGAAGCAGTTAAATTAATTATAATAATAAAATATTAATAAAACCTAAACTTTATTGCATACGTTGCATATGATTTCAAAAAAAATCAATTAATTTAAAATTTTGACATATGTGTTCACAGAAGGAATCCACGTATGTTAGTAATCATGTCCACTTTTCTTAACCTACAAGACTCTTGAAACTCCTATAAATAGAAAAGGGATCACACTTTCAAAATTTGCTAGCACCTCTTTCTTTTTGTCGCCCTCTCCCCTTTATTGAGGGTTTTAAATTCTATACTTTTAAAATTCTATTTTCACAATAATAATAATAATAATAATAATAATAATAATAATAATAATAATAATAATAATAAAGCCCTGCCCCATTTTAAGTATTTTAACCTTTGATCACTGATGCCCTGTCCGACTGATGTAGGGCCCCATAACGTATGTCAAGGCTCTGCCTAAATATGTTGGGGTTCTGTCTCGTGACGTAGGGATAAAGTGAAACTGGATTACTATACTTAATGTGAGTGCACTATATGTTTTATTAAATAATCCAGGAGTTCTACCCAAAATATGACAACCCTCCTAAAAGATCCCTGACACCTTACACTTCCTAAAATACACCCCGAAATACAATATAGCATTAACAATAAATGAAAAACAAGAAAAAGTAAGTTGAGGCGGGCCGCGTAGACCCACCCCAAACCTTTACGCGGGCGGTATAAGGGCTAGAACCTGATTTCGTTGATTCTTAAGTTCAAACGGGCCGTGTAAGATCCTCGCTTAGTTAACGCGGGCTGCGAGAGGTTCAAAAGGTGGCGCAGCCCGGTGTGGCTACGTGGCCCAACACCCGACAAACCTACTCGATGACTCAGCCTAGCTACGCGTTGACTAGAGTTAACGCGGGCCGCGTAAGGCCTTGCCTTATTTTACGCGGGCCGCGAGAGAGACAGAATTCAGCACTATATATAGAACGCATCGGATTTCATTCGGAATTCGCTCACAATCGTTTCTCAATCTCAAATTCTGAATAGTAGTCATTATACACGGGTATAATACCCCCCTAATTAGCGAAGCTCTGCCTCGTTGTAAGTATCATAACCCCTGGATACGTATTAGATACTCTGCCCGATTGATCTAGGGTTCCGTAACAGCTGTCGTGGTTCTGCCCGACGTAGTCGTTGGAATGCCGTCTCGGGGAGGGTATTACTAATGTTAAAATGGGTTATTATTCTAACGCGTGTGCATTTAATGAGATTATAACCAGGAAGTCACGAAGGAAAGCCCTATAA